>NC_133450.1:88923624-90298624 GCF_048565385.1 Saimiri boliviensis | reverse complement strand
TATGAGAGCCAGAGGGTCTTTCTGACAGCTTAAGAAGAGTTCTTTCTCTTCCAAAATGGAAGAGTAGGGGCAGCGCAGCAACAAACTAAAGATAAAATAGAGTCACAGAGCTCCAGAGATGTTTAAATCCTCAGCTAAAGTAATACCCTAGTTGGGTAAACCTGGAACCTTGGCATATGGGATGCGAATATTTGGGTGGATGACTTTGAGGAAGTTGGCTCTGCAGAATCCCCTAAATGTTCACCTCTGGACTTGCAGAGGGGGCCCACCCTTTCCTAATAGCTGGCTATCACTCCTCCTGACAAAAGTTGCTGCAGAAACCTATCTTCTGCAACAGATATGACCCTCAGGAGTTGCTCCCACTTCTTTTTACTACCAGAAAGATAACTAGGATTAAATATCCACATGACCTGGCTAGAAATGTGCTGTATCTGATAAGGGGATGTATTGGGGTTTCCAGAAAGAAAGAACCAATAAGAGACAGACAGATCGGTGGATAGGTAGGTGGGTAGACAGATGGATAGAGAGAGAGAGAGACAGTTAGAAAGTGGTAATTTCTTAGGGGAATGAGCTCACATGATTATAGAGGCTAAGAAGTACCACTATAGTCCATATGCAAATTGGAGATCCAAGGATGCTAGTAGCAGGGCTCAGTAAAGTCCAAAAGCCTTAGAACCAGGGAATCCAATGGTGTAACTCTGTTAAAAATTGAAGACCTGAAAACCCCGGGAACACTGGTACAGTTCCTAGATTCCAAAGGTCAGGTAACCTGGAGTTCTGATGTCAAAGGACTGCAGAAGAAGGGTTTTCCACCTGCAAAAGAGAACTAACACTTTCACCTTTCCTCTGCCTTTTTGTTGTATCTGGACCCTAGCAGATTGGATGGTTCTTACCCACATGGAGGGTAGATCTTCTCTGGCTTGATCCACCAACTCACATACCAATCTTCTCTGGAAACACCCTATCAGAGACACCCAGAAATAATGCTTTAGGAGCCATCTAGGTATCCTTTAATCCAGTCATGTTTACACCTAAAATTTAACATCACAGGGAGAGTGGAAATTATACCCTGAAGGAGTAATAACAATTAGCTAGTGTGTGGTTTCCCCTGGAGTTGGATTTTGAAGATACTTGATCAGAGAGTTGGTACAAAAGAATGTTTAAGCAAGAGTTTATTAACTTTAGAGCTCTATCTCAGGACATACAATTTAATGACCTGGTTAAGGCCCTAAGGCAGGCGTCCCCAGACTTTTTACACAGGGGGCCAGTTCACTGTCTCTCAGACCGTTGGAGGGCTGCCACATACTGTGCTCCTCTCACTGACCACCAATGAAAGAGGTGCCCCTTCCTGAAGTGTGGCGGGGGGCCGGATAAATGGCCTCAGGGGGCCGCATGTGGTCCGTGGGCCGTAGTTTGGGGACGCCTGCCCAAAGGGATCAGGCAAATACACCGTTAAGAGTGGCTCCCAAAAGACCAGAGAAAATGATCATTGACTGCCAGTTTAGTGGAAAGGCCTGAGTTACATTGTCAAGCAACAGAGATGAGACAAACAGAATATAGAGTCTGATGGAAGTGGACATCCTGGAATAGATGTATCACATGAATCCAGAACACCCATCAGAATTGTCTTCCTACACTGAGACCACACTTCCTTTGGGTTGTTTCCAGCCAATAGCTAAGTATAGTGTCAGTACCAGATCTGAGTCTGCCCAATAATGAATTCTTTTAATAGGAAATCTTTGCTCAGAGATTTCTCAGTGGCCTAGCCACGACTTTTTCGGAGCTGCGCTGAAGTTTAGTGTCTTCCTACCTAATCCTTCCTTCTTGCTCTCACTGCATAAATCTTAGGCCTAGATTTTGCTCTGAAGTCTCTCTCTACCTATTTCTGCTCTTTTCTCACTTAATTCTTTACAAGCATTTCCTCTAATGAGTATCTTGCATGTTTAATCCTGTCTTGATCTGCTTCTCAGAGGATGTGAGTTGCCCAAGCACGTAACTCAGTTGCGTATGATGAGGGAATCAAATTACTATTTTGATATTTAAGAACACTAGAAGGCTGGTTGATTTAAGGATTATCAGATCACATTAATTATGGTATCTTTCACAGCCACAATATCTTTTGCATTTTTGAAGTCATAAACCTATAGGGCTAGATTAGGATGATGGAAAGGTCAAACTGCTAATCCTGCTTCTATTGGTAGCAACCTTACAACACATTGAATGAATAAAAAGATTGCAGGGATACTGCCATCTATTATGTTCTTTTCCTGTATTCCCAACTCCTTACATACAGTACCTTACACGTTATATATGTTGGTATTATTTGTAATTGACATGTAGTTGGATCTTGCTTTTTATCAAATCTCGCTGCCTTTTGATGGTGTGTTTAGACTATTTGCATTTAATGTATTTATTAATATATTTGGGTTTACATTTGCTGTTTCCTGTATATTCCTCATTTTTTGTTCTTCCATCCCTCCTTGACTTTTGTGTTAAATAATTTTTAAATTTATCATTTTAATTTCCTTGCTTTTTAAAACTTATATTTTTTTATTTATTTTCTTAGTGGTTAGTCTTATGATTAAAATATGCATCTTACCTTACCACATGTACTTTAGATTAATATTAATTTAATTCTAAGAAAATACAGAAACTTTGCTTCCATATTACCCTATTCCCTACCCACTCCTTTGTGATATCATTGTCATATATTACATATATATAAGACATTCAAAATGCAATGTTAAAATTACTGCTTTATGCAATCCTTTATATTTTAAACAAATTAAAAGATAATATGAGAAAAATACGTTTATGGAATCTTTTATATTAATCCACATTTTGCCACTTCTGGTGTTCTTCATTTCCTTCTGTGAATTTGAGTCACCATCTGGAGTCATTTTCTTTCAGTCTAAATGATTTCCTTTGATGTTTCTTGTGATTCTTTATAAGACATTGGTCGTTGGCAGTCAATTCTCTCAATCTTTGTCTTAGAATGGCTCAATTTTGCACTCACTTCTGAAGCATAGTTTTGCTGAATATAGAGTTACCGGTTAACAGGTTTATTTTTCTCCCTTTCCACATTTTGTTATTGCACTGCACTCTGACCCCCATCGTTTCAGACAATAAGTGGGTTGCTATTATTGTGGTTTTCTTGTACATGAGTTATTTTCTTTCTGTTTTTATGATTTTATCTTTGTCTTCGGCCTTCAATAGTTTGTCTAGGATATGGCTAGATATGGGTATATTTTCTTGCATAGACTTCATTGAGCTTCTAAGCTTTAAGTCTTTATTTTCTTAAATGTTTTTCTGTTTGTTTCTATCCCCTCTTTCTTGGACTCTCATTACATGTATGTTGATATGCTAGTTGTTGTCCCTATTTGTTAGGTTTTGTTCATTTTTCTTCAATAATTATCTTATCTCTTTTCTTCAGATTTGATCATTTATATTGATTTATCTTAAAGTTCATTGATTCTTTCTTCTTCCATATCAAATCTTGTGTTGAAAACTTGTAGTGGATTTTTCAACCTGGTTACTGTGCTTTCCTACACTAAAATTTCCACGAAAAAAAAAAAAAATCCTGTATCATGATTGAGAGTCTTTATTTCTTTGTTTATTGTTGTCATACATTAAACATTTTTTAAAAATTTCTTTAAGCATTTGTACTAGCTGCTTTGAAGTCTTTCCTGCTAAATCCAATACCTAGTAACACTTGGAGTTTTTACTGATTGCTATATTTCCTGATTTTACATCATATTTTCCTGTTTCTTTGTGTGTTTCATTGTTTTTGTTGAAATCTGGACATTTTATATAATATATTGAAGCAGCTCTGGATTCTGAATTTTATTGTCCCTGCAGCCTTTTTTGAGAGTTTTTGTTAGTTTCTTTGTTTAGTAACTTACCTAGGCTACGTATATGCAATCTGTTTACTTTGTTATTTGCGACTGCCGATGTCTCTGCTTAATGTTTTCTTTTGCTTCATTTCATGTTTTTTGTTTTATTTTTATGCTTGCTTCCTTGGAGCCACCCTATGTTGCTTTGATTAGGCATTGGTTGGATAGAGGTTGCTTTGATTAAGCATTGGTTGGATAGAGGTTGCTTTGATTAGACACTGGTTGGATAGAGGTTGCTTTGATTAGACATTGGTTGGATAGAGGTTGTGTTCATCCACTTCGAGCTGATAAATTTGTATGTGAGTAAAGGAAGGATCATCTAAAGTTTATGCCATTTTCAAGTATGCCTAGGCTTTCACTCTACTGGACCCTTTTGTGTCTTCTGTACACATGTGTTCAGCTTCAGGGTTGGCCAGGCATGTGTAGTTAGCTCAAGTTTTCTCCAGTATCTTCTGCACATGCGCACAATTAAGCAAAGAATATGCCTTCACCAACTATGAGCACAACTCCAGGCTTATAGAACTATGAGCCTTCCCTAGTCCCCTACTATATGGAGTTTTCATTTGTATTGACATCACTGATGATTGTGGGCTTTTCCCACTGCACCAAACTGAGTGAGTCCCTCACCAGTTAGAAAAACTATTGTCCTTTATAACCTGTCCTGCCCTGGAAAATCTCCTTGTTGGCTGAGTGTGGGAAGATAAGGGTGTAGCCCGAGTTTAGAACACCAATGATTACTAGTGTTCCTAACCACAGTTAAGTAGATTTTCAAATATAACTCCTTCTCAGATTGCTGCATGCCTTTGTTCATTTTTAGATTGCTAAAATAATTATTTTTGCTAATTTTGTTCAGCTGTATAGTTGCTTTCTAAAGAGAGTATTTAGTATTTGCCAGTTTCTTCACTTCGTAATAGCTAGAAGCCTCATCTCTACAACAGCTTTTTAATTGCTATTTATGATCCTAGTCTATCGCTTCTCTAAACTCCATACTGACATCTAAGTAATGACTCTAAAATATTATACAAATCTGATTTTCTAATATAACTTAAATCCTTCTATGGCTTTCCACTTTTCACCAGATAAACTCCTTATGGATGCTGCTTGCTTCTCTTTTATATCACTACCTTCTGAAACCCTTTGCTCTGACCAGACTGAACATCACTCATGTCATACTTTCTTTTATTCCTGGGACTCAGCATGTGTTCCTTCTCCTTGCAGTGCTCACAGCCTAACTCAGACTCCTCCTTTCCTCCTGGCTCTTAATTTCCTGACTGACTTTTACTGACCTTTCATATTTGAGTTTAGATATCATTTTCTGCCAGGATCACTTTTACCATACCCCACTTCATTCTATGATCTGTGTTCTTATAATTTGCTGTATTTGCCTTATTCTATTGATTATATTGTTGACGCTATTGCTGTCTAATTGTCTCCTCCACTACAATACCAACTTGGGGTATTCTACCAATTCATGGGGGCAGAAAGTGCAGCTTTATGTTCATTGTTGTCTTCTTTTTTTTTTTTTTTTTTTTTTTTTTTTGAGACAGAGTCTTTGTAACACAGGCTGGAGTGCAATGGCACAATCTGTGCCTACTGCAACCTCTGCCTCCCAGGCTCAAGCATTTCTCCTGCTTCAGCCTCCTAAATAGATGGGAGGAACGCACCACCATGCCCAGCTAATTTTTGTATTTTTGGTAGAGATGGGGTTTCACCATGTTGGCTAGGCTGGTCTCAAATGCCTGACCTCAGGTCATCTACCCACCTTGGCCAATCCAAAGCTGGGATTACAAGCGTGAGACACTGGCCCATCCCCGTTGTTGTATTCTTAGCACTGAGACCAATGTCTGTTAGACTCTGCAAACACTTTTTAGATGATAACAAATGATTTAAATCCTGGTTAGATCAGACACCAGCAAATCTTTTCTGTAAATGACCCCAGTAGTAAATATTTTAGGTTTGGTGAACCACCAAAATTTCCTAAGCATTTCAATTATGCTCTTAAAGTGTAAATGCAACATAGAAAATATGTAAACGAATAAATATGGCTTTGTTCCAGTAAAACCTTATTTATAAAAGCCAAGATCTGGCCTGTAGGCTGAAGTCTGCACATACTTAGATTAAATGAATGAAGGAAGGAAGGACAGGTAATTTTAAAATGTTTCAATTAGTTGAAATAGACTCCAGCTCTTAGTTCTTCTGTAAATAATTAAAACCTATTTTCTTTACCTTTGGTCTAACCAAGACAAAAGCAATTAGCATTTTCTACATAACAATCCACTACCAGAAATAGCAATTATGCCATTTTACATTTTAGTATTCACAAAAAAAACTGTCACTTGGGTCACAGAGGATGTTGAGGTTTTTGTCTCTCTACATTTAGTCTTCTGCCTTTTCTTACTTTTTATTATTTCACATAATCCATGTCACAAAATTAGCCAAAGAAATTGATATGGCTTGGCTTTGTGTTCCCACCCAAATCTCATGTTGAATTCTAATTCCCACTGTTGGGGGAGGGAGCTGGTGGGAGGTGATTGTGTCATGGGGACGGATTTCTCCCATGCTGTTCTCATGATAGTGAGTGAGTTCTCATAAGAGCTGATGGTTTCAAAGCGTGTCGCACTTTCCTCTTCACATCCTCTCTCTCTCCTGCCACTGTGTGCAGATGTGCTTCATTCCCCGTTTCCTTCCACTATGACTGATGATACCTGTGTTTTCACAATCGTTGTATTCTGTTATATGAATTGACATGTATAATTATAAAGAAATCCTACTTTAGTTAAGAAATATTTTTATAATTACTAGCAATTATGTAGTATTGTGAAGACTATTCATTATATTTTTTATAAAAATGCATTAGCAGTTCCACTTTTGATCAGGTGTTAGTCATTTGCCCTAAATGTACATGCAAAAGGAAGCCAATATTGAAATTAATCAGTAACATCTGAATACACTTAAACCTATTTTATTTATGGACTTTAAAAATTAGCCTTCTCTGATTTCACATCCAAGAAGTGTTTAGTCACTTAAGAAATAAGATGTCTTGGCCGGGCGCAGTGGCTCAAGCCTGTAATCCCAGCACTTTGGGAGGCCGAGGCGGGTGGATCACGAGGTCAAGAGATCGAGACCATCCTGGTCAACATGGTGAAACCTCGTCTCTACCAAAAATACAAAAAATTAGCTGGGCATGGTGGCATGTGCCTGTAATCTCAGCTACTCAGGAGGCTGAGGCAGGAGAATTGCCTGAACCCAGGAGGCGGAGGTTGCGGTGAGCCGAGATCGCGCCATTGCACTCCAGCCTGGGTAACAAGAGCGAAACTCCGTCTCAAAAAAAAAAAAAAAAAAAAGAAATAAGATGTCTTATTCAGCATTCTTGTTAAAAATATTTTTTATCAAACAAAAAGTTTTCTTAACTACTTCGGAGAATTTTTAAAATTATTTAGATGCAATCTTTTACTAATAAAGAAACATATTGACAGTGAACGTAACTGGAATTTTATTGTTGGTGTCAAAAAAAAAATCTGATGCCATATGTGAAGTCACCTTTTACTCTTGGAAAAAAATTACAAAAGACTGAAGGGGAACAAGGATTGATTACCTGGATAATCCCGCCTGTAGCAATCTTGCGCAAAAGGCCGATGATCTTGCGTTTGCATCAGGTACTTCAAGATCAACTGATTTACCATGGGTAGCTGAATTGATTATTTGTTTTATCTTAGTAGTTCCTTTAATTGTACTCATTAGAGTTTAGAAATTCATTTAGTTCTCTAAAAACACAGCAATTAGTCCTGGAAAACTGCATAAACAAAATATATTTATCTCAGCATGAGATTTAATAAATATTGCATTATGGAACGAAGGGTTTCTAATTTAAAGGGAGGCCGCATGTCTTTCTCTGCATACAAAAGTATCTAAGAACCAGCTGGAACTCTATCTGTATAATTCAGCAGCATATACAACAGCACAAACAGGTTGCTTCTTTCAAGTGAATTTGTATGCATTCAAATTGAGATAACGTTCCTTATCTTACAATGGCATCTCTGAAATCTCTATTTTAATAGTTATCAATCACAAAATGAGTTTTAAGGTCAATTACATTGTGATATCCTGAGATAAACAGAGTAAAGTTGTTGGCTTTCTTTCCAACTATTTCTCAAATCCATCTTTCTTCCCAACTGCTTCTTAGTGGAACTTCTTAGATTCGTGAATATACTAAGATGTACAGTGGACTCTCAAGAGAGGTGTATAGTATGTATTTTATAACTTATTTGGCTATGGAACCCCATTTTCCTCTAAATACCCATTATCATGATGAGCAATTACTCCTTTAAGAAATAAGATTGGAAGACTTTCATAACACAACTTTCTTTCTTTTTTCTTTTTTTTTTTTTTTTTTTGAGACGGAGTTTCGCTCTTGTTACCCAGGCTGGAGTGCAATGGCGCAATCTCGGCTCACCACAACCTCCGCCTCCTGGGTTCAGGCAATTCTCCTGCCTCAGCCTCCTGAGTAGCTGGGATTACAGGCACGCGCCACCATGCCCAGCTCATGTTTTGTATTTTTAGTAGAGACGGGGTTTCACCATGTTGACCAGGATGGTCTCGATCTCTTGACCTCGTGATTCACCCACCTCTGCCTCCCAAAGTGCTGGGATTACAGGCATGAGCCACCGCACCCGGCCCCATAACATAACTTTCTAATAGCTGATTATGATCACAAATATCCTATTTTCTTATTGTTTTTGTGGCATCTTAAATAATTTTGAACTCACAGTAAAGTTGCAATGATAGTACAAAATAATCTTGTTTACTTGTTGCCCAGATTTCTCAGTTTTTAACATTTTGCCACATAACTTTTTCCTTCTCTCTCTCTCTTTTCCTCCCTGACATGTCTCTATTCTGTCCCTCATGAACTATTTGAATGTAGTATCTTGTTACCCCAGTGCTCAGCATGGTGGCCAAAACACAATAGGAATTTATTCAACAATTAATGATTAATGAATAACATCTTTCAAAATTTTATCTGAACAAAGTTAAATCATAAAAGGCCATCCTGGAACAATATTTAAGTATGAAGTTGTTATTTATTGTGAAAGGCCAGCAAATCAATTTTAAAAGTGAGAAATATCATGTTACTATTTTTTAACAATTTCAGTTTTTGAAAGTTTCCAAACCAAGAATCAGAACAAACCCATGATTATATGTATATATATATATATTTTTTTTTTCTGACTTATGGATGTGCTCATATAATGAACCAAAGCCAGATACGTTTCCTTTTATTCCTGTCCAGGAAGGTATGGTCATTATTCTGGTTTCAAGCTAGCGGGTATACTTACTTATTGATTGAATTAAGAGTTGCTCAGCTCCCTGAAAGAGTTACTAAATTCTGTCAGTTAGATATTTTCTGTGATCCTTTTTTTTTTCTGTGCATAATTCTGCTTTCTCACTTTCTCCTTCAGTTTATGCTTTTCGATTCAGAATAAACTTTATGCTAGTATTAGTACATTTAAAGCTCAGAGTGACTAGTTTATTGGTCTCTCCCCCACCCCCACCAAAAAAAAAAAACCTCACAACATATAATGGTCATGTTCAACCAGTTATAGTTTAAAGTAAATCTATCTCTAATCAGTCTAAAGAATACGAACAATGTTGATTGTGCAAAGTAGAGGTTATATGTTTCCATTTATATGAAATACCTAGAGTAGTCAAATTCATAAATACAAATAGAATGGTAGTTGCTGGAGCTGCAGAAAGCGGAAAATGGGGTTTTATTGTTTAATGGACATAGAGTTTCTGTTTGAGAAGGTGAAAAAAATCTGGAGTTGGATGGTGGTGATGGTTGCAAAACAATGTAAATGTATCTAACACTACCGAACTGTGCACTTAAAAATGCTTACAATGGTAAACTTTATGTTATGTATATTTTACCACAATTTTTAAAAAAAGAATGCTAAATACTATCAAAAATGCCTATTTGCCTACAGAACTAGAAATATCCTTATTGTTTTTGAATCCATACCATTATGGTTATATTTTGCCTAATAAAATCAGATTTTACATTTAGCATTTTATCTTTTTAATAATATATTCACTTGATAACTTCTTCATTTTCAAAAACAGATTTGATGGGAAGGGTGAGAGGTGAGCTATATTTGAACCCTCAGGAGTCTGATAGGTGCCCTGCAGTTGGGGGACCCGTTGTACTCGTGGCTGGCCCATACCTGGGAAAGACAATGCAGCCTGGGGAACAGCTGGTCAAGACAGGTATTTCCCATGGAGTAGATGTGGCTATAGCAGGAGAGAGCTGGTCTGTAGTCACATAAAGTGAGGGACTCCAAGAACAAAAGTCTCCCGTCTCCACGAGGCCAAAGTACTTTTACTCACAATACTTCTGACACCAAATGTGTGGGTTTTGCCACACCAACAACCAGTTCTCCGACTCTCTGGACACTAATTGGATGTCCTATAATGCAGTTCCATTCTAATGTTAACTCCTAGACTTAGGCTGAAACTCCACATGTGTCAGGGCTTAGTTCCAAAAGGCTGCCAGACACCATTGGCAAGTTCTCGGTTCCAAGCTGTACCTCTGACCAGCCAGCTACAAATCAGGGGTTCCCATGGCCCCTTCTTCAGTTTGAATAATTTGCTAGAATCGCTCACAGAACTCAGAAAAGCATTCATTGATTTATTATAAAGGATACTGCTCAGAAACAACAAATGGAAGCGATAGATGCATAGGGAAAAGAATGGGGCACAGTATATGGAGCTTCTATGCCCTCTCCAGGCAAGCCACTCTCTCAGCACCTCAATGTGTTTAACAATCTGGAAGCTCTCTGAATCTTGTTGTTTAGGTGTTCTATGGAGGTTTCATTACATAGGCATGATTGATTAAATCCTTAACCATTGGTGATTAACCCAATCTCCAGCTCCTCTCTCCTGCCTGGATTTGAGGAGTGGGGCTGAAGTTTCCAAGCGTCTAATCAAGGTTTGATATTCCTGGTCACATGTTCCAATCCTGAATCTATCTAGGGATCCCCAACCACCAGTCATCTCATTAGTACACAAAAGACATTCTGGAGTTTTGAAGGGTTTTAGGAGCTATGTATCAGTAACTAGGGACAAAGACCAAATATATATATATATATATGTATATATATATTTAAATGTGACAGTGAGGAATTAGACTTTTTATTTTTTGAAAAGGAGTTTCACTGTTGTCACCCAGGCTGGAGTGCAATGGCATGATCTTGGCTCACTGCAACTTCCTCCTCCCGGGTTCACGCGATTCTCCTGCCTCAGCCTCCCAGGTAGCTGGGATTACAGGCATGTGCCACCCTGCCTGGCTCATTTTCTGTATTGTTTCTTAGTAGAGACAGGGTTTCACCATGTTGGTCAGGCTGGCCTCAAACTCCTGACCTCAGGTGATCTGCCCGTCTCAGCCTCCCAAAGTGCTGGGATTACAAGTGTGAGCCACCGTGCCCAGCTTTGTACTCGTTTTGAGATAATGAACTATTCTCTCTTATATTTATGTTCCTTTCCTCTTCTTTACCTATATCTAAATATTTATGGACAGGTCCAATATCGGCACTTTTCTTTAAGAAGTACTAATTTCATGTTAGAGAACAGTGCAGGGAACAAGCAAGAGGCGCGATGAACTATCCAAAACTTTGCTCTGGGTTTGCTTTAAATATGGTGTCATAAATTCTGCAGTTTCCTTTCCTTGGGAGGATGTCTCTCTCAGTTTTTGCTATTCAAGAGCGAGGATCTCTGGCCACAGATTTTCTACATTGTACTGCCCTCCCTCTTTTTCTTAAGTCATCTCAGAATCTCTGGTCACAGAGTTTCTACGCCATTGCCACTTTCCCTCTTTTTCTTTCCTTATCATAATCTCTAGCCTTTGTAGAATAATAATTATAAATTAGACATATGGAAATAGAACATCAGTACAGCTACTTTTTCAGCTGCCATCACCTTCTCTACTATTTTCATTCTAAGCACAGGAACAGAATATATCTGTATTAGTCTGTTCTCATGCTACTGATAAAGACAAACTCAAGACTGGGTAATTTATAAAGGAAAGAGGTTTAATTGACTCACAGTTCCACATGGCTGGGGACATCACCATCATGGCAGAAGGCAAATGAAGAGCACAGTCACATCTTACATGGTGGCAGGCAAGAGAGCTTGTATAGGGGAACTCCCTTTATAAAACCATAAGATCTCATGAGACTTATTCACTATCACAAGAACAGCGTGCAAAAGGCCCACTCCTATGATTCAATTACCTCCTCCAGGTTCCTCCCACAACATGTGGGAATTATGGGAGCTATAACTTAAGATGAGATTTCGGTGGAGACACAGCTAAACTGTATCAGTGTCTTTCAGGACTGTATACTATCTGTTAAGGAAATCTCTTTTTGGCTCAAGGTATGTGAAGCCATGAGCCATCTTTCAGTCTCCTTTCTAGTCTTAAACCAACTCTCACAGTACTTCACAGATATTGTTTCACAGTTTGGCCATGTAGTTTGTGGGAATGACACATTGTCAATCACATTTTGTGTCTGTTGTTTTCATTTTTAGACAACAGACAGCAAAAATGTAAGACGTTACTTGATGGAATTTCTGGATCCCTATTTTAAACCCTATCCCGAAGTCACCACAGAAGTGAGAGGGAAAATGATCTATCTAAGAAGATACTGGAAAAACTAAAAAGTCTTTGAGGAGACAGAAGTTGGCTGGTTCCCAGGTTCCAGCTGAAAATGATAGCCTAGGAGAGAAAAGGGCAAGGGGTCACAGATGGAGGAAGCGTGGGTGTAGAAGGAGGGCCCTGAGTGGATCTTCCTTTCCCTGTCACAGCCTGAGACAAAAAGAGAAGCCCAGATCAGTGTGAGTAACACAAGGGCTGTGTCTGAGCCCAGGAGAAGTGGGGAGGGATAAAATAAGTGCAGACAATTGATTTGGCCCTGGACTCCCCCAACTGCCCGTCTACTCCCCCTATTCTATACTCAAAGAACAAGTAATTACAACTAAGGAAGACATTTGCAGAAAAGGAGAGTGCTGGAGTACAGGGATGGGCAGGCCTCA
The DNA here is from genome assembly GCF_048565385.1 of Saimiri boliviensis. Classification (NCBI taxonomy): domain Eukaryota; kingdom Metazoa; phylum Chordata; class Mammalia; order Primates; family Cebidae; genus Saimiri; species Saimiri boliviensis. The sequence continues at coordinate 90,285,650 of NC_133450.1, read as the reverse complement.
GAGAGGAGCAAATGGGAGGCCAGATTATACAGTCTTCAATATTTCTTAAGATTATTGTGCAGTCCCTTTATGCATTCTCTTTAGGGCTGGGGACAGGAATAGACTTTCTCTAACTTCTATCCTGATCAACATGGTGTTGGAATCCTAGCCAGTGAAATATGGCAATAAATAAGAGGCTAAAGATTAGAAGTTGGAAAGTAAAATGAAATGAAAATGATAAGATCACCTATTTTTAAAAAGCGTCATCAGCTAAAAAACTGTTAGAACTAATAAGAGAGTGCAGCAGATTTTCTTAGTCCATGCTATTTCTTTACACCAGCAATAACAAACTAGAAAAATGCAGTAGCAATGCATTATCCACAAGAGCATTTTCAGAAATCTGAGGTGCATATTTGTTGAAAATAAACAACTTATTTTTCTTTCCACCACTCCTTTTCTATTTTATGGCAGTTATATAATATGGTTATAATGGTTAACATGAAAATGTTTCATAATTTCCTCAATATCAAAGCAGAGTTGTTACTGTACTAGTGTGCGACCCGCAGAGACCCTTCCCAAAGCAAATGAGAGCGAGGAGTTGTTAAGCCGAGTCCAGGTTTATTGGGGTTTGCGGGCAGCTCGAGCGGGAGAGGGAAGAGCTGCACCCAGCAGCTGCCGGAGAGGGTTTTTATAGGGAGGCGACCTGCTGGATGTGGGCCCCAGAGGTGGCCTGCTGGGTGTGGGCCCCAGATGTGGGGGATGGGCTCTTTCTACCTAACATTCCCAACTCCCTAAAAAGGAAAAAGGACGACGAGGTCATTCTGGCTACTTCCTGCTGAAAGTGGGCGGCGGAGGGATCTGATTTTTAGGGAGCCTGAGAAGTGGGCAGAAGGGCGTAGCTTTCCGGGGAGGTTGGTGGGGAAGTGGTGTAGTTGTTCTGGGGGACAGGTGCTGGTGCAGTGCTATTGTAGTTCGGCTCCAGGAGGGGGAAGACTGGCTGTAGCATCATTTGGTTGATGGTAACTCGGGTTAGTTCTTGAAACCGGCGTTGGAGGAACTGGAAAAAACAAGGAGCAATGAGCAGAAGAAGACAGATAATTAGTAAGGGACCAAGTAGTGGGGATAGAAGGGTGTACAGGGAAGACGACCAACATGCGGAGGCCTCTGTTGAAAACTTGTAATTCTGGAGGCTGGTTTTGATTTTTTGGAGATTTTCGATTCGCGTTTCTACCAGTCCAGATTCGTTGACATAGTAGCAGCATTCCTCTTGTAGGAAGATGCAGGTTCCTCCACGCTCTGCTGTTAGTAGGTCCAGTGCTCTACGATTCTGTAGGGCTACTTGGGCAACCGAGGTGATCTGTCGTTGGAGAGATGCTAGAGACGCCGCTGAGTCCTCGATGGCTGCCTGAAGTTGTGAGGAAAGGCGAGCCAGAGCTTGGTGAGAATGGAACAACGCCCCTCCCCCCAACCCAGCGGCCAGCGCGGAGCATGCAAGGGACAGGCCTACAGCCACCGGGAGGAAGGCTGCCCTTCGGGTGCGATGAGACGGAGCCTGTGGGACCTGTAGTAAGAGGAACTCGGCCAGAGAATAGACAGTGAGCCAAGGTACTAGGGTGACTGGAAGACATAAGAGAGTTGGAGGCTGGCTGGGGGACAGGGTTTTGGTTAGGGTGCCATTGCACCAGAAGAAGATGCCCCTTGGAGCGGTTAGGCTGGTTGAAACCCGCCTGGTGTGGTTACAAAAGGAATAATTGTGGCCTAGGGAGTAGCAGGCCGGGAGCTGAGACTCAGGTAGAGCATAGAGGTGTACGTTAGGGATGGGAGTAAAGGGGTTAGATGGTTTCGAGGTATTACGCGGGAAGGGAACCGGTACCGCAACGAGAGGAGTCTGTCCTAGAGTGGCACACAGAAGGCAGGAGGTTAAATTAGTAAGTCCGGACTGATTGGCAAGTGCCAGTCCCTCCCTGAGGAGGGCGATCCATGAAAAGGGGTGTTGCGGGGTTGGAGCTGCTCCTTGATGAGCTCATTGACTTGCTTTACCTTACCAGAAGATTGAGGATGGTAGGCAGCATGGAGTTTTTACTGGACTCCTAGGGAGGTAGAGGCAGCATTAGTGACTTTGGGAGTAAACAAGAGGTAATGTTTTAGATTAGATGGTGGGCTAAACGATGAGTAGAGGAAGGGGGAAGTGGAGAGAAAGAGAGAGAGAGAGAGAGAAAGAGAGAGAGAGAGAGGGAGAGACAGAAGGGGTGCTTGTGGTTACAGAGGGTGGTTGGAGGTGGGCGGGAACTATGGCGGCCATAACAGGAACCTGGGAAGGATGGGCTGTGCCACGGTTAAAGGTGCGGGGCGGGCAGCCCCCTTCCCCCCTGTGATAAGTAAGAAGGGGACACTTTACCCGCTACCTGAAGTGACACCCTGGGCCAGGCAAGGGTAACCGGGGTTGAGGAGCCAGGGCCTCTCTAGTTATTTAAGAGCCCCAGCAACTCGGGACAGAAACCCCCGGAAGAATTCGACTTCCGTGCACTCTGGTCGGAAACCGGATCATCCAGGGTTGCCCCGCGTGATCCAATCCCTCTGCCAAGGGTGGCTGAGGCCTTGGACGCACTGGGGCAATCTGACTTCCAGTGTCCCGTGAGCTGACAAAGGGGGCAAGGCTTAGTGGGCGGACGGGGTTGTGGGCAGTTGGAGGCCCAGTGACCCTCATTTCCGCATTTGAAGCAAGCTCCCGGGGGGGGACCGCTGACTGCCACCAGATTTCCCACCTCCTGCCGGCCGCAGAGCTGCCACCAAGGCCTGGGTTTGTAAAGTGACCTTCTGTTTCATTTGGGCTTGGCGGGCTGCCTCTGCCGCATCTTTCCGGGCGTTAAAAACTTTAAAGGCCATTTTTACCAGGTCCTGTATGGGGGTTTCCGGCCCATCCTCAACCTTTTTTAGTTTTTTCTGGATATCAGGGGCAGACTGTGAGATGAAATGGGAGGCAAGAACAGTTGCCCCGTTTTGGGACGCAGGGTCCAGCCGGGTGAAGCGAACAAGGGCATCTTGTAAGCGGCCAAGAAAGAGAGCGGGATTTTCATCTGGTCTCTGAGTTATTTCTCTGAGTTTATCATAGTTTACCACCTTATTGGAGACAGTATCCATGTCCCGTAGGAGATATTGGAGCATGCGATCGCGAGCTGGGATGTGGGATCCTGGCCCCTCCTAATAATTCCACTGGGGGTCTGTGCTAGGGAGAACTTCAGCTCCAACGGGGACCTGGTTGGGGTTTATAGCATGGTCCCTGTTAGCTGCATGCCTAGCTGCTGCTAGGATGCGCTCATGCTCCTCGGCGGAAAGAGTGGAGGTGCAAATGACACGGATATCGTGCCATGTGAGACTATAGGCTTGAGTAAGGTACTGAAACTCCTTAATATAGGTGGAGGGATCGGCCGAGAAAGATCCAAGCCGGCGTTCAATTTGAGCCAGGTCTTGGAGGGAGAAGGGAACATGAACTCTGACGAGACCTTCTGCCCCGGCCACCTCACGAAGTGGCACCAGGACAGTTGGTGGGTGGGAACGAGTACGGGCCGCAACTGGAGAACTTAAAGGGGGCGGCGCCGCAACGGTCGGAGGGGAGGGGGATGAGGAAGGAGGAGGAGGAGGAGCTGTGGGAGTGGGGGCACGGTCTGCAACTGGCGGAGGAAGGGAGTTGGAGTGAGCAGGAGGGGGATGGGATAGGTGGTCAGGCAGCTCCTCCTGCTGTTCATAAGGAGGGGGAGAGCTGACCTTGGGAGGGGTGCGAGCTAAGAGAACTTGGTGAGTGGAACAGGAGGAGCAGGGGTCGGGGTGGGGACGCAAATCCCAAAAAACCTGGACGTACGGCACCTCGTGATCCTTGCCAGTACGGCGACAAAAATGGTCTAGGTCTTGTAGGATGTTGAAATCGAAAGTACTAGTCGGAGGCCAATGTGACCAGTTATTAAGCTGGTATTGGGGCCAGGCCACTTGGGACAGGAGGATTTGGGAGTAGCCCAGCTGAGAAAAGTTGAGGAGTAAGCACCCGAGAGGGGTGTTGTTAGGAATTTGAGACTCCGTGTTCCCCATGGCGCATGTGGCAGGACCTTTCCTTTAGCGGGATTGGGCTAGAGTGGTGTGGGAAGTGTATCCCATCTGTCCCACAAGCCCTCTAGAGGGTGATAGGAAAAGTCAGAGAAGGCGTCCCCCCGTCTGACCATTCCTATAGTGGAAGTGGAAGTGGGGGAAGGACCAGAGGAGGCGTCCCTCGTCTGATCACTTCCAAGGCTCCTGGAGCGAACAGCACCCAGAATTGGAAATAATCTTTTAAAAATTCACATAACTTTTATAGGGAAAATTTAAAACCATTATTATAGGATCTAAAAGAAAACCTAAGTAAATAAAGGGCCATACCATATTCACTGACGGACAACTTAATATTGTAATGATGTGAATTATCCCAAGTTTGTTCTATAAATTTAATGTCATTTTAATAATAAATCCAAGAGTGTTTTTGAAGCTTTTATCAAATCTATTTAAAATGTATATGGAAAAATAAAATTCCACTGATAAATCCTGCAGGGACCTGTCTTAGAACAAGAACCAGATCCTTATTACATTCAAACTTAACCTATCTCACTAGTCAATCTTAGATTCCCATTTTACTCCTTGAAGATTCGCAACCATTTATGGTACCAATTAATGCACAGGCCAGTCTTCTTAGTTAACAACAGAATCCCATCTAACTATTTTGAGCAGGAAGAGGTTTACTAAAGGATGTGAATAGTTCACAGAATCATTGGAAGGGCTGACAAAACAGACTACACTGAGCATCCATCATGTCTGTCTCAACACCCCTATCAGCATCCGAACACACTCTCTTCCTGGTTCTCAAATTTGCATGTTCTTACCTAATATAATGCAACTAACCTCACACAAACAAAATGTATTCAACCTTCCTGCAAAAGGATATACCAAAATCTCAACATTTTAAAATAATACACCTCTTTATGACCATTAAATAATCAAGTATTAGAAAGACACTATCAAATATTAATGAGAAGGTGAAGAGACAGAAACTCTCATGTACTGTTGGTGAAGGAATTAACTGGCTTGGTTGCCCTAGAAAGCAAGAGTGGGTACTAAGGTACTCAGCAAAATTAAGAATGTATATATAACTACGGAATTTCACTCCTGGATTCATATCCTAAGGAAACTGTTTTATAAAAGACTATAAAATAATATTCTTTATAAGAATTATAATATTCATTATGATGTCTCCTTTTACAGTGAGGAGTTGGAGGTAACACTGGGAAATGATAAAGAGAAAATGGCAGATGCACACCACAGAAGCAATGCATTTGATGCACATAGAAAAACATGGATAAATCTTAAAGGCATAATGTTGTCCCATGAGTAATAAACAAAACATTATCTATACCACAGTGCCATTATCTAAGTTAATAGACACATGTAAAAGTATCTAGTTGTACAAAAAGGCACATATCAAGCACATTGAAGAGGGTAACCATATGGTAAAGAGAATGGAAGTCTGAATAAGAAATAAAGTAGAGAAAAATAATGAAAATGATGAACCTTGAATGTATATGTTATGATGGTGAACTCCACACGAAGAAATGGGGTTAGTTCAACTCCACACCGGATGGTTCAGGTTAGCTGGGTTTTGTTGTTATTGTTGTTGTTACTGTTATTGTTGTTGTTACTGTTTTTTTACAAGGGAGATATTCTGTCATTATGGCATCCCATTTTCCCCAGTTAATTATAATAATTAAAAATTTAAAAATTGCTCTGAAGGTACAGATATATTTTAATTTTGAAAATAGTCCTGACTCACCTATTGTCTCTAAGGAGACTTTACCAAACCTTCAGGCTTAGGCACCTCCAAGCTGCTTATTTTGTTGATTCCATCTAATCTTGGCAAAGGAAAGAGAAGGTCAGAACAATCTTTCAAAACTTTGAAAATAGTTCTAATTGCTGTACATTTAGACAAAGTTATTGATTACTTAATTGTCATTTAGAGCTCCTTTTGGATAGCAGGCACCATTCTAGGCTATAAAAGTAGTTTCATGGAAATGTTCCTTTTGACAGAAGGAAGACACTGGAGAATTCAGATGCTATTTTAACTGGCTCTGCAATTGCAGTCACACAAATCTTCACATTCCAGAGAGACCCCATCAACAGAAGGTTTTTCCATTTCAGTCCATCAAGATAAAACATTATATTTTCATTTTCTATATACTCCAGGGTGTCAAGAAATTATAGAATGTAAGCTATAATTACAATAGCATTTCTAAGTCTTCCTTGATGGTCAAAGGCAAGAAAAAGAGAGTTTTTTGCTCTCAGTTACAGTAAAATATTCATTCAGATTAAAATATATATATATTGAATTGGCTTCCTTTTATTCAAGTTTTGTAATTTCCTGCAATCTCACTACATGAGTTAATGTTGCAGAGCAAGACAGTGATTGTCTTCTACAAACCTATGTAGTGCTATGGAACCAGAATGGGTGGGTGCAAAGAACAGAAATGAAATTAGAAGGTGAATGGACTGCAGATTTGTCATGCATTTTTCCAGATGTTCATTCTGGCCTTCTGTTCCTTTCTTCAATACTTTTATTTATGCACATGTAACACCATGAGGAAGCAGATAATATAAACAGTGAATATCTCTTGGGCTATTCAGTTTTGGCTTTATTTTCAAATATGTTCATAACTGCTGGTTACATTTTTATTCATTTTAGGTGGTCTGATTTAAATGTACGATATCACATAAGGGATGACCAGAATGGGTACCTCAGTTGAAAGCTTTTACATTCAGTAATGCAGATTTAGTTGCTCGGGAAGCTCTAGCCTGGGAAACTCAGCTTATCAGATTTCCTGAGAACTGATCATTGCTATAGAATTTTCTAAGGTCTGGTATGTGTGGCCTCCATTCATACCGAGGGAAGACTGTCTCTTAGGAGCAGAGGGGTACTTAGCAATTGAAAACATAATTTGGTCTTTTTAGACATTAAATATAAGATATAAGCCCTTTGGCTATTGAAAATATTTCTCCATACAGGCCAGCCCATGTAGTTCCAGGCTCCAGGTCCACCAAAGTTTTCAGACCAGCCCAGATTCAACTTGTCCACACAGCCCCACACTTTGAACTTTCCCTAGTACCAGGTCAATACTCTTGGCCTCAGGCATGAGCCCAGCACCTATAGACATAAGCTCCAGGCCTGCCCAATGTCAGGCTAGTCCCTGTGGCCCTCTAGGCTAGCCTTTGCAGCCTTATGGTCCAAAAGACTCAGGTACCAAGCCCATCACAGTAGATGTCAGTGCCAGGCTCACCCCCACAGAGTGAGGCACCAGGTCAACTCCTCAGGCTGCTAGACCCAGATAAGGTACCAAGCCCCCCCACCTGCTGACCCAGGCACTGGGCCAGCCTGCTCAAGGACTCTAGTAGCAAGCTGACCCACAGACCATGCCAGGCATCCTGCAGAAAATACCTGGATGGGCTCACTGGTGAAGTGATTTCTCAGACATAGCCAGTCTGAAAAGACTGCATCAAGTGCCTTCTTCTTCAAATGCACTGATATCAACACAAAGCAACAAGAAACATGAAAGAAAAATAAACAAAGCTATAACAACACCACAAAAGAAACACAATAATCTCCCAGTACTTGACCTCAAAGAAATGAAAATATAAAAATTGCCTGACAAATAATTCAAAATAATTGTTTCAAGGAAGCTCAGTGAATTTTATAAAAATACAGATGGGTTGCTTAATAAAACCACGAAAGCAATAAATTACCAAAATGATAAATTTAGTAAGGAGATGAAATCATTTAAAAAGTTAGATTTGAGAGCTGAAAAATACAAAGAATAAAATTAAAAATGCAAAAGAGAGCATCAACAGCAGAACTGATAAGTCAGAAGAAATTATGAACTTGAAAACAGGTTATTTGGAAAATAAAAATAGAAAAAAAAAAGAATCAAAAGGAATGAAGAAAACATACAGAAATTATGGGACAACATCAAAAGAGAAAATGTTTGGATTATAGGAGTTCATAAAGGAGAAGAGAGAATAAACAGGTAGGAGCTTCTTAAATAAAAAATAGCAGAAAACTTTCCAAATCTGTAGAAGATTATAAATATCCAGATTCAGGAAGGTCAGAGGTCTGCAGTCAGATTCAATTCAAACCAAAACCACACAGAAACCGAAAACTGACCAGTGCAACAGAAATTTCTGAGGTCTAGTATGTGTGATCTAGTATGTGTGATGAGGGAAGTCTGTCTCTTAAAAGACAGTCTATTGATAACTGAATTTTGTCTTTTTAGAAATTAATATTGCATGATATAAGCCCATTATAATCAAATAGTCAAATGCCAAAGATCAAGAGAGGATCCTAAAAGCAGCAAAGGAAAATAAGCAAATGAAGGAATTCCAATAAGGCTAACAGATTTCTCAGCAAAACAGACAGCTCAGAAGAGAGGAATTATATATTCAAAGAACTAAAGAATGACATCTTCAACCAAGAAAACTATACATGGCTAAGCTGTCTCTTAGAAATGAAGAAAAAAAATCAATGTTCCCAGACTAACATAGGGAGTTCATTACAACAGGCCTTTGTTTACAAGAAATATTAAAAAGAATTCTTTAAGCTAAAAGAAAAGGACACCAATTAGTAACACAAAAGCATATGAAAGTATAAAACTCACTGTTAAAAATATGTATATTATCAAATTAAGAATATTTTAATACCATAAGATTCATTTGCATCTTTAATATAAAGGTTGAAGAACAAAACTATTAAAAATAATAGTTTTTTAAAAAGCTATAATTCTTTGGTAAAGGTACATGACATAAAAAGATATAATTGTGACATCAAAAACATAAGATGGAGACAGGTTGGAGTAAAAGTATAGAGTAAAATTATAACCTTTTTGTGAGGTTAGAATAAAGATATAAATTTTTCTTTTGAAATCATTCCACAATGATGAACAGATGCAAATGGAGCATTCAAGAGCTTAGTCTATTTGTGAACAGAAAAAGGAAGAAATCTTCCTCTAGGGTTGCTAACTATAAATTTCAGCTCTTCTCATTCTTTTTCTTAATTGATAAGGGTATTTAGGGGATTTATTGCCACAAGTATGTATCATATCTCTGTGTTGGGAACATTTCACCCTCTTCTAGATATTTTAAATATACATATATTGTTGTTAACTATAGTCACCTTATTTTGCTATTGCTTATCATTGTCGTCTGATAGTTTTTCTGTAGTGGTAATAATTGCATCATTTCTCTTTCATATTTGTATGTTTTCTTTACCAGTAGGTGAATACCTACCTGTGTTTCCATGATAGTAGATTTATCCTTTTGCTTCCAAGTGTAGGACTCCCTTAGGCATTTCTTATAGGGCCATTCCATTGGTGATGAATTCCCTAAGCTTTTACTTGTCTGGAAAAGACTATTTCTCCTTCATTTATGAAGGATAACTTTTCTGGGTATAGTATTCTTGGTTGGCAGTTTATTTCTTTCAGCACTTTGCATATATTATACCACTCTCTGCTGGCCTGTGAAGTTTCTGCTGATAAATCCACTGTTAGTCTGATGGGAGTTCCCCTTTATAAGTGACTAGATGCATTTCTCTTGCTGTTTTTACAATCCTGTTTTTGTCTTTTACTTTTAACTGTTTGACTATAATGTGCTGTGGAGAAGACATTAATTTTTAATTGTATCTATCTGGGGATCTCTGAGATTCCTGTATCTGAATGTCTAAATTTCTTACTAGACTTGGGGACTTTTCTGCTAGTGTTTTATTAAATATGTTTTATATCTCTTTGCTTTTCTCTTAACCCTCTGGGACACTAGAAATTTGACTATTTGGTTGCTTAATGGTTACCTATAAGTCACAGGGGCTTGTTTATTCTTTTTCTTTATTTTTGTCCAACTGGGTTATTTCAAAAGACCTATCTTCAGGTTCTGAAATTCTTCTGCTTGATCTAGTATTTTGTTGAAGCACATTTAATGTATTTTTATTTTCATTTAATGAATTATTCAGTTTCAGTTTTGTTTTTTTTAATTATATCTATCTCTTTGACAGGTTTCTCATTCATATCCTCATTTGTTTTTCTAATTTCTTTGTATCGTCTAGCTGCATTCTCTTGTATAAAGTAATGGATGTGCTTTGGTCCAGGATAGGCCAAGGTAAATATCCTGTCTGAGTCAGTGAGTTTGTAGCACAGGTACATAACTCCACTTGTTATATAATCCCAGCCATGTAGCAATAACAAGGGAAGGCTCATCACTTGGCATGGAGCTACTATTGTCTGTAAAAAATAATGCTGACACTGTAAAGGCATGCTTGCCCTCAGAGAAAGAGAGAGAGATCCAGAGCTGTTTGTCTTGCAGATGGACAGTGGAGAGCCAGGATACAGCTTGGCTTGTTTGTGCCCAGAGAGAGAAATAGTTAAGAGAGAGAAATAGTCAAGCTGTTGACCTTGAAGGGATAGCCAGCCATGCAGCAGTGCATGGCAGTGGCGGGAGCAGGCAGCTGAGAAAGAAGCAGACAATATAAGAGAGCTGCTGAATAAAGCTGTATTTCACCTACCTACAGCCCCCCGAGTGTTCTTTCAGTTATCTGCCACTCATCCACCCACTCCCACTTGACCTCAGCATGGGCTGGAACCTGACCCTGGACCTGACATCTTGTATCTCACTAAACTGCTTTAATATTATTATTTTGAATTTTTTTCCAAAATTTCACAAATTTCTTTTTCGGTGGAATCTCTTTCTGGAGAATTATTATGTTCCTTTTAGAGCTGTCATATTTTTTGGCTATTTCATGTTTCTTGTGTTCTTATACTGATATTTGTGTAGGTAGTATTGAGGAGGGAGACCCAGGCATTTAGGATTCCCTCCCACTGTCATCCTCTGTGCATCTCAGTGGAGGAGAGAGCAGGCCAGCTGGCACCTCCGGAATCTCCTTCCTGAAAACAACAGGCTAGGCCTTGGGGAAACTTCAGAAGTCACTATTTTTACGTAAAACAAGATCAAACCAGAAACCTTTTCCCATGTGAGTCCTAAAACTGTAAGCCGGAACTCTTTCATATGTAATTCCCGAAACTGGAAACAGAAACCTTTTCACATGTGAGTCCTAAAAACTATGAATCTAAGATTCTTCCACGTGTAACATCTAAAGTATAAGCCTATATAAAGGCTGAACCTCCCTTCGTTAAGGGAGCTTGGCTATTAATCACACATGCTACCAGGCTACCAGCTGTAATAAAAGTTCCTTCCTCCAGGATTTGGTGTCCGAGAGATCCTTTCCCACAGCTGCTCCTGCTACAGTATAACAGTCATTTCTCCCAGTATTTTAAATTTGTTTTTGTAGGGGATAACTTTTCCTTAAAATGTATCTATGGATTTGGCTGAGTATGGCACTTAGCCTTTAATTCTGGGTGCTTACATTAGTGTAGCTTCCATACAATTTCTTTGGCTATAAACAGCATCGGTGGTGTCTGTGGTTTCCTCAGTGGCTTAGGGTGCAACTGTTAGTGAAGGCTGTGGTGAAGTTATATTGGGGACAGGGATGTCAGGTGGGCCAGTCTCTGGGCTCCAGTGGTGGTGGCAACGGCTGCCTATACCTGTCTTTGAGCCCCAGGGTTGTGTATGTCAGCACCAGTGTTAGTGGGTCCAAGTGGGCTGATTCTTGGGTCTCTAAGCAACTTGCTTGAGTACAGCAGTGTCAGGGTAGGACAGGCACGCAGGCAGGTTTCCAGGCCCCTGGACAGCAGGTGTGGTGTAGGCAGTGGCGGCAGCAATGGTCGATGACCTTTTGGCTTTCAAGAGGTTTGAACTGGTATCAGTAACGTCTGTGACTGGCTGGCTAGGACAGTCCCCAGGCCCACAAGTGGTGCATGTGGGTAGGTGTCAGTTGGCGATAGCTGCAAGCTGGGTGGGCTTCTCCTCAGGCTCCCAGAGGAGTGCTCAGGTGCAAATAGTCATAGATGGGGCAGGCTGATCTCCAGGCCCCTGGATGGTGTGATTGAGCACTGGTGGTAGTGAAGCCAGGCTGAGTGGGCCTATCCTCAAGTGCCCCAGTGGTGCCTACAGAAACCAGCTATTATGGATAGGGGCAGGATGATCCCCAGGCCCCAAGCAGAGAGCTTGGGTGGGGGCAGGAGCGACTGTGCTGCAGCTCTGCTGCCAGGGAGTATAGGATTGCTTTCAGTCACAGAAGCCATAGGAAGGTGGCTTCTGCTCCAGGTGGCAGCTGTCAGCCAGGGAACCTGTCCTCATGGCACTTGTAAATGCATGGCCACCCTGCTACTGGGAGCACTGGTGTTGCTACCAGTGGCTTATGCTTTGGTTATGGTGATGGCGGCTAGCAGGGGCGGTTGCTGTGGGTGGGGGAAGCTTGTCCTTAGGGTGCTTGTAAATGCACAGCAGCCCCACAGCTGGAGGTGGTATGATCACTTCACTGGGATGCACTTTATCGCGTGGCAACAGCAGACAACAGTGGCGGTGGAGCCTGTTCTCAGGGTGCATGAAAGTGTATAGCAGCCCCACTACTAGGGCCAGTACTGTTGCTGCCAGTGGCTTTCATCTTGGCCCTGGTGGCAGCAGCCAGCAGTGGCAGAAGCTGCAGACAGGAGATGTCAATGGGGCTCAATGCAAAGATGCTTCTTATTGTGGAGATGCAGGAGCTGTCGGGCCCCCGGGCAGACTAAAGTCTGGTGGGGGCTGGCTGTCAAAATGGCACTGTGCTGTAGCTGTTTAGGATTCAGGAGGTGTGTGGGACCCAGTGTTACCTCGCTTTCTGGAGCAATGCCATTGTGTGATCTCCAGGCAGCTCCCTATTTAAGTTTCATGCCAGAGGGTGGAAGTGCTCACCCATGGCTAAGATTGCAGGAGTCTGTAGTGGGAATATAGACCCCTGGGGAACCGTCACTTACTTTCCCTGCGTTGGAGAACCTCTCTAGGCTCCCAGCTGTTCCTGGCCAAGCGGGCTTCCTCACTTCCCTTTCCTTCCTTGCCTTAGGTGTGTACTCTCACTTCTCTGTTGAATTTCAGTGTTCTCTCTTAGGCAATCTATTCAATGGGTGATTAAATCTATTCAGTATGTTAGTTCTTCTTTGTGGAGGAGGTGGATGCCAGATGCCTCTTGTTAGCCATCTTGAAGCCCGCCTAGTGTAGAGTTGTTGTATGTAATCAAAGTTAAGTTGTTAACAGCTTAAAATAGCCTGTTATAACTGTAAGATAGTTCATGTTAAGTTTCATGGTAACCACAAAGCAAAAACCTGCGGTAGATACACAAAAAGGAATAAAAGCATACCAGCTGAGAAAAATTAGATAATCACAATGGATAAAAGCCAAAAAGAAACAAAGGATCTACAAAAAACAAACAAACAAAAAACGATCAACAAAATGGAAGTAGTAAGTTCTTACCTATCAATAATTACCTTGAATATAAATGGACTAAATTCTCCAAAGGACAGAGAGTAGCTGAATAGATTTTTTAAAAATCAGAATAAATATATACTGCCTACAAGAGACTTACTACACACTTAAGGACACATATGTTGGAGAGATACTTGCACTTCCATGCTCACTACATTATTCACAATAACCAAGACATGAAAACCTAAATGTTCACCAACAGATAAACAGATTAAAAAATACAATATATATACACAATAGATTACTGTTCAGCCTTAAAAGAAGAAAATACTGTCATTTTCAATAACATCAAGGACATTACACTGAAATAAGCTAGGCACAGAAAGACAAATCCACATGATCTCACGTCTATGTGGAATCTAATAAGTTCAAACTTAAAGAAGTAGAGAGTAGAGTGTTAGTTAGGAGGTGCTGGGTGATGAACTGGGAGAGTTTGGTCAAAGGATACAAAATTTTAGATAGGAGGAATAACTTCGAGAGAGCTATTGTGCCATATGGTGGCTACAGTTAATAACAATATATTGTATTTTGAAAATTAATAAAAGTAGGTTTTGTGTTCTTATCACAAAAATGATAAGTATGTGAGGTAATACATATGTTAATTAGCTCAGTCAACCATTTGACAATGTATTCATATCTCAAAACAACATGTTGTACATAACATGCAATTTTTATCAGTTTAGAAAACTAAAATAAAATATTTGTCCTTGAAAAAGATCATCCAAAATGATTTCCTGTCCTATTTCAGTTTTACAGACGTGAATACTATGAGCAAGAAGTAAGTTACAATAAATTGACATTTATAGTTGAAGTTGAACTCTAATCTGTGAAACTTTTTTGAACATTCTCGCATGTAAAACTCCTTTTTGCTACTTTTCCTGTATTGTATCTCTACATGGTCATGAGCCGTTTAAATCACTGGCAGATCTGGATAGTATCTGCTAAAAACATGTTGGCACCTGGATTCCACTGTTGCTAACTAAACATGAAGCTAAAAATAAATGAGAGATGCTAGGGATTTGAGTAATTCCGTAGTCTTATCGTAAATGGCAGCAAGCAGATATCTGTCTGCTTATTGCAGAAAGATAAAAAACCAGTATCAAAATTGTTTGGGTGTTAACTTCTACACTTTCTCTTCCAGATGGAAAATAACCTACACTCTTCAAATCCTTAAATATTTTTGTGCTCACATTTTCCGCATACTTAAGGCTGTTATTCCAAGATAGTGAGAACCAGCCCAATCTGTCATCTTATCTCTTTAATAATGAAACCCAGATTGCCACCATCATCCAAAACAAGAATCAGAAGTTGCCATTTGAGATTGTGTGATGTTGTTAATGGGGGGAAGTATAACTTCTATTGCATAGACCTCAAAGTCAGAGACAATATGTTAATGACCTTGGGTATCTGAAATAATCATAAATACATTGGAAAATATGTGAGCCAAAAACTTGAGGAGTTATAAAACATTAAAGATAAACTATAGTTAGTTGAATAATTTTACCTTTATAAAGTGAAAGAATATAAAAAGTACTTGCAGGGAGTTCTTGCTAGATAGATCATGCTTTTCAAAACTAGGTTGATGTTACTTATGTTGATTTTAAGCATCCACCATTTCATTTCCAGTAAATGAGGTTGAAATGAAAGAAATTATAAAAGTTTAGTCCAGTGTGCCCTCAGCAATATTCTGGAATTGAGTAATCCGTGTTATTTTACTTTGTTCCTTTCCTTAGTGTTGAGAGTTGGTTGAATAAGTTTACAAAGTTTAAATTAGACATCATGACTACAGATAACAATGCTGTATTGTGTATGTGAAATTTGCTACAGGGCTAGATCTTAAGTGTTTTGACCACACACAAAGAGTAACTATATAAGGTGATGGATATGTTAACTAGCTTGATAATTGTGTGTGTGTGTGTGTGTGTGTCTGTGTGTCTGTGTGTGTGTGTGTGTGTCTGTGTATATATATATATTTATATATAAACACTAACTTTTGCAACTTAGATATATACAGTTTATATTTGTCAATTATATCCCATTAAAGCTGAAACAAAAACAAACCTTAGGAAAACTTGACTCAATCTGTGAAATTCTAATGCAAAAATATAACCAATTTTCATATACACATATACACTGCATTTGAAGCCAAAAGAAACACAATTTGATTGCTTTCTGATGGAGAATGTTAAGATTAAGACATGCCTAGAGAAAAGATGATCCTTTGTCCTTCTATGTATAGTGA
This sequence comes from Saimiri boliviensis, assembly GCF_048565385.1. NCBI lineage: Eukaryota > Metazoa > Chordata > Mammalia > Primates > Cebidae > Saimiri > Saimiri boliviensis. Next base: position 90,269,968 of record NC_133450.1, on the reverse strand, counting down.
AACTCAGCAGTGTCCTTGCTGGCTTATAGTTTATGGTTATAAAGAAATGAACACAGTCAGTCTGCCCTGTAAGCTTGGTAAAGACAGGAACCCTGTCTGACAACTTCAGTAATGCATTTCCAGGTCTTAGCACAGTGCCTGTTTATTCACTGGCAATATGACATTATTAATACAAACCTCTCACTTATATGTGGAATGTAAAATATTCAGTGATTGTGAGGATTGAATTGGAGAACCTCATTTCATTGTTTCATTTGTTTATTGTTGCTTAACAAATAGCCCAAACCTCGTAGCCTAAAGCAACTGCAATATTTATTTTGCTTCAGTTTAGGCTAGATATTTCTGCTCCACCTCCTTTCCAGTGGGGGTAGCTTAAAGACCAGGCGCTGTGGTCACCTGAATGCTCATATGTCTGGCAGTAATGCTGTGTGTTGAGACTTCTGAAGGGCCAGTCTGCAGAACACCCACACATGGCCTCTCCATGTGACCTGGGTTTCCTCACATCATTCCTGAATTTCAAGGGTAAACATCCCAGGATAGAGAACCAGATGAAAGAAACTCTCATGACCTTATCTTGGAAGTAGGCAGTGTTGCTTCCACTGGATTCTATTCATTCAGGCAGACAGTCACAAACATCAACCTGATTTTAAGAGGAGGAGAAACAGACTCTCTGCTTATTGAGTGGTGGCACGTGGGGCCAGGAATATTTCTGTAGCCTTCTTTGAAAATATAATCTGCCATATTGGCATGTAATGAGATTCTAAAAATTGATGTAATTTTGATTTTAAGATGAGATATTGGCTAGGTATTATTAATCGTCCTATTTATAGATTGGCTACCTAGCTTCAAATATGTCATTATTTAATGATAACATGGCTTTGTGGTCATAAGTCAGCTTTTTCTGGTGTGAGAAGGTCCTGGGTTCCTGGAGTATAATCTGAATTTATAGTAAAAATTTTGAGAGTTAGGTCATAATCACAGCCTTTTACTTTGGAAAATTTCTTTGAAGTGAGCATTAAAATGAGAAATAGGACTGATACATTCTTAAGCAAAGGTAAAAACAGGATTACCTGAATGGATGGGTACATTTTGCTCAGGTGTCACTCAGGGGTCTTTCTGATGAAGCAAGATGAAGCGAGCAGTGCAGTTACTGTAACTACAGGCATCTTCCTAGAAACCAATTGTTTTAACCTATTTTGTTTTCCCATTGGACTTCTAGACTTCCAAGCAGAATAAAGAAAAATTGCCTCCAGTTCTCGAGGTAAACAAGTTTCTGGCTCTACTATTTGGACAAATGGAACCCTCTCTCTTTAATCTCTTGAATGAGAAGGGATGCCGACTTCCAGGCTCAGGGGTTATGTACTCACTTCCACTGCATGATTGAGAAAGGCACTAGGAGAGCCTTTTGTTTGAGTCCCATAAAAGCTAAAATGTCCACAAGGAAAGAGCTACTGGATCTGGAGACCACACAAATGAAGTAACCTGGGATTTTTTAAAAAATTGTTTATATTCTGAAGCCAGAGCTATACGCTTGGAATACTTGTTTAATTGTTAGGTTGGGAGTGTTCTAAGGCTTTCATTCATTCATTGAATAAGCATTTCTTGAAAGCCCACTAAATGTTACATACCATGCTAAATATTCAAAATTAGAAGGTGAACAAAAGAAACAACTTTGCACCTCTCACAGACCCTACAGACATTGGCGATAAAATTGCATGAAGATTCTATTAGTTTTAGGGTTTAGAGCAGCCATAGGGCAGCACAAGTTGCCATTGGAGCTGGGCAGAATTAGGACCAGAAGGTTGGTTAGAATATGCAGCCATTAGTGACTGCTTAGATGGGGACATACAACCTCAAAGGACACCAGGAAACAGATGAGATTTCACGTGGTCAGCATCTAGAGACTGGCTGGAATTAAGCTTCGGACATGGAATAGAAGAATGGTCCTTTCCAGAAAGAGGTAGGCCACCGTGGTTACTTGCAGTTGGTGATTGAGATGCAGGCAGGTCTTGAGCTACAGCAGAGATGACATCACTCCATGTACCAAGAGTGGAGGACAGAGGGAGGTGGAAGCCGTGGCCCAGTGTTGAGACCTTCTATGTCCCCTAGAGTCCTTTCTTATCCAAAGTGTAGTGGGGGACCCCTAAAGTCCCAAAGCTAGCCACATACCAAAGCTTCTTAAGTCTCGTTCTGAGGTTCCTCTCCTCTGCAGTGATGAATGGGCTTCAGAGTGGATCAGATGAAACACATGTGGCTTTCACTGAGTCCCCAGATAAGTAAAGTGACCCACTACACTCCATTCCAAAGTTTATTATTTTTTAATAGCATCACGAAAGAAATAGACCATGGGAATATCATAGGTACCAAAAGTATTGATTTCATTAAGATAACTGACAAAATTTGTCATGATCTTCTTGTGGATAAGCTTGAGAAATTGGATAATTACATGGCACAAATGTATCTCAAGAATACTGATCAATTAATCAATGCTAATCTGGACCAGGGTTTCTCAAACTTGAGTAAAATGTGGGTGCCTTTCAAAGGAAAAACATTCTTATGAATGTCACCAATATTGATTTGTTTTTATTATAATATTATTAAAATATATAGACCTAAACCTAGAAATAAACTCTTTATACTTGCAAGTTTTATTAAATAAAAAATTTAATTCAAAACAAATACATGAATAAAGTAAAACATAGGTTAGTTGAATAGTATTAATTTAACATGACAGATAATATTGTTTGCTGACACTAAATCAACTGATGTTGAATTTAACTTTAAAATGATGAGGGTTTATGTCAGATTCTATGCCCTGCAGCATTTTGGCTTCTGTCTCCAGTAGAGAGAAGACTTGTTCACACAGATAACGCTACACAAAATGAAACCTAAAGCTTCAAAAATTCATTTGATAGTTCAGGTTAGTTACTTGGACCTTATAATTTATCAAAATCCTATAAGTAAGGGATTTTTACATAACAATTTTAATTACTGAAGGTTAGTGTTAAGGCTAGTATTTTCAGAAAAGTAAAATCTGTATTAAATGATAATTTACTCCATTTATTTCTAGATATGGGAGCAGACTTTCTTTATATTTATTATAACATTTCCTGCCAAATTAGTATTCTGGAAGAAAAATATTTTTGGAACTAGTTATTCAATGAACATCAGCATTCATTGAGCATATTTCTCAAACTACTATGTGCTCTGTGAATACAGATCTCTCATTACATTTTTCTATTTCAACTTCTGGAAACCTTTCCTTTTTGTGGGATGCGATGAAATTATTTGGCTTTCACACAGTACAAACACAGTGGCAGGCACAAATATAAACTTGAACACTGTAAAGGAAGTAGCAATCTCAGTTTAAGACAATCACCAGATGATAAAGAATATGCTCATTATTTTAAAAGATTATCACTTAGTGTAAACCTGTATTTAAAATTCTCATTCCAAATTCATGGTCCAGAGTGAATAACTATTGTTATTGTTGTTGCTATTTACTTATTTAAAACATTTGGTTGGCAACATAGCCAGAAGAAAGGGGCTGGTGCTGGAGGAAGGATTCAGTCTCTTTCAGTCTGGTGCTGACTAGCCAACTCATCTTGGGTGTCTCTGTACTTGAGTTTTCCTATCCACAAATGAAGTCGAAAGCTTCTAGAATTGCTGGGTGAGACACAGGAATTTAAATTTTAATTCAATGGATGTCTACTATATAAAATCCCTGAAGTAAGTCATATGGCATTATATGCCAGTGCTCTGAAAACCAAATAATGCTGCACATATCTTAGATATTAATAGACGTGAGCCAATTTGGAGAAAACTAATTTCTTAACAATAAAAACCAACTACCTCAGGAATACAGTATTAACTCATTGCCCCTGAGGAATTTTTGATTATTCTGCTGCACTACAGTGATTGTTCTCAAATGAGATTTTCTGCAGCTGAGAAAAGATTTTGAGTGCAGTCTTTACCTGGGATTCATGGATAGGCTTCAGGGAATTTTAGCCTCTGAGTATGCCTGCAATATTTGGAGTATATGCACGTGTATTTGTCGATGCATGCTCACACATCTAAAGAGAAAATGTTTAGAATGGATCACATTCATGAAGGCGTGTAAAGAACCAAAAACTATATGAACCACTGTTTAGGGATGAAATTGTTAACTCTTAGTGCCAGTTGAGAATTAACACTTTATTTTTGACCTGAAATTTAGCTGTTTTAATGAGTCATTTTTCTTGGAATTGTCTTTGTGGTATGACAGTACTTATTCTCTTGATTATGGTACAAAGTATTGATCCATTTAATAAGGGTGGTTCTTTCTGTGTTGTCATCAAAGATAAATTGGGACTATATGTTGAACCGTGATACATTTTGCAACCATTGATCTAATGTCATTGAATTGTGTTAGTTAATTTGGAATTATAACCCAATATAGGTAGTGCTCCATAAACATGTGCTTGATCTTTATAGATGAAACAAACTCAGGTCACAGGACATCTTTTTAGTTAAGTGAATACGAGTCAGTATTTATCTGGAGACCAACCAGATTTCAGCTGGATCTGGCCTTCAGTTACTTTATTTTATTTTATTTATGTATGGTGAGATCATCTATCCACTTTGGTTTTGACAACAGTTTACACCTGTATGACCCATACCCCTGTCGAGATACAGAACACGACCATCATTCCAGACAATTCCCTTGCTCCTCTTCTCAGGAATCTTCAGAGATTGATCTGGTGTCTTTCATTGCTATCTAATCCCTTAGTTATTGTAGAATTTTGTTCTGGTCTCTTATCTAGAAAACCAATTGTCATATTGGCATAGATTACTTTTTTTCACCTTGTGTTGCCTAGAGTCTTAAAGATCTTTAGAGGTGGCTGGGGAGCCACTACCAGAGGATTGGAAGAAGGGGTGAAAGAGGGTCTGAGAGATTTTAGACACTTTCCCAACTCTTCCTTCAAGTGGACTAGCTCCCTGTCTGAACTCTTTTATAAATTGAAATTCCACGTGGGGTTTGGTTTTAAAAGAGGGCTCTACCAGGTGCCTATGAATAGTAGATTGGATAAAGAAAGTGTGGTACATATATGCCATGGAATACAACTCAGCCATGAAAGAATGACATCATATCCTTTGCCATAACATAAATGCAGCTGGAGACCATTATTCTAAGTGAATTAACACAGAAAACAGAAAACCCAATACCACATGTTCCCACATCTAAGTGAGAGCTAAACATTGTTTAGACACAGACACAATGATGCGAACAATAAACACTGGGGATTCCAGGAACATGTGCTGAAAACCTATTCACTGGGTGCTGTGTTCACTACTTGGGTGTCAAGAACATTAGAAGCCCAAACCTGAGCATCATTCAATAGACCCATGTAACAAACCTATACATATACTTCCTAAATCTAAAATTTTTCTTAAATTTTTAAATAAAAGGTGTTCTACTTATTTTAAAAATTTATCTGACATAGGCTATTGTGCCAAAAATAACTGCAATGATTCAGTTAAACCATTATATAATCTGACTTTTGAAATGACAGTTAAGACTTCCTAAGAGCCAAGGGAGTAAGTACTGGTTGGCAGTTGTGCTGAATGATGGCTGATGGAATGAGGTGGCCCCACATTGAGGCCAGCAGCAGCAGGACTTGGGAAAGCAAGTAGCCTTCCCAGAGTGTGCCTTTGAAATCACACAGAGGAATTTGTTAATGATACTCGTGCATTTTCTGCCATGTTTTCTCTGTTTCTCTTGTAAGGTGACCATTTTGACTGTTTCAGGTCAATCTTGTACCTTAAAATCAACTGGACTCAGGAACTGGCCAGAATCACTTATGACAATATCTAACTAAGCTTGGAATTGTCTTATTTTCTCCCCCAAATGCAAATTCAGTGCTTTGCGAATTACAACCTAAGGTCTATTTGTCCTTGGAGTTTTTGCTTTGATAGTAGAAACTGTAAATTATATACACTACAAATGTTCTCATATTTTCTGTCTTCTCCTTGTAGAAGACACAATGGCAATTCCTCAAGGATCTAGAACCAGAAATACCATTTGACTCAGCAATCCCGTTACTGGCTATATACCCAAAGGAACATTAATCATTCTACTATAAAGATGTATGTTTATTGCTATACTATTTGCAATAGCAAAGACATGGAACCAACCCAAATGCCCATTAATGACATACTGGATAAAGAAAGTGTGGTACACATTATTGAAGAAAGGGTACCAGCTTTGGAAAGAGATACTATACTAATAAGCAAGTATAAAAAAAAAAAAGAGGAAAATCTTAAATGATTTGATGCTTTAAAAAAAATTCATTTTCTTTGGGTTAGAGCTAGAGAGAAGGCTCAAAGCTTCTGTGGTTTCTTCTAATTCTCACTGCTTAAAATATGAGTATGTCACTTACCCATGGTTCTGCTTACTATGTATTAAAATGGGTAGTATTGTTTACTTAACTACCTCATGGATGTGTTAAGGCATATTGAGTTAAATCTCTTAAAATGTTTCTCAATCTCATTAAAAGCTCAAAATTTGGGGCCTATTTGTAATGCCAGTGTGACACTCAGCATTTTGTTCACATTACTCTTTGACAACTCAACTGGAAAACAAAGGTTAAGTACCTCGGTTCTGGATCTGGGCAGGTAGCACTCTCTTCGATCTTTGTGTGGCTCCTATTTTTATAGAAGTGGTTGGATGCACTATTTCATAAGGTCCAAGAATTTTTTTTCAGATATTTTTGATGACTGTATTGTAGTAAATACTACAGGGATAGCACTATATAGTATTGTAGTCATGAGACTAAAGTGGAAAGAAGACTATTTTTGACAAAAGATGCCATAAAATTTCAGACTGTAGAGCCCCATTTACAATACCTCAGGCTAATTACTGTTAATTTTGAAGTTGAAGGTTTTTTTTTATGACAACAAGGGTGGACTATTGGATTGTCATTAGAGGAAGGTCTAGATTTCCTGCTCTTAATAAAATTACGTTGAATTTATTTTTAGAGGTAATGAAAACTTCCTTTTTGAGAAGTTAGTGTTAAGGTCTTGGAATGTGAACACATTGTAGTGCTATCCATTCCTTTCCTGAGATTTTAACTTACTACTGGAAATCCTTAACCAATAATAATAGCCTTTTTCTCTTTATTTTAAATGATTTCCTTTGCTTTGATTAGAGGCTCTTGCTTTTTTTTTTTTTTTCTAACCATAGTTCATCTAAACACAGCCTTTTCTGAACTTTAAAGATAGAATCCCATTTTTAATGAACCGAAGTAGCAAAATCATCTTTTTCATTCTTTTAGGAAATAAAATGTAGGTAATGCCTAGTCTCGTTATATAATGCCTAGTCTTGTTATATAATGGAGATGTGGTTTGCAGAAGAATTTTCTTTATAATACTGAAGTTTCAGGAGATGTCAGTGTTTATGCCATTTTTCCAGTTCCAAAATGATTCCATTCCATTCTAGAAATTTGAAGTATGTAACTTGAAATCCTTAATAAAATTTGGATTTAATTTAAAAAAAAAAAAGAAAAGAAAGTGTGGTACATATACACCATGAAATACTATGCAGCCATAAAAGGAATGAGATCATGTTCTTTGCAAGGACATGAATGAATCTGGAAGCCATCATCTTCAGCAAACTAACACAGCAACAGAAAACCAAACACCACATGTTCTCACTCATAAATGGAAGCTGAGCATTGAAAATACATGGACACAGAGTGGGGAACAACACACACCAGGGTCTGTTTGGGGGTAGGGGGTGAGGTGAGGAGATTTAGAAGGCAGGTCAATAGGTGCAGCAAATCACCATGGTACACATATACCTATGTGACAAATCTGCATGTTCTGCACATGTATCCCTTCTTTAAAAAAATGAGAAATAAAGAAAAATAAGTTACCATATTTACGACAGGTCAATAGGAGAAACTATCTTTACGATAAAATTTATTTTTATGAATTATCTGCTACTAGTTAAGTTTTATAAAGGGCCCATAGAGAAGCATCTCTGTTGGTTGGCTGTTTTGATGCTGTATTCCTTTATCCCCTGCCCAAAACACAGCATAAATAATAACATTTTATGTTTATATCTTGATTTATAATGTGTAAAATGTCACATCTGTTCATCATAACAACCCTGCCAAATATGTATTATAATCTCTATTTTAAAGATGAATAAACTGAGATGCTGTGAGGTTGAATGACCTGGCCACAGAGGTAAAGAGCACTAGAGATCATATTCATCCTCATATCTAAATCATTAGTATAGGCTGGGGGCAGTGGCTTATGCCTGTAATTAGACCTAGCACTTTGGGAGGCATAGGTGGACAGATCACCTGAGGTCAGTTCAAGCCCAGCCTGGCCAACATGGTGAGAACTCATCTCTACCAAAACATACAAAAATTAGCCAGGTGTGGTGGTGGGCACCCATAATCCCAGCTACTCAGGAGGCTGAAGCATGAGAATCACTTGAAACTGGGAAGCAGAGGCTGCAAATAGCCAAGATCATACCACTGCACTATAGCCTGGGTGACAGAGCTATACTCTGTCTCAAAATAACAATAACAATAAAATAAGTTAAAAAATAAATCCATAGTATATGTCATATATCCAGGATCTAGCATCATTTAACTGCATTCTTTAAAAATACTGATGTGTTATGAGACTATGAGTAGATAACTGCTCTCAATCCTAAACTTCAGTCTTCCCCAGTTACTATTGTCTTTCAGTGAAATTTGGCATCATAACTCACAAACATTTTTAAATTTTAATTTTCAAAGAATGTTCCTATGCAGAAAGGAGACAAAAATCATTCTCATTCCTCAAAACTTGAGAAAGTACCAGGAAAAGGGAAATAATTAATTTCTCATAAAGCAGATCAGACATTTCATTTTGGCAAAAGACTCTAAATTAGAAGTCTTCCTTAGATTGTAGATGAAACTTTTACAAGGCTCTCTGAACTATAAAAAAAAAGGGCATATTTGACCACATGATCAGAAAAGTAAAAAATAAAAGACAAAGGCTCCTGGGAAAGTCTCCCTACAAAAGCCTGTAATACAGTAAACAAACCAAGCTGTGCTGACAGATGTGCCCAGCCTGATCGTTGGCACTTGTTATCTGGCATATTATAAATGAGGACTGAGAATATAATTTTTAAACAAATAATCACTTAACCAAAGCACCATTACTAAGAATATACACTTCCTATCAAAGAAGAAAGAGCATTTAGTCACACATGAGGAGCACCAACACTGAAAGGGAACAGAGTCTAGCAGAGCATAACACTGCAATCCTGGGGACAAAATTGAAGCCATGAATCTGGATGAGTCATTGAGGACCTGAATTCCTACAGATATCACAGATGAGAGTAAAGAGGAGAATAAAAAGCAGAGAAAACAGATAAAAGGTGAGACCAGGCAGCTGGACAGAAAGCTGCACAGGTTGTTAGGACCCCAGGAAGCCACAGGAGGGCAGCAGAAGCAAGCAGCACAGATGTAAGTTATAGCGCGCCCTTTTAGGAAGGGTATATTTTAAAACATCAATCTGTCACAGAATCTAGACTTCAAACTGCTGGAAGTTAGTGGAATATTTCTTAATGGCTCTTATGTCTTAATGGACCTTATGCCATTAAACTAAAGACTCAAAGAATTGGGTAGGAGAAGTGAGTCTGGTGAAGGGATTTTCTGAGCAGGGAAGACAGAAGATGCATTCTTCCTCTCATTATTTTCTCGTTATCTACCATCATGGGTAAAGAATTCATGAACCAGTGACTAAGAATTCAGAACAGAGCCTGTGGCCTTTCTTAGAAGTGGTGGCAAGCAGGCAGCTAAGGATATGCTAACAACCTCACTCAGAATGTACAATGAATGGGAAGTATATCTGAGGAAATTGACGATTGACAAGACTCCTTAATTGCTCATTAAAATTATACCTGGAGAGTTACAATGACGGACACTCCAGAATGGACCCTCTTAGCCACTTCTTGTGCTTCCATGAGTTTTTAATAATTGTCTGAATAAAAGAGCACAGATTTTTGCTTAACCACATTTCTTTTCAAAAAGGAAAGTGAGAATCTGTAAGTGAAAAAGAAAATACCATTCCAGCATGCCATCTGAGTGGTACCCAAAACAGACATATTGTTATGTTAGGAGCTGATTTTGACCTATTGATGAACTTCTTTGCTTCAGCTTAAGGAAGAGAAAGCACAACTTTTAAGGAAATGGGTGAATCTGCCCATAATGTTGGGAGAATGAGTAGGAAAATATTTATTTTGTTCAGGGAATGTATTCTTTACACGCTTGCCTCTTGAGGCTTAAATTTTCTTTTTCATCTTTTAAAAATCTGGTAAGTTGTAAAAAACAAATAGGCATTAACCAAGAATTCCCCTTTTAGAAATGATTCCAAAAATTAATCAGAGATGCAAAATGTGATGTATCTTCAAGGATGTTTTGAGACATGGATGCCCTATTTTTATTTGAGAAATGGAAAATAACCTAATATTTTTATAATAACAATAACAAATCCTTACTGAATATTAACTTTGTACCAGATCCTACTAAGCTCTCTTATTTGTATCTCACAACAAGCCTAGCAGGTAGGTGTTATTACTATACCCATTTTGGAGATGAGAAAGCCAAGCCTCCAAAAGGTTGAGCAACTTGCTGAAGATCACATATCTAATAAAAATTGGAGTGGGGAATTTTGATTCCAGAACCCATAGATTTAACATCTATATTATATATCTTATTTTTATATAATATAATGATTAAATATATTCAGGTATGTCCTCATAATAGGATATTTTCCAAAATTAAACATTTTGATGTTTGTAGACTAGTAATGCAAAATGAAAAACAATATAATGTTCAGTGAATAAACTGGGTTACAAAATATTAGATGCAGCATGATTTCAATTGTATGAGATTCAAAAGAAAAATACTGAAATGAACATATTTCTGGATGGTATGTTGAAATTCTAGTCTTTTTATTTTTTTTTTGTATTTTCTACTTTACATGAACATACTTTGCTTCTATAATTTTGAAGAAAGTTACTGTGTAGCAGATGCATAGTGAGGAGAAACTTTGCATTTTTATTCTGTAAGAAAATTTGACGTAATGAATGCTATAGTTTGGATATGGTTTGTTTGTCCTCACCAAATCTCTTGTTTAAATTTGATCCCCAATGTTGGAGGTGGGGCACAATGGAAGGTGTTTGGGTCAGGGGGTGAATCCCTCAGGAACAGATCAATATCCTCCCCCCGGGGCCAGTGAGTTCTCACTCCACTCGTTTCCATGACAGCTGGTTGTTAAAAAGAGCCTGGCACCTTACCTCCCTCTCTCTTGCTTCCATTCTTTGTAAACATGCGATCTCTGCACAAGTCAGTTTCCCGTCACTTTCCACCATGAGTAGAAACAGCCTGAGGCCTTCACCAGATGCACATGCCCAATCTAAAACTTTTTCAGCCACCAGGATTGTGAGCCAAATAGTCCGTTTTTATTTATAAATTACACATCCTCAGGTATTCCTGTACAGCAATACAAAATGGACCAAGACAATGAACTTGACAGTTGCTTAGGAATTTGTAGGCAAATTTTCATGAGTCCAAACATTTGATGGGAGGCAAGGAATAAGAATCTGATTCCTGTCAGGGGTTCATAGCTACTGAAACTTGGGGAGAATCATGGTGGCTTAACTAAGTAGCAGTAAAATGCGATTGATGTCTGTAAATAAAATCACCCTGAGGGTGGAAAAGAGCTGGGGTTAGCAGTTGACCCCTGCAGTTGTGAACTTTCCCATAGATAGAGTATGTCCCAGTTAGGATGCTTTTGGCTATGAATGACACAATACGCATCGCTTAAGTAGTAAGTATATTACTTTCCATGAGACGCTCAGATGCACAGTGGTTCCAGATTTGGTTCAGCAAACTAATATGTAGCTATGAAGCCAGGTACCTTCCAGTCTTTTCTCTCCCCTTATCATCTCATGATGGTGGTAGTAGTTCCAGGCATCACTTGTAGATGTGACCACATTCAATTTCCTCCCATGCATTTCTTCTTACTAAGAAAAACCTTTTCCTGAAGCCCCTGATGGATTTCTCATTGTTCCCTATCAGGTAGGATTACCTGCCAGCAAGAGAGTAGGAAAGAGGAATGGCTTTTGGGTAGGCAACAGCCATTATCTGCCCAAGTTGTTCTGAGTGATGTAGTGGATAGTAGAACTTCACCTGGTCCTTTAGCAGAAGGAGCTGTGTATTCAAACATTGCAAATTGGGAGCCCCAGCCAGATTTGACATGGAGCAACTTGGATGAATGTAGCAATGACTGGGAACGGAAATCAGGGACCAACCTCCTGAATGAGATAAAGTTCAAGCATCCTGAGACTTCTGGGTATCACAGGAGAGAAGGCCCTAGTGGGATATGAGAAGTCCCTAGTGATTTAATGGGCACATTTGAAGGAAATGTGGGCTGGGCATGGTGGGCTCATGCCTATAATCCCAGCACTTTGAGAGGCCAACGTGGGTGAATTGCTTGAGCTCAGGAGTTCAAGACCAGCCTGGACAATATGGTGAAACCCCATCGCTACAAATAATACAAAAATTAGCCAGGTGTGGTGGTGCATGCCTGTAGTCCCAGCTACTCGAGAGGCTGAGGTGGGAAGATTGCTTGAGCCTGGAAGGCAGAGGTTACAGTGAGCCGAGATCACTCCACTGCACTCCAGCCTGGGCAACAGAAAGAGACCCTGTCTCAAATAAATAAAGGAAATGTGACCATATATCATGCTAGTAAATGGGATGTTGAAGTTCTATTTTGATAGAAGAATGAAATTATCTAAAATGACCTATTAGCAAGATAATATGGTAAGATAAATTTTTATGTAAAATAAAAAATAATAATTTGATTGGTAAATAAGGCAAAGAAAGCTAAAAGATATTTTTCAGAAACAAGGTAAAACAATACCACCAAATGCATACATGAAGAATAAAAAAATCATTTGGCTAATAGAAAATGTTAGACGAATAAAAAGGATCAAATATAGTGAGATGACAAATTCAATTAAATGAATATACTTGACACAATTAAAAAAAAAAAAAAGAAACATCTCCAAAAAGCTTGGGACTTATATAACTTTAGTTCATTGACCTTTGGGTTGTGGTAATTATGGAGGGCCAGCAAACATTTTAAAAAATTTCTTACATAAGGCTGAAACCTAAGAAAGAATGTCCTTGTAGCCTCTTGCTGAGGCTGGTTATCTCCAGACTTTTATTTTTTTAACCTTCTGGAGAAAACTGCCAACTGAGTTTGGCCCGTCTCCAACTGTTCTTCCTCGCTGGCCCCAGTGGAAATGTAGTCTCTGCCTTATTCCTGCTCAGGCAGACCAACAAGTCCACATTCACTTCTTGCTATTTAATAAAGCCGTCATTTTCAACGGAAAATTCCTAATTGAGTAAATCAAACGCAAATCACACCCACACCTGGGGAATTCTATTTAGTTCACAAAGGACAGCTACCCAATTTGCAAGCACAGCATCTAAATAAAACGAAATCAAAAGTAATGGCACATGTCGAATTCCCAAATGATATGATCGTCTTCTCCCTGTGTTTCTTCTAGGACAACAGCACCCTGTAAATTCTTGAGGCTTAGCAACCCTGCTTTATTTTTAACTTTTATTTGTTCAGTCTCCTCTTAACAGCCCCTTGCAAAAGCTGCTGTGACCCCAAAATAATAGCAGATGGTGCTACTGAGTGCACGTGCAACCCTCTGTTTGAGTCCTACCTAGGTAATGAGTTACAGTGATTCCTAATAATGGATACTTTCTGAACTCTTTCCCTTGAAACTTATAACCTTTAAATAAACATGAAGGGAAAGTAATATTTTTGTTACATAATATGTTAATTTTAAAAATTAAGAAATATAGATAATTATGAAGAAAAAGAATCATTTTGTTAACGTATTGAGATAGGAATTTTTGGCTTTGTAATTTTGCACGTGGAGTCACACTTTTAGTTAGTGTTTCAACATTCGACAGATATTCATTTTGTGTGTTCTAAGCACTAGAAACTAGGTGTAAAAAATATAGCACTGAAAAAAAGCCTCTCCTTACATGGAGCTTACTTTCTAGATTCTTTTACAAAAATGGAATCATTTTATATCTACAATTCTAAAGTCTGTTTTTATTCTGTCTAAACTGTATTGCTTTTTTTTTTTTTTTTTTTTTTTTTGGAAACAGAGTCTCACTGTGTTGCACAGTTTGGAGTGCAGTGGCATGATTTCAGCTCACTACAACCTCCGCCTCCCAGGTTCAAGTGATTCTCCTGCCTCAGCCTCCCAAGTAGCTGGATTACAAGCGTGCACCACCACACCTGGCTAATTTTTGTATTTTTAGTAGAGATGGGGTTTCACCGTATTGGCCAAGCTGATCTCAAATCCCTGACCTTGTGATCTGCCTGCTTCAGCCTCCCAAGGTGCTGGGATTATAGGCATGAGCCACTGCGCCCAGCTGTTGCATGCATTTTTATGCTAACTGTAGATCTGTGCAGTATTTTCAAATGACTGCTTAATAGTTCAGCATTTGCTCCATTATGAATCTAACTCTATCATAATAAAGTTTCCAATGTGTTTTGTTATTATTTTACAAACAACTTTGCAAAGGAAATTTCTACACTGACAAATAAATTGGCACATTATTCAATTACATAAACTCCACACTCCGGTGTTCTGTTTTGTTTTGTTTTTGGGACAGGGTTGTGCTCTGTCACCCAGGCTGGAGTGCATTGGTGATATTGCAGATTACTGCAGCCTCGAACTCCAGGGCTCAAAGGATCCTCCCACCTCAGCCTCCTGAGTAGTTGCGACCACAGGCATATGCCACCGTGCCTGGCTAATTTTGTTTACTTTCTGTAGAGACAAAGTCTTACTGTGTTCCCCAGGCTGGTCTCTAATTCCTGGACTAAAGTGATCCTCCCACCTCCACCTCCTTAAGTGCTGGGATTACAGGCATGAGCCAGCGTGCCTGGCCCACACTCCAGTGTTTTGAGTCCTAGTCAAATACTCCTTTCCAAATCAATATGTAGATCTACTTTACCATTATCTTTATATTTCCTTATATGAATAGTCCATTTTTAAAAAGTAGCTCCTAATTAATTGTTATGGTAAAGAGCAACAAATGTCCTTGTGCATGTACTTACCCACATATATGTGAATGTTTATTCCTTTATTTAAATGCTTTAAGATTGAAATGCATGGTTGGTATAAAAAACTTTATCAAGATGAGATTTGGGTAGGGACATAGAGCCAAAGCATATCAGTTTCTTTGGGCGTTTTAGTGATGCACTCTTGTATCATACACTCAAAATATATAGCTATCCCATTCCTAGTTCATAGCAGTAAAGGATAAATTAGCAAAAGAAGTAACTCATTTGGTTTCTTGAAATTAAGAGGAGAGGAAATTAGCCATTCATGTTTCTCACAGACTAATTCCAAGAAACTTCTTCTAGCCAAGACTCAGTCTCCAAGTTTATTCATTACTACGTTTTTCATTCACTCAAAAAAGTTTTTAAAATTAATACTATGGGGAAGTCACCATAAAATGTGCCATTGAAGTCTTTTTGCCTAAAGATACTTGTTACTAGTTCTAAAAATCATAAAAGCTGTTTATTGAGAAATTATCTTGTTTCAGGCATTCTATGCAGTAACTTAAATCCAAAATAATGGGTGTGTGGAGGACATGATGAAATGTACATTACAGATAAGAAACTAAGGTTCAGAGAAGTTACCCATGCAAGGTTAAAGGATAGATTGTGACTGAGCCAAGAGTCAAACCCAATGCTGAAAAACTATGAAGCCCACAATTTTTGCAACATTTTATATTGCTTCTGAATATTTTAATCTAGAGGGGAAATATAAAAGCTTATCAGTAATATAAATTATACGTAAGTTATTTAATTGCATCCCAGAAGCACTTATTGAGGAAGTAAAGCACTGTTACGCATTTGAAGAAGATATAAAGCCTTAAATAAGATAGTCTACCCAGATATTCTCTAGGGAATTTAGCCACTTCTGGAAGGTTAAAGAGTATTTCAGCAAGTGGAGAAGGGTGAGAAGAACATAGCTAAGCACAAATACCTGGTGTGGTATTGAGCATGAGTAGTCTGAAGGAGCAATTACTTTTGCACAAACCTAAAAGAGCTATAAAGAGATTCACTGGCTGCAAGAGGCAAGCCACATCATCGCCAGGAAGAGGGCTGTGGGAGACCATAGACCAGGAAGGTTGAGCTGGATGATAGTACAGCAAAAATGCAGCGGTTCAGGAAGGTTTGATTGCAGAAGGATTGTGAATCACAGGCTTGACATTGCTGGGCCACACCAACTGGAGAGATGTGGTAATAACAGGGAGATGCCTGTGTGTAGAACTAGCCATTCTCAAGGTTCCAGATGGAACTGTGGAGTGGTGATAGGATCATATCAACAGGCTCAAAATGTCCATTTCTAACCAGCTGTATCCTGAGATTGAATCATCAAAACCTTCAGTCTGGCAGTAGGATTACTTTGAAATGGCTTCACTAGAGTGGGGGCCTGGATTTTGTTGACCGGAATGGTGTAGACAAGCCTTAGGTTAATGGTATGACTACTGAAAAATAAACCCCCAAAAGCGAGAGTGTTTTCCTAGCGTAGTGTCTGATCCTCAGCAGATTAGCAAAGGCCTTCCTGTAGAATATTGCCAAAAAAAGATGCTTTTGTTTTGAATGCTCTTCTAATGGTTCCTGAAAGTATTAGGTTGGTACAAAAGTAATTGCAATTTTTTTTTTTTTTTTTTTGCCATTAAAAGTAGTGGCAAAAACCAGTAATGGCAAAAACCACAATTACTTTTGCACCAACCTGGTATTTGATTGTCTCCTATTTCAAAGTGTTTTATTGATGCCAGAGAAACCTAAGAAATACTCTATGGGGGTTTAACTCAGGTATCTATTGCTTTTTCATTTATACAACTTACTGTTAGTTTAAACCTTGACATAGAAGATAATAGATGAAAGCATATTCTGGTAGAAGTTAAAAGTAAAATGGCTGCTCAAGTGAGGCTGTATTGTTTTTTATTATTCCAAATTATTGACTGGTAATTTGATTAAATGTATTACTTTACACTGAAAATGTGTATTAATAACTGGCTATGACGTTTAATTATATAGTTTAATATGGGTGCATTTTGGTTCTTGAAAGAATATTGGTTTTAAAATGTGCTTTTTTTTTGAGACAGAGTCTCACTTTGTCACTCAGGCTGGAGTGCAGTGGTACAATCTTGGCTCACTGTAACCTCCGCCTCCTGGGTTTAAGTGATTCTCTTCCCTCAGCCTCCTGAGTAGCTGGGATTACAGGCATGGGCCACCATGCCTGGCTGATTTTTGTATTTTTAGTAGAGATGGGGTTTCACCATGTTGGGCAGATTGGTCTCAAACTTTTGGCCTCAAGTGATCTTCCTGCCTCGGCCTCCCAAAGTGCTGGGATTACAGCTGTAAAATGTGCTTGTGCTTCTTTTTTCTTTGAGACAGAATTTCACTCTTGTTGCCCAGGCTGGAGTGCAATAGCACGATCTTGGCTCACTGCAACCTCCACCTCCCAGGGTTCAAGCGATTCTATCGCATCAGCCTCCAGAGTAGCTGGGATTACAGGCACCTGCCACCACGCCCAGCTAATTTTTGTATTTTTAGCAGAGACAGGGTTTCACCATGTTGGACAGGGTGGTCTCGAACTCCTAACCTCAGGTGATCCACCCACCTTGGCCTCCCAAAGTGCTGAGATTACAGGCATGAGCCACTGCGCCCAGAAAAATATGCTTGTTCTTGGAATAATGTCTTAAAATTCTGACTATCACATACAAAATAAAGCCATGTGTTTTCATTCTAAAAGGCCGCACTGGGAAAGAAAGTTCACCTGAGTGCTATTGAGATTTTCCCCATTCTCCAAAGTGGAAGAGGCTGTGAGGAGGCAGAGTTGAGTTGAGAGATTCCAACTTTCAAGTCAGGAATCCCTGCCTCAAAGCATTGCTCCAGAGCCATATGACACACACAAAGGCTGTTCACCTTTCTTGATGTTAGAAGCTGGCCTCCTCAAGAGAAGAAACTTGATCATACCAACAACTGTTTTCTTCTTTCTGCCTCATGCTTTGCAAGGCAAAGGAGTGTGGGAATTGGAAGGCAGAGTGGATATTCCTCCCCATTCCCCTGCTACTACTACTATTGCTACTGCCACAAATGCTATCAATTCTACTACTATTGCTATTGCCACAAATGCTATCAATTCTACTACTATTGCTACTGCTACAAATGCTACCAATTCTTTGACTGCTAAGATTTGTTGGGCATTTTCTTTTTGCTGTACCTTACTCTAAGCATTCAAATATATTAATTCAATCTTTATGGTAACTCTATCAAGTAGCTATTTTTATCTCCATTTTACAGGCAATGATCTGAAACACAGTTATATGGGTAGGCTTTGTGTCCTCACCCAGATCTCATCTTCAGCTGTAATCCCCAAGTGTTGAGGGAGGGATCTGGTGGGAGGTGATTGGATCATGGAGGCAGTTTCCCTTACACTGTTCTCATGATAGTGAGGGAGTTCTCACGAGATCTGATGGTTTTATAAGTGGCAGTTTCCCCTGCGTGTTTTTTTTTCTCTCTTCGCCACCTTGTGAAAAAGGTGGCTTCCCTTCTGCCGTGATTGTGAGTTTCCCAAGACCTCCCTAGCCATGCAAAACTGTGAGTCTTTTAAACTTCCTTTCTTTATAAATTACCCAGTCTCAGATAGTATCTTTATAGCAGCGGGCAAACAGACTAATACACACAGCAAGGATATATAACTGGCCTCAGTTTACAACACTAGTAACTGGTAGAGTGTGGTCTGACTTAATCTACTTTATCAGAAAATGAAAGCATTAACATGTAGTCTTTTAAAAATATTTGTTCACATACTCCAACATAACTCCATGATAAAATTTCTTCTAAGAAGGCTGAATAAACAAGTGAGCCACTTGGCCAGCTTTGACTCTCTAATATTTTTCTATCTACAAAAATAGCACAATTCATCATTTATTTAAGAATAAGGAGGTTTATAGTTAGAGGAAAGTGGAGTCGTTTTTCTGCTTCCAAGACTAGGAATTGGTCTCTTTTGTGTAGTTATCTAAAGGTACGTTAATAAACATGAGGGAATTCACATTCCCTTTCTGGAAACTTTTTGTTTTGTTGTTTTGAGTTTCTTTTGGGAGGACATAAAGTGATGTGAATTCTTCTGACCCTCATTCGAGGGTATAGGAAAGAGAGAAACACCAAAGTCCACAAGGTTATAATAATGATTGCCTACGTAGTATATCTACTTGGGGCAATGATATTTTGAACCTTAAAGAAAGACTCTGAGGTACAGCAGTGACAGTTGGCAGTTAATACAAAAATTGATTTTCTGGTGACACTTTCTAATATGATCCAAGATGCCGAACTTTTTCTGCAGGTCAGAGATTAAGATATGGTTATTGTCAGAGTTGTAACACTGCTACATATGTAGAAAAGTTATTTAGTGTAAAAATTCCATGCAGTAAATTCTCTTCATTGAGGCTCAATACAGTTTATCAAAACAGGACCTTTGCTTCAGCTGTGGACCAGATAGGAAAGACTAGAGTAAGAGCAAGGAAATCAGGCAGGCTAGGAAGAAAGAAGGTAGCATATGAGAAGAAAGTGAAAGGAGGCAAAAATCAGAGAAGGAACAAATTACAACCCAACCACTTGATGAATATAAAAACTAAAAGTATTCTGATTGATGTGATCCTGAGAAGTTTCTTTTAGCATTGTTCCTTATAATATTTTTAAAAGTGTTCTGAAAAGGAAATAATAATTTGGCAGAAAATATGGCTTATTTTTCCTCCTCTTTTTTCAGAGATTGTGATGTTCCAAATTATGGACACATTGTCCTTAAGTGCTCTCTTATGGTGTCTTTTATGATAGAGAAGATGTAATTCTAATTCAATTATTGTTACTACTCTTTTCCTTTAGGGTTTGTACAACTTATGCCAGCCATTCCCCAACTTTGATGTCATGAGACATTTCTTTAAACTTTCTTATAACAGTTTAACAATTTTGCATTTTTTACATTTAAATCATTAATCCATCTAAAGAGTGTGTGTGTGTGTGTGTGTGTGTGTGTGTGTAAGGCAGGATCAAATTTTAGATATTGTTTCATATGGAGAGCCAATTGTTCCAGAATAATTTATTGAATAATTCATTACTTCCTGATTCATTTTTAATATCATCTATGTCATATTTCAGTTTCTCACATGTATATAAATCTGTTTTGGGGCTTTTGATTCTGTTCTATTCTGTTTGAATTACAATAGCCTTGGAATAAGTCCTGAAATGAATGTTTTTACTCTTTTGTATGAATTTCATGATCAGTTTATCAAATTCCATGATATCCTCTGCTGAGGTTTTGCTAGAAAAGTCTTTGAATTTGAGGAGAATTATTATATGATGATAAACACAAATAAGGTATTTCTCCATTTATTTAGGGCCTCATCTGTGTGTTTCTAAGTTTGTTAATAAGGATTTATAATTTTTTCCATCAACATTTGTACATATTTTATTATCTTTATTTGTAGTGACATATAGTTTTGTTGCTATTATGGATGACATCTTATTACCACCATCATTATCATCAATCACTAGTGTAATATTATTATGTATTCTGATTGATTTACTAATTGTCACATTACCACCAATTTAAAGTTTGTATATTCTCTTATATTTTCTAAGTAACAATTATATTGTCTGTGAATAATTGTTTTTTTTTTTTCTAATTTCATTGGAAGTTTGATGGGGGTAATGACACTTATTATGATGTTACTTTGTATTCTATCCCTAATTTTTATGCATTTCCTAAAATCAACTTTGGGGTGTGATTTTTATAAAATAAAACACACTCATTTTAAGTATACAGTGTCCTGAGTTTTCCAAATGTGTACATCAAAGTAAAAAACATCAAAATCAGGCTATAGAACATATACATTATCTCAAAAATCTTTCTTAGGTTTTTCTAAAATCCCTCTCCCCCAGTCTCGGGCAATCACTGATTGATCTACTTTTACTCCCTATAATTTTGGGTTTTCTAGAATTTCTTATATAATGAATCATCTATTATGCAGGAGTCATGCATTTATAGTCTTTTGTAGCTCACTTGTTTCATTTAGCATGATTTTTTTTGTATTTATACACATTATTTCACTTACCAATATGTCATATTTTATTGCTGAGCCATAGTATATATCTATACCAAAATTCATTTATACAAATTGATGAACTTTGAGTTGTTTCCAGATTTGGGCTATCACAAATGAAACTGTTACAAATATTTTTAATGTCTTTTTGAGGAAACACATTTTCTTTTTGGTAATGTCTAGGAGTGAAATTGATATGTGAGATACTAAGAGTGTGTATAACTCTGTAGGAAACAGCCAGAGTGGTTTTCCAGAGTGATTGTATAATTTCACACTCTCATTAACAATATGTCAGCGTTCCAGTTCCTCTGCATCTCTGCTGAAATTTTATGTTGTTAGGTTTTACATTTTCATTGATCTAATGATGATACCTCATTGTGATTTTAATTTGCATTTCTCAGATGACTAATTCTTTTAAGCATTTTTATGAATTTATTGGCCATCTTATGTCATCTCTTGCAAATCATTTGTTCAAATATCTCCCATTTTTTCATCCGACTTCTTAATGTTGTTACATATCCTTTTTATATAGTTTATTATGTTTGCGTGTTTATATGTTTCAAGTTAATTTTGGTGAATTGTGTGAGTTATCAAGATTTATTGCTGTTCTTGTTTTTAATACGAATATCCTGTTTGTTGTTCAAAATCATGTTTTGAAAAGACTATATCTTTTTATGGTTGTATAGTGTTCAAAATGTACAGGATATAATCCCGAAGTATTCAGCATATGAAGAATCACAAAAATCTCAACTGATGATGAATTCTCCCAGGTTTTGTCTGTCTGAAAAAGTTTTTGTTTTGCCTTTTTTTTAAAATGGTATTTTCACTGCATATACAATTCTGGTCTGGCACCTTAAAGATGTTGTTCCGTGGTCTTCTGGTTTGCATTGCTTATGACAGGAAGCCTGTTATTTTTCTTATATTTCTTGCTCTTTACATTCTGTGTCTTTTTTTCCTCTGGTTGCATTTTAGATAGCTGGTTTTTAGCAATCTGATTATGCTGTGTATGGTTTTGTGTGTGTGTGTGGAAGGATGTCTGTGTATGTGCATGTGTGTGTGGGGGGGCGTTCATCCTGCTTGTGGTTCATTGAATTTCTTGAAACTAGATTGATAGTTTTCATAAATTGGGAAAAAATTTAGTTATTCTACCCTCCTTTCATCAAATTTAAAAATTTTCAGTCATTATTCTCTACCCTACTTTCTCCCAACAGACATACGTACTACATTCTATAGTTGACTGAGACTCTGATTTTGGGGGGTGCTTTGTTTGTCTTTTGTTTTTTGGTTTTTTTTGATGTATGCATCAGTTTGGATCAAATCTACTGCTATGTGTTTATCAGTCGTTTCTTCTGCTGCCAATCCCACCTAGTGAAATATTCTTTTGTAGTATGTTTCATCTTTAGAATTTCCATTTGGTTATGCTTTTCAAATATCTGTTCCCCCATTGTTATGTTAATGCTTCTTACATCCTTGAGGTAGTTATAACAGCTCTTTTATGATTCTTGTCTGCTAGTTCCATTACTTTGTTATTTATGGGTCTGTTTCTATTGAGTGATTTTTCTCCTGATCATTGGTTATATTTTGCTGCTTCTTTGTATGTCTTTTAATTGGATAATGAGTATTATAAATTTTATATTTTGGAGTGCTTGGGTTTATGTTGTTTCTTTAGATTCCTTGGACTTTCTCTGGCAGACAATTTGTTACTTAAATATTACTTTCATTTTTTTCAAGATTTGTTTTTAAGTTCCTTTCAGGCTTAAAGTAGCCAATTTTTTCTGGGGCTAATTTTGCTGCACTTCTCAGTCCTGACCTTTCTTGGTTCTCTCCTGAATGTCCTCAGCATAGAATATAATCTTTTTACTCTAGCTGGGAAAGTTCAATTTCCAGCCCTGTGTGAGCTTTAGAAATAGTTCAGTACATAGGCTCCGGTTATTCTTCTTTCCCCATATATTAGTTGTCAGTTGCAGCACAACAATATTTCCACAAACTTAGTATTTCTTTCTTTTTTTTTTTTTTTTAGACAGAGTTTCACTCTTATTACCCAGGCTGGAGTGCAATGGCCCAATCTCGGCTCACTGCAACCTCCGCCTCCTGGGTTCAGGCAATTCTCCTGCCTCAGCCTCCTGAGTAGCTGGGATTACAGGCACGCGCCACCACGCCCAGCTAATTTTTTGTATTTTTAGTAGAGACGGGGTTTCACCATGTTGACCAGGATGGTCACGATCTCTTGACCTCATGATCCACCCGCCTTGGCCTCCCAAAGTGCTGGGATTACAGGCGTGAGCCACCGCGACCGGCCCTAACTTAGTATTTCAAAACACATTAATTATCTTGGTTTCTGTGACTCAGAAGTTTGAGTAACAACTTAGCTAGGTCCTGTGCAAGACAGCAATCAAGGTGTCAGACAGGGGTGTGTTCTCATCTGAGAAAGAATCTCCTTGCAAACTGACATGGCCTTTAGCAGCATTCTGTTCCTTGCAAGTGGCCAGACCAGTGACCATAGTTGTTCACTGGCTGTCAGCCAGAGGCTGTTTCCAGGTCCCTGTTGCATGGCCAGTAGGCAGTTCATGAAATGGCAGCTTGCTTCTTCAAAGCCAGCAAGGTAGAGAGACTGCAGCAAGATGGGTACTACAATTTTATGTAACTTAATGATATATGCTGAATCATGTACATCTGTCATCACCACCATCCATCTCCAGAACTCTTTTCGTTCTGCAAAAATGTTACCTCTGTACCTGTTAATAGCTCGCCATTCTCCCTTTCACCTAGGTCCTGGAAAACGTCATTCTGCTTTGCTTCTATAAATTTGACTACTTTAAGTACCTCATACAAGTAGAATGATACAATTTTCATCTTTTTGTGACTCTTATTAGACAGTGTTCTCAAGGTTCGTTTTCCTTATTTTTAAAGAATATTTCATTGTATTATACATATATATTACATAAATATGTATCATATTTTGTTTATTCATTCATCTGTCAATGAGCATTTGAATTTCTTGAGCCTTTTGGCTACTGTGACTAATGCTGCTATAAATATGGATATACAAGTATCTCAGTGAAACTCTCTTTTAAATTTTTTGGGGTAAGTACCTAGAAGTAAAATTGATTGAGCACATGGTAATACTATTTTAATTTTTGGAAGGGCTGTCATACTGTTTTCTATAGCAGATACATCATTTTAATTTCCAGTTTCTTTGTGTCCTCACCAACCTTCGTTACTTCTACTCTGTTTTATATCAGTCATCCTAATAAGTGTGTTTTTGGTTTGCATATCTCTAATGATTAGTGATGTTGAACATTGTTTTATGGGCTTATTAGCCACTAATATATCTTCTTTGGAGAAATTTTTATTCAAGGTCTTTGCTTTTTTTTTTTTCTCTAAAGATAAGGTTTTGCTCTGTTGCCCAGGCTGCAGTGCAGTGGTACAATCATTGCACACCACAGCCTCAACCTCCTAAGCTCAAGCAATCCTCCCACCTTAGCCTCTGGAGTAGCTAAGACTCCAGAAATGTGTCACCACACCCAACTTTTTTTTTTTTTTTTAAATAGAGACAAATTCTGCTAGGTGGCTCAAGCTGGTCTTAAACTCCTGGCCTCAAGCAATCCCCCCACCTCGACTTCACAAAGTGCTGAATATAGGCATGAGCCACAGTGCCTATCCCCTTTGCACATTTTTTTAAATTGGCTTGATTATTTTTGTCTCTTGTGGTTGAGTTGTAGAAGTTCATTATATATTCTGGATGTTAACCTCTTAACAGACACATGATTTAACAATATTTTCTCACATTCTATAGGTTGCCTTTTCACTCTGCTAATTGTGTCCTTTGATATACAGAAGTGTTAAGTTTTGGTTTTGTTTATTTTTTTTTTAATTTATTTTGTTGCCGGTGCTTTTGGTGTCTGATCCAGAAAACCACTGTGAAATATGTTAGGAAATTTTACCCTATGTTTTCTTCTAAGAGTGTTTTAGTTTTAACTTTGACACTGAGGACTTTTCGTTTTGTAAATGGTGTAAAGTAAGGATCCAATCTCATTCTTTTGCATGTGGATATCCAGTTTCCCAACATTGATTATTGAAACAGACTGTTCTTTCCCCATTAAATAGTCTTAGCACCTTTGTCAAAAATATTTGAACATAAATGCAAGGGTTTATTTCTGAACTGTTTATTCTAGTCCACTGATTTACATGTCTGTTACTATGCTAGTACCACATTGTTTTGACTCCTGTAGCTTTGTAGCTTTGAAATTAAAAAATGTGTGACCTCCAACTTTGTTTTTCAAGATTGTTGTGGCTATTTGACTTCTCTTGATATTCTATACCAGATTGGAAAGAATTTTTCTATTTCTTACAAAAAACTATTGAGATTTTGATTAGAATTTGAATAAACTTGTAGATCACTTAGGGTAGCATTGACCTCATGAAAATATTACACCCTCCAATTCATGAGCAAAGGCTATCTTCCCACTTGTATTTTCTTTTAAATATATATATATTAATATATATATAAATATATATATATATATTTTATTGCATTTTAGGTTTTGGGGTACATGTGAAGAACATGCAAGATTGTTGCATAGGTACACACATGGCAGTGTGGTTTGCTGCCTTCCGTCCCCTCACCTGTATCTGTCATTTCTCCCCATGCTATCTCTTCCCACCTCCCCACACCCCCGTCCCTCCCCCATTTTCCCCCAACGGACCCCAGTGTGTAGTGCTCCCCTCCCTGTGTCCATGTGTTCTCATTGTTCAACACCCGCCTGTGAGGGAGAATATGTGGTGTTTGATTTTCTGCTCTTGTGTCAGTTTGCTGAGAATGATGGTTTCCAGGT
Source organism: Saimiri boliviensis (assembly GCF_048565385.1). NCBI lineage: Eukaryota > Metazoa > Chordata > Mammalia > Primates > Cebidae > Saimiri > Saimiri boliviensis. The sequence continues at coordinate 90,243,870 of NC_133450.1, read as the reverse complement.
TCATCCATGTCCCTACAAAGGATGTGAACTCATCGTTTTTGATGGCTGCGTAATATTCCATGGTGTATATGTACCACATTTTCCCTATCCAGTCTATCATCATTGGGCATTTGGGTTGGTTCCAGGTCTTTGCTATTGTAAACAGTGCTGCAATGAACATTCGTGTGCACGTGTCCTTATAGTAGAATGATTTCTAATCCTTTGGATATACACCCAGTAATGGGATTGCTGGGTCAAATGGGATTTCTATTTTTAGGTCCTTGAGGAATAGCCACACTGTCTTCACAATGGTTGAACTAATTTACACTCCCACCAACAGTGTAAAAGTGTTCCTATTTCTCCACATCCTCTCCAGCATCTGTTGTTTCCCGATTTTTTAATGATCGCCATTCTAACTGGTGTGAGATGGTATCTCAATGTGGTTTTGATTTGCATTTCTCTGATGACCAGTGATGATGAGCATTTTTTCATGTTTGTTGGCCTCCTGTATGTCTTCTTTTGTAAAGTATTTGTTCATATCCTTCGCCCATTTTTGAATGGGCTTGTTCTTTTCTTGTAGATCTGTTTTTGTTCTTTGTAAATTCTGGATATCAGCCTCTTGTCAGATGGGTAGACTGCAAAACTTTTTTCCGATTCTGTTGGCTGCCGATTCACTCTAATGACTGTTTCTTTTGCCCTGTAGAAGCTGTGGAGTTTGATTAGATCCCATTTGTCTATTTTGGCTTTTGTTGCCAATGCTTTTGGTGTTTTGATCATGAAGTCCTTGCCTATGCCTATGTCCTGAATGGTTTTGCCTAGATTTTCTTCTAGGGTTTTTATGGTATTAGGTCTTATGTTTGAGTCTTTAATCCATATGGAGTTAATTTCAGTGTAAGGTGTCAGGAAGGGGTCCAGTTTCTGCTTTCTGCACATGGCTAGCCAGTTTTCCCAACACCATTCATTAAACAGGGAATAATTTCCCTATTGCTTGTTTTTGTCAGGTTTGTCAAAGATCGGATGGTTGTAGATATGTTGTATTGCCTCTGAGGCCTCTATCCTGTTCCATTGGTCTATATCTCTGTTTTGGTACCAGTACCATGCTGTCTTTATTACCGTAGCCTTGTAATATAGTTTGAAGTCCGGTAGTGTGATGCTTCCCACTTTTTTCTTTTTGCTTAGAATTGACTTGGCTATGTGGGCTCTCTTTTGGTTCCATATGAAGTTTAAGGTGTTTTTTCCAGTTCTGTGAAAGTCATTGGTAGCTTGATGGGGATAGCGTTGAATCTCTAAATTGCTTTGGGCAGTATGGCCATTTTCACAATATTGATTCTTCCTAACCAGGATCATGGAATGTTTCTCCATATGTTTGTGTCCTCTCTTATGTCGTTGAGCAGTGGTTTGTAGTTCTCCTTGAAGAGGTCCTTTACATCCTTTGTTAGTTGTATTCCTAGGTATTATTCTCTTTGTAGCAATTGTGAATGGCAGTTCGTTCTTGTTGTGGCTGTCTTTCAGTCTGTTACTGGTGTGTAGGAATACTTGTGATTTTTGCACATCGATTTTGTATCCTGAGACTTTGCTGAAGTTGCTTATCAGTTTCAGAAGATTTTGGGCTGAGACGATAGGGTCTTCTAGATATACAATCATGTCGTCTGCAAATAGAGACAGTTTCACTTCCTCCTTTCCTATTTGAGTGCCCTTTATTTCTTTTTCTTGCCTGATTGCTCTGGCTAGAACTTCCAGTACTATATTGAACAGGAGTGGTGAGAGAGGGCATCCTTGTCTAGTGCCAGATTTCAAAGGGAATGCTTCCAGTTTTTGCCCATTCAGTATGATATTGGCTGTTGGTTTGTCATAAATAGCTTTATTATTTTGAGATACGTTCCATCAATACCTAGTTTTTTGAGGGTTTTTTAGCATAAAGGCTGTTGAATTTTGTCAAAGACCTTCTCTGCATCTATTGAGATAATCATGTGGTTTTTGTCTTTGGTTCTGTTTATGTGGTGAATTACATTTATAGACTTGTGTATGTTGAACCAGCCTTGCATCCCCAGGATGAAGCCTACTTGATCATGGTGGATAAGCTTTTTGATGTGCTGTTGCAATTGGCTTGCCAGTATTTTATTGAAGATTTTTGCATCTATGTTCATCACGGATATTGGCCTAATGTTTTCTTTTCTTGTTGAGTCTCTGCTGAGTTTTGGTATCAGGATGACGTTGGTCTCATAAAATGATTTGGGAAGGATCCCCTCTTTTTGGATTATTTGGAATAGTTTCAGAAGGAGTGGTATGTTTTTTGTATGTCTAGTAGAATTCGGCTGTGAACCCATCTGGACCTGGGCTTTTTTTTGGGTGGTAAGCTCTTAATTGCTGCCTCAACTTCAGACCTTGTTATTGGTCTATTCAGGGTTTTGACTTCTTCCTGGTTTAGACTTAGGAGGAGGCAAGTGTCCAGGAATTTATCCATTTCTTCCAGGTTTACTAGTTTATGTGCATAGAGTTGTTTGTAATAATCTCTGATGATGGTTTGAATTTCTGTGGAATCTGTGGTGATATCCCCTTTATTGTTTTTTATTGTATCTATTTGGTTATTCTCTCTTTTCTTTTTTATTAATCTGGCTAGTGGTCTATTTCGTTGATCTTTTCGAAAAACCAGCTCCTGGATTTATTGATTTTTTGAAGAGTTTTTTGTGTCTCTATTTCCTTCAGTTCTGCTCTGATCTTAGTTATTTCTTGTCTTCTGCTAGGTTTTGAGTTTTTTTGATCTTGCCCCTCTAGCTCTTTCAACTTTGATGATAGGGTGTCAATTTTAGATCTCTCTTTTCTTCTCATGTGGGCACTTATTGCTATATATTTTCCTCTAGAGACTGCTTTAAATGTGTTCCAGAGATTCCGGTATGTTGTGTCTTTATTCTTGTTGGTTTCTAAGAACATCTTTATTTCTGCCTTCATTTCATTGTTTATCCAGTCAACATTCAAGAGCCAGTTGTTCAGTTTCCATAAAGCTGTGTGGTTCTGAGTTAGTTTCTGAATTCTGAGTTCTAACCTGATTGCACTGTGGTCTAAGAGACCGTTATGATTTCCATTCTTTTGCATTTGCTGAGGAGTGATTTACTTCCTATAATGTGGTCAATTTTAGAGTAGGTGTGATGTGATGCTGAGAAGAATGTATATTCTGTGGATTTGGGGTGGAGAGTTCTGTAAATGTCTATTAGGTTTGCTTGTTCCAGGTCTGAGTTCAAGTCCTGGATATCCTTGTTAATTTTCTGTCTGGTTGATTGATAGTGACAATGAGGTGTTAAAGTCTCCCACTATTGTGTCTCTTTGTAAGTCATTAAGAACTTGCCATATGTATCTGGGTGCTCCTGTATTGGGTGTGTATATATTTAGGATCATTAGCTCTTCTTGTTGCATTGATCCTTTTACCATTATGTAATGTCCTTCTTTGTCTCTTTTGATCTTTGTAGCTTTAAAGTCTATTTTATCAGAGATGAGAATTGCAACTCCTGCTTTTTTTTTTGCTCTCTATTTGCTTGGTAACTCTTCCTCCATCCCTTTATTTTGAGCCTTTGTGTATCCTTGCATGTGAGATGGGTTTCCTGGATACAGCACACTGATGGGTTTTGGCTTTTTATCCAGCTTGCCAGTCTGTGTCTTTTGATTGGGGCATTTAGTCCATTTACATTTAGGGTTAATATTGTTATGTGTGAATTTGATACTGCCATTTTGATGCTAGCTGGCTGTTTTGCCCGTTAGTTGATGCAGATTCTTCATTGTGTTGATGCTCTTTACCCTGTGGTATGTTTTTGGAGTGGCTGGTACTGGTTGTTCCTTTCTATGTGTAGAGCCTCTTTCAGAAGCTCTTGTAAAGCAGGCCTGGTGGTGATGAAATCTCTGAGTACTTGCTTGTTCACAAAGGATTTTATTTTTCCTTAACTTACAAAGCTTAGTTTGGCTGGATATGGAATTCTGGGTTGAAAGTTCTTTTCTTTAAGGATGTTGAATATTGGCCCCCACTCTCTTCTGGCTTGTAGGGTTTCTGCTGAGAGATCTGCTATGAGTCTGATGGGCTTCCCTTTGTGAGTAACCCGTCCTTTCTCTCTGGCTGCCCTTAGCATTTTCTCCTTCATTTCAATCCTGGTGAATCTGACGATTATGTGCCTTGGGGTTGCTCTTCTTGAGGAATATCTTTGTGGTGTTCTCTGTATTTCCTAGACTTGAATATTGGCCTGCCTTGCTAGGTTGGGGAAGTTTTCCTGGATAATGTCCTGAAGAGTATTTTCCAAGTTGGATTCATTCTCTTCATCACATTCAGGTACACCTATCAAACGTAGATTAGGTCTTTTCACATAGTCCCACATTTCTTGGAGACTTTGTTCATTCCTTTTTACCCTTTTTTCTCTAATCTTGCCGTCTCATCTTATTTCCTTGAGTTGATCTTCGATCTCTGATATCCTTTTTTCTGCTTGATCAATTCGGCTGTTGAAACTTGTGCATGCTTCACAAAGTTCTCGTGTTGTGTTTTTCAGCTCCATCAATTCACTTATATTCCTCTCTAAGTTGTCCATTCTCATTAGCATTTCGTCAAATCTTTTTTCAAGGTTCTTAGTTTCTTTGCATTGGGTTAGAACATGTTCTTTTAGCTCACAGAAGTTTCTTTTTATCCACCCTCTGAAGCCTGTTTCTGTCATTTCATCACACTCCTTCTCATCCAGCCTGTTTCCTTGCTGGCAAGGAGTTGTGATCCCTTGTAGGAGGAAAGGTGATCTGGTTTCAGGTGTTTTCATCCTTTTTGTGCTAGTTTCGTCCCATCTTTGTGGATTTATCCACCTGTCATCTTTGTAGTTGCTGACTTTCAGATTGGGTCTCTGAGTGGATGTCCACTTTGTTGATTATGAAGTTATTTCTGTTTCTTAGTTTTCCTTCTAACAGTCTGGCCCCTCTACTGTAGGACTGCTAAGGTCCACTCCAGGCCCTGCTTGCCTGGGGATCATCTGCAGCAGCTGCAGAACAGTAAGGGTTGCTACCAGTTTCTTCTTTTGCTATCTTCGTCCCAGAAGGATACCCGCCAAATGTCAGTCTGATCTCTCCTTTATGAGGTGACTTTTTGGATATACAGGGGTCAGGGAGCTGCTTGAGGAGACAATCTGTCCTTTATAGGAGTTCAAGTGCTGAGCGTGAGCTCCATTGTTCATTCAGAGCTGCTGGGCAGGTACTTTTAGGTCTGCTGCAGCAGAACTCATAAACCCCTTTTTGTTCCCAGGTGCTCTGTTCCAGGGAGTTAGGGCTTTATTTATGAGTTTCCATTGTGCTGCTGCCTTTTTTTTTTTCAGGGCTGCCCTGCCCAGCAAGGAGGTAGCCTAGTCACTATCTGCCAGCAGAGGCTTTACTGAGCTGCTGTGGGCTCTGCCCAGCTGCCATGTGAACTTCCCTGCAGTCCTGTTTATATAGGTATAGTTAGAACTGCCTTGGCAATGGTGGCCCACCTCTGTAATGGCAGGTTGCCTTGGCAATGGCGGGTTGCCTCAGCAATGGCGGGCTGCCTCAGTGATGGTGGACTACCTCCATAGTGGCGGAGTGCCTCGGTAATGGTGGACTCCCCTCCCCCACAGAGTTGGACTGTCCTGGGTTCAGCTGTGCTTGCTATGAAACTCTCAACCCAGAGCGTTTCCAATTGCTGTTTTTTTGTGTGGGGGGTGGGACAAGCCAAGCCTGATCACCCAGCTCCCTGCCTCTGAGCCTTTTTTTTTTTTTCTTTTTAATTGAACGGCCGACTCTCTCCCAGGTATTCCAGTCACCTGTTGAAAAGGCACTGGGATCCGTGTGATTTCCCGTGAGGCAACTCACTGCGCCTGCTGAAACAGCAGCACTGAGATTCGTGGGGCTTTTTTTGCCTGGGAATCTCCTGGCCTGGCTCCCTGTTTCAGTCCCCTTTTAAATCAGATGAATGGGTGACTGTGCCTTCCCTGGTCTCCAATCGCCAGCTAAAAGGGCACCCGGACCAGTGTATTTTGTATGGAGAACTGCCACACCAGGGCACTGGCAAAGCAGCCACCCCAGTCACAACAGCCGTGCTGGCGACCTGTGGGGCTCCTCTGCCTGGGAATCTCCTGGTCTGTGGGTAATAAAAATCCATCTGGAAATGCGGCCTCCACTCACCCTCTGCGCTTTCACTGGGAGCTGCAATCCTGAGCTGTTCCTAAACGGCCATCTTGGACGTATCTCTCGGGACCATACATTTTTAAATGACCCGATCTCACAAGAACTCACTCACTAATACGAGAATAGTACCAAGGAGATGGCACTAAATTATTCATGAGAAACCACCCCCATGTTCCAATAACCTCCCACCAGGAGATTTAAATAGAGACACGGATCCATAGGACCATATCATATCATGAAGTTAATTTCTTAACCGGCTTGCACATCTAAAGTTTCTTTTTACACTTTTCAAATATTTGTGTAAGTTGTTCCCTTTGCTTGTTAAAATTTGCAGCTCTTGTAAATCTTACTAGCTCTGTGATATTTTTGTTAGAAGGCTATGCCATCCCATAATTGGTCAATAAATTCAGTACTAGTTTAAAAACCAAGGATGAGTGTCATCAACAAATTCCCAATTTCAGTGAATTCTTAAATGATAGAAAGTACTTTTAAAACTCAGAATCAACAGACATCAGACAAGAAGATGCTCTGGGGCAAACCTCAAAGGGACAATTGTTGATCTACAGTCTGATCATCTAGGCTGGAAGTTCCTCCCTCCCTACATATCCCTTCTTCCCCTCTCCACTATCCTTTTTTCCATCCTTGCCTTCACTTAGATGAATAGCACTTCTTGGTGGTTCTTGTCCACAGACTCTGATAGTGAGTGAGAGCACTAGAGACAGAAACTCGGAAAGGTTCCAAGAGAGCCAAGGACTCCAGATCAGAATAGACAGCACTGAGGAGAGGGCCAGCGAGCTAGAATGAAGTGTATCAAGTGTGATCTACAGAGCAGCTGCATCAAATTTACCTGGAGTGCTTCTTAAAAATGCAGATTTCTGGAGCCTATACTAGATGCACTGTATCAAGGTCTCTAGCAGTCTCATTTCCAGGAATCCAGATGTTTAACAAACTTCACGGGTGAATGTTGTGACTCAAGTGTGGTCTTCACGTCAGCAGCATTGACATCACCTGGGGGCTTGTGAGAAATTCATAATCTCAGGCAGACACCAGTCTTACTCAATCTTAAGATTCCCTGGTGACTTGTATGCACATTAGCAGTTGAGGAGCACCGATTTTCTGATTCATTGCAGCGGCGGAAGGCTTTGGATTGTGAATTTCAATACTATTGATGGAGCAATCGAAACAGCAGCCACCCAGAAAGTGGCTTGCTGTTGTACTGATCAGATCTTCCAGTGACTTCTCTTCTTGAAAGGTATTTGAGCCATACTAGTTCCTTTAGATTGAGCAAATCTTAGGATTCATTGGAATAATTTGGGGGTAGAAAAGGAAAAGCTCAAGGACTTGTTAGAAATCATTTTACAGGCCAGAACTAGTGTCTTACTCTTCATGAGAAGAGTACTCTTACAAAATGTAAAGGGGCCCCAACAACCTCTGTAATCAAGATAGATCATGTTTTAGTGCAATGTTTTTAAAATTTAAAAATCTATGTGAAAATATCCAGGATTAACAAAATATAAAAATTTTAAATAAAAACAGGATAAACATGACAGATTTTTCCTATTGTTTCAGACTTCAGTAGGACTTGGAATGGCACTATTACTAACCCTGTGTTTAAATTTTGATACTTTATTCATAATGAATTTGTTTGCATTCGTGTATTAGATATTGCATTGAAATAGTGTCTGTCTTAATCACTGAGTTACTTGATACAGGCCTCCTTAAATTTTGCAGCCAAGGTGAGTGTCTCATTCTTCTCATCCTAGTCCTGGCCCTCCTCTCTCACCAGTGTGTACAGCACACTAAGGCACACAGTCATGTGCTGTTCTTTAAGTTGACCCAGATTTATAGACAGATAAGACTTTCCCAGGCATTTCCAGCTCACTTAACCAAAGTTCACCTTTCTTTAAGACAAAGCACAGTATAGTAGCTAATTCAGGCTCTGGAAGCTGATTGTCTTGTTTCCAGATATGGCTCTATTACTTAGAGAGGGTGGCCTTAGACAAGGTATTTAACCTCTCTAGGTCACTGCTCATCTATAAAATAAGTAAAATAACAATACCTCAGAGAATTGGTGTGAAATAACTTACAAAGTGTTTATCACAGTACCTGACACATAGTAATCATACAGTATTATCTCTATTATTATAATTACTGTTTAATATGTTTTAGCTCTGTGTCCCCACCCAAATCTCATGTCAAATTGTAATCCCCAGTGTTGGAGGTGATTTGATCATGGGGATGGTTTAGCGCCATCCCCCTAGTGCTGTCTTGTGATAGGGTTCTCCTGAGATCTGCTCATTTAAAAGTGGGTAGCATCCCCTTCCTCTTTCTCCTGCTTCCCCTTTGCCTGTCACCATTACTGCAAATTTTCTGAAGCCTCCCCAACAGCAGAAGCTTGTACAGCCTGCAGAACCATGAGCCAATTAAAATTTTTTAAATGAATTACCCAGTCTCAGGCGTCTTTATAGCAGGGTGAGAATGGACTAATACACTGTTTTTGTTATTATCCTGGATCCTGTTGAGACTTTGCCTTACAATTCTTTTAGTCGCTGACAAAGCCAACCACTGTGTGTTTGATCTCAGTTTCCTCTTTAGGTTCCATCTTTTTTTTTTTTTTGAGATAGAGTCTCACTCTGCCACCCAGGGTAGAGAGCAGTGACACAATCTCAGCTCACTGCAACCTCCACCTCCTGAGTTTAAGTGATTCTCTTGCCTTAGTCTCCCAAGTAGCTGGGATTACAGGCATGAGCCACCACACCAGCTAATCTTTGTGTTTTTAGTAGAAATGGGGTTTCACCCTGTTGGCCAGGCTGGTCTTGAACGCCTTACCCCAGGTGATCTGCCCATCTCGGCCTCCCAAAGTGCTGGGATTTCAGGTGAAAGCCACTGCACCTAGCCTAGTTTCCATCTTGAAACTATGCTTAAAATCCCCTATGCCTTAACTTTCTTAGATTATTCCCCAAGGTATATCTTTCTTGGCAAAAAAAAAAAAAAAAAGAAGAAAGTTTTGTATACTAACAACTATTAACTATTAATACTCTGGAAGTTTCTGCTGTTTTTTTTAAGAGTCCATTTTAAATTTTAAAAACTTTTTAGTATTTAAATAATCAAAATACACATAGAAGTAAGGAGAATAATGTAATGAATTCCCCCTGGACTTATCACCCAGCTTCAAGAGTTATCATCACCTTCTTAATCTTGGTTCATCTCTCTTCCTCTCCACTCACACAGAATTTTTTTCTAGAGTAGTGAAAACATTTCAGACATCATCTCATTTAACCCATAAATGCTTCAATATCTGAAAGCTTTTTGAACCTAAATTCCTCAAAAAAAGTTTTTTCGAGGAAAACTCTTTCATAATCCTAGTGATACACAATGTAACTGATTTTACTATTCTAACATGGTATCTATGCACTTTCTTTGACATCACGTGGAGGTGGGGTAGAGAGAACAACCGGATTCTTTTTCCTGAAGTACAGCAAATGGAAAATTTCAAAAGTGGGTCATAAAATGGGACCCAAGTCAAAAATGACTTGGATCAGGTGCCAGTGACACCTTTACATGACATTACATGATAAAGGCCAATGGGCCTTTACATGATATTTTGTAGTCTCCTCATTGGAACATCCTACCAGAACAAATAGACCTCATTTTAATGAAGATATCATTTGTCACAATCATCAACAATGCCTGCCAGCCTGTGGGAAGGGTACATAATGAAGTTTTGAGTTCTGCATACAAAGATGTTAATACAAGATAGATGAAATACTTCTTTATACATGTACAAAGTGAGGGACACACAGACGCTTCCAACTAAAACAACTGATTAAAAAAATAAGCCATCAAGACACAAAAAGACATGGAAGAGCCTTAAATGTATATCGCTAAATAAAAGAAGCCAATTTGAAAAGGCTACATACGATATGATCCAACTATATGACATTCTGGAAGAGGCAAAACTACAGAGATAGAAAAAAATCAGTGGTTGCCAGAGGTTCTGGGGAATGAAGATGACTGGGTGGAGCACAGGAGATTTTTAGAGCAGCGAAACTATTCTGTATGATACTGTAGTGTTGGATACATGATGTTTGGCCCTTATTAGAACCCATAGAGCTGTACAATATGAAGAGTGACCCTTCGTGTAAACTATGGACTTCAGTTGATCATAATGTATCAATTAGTTATTAAAAACTTGCATTAGTGTAGTTTAAGGGCTGCATTAGTTGAAGGTGGGGCAGGGGGAGAAGGAGTGTACAGGAATGCTGTCTTTTAACTCATTTTTCTGTAAACCTGAAGCTGCTCTAAAACATAGTCTATTGATTTTTTAAAAACGGAATTGGCATTTCTGAGAAAAGTTTGGTGTAAGAAAAAAATGATGAGGATTCCAGAGAAAATTGAATTTTCTTTTTTTTTTTTTTTTTTTTTTTTTTTTTGAGACGGAGTTTCGCTCTTGTTACCCAGGCTGGAGTGCAATGGCACAATCTCGGCTCACCGCAACCTCCGCCTCCTGGGTTCAGGCAATTCTCCTGCCTCAGCCTCCGGAGTAGCTGGGACTACAGGCATGTGCCACCATGCCCAGCTACTTTTTTGTATTTTTAGTAGAGACGGGGTTTCACCATGTTGACCAGGATGGTCTCGATCTCTTGACCTCGTGATCCACCCGCCTCGGCCTCCTAAAGTGCTGGGATTACAGGCTTGAGCCACCATGCCCGGCTTGAATTTTCTTTAAGATAGAAATTTTCTTATTTTAAGGTAGAAATCTGGTTTCCGTATTTTTGCTAAGATCAGAAGAAACTTGGTGTCTTGTCACCCATAAATATTAGTTTTATGTATTTGCCATGGTCTCGTTATGTATTTATGAGTTTTATGGATTTGTCATGCTAATTTTTTTCTGACTCTTCTTTTTGCCCTATTATAAAATAAAACTTTTTTTCCTCTTCTATAATATGCTCTCAAGATGTAATTCATTAGTATAAAAGGATTATGTGTGGGGGTATTTTGTCTTTAAGAGTGGACTTTAAAACAGCTTCATCCTTAAACTAACAGACTTCTCTAGCCTGGAGAGACATCCAGATACCTTCACTTGAACAACAATCTTTAGATGCTCCACCTAAAATCTTCCTCCAAACCACCAGTCTCTGCCTTAGAGTACTGCAGTTGCCCCCTGGCTAGTTTTCCTCTTTGGTCCTGTTCCACACTTGCCACTTATTCTTAGCAGAGCTACCAGATGGATTTCAGTAAAGTCAGATCATGCCATGACTCTACCAGAAATCCTGGAAGGAGCCCAGTCTAGTCTGCTCCAGCCACACTGGCCTTTTTGCTGTCCCTTGACTTTGCCGTTTCCGGTCCCTCTACCTGGAGTGTTCTTCCCATGGATACACCTCCAGCTTGCTCCTTCACTTGCTTCAAGTGTTTCCATCCATGTCATTTGTTCAATTGGTCCTGCATTATCTACTGTTATTTCACGTTTGACTTCTTTTCCATTTTCGATCTGTAGCGCTTCTTCTGTAGTGTTTTGTTTATTCATTTATCTATTCCCTAAACCATAAATACCATGCAGGCAGGGATTTTGTCCACTTTGTCTACTGCTGTAGTCTCAACACATAAAACTTAACTTGGAATGTAAAATATGCTCAATAAATATTTATTGAACAAGTAAAATAATAAACGATGCCCTCTAAGAGCAAACTTCTTGAAGTTTCTGTAGCAACACCCATAAGAACTTTGGGACACTTTCTGGAACAATTTACTTTCACATGGTTCTCATAGACGTGAACCTATTTGTAATTCCACTTTCTAATGGAAATGGCTCTAAATATGTATTCCACAGCGATAGAATGTAAGGAATATCAAATGTGGCCTCCAATTCTTTTGAATAATTTTTGAGGACTTATAGGACAGACGTCATAATTATGTAAACAATAATTTTATTCCAAGAGCAGCTGTTACATTTAACACTTTCCATGTTTTTATCGGTGGTAAGGATGTCCAATTTTTTTGAAGTGGTATTTCCAGATTCATATCCTTGTTGCATATTTTCCATACCAGCTTTATGGTACAATGTCTTCCAGAGTAGTGGTTAGATTAAAAGTTATCTATTTATTACCTTTTTAAAATCAAAGAATGATTGTGCATTTGCAGTGTTGTTTAACAGGTAAGCAGAGAGGAGCTTTAACCGTACAACTGGTTTAAATAATGTCTACCTCAATCAGTTTAGTTCATACTGACATCTAGAGGCCAAGCCTTGGCACTACATCAGTGCTATCACCCATTTCAGAGCCGGTCATAGTAATTAATGAATGCCTCTAAACTTCTTTAAGTAAAAATCTGAAACACCTAAAAATATCAAAAAGTCATTAAAAAAAAAAGAGGATTGAACTTTTTATCTTCTACCTAAAGCTCTGTTTCTGAAATTTGGAGTATGAATTTGGGAAAAGAGAAACAGTGTTGATGAGGAACATCTGAGTGGCCAGAAGTTACCAGGCAGCACGTGAGTGCTCCCTTTGCAGCAACCCGTTCAATCTTCAGACCACCCTTTGAGATAAGGACTATTGTTATCCCTATCCCCATTCTACAGTCACTTAACTAGTCACTTAACTAGTCTTGATTGGGGAGAACTTGAACCCAAATTCATGTAACCAAATCCCCAGGTCTGGCACTCTTGGAGATGGACCAGTTTACACTGTTGCAGAGATTCTTCAACAAGGATTGTGCTAATTAGCATAGTTATCTTTAAAATTGCAGTTATTGGCCGGGTGAGGTGGCTCATGCCTGTAATCGCAGCATTTTGGGAGGTCAGGGTAGGCCGATCACTTGAGCCCTGGAGTTAAAGACAAGCCTATGTAACATGGTGAAACCCTATCTCCACCAAAAAATACAAAAACTAGCTGGGCATAGTGGTACCTGCCTGTGGTCCTAGCTACTTGGGATGCTGAGGTAGGGGGATCACTTGAACCCAGGAGGCAGAGGTTGCAGTGAGCCAATATCACACCAGGCAGTCCATCCAGGGTGACAGAGTAAGGCCCTATCTCAAAATAAATAAATAAAATGAAAATAAAATGGCAGTTATATTGCTCTGTATTTTTGTCAAAGGACATTCCTGTGAAGAAGTAGTATTTTGGGTCATTCTTACAAGGAACCAAGATATATAACTTCCTAAGTCATTAACACTAGAAATCGACCACCAAAAATGTTACCTAGGAAGCTTGGTGGAAATAGGCAGAAGTGTCTCAAACAATCATTTCCTAAAACGAAGTCTAAGGTCTATTTTTTTGATACCTAATCTTTACACATATTAATGGGGTAAGTGTGAAATGTTGCTACATGCCTAGAATGTGTAAGCTAGGTATTAAGGATATCCATTGCCTCCAGCATCTATTTTTGCAGTGCTTTCTTAGCTTAAGGAGTTGGGACTACCCCTATTTTAGTGGAGACCTGAAGGCCTATTTATTCAAGGCCCATGTTTGTGAAGGGGCTCAAAGGTAGATCTGCAAATGGGGTATACTGTTGCCACTGAAAGATGTTGTATAGTTTAAGCTTATGTTCCATTAACTGATTGTCCATCTCCATTATGTGGAACAATGACTTCTATGAATGTTATTATCTTTTAGATAGCATAGTTATATTACACTACATTTTTTCTGTCTAAGTATTAATTTGTTAAGTGTATTCATGCTATACTTCAACTATTATAACTCTATTTTGGCATTCAAAACTTTTTTAATAAACTAAGAGCCTCTGAAGATCTAAGGGACCCAGGTCTGACATTTGAATGCCCAAGGTAGACAGCTCTGTACTTCCACAAATGTGCTTGGAACATTTAGCCAAGAAAGTGTTGATCTGTGCTTTAAGTACTCTCAAACTCAGCCTTCTCTTCTAGGAAGTAGTTCCACTAAAGTATCATCAGGCCTTCGTTGATAAGTCAAACCGCTCAAAAACTCCAGGTTGGAAATAATGTTTAAGAAACTAGAAAAGGTAGCTGGGCATGGTGGCGCGTGCTTGTAATCCCAGCTACTCAGGAGGCTGAGGCAGGAGAATTGCCTGAATCCAGGAGGCAGAGGTTGTGGTGAGCCGAGATCGTGCCATTGCACTCCAGCCTGGGTAACAAGAGCGAAACTCTGTCCCAAAAAAAAAAAAAGAAAAGAAAAGAAAAGAAAAGAAGAAAGAAACTAGAAAAGGATACCTTGCTTTTGGAAGGTGGCTGATTAAGTAATGAACTTCACCCAGAGCAGTTTGGTTAGCGTAGTTCCTGTACTTGGCTAAAAGGACTTAGCTGACTTCAGTGTCTCTCGATGATTTAATACTTCTAATAATGAGGGCATGCTTATTGTAGAAAGGGAAAAAATGATTTTTTATATTAAAGTGGTGAGAATTAATGGACATCTCAAAAAAGAGAACATTAATGTATTTTTCAATCAAAATTCATTGTAGGACTGGCAAATGTCAGTAGGCATAATGTTTTCTCTCCTCCTATTCCTAGCCATATGCCCAGAGATCAGAAATGATGCGGGCACTTCTTACACTTCGTCCCTCCAAGTTTTCCTTCATTACAAACTTGTCAACTCAATCTGTTAGTGATAGCAGTCTGGCAGGAGCCCATATCTGTCTACCAGCTTGGGAGAGAAAGGAAGATCTGTTAGGACCAAGATGCCTGCTTCTATTATTGCGCTATAGGCAATTCTGTAAACCAATTAAAGGCGCTCATTTTGAAGGCCCTTTTGGCTCCTCTTTTGGAGCAATATCATCAGCCATTGTTATTAGTACTATTTCCAGGAGAACCAAGTGTAAATAAGGTGGTAGTAAGCTGACAACCTGACGTCACCCTTGACTTCATACATTTCTTCACACAAGTCACCCAACCTCTCCCATCAAGTTTTCTATATATGTGTGTATATACGCACATATATAAAATGATTTGAGTGCTTTTATATATATAATAATTTGAGTGCTTTTATGAAGAATAAAAAAGACTGGGTGGCCAACTTTTATGTATCTTCTCAAGTTGGCCACCCAGTCATTTTATTCTTCATAAAAGCACTCAAATCATTACATGATCTCCATTCACACCATCTCTGACACATTAAGGTGCTCATTTTTCACCTAGATAATTGTAATTGTCTTCCTGTCTCCAAAACACAACCCTCAAATGTTCCTTGTTCATTACAGTTACAGTGAACTGCCTAAAGGTGATCTCTCTTATGTTAAACAGACCTAAGCTTGAACTACAGTCCTGTTACTTACTAACTGGGCAACCTTGGGCAATTTATTAGCTCTCAGTTTTCCACATCAGTAAAATGAGGACGATGATCATAGTTAGCCCATGAAGTGTGACTGCAATGAATAAAAATATATCAGAAACACAATATAAAATCACACATTCAAATGGGGTAATTGAGGTCGTTTAATAAAGGAACTATTTGCAGACTGGAAAGAGGGTGGTCATAAGAAATGATGAAGTACCCCAATGTTGGAAAAATAAAAGTCATTACCACTGAAGGCTCGAAAAGATGAACAAGAGAATAGATACCCTAACCCAGAGAAAATACTGAGTCGTAGTTGTAGGAGAGGACGCTGACAAGTACTTTAACAGAAGAAAGCAACTGTCCTTTGATGACCCAGCAGAGGTCAAGCTGAGGGATTAAATGCTCTAAAATCCCTCTCTTCTCTTCATCTCATCTACTGCCAGTATTTCCCATTCACCAGACCAAAACAGACGCAAAGGGCAAGTCTGCCTATTGATGCAGCCACCACGTTCACTATGTGAGGCTCAGAGCAGAGGGCGGAATGGTGGAGAGTGGGACTGGAAGGCTGACAGTGGCTCCCTAGAACACAGTGCGTGTAAGGCACTTCATACTGCTACTTCAGGATGCAAAAATTCTTGGGTCTTGCGCCACTAACACAGATAAAGGGGATAAAATAAAAACCCTAGTTTTCTGTAGAGCCATTGAGCGGTGGACACAAGGAAGCCATGATGAATGAATTCACAAGAAGAATGAGCCCTTCATAGGGCAGCAGAGCTCTGTGGCAGCTCACCCCTGGGGCAAATGCAGATGTGTCTGGCTGAGGACAGGGCCTGCCAGAAATGAAGCGGCTACAGGGATCATGAGAAAACAGCTGAGCCCTTAACTTCGGCTGAGCTGGTGGGACTAATCTGAGGAGTCTAGCTCCAGGCCAAAGTTCTATGTGTGGTCATTCAAGCCTGACCACAGGCAATTACAGGGCTTTGCCTGGCAGGTCTCAGAAGGGGAAGCTGTCCTCCCACTCCAGTCTTGATGCACAGCCAGTGCACTGCAGTCTCTGGAGGGGGTTGCAGGAAAGGACTCGGGCACCCCTGGGCCAACCATGCTCATTTACCTATTTTCATGTCTAGCCCAGGCGCCTGCATTTGGAGACCTCTTTATGAGGGTCCTCAGCTGAGGTACGTTTTGGGCAACTCTGCCAAGACCTCCTCACTGCCAGGCCTTGACTAAGACATGTTTCTTCCCTCTGACTTAACACTTCCACTCCTAGCCCTTACCCGTCTGTCTCCCCACAGCCTCCTGGATCCATAAAATGAGAGGATCCTTTTGTTCACAGCTCCTTGGCAGTGAAGCAATCCCTTGTCTACACTGCTGTACCTCACCCAATACTGTTCCGCAGGGGGAAATGAAACACTGAGGAGACAGCACCCATCATCCTGTCTCTTGCTTCCTCTATCACAGAAACTGAGTAAAAAATTTATCATTACTTTCAGTTTGTCTGGTTGTCCTGAGTAACCACCTCAACACACAGGAGCTCAACAAAATCAGAATTTGAAAGAGATACAAATACAAAAATGAAAGTGAGAAAATTACAGCAGATACCTCAGAAATAAAAAGGATCATAAGAGACTCTCATGAAAATTTTATGCCAACAAATAGGATAACCTAAAGGAAACAGATAAATTCCTGGAAAAATACAACCTACCACGATTGTCAATCTGTTAGATTGTAAATAATGACCAAGATTCATTCAGGAAGAAATAGAAATCCTGAAAAGAAATACAATAAACAAAAGATTCAAGAAGTAATCAAAGCCTTTCAAAAAATAAAAGCCCAGGACCAGATAGCTTCACGATTAAATTCTACCAGAGAATTAATACCAATACTTCTAAAACTCTTCCAAAGAATAGAACTAGAGATAATACTTCCAAACACGTCTTATCAGGCCAGCATCACCTTGATACAAAGCCAAAGACGTTTCAAGAAAAGAAAACAGGCTAATTTCTGTAATGAATATTGATGCAAAAATGCTAAAATAAAAAAATTTAAAAAAAATGAACAAGCCTAATCCAACAATACATCAAAAAGATTATACATCATGACCAAATGGGCTTTAGCCCTGGTGTCCAAGCCTGTTTTTTTTTTTTTTTTTTTTTTTTTTGAGACAGAGTTTCGCTCTTGTTACCCAGGCTGGAGTGCAATGGCGCGATCTCGGCTCACCGCAACCTCCGCCTCCTGGGTTCAGGCAATTCTCCTGCCTCAGCCTCCTGAGTAGCTGGGATTACAGGCACGTGCCACCATGCCCAGCTAATTTTTTTGTATCTTTAGTAGAGACGGGGTTTCACCATGTTGACCAGGATGGTCTCGATCTCTCAACCTCGTGATCCACCCGCCTCAGCCTCCCAAAGTGCTGGGATTACAGGCTTGAGCCACCGCGCCCGGCTCCAAGCCTGTTTTAACATACACGAATCAATGTAATACATCACGTTATCAGAGCACAAGATAAAAAACTTGTGATCCTCTTTAATTGATGCAGAAAAAGCATTTGACAGAGTTTAACATCTTTTCTTGATAAAAACTCTCAACAGTTTAGGTATAGAAGGAAAACACCTCAACAGAATAAAGGTCATCTATGAAAAACACACAGCTAACACTGTAACGATAGGGGGAAACCGAAAGCATTTCCACTAAGATACAATACAAGGCAGAATGCTCACTCTTGTCACTTCTATTCAACATAGTTTTGTAAGTCCTAGCAAGAGCAATCAGAAAAGAAATAGAAATAAAAGGTATCTAAACTGAACAAGAAGTCAAATTATCCCCATTTGCAGATGAAATCTTCCTATATGTAAACAACCTTAATGATTCTTAAACAATCTTAAAGATTCCACAAAATCCCATTTAAATTAATAATTGAATCCAGTAATTTGCAATACAGAAAAATCAGTAACTAAGATCAGAGCAGAACTGAAGGAGATCAAGACACACACAAAAAAAAAAGCCCTTCAAAAAAGTCAAATCCAGGAGCTGGTATTTTTTCAAAGATTAACAAAATAGACCACTAGCCAGATTAATAAGTAAGAAAAGAGAGAAGAATCAAATAGATGCAATTAAAAAAAAATAAAGGGGACATCACCACTGATGATGACTTAAAGTCACCAGCTTCATTAGCTTCTAATAAGAGAGTTAGCCTGTCTTTGGAAGCTTTGAGGCCAGGCATTGACTTCTCCTTTCTTGCTATGAAAGTCCTGGATGACATCTTTCAGTGTAAGAGTGTTCCTCCTGCAATTAAAATCTGTGGTTTTGTGTCGCCACTTTCATCAATGACCTTAGCTTGATCTTCTGGATAACTTGTTGCAGCTTCTTGATCATCACCTTGCACTCATGTTATAGAGATAGCTTCTTTCCTCAGACCTCAGGAAGCAACCTCTGCTAGCATCAAACTTTCTTCTGCAGCTTCCTTACCTTTTTCAGGCTTCACAGAATTGAAGAGTTAGAGCCTTGCTCAGGCTTAAGGGAATGATCTGGCTGGTTGGATCTTCTATCCAGACCACTAAAATTGTCTCCATATCAGCAATAAAGCTGTTTCACTTTCTCATCATTTGTGTATTCACTGAAGCAGTGCTTTCCATTTCCTTTAAGTACTTAGGCTTTGCATTCACAACTTGGCTGTTGGGTGCAAGAGGCCTAGTTTTCGGCCCTTCTCAGCTTTCAACATGCCTTCCTCACTAAGCTTAATCCTTTCTAGCTTTCGACTTCAAGTGAGAGATGTGAAACTCTTCCTTTCACTTGGATGCTTAGGGGTCTTTGTGAGGTTATTAATTGGCCTAATTTCAATATTGTTGTGTTTCAAGAATAGAGAGGCCCAAGGAGAGGGTGAGAGATGGGAGAATGGATGATCAGTAGAACAGTGAGAACACACACAACATTTATCAATTAAGGTCATTGTCTTATTTGGGCATGGGTGATGGTACCCCAAAACCACTACAATAGTAACATCAAAGATCACTAATCACACATCGCCATGATAAAGACAATAAAAAAACTTGAAATATTGTGAGAATTACCAATATATGACACAGAAATAGTAAGTGAGCTCATGCTGTTGCAAAAATGCTTCCAACAGACTTGCTCCATGGGTTGCCACAAACCTTCAATTGGTAAAAAACACTATTATGTGTGAAGTACGATAAAGCAACATGGAATAAAATGAGGTATGCCTGTGGTCTCCCTTGAGTTTATTTCTCTGGACTTGACTGCCTTAGATTGAGGAAGTAACACCAGCCAGAGTCTGCTTTGACTCAGCAATGCTCTTTCCTGAGAAGGCCTGGGGCAGCTTGCCTAGACCGGGCCTGTCTGGACCTCAAGCTGGTCTTTTAATATCGTTCTCAAGCCAGTGAGTATGAGCTCAGAGCGGAAGGGAAAGGAGTGTCCTGTCTCGGTTGGCCACTCACACTGGATTAATGTAAGTGCAAGGGATTGCGGCCGAAGTGCAGCCTGGTTCACAGGAATACACGGACACAAAGCCTCATCTTAACTAACAAGCACAAACGTTTGCCTGGCCTTGTGCCCTCTGTGTATCTCCTTGTGGGATACCTGGAATATCAGGAGTGGACTATCTATTCGTGTCATTTCTCTTTACTTCACTTTGCCCCAACTAAACACACATTTTCCTTTAAGAGTTCCAAACAGCCTCTACTCATCCTATACAAAAGTGTAAGAAATCATATACTAAAGAAAGCGAAACAGCCTATCATCTATCACCTTAAATAACTTCTTGCCCTTAGCAGTGGCAACAGAGCATTGTGAGGCGACAAAGCTCAGCACCTAGGATCAGAAGTGAATTCAAGTTGATAACTTTCTCCTAGAAAATCTAGAGGAGAGATTTACTCATGCCTCATAAAAGGGTTCAGATAAGCAATAAAATGGTTTCAAAACTGCATTTATACTAGAATATTTTTAAAATAATATTCTTTGAAATGATACTCCTATTTTCTGTAGAAGAAAAATAAAGCACTGTAGATAATATTTTGATCGGAATACCCTTTTATTCAGCTAGGAGTTCCAAAAATATAGGGCAAGAATTTTAACATAGTATTTTAACACATACCATTTTAATATAGAATTTGTATTTGTGTAATGAAGTTCTCATAAGTCAGTTGTTATATGTGTTTTACATATATGCCTGTGTTCTGGATACCAGAGAGGTATACATACAGTGGAGTAATAGACAGAACACCAAATATATATTGAGAGGGCCACATATATACCTACACATATATATACATGTATATATACTTTTTATTATGTATTTAGCAAGAATTTATTAGGTGTTGTGTACATATTTTAAGTAAGGTTGTGAACCGAAGTATATGTAAGAAAACAAAAAATATTTAGTAAACATTACCTCTCACATTCCCATATTCTGAAGATATTTCCGGAGTCCTGAAAATGGCAGTGACCCTGCCTTGTTCACAAAATTCAAGAATGTGATAGTTTGAGGGACCCCCAATAAAGCATAGAAAATACAGAGTATCTGACCAGTAAGAGTTCTGGGAGCAACTGACCTGTAACCTGATGGACGACAAGAGACAAATTTAATATCTGCTCAGTACTCCTTGAAACATGTGCTTCTGGTGCATAGCTGTGTGTAATATTTTGGTATAACAGCCCCAGCAGCACACATAGCGTGCGAGAGAAAAACATGTGATCCAGTCACTTTACATTCAGGAATTTCTCCTAAGGAAATGACCAGAAAAATGAGAAGAATGCAAGAATATCACTGAAGCATTATTTGTGAGTGAAAAATTGGAACTAACATAAGTGTTTAACATAAAAAGGAATTATATTGAGTAAAATGAAATAATAAAATACTTTCTAGGCCAGGCGCGGTGGCTCAAGCCTGTAGTCCCAGCACTTTGGGAGGCCGAGGCGGGTGGATCACGAGGTCGAGAGATCGAGACCATCCTGGTCAACATGGTGAAACCCCGTCTCTACTAAAAATACAAAAAAAAAAAAAAAATTAGCTAGGCATGGTGGCTCGTGCCTGTAATCCCAGCTACTCAGGAGGCTGAGGCAGGAGAATTGCCTGAACCCAGGAGGCGGAGGTTGCGGTGAGCCGAGATCGCACCATTGCACCCCAGCCTGGGTAACAAGAGCGAAACTCCGTCTGAAAACAAAAAAAAAAAAAAAAAAAAAACTTTCTAATCATACTCTGCAGTATGAAAGTGTATTCAATGATATGGAAAGTGGATCATCATACATTACTGAGTTTTAAAAAGGCTTTTATTATGGGTTCAGCTATAACCATTCACAACACCTATTTATGGGAAAAAAATGAAAAAATTGCTATTTAGCACATAGTCAAGCTTGAATAATTCTTTCTGTTACTGTTGGATGATGAGCCAATTCCTGTTACTGCATCTAATTTTAATTTACACATATTGATATTTGCTGCTTTAGGCACAGCACAAAATTTAACAAAGTCTTGTTTCTCTAAATTGTGTATTTGGGATTGCTTTTATCAAAACATATTACACACACACACACACACACACACACACACAGAAGGATGATGTAAAGAAATGTAGCCCTTCTGTGCTCATCGCCCTTAGGTTCACTTTTCATTTGCAGTGATATAAACAGGAAAAAAGAATGCAACATCACAAAAAAAGAAAAAGAAAAAAGAATGCTATGCTGAAGTCTCACAATTGTTTATGAGGTTTGCACAAAATCTCCCTGGATGCTGTGGTCATATTTTAGACAGCCTAGCAATGTTAAAACCATTTCAACAAATGAGAAGCTTATGGACATTTGAAGTCAGGTCTAAACTCATTATATAAATTTGCAGTTTGCCTTAATTCACATTTGGTTAAGAGAAAATAATTTGTTTTAAGAATAAAAGAAAAACAGGCTTATTGACTGTTTTCAGGACTGCATATTAAGGGCTATCTCCATTCCTCAAGATAGCTGGTATTTTAATTCTATTATAAGATAAAAATCACAGAACATCAAAGAGAGTGGTCAAATGGCTTCACCTCCCTTAATTCTCTATTAAACAGGACCATTGGCTGCTGCCTAACTGCCTGAAGCTAGGATCCTTCAACTGCCCTGGATCACAGCTGGAGTGGCTCGCTGGGACAGGGCAGCTGATAACAAAATGTATGCCCACCATTCATCCAGGCCTCTGGAGCACCACCAGGCTCTGCAGGAGTCAGATCTCTGTGTTACTTTCCTCAGGGCAGAAACCACAGGTCATGGAGATATCCATTCCCCAAACTCTTACCTTTTGTAGGCCCCTGGAATCCAAGCCTCTCCCAATCCTTTAACTGAACTATTACAAGCAAAAGAGAATGGTTCCTAAACAAATAGGATCATTTTGCTGGAAAGTTGGAGGCATTAATCACATTCTCCTCTGTAACTGAGGACATGCAGCCTATTTTTAGTAAGGGAAAATATATCTGAACATGCCACACTTGGAAATAATAGTTATTAAACTCTTATGTTCCCAGGAGAAAGAAAATTCCATGAGAGTACCAGAGGTCTCCGACAGTCTAAAGTGGTGTTTCCCAGGAATCTCCTGAGGGTTTTTCACAGCCACTACCTTAAACTATGCTGGATGTTTCTGTAAACCCTCATGGTTCTTAGTTGATACAAAATATACTAGAATTGTCTGAAGTTTAGTAGAAACCTATGGTAACTTTCTGTTTTTGACAAGTTCTAGCTGAATTCCAGAGAAACCTGTGGACTTTCCTGGGGCGTCTGGCTAGTCTGGCTTTGCCACTTATCCCAGCATGTTGGGAAACTAGGTAGAAACACCACTGCCAAGTCCACCCACTGAAGGAAAAAGGTGCACAGAAATTGTTATGGAAGAGACAAATGATCAAAAATTCAAAATAAGAGAGAAGCTGCATATGTTATTGAGTTGCGATCTCAAAAATAAAAGCAGGGTCTGGATTTGCAGGATGAAGGAGGTATGATTCACATAGATAAAAGTTCCATGTGACTTTAAAAAATTTAAATGAGTGGCATCATTTGAAACATTTATTTTAAAAACTAAGTTAAACTAAAATTAAGACTTCTCTCCTGGCCCTCAAAAATATTTTTAGAGCTATGCCCTGCTCTGCAATTTTCCCCTCACCTGTAACTGTCTCACTCCTTTGCATTGGTTTGCTATTGTCTTTCTGTCTCCTGCCGCTGTTGGGACTTACCTTTCATTCATTCTGATCAGATGAAAGAGAAACGGGTGCTATTATTTATATATGTTTAGGAAAATACATAGGAGGCCAATCTATAAAATGTTTTATCTACAGCACTGTTTTAATACAGATGGCAAATTTAAAACTCCAAAAACAAAGCCCCTTCATCCCTTACCTGTAAAAAGATTTCAACTTCTTCTATAGCTGTGTCGGGATAGTTTACCGTTAAAGCTGCTTTGGCCTCTCAAATGAAATTTTTCAGCACTTTATGAGACGTCTGTCTCCAAAGTTTGAAATATTTTTGCCCCCATCAAGTAATAGCTCACAAAAGCCATCATCAGTATGCATTTAGAAGCTTTAAAAACAAACATTTCTGTTAGAAAATGAAATAGCAGTGGAATGAGAGGTACAGGAAGCCAAATTGCTTTAATTTAAAATGTCTCCACCCCCAAAACTAAAAACCAAACAGTAAACAACAAAATAGTCGTCTGCCCATCAAGAAAAACAGCAGTCTTGTGATTTAATAAATATACACAAAAAAATCTAAAAATATTCATAACAAAATAAAATTTGAATTTCAATTGCATTCTGAGATGAAGTAGCCTGGAATGTGAAAATGCAGGAGGTGGGGAAAATCTGTTTCTGGAGAATGTTATTAACAGTTAACTTATGAGTAGAGGAGGAATGTGGTCAAGTACTACTGTTTATACTGGACTTTTAGGAGCAGGTGAGTCCGAGACAACTAATTTCTGGAGAAATGTTTACTGTAGATTTAAAGCATGTATTTTTAATTAGTTTGCCCAGTCAAGTTGAATTTGGATGAATTGTCTATCCTGAAGTCTCTTTTTCCAGTAAAAAGGTAAACATTGTCTTGATGAGACCTGGCTGTAATATTAAGACAAAGCAGCCAAATATGTATCTTGATTTTCAAAAGCTACAGTAAACAGAACAGCATGGTACTGGAACAAAAATGGGTATGTACACCAATGGAATACCCGAGAACTCAGAAATAAAACTGCACATCTACAAGCATCTGATGTTGACAAAGCTGACAGAAACAAGCACTGGGGAAAGGATACCCTATTTAATAAATGGTGTTGGGAGAACTGGCAAGCCATATGTAGAAAACTGAAACTGGACCCCTTCCTTATACCTTATACAAAAATTTACTCAAGAAGATTAAAGACGTACATGTAAAACCCAAAAGTATAAAAACTCTAGAAGAAAATCTAGGTAATGCCATTCAGAACACAGGCATGGGCAAAGATTTTTTTTATGAAATCACCAAAAGCAATTGCAACAAAAGCAAAAATTGACAAATGGGATCTAATTAAACTAAAGAGCTTCTGCACAGCAAAGAAACTATTCTCAGAATGAACAGACAATCTACAGAATGGGAAAAATTTTTGCAATCTATCCATCTGACAATGGACAATGGTCTAATATCCAGAATCTACAAGGAACTTAAACAAATTTACAAGAAAAAAAACCATTAAAAAGTGGGCAAAGGACATGAGCAGATACTTCTCAAAAGAAGACATTTATGTGACCAACAAACATATGAATAAAAGCTTGACATCACTAATCATCAGAGAAATATAAAGCAAAATCAAATGAGATGCCATCTCATGCCAGTCAAAATGGCAATTATCAAAAAGTAAGGAAACAACAGATGTTGGTGAGGTTGTGGAGAAACAGGAACACTTTTACACTCTTGGTATGGACGTAAATCAGTTCAATCATTGTAGAAGACACCGTGGCAATTCCTTAAAGATTTAGAATTGGAAATACCATTTGACCCAGCAATCCCGTTACTGGTATATACTCAAAGGAATATAAATAATTCTGTTATAAAGATACATGCACACGTATGTTCCTTGCAGCAGTATTCACAATAGCAAAGACATGGAATCAGCCCAAATGCCTAACAGTGATAGATTAGATAAAGAAAATGTGGTACATATACACCATGGAATACTATGCAGCCGTAAAAAGGAATGAGATTATGTGCTTTACAAAGACATGGATGAACCTGGAAGCCATTATTCTAAAACTAATGTAGAAACAGAAACCAAACATTTTCTCACTTATAAGTGGGAGCTGAACAATGAGAATACATGAACACAGAAGGGGCCTGTTGGGGAGGTTAGGGTAGGGGGAAAGCATCAGGAAAAATAGCGAATACATGTCAGGCTTAATACCTAGGTGTTGGGTTGATAGGTGCAGCAAACCACCATGACACACACATTTATGTAACAAACCTGCACATCCTGCATATGTACCCTGGACTTTAAAATAAAATAAAAATGGCCTTGATTTTCAGACAAATTCTTTGGAGATATCCATGATTTTTATATAGCTGAACCATCAGATCAAACCTACCTCCCTACCAACCTCTTCCATCAGAAACTGAATTAGCTCTCAAGAGTATAAGCCATCAGCACTATGGGAAAATTTTGTTTTGTGTGACTTATAATTAAAAATAATTCTTATACTTTGGAAATGACAAAATCATTACAATTCAAAACTCTTCCTCAAATAGGTATATACTCAAGTCAATATGCCAATTAAAGCAAATACTTTAAAATACACCAATGTATAGATGGATTACATACACAATTTCTATGTATGTTTTCTTCAAAGAAAAGTTTAATCTCCCTATACAGATATAGTTCAACTTGTTCAAACAATAAAAGTGATCATTTGTATTTTCTTTCAGATTTGTAGAATAATTATATTATTTGCTAGTCTATGCTTAAACTAAAGAATAATATTAGTTTCCAAAAGCAAAGGAGCTAAGTTTTAATAGAACATATGAGATTTGTTTTTATTTTTATTGTACTCTATGGCTAAGGAAAATAAAATTCTAAGATTCACCAAAAGCATATGAAAAAATAAGATGTATCCAAGTGATTTGTTGAAAAGCATTTCTTTATATTATTAGGAGCAAACACAGCCCCAGAAAAGTCCTCACCCAAGAATAGGGCAGAGCTTTTTGGGGTAGGCTTTCACCCAGATGGAAGGACATCTTAAAGCAGTCCTGCCTCTAACTGGAAATTTACCTGTATCTTCCTTCTTCTCCATGGTACGTTTAGGCAATAGCCCATCGGCCCCTGAGTGGTGATGTAGAACCCTTCTAAGTGATCTCATCTCAACATCACAGTTCTTTCTGGAACCTTGAGAGTGGCTAATTCTACAGACAGACCTCTTGTAACAGTTTCAATACATTAGTTTCCTATTGGTGCTGTAACCAGTTATCACAAGCTTAGTGTCTTGAAACAACATAAATTTATAATTACAGTTCTGGAAGTCATAAATTCAAAATGATCTCAGTGATACAAAGACAAGGTGTCAGAAAGTGTTTTCTTTCAGGAGGCTTTGGAGAAAAATGTTTCCTTGCCTTTTGTAGTTTATAGACGCCATCTGTATTCCTTGGCCCATGCCTCTTCTTTCTGCAGAGTTGGCAGGGTATCATCTTCAAATCTTCAAAAAAGCTGACTCTCCTGCCTCCCTCTTTCACTTATAAGGAACCTTGTGTATACACTGCATCCACTCTGCTAATACAGAGTAACCTCCCCATCTCAAGTCAGCTAATTGGCAACCTTACTTTGTCCCTTCTCAAGTAACACAACAAATCCACAGGTTCTTGGGATTAGATATGAGCATATTTGGCCAGGCACGGTGGCTCACACCTGTAATCCCAGCACTTTGGGAGGCCAAGGCGAGCAGATCACTTGAGGTCAGGAGTTCAAGACCAGCCTGGCCAAGATGGCAAACACCATCTTTACTAAAAATACAAAAATTAGCCAGGCATGGTGGTGCGCACCTGTAATTCCAGCTACACAAGAGGCTGAGGTGGGGGAATTGCTTGAACCCAGGAGGCAGAGGTTGCAGTGAGCCGAGATCATGCCACTGCACTCCAGCCAGGGCACCGGAGCAAGACTCCATCTCAAAAGAAAAACAAAAAAAAGAAAAGAAAGAAGAGGAGAGGAGAGGAGAGGAGAAAGGAAAGGAGAGAGGGGAGAGGGGAAAGGGGGGAAGGAGGAGGAAGAGGATGGTGAGAGGGGGAGGAGGAGAGGCGAACATCATTGTGAGGTGTGGGGAGTGTATTATTTTGCCTACCAATATTTCTCCGGTAGTCAATCCTCCACAACTTCATCCCTATGACTTAAAATCTCTGGTTCTGTGATCTTGAGCAAACCACTTAATTTCTCCCTGCTTCGGCTGTCATCTCTAGTAGTGATGGTTTCAATCACAGCTCTGCCACTTACTTGTGACCTTGCAAGTTCTTAATCTCTATAAGCTTTGTTTTCCTTTGCAGAGAGAAAAGAAAAAGGATAATAATAACTAACTCATAGGTTGTGATGATTAAACGCAACAATACAATTAGAAATCTTGGCTCAAATTAGGGCCTTAATAAATGTAACTGGTTTGGGGACCATGTAAATTATTAGCATAGGGTCTGTTATATTGCAGGGGGCCACTAAACTCAAACAAGAATTATTAATAAGTAGTAACTAGTGTTAATCATGTTAATCATTACTGTTAACATAGATAGTACATCTTGTTTCTCTTGTTATCTCCCACAATAAGTTTATAGTGATGTGTAGTGACCATAAATTACTATTTATATTATATATAGGTAGGTAATATGTCGCTATATATGTCAGTAAGATTTCATTTGGTTAAAAGCGATATAAACCCAACTTAAATTTTCTTAAATGAAAACAATTTGCTAGTGAACACATTTTTAAAATATAGGCATGGATGACCATTGAAACAGAAGTTGGTACTTGCCTAAAAAACTTCGTCTCTGTCTGAGAGCTTTTATCTGGCTTTGAGGACAGGCCCAGGCACAAAGCAGGGCAGGGAAGGAGTGTCAGAGAGTTAATGCCCCTGAAAACAGCCATAAATCATGGCTGTTGAATGGGGAGCTGATGAATAACTTCTCCAGGCTCCTCACCTCTCAGAGGGAATGACTCCGAAACCTGTCCTATAGTGTCTCGCCAAGTTTCTTCTCTGGGATTGAGCCCCAGTTGCCCACAGTATCAACATGCTTAAAAGTACATTTTTATTGTCTTCCTTGACTTCTCAATCTTCTTTCCCCATTCCCTTACCGGTATTTCCTGGGTTCCCCTTCCAGATACATTGCTGGCACTCAACTTTATAACACTGCTCCAACACTTAGGCCGCATCCACCTCCCAGATATTGCTCTTATATGATGTCAAAACCAGGTTGGTTTTTCTTTCTTTGTTTCCTTTCTTTCTTTCTTTCTTCCCCTCCCTCCCTCCCTTTTTTAAATTACACTTTAAGTTTTGGGGTACATGTGCAGAGCGTGCAGGCTTATTACATAGTTATATACATGCCATGGTGGTTTGCTGCATCCATCACCCCATCATCTACATTAGGTATTTCTCCTAATGCTAGCCCTCCCCCAGCCTCCCACCTCAAACAGGCCTCTGGGTGTGATGTTCTCCTCCCCGTGTCTATGTGTTCTCGTTGTTAAATACCCACTTATGAGTGAGAACATGCGGTGTTCTGTTCTTGTGTCAGTTTGCTGAGAATGATGGTTTCCAGCTTCATCCATGTCGCTGCAAAGGACATGAACTCATCCTTTTCACGGCAGCATAGTATTCCATGGTGTATATGTGTCACATTTTCTTGATCTAGTTTATCACTGATGGGCATTTGGGTTGATTCAAAGTCTTTGCTATTGTGAACGGTGTCACAGTAAACATACGTGTGCATATGTCTTTAAAATTGAATGATTTATAATCCTTTGAGTATATACCCAGTAATGGGATTGCTAGGTCAAATGGTATTTCTAGTTCTAGATCCTTGAGGAATCACCACACTGTCTTCCATAATAGTTGAACTATTTTATGCTCCCACCAACAATGTAAAAGCGTTCCTATTTCTCCACATTCTCTTCAGCATCTGTTGTCTCCTGACTTTTTAATCATCGCCATTGTAACTGGCGTGAGATGGTATCTCACTGCGGTTTTGATTTGCATTTTTCTAAGGATCGGTGATGATGAACTTTTTATCATATGTTTGTTGACTGCATAAATGTCTCCTTTAGAGAAGTGTCCGTTCATATGCTTTGTCCCCTTGTTGATAGGGTGGTTTTTTTCTTCTAAATTTGTTTAAGATCTTTGTAGATTCTGGATATTAGCCCTCTATCAGATGAGTAGATTGCAAAAATTTTCTCCCATTCTGTAGGTTGTCTGTTCACTCTAATGATAGCTTCTTTTGCTGTGCAGAAGCTCTTTAGTTTAATTAGATCCCACTTGTCTATTTTGGCTTTTGTTGCCATTGCTTTTGGTGTTTTAGTCATGAAGTCCTTGCCCATGTCTATGTCTTGAATGATATTGCCTAGGTTTTCTTCCAGGGTTTTTATGGTTGTAAGTTTTACATTTAAATCTTTAATCCAACTTGAGTTAATTTTTGTGTAAGATGTAAGGAATGGATCCAGTTTCAGCTTTCTGCATATGGCTAGTCAGTTTTCCCAACACCATTTATTAAATAGGGAATCCTTTCCCCACTGGCTGTTTTTGTCAGGTTTGTTAAAGAGCAGATGGTTGTAGATGTGTGGCATTATTTCTGAGGCTTCTGTCCTGTTCCATTGGTTGATATGTCTGTTTTGGTACCAGTACCATGCTGTTTTGATTACCATAGCCTTGTAGTATAGTTTGAAGTCAGGTAGCCTGATGCCTCCAGGTCTGTTTTGTTGTTGTTGTTTTGTTTGTTTGTTTTGGTTTGGTTTTTTGCTTAGGATTCTCTTGGCTATGTGGGCTCTTTTTTGGTTCCATATAAAATTTAAGATAAAAACCAGGTCTTAATAAGGCATTCTACCTTAGTCTTAGGGGAGCCAAATAATCAATTTAATTGTGGTGTCCTTCTTGGACATTAGGAATCTTGGAAGAGTAAAGTGAAGACTGTTGGAGAGGTGGGAGTGGAGATTTTCCCGTGGAGCTGGGGAAGGGGTAATCTTCCAAGGAACGTGTGGAATTCTGCAGCAAGGGCCATCACATACAGCCTGGGAAGGTTGTCCATAACCTGAACTCTAAAGCCTACCATTTACAGAGACCCTGGGATAAAGGGTAACCTCTGGAGTTTTGCTGTGCTACTCTGTATCTGTATATGGAGGCTCTCTCTGTAACTACTAGCCCTCAGATCCTGATTAAAAAAAAAAAAAAAAAAAGTAGCGGCAGCATTTGAGAAGGGAGCTCACCAGGACCATTGTTAATAATAATGAGAAATTAGAATGGCTTACATGTTCATCATTAAGGTATTGATTAGTAAATGGAATCTCTAGCAAACCTTTATTTTATTTTATATTATTTTATTTTATTTATTTTGAGATGGAATTTTCCTCTCGTTGCCCAGGCTGGAGTGCAATGGCACAATCTCAGCTCACCACAACCTCTTCCTCCCAGGTTCAAGCAAGTCTCCTGCCTCAGCCTCCTGAGTGAAGAATGTTGGAGAGGTGGGGGGTGGAGATTTCCTGAGTAGCTGGGATTACAGGCATGTGCCACCATGCCCAGCTAATTTTGTATTTTTAGTAGAGATGGGGTTTCTTCATGTTGTTCAGGCTGGTCTCAAACTCCAAACCTCAGGTCATCTGCCCACCTCGGCCTCTCAAAGTACTGGGATTACAGGCATGAGCCACTGCACCCAGCCTCTAGCAAACATTTAAAAAATCATTTTTATTTTTTGTGGGCACATAGTTGATTTATATATTTATGGGGTACATGAGACGTTTTGATACAAGCATGAAATGTGAAACAATTATGTCATGAAGAATGGGTATCCATCACTTCAAGCATTTATCCTTTGTATTACAAGTAATCCAATTACACTCTTAGTCATTTTAAAACATACAGTTATTATTAACTATAATCACTGTGTTATGCTTTCTGATAGTAGATATTCATTCTATTTTATTTTTGTACCCATTAGTTATCTCCAGCCTCCCACTACCCTTCGCCACCTCTGGAAACCATCTTTCTACTCTTTACGTCCATGAGTTTAATTGTTTTGATTTTTAGATATCACAAATAAGTGAGAATCTAGCAAACTTCGTAAAAGGTGGTAAATCTATATATGACTTGGAAAGAGATATGGCTATGTAAAATAGAAAAGGAAGGGTATAAAAAGTGTGCTGATTTTATGTTTATGTTTGTGTTTAAATGGATCAGCAAGTATGTTTTGGTATTGACTCAAAGTGATTGCATCTAACATTATAATAACAAGACAGGACACCCTCTGCTGTATCTCCTGATGCCAATCTCCAAGGTAAGAGGCCCTTTAAAACCTTAATGTAGGCTACCAGTAGGCTGTCTGTCATTTGTCTAACTCAGATCTGGAATCATGCCACCCTGTTTTTGCAACCAGATATGCTAGCCACAGTTTTAGATAAGCAAAGATCGATATGCTGGTTAAGATTAAATATAAATGCAAAATGTTGAGTGTGTCTTACCATATGAAATGAGATATAGCTGTATCTGTTTTGTGAAGTTGGCTAGGAATTAGGATCACATTTGCACAATAACTGATGCAAAAATTTCCAAATTCTCCAGAGCTGTGCGTCTGCCAGCCCTGGTTTGCCATCTTTTTTAATTTAAATTTATTTTTTATTATTTAATTATTTTTTTTATTCTACTTTAAGTTCTGGGATACATGTGCAGATCATGCAGGTTTGTTATATATGTATACTGTGCCATGGTGGTTTGCCGCATTCATTCCCCTCGCCACCTACATTAAGTATTTCTCCTAATTTTTTCCTTCCCCAATACCTCCACGCCCTGCTATCCCTCTCCTAGCCCCTCAACCCCCGACAGGCCCTGGTGTGTAATGTTCCCCTCCCTGTGTTCGTATGTTCTCATTGTTCAACACCCACTTATGAGTGAGAAAATGTGTTTGGTTTTCGTTCTTGTGTCAGTTTGCTGAGAATGATGGTTTCCAGCTTCATCCATGCCCCTGCAAAGGACATGAAGTCATCCTTTTTTATGACTGCATAGTATTCCATGGTGTATATGTGCCACCTTTGCTTGATTCAGTCTATCACTGATGGGCATTTGGGTTGGTTCCAAGTCTTTGCTATTGTGAACAGTGCCACAATAAACATATTGGGCATGTGTCTTTAATAATAGAATGTTTTATAATACTTTGGATATATACCCAGTAATTGGATTGCTGGGTCAAATGGTATTTCTAGTTCTAGATCCTTGAGGAATCATCACACCGTCTTCCACAATGGTTGCACTCATTCACACTCCCACCAACAGTGTAAAAGTGTTCCTATGTCTCCATATCCTCTCCAGTATCTGTTGTCTCCTGATTTTTTAATGATTGCCGTTCTAACTGGTGTGAGGTGGTATCTGAATGTGGTTTTGATTTGCATTTCTCTAGTGACCAGTGATGATGAGCTTTTTTCACATGTTTGTTGGCCGCATGAATGTCTTCTTTTTACAAGTGTCTGTTCATTTCCTTTGCCCCCTTTTTGATGGGGATGTTTTTTCTTATAGATTTGTTTAAGTTCTTTGTAGATTCTGGTTATTGTCCCTTTGTCAGATGGGTAGATGGCAAAATTTTTTTCCCATTCTGTTGGTTGCTGGTTCACTCTAATGATAATTTCTTTTAAGGGAACTTAGAGGCTAGAAATGATCGCTCAGTTAGGTGCTTGTTCTATACACGGTGATAATCAAAATCAGTCCTTGACACAAGGACTGATTTTGATTATCTTCTTTCTATGTTTGAATTGGTGACACCCTCACCAATTGCACTCCATCTGAGGCCAAGCGAGTCTCAAGTATAGTTTGAATCATCTGTCAGACTATGTCTTTTCATTCCTTTGTGAATGGAGATGTCAAGGATTCAAGAAAGTATCCATCCATACTTCAGCATATTTACTGTGCCTATAAGGATTATGGATCCTCCAAAATAAAAATCAGTGAACCAATTTTTATTGTTCATTTTTAGGGGTGAACTTAACATACGAGGAAGAAGGTTAATCAAAATTCAATAGATTTCTTATTTTTACTGTATGATAAAACTACGAAGCCCTCGAGAAAAATTTAGCTGAGAAGTTGTAGGAGCTCTCACCTGAATCTAAAAGATTTGCCAAAGTTCTTAAGCAAAAATATGAAACTGATCCAACCAAATGCCAAACAGCTGCTTTATAAACTGACGTTGGAACAGTATCAGTTTGTTCACAATATGACAGAAAAGATTGATATTTAAATTTCAAAATTAAAAAGTGAAAATGTGAATTTCAAAATTGAGAAGTGAAAAATAATATAGGATATGTATAACTAATGAATCCATGTCTTCATTAGTTATTTATATCCTATATCATTTTTAACAATGTATACTTAACATGTATGTTAATGTTGTTTGTTTAAAAATTAAGCTTTTGAGTTTTCTAAAAACAATTCTAAAGTTAGAACTCTAAATCTGTAGATTTAATATAAACCATTTGGGCTTTTAAATGGCATTTGAAGGCCTCCATGCTTTAAAAACTGTTTGTTTGGAAAAGATACCTTCCAAGCACTCAACTAAAATATTTGAGAATATAAGTTTCCATTTATAAAAGGAGTAAAAACTAACATTTTTTTCAAACTTCTGTTTGAAAGAATATACATAAATTTTTGTTGTTGGTTGTTTTTGTTTGTTTGTTTGTTTTTTTTTTTTTTTTTTTTTTTGAGACGGAGTTTCGCTCTTGTTACCCAGGTACCCAGGCTGGAGTGCAATGGCACGATCTCGGCTCACCGCAACCTCCGCCTCCTGGGTTCAGGCAATTCTCCTGCCTCAGCCTCCTGAGTAGCTGGGATTACAGGTAGGCGCCACCATGCCCAGCTATTTTTTGTATTTTTAGTAGAGACGGGGTTTCACCATGTTGACCAGGTTGGTCTCGATCTCTTAACCTTGTGATCCACCCGCCTCGGCCTCCCAAAGTGCTGGGATTACAGGCTTGAGCCACCGTGCCCGGCCTTCATAAATTTTTTTATGAAAAACTTTTTAAAATGTAACTTTTTTTAGTTTAAAAATGTTTCTAATTGATTCATCTGAGACATTATTATAAATTAAGCTCTTTTTAATTTTTTATCTTTATACTAACAAAGCAAAGGCAAATATAAATTAAACTTTTAAAATTAATACTTTTAGTTTTAAATACTTTTTAAATAGTTTCTCAATGTATTAATTAATTCCCATGTATTTGGGAAAAATTAATTCCCATGTATTTGAGAATGATAGCATGCCAAAGTGCATTAAGATATCTTACCTATGTAAACTGGAGTAGAGGTTAAGCTGCATATAACAGGGGGCCAAAATAGCAGTGTTTTCAATTAGTCAGAAGCTATTTCTCTCTCCTGCACAAGTCTGGGAGTAAATAGTGCAATATTAGTGTAGGCTATCTACTCCATGAGGTCATTCAGGGACCCAGGCTCCTTCTCTTACTATTGCACCATCTCTAGTATGCGCCACTGATTCTCATGGCCCATGGTAGCTCACCACCTCATCCACAATTAAAACAACGTAGAAAAAAATGGGCGGAGTAGGGAATACCTCTTTCACTTTAAGGGCACAAGCCTAAAGTTGTGTATAACACTATGATTTATACACCTTTGGCCAAAACGTAGTCTTATGGCCACATCCAGATGCAAGGGAGGCTGGGATTTGGTGAAAATTCAAAATCTCTCTCATAATAGGAGAAGAAAGGAATGGATATTGGGAAGTGATAACAAGAAGTCTCTTCCACAGACTGCCCCATTAGCCACCCAAATATCCTACTACACTTGACCTGCCAAGCAAAATTCCTTCCCTTTCCTCACAGGAGATACTCCCAGAGTCCCATCCAGTTATATCATCAAGTTGAAATTCCAGGATCTCTTGGTGATGGGCAGCTCTCTCCAAGTGTTGCTCCTGGGGTCACATCACCTACAGTCTAAGAGAAGGCTCTTTTTTCCCACAAAATGGTGATAGATGTGAAATCAAAAAAGAAGAGAAGAAACCTGCCAGTCATTGTTTCCACAGTGGTAAACAAGTCCTTCTGGTCAGAGCTTGTGAAGATCACTGTCCTGTTCCTGGTTCAGCCTCCCTCCCTCCCTCCCTCCCTCCCTTCCTCTCTTCCTTTCCTCTTGCATTGTAGCCCAGGCTGGAATGCAGTGCCGTGATCTCTGCTCACTGTATCCTCTGCCTCCAAGATTCAAGCGATTGTCTTGCCTCAGCCTACTGAGTAGCTGAGATTACAGGCACCTGCTACCACACCTGGCTAAGTTTTTATATTTTTAGTAGAGACAGGGTTTCACCATATTGGCCAGGTTGGTCTTGAACTCCCAAGCTTGTGATCCGCCTGTCTCAGCCTCCCAAAGTGCTGGGATTACAGGCATGAGCCACCCCTGGTATTCCTGGCTCCTAGCTCTGGGAGGTTATTCTTTGTCCATCAACCCCTATGGTCACATCTGAAGGGCATGGGAGAGTTGACATTTCTTGGGATCTACAAAACTTGTACAGGCTTGCTGCTTGTTGGAGCATGTTTACAAATCCAGATGTTGCTAAGAGAAAAAAAAATCCAAAATACATAAAATTAAAAGTTTGTACCTTCCAATGCCAATCATACACCAGAGAGTTCTTCCTTTGTGCCATTTTATGTTTGTACCACCTTTATGCCTCAGTAAAAGTCTGTTTCCCAACAATATCAATCAACCTATCTGTCTCAATTCTAACATTCTAAAATTGAGCAAATAATTTCAAACTTACTATATCAATACTTCTACTAACAAGAAACCTGAGTAATGTTTAATATTTCCTCATAGTCCTTTCTGTCCTTGGAATATATCTCCCTGAGAGTGTACATCAAAGTAATAGATTCAAAAGTCCCTGTATTTGTTTTTAATTCTGTGTGGTTATATTAACATTTTTATATGCATCAAGTTTCATTTGCTTTTATTTGTATTCAGTTTTAGTGTTTTCCCCATACTTTCTGATTTAGCAATTACTTTTGATCAACAGAAGTACCACTAAAGACATACCCCAAAAAAAGATGATCAGGAGAAACTTGATCTCCTTAATCTTTAAGGAGCACTTCCACACTTAAAAAAAATCTTTATATAAAAACAGGCAAAAGACACACACAAATTAATTTTTCGATAGAAGAAATAGCCAATGAACATATGAATTAATAGCACCTACTTCATTGAACTGTTTTGAGAGGAAAATAAGATACTCCCACAAAAAAATGATAATGACGATTATGATCGTTGTTCTCACAAGTAATCTAAAAATAAAACAATGTACCATTTTTCACATTTCAGATTAGACAAATTATTTAAAATCTTTTTAATAAACGGTAATACATAGTATTGGTGACAGTATTAAGAAAACAACTATTCTCATGTACTTTTAGTGGAAATAGAAACTTTTATTATATTTTTGGAGGACAACTTAACAACATGTATCAAAAATTTGGAAATTTTGCAAACTCTTAGTAACTATGTCTTAAGGCAATGATCATAAGAGTATAATCAAATAAATGTGACACAATACATGTACAATGATGCTTGCATGCCAAAAAATAGAAAAGAACTAGAAATAGACTAAACGTCTGTCTATGAAGAACTGGTTAACTAATGATGTACCCAGCCTATTTTAATTTACTTTAGATGCCTCGAATACTTCAACGGTTTTAAGTTCTTTTCACCACCATATATTTTTTAAAAAATTCTACTTATTCAATGTAAGAACAAAAAGCCATAAATATTTCCCAGTGACAGTTCCCCCCAAATCATCTTACCCTGGCCCTAGTGAAAGACTCTTATGGGTCCAGGTATGTTTCCCTTCACAATGGTTGTATTTTACTGCTCCCAGATCATATAGATCATGTATATAAGTCCACAGGCTTCCTCACTTAAAATTTTCAAGCAAAAAATGTTAGGTAGTGTTTTGTCTGCCAGGCAGGATAGAGGTAATGCTGCCTGCAACAGCCTCAGTAAGTCTGGGATTCAGAACATTTATGATGTCTCCAGATTTCTGTCTACTAGAAAAGATAGCTTTTTCTTTACTGGCATTTCGGTTCAAGACTGTTGCATCAAAAGGGAAAAGGGCAGTATCTCTCTTTGGTGTGTATTTCATTTTAAGACCTAGGAAGAGAGGAGCAGGCCAAACTAACATTGGCTTAACTGTTTTATCTAACATAGGCAGACAAGTCTACTAAATCAGAATATTCCTCAGCCTGCATCCTGCTGATCCTCACAAAGTTATCTTTTAATTCATGAGAATTCTCATAGTCTGAAAGCTGCATATGACTATGGCCCATGTTGTATTTTCACGAGAAAAGAAAAAAAGTCTGTGAAGGAAAGTTTCCATTTAAAGACAGAATCTTGTTCACCGTTATAATCCCAACTCCCAAGTTAGAGTAGCACCAACAAAATATTAAAGATTGTCATGCTCTGTGAAATGGAAACCTACACAGCTATTGAAAGTCATGACGTAGATTTATACTTGCTGGCATGCAAATATACATCTGTTAAATTTTAAGTTAAACAAGTTACAAACAACACTTTATAGCATTATTCCATTTATGGAGAATCTCGAAGAAACACCAACGTATTAGCAGTATTTATCTGGGATTTTCTTTAAGCTAATTATTTTACTGTCATTTATATAATTTCAATATTTTTAACCTGGTTGTTTAATTTTTATAATTACTGAGGTTTTCTTTCTAGTCTTTTTTTTTTTTTTTTTTTTTGAGACGGAGTTTCGCTCTTGTTACCCAGGCTGGAGTGCAATGGCACGATCTCGGCTCACCGCAACCTCCGCCTCCTGGGTTCAGGCAATTCTCCTGCCTCAGCCTCCTAAGTAGCTGGGATTACAGGCACGCGCCACCAAGCCCAGCTAGTTTTTTGTATTTTTAGTAGAGACGGGGTTTCACCGTGTTGACCAGGATGGTCTCGATCTCTCGACCTCGTGATCCACCCGCCTCGGCCTCCCAAAGTGCTGGGATTACAGGCGTGAGCCACCGCGCCCGGCCTCTTTCTAGTCTTAATCATCCTGGACCTTTGCATCATTCAATCTCATTTTATGCCAATTTCTCTCAATGCTTCATCTGATTTGTGTGTTCTGAGCTAATTTTATCCTGATATGGGTAAAGAACAACCAACAACTGTTAGTTCCCATTCTACCAGCTTGGGAGTACAAAGAAAATTAGCATCTCTGTTTAGGGCTTCAATTAAATGGTTCGAGTATACCTGTTTCCATCGTAAAAACTGTCTCTCCTTCTCCGAGAGACTGCTTTAGTGACATGGCCCTGAGATGCAAAGCAGCAGATCGGAGCTGGAAACCGGAGGGCAGGAACAGTTCCTGCCTTAACCCCGCCAAGACTCCACACATCGATCCTCCTTGACAGGCATTTTCTCTAGCCACTTTCTATCCTTGTGATGATTTTGCACAAACGGTTTATCGCTCTCGCCCATCAATGGGTCCTGGTGACTGCTGCATGAACCACTCATCCCGTTCAATTCCTTTGAATATCCAGAAGAAGAAACTAGGATCTGGGCCTCTTCCTCCTCCAGATGCTCTGGGAATTCTCAGACAAATTATCTACCTCCTGCTTAGTGACTCTAAGTCCCTTTTATCTATATATTTTCTCACAGAAAAAACCATGTCAACTGCCTGGACAAGACTTTTGTTAGATATTTAGCTTTTTTCTGATTCTAAAAATATTGCTTTCTCTTAATTAAAAAGGTATGCAATGAAGGAAAGTCCAGAGGGAAAACCACGTTTAAATTATTGTTGATTCCAATACACAGAGATAAATGCTACTAACATTTAGATGAATTTCTTTATTGTCTTTTATGCCTATATTTACACTTTTTTTAAATACAGATATTAAATTCAATGTGCATTTACTTAACATTTGCAAGAAATTAACTTTATATGAATATTCAATATATATTCATTAACATTTACATTAGAATTTCCTCACGTTGTCTTCAAAAATATTTTTATTGCCTGGATAATTTTTCAATAAATGAAGCCACCATAATTTATTTAACTGAATTCTTTTTGCTGGATATTTAAGTAATTTTCTAGTTTTCTATATTATAAATAAAGTTGAAAGATTCTTGGACATAAATCTTTCTTTTTTCATCTCCAAATATTTCCTAGGATGTGTTCCCATAATGAAATTTACTGGTCAAGTCTATTTGTAAAATATTCTCCTTTGTGGGAACAGATCATAGAGGAATGTACCTTTTTATCATCCAATTAACGAAGATGTTGCTTTAGTTTTGACTTTTAAAAAAATGTATGGCCTAGCAGTTTGCTCTGGGATACTCTATTAATAGATAGTAATCTATTTTTTTAGCTTTATAGAGTTATAATTGATATACAAAATTCACACACTTCTAATGTATATATCCTGATGAGTCTGTATATACACCATACATTTATTATATCATCACCACTACAAAGGTACTAAACATAGCTACCACCTCCAAAAATTTCCCGTGTTCTTTCATGGGTTTTCTTTTATTGGTTTTGGTAAGAACATTTAACATGAGATGTATTTTATAAGCCTTTTTTAAAAAAACTTTTTTAGAAACAGGCTTGCTCCATTACCCAGACTGGAGTGCAGTGGAGTGATCATAGCTCACTGCAGCCTCAAACTCCTGCACCCAAAAGATCCTCCCACCTCCCAAGTAGCTAGGACTATATATGTGCACCACCATGCCTGACTTTGCAACATATCTCAAAGTGCACAATACCCTATTGTTAAATAGGTACTATGTTGTACAGCATATCTCTAGAATTTATTCATCTTGCATAACAAACTTTATACCCATTGAAAAACGATTCCTTGTAGAAATCCATTTTTAAAGTGTCTTTTTCAATCCTAAACTTACTCCTTTTAATGTGAGAACAATGCATACAGATCAGTCTTTTCTTTCATTAAGACATCATCCAGAAGCAGTGACCTCTTTAAAGATGACATTAAAGCAAGATCTTCTTTGCCGATTCTCAGTATAGACGTGATCTGGGATTTAACAAAGACTTCCATGGAGACTTCCAGTGCCTGTTGGGAAAGGCTTCCCCATATATAATGCAGAAAACCAAATTGTTTTCCCTTCTACTACACTCACGTCACTCTCAGTGGTTCACTCCTGACATCAGCTGTGTGGGTTTTTTCCCAGACCAACCAATTCTCAGACTCTAGGTGCATGTATTATAATTCAGTGTAATTATGACACTACGTGGAGTTAGTGCGGACCCCACAGGTTAGTGGCTTAGTCACACAAGACTGTGTCTCACTCTAGACACCAATCGCAAGAGGTGGTTCCTTGGGTTACCCACGACTTCTGTCTGACTTGGCCACAGATCAGTGCTTCCCACTACCCCATTGTCATGTTCAATTATTTGCTAGAATGGCTCACAGAACGCAGGAA
Organism: Saimiri boliviensis; assembly: GCF_048565385.1. NCBI lineage: Eukaryota > Metazoa > Chordata > Mammalia > Primates > Cebidae > Saimiri > Saimiri boliviensis. The sequence continues at coordinate 90,202,847 of NC_133450.1, read as the reverse complement.
GACACATTTACTGGTTTATTGTAAAGGGTATTACAAATAATGCAGACAAAGAGCCAGATGAAAAGGTGGATAAGGTATGTGGAAGGGGTGTAGAGGCTGCATGCCATTTCCCCGACGTTGAGTAAGCCAGAAGCTCTCTGAACCCCGTAACTCAGGGATTTTTATGGAGGCTTCATCACATAGGCATGATCTGTTACTCAATATCCAACCCCTCTTTGCTTCCCAGGGGTTTGGGGTGGGGCTGAAAGTTTCCAGCTTCTAATCATGGGCTGCCCTTTCTGATGAGCAGCCCCCATCCAGGAGCCCACCAGGAGTTGCCTCATTAGAACAAAAGATGCTCTTTTCACCCAGCAAAAGGGGCTAGGAGTTCTGTGTCAGGAACTGAGCTCAGAGACCAAATATGGAACAAAAGATGTACCTAGAACCCTTACTGCTCAGGAAATTACAAGAGATTTATTAGTTCTATGGACCCAGTGCAATAGCCTGTGCCTGTAATTCCAGCACTTTGGGAAGCCAGTGCAGAAGTTTTGCTTGAGCCCAAAAGTTCAAGACTAGCCAGAGCAACATGGCAAGATCTCATTGCTACTTAAAAAAAAAAAAATTATAAATAGTGGGGCATGGTGGTGTACCTGCAGTCCCAGCTACTAGAAGGCCTAAGGAGGGAGGATCACTTGAACCCTGGAGTTTTAGCTTACAGTGAACTGTGATCGCTCCACTGCACTTCAGCCTATGCAACAGAGCAAGACCCTGTCTCGAAACAATAAAATAAAAAACAGAGTTCTGTGTGCAGAACCACGGGCAGGGACCAAATACATATTTTTATTATGTCACACTTAGGTGTGAACTACTTTCCAAATGATTACTGCTGCCCTCCTCACTCAGGTCTACCCAGCTTTGTTCCCGTGGGTTTTATACATGACAACTTTGGCTCACGTTCAGGGGTCTTAAGAAGTATGAACCCCCATTTTGGAAAAAAAAATATATTTACAAACTACATATCTAACAGAGAACTTATATCCAGGATGTATGAGTGACTTAAATCAACAAGAAAAAAAAAAAGGATTTAAAAGTGGGCAAAGGACATAAGCAGACACTTCTCAAAAGAAGACATACAAGCAGCCAACAAACATTTTTAAAATGCTGAACATCACCACGATCAGAGAGATGCAAATCAAAACCGCAATAAGATACCCTCTCATACCAGTCCAAACGGCTATGCTAAAAAAGTAAAAAAAAAAAAAAAAAAAAAAAAAACAGCTGCGGGCAAGGATGCAGAGGAAAGGGAACGCTTGTCCACTGCTGGTGGGAGTGTAAGTTCAGCCACTGTGGGAAGCAGTTCGGAGATTTCTCAAAGAACTAAAAACAGTTTCATTACTGGGAAATAAATCGTTCTACCAAAAGGACACGTGCACACCCATTTATCACAGCACTATTCACAATAGAAAAAATAATGAATCAGTGCTGTATTGGTGGATTAGGTAAAGTAAACACGGTACATAGACACCACGGACTATGGAATACTAGGCAGCCATTAAAAAAGAATGACTTCATGTCTTTTGCAGCAATGTAGATGCAGCTGGAGGCCAACGTGCTAAGTGAATTAACACAGAAACAGAAAGCCAAATGCTATATGCTCTCACTTACTAGTGGAAGCTAAACATTGGGTATGGACGTGAAGATGGCAGCAATCAACACCGGGTACTACTGGGGGAGGAGGGAAGTAAGGGGGAAATGGTTGATGAACAGAAGCCCAAACCTCAACATCACACAATATGTCCATAGAAAAAACCTGCACATCTATCCCCAAATCTAAAATAAAATAATTTTTATAAAGAATTGTAACTCCGCATTTTGCTCGCGCGGAAGCGCCGCGGTGGGGTGGGAGCCCGAGCGGGACCCCGCGGGCTGTGCGGCCTCCGCCATGCCGTCGTCCCCGCTGCGGGTGGCAGTGGTGTGCTCGAGCAACCAGAACCGGAGCATGGAGGCGCACAACATCCTCAGCAAACGGGGATTCAGTGTCCGATCCTTTGGAACAGGGACTCACGTGAAGCTTCCAGGACCAGCTCCGGACAAGCCCAATGTTTATGATTTCAAAACCACATATGACCAGATGTACAATGACCTTCTTAGGAAAGACAAAGAACTCTATACGCAAAATGGCATTTTGCACATGCTGGACAGAAATAAGAGAATCAAGCCCCGGCCGGAAAGGTTCCAGAACTGCAAAGACTTGTTTGATCTGATCCTCACTTGCGAAGAGAGAGTGTACGACCAGGTAGTGGAAGATCTGAATTCCAGAGAACAGGAGACCTGCCAGCCAGTGCACGTGGTCAACGTGGACATCCAGGACAACCATGAGGAGGCCACCCTGGGAGCATTTCTCATCTGTGAGCTCTGCCAGTGTATCCAACACACGGAGGACATGGAGAATGAGATTGACGAGCTGCTGCAGGAGTTCGAGGAGAAGAGCGGCCGCACCTTCCTGCACACCGTCTGCTTCTACTGAGCCCGGGCCCGGCCGCCCGCTCCAGCTTCCTTTTGTTCATACTTTTTCCTTCCTGACGTTTGTTTTTACTTACAGGTGTTCTGCTGGTGACGGTAACATTACCCAAATAAACCGTGCATATGACACGGGAGGAGATGTCTAAATGCCACATTAAAGCAATCAAGTTTTTTCCTTCCCACTTTTACTTACAAACGGGATATTGATTATAGTTTTTTCCTTTAACCGAAAAGACAAGACAGCGGTTGGTTTGTGTTCACTCCCCCGCCCCAGTGTCCCCGTGCGCTTGCTCCCTCCTCCCTTCCCACCCACGAGGTGTTCGATGACCTGGAATTGTCCAATAAATAGATGCTGCTGTCAAAAAAAAAAAAAAAAAAAAAAAAAAGAATTGTAACTCCCATTTTGAGAAATCGTTTTATGATGACTTGCTTTAACCAAATAGACTTTTTGTTTATTTGTTAGAACTCTACAAGCTGTTTCTGAGTACATGTTTAAGCAGGAAGCTTCCTCCTACCCCCAGGAAAAACCTTACATGGACTGCCAATATATGATAAAGATCAAAACCCCTACCCCCAGGAAAATCCTTATGTGGAATTCCATTATATATGAAAAAGATCAAAGCTACTCTGGTTGAAACCAGGCAGTGATTTTGGCCCCTAAAACTTTACTCATCCCTATTCCCAAGCCAAGTGACCCTCAAGTCTTTTCAGAGAACCCCTAAGTTTAAAAATCATAGGCTTATCCCAAACCAAAATCCAGTTTGCTGAAAGGGAACTGTGAGCAACCATCAAAGTACGCAAGTGTGTAGTATTGGGTAGCACTCCCAGGCCACTTAAATTTTAAAAAGTCGTTAAAGTTCAATTTGGCCAGGCACAGTGGCTCATGCCTGTAATCCCAGTACTTCAGGAGGCCAAGGCAGACAGATCAGACCAGCCTGGCCAACATTGCAAAACCCCATCTCTACTAAAAATACAACAATTAGCAGGCTGTGGTGGCACATGCCTTTGGTCCCAGCTACTCGGGAGGCTTTAGGAGGGAGGATGGCTTGAGCCCAAGAGGTGCAGGTTGCAGCGAACCAAGAGTTCCATTGCACACCAGCTTGAGTGACAGAGCGAGACCCCCATCTCAACAACAAAGAAGTTCAATTTGTTCCATTTTTATAGCCGAAGTTCATGATGAAGCCAACAGCACAGTTACGTTGCAGCAGACTTCATCAAGCACTTTCAGTGTCCCAATTAGCAGAGCTTATCTTGTTCCGGGTGTTTGATAATAATTCTGCTCCTAGTCCCTTGGCATGAGTCAGTCAGTCTACCGTAGCTTTATTTGGAATATGGAGGAATGCTGAAATGAACATTTATTTTTAATAAATGTTTAAGTTGTGGTGGGCCAGAATTCAGGCATACATAGGTTATTCTGAAAAATAACACACTATTTCCCAAGTTCTTGATGACTTACGGGGTCACCTACCTTGTTCTCTGCTTCTAGAAAATAATCATAATGCAGCAATTTCTCCCAGGCCTGGAATCATTCATTTCTGTTCATTCGTATTGTGTTAACCACGCAGCGATTTTCAGGCATCATTACTGTGATACATTATGCTCTTGTGTTTGTCAACCTTTATAACAAAGCAGACTTTTTGTAGTTACTAGCATAGAATATACATTATAACTCAATTCAATTATACTTTAGAATTTAGAGCCAAACCACAAAATATGGAAGCACAGTCTAACATACAAACTAAGATTAGACTGTAATGCTCTGGGATTTTTCCTTGGGCGTTAGGATAGAAAGAGTCACTCTGATTTGCATGGTCTTTCTGATTATGTCAGAGAATTTTGAAGCCATCATCTTCTAATTCTTATACATCCTGAATGTGTGTATGAGAACCGAAGACTGCCGAAGCCTGAAGTCTATGTGATTCAAACCTATGCTGTCTTAGACAGCAGACATATAGTTGTCGCAACAGGATGAAAGACTGATTAACAGAATAATTTCAGCAGGTCTAGTTAGCATGGAAAGTATTTTTTTTTTTTAACTTTTAAGTTCAGGCGTACATGTGTAGGTTTGTTACACAGGTAAGTGTGTGTCATGGGGATTTGTTCTGCAGATTATTTTATCACCCAGGTACTAAACCTAGCACTCATTACTCTTCCTGATCCTCCTCCCACCCTTCACCCTCCAATAAGCTCCAGTGTGTGTTGTTCCCGTCTGTGTGTCCGTGTGTTACCAACTGCTCGATGGCTTATGGGGTCACCTTATTTAGCTCCCACTTATAAGTGAGAGCATGTGGTAATTGGGTTTCTCTTTCTGCATTAGCTTGCTAAAGATAATGGCCTCCAGCTCCATCCATGTCCCTGCAAAGGACATGATCTTGGAAAGTATTTCTAATGGCAAAACATACAAAAATGTATCATTACACATTGCAGGAGGCGATACAGCCTGCTCCCAAACAAGGGCACAGATGCCCAGATTCCCACAGGGCGATCACCAGCACTGAGTGCAGATTCTACCAGGCATGAGAAGGTTCCCTTGCCATTCCTATAGAAGGTTCTGCAAGACCCTGCTGACCCCCAACTCCTAACACACTTTGCTACCTACTTCCAGCTGGTCTGAACGCTACCTTCTCACCAGGTGCAAGGAACCGATACAAAGCAAACCTCGCACATTGCTGAATTATTTACTGTGAAACGATGGAAATGGGAGGCCAGTTTGTCCAGCACAACACACCCTGGCAGGCCCACTTGCAGTCCAATCTGGCAACATGATCATGCAGACAAAGTGAAAGGGCTTTTAAGATTAAAGTCAAGAAATGGTACCAGGCAGTGTAGAAGACAGGTGATCTCACCTAATCGTTTTAAGGACAGTGAAACTTCTCGTCCTGTAATTTCTCTAAGTTAAGGCCCAGCCAACTGGCTTAGGCGTGGTTCATCATTCATTCATTCATTCATTCATTCATTTATGAATGACATGCTTTTTAGCCCTTTCTGCAGGATATAATGAACAGTAAAATCAAGTTCACATAGCCTGCCCTGGGCTTGTTTTGGGATATCCATATAAAAGCAAGACTTCATTAAAAAGGACTGCATAAATGAGAGAAGAATCATTTGAAGTTTTAAATAAATGTAAATAATTTACCTTTAACCAGATACTTAAAGATTGGAAACTAAAAAAAAAAAAAAATTGCATTATTTCTTAGATTTATAGGACAGATTAAATATTTTTTTTTCTTAATTTAGTATGGACTATGGTGAGACTCAGTATTAATTGGTAGGTAGAAATCTAATGTGGCACACAAAAGGCAAGACCTGTTAGAAACCGGTGCCAGGTAAAGGCAAACCTCAAACAAACAGGTCCCTAGTACGCTCTGTAGCACATAAGTATTTGATTCTTTGCCAAGCTGGTTCTTGCATTAGTGAAATCCTGTGCTGCGCTGAACATGCACTGGGCAGCATATAGAGGTAAATGGTTTGTAATACGTTTTGGAGACAGCAACGTCTGCCCCTAATCAGATTTTCCTGGAATCCACCTCATTTGTGGGATGTTGACAGCCTCAAGATGATTGAAATCCAAAGTTTCATAGTAACAGATAATTACAGCAATGTAAAATTTTCTCTCCTTACTCTTCTTTTTCCCTGAGCAAATGAAATGTGTTTTGTATTTCAGGTTTCCAAATACTATTCACAAAACTTAATTTATATCTGTACTCTGTGACTCACATTGTTTTTAGTTAATGACATCTGTTCTTCTGTTTTATTTTTATTATCTAGTTCAATTTTTTTTTTCTTTTTTTGAGAAGCGGTCTCATTCTGTCATCGAGGCTGAAGAGCAGTGGCATGATCACAGCTCAGTGCATCCCCGACCTGTTGGGCTCAAGTGATCCTTCCACCACCATGCCTGACTATTTAAAAAAAATTTGTAAAGATGAGGGTGGGAGTGAGGGTCTCGTCATGTTGCCCAGGCTGGTCTCAAACTCCTGGTCTCAAGCAGTCCTCCTGCCTCAGCCACCCAAAGCACTGGATTACAGCCATGAGCCACATGCCTAGCCTAATTCAATTTTCAAAACTTAGTTCTCGGTTATTAGCATAGTAAACATCAATGATTGCTTTTGGCTGAAATAAGAGCAGCATCTGTGGGAAATCTACAAAGACGATGAAATTATCCTGCTACCCAGCAAAGACAGAAAAGCAATGAGATCGCCAAAGAAAATGTGGCATTATTTTATGCCAGAACAAAAATGGCACATTCCAGGGTGTCTGGCATTTCCTGGGCTCTCCTGCATTTATCTACTGCTTCAGCCCTGTCCTAAAGGGCCACCCAGAACACTGTAACTCCATTTTTGTCCCCCCAAAATCTCAAGTATATAGGTAACTTGAGAAAACAAACTCTGGAAAGTGAACCCCTTCCAATCAAAGATCACTTCATAGAGGAAATCATAAAACACCTGATGGGATAACACTCTAGAAAAACAGAGATTCCATAAATTCTCTAAGGTGGTGTACTCTACGTATAACCAAAGGAACCTCACAGACCCCCAATGTGGCCAGAAAATAGCACTTACTTCAAAAAGATAGAATGGAATTGACATAGAATAATCATCCTTGTCATTCTTCCAGCACAGCAGAGTCCTTTCATCTTCTGTGTAACTGACTGGAGGATGCAGTTTATCCTGGGTAAGCTTTCCATGAAGAGGAAAAAAAAAAATCTCATTTTTGTGCACATAGCCTCAGACCATTGATTCTTTTTGGATGGAAAATTAATCCTAGCTTTGTATCACTAGTAGGAAGATTTCTGTAATATAAAATGCAGGCACAAAGAAAAAGAGTATTTTTATTCTAGAGTGCCTGCTCTCCCCCTTTTTTTAAACAAAATACCGCATGCCAATTTGCAAGTGAAGTTGTGCAAGCCCTAATTTTCCTCTTTGAAGCCTCGCTTGCCACGGGTGGCATTGGCAAGGATAGATTCTATTTTGCATGCATGCCCAGTCAGGCTTTCTCTCAATCTTAGCAACATCTGGTGTCCCTCTAGAGTCTATCTAAGATCCATAATTACTTCTTTACCATGTCAATGTCTGTAAATGTCTCTTCCCCACTGTCCTGCATCTTTCAGACTTTCTCTTTACTGTTGACATATCATTGTTAAGAAGACACCTTTTAATTCTATGGTTGAGATCTTTGCCTCACAAAACGATTACCATCACCAGGAACAATGGTTTACAAGTAACGGTCTGAACCAAGTGATTCTAATACCAAATCTAAGATCATAGCTCTTCTCAGAAACCATCAATACATTGTTCTAGCTTTGCTAGTCTATGTAGATCCAAGACACTTCTTTCTAGGGACATATTTGGCTTTCAAGACTGTGGGGAAAATTGTTTTGAAAATGCCAATAATTTAGAAAAAGCCATCCACTCTTAGGATGCCTTACTTCCATGTTATCCTTTCGTTGGCAAGGGAGACAGATTTTCAAAGCAACATCTCACTTAAGCCTAGGAATATATTTAGCCACAATGGACCTGCTAACTCCCAACTCCCAACTCCTGGGTATGTTCGTTTCTCTAACCAGCTGGAGATTCTCAAGCTGTAGCAGGAAAGACACTCCTTATGCATGGAGGGTCAGCTGCTATGTGAGCACCTCAGAAGTCGCTAATAGCCTTTGTACAAATCATACAGGGATTCAAACTTCAACTCTTCTAAGGTCAAAGGAAATACACCAAAAGTTAATATTTGCATCCATGTGTCTTTAGCAAATGATAATAATAAATTGTAAATTTTAAGATGGAAAAATCTAAGATCTCACTGGGCCTCTGACTGGGGCTTTATAGGATCCTGCCTGGCATCTGTGAACCATCTTTTACTTACCTAGTGTGCCCGGATATTCTGGTATATTATGGGGAGTTTGTTAAGTAGCATTTCTCCTCGATGGGTCTTTAGAGAGCTCCACCTGCCTAAGTATTCTGTGACTCTTCCCCTCCTGTGATCTATGGTTAGATTGGGGATAAGAGCCTGGCACACACTATAGAGCAGGAACTATATGCCCCTCCACTCCCAAGAATGTGAGCACTGTGACAACAAGGTCCTTGTCTCTATGTGGACTGTATCCTCCCCAGTGCCTAGAACAGAGCCTGGTATTGACAGCAGGAGTTCAATAAGTATTTGTTGATTGAACAGATGAGAGAAGACTTCAGGACAATCCATCACAAAAAATATACAAACTCTATTCTCTGTGGGCCGGGGCGGGGGGAGGGGGTGGCGATACATAAATGTGGGAGGAGTTCTAAGAATGAGCAGAATGCACGGGCTGGAGTGCATGGAACAGACATTAGCAGAGGTAGACAGGGAAGGGAAAGTGACCTTTCAATAAGTGGCGGGCTCGCCACTGAATGGGAGTGGGCTTGGGAATAGGACTCAAGATCCCCCATTGGGCCAGGGCCAGGTGACCTGCATGGGGATGCCCCTCTCTTTTTACCTTCTCCACAACCTGCGGTCACCCCCACTCCCCTGAACCACTTACTGGAAGCCAGTTCCATTGCAACTCTGTCCCACGGATAGGGCAGAGAGAAAAGTGCAGCACCCTATACCGCAATCCCTTCCCAATTCCCAAGAATCTCTCTCGTCTGTCTCCCCTCTTACTCTTGAGAACTTTTTCTTTTCCGCCTCTCTGGAAGCACAGCATCATCTTATGATTGGGCTCAAACTTTTGTGAAAGAAGAGAAAACGCTTCTGGTGCCTGTGATTTTCCCACTACACAGATTCTTGGGCTGGGCGCCGTGGCTCACACCTGTAATCCCAGCACTTTGGGAGATTGAGATGGGCAGATCCCGTGAGGCCAGGAGTTGAGACCAGCCTGGGCTATATGGCAAAACCCCATATCTATTAAGAAATAAAAAAAATTAGATGGGTGTGGTGGCATGTCCTTGTAGTCCCAGCTACTCAGGAGGCTGCGGTGGGAGGATCACTTGAACCTGAGAGGCGGAAATTGCAGTGAGCAGAGATTTAAAAAAAAAAAAACAACAACAACAAATTCTTGCATTGGGCTTCCGATAGGGCCAGGAAATCAGCAAATCGGGGAGAAAAGGTCAGGAAAAATACAGGGAGAAAGTATAGGGGAAAATATAGGAAGAAAATGAAAATCCGAATATATATTTCAAAAAATTAAGCTTTTAAAATTTCTGTCAATAGCTATAGGACTTCTTTCTGCTTTCTGAGAGCACAGTAGGTATAACTAATAATGCAGAATTTGTCAAAATAATAAAAGTTAGAAAGCAGTCCAGATTCTGAGATCAAACCTGATGTGTGTCCTCTGGGGAACTTACAATCTAACAAAAATGCTGCAGCAGAGCCAGGACCTTTCTTGTCAGTGGCTTTGTTAATTAAATATTCCTGCAGGGGCCGGTCTGAAAGTAGGGCTGCATGTGACTGAGATAATTAAATTGAGGAAAATACAAACTGAACTGAAGCAAAGAGATTTGATTTCATGCATGAGCCATCTAAAGAACGTGATGACTTGCCGATTTGAAAGATGAAAATAAGTAACTCATAAAATTGTGACACATTGAAATTCAACACCATCCATTTTCGCTCTGCATCCTGCTGTTTAGTCTCTTGAGACTTTCCATGTCTTAGAAATGAATAAATGTTGCATGTGCTGCAACCATGTTTAATATTTTTTATGTGAACAATAAAACCGCAGATAGCTGAAGCTCTCAGAGAATAGTCTCAGGGTTGCCTGATGGTTAGCTAGAGAATGCATTATAAAATCATTTAGACTCAGTGAGCCCCCTTTTCTGCCTCAATAAGCTGAGACTGATGAATAGAATTAAATTCCTTTTTAAAGTAACAGTAATTATAAAACTTCCTCTGTCTCTGGGTTGTGGTGACTAATCTGCTCCTCCTGCTTCCGTTCTCCACCAGGAAAACCCAGAATCTTCCCTGGAGAAGAGGGCTGATGATAAGGATTCATGTCCCCCAGCCCAGGACACAGGAATAATGTTGCATAGTTATCTACTAATCACACCAATCAATTTTTAACTTACCCTGGAAATGTTGATTTAATGCCTAAAACCATATATCAGCGGTTCTTTTGTCATTTAGGGGTGGGGATGGTTAGGAGGAAGCTACAGAAAATATTATCTATTTTAGTGAGAGCTCTAATTACTTGAGCTCCAGTTAATTGGGTTTTTTCCAGGCTTTTCTGTTTTTTTCCATATGGCAGCACTTTGTAGAAGAAGATAAAAGGAGAAGCTTTTCCAAATTATAGCGAGAAGGGAGTGCCAGGAGGGGCGCATGCATAAATTTTAGTAAAGAAGAATTATTAATACTTTGATTCTGAAATCAATCAATCACCATCTGTTAGCATATTTGCCACTCGATGTTCGAGGGAGTGTCTATTCCATATTAAGATTTAAATTGGAATCATTTGTATTTCTTTGTTATGTTCTCATGGTTATTGGGGGGTGTGTGTGTGTGTGTGTGTGCGCGCGCGCGCGCGCACGCAAGCACTAAGCATCTTGAACAGTCCTGAGGTCAGCAGTGCAGTGGGGGTGGCATGCTGCTGCTGGAGGACAGAGCAGAGTGCCGACTGTCTGCCTCTGGAGTGGGCAGGCATGAATGCATGGTGCTCTTCCGGGTATTTTGAAGCTGCAAAGCCAACATTGCCCAGAGGTGGAGATAAAGTGGAGGTGATGGACGATTTCTGCCCGTCTCCTCAGGAAGCACCACTTCCCTCATCTGGTGGGGCCCCATCTCTTGGTTTCTTTGGGATGCTTCCTCCCTTGGGTCAGCCATTCCTAAATCCTGTCTCCCAATCCCCTCAGCCATTCCCATGCCCCCCACATCCTAAATGCACCTTGTTCTGCCCCTTTCTCTTAAGAACCTACTCTCAACTAGTAACCTATGAGATGTGATTTGCTAAAGCAAATTCATGCTAAGGTTTCAGAGATTTTTAACAACTTACATGTAACTTCTCCCAAATAACAAATTCAAATATAAACCCAAACTGTATTTTAACCTCCCTTCAACGTTTTCCATTTCAGCATCTGATGGTGAACTATTTTTTTAATTGTACTTTAGGTTCTGGGGTACATGCGCAGATCATGCAGGATCGTTGCATAGGTACATACGTGGCAAGGTGGTTTGCTGCCTTCATCCACCCCATCACCTATATCTGGTATTTCTCTCTTCATTATCTCTCCCCGCACTCCCCACCCCCACTGTCCCCCACAGCACCCCCACCACTAACCACAGCGTGTGATGCTCCTCTCTCTGTGTCCACGTGTTCTAATTGTTCAACACCTGCCTATGAGTGATAACATATGGTGTTTGGTTTTCTGTTCTTCTGTCAGTTTGCTGAGAATGATGGTTTCCAGATTCATTCATGTCCCTACAAAGGACACAAACTCATTGTTTTTTATCGCTGTGTAGTATTCCATGGTGTTTATGTGCCACATTTTCTTTATCCAGTCAATTAATGAGTATTGGTTGGTTCCAGGTCTTTGCTATTGTAAACAGAGCCACAATGAACATATGTGTGCATGTGTCTTTATAATAGAATGATTTATAATTCTTTGGGTATATAGCCAGTAATGAGATTGCTGGATTAAGTGGTATTTCTATTTCTAGGTCCTTGAGGAATTGTCACACTGTTTCCCACAATGGTTGAACTAATTTACAGTCCCACCAACAGTGTAAACATGTTCCTATTTCTCCACATCCTCTCCAGCATCTGTTGTCTCCAGGTTTTTTAATGATTGCCATTCTAACTGGCATGAGGTGGTATCCCAATGTGGTTTTGATTTGCATTTGTCTAATAATCAGTGATGATGAGCCATTTTTCGTATGTTTGTTGGCCTCTTATATGTCTTCTTTTGAAAAGTGTCTGTTTATACCCTTCTCTCACTTTTGGATGAGTTTATTTGTTTTTTTTTTTTTTTCCTTGTAAATCTGTTTTAGTTCTTTGTAGGTTCTGGTTATTAGCCCTTTGTCAGATGGGTAGATTGCAAAAATTTTTTCCCATTCTGTTGGTTGCCAATTCACTCTAATGATTGTTTCTTTCGCCGTACAGAAGCTCTGGAGTTTAATTAGGTCCCATTTGTCTATTTTGGCTTTTGTTGCCAATGCTTTTGGTGTTTTAGTCATGAAGTCCTTGCCTATGCCTATGTCCTGAATAGTTTTGCCTAAGCTTTCTTCTAGGGTTTTTATGGTGTTAAGTCTTATGTCTAGATCTTTAATCTATTTGGAGTTAATTTTAGTGTAAGGTGTCAGGAAGGGGTCCAGTTTCTGCTTTCTGCACATGGCTAGCCAGTTTTCCCAACACCATTCATTAAACAGGGAATCCTTTCCCCATTGCTTGTTTTTGTCAGGTTTGTCAAAGATCAGATGGTTGTAGATGTGTGGTGTTGCCTCTGAGGCCTCTGTTCTGTTCTATTGGTCTATATTTCTGTTTTGGTACCAGTACCATGTTGTTTTGATTACTGTAGCTTTGTAGTATAGTTTGAAATCAGGTAGCATGATGCCTCTGACTTTGTTCTTTTTGCTTAGAATTGTCTTGGCTATGTGGGCTCTTTTAGTTCCATACGAACTTCAAGGTGTTTTTTTCTAGTTCTTTGAAGAAGGTCATTGGTAGCTTAATGGGAATAGCATTGAATCTATAGATTACTTTGGGCAGTATGGCCATTTTCATGATATTGATTCTTTCTAACCATGAGCATAGAATGTTTCTCCATTTGTTTGTGTCCCCTCTTATTTCATTGTGCAGTGGTTTGTAGTTTTCCTTGAAGAGGTCCTTTACATCCTTTGTTAGTTGTGTTCCTAGGTATTTTATTTCTTTGTAGCAATGGTGAATGGGAATTTTCTCATGATTTGGCTCTCTGTTTGTCTGTTATTGGTGTATAGAAATGCTTGTGATTTCTGCACATTGCTTTTGTATCCTGAGACTTTGCCGAAGTTGCTTATCAGTTTAAGGAGATTTGGGGCTGAAATGATAGGGTCTTCTAAATATACAATCATGTTGTCTGCAAGTAGAGACAATTTGACTTCCTCCTTTCCTAATTGATTATCCTTTTTCTTTTTTTCTTGCCTAATTGGTCTGGCTAGAACTTCCAATACTATATTGAATAGGAGCAGTGACAGAGGGCATCCTTGTTTAGTGCCAGATTTCAAAGGGAATGCTTCCAGGTTTTGCCCATTCAGTATGATATTGGCTGTAGGTTTGTCATAAATAGCTTTTATTATTTTGAGATAAGTTCCTTCGATACCTAGTTTATTGAGAGTTTTTAGCATAAAGAGCTGTTGAATTTTGTCAAAGACCTTCTCTGCATCTACTGAGATAATCATGTGGTTTTTGGCTTTGGTTCTGTTTATGTGGTGGATTACGTTTATAGACTTGCGTATGTTGAACCAGCCTTGTATCCCCAGAATGAAGCCTACTTGATCGTGATGGAAAAGCTTTTTGATGTGCTGTTGCAATTGGTTTGCCAGTATTTTATTGAAGATTTTTGCATCAATGTTCATCATGATGAACTGAAGTTTTTTGTTGTTGTTGTTGTTGAGTCTCTGCCAGGTTTTGGTATCAGGATGATGTTTGTCTCTTAAAATGATTTGGGAAGCATTCCTTCTTTTTGGATTGTTTGGAACAGTTTCATAAGGAATGGTACCAGCGCCTCTTTGTACATCTGGTAGAATTTGGCTGTGAACCCATCTAGACCTGGACTGTTTTTGGTTGGCAAGATATTAATAGTACCTCAACTTCAGCCCTTGTTATTGGTCTGTTCAGGGTTTCAACTTCTTCCTGGTTTAGGCTTGGGAGGGTGCAAGTGTCCAGGAATTTATCAGTTTCTTCCAGGTTTAATGGTTTATGTGCATAGAGTTGTTTGTAGTAGTCTCTGATTGTAATTTGTATTTCTGTGGAGTCAGTGGTGATATCCCCTTTATCATTTTTTATTGCATCTATTTGATTCTTCTCCCTTTTCTTTTTTATTAGTCTGGCTAGTGGTCTATTTTGTTGATCTTTTCAAAAAATCAGCTCCTGGATTTATTAATTTTTTGAAGGTTTTCTGATGTCTCTATCTCCTTCAGTTCTGCTCTGAAGAGATTATTAGTTATTTCTTGTCTTCTGCTAGCTTTTGAGTTTTTTTGATCTTGCTCCTCTAGCTCTTTCAATTTTGATGCTAGGGTGTCAATTTTACATCTTTCCTCACTTCTCATGTGGGCATTTATTGCTATACATTTCCTCTAGACAGTGCTTTAAATGTGTCCCAGAGATTCTGGTACATTGTGTCTTCGTTCTCACTTTTTTCAAAGACCATCTTTATTTTTGCCTTCATTTCATTGTTCATCCAGTTGACATTCAGGAGCCAGTTGTTGAGTTTCCATGAAGTTGTGCCGTTCTGAGTTAGTTTCTTAATTTTGAGTTCTAATTTGATTGCACTGTGGTCTGAGAGACTGTTTTTTATGATATCTGTTCTTTTGCATTTGCTGAGGAGTGATTTACTTCTAATTATGTGGTCAATTTTAGAGTAGGTGTGATGTGGTGCTGAGAAGAATGTATATTCTGTGGATTTGGGGTGGAGATTTCTGTAGATGTCTATCAGGTCTGCCTGGTCCAGATTTGAGTTCAAGTCCTGGATCTCCTTGTTAATTTTCTGTCTTGTTGATCTAATATTGACAGTGGAGTGTTAAAGTCTCCCATTATTACTGTGTGGGAGTCTAAGTCTCTTTGTAGGTCATTAAGAAATTGCTTAATGAACCTGAGTGCTCCTGTATTGGGTGCGTGTATATTTAGGATTGTTAGCTCTTCTTGATGCATTGATCCTTTACCATTACGTAATGCCCTTCTTTGTCTCTTTTGATCTTTTTTTGTTTAAAGTCTATTTTATCAGAGACTACCATTGCAACTCCTGCTTTTTTTTTTCCTCTCCATTTGCTTGATAAATCTTCCTCCAGCCCTTTATTTTTAATCTATGTGTGTCCTTGCATGTGAGATGCATTTTCTGAATACAACAGACCATTTGCTATTGACTTTCATAAAATTTGCCAGTCTGTATATTTTGATTGGGGCATTTGGTCCATTTGCATTTAAGGTTAATATTGTTATGTGTGAATTTGATTCTGCCATTTTGATGCTAGCTGGTTGTTTTGCCCGTTAGTTGACATATTTTCTTCATTGTGTCGATGGTCTTTACCATTTGGTATGTTGTTGGAGTGGCTGGTATGTATTATTCCTTTCTTTGTTTAGTGCTTCTTTCAGGAGCTCTTGTAAGGTAGACCTGGTGGTGACAAAATCTCTCAGTAATTGCTTGTCCATAAAGCATTTTCTTTCTCCTTTGCTTATGAAGCTTAGTTTGGCTGGATATGAAATTCTAGGTTGAAAGTTCTTTTCTTTAAGGATGTTGAATATTGTCCCCCACTCTCTTCAGGCTTGTGGAGTTTCTGCTGAGAGATCCCCTGTGAGTCTGATGTGCTTCCCTTTGTGGGTAACCCAACCTTTGTGCGTAACCCAACATGCAAGATTGTTGCATAGGTACACACATGGCAACGTGATTTGCTGCCTTCCTCCCCTTCACCTATATCTGGCATTTCTCCCCATGTTATCCCTCCTGGCCCACCCCCTGCTTTCTCTCCCATAATCCCCCCCCCCCAGAGTGTGATGCTCCCCTCCCTGTGCCCATGTGTTCTCATTCTTCAACACCTGCCTATGAGTGAGAACATTTGGTGTATGATTTCCTGTTCCTGTGTCAGTTTGCTGAGAATGATGGTTTCCAGGTTCATCCATGTCCCTACAAAGGACACAAACTCATCATTTTTTATGGCTGCATAGTATTCCATGGTGTATATGTGCCACATTTTCCCTGTCCAGTCTACCATGATGGGCATTTGGGTTGGTTCCAAGTCTTTGCTATTGTAAACAGTGCTGCAATGAACATTCGTGTGCATGTGTCCTGATAATAGAAGGATTTATAATCCTTTGGATATATACCCAGTAATGGGATTCCTGGGTCAAATGGAATTTCTATTTCTAGGTCCTTGAGGAATCGCCACACTGTCTTCCACAATGGTTGAACTAATTTACAGTCCCACCAACAGTGTAAACGTGTTCCTATTTCTCCACATCCTCTCCAGCATCTGTTGTCTCCAGGTTTTTTAATGATCACCATTCTAACTGGTGTGAGATAGTATCTCAATGTAGTTTTGATTTGCATTTCTCTAATGACCAGTGATGATGAGGATTTTTTCATATGTTTGTTGGCCTCGTATATGTCTTCTTTTGTAAACTGTCTGTTCCCATATCCTTCGCCCACTTTTGAATGGGCTTGTTTTTTTTTTTGTTGTTGTTGTTTTGTTTTGTTTGTTTGTTTGTTTGTTTTTTAATATCTGTTTCAGTTCTTTGTAGGTTCTGGTTATTAGCCCTTTGTCAGATGGGTAGATTGCAAAAAATTTTTCCCATTCTGTTGGTTGCCAGTTTACTCTAATGATTGTTTCTTTTGCTGTGCAGAAGCTCTGGAGTTTAATTAGGTCCCATTTGTCTATTTTGGCCTTTGTTGCCAATGCTTTTGGTGTTTTAGTCATGAAGTCCTTGCCTATGCCTATGTCCTGAATGGTTTTGCCTAGGTTTTCTTCTAGGGGTTTTACGCTGTTAGGTCTTATGTTTAAGTCTTTAATCCATCTGGAGTTAGTTTCAGTGTAAGGTATCAGGAAGGGGTCTAGTTTCTGCTTTCTGTGCAGGAGTAGCCAGTTGTCTCAACACCATTCATTAAACAGGGAATCCTTTTCCCATTGCTTGTTTTTGTGACGTTTGTCAAAGATCAGGTGGTTGTAGATGTGTGGTATTGCTTCTGAGGCCTCTGTTCTGTTCCATTGGTCTATGTCTCTGTTTTGGTACCAGTACCATGCTGTTTTGATTACTGTAGCCTTGTAGTGTAGTTTGAAGTCAGGTAGTGTGACTTTGTTCTTTTTGCCTAGATTTGACTTGGTTGTGTGGCTCTCTTTTGGTTCCATATGAAGTTTAAGGAGGTTTTTTCCACTTCTGTAAAGAAGGCCATTGGTAGCTTGATGGGGATAGCATTGAATCTATAGATTACTTTGGGCAGTATGGCCATTTTCAGAATATTGATTCTTCCTAACCATGAGCATGGAATGTTTCTTCATCTGTTTGTGTCCTCTCTTATTTCATTTAGCCGTTGTTTGTAGTTCCCCTTGAAGGGGTCCTTTACATTCCCTGTTAGTTGTATTCCTAGGTATTCTCTTGGTAGCAATTGTGAGTGGCAGTTCGTTCTTGATGTGGCTCTGTTTAAGTCTGTTATTGGTATATAAAAATGCTTGTGATTTTTGCACGTTGATTTTGTATCCTGAGACTTCGCTGAAGTTGTTTATTAGTTTCAGGAGATTTTGGGCTGAGACAATGGGGTCTTCTAAATATACAATCATGTCGTCTGCAAATAGAAATAATTTGACTTCCCCCTTTCCTATTTGAGTACCCTTTATTTCTTTTTCTTGCCTGATTGCTCTGGCTAGAACTTCCAATACTATATTGAATATGAGTGGTGAGAGAGGGCATCCTTGCCTAGTGTCAGATTTTGGAGGGAATGCTTCCAGCTTTTGCCCATTCATGATGATACTGGCTGTGGGTCTGTCATAAATAGCTTTTATTATTTTGAGATATATTCTGTCAATACCTAGTTTATTGGGAGTTTTGCCTTCTCTGCATCTATGGAGATAATCTTGTGGTTTTTGTCTTTCATTCTGTTTATGTGGTGAATTACATTTATAGACTTGTGTATGTTGAACCAGCCTTGCATCCCAGGAGGAATTTTTTTTTTTTTTTTTTTTTTTTTTTTTGAGACAGAGTCTCACTCACCCTCCCAGACTGAAGTGATTCTCCTGTTCAGTCTCACGAGTAACTGGGATTACAGGCACCCACCACTAGACCTGGCTAATTTTTGTATTTTTAGTAGAAACGGGGTTTCACCATGTTGGCCAGGCTGGTCTCCAACTCCTGACCTCAGGTGATCCACCCACCTCGGCCTTCCAAAGTGTTGGGATTACAGGCGTGTGCCACTGCCCCCACCCCATAACCCCAGTTTCTTTTTACCAACTTTGATTACGGAACTTGGCACAACTCCCAGGTTCCTATAGTACAAATTGTACTCCCCAATTATAACTGCCAGTTTGTTTTCATCTAAGAAAAACAAAACAAGACAAAAATTGAAATGCTGGCCGGGTATGGTGGCTGATGCCTGCAATTGCAGCACTTTGAGAGGCTGAGGCGGGCAGATCACTTGAAGTCAGGAGTTTGAGACCAGCCTGACCAACATGGTGAATCCACCTCTCTACTAAAAATACAAAAATGAGTGAGGTGGGGTGGCATGTGCCTGCAGTCCCATCTACTCAGGAGGTGGAGGCAGAAGAATCACTTAACCCAGGAGAGCCCGGCCTGTAGACACCTGACTTTACTCTTCCGGCCTCCCAACTGGGAGACAACAATTTTTTATTTTATTTATTGATTTATTGAGACAGGGTCTCACTCTGTCACCCAGGCTGGAGTGCAGTGGCATGATCTCAGCTCACTGCAGCCTCATTCTCCCTGGCTCAAGCAATCCTCCCATCTCAGCCTCCTGAGTAGCTTGGGAACACAGGTACATGCAACCATGTCTGGAGATATATATATATACACACACACACACACACACATACATACATATATATATTTCCCCTGAGATGGATTCGTGCTCTCTTCCCCAGTCTGGAGTAAAGTGGTGCAATGTCAGCTCACTGCAACCTCCACCTTCTGGGTTCAAGCAGTTCTCCTGCCTCAGCCTCCTGAGTAGCTGGGATTACAGATGCGCACCACCACACCCAGCTAATTTTTGTATTTTTAGTAGAGACAGGGTTTCATCATGATTTACCTACCTCAGCCTCCCCAAGTGCTAGGATTACAGGTGTGAGCCACCACTCCCGACCTTGTATTTTTTCAGTAAAGACGGGGTTTCATCCTATTGGCCTGGCTGCTCTCAAACTCCTGGCCTCAAGAGATCTTCTCATGCTCCCAAAGTACAGGGATTACAGACATGAGCCATGGCATCTGGCCTGAGACAACAAATTCGTCTTGTTCTAAGCCACTCAGTTTGTGGCACTTTGTCACAGCATCCCCAGCAAAGTTATACCCAAGGAGTAATCCATTTCATTGTTAAAGGACACAGAAGCTCATGCCCTATGTCATTCATCAATGTGTAATTAGATTTTGGCCAGGAACAGAGGCTCATGCCTGTAATCCCAGCACTTTGGAAGGCTGAGATGGGAGGATCACTTGAAGCCCAGAGTTTGAGGCCAGTCTGGCCAACATGGTGAGACCCCATCTCCACACACGCACACACAAATATTAGTTGGGCATGGTAGCATGCACCTGTAATCCCAGCTACTCAGGAGGCTGAGGTGGGAGGACTGCTTGATCCTCGGAGTAAGAGGCTGCAGTGAGCTGTGATTGTACCACTGCACTGTAGCCTGGACAACACAGGAAGTCCCTATCTATCTCTTAAAAAAAAAGGTGGGGGTTTGATTTTGTGTTTTTGTTGTTGCTACTGTTGTTTTTTGGGATGGAGTCTTGTGCTGTGCCCAGGCTGGGGTGCAGTGGTTCAGTCTCGGCTAACTGCAACCTCTACCTCCTGTGCTGAAGTGATTCTCCCACCTCAGCCTCCCGAGTAGCCGGGATTACAGATGTGGGTCACTGCGCCTGGTCAATTTCATGTTTTGGCTGAGTTGGGTCTGGCAGGTGTATGGTTAATAAACCAGGTCTAAATATTTCTAGGCTACCGGTGGCTCGGGCACGTGCTGACAGCAATGTTGTGGATGGTGATATTGGCTTCGAACATGGATGAAAACAAGATCTGGTCTCTTTTTTTTTACTCAGACAGTGTTGATGAGCTGACCTAGGAGATAAAAGGTACAAGTACATGAGTACATGAGGTACATGAGGCCATGTGTACATCCTGGGAAAGGGGATGCCAACTGCTGGGACCCCAGCCCCCCTGCCACCACCCGGCCAGTGGCTCTTCCATGTTCATTACAGCTTTTGAGAGGTTCACTATTCAAAGGAGGATGAATCAAGGAAAGTACAGGTCTGGGGCACAATTCTGTTAAACATGACAAGGAATATGCCTTGATTCAAGAAAACCCATGGCCAGGCACGGTGGCTCACACGTGTAATCCCAGCACTTTAGGAGGCCCAGGACAGAGGATCACTTGAGCCCAAGAGCTTGAGGCCAGCCTGGGCGACATAGTGAGACCCCTCCCCAACTCTACCAAAAATGTAAAAGGAAGAAAAAAAGATGTAACTCAGGCATTACCCACCTCCACGTAGCCTTCCTGATAGCGCCATACCCAGGTGGGCTCAGGGGCAGCCTCTGTTCTCCGAGCATCAGAAGCTGCCTCCCTTGGGCAGTGGTCCTGGGTCATCTCCTGCAGGAGTCCAGGCACAGGATGATAGTGGATGGATCTGGACTGAGGGTCAGAGATGTGGAAAGGCAGACAGCTTTGGGACGCAGTTGGCGAGATCAGTGGGATTTGCTGCAGCATGGCTGTCAGGGTGCAGGGGAGAATTCTGGACCAGCTGTGTCTTCATCTCTCTGTTCCCTCCAATCCTAGGAGAACAAATGAGGCAGAAGGATTTGTGGGCCCTGCTCAACAGCTCCATCCTTAGGAACTCCAGGACGATGAAGTTCCACGGCTGGGAGGGAGCCTTTCTGGACAGAGTCCTGTGCATCTGAGGCCAGGAGCTGGGCGCCTTGCGGACCTCCGGCCTCCTCTTCTCTGTGTCTCTGGTGTCCTTCCAAGCATCTACCTTTCTGGTGATGTCACTCTAGTCACTATGCCGAGCAGGACTGGGGAAGGAGTGTGGGGCTCAGAAGGTGAGGTAGGTGGAGCCTCCCAGATCCTACCACCGTGTCCATCAAAACTCACACATTCTGGATCCTGTTCTCTCGGGGTTCCTGCTGTCTTCTATATGAACGAATGAATCACATCATTCTGGTGAAGGTGGCAGTGGCTGGTGAGGTCTACTGTTCTGGGAGTTCCAGGCTTCTACTGATGTGGGGAGGAGGGTTCAGGTGCAGGCAGGCTGCAGAGGTGGAATCCAGGGTCTGAGTGGCTTCCCTGCTGCTGGCTAGCAGATGTCCACAGCCACCCTGTCACTGACATAATCCTTGTCCTGCCATTCTGTGATTTATTTCCGATGGCTGTCAGAACACTCTTCCTAAAGCACAGCTTTTGGAAGAATTTAAACAGGTTGATGCATAGGCCAGATGCAGTGACTCACACCTGTCATCCCAGCTCTTTGGGAGGCTGAGGTGGCTTGATCCCGGGTCCTGGAGATCACAGTGATCTGAGATTGTGCCACTTCACTCCAGCCTGGGTGACAGAGCAAGACTTTGTCTCAAAAACAAAACGAAACAAAACAAAACAAAACAAAAGGACCACAAATGACACCAACACCTACAGCCCTGCCGGGCTGCTCTCCCCAGGAGTCCCCAGGCTCAGCCCTCACATCTATCACCTTCACAGAGAGGCCTTTCCTGACCACCTTCACCACCGCCACAGCACCCCTGCTCCTGCTAATGCACTCTACACCTGCACCAGAATTTCTCTTTACTTTTTTATTTTTGAAGACAGAATCTTGCTCTATTCCCCAGGCTGGAGTGTAGTGGTGCAATGTTGGCTCACTGCAACCTCCACCTCCCGAGTTGAAGCAATCCTCCCACCTCAGCCTCCTGAGTAGCTAGGATTACAGGCAGGTGACACCATGCCTGGGTCATTTTCTTTGTTTGTTTGTGCTTTTAGTAGAGATGGCATTTCACCATGTTGGCCAGGCTGGTCTTGAACTCCTAACCTCAAGGGATCCATCCACCTCAGCCTCCCAAAGTGCTGGGATTAGAGGCATGAGCCACCATGCCTGGCTATGACCTGTATTTTGTGTGACCTCCTGTCTCATTCTGTGACTTAGAATGCCTAACCATCTGGGAATGCAGCCCAGTAGGTCTCAGCCTCATTTTACCCAGCCCCTATTCAAGATGGAGTTGCTCTGGTTGACACACCTGTGACAAACAGGCAGGGTTATGTTCCAATAAAACTTTATCCACAACAAAAGGTGTAGGCTGTCGTTTGCCAACCTGTTTCGCATCAGCCAGGACATCTTCCTCTTCCCAAAGTTTTGATCTACCCATCCTCCCCAGGCCCCCTCTCCCCTGCCCGCCCCACTTCCTGATTGGTTCTCTGTATTTTCTCTGTGGGTTCCTTGGTGCACATATAATTAGCTGGAGAAACTGCATTGGTCATCAAACCTGCTCCTTCAAGAGGGTCTGAGGTCCTCCCGCCACAGGGACACGGATGGCGCTGATAACCCCAGGGTGTGTGGGAGCCAGTGCCAGGTTGCTCCGGGCTGGCCATCTCTCTGCACAGGGCAGCTCAGCATCTCCTTGGTGGCATTCCAGGTCTTCACGGACATTCACAATGGCAGCTCGGGCTTTGAGCATTCTGGACGCATCCTGATGGGACCCACATCTCTCAACTACTCTGTGAGCTGCTGTTACCATGATGGGCACCTGGAGCTCTCTGGCCAGAGCCAGCATAACAGTGAGGCCTTGTGGGCTAGATTCCCAGGCAAGGCCTCCCTGCTCGCAGAGCTGCAGATACATGGTAAGGCACTCAGCGCACAGCCCTGGGACTGGGGAGCTAGCTTCTTCCATGCCTGGGCCAGCCAGCAGCCTCAGGCCTGGACCCAGATGGCACCCCATCAAGCCCAGTGTGGCCCTGGGCTCTGGGACAACCAGGAAAGCCTTGCCCATGAATGGCCTCACTCCCAAGGCAGGCGGATTAGTTTCCTAGGACTTCTGCAACCAAGTCCCACACACCGAATGGCTTAAAACACAGAAATCTTAGTTGGTGTGCACAGGAATCTTAGCCGGATGTGGTGGCACGTGTGTGGTCCCAGCTGCTCGGGAGGCTGAGGCAGGAAAAGCACTTGAGCCAGAAGGTGGAGGCTGCAGTGAGCTATGATTGCAACACTGTGCTCCAGCCTGGGTGACAGAATGAGACCCTGTCTCAAAATAAAACAATCCACAGTGGATTGAACACCCGTCTGTCTTGAATGTGACATTATTTTTACTTATTCCATCTGTTAAGACCATTTATTTATTTACTTACTTATGTACTTATTTATTTATGACTGAATCTCACTCTGTCACCCAGGCTGGAGTGCGGTGGTGTGATCTTGGCTCACTGCAACCTCTGCCTCTCATGTTCAAGTGATTCTCCTGCCTCAGCCTCCTGAGTAGCTGGGATTACAGGCATGCACCACCACGCCTGGCTAATTTTTCTATTGTTAGTAGTGACAGGGTTTCGCCATGTTGGTCAGACTGGCCTCAAACTCCTGACCTTGTGATCCACCTACCTCGGCCTTCCAAAGTGCTGGGGTGACAGTTGTGAGCCACCGCACCCAGCCAAGACCGTATTTTTAAATAAGGTCATATTCATAGGACAGAGGGTGAGGGGAATGGGACTTCATTATCTCTGTTTGGGGTCCATGGTTCAGCCCATTATGGGGGGAAAATAAAAGCAATGAGAGGAGCCAGCATTGGCTGGGCACTTACTACCTACACGCCAGGCAAACTGTCCCCATCACACAGGGGAATGCCACAGCTCTTAGAAGGGCCTGCGAGCCGGCAGAACCCGCACCCTTCCCCCATCTGACCTCGTCTCCCGGCCCCCAACCCCACCTGTTCCACTCCGTTCTAGTCTTTATCACACCAGGTTTGCTGCTGCCCCAGGACCTTGGCACAGGCTGATCCTGCCGCCTGGAATGCCTCTCTCCCACACACCTGCCTGTCTCCCTCGCCTCCTTTAGGTGTTTTTCCAATGGCATCTCAGGGAGGCCTCTTTTCCACCTCCCCATCTCCTCCCACCCTCTCCCCAGTTCTGTCATTTGAACACACCATGTAGCATACAAATACCTTTGTTTCTCATTTTCTCTGCACTAGAATCACCAGAATGTGTGCTCCATGAGGGCAGGGATGATTTTTGTCTGCTTTGCCACAGGGCACATAGTAGGTGTTGAACATGCATGAATGAGCATATGAGGTAGGGTTAGGAATGCCATTCCCATTCTGCAGATGAGGAATGGAGGCTCAGAGAGGTTAAGTCACCTGGCCCAGGCCACACAGCTGGTAATGACAGAGCAAGGATTGAACCCAAAGCTACCCTCTGACCCCCATATAGATTACGGAGACCTGGCTCTTGACCATTCAGGACCCCTGGGTCTCCCTAGTCCCCTAGGGTATCTTCTTTTGGCCTCAAACTTTTTTTTATTTGGGGGGCTTGGTGCAATGTCTCATGCCTGTAATTCTAGCACTTTGGGAGGGTGAGGCGTGTGGCTCATTTGAGGTCAGGAGTTAGAGACTAGCCTGGCCAACATGGTGACTCTGTCTCTACAAAAAAAAATTAGCTCGGCATGGTGGTGCATGCCTGTGGTCCTAGCTACTCAGGAGGCTGAGACACGAGGACCGCTTGAACCTGGGAGGCGGAGGTTCTAGCGAGCCAAGGTCGCACCACTGCACTCCAGCCTCGGTGACACAGTGAGACTCCCTCTCAAAAAAATCAACAACAAAAAAAAACAACAAAAACTTTATTTTTGGCCCTCAGCCTCCTGAGGGGTGAATGGAGAACTGGATCACATGAGGAAATTGTTCCTAGCCTGAGCTGACCTCAGAATTTTTGGGGGACCAGTGATGGAGTGAGGGGAGGTCATTCTGGATGAACACTTTCACGCTGCTCTAGTTCCTGGCCCAGGATGTCTGGTGTGGGCGCCCCCAGCCAGGAGGGACCTCTCCCTCCTCCCATGGCTGTCCGCAGTCTGCTGCCCCCACTCTCGGGGACACTTACTGCCTGTTGTTAACGTTCTTGGTATCTCTGACAGCCAGGCACTCCCGGGAGTGAGAATTGTGGCCCCTCCCCCCTCTTGTTCTGCACGTAGTAGATACACGTGGTTGAGTGTGGAATGAGGAAGGAAGGAAGCGTTTCCCAGGCCTCCTGCATGCCCCACGGGTGGTCCTCTCCCATGTGTTACCCCATTTACTCTGGACGCTGTCCCTTGAGGCGGGTGAGCTGTGCCCACCTTATAGATAAGAAAGTCAAGGCTCAGAGCTGCAGGGCCTATCCACCCTGCTGGCCAGGTGGGAGGTGCTGGAGCCTGGCTGAGTGTCACTTGGGCCTGAGCCATGAGCTGCACCCCACGGGAACGTGGTATCTGACATAGAGTAGGCGCCATCTGTTTGCTCTGGGGCTCCTGGACCTGATGGGTTTCTATGTGTAGCAGAGGGACTTTAAGTCAAAGAAGAAACTCTTATTGTGAGCCAGACTCTCCTATTCTGCGGGGGGTGATGGGAGGGATGGCACCCTCCAGCCAGGGCCAGGTGGCTGCAGGTGGGTATCAGGCCGCAGTGGCCATTTATCAAGAGCAGACCTCATGCTGATTCATCTGCAGGCTGCTCAGAGAATCCCCAGGAATCCCTACAGAGAAGCAGCCTCCCTCAGTCATTCGGAAAGTACTCACTGACCCCCTGTTGTGTGTCAGGAGCTGTCCTAAGACAAACCCCACCCCGGGGGGGGCTGGCATTCTCATGGGGTGGCAGTAGGGGAGCAGGAACCTAGTAAGTGAGTGAGTGAGGTCATTTCAGGTTGTGCTGGGAACCCCACTCCATGGATGGAGGATGCCTGGCAACAAAGAATTGGGAGGGACTTCAGATGGGTAGTCAGGGGAGGCTTCTTGAAGGAGGTGTCATTTCAACAACTTCAACTTCAATGAAAGGAGGAGCCACCCAGGCCTAGATCCTCAGGGACAAATGATGACAGATGATGTCAAGGAGGCTCAGAAGGGGTTGACCCCACCCAGCTCCCCCATGGGAGCCTTTCCCTTTCCTGCTGGTGTTAAGGGCCACAGGGCATGGACCCTCCCGAAGTCTGGTGTGTTCCTGGGCTGGGGAGGGAAGTGAACCTGTCTTCAGTAGCCTGTGCCATTTTCTGTCTCTAGAGGCCCAGACCCAGGCCGGCGTGGCCCTCTGTAACAGGGACGGTGGGGTCAGCGTGGACCTGGCAGCCCTGGTGGCTTGGCCACTGCATGGCCGGCTGCAGCTGGTGGCCAATGCCAGCCACACAGTGCCTGCTCTTCAGAGGATGGTCCTGCCCTTCTCCAGCCAGGTAAGGAGTGGATGGGAAAGACCTCCGTCCAAATTCTGTCGCCTCTGTCCAATTCCTGGGGTGCAGAAGACCCGCTGTGTGCAGGGCAGATGGGGAGGGCCAGGACTTGGCTTTCCCCAGCACTTTACAGTTTACAAAGGCTTCATTTGTAATCGCTGTAACCAGGTCTGCTGAGCAGTCTCTGCCTTTGCAATCACAGGGCTGGTGTGGACGGGCGCCCTGGATTAGTGCCTGGCTTCTGACCTGTCTTTCTGCCCTGCAGTCTTGGGTCAGAATCAGAGCTCCTGCTTGTCTAGTGCCTGCCCCATGCCAGTCCCCTTTGAAGGGTTCATGGGCATTTGTTAGTTTCATCCTCCCAATGCCCCAGAGAGAGGCAGGATGGCCCCTTCCTTACCAAGCTTTTTCCAGTGTTTGGATCCCTCCTCTGCTACTTGCCAGCTGTGTGGCCCTGGGCAAATTCCTTCGCCTCTCCGTGCCCTCATCTCCTAATCTGCAAAATCAGGATGATGATACTACCTATAATGGGGAGGTTGTGAGGATTGAGTGAGTTAATCTCATGAATGCCTGAGTAGATGCTTAAGAAGCACTTGTGATAAAGATGAAAACGGTGATGCTCATGTTGTGACAGTGACCATTATCATCATCACCATCATATCTGGGTCACAGGCGAAATTGTGGGTGACTTGCCCAAGGTCACCTAGCAAGCAAGCAGCAAAATAGGGCCTCAGACTTGGCACCCAGGTCCTTCCTCATGGGGCCCTGCTGCCTCGGCAGAAGAACCCACATGGGGCCATGCCCTGTCGACTGTCACTTGGCATGAACTCTCCCTGCCTGGCTGGCCCTCCTTCTCCAAGAGCCACAGAGTGTGTTCCAAAGCAGGCTCCAATGCTTCTTTCCCATACACACTCCTGTTTCAGATTGCCCAGCAACCCTGCCCTAGTCCTCTCTGCGGTGGGAGGAGGGGGTGGCTCCTGGGGTCTCAGGGGGCCAGGATATCACCCCTCCTGCAAAGGATCTCAGCTCTGTATCCCACAATTGACTGGACTGGATACCCCATGCCCCTGACTTCATCTACACTCTATCCTGGACTCGAAGCCAGGTGATGGGGAGCCCCCGGGGGAGCATGTTCTCGGCCGATGTCTGGGCTGCAGCTGTCCTTTAAGTGGGCATTTCCATCCTGAGCTGCAACAGGGGCCGACCCCTTGCATCCTCAGCACCCATGAGAGTGTTGGATGAGCCAGGCCTGCTGGGCTGTAGAGCTTGGCTGGGGTCCCCACCTGGCTTGTGAGGGTCCTCAGGCTGTCTATGCCCGCACACCTCGCAGTCTGCTCCCTCCTCAGCTCTTGTTCCTAGGACTCTGGGCAGCACAAGACATGAGCTCCTCGCTGCTGCTGACCTGCGATTCTCAGGCCAGCTTGGTCATTGATGTCCATGGCCAGAACCAGGCACTCCGGTGAGGCCCCCACCTACCAGGAGAGGAGTCGGGGGTAGGAACCATTGGCTGGGAACCTACTGTGCACCGATGCTGGACACAGTACCTCTCAATCCTCTGCTCAGCCCCGCTGCACCGATGTGGGCAGGGAGGCTCAGAGAGGGCAAGTGACTTTTCCAAGGTCACCTAGCTATAAAAATCCCTCAACCTCTCCAGGCAGAGCACTGATGAGTTCCTGGTCTCAGAAACGAAGTGCATCCCAGGCTCTAGACACTTACTAGCGATTATGACTGCCCTTAGGGCTGGGTGCCTGGCTCGGTGCTCGGTGTTTTCATGCATGCGCTACATCAGGCACCACGAGCCAGTTTCCAGTGCTCAGATCTCAGCAGCTAGGGAGGGGGTGAGTAAGCCACTTGTTGAAGGGGTTAACCAGTGGTTCTCACTTAGAGGCGACTCTCCCCCCACCCCCAGGGACTTTCCACATGTCTGGGGAGTTTCTGGTTGCTACACTGGGGAGGAGGACGCTCTGAGGGTCAGAGGCCACGATGCTGCTAAGCATCTTAAAGTGCGCAGGACATACCCACAACCACGAGGCCATGAGCCAAGACATCAGCTGTGCCAAGGCTGAGACCCTGGGGTGGAGAGGAACCCGACAGGAGGGTGCAGCGCCCTGGGGTTACACAGGCCTGGCACAGTGGCTCATACCTGTAACCCCAGTGCTTTGGGAGGTCGATGTGGGAGGATTGCTTAAGCCCAGGAGCTCCAGCAGCATAGTGAGACCAGTCTGGGCAACATAGTGAGAACCCTATCTCTACAAAAAGTCTTAAAAAGTAGCGAGGTGTGGTGCTGCTTGTTGTAGTCCCAGCTGCTTGGGAGGCTGAGGCAGAAGGATCACTTGAGCCTGGGAGGTAGAGGCTGCAGTGAGCAGAGATCATACCACTGCACTCCAGGCTGGGTGACAGAGAAAGACCCTGTCTCTAGGAAAAAGAAAAGGAAACATGGAGATGATTCCCACCCTGGCTTGAAGGACTGAGGGGAGGGGAGTTATGTGAGGAGGAGCCCTGGGAGGCGGCCAGGCGGTCACAATCCTGCTGTGTAGACCCTGCTGGGGCTCCCATGGGACCAACCCAAGAAAGTTCATGGAGGGGCTCATAGCAGACTTGCAGCCCAGAGCCATGCTTAACCCTTGATACTAATGGGGAAACTGAGGCTCAGAGAGGGGCAACTGAGATGCTTGCCCGTGGTGCCAGAGCTAGGTAGAGGCCAAGCTGGGATTCAAACCCAGGTCACCTGGCTCCAGAGTCCAGCCCTAACCAGGATACCGTATGGCCCTTGAGCCTCAGGGTGTGGGAGTAGCCCTGCATTGGGCCACTGATGTGATCCTGGCTCTCTGACCCTCTCTTGGGGAAGCTGACTTGGTCTCAGCCTGGCCCTGGGGGCACTGGACAAGGCAGCGTCTTGCCAGCTTCAAGCTCTCACTTTCCTTCCTTCTAGCAAAGAGCTGCTGTTCTCAGGCTGGCATCGCCTCCCCTCCCTCCTGGGCTGCTGCCCCAGCTCAACCTCAGTCTCAGCTAAAGTAACTGTGTCCCAGCCACCTGGCTCCTAACTGGTTCCAGATGCTTGCCCCAGGTGGAAGGGGGCCAGGCCCCTCCGGGGCATGTTAACGCATGCGCATCTGTCCGCCAGCCTGCAGCAGGCCCACATGCGCCACCCTTGGAAACCTCTGGCTCCATCTTTCCCAAACATACCCAGGTTTACATTCTTGGGCCGGCCCACAGCCAGGCCCATGAGCCCTTTGGGAGATGGGGGAGGCCTCCTCATCCAGTGCCTAGTGCCTGGTGTTGCCTCACCCAGCCTGGGGCACTTGTAGAGGCTGGAGCTGATGACACAGCCATTAGAGCTGAGCCAGTGTCACCCCCGTTTCTGCTCTGCAGGAAGGACTGGGGGATCCTGGGAGTAAACAGAAGGGCCCATTAGACTTAGGCCAGGTTCCTTTGTCCGTCTAAGCTGTCGTTGTTCGTGTCCAAATCTGGACTCCCTGGAGGGCATGCCTAGTGCCTGGCACAGGGCCCAGTGCATAGTAGGTGCTCAGTAAAAAACAGGGCATGAATGGGTGAGTGCATACATGAATGGTCACATCTGCCAACTGGTCATTTCATTTTCTTGCCAGCCACCGTGTTTTGCTAGGCACCCTCCTAGTCCTGGCCCAGGCTGAATCTCTTTACAGAGCATGTGCTACGTGCTGGGGTTCTCTGCCGAATTTACACAGGATTTTGGAGTTCCCTACACTTCGCTACAACTGCGCAATCATTCAGGTAACTTCTTTCTTTCCTTATTATTTATTTGTTTTTTGAGACAGAGTCTCGCTATGTCACCCGGGCTGGAGTGCAGTGGCATGATTTCAGCTCACTGCAACCTCCACCTCCTGGGTTCAAACGATTCTCCTGCCCCAGCCTCCTGGAATAGCTGGAATTACAGGCACGCACCACGACACTTGGCTAATTTTTGTTTTGTTTTGTTTTTGTAGAGATGGGGTTTTACCATCTTACCCAGCTGGTTGCAAACTCCTGACCTCAAATGATCCACCACCTCGGCCTCCCAAAGTGTTGGGATTACAGGTGTGAGTCACCATGCCTGGCCTTACTTTTTATTTCTAAAATTTCTTTTTGAGACAGGGTCTTGCTCTGTGACCCAGGCTGGAGTGTAGTGACATGATCATAGTTCACTGCAGCCTCCAGCTCTGGGGTGCAAGTGATCCTCCCGCCTCAGCCTCCAGGGTAGCTGGGACTACAGGTGGTACCACCACACCTGGTTCTGTTCAGGGAGCTGCTTAGTTTTTCCCCAAGTTTTGTTTTGAGTCATTTGAACCTATATAAAAGTTACTGTGGGACAGTGAACATTGATCAATTGCTAATATCTTTCCGTATTTCTCATCTGTGTTACATGCATTTGTATTATCATACATACATTTTTTTCTGTATCATTAAGAATTAATATAGAGATGTTTCTGAAGATGTCACCTTTTTACTCTGAAATACTTCAACTCTTTCCTGTAACAAGGAAATTTTCTGATTTAACACAATAATTACAGCATTCAGAAAACTGAAATTTGAAGTCATACCTTCATTTAATGTACAGCCCACATAAAATTTCCCAGCTTTCCCAATAACGTTCTTTTAAAAAACTGTTTTGTTTTGTTTTAAATCTGGGATGCAGGCCAAGATCGCACAGTGTGCATAATTACCATGTCTTTTTAATTTTCTTAATCTAGAACAGAGGTCTACAAACTTTTACTGTAAAGTGAAATGTAGAGGTTGCAGGCCTTATGATCACTGTTACAGCTACTCAGAATTGTCATTGTAACACAAAAGCAGCTCTAGACGACATGTAAGTGAATACGCATGGTTGCGTTACAATAAATCTTTATTTACAAAATCAGGTTGTGGACCACCTTTAACCCAAAAGTCAGCTCCTGATCTAGAACGTTCTCCTTCCACACCCTACCTTTCTTTAACCAATGTTTAATTTTTTTTTTTAACTTTTTTAAATACAGAGTTTCTCTGTTACCCAGGCAGGAGTGCAGTGATGCAATCTCGACTCTGCCAACCTCCGCCCACTAGGTTCAAACAATTCTACTGCCTCAGCCTCCTGAGTAGCTGAAATTACAGGCATGCACTACCACACATGGCTAAATTTTGCATTTTTAGTAGAGATGGGGTTTCACCATGGTGGCCAGGATGGGTCTCAAACACTTGGCCTCAAGTGATCCACCCACCTTGGGCTCCCAAAGTGCTGGGATTACAGGCGTGAGCCACTGTGCCCAGCACCAGTCCCCCAACATTTTATTATAGAATTTTTCAGACACTAATAAATGGAAGCAATTTCACAGTGAACGCCCACATACCTAGATTTTTCTGTTCACATTTCATTTTGCGTAATCACATAGCTCTCCATCCATCTTAGTTTTGGATACATTTCAAAGTAAGTTGCAGATATCAATATGATTTCCCCTAAACATTTTATTATCATTAACTACCTTTTAAAAAAAATTCCAACCAGATGCAGTGACTCACACTTGTAATCCCAACACTTTGGGAGGCCAAGATGGGAGAACTGTTTGACTTCAGGAGTTCAAGACCAGCCTGGGCAATGTAGGGAGACCCTGTCTCTACAAAAAATAAAAAAAGTCACCAGGCATGGCAGTGCCGACTTGTAGTCTCAGCTACCTGTGAGGCTGAGGTATGGGAGAATTGCTTGAGCCCAGGAGGTTGAGGATACAGGGAGCTGTGTTCACACCACTGCACACTCCAGCCTGGATGATAGACCAGACCCTGTCCGTCTCACCGTCTCAAAAAAAAAAAAAAAAAAAAAAAAAAAATCCTGCATTGACAATTTTGAAGTGTCCAGGAAGTCATTTTGCAAAACATTCTCCTAATGTGGATTTGTCAGATTGTTTGCTGAAGACAAGATTCAGGTTGAACATTTTTGACACGGGTATCAATAATGTAATGACACATCTCTGGTGAGCTCATTAAAAGTACCAGTTCTTGGCCAGATGTGGTGGCTCGAGCCTGTAATCCCAGCACTTTGGGAGCCTGAGGTGGGCAGAGCAACTGAGGTCAGGAGTTCGAGACTAGCCTGGCCAACATGGTGAAACCCCCGTCTCTACTAATAATACCAAAATTAGCTGGGTATGGTGGCACACGTTTGTAATATTAGCTACTGGAGAGGCTGAGGCAGGAGAATCACTTGAACCTGGGAGGTGGAGGTTGCATTGAGCCAAGATCATGCCACTGCTCTCCAGCCTGGGTAACAGAGCAAGACTCCATCTCAAAAAAAAAAAAAAAAAAAAAAAGAGCACCAGCTCTTGAACCTCTTTTCAGAGACTCCATTTTGTAGGTTTTAAATGGGAGCCCAGAATACATTTTTTGTAAGTTTCCCCTAGTGAATCTGCTGTTCAGCCAACCTGGAAGTTAGCACATTATTTCATACAATGTTGACAGCAACCCATAATAAAATAGATGTCCTTATCCCTGTGTTTTGAATTAGAAAGCTGAGGCTCAGGTGGTTACGAAACTAGCTGGAGATTACTCACCTCTCCATGGTGCATCCACACTTGGAGCTCTGTGTGTTTGATGCTGACACAAGCCCAAGCATTGTCCTTTCTGCTAGACTGCCCCCTGCTGTCTGCAACAGTACTGCAACTAGAGTTCTTGCCTGTTAGTACCAGGCTGGTAGATATTTTCAAGTCAGGGTTAAAGCAGGGAGGGCCCAAGAAGATAGCTGCTATGGCCACATTTGATGGCCTCAACTGAGGCTCCAAACCCTTACTTCACCAAAGTTCCTCCAGCCCAGGAAGCTGTGGGTCTCTTGGGCCTGGGGCTTTGGGAGGCAGAACTCATGGCTTAAAGCCAGCATCTGCTTAAATGTTCCATAAGAGCCCCGAGGAGATCTAGTGTGTGTGTGTGTGTGTGTGTTTTCCTGATTCAGCTACACTCCTCCAAGGGTAAGGTTCAGAACACATTTGCCTTGGGTGTGGAGGAGCATCATTTTCACATCAGCACCCATCTGGTAGCTGCTGAGGCCAGTCTCACCAACTTCATGAAGCTGGAACATTCCTTCCTGCAGGTGTGTGGAGGACAGCTCAGGCCAAGGGCATGCTGGGGTGGGGGTTGGGGGGGCTCCTGGGACAGCCCTTGGAATAAAAAAGAAATGGTCCTAATGTCCTGGTTCCTGGGAGGAAGGGCAGGCAAGGCTGTGGAATGGACAAAATTTGCTGGAGTAGATTATCAGCTGGTGTCTTTATCCATCCCTTCTTCCTTTGGCATGATTTATTGAACATCTACTAGGTGCCAGGCACTATTTCAGAAGCTGGGGTGTGACCTAAAACAGAACTGATCAATCCTTTCTCTCACCAATTGTGTACTGTAGTGGGGGAGGTTAACTACCCAAAATGACACAAATCGACAGTAGTAAGATCTGGAGAAAATGTACTGAAGTGACTGAACAGTGAGTGTATTTAGATTAGGTGGCCAGAGAAGGCTCCACTGAGGAGGCGGTGCTTGTGCTAGCCTTGGATGGTTAAGTGCAGCCATTTGAAAATCTATGGGAAGGCCAGGCATGGTGGTTCATGCCTGTAATCCCAGCACTTTGGGAGGCTGAGGTGGGTGGATCACCTGAGGTCAGGAGTTCAAGACCAGCCTGACCAATATGGAGAAACCCCATCTGTATTTAAATATATATATATATACAAAATTCGCCAGGAAAAGGCATCCTTGGAAGGGGCTGTCATTCGTGGTCTGTGCAGCCATGCAGACTGTCAGTTTCTGTGTGAGAAACCCCCTGGGCACAGAGAAGAGCCCAACCCCAGACCTGACAGAATGCAGACCCCAGCTCGGGGGCACGGCTTGCCAGGTGGCCTGATGGAATCCTCCCAGTGTCACATTTGCCACTTGTGTGCCCTGGAAGGCAGAGGAAATGAGCAAGTCCTCAACAGGCCAAGGCAGTGTGTATGTGTTTGCATGCCTGTATGCACGTGTGCATGTATGCGTGCATGTGTATGCTGTGTGTGCACGTATGCCTGTGTGCATGAGTGTGTGTATATATGCACGTGCATGCACGTGTTTGTGTATTTGTGCCACCCTTGGTGAGCCTCACAGCTTGCAGCCTCACACTGTGGTCAGTGTTGCACGTGGTGGGTCAGCAGGTGGCAGGGAAGAGGCTTCCAGGCCTGCATTTGGTCAGCCTCCCCAGAACCAGTCACTGAGTGATGCCATGAGAACCAGCCAGTGCCAGTGTCTCTGGGCACAGCTCCCTGAAGCCCATCTGCAGGTGGGTGTCCTCTGTACAGAGCTCAGAGCTCACCACAGCACAAAGGGCCCCTGGGCACCCTCCTACTGTAGGGGTCTGGGAAAGCAGACTGTGCAGGGGCCTCAGGAGGTGGGGTCGTGATGCAGGAGGTAAGGGCAGCTTGACTCACCTGGGGGAAAAAGGAAGAAGACCCAGGCTGTGCAGACTGTTGCGAGGACTCAGCTATGGGGTGCCACCTGTCATACCCCGAGATGGAATGAGAGCATAGGATTGGGCGGCATGGGGGAGTGAGGAATCTGAGAGGGTGCAGGTCACTCATGCCTGTGAGGTCTCCAAGAGCGATGCAGGTTGTTGGGGGTTGGGACTGCTCCCATTAGATCTTGATTCAAGATGGTAAAAAACTGCTCCGAAACTCAGCGGCATCAAGCAAGCATTGGTCCTTGCTCACAAGGCTGTGGGTTACCTGGGCAGCTTTTCTGGTCTTCCACATGTTCAAGGTCTATAGGGTGAGCAGGCGGTTCTGCTGGCCTTGGCTGGGCTCTCTGACCTGCTCGGGGGCTGGCTGTCAGCTTTGCTCGGACATCCTGAGCTAAAACCAGGCTCCCTCCAACCCCGGGTGGCACCAGCCCAAAGGCGGGTAGGGTTGGTTCTCATGTGGCTGGGAAAGGGGTTCAAGGGAAGAAGTGTGGCGAGGCCTCTTAAGGCCTGGGCTTAGAACTGGTGCTCACTCGGTCACGTCACTGAATTGTATTAGAACATCACGAGGCCAGCCCAGGTCTGAGGGCTGAGGAGGTAAATGTCACCTCCAAGAGAAGCCTTGAAGTCTCATTGGAATGGGGATTCCCACAGCGACAGTGCAGGGTGTCAAGTGGTAATGGTGACAAAGTACGCACATAGCTTCCAAATTTTGTGAAAATTATCTGGGTGTGTGGCCCTGAGTGGCTACTTGCCTGAGCCGGCAGCGGCGGCTGCCAAGAGTCCTCTGAACCACCCTGGGGCTGCAGCTGCTGACCTCAGCTCACATGGCCTACCCTTTGTGTGTGTCCTCCCCAGCCCAGTGAAGCTCACCCACCCGCTGCCCCTCCACGTCCTCAGAGCATTTGGGAGGCAGCCAGCGGGACAGCCTGGTTGTCGTGTGGGATGGCAGGAACCAGGTAGGGGTCAGGGCTGAAGGTCACCCCAGCGCAGAGCTGAACTCCACTCTGCAGGCTGAGCAGGGTCCTTGGGGCCCTCCCCTGCTCGAGGAGTCTTACCTGGGGCTGAGAAGGCTGCACCATGTCCCACAGTCTCACTAGAAGGGCAGCAGGAGACCTGGGTCCCCACAACACCTTGACAGGCAGGGCAGTGACGTGGCTGACAGGCCGCGAATGCTTATCCCATGATAGGTGCTGTGGGTCAACCCACACCTCAGCCTCCAATCTGCTCAGTGCTATTAATAGTCCCATGTTCAGATGACGAAACTGAAGGACTTAGAGATGCTGTGACCTGTCTGGAGCCACAGAGCTAGGGAAGATAGTGGAAGAGGAGGGCGACCTCCAGTTTCATCTCTGTCACGTGTTTACTCCCTCCACTCCTCTCCAAGCCTCGATGTCCTCCTCTGAGAAATGGGCTGAGCTCTCCCAGGGCCTTGCACAGGGCTGGGTTTGTGCCTAACACCATCTGTCCTTGAAGCCTTGATCTTGATAGAGAAGGTGGTCTGGGCAGGTGGGAAAGTGGTGTGGCCTGTCTGGGTAAGGACCCTGACTGAGTCTGTCCCCCTCCCCAGGTGCTGGTCTCCTCCTCCCTATGGCTGGGGAAGAGTGAGCTGGCTGCCCGCCTGGCCCTGGCTCACCCATTCAATGTCCCCTGGCGGCAAGCTGAGGTAAGTGGCCTTGCTGAGAGCAGGGGTAGCAGGCAGAGCCGGTAGGTGATCGAGGATGTCCCAGGCGCCCTTGGTGGGGCAGAAGCCAGGAGCTACGTGGCTGAGCCTGGGGGGCTGAGCACCTCAGGTAGGAGGAGACCATCTTCATCAGTGACAACTTCTCCAGAATCAGAGCTCCTTGAAGCCTGGGATCTCCAGGGTCCTTCATTCAGTTGTTTCTTTATCAATACCTCATGAAGCACCTACTGTATACCATGCAGTGTTTGCGGACAGCTCACATTTCAACGTGGGGAAACAGGTCCAGGTGTCTCCAATTCATCATTTATAGTTGCCTGTTTAGTGGTAGCTTTGGGGACTGAGTGAGCAGCTGGGCACCCCATCTGGCTGGGTGGCCTCTGGCGTCTCCCATCGCCTCTCTGAGCCTTTCGGTTTTTCCATCTGTGAAAGGGAGGACAATAGACCAGTTGTCTGCAGGTAAAAGACACTCCAGAATTCAAGCCAAGGAATGAATTTAAAAATCAGAAGGTGTGATAAGCACCATAAAGCAGTAAAGATGGGCTGGGCGCAGTGGCTCAGGCCTGTAATCCGAGGACTTCAGGAGGTCGAGGCAGGTGGATCACTTGAGGTCAGGAGTTTGAGACCAGTCTGGCCAACATGGCAAAACCCTGTCTACTAAAAATACAAAACATTAGCCGGGCATGGTGGTGCACACCTGCTATCACAGCTACTCGGGAGGCTGAGGCAGGAAAATCGCTTGAGCCCTGGAGGCAGAGGTTGCAGTGAGCCAAGATCATGCCATTGCACTCCAGCATGGGTGACAGAGTGACACTCTAACTCGGGGGGGGGCGGGGGGAGTAAAGAGTATATAAAATTGAGAGTAACTAGGCAGGTGGGTGGGGGAGCTACTGCAGGCGGGTAGTCAGTGAGGGCCTCATGGGAGAGGCAGCCCTGAAATGGGAAGGACCAGGCTTGTGAAAAGCTGCAGAAGCAGCACTGCAGGAGGCAGGAAAAGCATGTGCAAAGGCCTATGTGGTGGGAAGGAGCCTGGTGCTTCTGGGAAAGCTGGAAGGGGAATAAGACAGGGGTAGAGTGCTTGGCGGGGGCGGGTGATCAGATGAGGTCCGCCAGGCAGGGACAGATCCTGCTGGGCCTGGTGGCCGCATGGAAGAACACAATTGCTTTCTGCCTTTGGAAATGCTGAGTCTGGGTGTTGCAGATGAGGCGGTTTTTTAAATCCAAGATGCTTTCAGTCTGCAGCCTGGGAACGGCTCTGGGCTCTTCCAGACAGGAGGGGCAGGGCATCTCTTCACCCTTCACCCTAACTCCTCTACAAGGATATTGCAGGAGGGCGGTGTCAGCTTCTCCATCCTCCCTAGCCTCTAATTTCCCAACAGAGATCTAATTTCCCTGCCTGGCGGCCTCCCCAGGGCAGGTATGTGGGGTCTGGCCGCTGTGCCCAGTGCGGGGCTCCCCTTTGCTCCAGGCTTTCTCAGCTGCACCCCCCTGCCCCAGGTCATGTATCCTATTCTCTATCAGCTCCAGGAAACTTTGGGCCTAGACCCACTCCGGGCCTGTGGGGCCATAACACAGACCCCAGACGTGTTCATTGAACAGCTTCACCTGTCCTGGTGCCAGCACCATATGCAGCAGAACTTGACACAGGAGGTGAGGCCTGGGGAACAGTGTCCAGGCAGGGAACTCCACGTGGCTCCACATGCTGCAGGAGTGCCCCGCTCTGGGACTGTGTGGTCTTGAGTTCCAGTGCTTGTGGGACCCTGGGCAACTCACTTCTCTGCTGTGCACCTTGGTTTTCTCACCTGTGAAATGGGCACAATACCCCCTTCCTACCTGGGATGTGGTGAGGGCTCTGGAAGACAAGAAAAGCATGTTTCCCACATGAGATGCTGGAAACAGATGGGGGAGGAGGTGAGATGCTAGTGGGCTTCTCAGGAGGGGGTGGAGGGAAATTGGGAGCTTAGGTTCCTGGAGGCATCAGGGACCAGGTCTCCTCCAGCATCACTACCTGATGGGCTCCTCATGGGGCCAAGCACTGTTCTGCAGAGCCTCGGGCAGGAACCCGCCCATGGAGAACTGGGGATAACTGACCCTGGAAGCCCTCTTCCTCTTCTGGGCCTCCCATCCGGGTTCCTGGGTCTCTCAGGCCCATCCCCCTAAGTGCTCACAGCGGAAATCCTGCCATGGTCAGAGTGCAGTGGCTCATGCCTGTAATCCCACCACTTTCGGAGGCTGAGACGGGGAATCATCTGAAGTCAGGAGTTCGAGACCAGCCTGGCCAACATGATGGAACGCTGTCTCTATTAAGAATACAAAAAAATTAGCTGGGCATGGTGATGTGCACCTGTAGTCTCAACTATCTGGGAGGCTGAGGTGGGAGAATGACTTGCATCTGGGAGGTAGAGGTTGAAGTGAGCCGAGATTGTGCCACTGCACTCCAGCTTGGGCTACAGAGCAAGACAGTGTCTCAAAAAAAAAAAAAAGAAGAAGAAAATCCTGCACCAGAGTGTAAGGGAGTGCTGTGGCTGATGAGGGCTCTGACAGTGGATTCCTGGCACATGATCTTGCCAGGTGAGGGTCTCCACCTGCAGCTGGCCATGGGCATTCTCTTACGTGATGAGCCCGACACATGGACCCTCTCATTCCAGAGGCATCGGCCATCTCAGCCAGACAAGATCATCATGGAGGCCATGCTGGAGCACGTCTTCAGGGCCTCTTGTGCCCGGCAGAGCTTCTGGGGAGAAGTACAGACGACTACGCACACTGACTGCGGCACTACCTCCAGCTGGGGCTCTGTGACCTGCCCAGGGTGAGTCTCCCCTGGAGAAAGGGGCAGCTGGAGGACCAGGGACCCGTCGTGATGAGGCAGTATGGAGGGTGGTGCCCACAGAAGGCAGGGGTGTGAGCGAGGCAGCCAGACGCCAGTATGGTGGCTCTGCCATTTGCCTGCTGGGTGACTGGGCAGGGTACATCTCCTCTCTGAGCTTCCAGTGTTTCATCTGAGGAATGGAAACAGCAGCAGGTTCCAGGTGTCAGGGTGATGGTGAGAGTTAAGATGTGACACAGCAATGCTCAGCCTTGGTGCCTGGCACAGAAGTTAGCATTGCCGTTGTCATGATTGCCTCAAAAGAGAGGTGTTGGGACCCCTTTTCCTCAACCCCTTTCCCCTCCTGGGGTTGGTAGCTGGTTCACTGGTTCTTTTATCCACCCACCCATCCATTCATTCACCCATCCTTCCTTCCTCCTTCCCATCTTCCATCCATCCCATTTCTGTCCTCCCACCCTTCCACCCTCCCTCCCTTGTATCCCTCCATCCCTCCACCATCCATCCATACCATCTGTCCTTGCATCCATCCATCTATCATCATCCATCTATCATCCATCCATGCATCCCAGGGACCCACACTCTTCTGTAAAGGGACAGATAGTAAATATTTTAGGCTTTATGAACCATCCAGTCTGTTTCAACTACCAACTCCACCACTGTCTTGTGAAAGCGGCTATAGATGATATGCATATGGCTGTATTCCAGTAAAAGTATTTATAACAGGGTTGGCAGTGAGACAGATTCAGCCCTGAACCATTGTTTCCCACCCCTTGTCTATTCCTCTGTTCAGAAAACATGTATGTGTTTTAACGATGCCAGGCTGTGCTCTAGTCTAGGTTCAGGGACTGGGTAGTGAGAGAGACGGCACAGGTGCTGGCCTCCTGGGTGGTGCATTCCAGCGGGGCCAGGAAGATACAGCAAACTAGAGCTGTTTGGTCTGTGGTCAGGGCGTGGTAAATGCTGTGCAGGGAGGAAGCAGGGAGTGGGGGCAGGGTGTTGGAAAAGGGGCCTCACTGGTGAGGGTTAGCCCTGCAGACGGACGGGGACTGAGGCAGGCCTTTGTCTTGAGGACCACGGGGCAGCCCTTATGGAGGGAGTGAGGGAGGTGAGGTTGGGAAGACGAAACAGTCTACAGGCCGTGCCAGAGCCTGGTTTCTCTTAAGTGCAGGTGACAATGTCTGATTTGCGTTTGTTTTTTTCTTTTTTTTTCCGGAGACAAGGGGTTTCGCTCTGTCACCCAAGCTGGAGTGCAGTGGTGCTATCTCAGCTCACTGCAACCTCCGCCTCCCAGGTTCAAGGGATTCTCCTGCCTCAGCCTCCTGAGTAGCTGGGATTATACGTGAGCGCCACCATGCCCGGCTAATTTTTGTACTTTTAGTAGAGACGGGGTTTCACCATGTTGGTCAGGCTGGTCTTGAACTCCTGACCTCGTGATCCACCCACCTCGGTCTCCCAAAGTGCTGGGATTACAGGTGTGAGCCACCACGCCTGGCCCTGATTTGTGTTTCTTAGAGGTTAGCTGGGGCAGGGGCAGGGGCAGGCATGGAGGCTGGGAGGTGGCAGGTGCTGCAGTATTTGGTATTCGAGGTGCAGGGGATGGTGAGAAGCAGCAGCTCTTACCACCCACCCCTGCCCCACCCTGTGCCTGCCTTGACACCCAGACTCTCATCCTAGGCCCTCTTGGTCTCCGGCAAGCACATCCTGGGCCAGCGTGGACCCAGCCCCAGCCCCAGCCCCAGTCCCAGCCCCAGTCCCAGCCCCAGCCCCAGCCCACAGCCTGCACCTCAGCCTGACCCTCCGAAACCACAGCAGGCCTTTCGCCCGACTTCTCCGGCGAGCTGGAGGTGGGTGGCTAGCACCAGGCTGACAGTCCCTCGGGAAGATGCCCAGACTTCCCTCCTGCTCCTCCCTGGCCAGCAGGCCCTCACTGCCTGGGCGGCCCCGCCATCTAGTGGCTACCTGAGGAACTGCAGACGAGCACCCCGGGTGGAACCAGAGCGTTACTCTGGGTGCAGGGAACACCTGCTGAACCCCAGGCTAGGCCTGGCGCCAAGACAAAGCAGCTCCTCCACCGGCCCAAAGCCCAGCCCTTCCTATAATGGAGAGGTAATAGCTGGGCTGCCCAAGTTTGAATCTGAGCCCAGCTGCCTCCTGGCACCTGAGTTTCCTCCCATGTAAAATGGTTATAATAATTGGACTAGCCCTAACTGGGGTTAATATTGCAAAAATTACATATGTTCACAGGCATAGATTGCTCAGAGCAATGCCTGGTGGAAAGCTGCCACTACGTAAGTATTTGCTGTCATTAGCCATTATTGGCCCCATCTCCCCCCTTCCTGCCTCCCAGCAGCCCTGGGAAGTAGGAAGGGGCAAAGTTTGCCTCCAATGCCTGCTCTGCCCTGACCTGCCAGGCGATCCCAGCAAGGAACCTCTCTGAACATCTGTTTCCTCATCTTGGATCAGGTAATTCATAGGGTGGTTTTGGGGGCTCTGGATAAGAGCCCTGGATAGAGCTCTGGATAGCAGTTCCCACTGCCGGCAAAGCCAAGGCACGTGACATAGCAGTTGCTCTCTCGGTGTTTCCATCGCCGCCTCTGTCTCCCTGGCTGGGTGAACTTGACCTTGTGACTTTCCTTTGCTGAGCCTCAGTCTTCCCCACTGTCAAATGGGAACATCTAACATCTCCCTTGCAGAATCCTTGGGAGATAAAGAGACATTTGTACATCTGCACACAGTAGGTGCTTGTGAGAAGGGAATTCCCTCCCTTACTGGCATCTGGAGCTGGATGAGGATGGCATTTGTGGGTTGATAGTCCAGCAGCTGCGGCCGTTTCAAAGGAGCTTCTCCTTCCAAGCTTCTTGTTCTCTGGGACTGATGGTCACTTCCCTTTTCCCAGCCAGGCTCCTGGCTGCTCCCAGATCTGTAAGCCCCATGCCTGATCGAACCAGATGCCTGGGAATGAGCCTGTGGTGGACACTCAGCAAGTGACTGGTCCTCTTGCTTCCCTGTCCCAGATTTATTTGGGATGGGTGTTGCGACGCCTCCTCATTGGTTCCATTCTGGGGTCTGTGGAGTGGTCAGAGGCTTTGTCAGCCTTCTTTGTTCCTCCCCACAACCCAGTGGCCCC
This sequence comes from Saimiri boliviensis, assembly GCF_048565385.1. Lineage (NCBI taxonomy): Eukaryota > Metazoa > Chordata > Mammalia > Primates > Cebidae > Saimiri > Saimiri boliviensis. The sequence goes on along the minus strand of NC_133450.1, from coordinate 90,160,039 downwards.
AGGACAGATGAGGGACAGATTCAGGGAGGTCAGACACTCCGAGGCTGCACAGAGGTGGGTGGGGCCCTCGCTCTTCAGTGATAGCCAGCGGGGCTCAGGCTGACTCTGTGTGGTCTGCAGACTGTCCCCTGCCACAATCTGCCTGGCAGGATCACACTGTGCTCTGTGAAATTCCACAGGAATCCTAGGCTGTACCTTCTTAGCAACTTGGATCTCCTCAGAGATCAATGTGCTTCTGCATGTTTAGTAAGCACGCTGCATTAAGTTCCAAGGGCCACTGTATTAAACTGCCACCAAACAGAAGGCTTAATACAAGCGAGGCCAGAAGTCCAAAATCAAGTTGTCAGCAGGGCCACACTGCCTCTGAAAGTCCTAGGGAAGATACTCCCATACCACCTCTAGCTTCTGGTCACTGCTGGCAATGCTTGGCTATGATGGCATCGCGCCAGTCTCTGCCTCTGTCCCACATAGTGGCCTTCTGCCTTCTGGGTGCTGTCTTCACATGGCCTTCTCCTAGGAACAGCATTCATAGGGTGTGTGCCCTACCTTCATCCACTGTGGTCCCATCTTAACTTGATGATATTTGCAAAAAAACTATTTCCAAATAATACCGTGTTCACGGGTATAGGGGGTCACGACTTCAACATATGTGAGGAACCAAATTCAACCCGTAACAGACACAAACTCTTTTAAGTCCTTCTAAGTTTTGTGAACCATCGTTCTTTGTTTTACATACCTTGGAGCTGAGGCCCACAGAGGGTGCTGCCCTTATTGAAGGGTGCACAGCTTCTTAGCTGCAGTGTCTGGACTAGAATACAGGGTAGCTGAGGCTCCTTTACCTGGCAGGGCCTCCTCCAGGCTTCTGTTCTCTTGGGGCCTCTGAGCCTCTCCCCCACCCCATTCTAGACACCGGTCCTGGTCCCGGTCCCTGCCGTACCCCAAAGATAGGTGCTTGCAGGGATTTAGGTAAACTGCTCAGTGCCTGGGGGTGTTAGGCCAGGTGTTACCCGCATCTCCTTGAACTTGCTTAGAACTTGCAGTGGTTCCTATGCAAACTCAGAAAGCCTGGGCTGTTGGCAGAAACACCAGGGAACTGCGTATATTAGAAACACTAGTGCCTGGGGTGTCCCCTCGAACCAATTAAATCAGTGTCTGGGTGGGGCCTGGGAAGCCATCTCTAAGTTGCCCTGTAGAGGCTGCTGCTGGGTTGGTGGGCTCCTAGATGGTTATTTTACTTTTTTTTTTTTTTTTTTTTTTTTTTTTTTTTTTTTTTGATAAAGTCTCACTCTGTCATCCAGGCTGAAGGGCAGTGGTGCCATCTTGGGCTCACTGCAACCTCCGCCTCCTGGTTCAAGCAATTCTTCTGCCTCAGCCTCTCAAGTAGCTACAACTACAGGAGTGTGCCACTACACCCAGCTAATTTTTTGTGTTTTTGGTAGAGACAGCGTTTTACCGGATCAGCCAGGACGGTCTTGAGCTCCTGACCTCGTGATCCACGATCCACCTGCCTGGGCCTCCCAAAGTGCTGGGATTACAGGCGTGAGCCACCGTGCCTGGCCTAGATGGATATTTTAAAAATTGTTTAAATCTATTTGCTAAGAGACCGGCTAATTTTTGTGTTTTTGGTAGAGACAGGGTTTTGCCATGTTGCCCAGGCTGGTCTCAAACTCCTGGGCTCAAGTGATCTGCTCACCTTAGCCTTCTAAAGTGCTGGGATTACAGGAGTGAGCCACTGTGCCTGACCCCGAGTATTCTCATAGGTGCTTTCTGTGATGAGGCACTGGGAGCCTGGTGCCCTGGATATTGGGGGTGGTTATTGTGCCTGCCCTTTGTTTCCTACAGGTCCAACTACAGCCTCCTCAGCCAGCCCCTTCCTAAGCCTGGGGCTGGCAGGAGACAAAGACCAGGGACAGGGCCTGGGACAGACTCCACTCAGGACTTTGCCCTTCTGCTCCCAGCTTTGCGGCTCCAAGGCTCAGCGGGTTGGACTTCTGGGACGTGTCTCCACCTCAGCTTCTCAAAGCCTGGTCCAGTTGGAGGGAAATGTGGACAACAGGGAGGAGGAGGTGAGGCTGCCCATGTCCAGGGCCCCAGGCCGTCTCCAGGCTTCCGTGTCCCATGAGGAAAGTGAGTGGTGGCTGGGTCCCAGCTCGGCTCACTGGGTCATGGCCCCCATTGCCTCAAGAAAGGAGAGGGGTCTGGGCATATAGATTTCAGAAGTCAGGACTGGGCCCAGGGACTCACACCTACAATCCCAGCCCTTTGGGAGGCCAAGACAGGAGAATCGCTTGAGCTCAGGGGTTCGAGACCAGCCTGGGCAACACAGTGAGACTCCCATCTCTACTTAAAGCCTGGTGCAGTGGGGTGCTCCTGTGTCCCAGCTGCTGGGAGCAAGTGTGATGGTGCCACTGCACTCCTGCCTCAGTGACAGTAAGACCCTGTCTCCAAAAAAGGCTCAGGAAACCCTGTCAGGACTGCATGGCATCCCTCACTGACAGCCATGTCAGGTGCGGCGGCTGGGAAGGGTACAGAAGAGAGGGCTTCAGGTGGCTCAGCAGGTTGACTGAGGTGGTGCAGCTCCAGGTTCTCAAGTCCTAGGGCTTTGAGGCTTGGCCTGGGGCAGTAGGGAGCTACAGAAAGCGGTGGAGGAGGAGGCCGCTGGAAACATCAGGGTGCCCCAGCAGGTCCCCTTCTGGCTCCAGGGGGCAGAGGAGAGAGTGTGGTGCTGCGGACATGTGCCCACAGGCGGTCAGCAGAGGTGGAGCTCCTGTTCCAGGATGACAGGCAGCCCTTCCGCCCCTGGGATGCCTGACCTTTCCGGCTGCCAGCCACAGCCTCCTACTGGCTGCGTACGGCTGCCAGGGGCACCTGCGGGGCCATGTGGAGGTGAGAGGGCCTGGACTGGGACACAGGGAAGGGGTTACCATTCTCTCTCTGGGCAGAGGCCACAGTGTCAGGAACCCCAAGCTCTTTGGGCCATCTGTGCCCAGAAAAACAGAGCACATGGCCCCAGGGTGAGGCCCGCACCTGCCGCTGGCACCGAAACCTTTTGTCTATTTCATTCCTATGCTGCCCCGAGGTAGCCCCAGCCTCTTCTCTGTCCTAACAGTCCAGGATTGCAGCAGTTGGCTCCCAGGTGCAAGCTTGGCTAGAAAAGAAGGTTCCAGCACCTGGTGGGTAGCAGAGGGGGGAAGGATTGGGTGGAGAGCTCCCCCTCTGGCCTGGCTTGTAGCCCCCACTTGCCAGTCATCCCACCCTGGGCAAGAGGGTCTGGGGCTCTCTCTGCCCTGGACCTCACCCTGATTCTGCCTTGGCTTCCCTGCATAGGTACAGCCAGCAGGCACCCTGGATGGCATGGCAGGCCTCCTCCTTCAGCTGTCCCAGGCAGGGCTAGAGGCGGTGCAGGCAAGTGGCTGGGCTGTCACCACCTTGTGGGGCTAGAGCCAGGCCAGGCAGGCACGGACTCAGCACCTGCCTCTTTAAATGGACTGGCTGCAGGTGGGGCTGGAGCAGGTGTGGAATGAGCTGCAATGTGAGTGTGGGAGGGAGGGCTCAACCCTGCACCAAAATCCACGCCCAGTCCGGGGCCCTAAGCCTTCACATTGGCCTATGGCATTGTTTCAATCAGAATGGTGGCCTTGCTTCCCGCCAGCCTGCAGCCCAGCTGTGTTGAGACCCCCGCCTTACTTCTTACGGACCTACAGTCTTGGGTTTTTTGCTGTTGTTTTTTAACAGAGTCTTGCTCTGTTGCCCAAGCTGGAGTGCTGTGACACGAATTTGGCTCACTGCAACCTCCGCCTCCCAAGTTCAAGCAATTACTGTCTCAGCCTTCCAAGTAGCTGGGACTACAGGTGAGTGCCACCACGCCCAGCCAATTTTTCTATTTTTAGTAGAGATGGGGTTTCACCATATTGGCCAGGATGGTCTTGATCTCTTGACCTTGTGATCCACCTGCCTCAGCCTCCCAAAGTGCTGGGATTACATGTGTCAGCCACCGTGCCTGGCCCAACCTTCTTTTTTTCCACGGTCTGCTGTCTTATTCTTACAGGGTCTCCAAGCTAATATCCCTTATGCCTGCTGCCTAGGTTTCTCCAGTCTTCTGCCTGCTTTCTTTTGAGTGGACAGCCTTGTTTCTGTGAAGCTCACTGCCACAGGGTCTCTTTCTGGTTCCATGACGAGCTCTCTGTGGCCTTGTGATCGTTAAACGCTCACAGTTACTGCCCTCCTGGCAGGACTAAGAACTTCTGGCCTCTCCACCATCCAGGACTAATGCCCAGCCCAGCGCAGAGCCCCCAAGACCCTGCCCAGTGCCAGGGTGGGCGTACCTCTGACTGGCTATTGAATGTCACCTCCATAGCCTCTCTGCTGTGCCAGAGTCCTATGGCCACCCACAGGGCAGTGAATTTGAGAGTGCTCCACAATTCGGCACACTGTGCTGTTTACAGCTGTCACTGACTACAGTGAGAGGAGGCAGGAGTGTTTCCACAGGGAAGGGGGCTGGGGCAGAGTCCAGGGGGAACCAGGGCCAGCACCTAGTGTCCTCTCCCAGTCCCAGCGCCTTCACATGGGAGGCACTTGGCTGTCCCAGCACTATGTGACCCAGGGTGTTTAGTGGGGCTGCCCCATTGGCAGGTGCTGCTTGGCGCAGACCACACTGTCAGACTCCTAGGAGGCAAGCAGGGGTTCAGCATAAACCACATTTGTGCACACAGTTCAGGCGCAGAGAGCCTTGTATCCCTTCTAGGAGTGGTGGGAACCCTCCCCCAATCCAAGTTCCCAGACAAGCTATGAGCAGGCCATGCAGAGGTGGCTCGGGTCTGCTGTGACAACTCACCCGCAATCTCCAGTGCCTGTTGCTCTATTCCTTTTCCCCCACTCCCCAACCATCTTTACCCCAGGAAGAGGCCCTGTTTCCTTGAGGCCCAAGCTGGGCCTCTGACCTGCCCAGAGGCCTCATGGTGGGTGTTGGCTTCGAGCTGCAGGGCCCCTGGCCACACTGAAGGACTCCTACCTGGAAGTGACGCTGCGGCCCCTGAAGGCCGTAGTGGGAGCAGGCAGAGGAGGCCATGTGGCAGCTGCAGACCTGGGTGCCCGGGATGCCAGGCATCAGGGGTGCCAGGCCCATCAGGGTGGCCCTGGGGCCATGAAACGCACCCTGGAGCTGGTGAGTGAGAGCAAGGATGGGGCGTGTCTGGCAGCTGAGGACGACCAGGACAGCTCTCACTATCCCCTCCCTCTCCAGGTGGCCCACCAGATACTGTCCTGGGCTGAGGCCACGTTCTCACGGGCACAGAAGAGGCCCTGCAAACCCCTGCTGGACCTGTATGGCCTCACAGCCAGGTAACACAGGGTTGGGAGTGGCGCATCCAGCGTTCCTGCCACATATTAGGCACAATGCTGAATGCTTTGACACACACTGACTCCTCTGACCACCCTGCACAGAGGCTTCTTCACTCCCCATTTCACAGAAGAGGAAGCTGGGGTTCCTTCCTCACTCCGTAGAGACCTCGTGAGCATGGTTCCAGTGCAGGCAAGATTTTAGGAGCTGCTGCAGAGGAGCGCAGTGGGCAAGGCTGACCCCTGCCTTCAGGAAATTCAGTTTTACTCAGACAGACATGAAGCCCAAGAAATAATCTACAGCAGAGTGTGCACAGCTCCCTGCAGAGAGCCTGAGAGTCACCTCTTAAGCAGGCCATTCCGCTGTCACATTTTCTTTTGTTTTATCTTTTTTTTTTTTTTTTTTTTTTTTTTTTTTTTTTGCTCTGTAGCCCAGGCTGGAATGCAGTGGTGTAATCTCAGCTCATTGCAACCTACGCCTCCTGAGTTCCAACGATTCTCCTGCCTCATCCTTCTGAGTTGCTGGGACTACAGGTATGTACACCACCGCACCTGGCTGTTTTTGAGTTTTTAGTAGAGGCAGGGTTTTGTCACTACAGGCTGGTCTCAAACTCCCGACCTTAGGTAATGCACCCTCCCCTTGCCCTTTCAAAGTGTTGGGATTACAGGCATGAGCCACCACTCCCAGCCTGTTTTGTAATCTTTTAAGTACACAAATCCCTTCTTTCTTGCAGGCCCTGCAGAAGCCGGCTACAGGCTGGGTGTGGCCCACTGCTCAACATTTACCACCACTGAGCCATACCTTAGGTGGCAAATGCTGGAGATGGAACATTGGTGAGACGGTGGGATGGGGATCCTATGGTGTGGCCATGGCCAGCTTTGAGGAGAAGGTACAGTTCAAGCAAGAGCCATGGGGCCAGCGTGGGAAGAGAGCTCCAGGTGGGGGCACCTCTGCACAGAGGCCTGGGAGAGGGATGTGCCTGGCCTGTTGGTTTTTGAGATGGAGTCTCATTTGCTGTCACCCAGGCTGGAGTGCTGTGGTGTGATCTCAGCTCACTGCAACCTCTGTCTCTCAAATTCAAGTGATTCTCCTGCCTCAGCCTCCCAAGTGGCTAGGATTACAGGCATGTGCCACCATATGTGGCTAACGTTCGTATTTTTAGTAGAGTCAGGGTTTCACCGTATTAGCCAGGCTGGTCTCAGACTCCTGGGCTCCAGAGACTTGGCCTCCCAAAGTGCTGGGATTACGGGCAAGAGCCACCATGCCTGGCCTGTTTTAATAGCAAGCTGGTTGGGCTGAAGCAGAATGTGAGCAAGGGAGAGTGGATGTAACTGGGAGGGATTGGGAGGTCCCGAGGCTGAAGGGTAGCAGGGAGGACTCTGGCTTCTGCTCTACCTAGGAAGGACATGATCAGCCTTTCACTTCAAAAGGCCCCTTTGGTTCCTGGGTTGAAAACACAGTGGTGGTAGATGGAAGTGGGGAACCAAGTCTAGAGCAGGGGCCTGGGGACCCAGTATCCTTTTCCCTCCCAGGCATGAGACCCACCAGGAACCGGGCTCCAGGAAGGGAGGCAGCCCCCTTCTTCCATGCTGGTGGCCTCACAGAGCATTTGGACTCCAGCTCTGCCTCTAACTGGGATTCCTCTGCATCGGCTCTGTGTGCCTCAGTTTCCCCAGCTGTAGAATAGGGACTAGACCCACATCATGGGGAAAAGGCTCCATGTAAAACAAGTTCCTGCTCCTGCCGCCTGCCTTGCGGTCAGAATGTAGGCTGAGGAAGGGAAGAGCTCCCAGGGCAGGGCTTTGGCTTGCCTGAAGAATCACCTGCCTGGTTATTTGCTTACCTGGTGAGTGGGATCTGGTGAGGGTGCCAAAAAATGGATTTAGCTGGCAGGGAGAGAGTTCAGGCTGCTTTGTGCCCCCAGCTGCAGGGCTTCTGGGCTCCCTAGAAGGTAAGTGAGTCCACCTGCCCCTGCACCCCCTCCACCAGCCCATCAACAACAGAGTGAGCAGTGTTCCTCAACCCACTCCACCCACACATGAGCTGAGATCTCCCAGATCATTCAGATCTCCCAGGCTTGACACTACTCTACATATTGAGAAAGTTCCAGTCCTCCCCTCAACTGTAGACACTTTCTAGACCTGTTAGTCAGGCACAGTGGCTCATGCCTGTAATCCCAGCACTTTGGGCAGATCACGTGAGATCGGGAGTTCGAGACCAGCCTGGCCAACATGGTGAAACCCTGACTCTACTAAAAATAAAAAAATTAGCCAAGCATGGCAGTGAGTGCATGTAGTTCAAGCTACTCTGGAGGCTGAGACAGGAGAATCACTTAAACCCAGGAGGCAGAGGTCGCAGTGTCAAGATAGTAACACTGTACTCGAGCCTGCAAGGGCAGGTACTGTGGGGGCACAGGGAAGCCTGTAGAGGCTCGTGGCATCACAGTGCCAGGCCCAGAGCTTACTGGACTTCCCAAGGTCCTACGGGACTCGGGCTGAGGCTACACATCCTGCTTTTGTCCAGAACATAAGGCCTGGCCCAACAGAGGAGTACCATGGGTGGTTCAGGGCTTCAGGCCAGCTCTCTCCCTGTGGGCTCTGCTGGAACAGAAGGCAGACCTCCCATTACAGCTAGAAGGGCACTAATTGAGTTCAGATTCGCAGGTCAGGGGTGATCTGGTGCTGTGATGAGCGGCTCTGGGCTCCTGCGGAGCTTGCGTGTGGCTCAGGTGAGTCGGCTAACCTCTGTGGACTTGGATTCCTCCACTGTGAAATGCAGGTAACCATGTGGCTCGCTCACATGGGTAAGAGGCATGTACGGTTCTTAATGCATGAGGGAGCCCCTCATGTCCATGGGGGAGCCACAGTACCCAGGCCTGGCAAAGAGCGGTTTATCTGTGTGTGACTCACATGGAGGCCTAGGGCTCCCTAGAAGCATGGATGCAGTCATGTCTAAGCAGCACGCTGATGCTGCAGAAAACAGCCTGGTCTTCAAGTTCTGTGTGTGTGACCATGGGCTTCTCTGTGCCCCTCAGTTCTGATACCTGACCACGGGACTGGTAGTGCCTCCCACGGGATGCTGGCCCTGGCCAACAGGTATCTGGCTGTGCATGGTGGATGGTGCTGTCCCACCACGGGCACGAGCACCCCCAAGGCACAGCTCAGGGGCCTCGCTGGCTGGACTGGTCGGACCTGCTCCTGCACAGGCCATCTCTTCCTTACCCTCAAGAGGGCAGATCTGCAGGACACTGCTGTCCTGTTTGAGTGAGCCGTTGGCCATCCACTTAATGTCTTTTTCCCCCCAGTAGCTTGAGATTAAATGGATGACTTGTATGATCTGTTTTTTTTGTTTTGTTTTGTTTTGTTTTAGACTAGGTCTCACTCTGTTGTCATGGTTGGAGTGCAGTGGTGTGCTCTCGGCTCACTGCACCCTTGACTTCCTGGGTTCAAGTGGTCCTCCTACCTCAGCCCTGCAAAGCTCTGGGATGGCTTAGCACCACTGTGCCTGGCCGATCTGTGAATTTTAAGTGCACGATTCAGTGGCTTCTAGTTTGTTCAGAGTTGTGCATGCCTCACCACAATCGATTTTAAAACGTTTCTATCATCCTCAAATGAAACACTGTAGCTGCCCGTCTGCCTGCTGTGTCCATGGCTGTGCCTGCACTAGACAGCTGATATAAATGGAAGCATAGAATACGTGGCCTCTGAGCCAGGCTTTGTTACTAAGCACAGCATTCTTGTAGCGGGTCTCAGGACTTGATTCCTCATTAGGGCTGAATCGGCCATAGACCTTCAGCTCATGTCATCCTGAAGCTGGTGGGGTATCACTGGGCCTCTGGCTGCTGCACCAGGGGAGGGGGACTCCTGGTCTCAGGGCAGCCTAAGCCAGGGCTCTAGGCATTGTGGTGCCCAGCAGGCACTGTGCTCCCACTGTGGTGGGTGGAGCTGGCTCCACATTGCCTTTGGGGCTGCTTCTCCCCAGACCATGCCCTGGTAGTCGGGGCCCAGCACGTGGTGACTTTTGACAGCCGGGTGTGGGCCTCAGCATCCAGTGCAGCAGCATCCTCCTGGCCCAAGACTTTGCTCACAACACATTCTCCCTGATGCTGAGTTGAACAAGCCTGGGGCTCATGGCCCTGACCATGGAGCTGAAACACGTGACCCTCATCTTCTACCCCAACCTACAGGTAAGGAGGAGAGCCCGAGCTTCCCCTGGAGACCTGTGCCTGTGGCAGGTTGGGGTTTGTCCCCTGGCTGTGGGTCAGCCCTCCTGCCCACCCTCTCTGGTCCACAGGCATACAGGCTATACCACTCCTACCTGCCGGGGGAGAGCTGTCCAGACCTCCAGCTGCCTCCTGCCATGACAAGGAGGGATGTCCCCAGGATTGAGCTGGCCAGTGAGGATGGGGTCTCCGTCTCCTGTGGCGTGCCCACTAGCTTCTGCAGCCTGACTCTGGGCCTCTGGCACCACGGTGAGTCTGGGCCCCGGCAGGGTTGGCCCCACCACCAAGAGCCTCTTCCGGATGCACAATTCTCAGCTTCCAGTGCGACAGGTCCCCGGGCTGTAGGCGGTGACTGTGGTTGAGATGAGATGATGGCACTGAGGCCCAGGGCTTTCTGCCCCCAACCCTGGGACATGGCTCCCTGGGATAAGGGTGGAGTGGGCCCTTCTGTGGTACCTCTGCCAAGGAACATAAAGGGTGGGCCTGGATTCTGGCCACTCGAGCTGAGGATCTGGAGAGGGGATGGGGGGACACATGCTGTCCTTAGTCCTTGTGCTTTCTCTCCCTCCTTCGATGAGGGTATGGAGCCAGGGCCGGAGGTGGCAGGATTCTACCGCTTCTGAGCGTGCCTCAGGCTTGTCTCTCATACAGGTCCCCAGGGGGAGGATCACAGGCTCTCAGGACCTCCTCAGCTTCCCTCCTCCCTACAGGCATATCATCCGCTGGCCTTCTGGGCACCAATGACAATGAAGCAGGCAATGAGCTGATGTTGCCGGCTGGCTCTGTGGCCCGCAGCCTGGAGGAGCTCAGCCTGGCCTGGCAGGTGAGCAGGTGTACCTGCCCTTCCTCCCTCTGGCTGAGACTCTTGAGGGCTGCTGGCTGCAGAGTCCCAGGAGAGGCCGGTGGCCTGCTGGCTCTGCAGAGGTCTTTGCAGAACCAGGGTTGGGGGAGTCTCCTGCTGCGGCCGATGTATATGGGGGAGCCACATGGTCCAGCGGGAGGCCTGCGTTTTGCATCTGTCCCACCAGGTGGATGGTCACTGCAGGGCCACCGAGAAGACTCAGCCGACCTGCCCAGGACAAAGCCCCCACCTGCTGGGCCTTCTTCCAGGACCCCCGTTCCAGCTTGGGGAACTGCTTCTGGGTGGTGAGTGTCAGCCTGGCCCCTGGGGCCAGAAAGGCCTTTCCCCAGTCTACCCTGGGGAGTGGCAGGGAGGAGGGGCCTAGGCTAGAGACAGTGACTGGGTGGCCCTGATTTCAGGTGGACCCTGAACCATTCCTCAGCCTGTGTGTGCAGGACCCCTGTGGCACCCGGAAGCTCCAGCCTGCCTCCACTCTGGCGGCCACCTATATCCACCTGTGTGCCTGCAACTTCAGGACCCTGGCCCCTCCTCCACAGTGTGGTAAGCCACCCCAGCCGGCTGGCAGTCTGCCCCCTGGCTGGCATCTGCCTTCCAGCTGGAGGAAAAATCCCTCTCTCTTGCCAGGGAGAACAAATAATTGTCATTCAAGGAGCTAAGAGTCAAAACAAAACATTTACGGCCTGATACAGCTCGGATGTGTGTCCCCTCCAAATCTCACGTTTGTTAGAGGGGGTACATCCCTCATGGATGGCTTAGCATCCTGCATTTGGTGAAGCGTGAGTTCTTGCTCTGTTAGTTCACCTGAGAGCAGTTTGTTTATAAAAAGCCTGGCCCCTCCTCTCTCTCTCTTTGTACCCACTCCCATTTCTGCCATGATTGTAAGCTTCCCGAGGCCTCGCCAGAAGCCAAGCAGATGCTGTAGAACTGTGAGTCAATTATCTCTCTTATTTATGATCTACCCAGGCTGGAGTGTAGTGGCAGAATCTCACCTCACTGCAACTTCCACCTCCCAGGTTCAAGCAATACGCCCTGCCTCAGCCTCCCCAAAATACAGGCAGTTATTTTTGTAGAGATGGTGTTTTTCCATGTTGGCCAGGCTGGTCATGAATTCTTGACCTCTGGTGATCCACCTGCCTCTGCCTCCCAAAGTGCTGGATGACAGGCATGAGCCACCACGCCCAGCCTCACTAGGGATTGGAATGTCCACTCTCGTTTAGGGAAAATGCTCAGCCCCTGTTTTCCCTCTGCTCTCATACTGCAAAAATCATTATCAACACAGAAGATGACTTCTGTAAGCAAATGTGTGGGGGTGTGTCCCCACTACCAGGGTGGACCTCTAATTCAGTTCTAACACTAGCTACCTTGAGATTCTTCAGCCAGTGTTGCATATGACTGCCACAGCCAAAGCACCACTAAAAGGGCACAGAAGTCAGTGGCAACAAGAGGAGTGGACTTCTAAGAGCTTCAGATGCCAGAATTAGTGGCTGCCATTCACAGACATTTAAAACTTAATGAATTCAACAGCAGAAGAGAAAATTAATCAACTGGAAATATGACAAAGGGCAGATGATATGACAGGATCCAACATGTCTTAAAGAAATTCCAGGCCGGGTGTGGTGGCTCAATCCTGTAATCCCAGCACTTTGGGAGGCCAAGATGAGTGGATCACCTAAGGTCAGGAGTTTGAGACCAATCTGGCCAACATGGTGAAACCCCGTCTCTACTAAAAATATAAAAATTAGCCAGGCGTGGTGGTGTTTGCCTGTAATCCCAGCTACTTGGGAGGCTGAAGCAGGAGAAACACTTGCACTCAGGAGGTGGAGGTTGCAGTAAGTTGAGATCTTGCCACTGCACTCCAGGCTGGTGACAGAGTAAGAGAGTCTGTCTCAAAAAAAAAAAAAAAATCGGCCGGGCGCGGTGGCTCAAGCCTGTAATCCCAGCACTTTGGGAGGCCGAGGTGGGTGGATCACGAGGTCAAGAGATCGAGACCATCCCGGTCAACATGGTGAAACCCCGTCTCTACTAAAAACACAAAAAATTAGTCGGGCATGGTGGTGCATGCCTGTAATCCCAGCTACTCAGGAGGCTGAGGCAGGAGAACTGCCTGAACCCAGGAGGCGGAGGTTGCGGTGAGCCAAGATCGCGCCATTGCACTCCAGCCTGGGTAACAAGAGCGAAACTCTGTCTCAAAAAAAAAAAAAAAAAAAAAAAAATCCAGAATGAAAACAGAGACAGGACCCAGGACCCTTTAGAGTCAGGAGGCACAATCCCCAAATCCATCCATACCTAGACCCATCCAAACACAATTGCAGAAAAAACAAAGAAAAGGTCCTAAAAGCTACTCAGAAGGGTCGAAAGAAGGAAGAACATGAGAACTGCTTTCCCACCCGCAGCAACAGAAGACAGTGGAGTAACAGAAAGTAAGCATGAGGTTAGAGATGATCTGCAGCTCAACTACTACTGAATGAAATAACCTCTCAGCACTGATCTGCCTAGAGATCAGTGGACAAATGGACACTTACTCAAGGGATACATCCACATGTTCATTTACACACTGTCTGTGTCTGCTCTCCTGCTACAGCAGCGGAGTACTGCTAAGAGAGACCATATTTTTGCTCTCTGAAAGACTTGATTAGAAAGATGGAAAGATAAGCTACAGATTGGAAAAAATGTTTACAAACCACCTATCGGACCAAGGACTCATCTCCAGAGACTCATCTCTAAAGAACTCAAAGCTCAAAAGTAGGCCAGGTACAGTGGCTCACGCTTGGACTCCTTGCACTTTTGGAGGCTGAGGTGAGATGGCTTGAACCCGGGAAGTCAAGGCTACAGTGAGCCATGATTACACTCCTGGTTGCATGACAGAGTGAGACCTTGTCTCACAAAACAAAACCTCCAAAGTAAAAAATGGGAAATAAACACATCAACAATGTTTGCACTCCCAGCCATAGAGAAACAAGGTAGTGCTACACACCTGAGCTCCGGTGAGTTCCAGCATGGGTTGGTGAGTTCCGGGGACTCCGTGGCATAATGCATTAGCTGAACATCCAAATGGCCAGGTTGTGATTTCAGCATCCACTTATGAGTGTACTAGAAAAAGCACTGTTCTAGTACCAAAAAAGGTGGTGGCTGCTGAGAATAAAGCGAGGCTTAGAGGCAGGAATCAAGGTCATGGTCTACCAACCAGATCCTCTCGGGAAGCAGCATTGGACTCATGAAGTGCCAAGACAGCAGGTGGTGTGGCTCCACGGGACTCTTGAAGAATCTGGGAATCAAGCAGAAGCACTCATTGTTCTGACCGTGTAAATACAGAACTGTAAGCTACTACAGCCATCAACAAAACATCTGGCAGGACAAGCAACTCAGAAGATTTACAGCCACAAGGTAACAATGGACTATTATCTGCAGTTAAGGTCCTCTCCCTTCCTCTTAGGGCTTATTTATCTATTTGAGACAGAGTCTTGCTATATCACCCAGGCTGGACTTCAGTGGCACCATCTTAGCTCACTGTAACCTCCATCTCCCGGGTTCCAGCAATTCTCCTGCCTCAGCCTCCTGAGTAGCTGTGATTACAGTCAGGTGCCACCAAGCCCAGCTAATTTTGTGTGTGTGTTTTTAGCGGAGATGGGGTTGCACCATGTTGGCCGGGATGGTCTCAAATGTCTGACCTCATGATCCGCCTGCCTGGCCTCCCAAAGTGTTGGGATTACAGATGTGAGCCACCATGTCCGGCCAGGTTTTTTATTACTATTTTTTAAACAAGGGCTAAATTCTTCCCCTCTCAGACACCAGTGAAGTATTTAAGAAAAGCACTCACCAATTATAGTGAAATTTTGAAAGACAAATTAAAAGGTGGTTAAAATGTGACATGGGAAATGCCCCATAAAACTGCATACCTCAACCATACGTCGGCTTTCTGTTGAAATTGCTCTCTGTCACCCTGATGTGACAGGCAAGCAGTCCAAACCCACGCCATCTTGGCCCCTGTGACTTGTAGTAAGTAACTAAGGCCTGTAATTTCCACCCTACCCAGACAATGTGTAAACTACACTTATCTTGACTTCCGTGAACCACTTAAGTAACAATTAGAATGACCAAAGTTCCCTGGCCCTGGGAATGTCTGAAGCCCCTCACCCTCATCCCCACGCAGAAGGTGGTTTACGGGCATAAAAGGTCTTGACACCCTCCCTTTGAGGCCGTGGGTTAGAGAGACTCGAGTCCTCAGCACCACCGGCAATGAAGACCCTGTAATTTGGCCTACTCTTTGTCTCAGTGGTGATTTCGCGCTCGCTCGGTTACAACTATAAATTACAACATAAAGGCATCTCATGAACTCTCATAAGAAAAAGAGGAAGAAATTAAGACACTTTTTATTATCTTTTTGAGACAGGGTCTTGCTCTGTCCTCCAGGCTGCAGTACACTGGTGCAGCCTCCCAAGTATTCGGGATTACAGGAATCTGCCACCACGTTTTTGTATTTTTAGTGGAGACGGGGTTTCACTATGTTAGCCAGGCTGGTCTCGAACCCCTGACCTCATGTGATCCTCCCACCTCACACCTGACCAGAGAAATTAAGACATTCTAGGCCGGGCACGGTGGCTCAAGCCTGTAATCCCAGCACTTTGGGAGGCCGAGGTGGGTGGATCACGAGGTCAAGAGATCGAGACCATCCTGGTCAACATGGTGAAACCCCGTCTCTACTAAAAATACTAAAAATTAGCTGGGCATGGTGGTGCGTGCCTGTAATCCCAGCTACTCAGGAGGCTGAGGCAGGAGAATTGCTTGAACCCAGGAGGCGGAGGTTGCGGTGAGCCAAGATCGTGCCATTGCATTCCAGCCTGGGTAACAAGAGTGAGACTCCGTCTCAAAAAAAAAAAAAAAGACATTCTCAGATAAACAAAAGCTCAGAGAGTTCATTACACTGGGACCTACCCTGCAAGAAATGCTAAAGGGAGTCCTTCAAGTTAAAATAAAAGGATGCTAGGTGGACATTTGAAGCCACATAAAAAGACCTGTATTATTGGAATTTTGATTCCTATCTCTGATTTTAATTATTTTATTGGATTTAAAAGAGATGTGTAACCATAAGTCTGTGTTAAATATATAATTTATGAAAAAAACAAATTAGGCATGGTGACATGCACCTGTAGTCTCAGCTATGGAGGATTGCTTGAGTCCAGGGGCTGGATGTTACAGTGAGCTATGACAGTGCCACTGCACTCCAGCCTGGGTGACAGAGTGAGACCCTCTCTCCAAAATACAGATATACTTTGTAACAACAACATAGGACGGGGTAGAGCTGTCAAGGAGTAGATTATTTGTATGTGATCGAACTTACTAGTTTAAAATCGATTGCTGTAACTTCAGGATGTACTATGTAATTCTCATGGTAATTACAAAGAAAATATCTATAGAATATACACAAAAGGAAATAAGAAGGGATTCTAAGTGTGTCCCACCAAAAAATCAATTAACACAAAGGAAGGCAGAAGGAAGAAAATGAGAGAGAAAACAAACCAATAAGCCATGCAGAAAACAATCCACAGAGTGGCACCGGGAGGCCCCGTAAATGGTGTGCTGGAGTCCTCCCAGAGCAACTGCTCACTGAGCCCTTGGCTGTGGGCCTCATGGTACAGTCACCCAACAGGGAAGTGAGCTTCGTCAGATGATAGTCTTTAAAAAATGCAAATGAATTCTACAATCAAAAGACTGTAAGAGACTTATACATTGGTTGAAAGTAAAAGAATGAAAAAGGATATTCCATGCAAATGATAACCAAAAAAAAAGGAGGAGGAGCTAGACTAAATAGACTTAAGGTCAAAAGCTGTTTTAAGAGATAATAACAGTCAATCCACCAAAAAGATGTAAGTTATAAATGTGCATGCAGCACACCTCAGAGCTCCTAAATACATGAAGCAAACACCAACAGAATGAAAGGAGAAACAGTTCTACGGAAACGTAGGCGACTTTAACATGTCACTTTTTTTTGAGACAGAATCTGACTCTATTGCCCAGGCTGGAGTGCAGTAGCGTGAGACAGGTCACTGCAACCTCCTGGATTCAAGTGATTCCTGTGCCTCAGCCTCAGAGTAGCTGGGATTACAGGTGTATGCCACTACGCCTGGCTATTTTTAGTAAAGACAGGGTTTCACCATGTTGGCAAGGCTGGTCTCAAACTCCTGACCTCAAGTGATCCACCTCCCTTGGCCTCCCAAAGTGCTGGGATTAAAGGCATGAGTCACTGTGCCTGGCCCAATAACTCACTTTCAATAATGGATACAACACCCAGAGAGAAGATCAAGAAGGAAACGGAGGGCTTGAACAATACTATAGACTAATTGGACCTACCAGACATACACAGATGAGTACACCCAGCAGCAGAATGAACATTCTTCAAAGTACATGTGGAATGTTCTCTGGAAAAGATCATATATTAGGCCTCAAAGCAAGATATAATACATTTTAAATGACTGAAATCATAATAGCAGAAGGAAAACCGGAATATTCACAAATCTATGGGAACTAAACAACATACTACAAAACTATCAATCAAAGAAAAATAATAAGGACAATTAGAAAGTATTTTGAGACAAAACATATCAAATCTTATGGGATGCAACAAAAGCAGTGCTATGAGGGAAATTTATAGCTGTACATGCTTACATTAAAGAAAGCTGGCCAAGGGCGGTGGCTCACACCTGCAATCCCAGCACTTTGGAAGGATGAGGAAGGCAGATAACCTCAGGTCAGGAGTTCAAGACCAGCCTGGTTGACATGACAAAACCCCATTTCTACTAGAAACATAAAAATCAGCCAGGTGTGGTGGCAAGCACCTGTAGTCCCAGCTACTTGGGAGGCTGAGGCAGCAGAATCACTTGGACCTATGAAGAGAAGGTTACAGTGGGCTGAGACTGCAACATAGCACTCCAGCCTAGGCGAGACAGCTAGACTCCATTTCCCCCAACCCCTGCCCCCACCACACACACACACAAAGCAGCAGCAGCCAGGTATACTGACACTGTTCTATAATTCCAGCTACTTGGAAGGAAGGCTGAGCCCAGGAGATTGCTTGAGCCCAGGAATTTGAGACTAACTCAGCAAGTGGCAAGACCCTCTGTCAAATAAAAGAAAAAGGAAAAAGCTCTCAAACCACAGTCCTAACTTTGTACCTTAAATTATCAGAAAATGAAGAACAGCCTAAACCCAAAGCTAGGAGAAGGAAGGCAATAATAAAGGTTACAACAGAAATAAATGAAATAGAAGATGGAAAAACTGACTTATAACTACCAAGGAGATTGAGTCAGTGACCAAAAACTTGACAAGAAAGAAAATTACAAGAACAGATGGCTTCAAGGGTGACTTGCACCAAACATTTACAGAACCAATACCAATCCTGCTCATCTTCAAAAATCCCAAGAATACCTCCAAACTCATTCTGTGAGGCCAGCATTACTGATACCAAAGGCAGACAAAGGAGCATAAGAAAATACACCACTATCCTGGATCAATACAGATGCAAAAGTGCTCAAGAAAATACTAATAAGGAGAATTCAACAGTGTCCTAGATGAATTATACAACATGATCAAGTGAGAGTTATGCCTGGAATGCAAAGATGGTTACCAGAAACACATTAATGAAAGATACCATGTTAACAGAATGAAGGAAAGAAAGCACATGACAATTTGTTTCAATTAGCACAGCAAAAGCATTTAATAAAGTTTAATATCCTTTCATGATTAAAAACATACTGAAACATGTATGTAGAAATTGAAACAACCTCAACATAATAAAGGTCAGATGAACAACCTCCAGCTAATATCATTCTCAATGATGAGAGACAAAGTTTTCCAAGAAGAGGAATAAAACTAATGGTGCCTGCTTTCACAATACTGGATATCCTAGCCAGAGCTATTAAGAAAGAAAGGAAAACGAAAAGGCATCCATATTGGAAAGGAAGAAGTAAAATTTTCTCTATTCACAAATGACATGATCATCTTTGTAGAAAATCCTGAAGACTGCACAAAATAAACTGTTAGAACTAATAATCTGTCCAAGTTTCAGGATTATGAAATCAGCATACAAAAGTCAGTTGCATTTCTACACACTAACAGTCAATGATCCAAGAAGGAAATTAAGAAAACAGTTCCTCCCGGCTTGGTTGTGGATGCCTATAGTCCCAGCTACTTGGGAGGATGAGGCAGAAAAACTGCTTGAGCCTGGGAGGTCAATGCTGTCAGTTTTTATAATGATTATGCCTGTGAATAACCAGTGTACTCCAGCCTGGCAATATAGTGAGACACCATCTTAAAAAAAAAAAAAAAAAAAAGTCAGTTTACAATAGCATCAAAAAGAATAAAATAGGAATAAACTTAACCAGGAGGCAAAGACTGGCAGAATTTAAAGTTCCAGAGACTGGTTGTGTAACAAATGTAAAATATAAAAAATCTTGTATTTATAGATTATAAGGCTCTGTTTCATTAAGATGTCAGTAGGACACAAAGTGATCTACAGGTTTAGTGTAATTGCTCTCAAAATCCCAGTGACATATTTTCTTCAATTATATAAAAATCCACCCTTATAAACTGCATAAAGTTTATATGCAATTTCAAGGGATTCCAAATGGCCAAAGCAATCTTGAAAAAGAAAGTTGGAAGGATTTTACTTCCAAATTTCAAAATGTATTATTAAATGCTACGGTGGTCAAAAGTGTGGTATAGCAGTAAAGACGTACAGAGAGACCAGTGGAATGCAATACACAGTGCAGAAGGAAACTCTTACACATACGGTCAAATGAGTTCAATAAGGATGCCAAGACTTTTCAATCAGGGATGGGACAGTCTTTCAACAAATGGTATGGGAAAACTAGATATCCACAGGCAAAAGAATTAAGTTAAAGCTTTACCTTATATCATGTTTAAAAAACAAACAAACAAAAAAAACCTCAATAATGAATCAAAGACCCAAGTGTAAGATCTAAAACTATACAACTCTTGTTTTTTTTGAGATGGAGTCTCTGTCGTCTAGGCTGGAGTGCAGTGGCATGATCTCGGCTCACTGCAACCTCTGGCTCCCAGGTTCAAGCAACTCTCTGCCTCAGCCTGCCAAGTAGCTGGGATTACAGGCAACCACCATCACGCCTACCTGATTTTTGTATTTTTAGTAGAGACAGGGCATCTTGGTCAGGCTGGTCTTGAACTCCTGACCTTGTGATTCACCCACTTCCGCCTCCCAATGTGCTGGGATTATAGGCATGAGCCACCATTCCAAGCCGACAACTCTTAAAACATAGAAGGAGAGCTTCCTTTGGCAGTCATTTCTTGGATATGACACCAAAGGCCCAAACAACAAAAGGAAAAGTAGACAAATTGGATTGCATCAAAGGATACTATTAACAGAGTGAAAAGGCAACCTGCGGACTGACAGGACAGAGGTGCAAATTACATGTGACAGAGTTCCATCTAGAATACATAAAGCACTCTCACAATGCAACAACAAAAACCCAACTAACGCAGTTCAGAAATGTGCAAAGGATGTGAACAGACAGTCCTCCAAATAAGAGATGCAAATGGCCAATCAGCACATAAGAAGATGCTCACCATCACTAATTATTAGGGAAACAAACCAAAACCACGGGGAGAGGCTGGGCATGCTGGCTCACGCCTGTAATCCCAGTACTCTGAAAGGCCGAGGTGGGTGGATCACTTGAGGTCAGGAGTTTTAGACCAGCCTGGCTGATATGGTAACACCATATCTCTACTAAAAACAGAAAAATTGGCTGGAATGTAGTGGCACATACCTGAAGTCCCAGATGCAGAGAAGGCTGAGGCAGGACAATTGCTTGAACCTGGGAGGTGGAGGGTGCGGTGAGCCAAGATTGCACCACTGCACTCTAGCCTGGGTGACAGAGTGAGACTCCATCTCAAAAAAAGAAAAAGGCCGGGCACGGTGGCTCAAGCCTGTAATCCCAGCACTTTGGGAGGCTGAGGCGGGTGGATCACAAGGTCAAGAGATCGAGACTATCCTGGTCAACATGGTGAAACCCCGTCTCTACTAAAAATACAAAAAAAATTAGCTGGGCATGGTGGCGCGTGCCTGTAATCCCAGCTACTCAGGAGGCTGAGGCAGGAGAATTGCCTGAACACAGGAGGCAGAGGTTGCGGTGAGCCGAGATCGTGCCATTGCACTCCAGCCTGGCGAAACTCCGCCTAAAAAAAAAAAAAGAAAGAAAGAAAAGAAAAAGAAGAAGAAAACCTACATGGACAGGCCACCTCAGACTCATTAGGATGGCTGTAATCAATACAGAAAATAACAAGTGTTAGCGAGGATGCTGAGCAGTTGGAACCCTTGTGTACTCTTACTGGAAGCTTAAAATGGAGCTGCAGCTGTGGAAAACAGTATGGCAATTCATCAAAAAGGTAAAAATAGGCCAGGTGCAGTGGCTCACACTTGTAATCCCAGAACTTTGCGAGGCCGGGGCAGGCAAATCACTTAAGTCCAGGAGTTCAATACCAGCCAGGCCAACATGGTGAAACCCTATCTCTACTAAAAATGCAAAAATTAGCCAGGCATGGTGGTGCAGGCCTGTAATTCTAGCTACTCAGGAGGCTGAGGGATAAGAATTGCTTGAACCCAGGAGGCAGAGGTTGTAGTCAGCCAAGATTGCACCACTGCATTCCAGCCTGGGTGACAGAGCGAGAGACTGTCTCAAAACAAAGAATTACCATATAACCCAGCATTTCCACTTCTGGATGTGTACTCCCTACAATTCAAAGGGCCTCACACATTTATACACCGATGTTCATAGCAGCGTTGTTGAGAGCAAATTCTGACGTGTGTGAAAAATCATATTGTTTGCTGAGAAATCCTATTGAGAGTGGTGGCAAGGGAAACCTAGTCAGCCCCCCAAAGCAGAAAACTGCCCCCAAAGCAGAAAACTGCTCAAAGCACTATAAAACAGTAACCAATATAAGTATGTCTCACGCCAGATGAATTAGTTCTTTGAACACAGGACATGTGAACCTTTCCTTTGTTCCCTTGTAAAGAGTGCTTTCTAGTTTGTCTTTAACCAAGAGTAAACACACACTAGCTGCCTGGTTAGTTTACCTTTAACCAATGAAAGAACACAGAGCATCCGCTTGTAAAACTTGTCACTGTAAAGTCAAGAATAAATACAGCCAGGCGCAGTGGCTCACGCCTGTAATCCTAGCACTTTGGGAGGCTAAGGTGGGTGCATCACGAGATCAAGAGATCAAGACCATCGTGGTCAACACAGTGAAACCCCGTCCTACTAAAAATACAAAAAATTAGCTGGGCATAGTGGCACGTGCCTGTAATCTCAGCTACTCAGGAGGCTGAGGCTGGAGAATTGCCTGAACCCAGGAGGCGGAGGTTGTGGTGAGCCGAGATCGCACCATTGCACTCCAGCCTGGGTAACAAGAGCAAAACTCCGTCTCAAAATAAATAAATAAATAAATACATACATACATACATACATAGGTCAGAGTTTGCTCTGGACTCTCAGCTGGAAATGCTGTGAGACCCCTGGTACTCCCCTCGGAACCCACCTTTGGCTCTCTATCTCTGTTTCTTAATTCCTTCAGCACCGCGTGGGTTGGGCGTCTCCATGACTGAGCTGGTCTCATTATTCATAGCAGCCAAAAAGATAGCAGCAACCCAAGTGCCCACCAACAGATCAACAAACAAATGTGGTCTCTCCATACAGTCAAACATTATTCAGCCTTAAAAAGGAAGGAAATTCCGACACATGCTAGCACATAGATGAACCTTGAGGATGTTTTATGCAAAGTGAAATAAGCCAGTCACAAAAAGAGAAATACTTTATGATTCCACTTATGTGAAGGACCTAGAGTAATCAGATTCACAGAGACAGAAAGTAGAGTGGTGGTGGCCAGGAGCTGGGAGAGACAGTAATGGCTTATTTAATGGGGATAGTTTCAGTTTGGCAAAATTTAGTGAGTTCTCTAGAGTTTGGCTGCACAAAAATATGAATGTACTTACACTGAAGTATGTACTTTAAAATGGTTATGGCAGGGCCGGGCATGGTGGCTCAAGCCTGTAATCCCAGCACTTTGGGAGGCCAAGGCGGGTGGATCACGAGGTCAAGAGATCGAGACCATCCTGGACAACATGGTAAAACCCCGTCTCTACTAAAAATACAAAAAAAATTAGCTGGGCATGGTGGCACATGCCTGTAATCCCAGCTACTCAGGAGGCTGAGGCACGAGAATTGCCTGAACCCAGGAGGCGGAGGTTGTGGTGAGCCGAGATTGCCCCATTGCACTCCAGCCTGGGTAACAAGAGCGAAACTCTGTCTCAATAAATAAATAAATAAATAAATAAATAAATAAAATGGTTATGGCAAATTTTTTGTGTTTTACCACATTGAACATTTTTGACACTGGAAGTGTATATTTACTGAGCACCTCCATGGTGGGCGTGATGATACCATTATGAACACCGTAGTTATAAAAAAATCTTAGGGAGGTACAATTCTAAGTGTAAAAACTAGCAAAGACGGACAATAATAGTCACAGACCTACAGGACTCAGATAATAGGCTTATTAGACAGAGATTATAGATTTCAGAAGGGAACTAGAAATTATTAAAATTACTAATCACTAAATTTGTAGTTCAGTAATTAATTTAGCCGATTAGCTAATTTACTAATTACTGAAAATTACATACTGAAAAAGAACCAGACTGTAGTAGAAAGAGATGGCAGAAAAGGCCACCTAAAGTCCATCTTTTAGACAGTGCTCTTAGCAAATGAGGGACAGAAGGGCACTTCCTGGCCAGGCGTGGTGGCTCATGCCTGTAGTCCCAGCTACTCAGGAGGCTGAGGCAGGGGAATCACTTAAACCCAGCAGGCAGAGGTTCCAGTGAGCTGATATTGCACCACTGCACTCCAACCTGGGCAACAGGGTGAGACTCGATCTCAAAAAACTAAATAGCAGGGTGCAGTGGCTCACGCCTGTAATCCCAGCACTTTAGGAGGCCGAGGTAGACCGATCACTTGAGGTCAAGAGTTGGAGACCAGCCTGGCCATACCCATCTCTATTAAAAATACAAAAATTAGCTGGGTGTGGTAGCAGGCATCTGTAATCTCAGCTGCTCAGGAGGCCGAGGCAGAACTGCTTGATCCCGGGAAGCAGAGGCTGCAGTGAGGCACTGCACTCCAGCCTGGGTGACAGGGTGAGACTCCATCTCAAAAAAATTAAATAAATCTCATCTTTTAAACAATTCTCCTAGCAGATGAGGGATAGAAGAGCACTCCCTTACCCTGGTGGCTCTAAGTGTCCAGTCTGTGCCGTTGACCATCACAGTACTGCAAACTGTACTGAAGATCCCACCCACACAGTGAGAGTTCCCTTTAGCCTGCACTTTGGGTTGGATGCATCCAGAGCTCTCAATGCATCATGTGCTAAGACTCTACCCTCCCCTGGGCTGGGAAGTATGTCTTGGTCTTCTTTCTCCAGGCTGCTGGTGGCAGAGCCTGACATGGAGTGAGTGCTCCATAGACACTTATTCAGGTTCCTAAGAACTCAGCAGGCTGGGCCTAACACCACTGCCTGCAAAGGCCTGGCAGGTGTAGGGACTCATCAACCCGTCCCTGCTGCTCTTACAGAAAGGGGAGAGGGAGATAGGTGGGAGTCGATGGAGAGTTGTCCTTTTAATAAGGAGGACCAGGGGCTGTAATAGGGGCCCCGGCATAATTTATTTCAGGAAATAGCAGGGGCCCCTCTCCTCTGGGACCCATAGCCTGGCCTTACTTCTCTTCTCTCTTCTCTGTTCTTTATAGTTTGAGATTTTGTCTAAGCCAGCACTAGGCTGCCAAAGACTTCAAACTCCTTCACCTTCTACTCTAATTCCAGCTGCTTGATAAGGGCAAGATTCTTGGCTGGGACAGAATAACCAGCATGGAATGCCGGGCAACTCAGAACGGCATGTGCTGCAAATAGCTCAGAAGAGCTATTTGCCATTGCGCTCAAAATACTTCTGAGGACGTGAAACTCCCCCACTGGTCTGGGTAATTCCCCTCCTTCCTCCACATCTCCACTTTAAACGAAGAGACAGCACGGCCAGTGAGTCCCAGCCCTGCAGAGAGAGCTCTACCCGGCTCCTGATCATGCCCAAGGTATTTATTCATTTATTCAACAGCCATGTGGGAAGCCACCGCTTCAAAACGCTGACTGTGTGGAGGGGGACAGGAAGCCAGGTTCTCAGCTGGCTGGTCCTAGCATTCCCTGCCTGATCCCGGGATCTCCTGAGGCAGGAAGTTCTATGAGGAGAACTGATAGCTCTTCAGAAGCCCAGGCAGAGAGCTGCTCTCTTTGGGATAGACACACTGGGACTGAATGCTTTGGAGGGCCTCCGTTTTGGTAGGGGCACCTGAGAATTAGGGCCCTCAGGCTAGAGCATTCAAAGTTTTTTAAATTTCTTTTGGAACATAACCTTTTCCTTTTGAGTTTTCAACTGAAAAATAAAGCTAGCAGAATCCAAGAATACGTCTCTGGATTGGGGCTGATCATCCACTCAGGAGATGGGGAGACGTGGGCAGCTATGGAATCTTCTCACCGATAGAGGGTGCCCTTGAGCCCTCTTTGGGCTGAGACTTTAGTAGGAGATTGTAGGGTCCAGATTCCAGAGCAAAGGGCCAGGTGTCAGCCACGGGGACTGAGGCAAGCTGAAGGCCAGACACCAGACTTGGCTGTCCCCGACTTCCCCACCCATGAATCCCTGGTGCACAGCAGGTGCTAGATGAAGTTCAGAAGAAAGAACTCCAGGGTAAATGGGAATGAGAAGGTTGGTCCTCCACATTCCCATGCTGGAGGGAAGAGAAGGGAGAGTGGCTGGGATCTGAGTGTTTGCTATGGTTACAGCCTAAAGACCCCGCCCGAGCCCCGGCACTGCTCAGAGTATCTTGAAAGATGTTTGATCTTAAGCCTTACAGTAGTCCAATGAAGAATGGATGATCTCCTTAACGAGGGAAGAAACAAAGGCTCAGAGAGTTGAGGGGATTCCCCCAAGGTCATATAACCTACAAATGGCCAGGACGGTGCTGATGAGGGCCTGTCTGCCTCCCAATGCTGCCCACGCTCAATCACCCCCCACCACTTCTGCTTTTGCAATAATAGCCTTATGCCACATATTCTACCAGTTACTTTATGAAAGGAAGCCAACTAAACTTTAGCCATATCCCAAGCCATAACAGGTAGCTCCTGTTCAAAATACCCTGTAAATCAGGTTATGCAAGATCAGATATGCACCCACAACTGTTACAGGTACTGTGCTAGCCACTGTTTTGGGGAACTCAGCCTAGGACTATGAGTGAAGAGACAACTCACAAAGAAAAGCAAATCACTGGCATGCAGGGGGCCCTGAGCAATTCAGAGTCAGAGGCAACTAGAGTGTGCAGCCACCTGACCTGCTGTTTCCCAATATGCTTAATGGATCCATGATGTCGGGTCCACAAAGGAAATGCAGAAGCCTTCCCTTGTGGGTCAAGTATTTACCAAAAACACAGCAGTGGACTGAACACCAGCAGAGATACAAAGAGGGAAATACAGTTCTCCCTTCACAAGGCAGGTTGGACAACATCAATATTTTGCAGTTAAGATGTGCAGGTGGAGTGTGTGTGCATGCCCAGAATTTAAAGACAAACAGATGGGACAGGGAATGATTCCAGCAGAAAGACCAATAAATACTCACATCTACAATGTATACCGAACTGCAGCCTAGACAACATAGCAAGGCTCTGTCTCTATGAAAAATTTAAAAATTAGCCGGGCATGGTGGCACATGCCTGTAGTGTCAGCTACCCAGGAGGCTGAGGCAGGAGGATCACTTGAGCCCAGGAGTTTAAAATTACAATACACTGTGATCACATCACTGCACACCAGCCTGGGCATCAGAGCAAGGCCCTATCTCCAAAAAAAAAAAAGACATTTACAGAAAAATCAATGTATGAAAATCCAAAATAAAATATTAGCCAATAAACCCCACTGGGGCTTTAAAAAAAAACTTACTCAGCTGGGCGTGGTGGCTCATGCCTGTAATCCAGGCACTTTGGAGGCCAAGGCGGGCGGATCACCTGAGGTCGGGAGTTCAAGACCAGCCTGGCCAACATGCTGAAACCCCATCTTAATTTAAAAAAAAAAAAAAAAAAAAAAACTTACCTAAACCAAGAGAGACTTCTACAGTGTGAAAAAAGGATGGCTCAAAATTAGAACTTTTCATTTTATTTATATTAATATGTTGAAAATCATAATCATCACAGATGTTGAAAAGGCATTTGACAAAATTTACTACAAAATTTAAAGAAACTTATCAAATTAGAAAGAGGGATACTTCCTTAAATTACACACAATAAAGGAAATTAAACCCAGACACACACCCATCAAGCCAAAGCCCAGCATCATTTGTAAGGCATGGAAGCGATAGAAGCTTCCATCAACCTTTGGAACAAAAGAATGCCCTCTGTTACCACTATTATTTTGGAGGCCCGAGCTGACGCAACTAGGCGAGGAAAGTAAGACATTAAAGAAAAAAGCGGAAGGTGAAATAGTTACATTTACTCTGAAAAATTAGGCAGACAGATTTTGCTAACGAGTTAGGTACAAAGAAACATACTAAACCGTCTTCCTTTTTCTTAATTTTTAAACTATAGAGATGGAGCCGGGCACAGCTCATGCCTGTAATCCCAGCACTTTGGGTGACCAAGGCAGGTGGATTGTTTGAGGACAGGAGTTTGATACTAGCCTGACCAACATGGCAAAACCCTGACTACTAATAATGCAAAAATTAGCCAGGTGTGGTGAAACACCTGTCATACCAGGTACTCGGGAGGCTGAGGCATGACAGTTGCTTGAACCTGGGAGGTGGAGGTTGCAGTGAGCTGGAACTGTACTACTGCACTCCAGCCTGGGCGACAGAGCAAGACCCTGTCTCAAATAAATAAATAGATAGATAGATAGATAGATAGATAGATAGATAGATAGATAGATAGATAGATAGATAGATAGAGACGGGGTCGTCTTATGCTGCCCAGGCTGGTCTCAAACTCCTGGGCTCAAGCAATCCTTCTGCCTCAGTCTCCCAAAGTGCTAGGATGACGCCTGAGCCACCACACCTGGCCTCAGACAGTCTTCCTATGTACAAATAAGCAGTTAGAAAAGAGAAAACATCCCATTTGCAACAGCACACCCCAAAAAAACAAAACTCCCAGACATAAATATGCAAAAATATGCACACACCATCCATATGAAGAAATCTTTCAATGAAACACTTTGAATGCAAAGAAAGCCATGCTGCATATGTTATCGAGAAAGATTCAACATTAAAAAGATGTCGTGGTCAGATGTGGTGGCTCACACCTGTAATCCCAGAACTTTGAAAGGCTGAGGTGGGCGGATCACAAGGTCAGGAGTTTGAGACCAGCCTGAGCAGCATAGTGAAACCCTGTTTCTACTAAAAATACAAAAAAATTAGCTGAGCATGGTGACCTGCAACTGGAGTTCCAGCTACTCAAGAGGCTGAGGCAGGAGAATTGCTTCATCTAGTAGGCAGAGATTGCAGTGAGCAGAGACTGTGCCACTGCACTACAGCCTGGGTGACAGAGTGAACTCCATCTCAAAAAACAAACTAAAAGATGTTACTATCAATATCAAGTAGGGGTGTGTGGAAATGGAGCCTTCACATGCTGGGGGAACATAAAACAGCATGGCCACTCCAAAAGACAGTTTGGCAGTTTCTTAAAAGGTAAATATAAATTTATCTTATGGAGTCTGATGCTGTGGCTCAGACCTGTAATCCCAGCATTTTGGGATGCCAAGGTGGGTAGATCACCTGAAGTCAGGAGTTCAAGACCAAACTTGGCCAACATGATGAAACCTCGTCTCTTCTAAAAATACAAAAAAGTAGCCCAATGTGGGGCGGGTGCCCGTAATCCCAGCTACATAGGAGGCTGAGGCAGGAGAATAGCTTGAAAGTGGAAGGCGGAGGTTGCAGTGAGCTGAGATTACGTCACTGCACTCCAGCCTCGGTGACAGAGCCAGACTCTATCTCAAAAAACAAAAAGAATTAGGTGTGGTGGCACACGCCTGTAATCCCAGCTACTCAGGTGGCTGAGGCAGAAGAATCACTTGAACCCAGGAGGTGTAGGTTGCAGTGAGTCAAGATCATGCCACTGCACTCCAGCTTGGGCAACTGAGTGAGACTGTCTCCAAACAAAGTGTCAACATCAGTGGCTCTCTGTATATTCACAGAATGGTGCATCCATCACCACAATCGATTTTAGAACATTTTCATTTCCCCAACAAGGAACCCTGCTATCCTTGGTCATCATCCCTCCCAATTCTTCCTCCCACCCCCAGCACTAGGTAACCAGTAATCTGCTCCCTGTCCCTCTGGATTTTCCCATCTGAACATTTCATATAAATGGGATGATACCGTATGTGACCCTTGGTGACTGGCTGCTTGGACTTGGCATCAAGTGTCAGGCTCACCCACATGTGGCCCATGTCTTTGCTTCATTCCTTTTCACTACCTTATTGCCCAACTGGTGTCATAAGCACTGCAGGTGAACTGTGAAAAGTTAGGGTGTGTGTTATAAAAAAGTTAGAACAATTGCTAAAGAAAGCATATATAGCTAAAAACATAGAGCAAAAAGATACAGCCAAAAAGCCACTAGAGATGAAAGGATACGTGAAGAATCACTCCATTTATCTAAAAGAAGGCAGGAAAGGAGGAACAAAACACGGAAGAGAAATAGGCCAGGCACGCTGGCTCACTACTAAAAATACAAAAAAAAAAAAAAAAAAGAATTAGCAAGACACAGCGGCGCACACCTGTAATCCCAGCTACTTGGGAGGCTGAGGCAGGAGAATCGCCTGAATCTGGGAGGCAGAGAATGCAGTGAGCCGAGATCACGTCACTGCGCTCCTGGGCGACAGAGCAAGACTGCCTCAAAAAGAAAAGAAAAAAAAAGAAAAGAAAAAACACAAATGGCATAAGTTAGAGATTCCATTGAACTGTAAGTGAATGAAACACTCCAAATGAAAGTGAGAGAGTGAGACTGAATTTTAAAAAACACAAACAAAAACATGACCCATCTATCTAATGTGTAGAAGAGACACCCTTTAAATACAAAAACATAGTCAAGAAGAAAACAACAGGATGAAAAAAGCTATCTATGTAAACATTAGTTATAAGAAAGCTCTATTACCATCAGATAAACAGATAAGTAATATGTGGGCTTCCTCCTTCTTTGAGGGAACATTTAAAAACTGAGAATATGAGGTTGGTGCAGTGGCTCAGGCCTGCAATCCCAGCACTTTGGGAGCCTGACGTGGGCAGATAACCTGAGGTCAGGAGTTCAAGACCAGCCTGGCCAACATGGCAAACCCTTGTCTCTACTAAAAATACAAAAATTAGCCAGGCACAATGGCGGGTGTCTTTAACCCCAGCTACTCGAGAGCCTGCCGTGGGAGAATGGCTTGAATCTGGCAGGCACAGGTTGCAGTGAACTGAGATTATGCCATATACTCCAGCTAGGGTGACAGAGCGAGACATCGTCTCAAAAACAAACAAATACCAGAGAATGGTACACTTTAAACTGCTGCATTTTGTAGTATGTGAATTACATGTCAATTTCTTAAATGACTGGTAGGAGAAGGCAGGCACTGAAAATTATATTTTGGTTTTGTAATTAAGCAAGATATTTCTTCCTCTCTCCCCCAAAAATGTCCTCTTTCAGTTTCTGCAGACTTCGTCCTTCCCTCCCCTATCCATCCACCCAGAGGAACTTTTATCTGTTCCCACCCAACCAGATTAGAAGCCTTTGTTTGTCTTTTAAGGTCTTCAAAGGTTTCCTGTGGGCAAAGCATCTGCAGGAATGCATGGGGCTGAAGGTTAAAGGCAAAGAAAACAAGGCATAAATTATTTCGCTCTCATTTCATTTGTCCTTGTACGCCCATGGTTAGTGCTTAGTGCAGTGACAAAAATCTGCTTTTGAAGGTTTTGTTTTGTTTTGTTTTTTGAGACAGAGTCTTGTTCTGTAGTCCAGGCAGAGGTGCAGTGGCACAATCTCAGCTCACTGCAATCTCCATCTCATGGGTTCAAGAGATTCTCCTGCTTCAGCCTCCTGAGTAGCTGGGATTACAGACACCCATCACCACGCCTGGCTAATTTGTGTGTTTTTAGTACAGGCGGAGTTTCACCATGTTGTCCAAACTGGACTCAAACTCTCTTTTTTTTTGAGACGGAGTTTCGCTCTTGTTGCCCAGGCTGGAGTGCAATGGCACGATCTCGGCTCACCGCAACCTCCGCCTCCTGGGTTCAGGCAATTCTCCTGCCTCAGCCTCCTGAGTAGCTGGGATTACAGGCACACGCCACCATGCCCAGCTAATTTTTAGTATTTTTAGTAGAGACGGGGTTTCACCATGTTGACCAGGATGGTCTCGATCTCTTGACCTCGTGATCCACCCGCCTCGGCCTCCCAAAGTGCTGGGATTACAGGCTTGAGCCACCGCGCCCGGCCTTTTTTTTTTTTTTTTTAAGACAGTCTCACTCTTTCGCCAGGCGCCAGGCTGGAGTGCAGTGGCACAATCTCGGCTCACTGCAACTTCCGCCTACTGGATTCAAGCAGTTCTTCCGCCTCAGCCTCCCAAGTAGCTGGGACTACAGGCGCACACCACCACGCCCAGCTAATTTTTTTGTATTTTTAGTAGAGATGGGGTTTCACCATGTTGGCCAGGATGGTCTCGATCTCTTGACCTCGTGATCCGCCCGCCTCGGCCTCCCAAAGTGCTGGGATTACAGGTTTGAGCCACCGCGCCCGGCCTGGACTCAAACTCTCACAGGAGAAACATCATGTGATCTGCCTACCTCAACCTCCCAAAATACTGGGATTACAGGCGTGAGCCACCTCACCTGGCCAGGTCAATTTTCTCTAATGGAAGTAACAAAACAGGTATAATCCAAAAATCACAGATATATCAAAAATTTTAAAACAGTGTCAGAGGCCAGGGGCAGTGCCTCATGAGTATGATCCCAACACCTTGGGAGCCCAAGGCTGGAGGATCATTTGAGACCAAGAGTTCGAGACCATCCTGGCCAACACAGCGAGATCTCTTATCTGTAAAACATTTTTTAATGATACAGGAAAACGCTAACTTGGGTAGTGACAGTTTCAATGCATCACTGCCTGGTCTTCTGGGTTTTGTTCTGAACCTTGTGATAGATGATTAAATCATGTGTCCAAGCTCAGGGACTTCCCGTTGTACACAGATGATGCTACCTGGAGCACCCCGCTCCAATCCCCCTCCCTTCAACTTGTCCCACTGTGTCATATTCAGCCCAGACCAGGGTAAGCCCCACTCATGTCATCAACCTTGCCTAGGCCAATGACCTAAAAAAGATCCCCATCAACCCTCACAAAGGGCAGAGTGACTCAGTTCACCCACATAGTGCAGGCCAGCTGCCTGCCTTGCACTGTCTCCAGACCTGGGCCAGTGTACAAACTACACAGCCAGGGCCCTGTGCTCAAAAGGGTCCCTAACACTTGCTTGAATGCTCTGCTGCTTTAATCTTTTTCTTTCTTTCTTTCTTTCTTTTGAGACATAGACTCTTCACTGTCACCCAGGCTAGAGTGCAATGGCGTGATCATGGCTCACTGTAACCTCCACCTCCCGCGTTCAAGCGATTCCCCTACCTCAGCCTTCTTAGAAGCTGAGATTACAGGCACCCACCACCATGCCCAGCTAAGTTTTGTATTTTTAGTAGAGGTGGGGTTTCACCATGTTGGCCAGGCTGGTCTCGAACTCCTGAACTCGTGATCCGCCTGCCTCAGCCTCCCAAAGTGTTGGGATTACAGGCGTGAGCCACTGCACCCAGCCCACTTTAATCTTAATTTCTGAAAATTACTGATTTTCATTTTGTGCTGATCCCTGCAGATTAAGTAGCAGTTCCTACTTCAGAGCCACTTAAGGACGATTCTTGGGTGGCTAGAGTAGGCTGGGATTTAAAGTAAGGGGCTGGCCAGGCACAGAGCCCCTCCGACAGGGAGACCTTTACCTTGCTCTAAAGTAACCCTCTCAGAGCCATTTCCTAATGAAGCCTGAAACAGCCCGGTGACCTGCCCTCAACTGTTTTAATCACTGGCTGTCCCTCTCTTCAAGAGTGAGTACATTTCACATAAATGCATAATTAATACTAACAAGAGGGGCTGTGCCCATGGACTGGGGTCCTGTCATGGGCATTCTGTGTTTGGGGTCCCTGGGAGGCACAGGACCCAGATCTGTCCTTAAGAGTATGACAACAGATCACTCTTCAGTGCCCTGTCCTGAGCAGGACAAGACCTAGCAGCCCTTTCGGTCAATGCTGAAACATCTCCCAGCACTTTGGAGCAATGGTGGCATTTGCAGGATGGTTGGCAGGAGGCCAGCTGTGCCTCAGTGACTCTGGCAGTTCAAACCCACAACCCAGCCAACTCACCCTGGGCTCCAACCAGCCTGGCTAACTGGGAACAGCCATTCCCAGCTTCACTCAGGCATCTGAAAGATCCTTTCTTTCCCATGAAGCCTCTTGCAGGGTTTCAGGAAAGACATGGAAACAGTAAGGGGAAACCACAAATCCATGTAACTGTAATAGCATCACCTCTTGGTCCATGGGGGTTGGGGGAAGGTGCTTCCTATGTTGAATTTCATTCAGATGCCAGCCTGGTGGGGGTAGGAGCAATGCCATTTGCTTCATCTCACAAGATTGCATCAGCCCTCCAAGAGACAAAGCCAGGGACTGTGACTGGCTAGCAAAACCAGGACCAGGACCGACCGGACCTCTCTGACTTTGGAGCCTTAGGGCAGGCTGCTGATGTCCACGGATCCGGGCCTAGTGTAGCCTGTGTGATCAGCCGGGGCTGAGGTTCCCTCTGCTGACAGAGCTTTCCCTCTTAAGGACACTGGTGGGGCCGCGGCCCCGTCAGATCATCTGTCCCTGGGAACACTCTTTTCCAGAGAACTCCAATGAGGAAGAGAAAGTGGGTCCACTGACTTCCGTGTCTCTCAAAATAACTTTGTAAAAGTACATAAGGACCCAACGCTGCGCTTATAATCAGACAGTTCAGGACCCTCCGTTCTGAGAGCAACAACATTGGCCATCTCCTTCTCCTGTTTGGGTCTCAAACTCTGCCTCTGCAGCCTTGTTTTGAAGGCTAAGTTTCCAGCCAGAACAAGTGCCCACGCTTGGCTCTCCCAACCCCATGCCCCTGCCATAGCCAGGAAGGCTGAGGACAGACTGCTCCCCTAGACAGAGCTGGCCATGACCGAAGGACCCTTAGAGGCAGGCAGAGCCCTTTGTCCTTTTTTGTCACTGTGCCGACCACCTTGGGAGCTGATTCTGCTCCTTAAACCTTCTGGGAACACTTAAGACCCCCCCAGCACTGCAAAAAGGATTAAGTCAACTGAGATAAGACATGTTTTTCCAGTTAGTTATAAACCACCCATGTTGGAGTTTTTATCAAACTGGCTGGTTGCTTTCCCATTACCAAGAGTCCTCGTTCTTTCTGCATAATTTCACAAGGTTTCCAAGTAAATTTGGTACTAACAGCCTATGACCATGAAATAAACAGGACGCTCACAGTGAAGTGCTAAAGCCAAAATCTTCTCTTCCATTTGCCATGCTATGAGAAAGGAGATGGAAAGTAACTTCCACCTACCAAACTTCCCCACCTCAGGCTTCTTAAGACACACATCAACAGGTGCAACAACGTTTGTGTTGGGATATGCATTTTACTATACATGTGCGTCTTTAAAAAGACTTTTCCTGGCCAGGTGCGGTGGCTCACGCCTGTAATCCCAACACTTTGGGAGGCCAAGGTGGGCAGATCACAAGGTCAAGAGATCAATACAATCCTGGCCAACATGGTGAAACCCCATCTCTACCAAAAAATACAAAAATTAGCTGGGCGTGGAGGCACATGACTGTAGTCCCAGCTACTCAGGAAGCTGAGGCAGGAGAATCACTTCAACTTGGAAGTCAGAAGTTGCAGTGAGCCTGGATTGTGTCATTGCACTCCAGCCTGTCAACAGAGCAAGACTCCATCTCAAAATAAAGAAATATTTTTCCCGGGCCGGGCGCGGTGGCTCAAGCCTGTAATCCCAGCACTTTGGGAGGCCGAGGCAGGTGGATCACAAGGTCAAGAGATCGAGACCATCCTGGTCAACATGGTAAAACCCTGTCTCTACTAAAAATACAAAAAAAATTAGCTGGGCATGGTGGCACTTGCCTGTAGTCCCAGCTACTCAGGAGGCTGAGGCAGGAGAATTGCCTGAACCCAGGAGGCGGAGGTTGCGGTGAGCCGAGATCGTGCCATTGCACTCCAGCCTGGGTAACAAGAGCGAAACTCCGTCTCAAAAAAAAAAAAAAAGAAAAAAGAAAGAAATATTTATCCCACTGACATTTATTTCTCACGCCAAGTTGGGACCTGCTGGCAAACTAGGGAGACCAAGATCCCAGAGCCAATGTGCTCACTCTCCTTAAAGGGGTGTGACACCAGCCAGAGAGGTGGACAATGTGGTAAAGGCAGGGAAAACACTGTCTCACACTTAGGAAGACAGAAGAGGTCTCGCAATGGGCAGGGCAGCCCTGGGAGCAAGTGATTCCTAATAGCAGGAATAAATATTACAGCAAGTGCATCACATGTGGGAGGAATCTAATAAGGCTGTTCTTTTTTTGTGATGGAGTCTTGCTTTGTCACCCAGGCTGAAGGGCAGTGGTGCAATATTGGCTCACCACAACCTCTGCCTCCTAGGCTCAAGCAATTCTCCTTGCTTAGCCTCCCAAGTAGCTGGGATTACAGGCATGCGCCACCATGCCTGGCTAAGTCTTTGTATTTTTAGTAGAGACAGGATTTCTCCATGTTGGTCAGGCTAGTCTTGAACTCCCGACCTCAGGTGATACGCCTGCCTTGGCCTCCCAAAGTACTGGGATTACAGGTGTGAGCCACTGCACCCCGCCAATACATTTGTTTTTTTAAGCTCCTAAGTTTGTGGCAATTCTTTACGCAGCATTACCAGCTCTGACCAGAGGTCTCAAGCACCAACCCCGGTTGTCATACCTGTGGAAAATGCCAAGTCCTCACATGCCTCTCCAGGCCTCCCAGAGACCTCCTGTGGTCCCATCAGCCTCCTAAAGGCCCCTTAGGGCACTGTCACTACACTCTGCAGGAGCCACATGAGAGCAGTGAGGAGAGGAGTCGCTGTGGAATTTGAAGCTTCTAAGTCCTGGTCCCCCAGGGCCTCAGGTGTCTTACCCAGGTGTGCTATTAACATGATGTATCGCTTGACGTTAACCTTGGCTGGCTGGCTGGGGCAGTCTGTCAGGTTTTGCCACTGTAAAGTGACTCTTTTATCCCCCTTTCCACTCTGGAAGAAAGTCACTGTGCACAGCTCACACTGACCGAGGAGGAATCCTCAACTTTTATTTATTGAGTTTGGCAACTCTGCCTGTCACACCAGCAAATTTCAAGTACTCCATAGATCCACGAGGCTGCTGACAATCACATTAGACAGTGCAGCTCACTCCAGAACATCAAGGAAAAGCAAGTACCCACACATCAGTCTTTCGGGTACCACTGTACTATTGTTTACTTAATAGTTTTCTGTAAAAGGGCTCACTTTTTTTTTTCTTTTTTTGAAATGAACTCCCACTCTGACACTTAGGCTGGAATGCAATGGAGTGATCTCAACTCACTACAACCTATGCCTTCTGGATTCAAGCGACTCTCCTGCCTCAGCCTCCCGGGTAGCTGGGAATATAGGCACACACCACCACACACACCACTGGCTAATTTTTATATTTTTAGTAGAGACAGGGTTTCACCATATTGCCCAGGCTTGTCTCGAACACCTGACCTCAGGTGATCCGCCTGCTTTGGCCTCCCAAAGTGCTGAGATTACAGGTGTAAGCCCCTGCACCCAGTCACAGGGCTTTTTTTAAAAAGGGAACTTGATATCACTACCTTGCAACGGCCCAGTATCAAGGATGGCCCTGGACGTCCAAGAGGTAGAGCAGCTCTATTCCTCCACATAGGCTTTTCCAGCCTTCCTTTCTTCTCCTCCTCAGAAGCCTGGGACAGGTGGGGACCCCTTGGTCCTGGTCCCCTGGGCTCCAGGGTCCCCACTCGAGGGAGCCTTTGTCAGTTCACAACCAGCATCACGGGCAGCTCTGACCCCTCCTGTGCCCCAGGTGTCTCTGGGCCAGAAAGCTGTAGATCCGTGCCTGCCAAACCTGGTTGATAATGAGAGTCACCGGAGAACTTTCTAAAAGCTTAGACTTTCTTGAGTCCCCAGCAAGTGGATTCTAATTGAAGATATGGGTAGGGACCACGTAAAAACAGCCCAGGTGGAGCTGATAATTAGCTACATGCCAGAGTCCTACAAGCAGGACAACCAGGCTTAGCTGTGCTCTGGGAAAATTTTCACCTGCAAGTAATGCACAGCTGTCCGATGGAAGACCCCAGGGCTTCAAGTTGTCCTGCCTTTCCGGACACAGCCATTGTACTTCTTACATACGTTGGCTGATGTATAAAACTAAGCTGTATAAAAAAAAACTAAGCTGTAAAAAAAAAAAGTATAAAACTAAGCTGTGGCGGTGGCGCAAGCCTGTAATCCCAGCACTTTGGAAGGCCGAGGCGGGTGGATCACGAGGTCAAGAGATCGAGACCATCCTGGTCAACATAGTGAAACCCCGTCTTAACTAAAAATAAAAAAAATTAGCTGAGCATGGTGGCACGTGCCTGTAATCCCAGCTACTCGGGAGGCTGAGGCAGAAGAATTGCCCGCGTCCAGGAGGCGGAGGTTGCGGTGAGCCGAGATCATGCCATTGCACTCCAGCCCGGGTAACAAGAGCGAAACTCCGTCTCAAAAAAAAAAAAAACTAAGCTGTGTCCCGACCACCCTGGGCACATGTCATCAGGACTTCCTGAGGCTGTCTCAGGAGTGTGCATCCTCAAACTTGGCAAAATAAACTGTCTAAATTAACTGAGACTTGTCTCAAATTTTCAGGGTTACAAATAATACCAGCAAATCAGGAGACCTGCCGAAGGGAAAAAGAAGGTAGTCTAACTTCGTTATGATTGCAAAAATGAATCTGGTATATCCATATAATAGGATATTACTTAGCAAATAAAAGGAAAAGAACTACTGACACAAAAAACACCATGGATAAATCTCAAAATAATCACGTTGAACGAAAAAAGCCAGAAAAAAAGAATACCTACTGTATGATTCTATTTATATAAGTTAAAAAATGAAAACTAATCTACAGTTACAAAAAGCTTATCAGTGGTTGCCTGTGGATCAGAGGCAGGAGGGAGACAGTACTGAAGGGTACAAGTAACATGTATGTAACTCTGTAACATACAAAAATTTCTTTTCAAATACTGTATCTTTTGTAATGGGAAATTTCTTAGGCTAATGCCTTAAGCATTACCGCCTTTCAATGGTTGCTTGTACCTCTCAAAATTCTTAAGCAGTTCATGGAATATAAAAGGTAGATAAATTTAAATCTGAATTCACTCTACCAATTCTAGTCAGTCTTTTTTCAGATACATAATTGATGGTTCAATTGGGATGTTGGGATGACAAGTACATCTATTACCTCTAGTGGTGACAGCTCTATGGCTAAATACCTACGTGAAAACATCTAACTTTACACTTCTAATAAGTGCGGCTTGGGTGTCACTTGACTCCTCAATAAAGCTGTTTAAAATTTTTTCGTAAAAATAAGTTCACATTGACCACCAATCGGGTTTAACTGAAACCTTACAAAATGAAGAAGGATGTCAGATCGCAGTTACATATCATGCTTTGTGGGCAAGCAATTTCAGAATAAATACAGATGTCAAATACTTAAACGTCTGTATTTCTTCCCATTCATCCTTTTCATGATTTTAAAGAAGCTAAAGCATTTTACAAAAAAATTCCATCACTTCAAGTTTTTTACAGAGACTCTCTGAAATTCAATAAACATTTAACTTTTTGGAAAAGATGGGACCTTAAACACCATCCTGTCCAACTTTCTCAGTTTACGGAAACAAACTTAGCCCCTCCCTTTATAGGGAGTTCATCCAGTCTCATGGCTTTGGAGTCAGTTCTGTGTTGCTGACACCTACCTTTGCCTTTTTTTTCTTTTTTTGAGACAGAGTTTCCTTCTTGTTACCCAGGCTGGAGTGCAATGGCGCGATCTCGGCTCACCGCAACCTCCACCTCCTGGGTTCAGGCAATTCTCCTGCCTCAGCCTCCTGAGTAGCTAGGATTACAGGCACGTGCCACCATGCCCAGCTAATTTTTTGTATTTTTAGTAGAGACGGGGTTTCACCATGTTGACCAGGATGGTCTGGATCTCTCGACCTCGTGATCCACCCACCTCGGCCTCCCAAAGTGCTGGGATTACAGGCTTGAGCCACCACGCCGGGCCCTACCTTTGTCATTTTAATCTTGACCTCCCCACTGAACTACAGACATTTATTCCACTGCCCACTAAACCACCTCACTTGACTATCTATTATCTAAAACCAATTGTGGCCAAAAGGTATCTTCTGATTCTCCTCACCACCAACTTCTCCTCCAATTTTCCCCATCTTAGTGATTGAACCATCACACATTCAGTTGCTCAACTAAAACCCAGAAATCGACTCTTCACTACTCATCTCCTGCCTTCCACATGGAATCCACACTTAAGTTTTTAGCTCTGTCTGCAAAGTATATTGCCAAAGCTGGCCCAGGCTCCATCTACACAGCTACTATGGCTTCTTACCCAGACAACAGCTCTGAAAGGTCCCCATTTACTCTTCTGCCTCTACCAGTCAGTCACTACACAGTAGCCACAGTCACGAGGCCATCAATCCCCAGACCTAGAACACTCAACAGACTTGCTACCATCATTAAAGTGACATCCTAACTCCTTATTCTGCCCTAAGAGATCAAGGCCCTTTCCACCTCTCTAGCCTCATCTACCACTATTTCTTCTCCGGATACATTCCAACATTTCATACTGACTGTCTCCAACACACTAAACTCATTTCCACCCCAAAGCCAACGCTTTCCCACCTCCATACCTGTAACGCACACAGATACTTCATCATTCATATCTCACTCAAATAACATCTTCAAAAGCTTCCCAGACCTCACAGTCTACAGAAGCATCACCTGGTGAGAAGCTGGTGGTGAGGGGAATGAATCAGGAGCCCTTTGGCTACAAGTTTAGAAATGTATTAGGTATTCAAGCGAATATTTAATTCACTTATCATAGACCCCATTTTACTGACGTTACAGTACTTATCACTATCCAAAATTATCTTGTAAAGTTCTTTACTTATTATATATGCTAATAAAATTCATTCATTCATTCATTCATTTATTCATTCATTCATTCCTGCTATGCCTATCAGAAGCATTAGCCCAAATAAGAACTGTGATCACCAGGCACGGTAGCTCACACCTGTAATCCCAGCACTCTGGGAGGCCAAGGTGGGTGGATCACGAGGTCAAGAGATCGAGACCATCCTGGTCAACATGGTGAAACCCCGTCTCTACTA
This sequence comes from Saimiri boliviensis, assembly GCF_048565385.1. Classification (NCBI taxonomy): domain Eukaryota; kingdom Metazoa; phylum Chordata; class Mammalia; order Primates; family Cebidae; genus Saimiri; species Saimiri boliviensis. The sequence continues at coordinate 90,120,002 of NC_133450.1, read as the reverse complement.
AAAATGCAAAAAATTAGCTGGGCATGGTGGCACGTGCCTGTAATCCCAGCTACTCAGGAGGCTGAGGCAGGAGAATTGCCTGAACCTAGGAGGCGGAGGTTGCAGTAAGCTGAGATCGCGCCATTGCACTCCAGCCTGGGTAACAAGAGCGAAACTCCATCTCAAAAAAAAATAAATAAGTGGTACTGGTCAAGCTAGATGTACTTTATGTAACTACCAAATATCTTCATAAAATATGGAGCCAAATAATATCAATCCCTCAGCCTCCCTATATTGCTCACCACAACAGGAGGAGTCAGACAGGACAGTGGCAGTCCTCAGTGGTCTGAACTAGGGGCAGCAGAAGAGGCACTGAGGGCCAGCGTTCTGCCTCGAGAAAGAAGAAGCTGGTGGCTACACAGTATACAGTTTGTTCAGAGGCCTCCCACTTCTGAATGGTTTCCCGCTAAGAAGAAAAAAAAAGGTAAGTCTCAAAAATATACCCACATGGTTCCTTATGTGGGCGGGGGGGGGGAGGGGGGAGCGGGGGGGGGGGTAGAATTTTTTTTTTTTTGAGATGGAGTTTCACTCTTGTTACCCAGAGGAGTGCAATGGCGCGATCTTGGCTAACCGCAACCTCCATCTCCTGGGTTCAAGCAATTCTCCTGCCTCAGCCTCCCGAGTAGCTGGGACTACAGGCGTGCGCCACCATGTCCAGCTAATTTTTGTATTTTCAGTAGAGACGGGGTTTCACCATGTTGACCAGGATGGTCTCGATCTCTTGACCTCGTGATCCACCCGTCTCGGCCTCCCAAAGTGCTGGGATTACAGGCGTGAGCCACCGCGCCGGGCCGAGAAATTAAAATGTCTAATTCTTCTTCTCAATAGCTTTAAAACATGGCAAATCAAATTCTAAATTTTCTACTGTCAATTGGCTATATCAGCTGGGACTCAGGTCAGATACAGACAGGTCACTGATGCTGACTGAAAATCACCTATATTTTACTCTTATTTTTATTCGCAATGCTTTCAGGAAAAAAAATTGATTAAAATTTTTCTCATCAATCTACTCAAAGTACCATAGGCTCTTTATTCTATCAAATGAAATTCTTACTCTGAAAAATACAATGGAATTCTTTAAAGATAAAATGTGCAACCTTCAAATAGAATCTTGAGTCCTGCCCTATTCCCTGAACTTCAGATTCACATCTTCAATGTTCTTCACACTTCTACTTCAAAGTCTAGCCAGCATCTGAAACTTAACACAGTCAAAAGGAGTATCTTTCATATCCACCCTTTCTCATATTCCCACAGCCATTTCTCTTCCAGTCTGGTGTAAAAGGCTGTCACACTTACCTTCCACTGAGCTGTTAACACTTAAACTGTCCATGGGCAGTGAAGCTAAAAGAGCACAGATTGTAACACTCCTTCTGGGGCCTCAGGGCCTGCACAGAGTTTTGCTCCTCCCAGCACCCAAAAGCACTCACCCCAGCTCCTGCACACGGTTACCTGCATGTTTCCTTTCATGACGGATTGAGCACAAAGGGTTCTGGCGAGTGGAGTCTGCTCCTGCCACCGCCTAAGTGGCCAGCTACCTCCAGCACCCACACCCCAGTTCCCGCCAGCAAAGGGTTCAGGGAAATTATCCTGCTTCACTATCTCAGTCAGGTGACCAAGTCAACATCAACAGTGATCAGTCACATGGAAAGTACTGACCCTTCCCTTTGTATGATGTGATGAAAAGGACACTTCATCTTTTCAGTCTTCCTCCCAGGCATCCATAAACCCAGACGTATTATGAGAAACATTTGATAAATCCCACTTGAGGGACAATCTACAAAATACGTGACCAGTAGTCCTCAAACCTGACAAGGCCACCAAAAAAAGAAAGGCAAGTCTGAGTAACTGCCACAGTCTAAAGGAAGCTAAGGAGACACAACGATTAAATGTAATATGGTCACCTGTGTAAGATCCAGGAACACAAAAAGGACCTTGTTATAAACTGAATGTTTGTGGCCTCCCCAGAATCCTCGTATTGAAGCTTTAACCAGGAATGTAATAGTACCTGGAGCTAGGGCGTTTGGGAGTAATCAGCATTAGATGAAGTCCTGAGGGCAGGGCCCTGATCTGATGGAATTAGTGCTCTTATAAAGAGACACAGAGAACTTGTTGTTTCTCTCTTCTGGTGAGAACACACCTAGGAAACGGGACTGTGCCATGTGCAAGTGAGGAAGAGACTCCTCACTGAACCCAACCATTCTGGCACCCAATCTCAGACTTTCCACCTCCAGATGTGTAAAAACAAATTACTTTTGTTTAATCCACTCAGTCTATGGAGTTTTGTTATGGCAGCTAACTGATACAGACCTCAAGTAAAAACTAAAGAAATCGGCCGGGCGCGGTGGCTCAAGCCTGTAATCCCAGCACTTTGGGAGGCCAAGGCGGGTGGATCACGAGGTCAAGGGATCGAGACCATCCTGATCAACATGGTGAAATCCCCGTCTCTACTAAAAATACTAAAAATTAGCTGGGCATGGTGGCGTGTGCCTGTAATCCCAGCTACTCAGGAGGCTGAGGCAGGAGAATTGCCTGAACCCAGGAGGCGGAGGTTGCGGTGAGCCGAGATCGCGCCATTTGCACTCCAGCCTGGGCAACAAGAGCGAAACTCCGTCTCAAAAAAAAAAAAAAAAAAACTAAAGAAATCAATCATGTATAGAATTTAGTCAATAATAATGTATCAATATTACTTCACTAATTGTGACAAATGACCACACGAATGTAACAGGGTAACAATAGGAAAACTGGATGTAAGTTATTTGGAAACTCTCTCTACTATTTTCACAACTTTTTGTAAATTTTAAACTCTTCTAAAATACAAAGCGTATTTCCAAAAATCCGATGGCTTCCTATGACATTCTTCTTAAACCAAAGGCCTCCCAATCTCTTTTACTCATCATCTAATGCTTACATCTTGTTTACTCTGGTGTACCATGTTCACCTTTACAAGGGTTACACAGTGTGAGTTACACACATGGGCACCTTTGTCAAAATTGATCAAACTGCACACTTAAGATCTATGCATTTCTCTATATATGTTATACTTCAATTATAATTGTTTTAAAATATATGATTGCCAAATGAATACTCTAATAACCTAAAAAGTACCCTTGAATTTGGTGACTGAAAACACTAAAATTTCATTTGCTCTGGAATCTGCAATTTGGACATGGATCAGCAAGGACACTTCATTACTTCTCTATTTGCCAGTAGCTAGCGACTGGTATTATCTAAAGGCTCACTCCCTCACATGTCAGATGGTGAATGCTGGCCGTCACCTGAGACTTTAGCTGGGCCTGTAGGTTCAAGCACCAACACAAGGCATCTTTATGTGTCCTGAGGTTCCTCATGATATGGTGGCTGTGTTACAAAAACTTTATATTCAGTGTGACTCTAATTCTGTTTCAATATACACACACATTCTAAAAAAATTAACAGAAGTTTTCCCTGGAGTGAAGGAAAATGAGTGATTTTTAAACTTTCATAGTTATACATTTTTATTTTATAAATTTTATACTATAAACATGTATTACTTTCTAAATCAGATGAAAAAAATTCAGTTCCCTATTAGCGTACAAAACACACTAGTGTAAACACAAATGAAATTGAAAATGCGAAAATGTCAAACATATTTACATTATATATAAAAAAAGGAATCCTCTCACAAACAGCAAAAACATTACAAAATACTTGATTCATTCTGCCTTACTTCCCCACAGACCCCCCCCCAACACGAGACAGAGTTTCACTCCTGTTGCCCAGGCTGGAATGCAATCCGCTCACTACAACCTCCACCTCCCAGGTTCAGGCGATTCTCCTGCCTCAGCCTCCTGAGTAGCTGGGATTACAGGCACGCGCCACCATGCCCGGCTAATTTTTCTATTTCTAGTAAAGACAGGGTTTCACCATTTTGGTCAGGCTGGTCTTGAACTCCTGACCTCAGGTGATTCACCTCCCCTAGCCTCCCAAAGTGCTGGGATTACAGGCATGAGCCACCTCGCCCAGCCCACCTTACATTTCAAGTTACAGATGAACTGAATATCAGCACATCAGAAACTAACAAAGAACACAAATATGCTCAACGATATCTGATGTCTTCTAAATAACACATCTGGCCCCTTTCACGGCACAGCTCTCCCTTAGTCCAATTCCTTCCTCAAAACCTTCTCTCCATATTTTCCTTTAATCAAAATCACCTACTAAACATTACCCTAGAAATAAAATCATCTGGAAAGCAAGGCCTACAAAGGCAAACCTCAGATGCTAGATAATTCCTATCTTACAGCATGGTGTAACCTCACTTGATAATAGATCTTTTACTAAGATTTAAGGCCTACTGAGCAAACACTACGGCTACCTCAAGGTCACTCTGGAATTCTCAGTAATTATTAAACAATACAGGAGTCAACGGCAAGATCTTTTTCTCCTTTTCCTTCCCTGGCCTCAGCCTTACTGCAAAACACTCCCTCCCTCTGCTACCTGGCCCCACAAGGCACGTTCTTACATTCAATATGGATCAATAATTTCTATCATCTCAAAAATTCTTTACTTACTCTAGTAAAAAGTTAACTGTTTTTGTTACACTGAAGTCCTTTTCTTCATCTGACATTAAGCAACTACTTCTATAATTTTCTAATTTTTCAAAACACTGTTAATTTGCACATACCAAATTAACATAAGTTGTATTTTTGCACTTTTCATTTCCTGATTTGCCTTTTTCCTGCCAACTCACACTATTTGATTACAACAAATTCCTAAGCTTTTTCTCAGCCTGGGCTATTTACATTATAAAAATGTCCCATGTTCTCTAATATGCTCAATTTTAAAATGATAGCTAAACGATTTTATTCATCCAATTTTACAATGAGTTTTTAGTTATTTCAAGAACTTCATCAACAAGCAAGTCAATTCTTAGGTGCTTCAAAGAAACAATTATCAGTATGAAAAGTTAAGGCTTATGTGGTATTAATCAAATATTCTCAATACTTCCTCAAATAGAAAACAACATGTGTTGCTTAATAATGGGGATAGTCTTAAAAATGCACCATTAGGCAACTCACTGTGGACATCACAGTGGACTTTACACAAACCTAGACAGTCTAGCCTACGCCTAGCTGGTACAGTCTATTACTCCTAGGTTACAGTATATATAGCAGCTTACTGTAATGAATACTATAGTATGTGTGTATCTAAACATAGAAAAGGTACTGTAAAAATACAGCATAAAAGATAAAAAATGGGGCCGGACATGGTGGCTCAAGCCTGTAATCCCAGCACTTTGGGAGGCCGAGGTGGGTGGATCACGAGGTCAAAAGATCGAGACCATCCTGCTCAACATGGTGAAACCCCGTCTCTACTACAAATACAAAAAATTACCCGGGCATGGTGGCACGTGCCTGTAATCCCAGCTACTCAGGAGGCTGAGGCCGGAGAATTGCCTGAAACCAGATCGCTCCATTGCACTCCAGCCTGAGTAACGAGAGCGAAACTCCGTCTCAAAAAAAAAAAAAAAAAGAATTCTCGGGATAACTGCCTCTCACTTTTCTTCCTAACCTCTGACTTCCCCGAAACTGTTGCCTCTGTCTCCCTTAAACCACACTCCAATGCAAACTGTCTCCAAAGTGCAGTAGCACTTAAGCTTCTCTGTGCCCCTCGCACCTATCGACGCCATCTGTAATGCACCGTACACACCTAGACCCACGAAACAAGCATCGGCCTTTCCGGGAGTCTTTCAAACCCACCCGCCGGGGAGGCACCACCATGTCGGCCTTCCGGAGCACAGCCTTCCGCTCCGTCTACATCCCAGCCTGTGCACCCTAAGGGACCCGACCGCCGAGTCCCAGCCCCGCTGCCGCGGAGGGCAGGGACCAGCACGCACACCCTCAAGTCTACATGAAGACCCTCCGCACCAACGCCCGGTAACCCCGGCCCAGGGCGGCGGATGGGGGTCTGAGGCGCACGCAGTGGAGGCAGGCAGGAGGCCGGCGGGAGCGAGAGGTCACCGGGACAGGCTTGTCTTCCCCTCCCTTCCAGGGGAGGCAGGCCCCAGTCCCCACCTGCCTCCCAGGTCCCCGGTCTGGCTGCACCATAGCCTTAAACTGCGGCGAGGGGGCGTGCCCGACGCCTGGGTGCCTCGGAACTCACCTGGTGGAGTGGCAGCTGCACTGCGTCGCCGAGGGGCTGCGGCAGGGTGGAGTCCATGGTACCGGCGGTGGCGGAGGGCGACGGAAAGGCTTAGACTAAGGACTACTCTCAACATTGCGCCCGGCCGCCGCACGTACTCGCTGCGAGTGACCGCTCCCCTGCCTCCGCTTGCAGCAACTCCCTGACCTTGCGCACGCAGGCGCGCACGGCACCATCGCGGCACGGAACCCTGACGCGGCAGCCAATCAGAGAGCGCAGGCCGCACAGCGCCCGTTCCCCGTGCCGAGGGGCGGGGCGAAGGGAGGAAGCGCGGGTGAAGGCTGTAGCCTGAAGGCGCTTTGCGGGCGTAGTGGGACGCCTTTCTAGCATGGGGCTTTAGAACGGCGTCTTTGCCCTGTCACCGCTCCCTTTGTCCTCCCTGGAATGTCATGGCCATCCACCTCTCTCTAGGAGGAACAGAAGGCAACCTAGGGGTGGGCAGTGGCCCCCAAAGAAAGGAGCAAAGTGAGGGACGTCCCAAGCATTGCTGGGGACACTGGGGACCAAGCTTGGGCCTGGGAGGACGGGGACAGTGAACCAAACCTAGCTGAAAAGCCCCTTTGTCTTCGAAACTGCTGTGTAAAAGCCCAAAGTTGAGAACAGTCCCGTGGTCTGACCGTTTCAGTCCCCCTCCAGCCGCACCTGGGCCTTCCAGGCAGAGGGCAGTGTTCTTGGGTTGGACGCCTGTGGTCGCAGGGACACCGACTCGCCTTTGTTGCGTTAAAGTTTAGTTCTTTGATCGCCAGTCGCTCTTATTGAACGTCCTGCCTTCCTCCTCAAAGAGGTGGTTTCTAAGCATCCCTTCACCCCCTGAGCACAGTCACCCTCAGACTTTAGAATTCTGCGTGTCCACATACCTCCTGGGTGTTGAGGGAGGGTCATATATATGTGTAATTCATTTGCCCCAAACTTCATAAAAGTAATCCATTTGAGCTCTTTGAAAATGCAACATCAACTTTTGTTCAGCAGACTTTCAGAAGAGGAATGGCACAGGAGGGTTCCTAATTCCCCTTGGGAGCCCAAGACTTACGGGTTTGGCAGTTTGTTATTCGGATAAAAACAGTGTTTACTGGGAGTTTAACCGCATGTTTTAATACTTTTGGTAGAATAGCTCAATAATCCTCACAATTACGCTGTGAGATGGATACTATTACACACCATCTTTCAAATAAATTGAGGCACAGAAAAGTTAACGTAATTTGCCCAAGAACACACAACTAATTAGATTGGAATCCAAGTAACCTACTTCCAGAGCTGACCTTGCCACTAGACATTTGTCTTCCTCACGCCTAAACCCATTCCAGAATTTCCCATCAGCTAGCAGTTACACCATTTGCTTTATGACTAGTCCGGGATCTTGAATAATAGGACAGCACAGCTGAGAAGAATACACCCACTTTGGTAAATCGGTGCGTTTCTTTGAAAAGGAGGCAGTTGAACTAATCAATGCAGTCCCTTTCTGCCTAAAATTGAGTGGTCAATGTAATCTTACTTTGGTAGATTCTCAACTGAAACTGAATAGAGGATGGAAGGAAGAATAAGAAAAAAAACCTGGACCTTCAGTCAACCTGGGGAAGTGTTCCAGTGGGAATTGTAATCAATTAGAGAGCAACCTATTGAGTTAGGTTCTTATTAAAGAATATTAATCCAAAAATCTAGATTTCTCTATTAATACAGTATTAGAAAAAAGATTTTTTCATTTTCTTCACTTTAGAAACGTGCAGAGGAAACATACAGCTGGCAGAACATACAAACTGAAGGAAAAATTGAAATACCATTTAAACCATTAAAGATGTGTGTTGGGAACATACTGCAACCTAGAGTAGGCAGCATGGAGATACAGTCCCCGTGTGCCACCATGCCCAGCTAACTTTTGTACTTTTTGTAGTACCAATAATGTCTACAAAAGGAGTTTCCTTAGGCTGAATTTTTATTTTAGTCATACATGAAAGAACATAGCCCATATTTGGGCTTACTTCACCTAAAAGCCTTAACAGAGTTTTGTGTTTACAGAAGTAAATAGGGTAACAACTAGTTTTGATCTAGTTTGAGCTTTTACAAACTACACAGTAGGAAAGGATTTCAAAAGAGCAAGCAGTAATTATATAAAGATTTTCATGGATGAAAGTTAAGCAAATGAATGTATGTCTTATTTGGATTACGGTATTACTTTGTGGCACATTTAAAATTATTACTCTGATCGATGATTTTGAAAATTCCAGGCACCGTTAGACTGCATCCTTCTGGACAGTATTTCTCTTAATTCTATATATATTTATCTTTTTTTGGTTAGCGGCCAAAATTATTAATCAATTAAACAATACTACATTATTCTAGGACCCCAAAAGGGCCTTCCAGTCTATTTAACTACTAGATGATGATACAGAACAGAGAAATAAACATAACATTGAATTCATATAACTGTATTAGCCTTTTAGAAATCAGATCAATCATGGTAATGAACTCTCACCATCCATCTTTTGGCTCAATATTATATATTATTAATTATTATAATATTATAAGCAAATCTATTCCTGTGGGCAGACATTAAACATGAGAGAAGTTAACAAAGTTACACAAATACAATTACAATGTCAATTATTTATAATCTGAGAAAAGGAACTGGTAAACCACATTTTAATTATACAGGTTCATCATGACACATTACTTATGGGACATTTTAAAATTTGTTCACACTATAATTAATCCAGACAAGAAGCTTGTAATAAATCATAACCATATACATTATACCAGCATACTTTTCTGTCAGTGTATTTCTTCCTATCCTACTGGACATTTGTAAGAATATCCCTGGGGTCAGGTATATTCATACTCCTTCATTTACCAAGCTGTACAAGTATTTTTTTTTTTTTTTTTTGAGACGGAGTTTCGCCCTTGTTACCCAGGCTGGAGTGCAATGGCGCGATCTCGGCTCACCGCAACCTCCGCCTCCTGGGTTCAGGCAATTCTCCTGCCTCAGCCTCCTGAGTAGCTGGGATTACAGGCACGTGCCACCATGCCCAGCTATTTTTTTTGCACTTTTAGTAGAGACGAGGTTTCACCATGTTGACCAGGATGGTCTCGATCTCTCGACCTCGTGATCCACCCGCCTCGGCCTCCCAAAGTGCTGGGATTACAGGCTTGAGCCACCGCGCCCGGCCAAGTATTTTTAAATATATTACTTTAATATGTTACCAATGAGAGAACAAGTTAGTCAATGAATAGCTGAAAATACTACTGTGTATTCATGGATTTCATATTTGCTTCCAGGTTGCAATACGTGGGAAGGTAGAGCGTAACTTAGAAATTAAAACTTGTTAAACTCAGGAACATGCTGGATAATTTTAAAAGTTGGACAGTTATAAAGATGTAAAACCATGTTTCATTTGTGAAAAATAAAAGTTCTTAAGAGCATTAAAAATTGGAAGATGGGGCCGGACGCGGTGGCTCAAGCCTGTAATCCCAGCACTTTGGGAGGCCGAGGTGGGTGGATCACGAGGTCGAGAGATCGAGACCATCCTGGTCAACATGGTGAAACCCTGTCTCTACTAAAAATACAAAAAATTAGCTGGGCATGGTGGCGTGTGCCTATAATCCCAGCTACTCAGGAGGCTGAGGCAGGAGAATTGCCTGAACCCAGGAGGCGGAGTTTGCGGTGAGCCGAGATCGCGCCATTGCACTCCAGCCTGGGTAACAAGAGTGAAACTCCGCCTCAAAAAAAAAAAAAAAAAAATTGGAAGATGAATTTTTATCACTTGTTTTTGACAGATCTTAAATTCAGTATTGTCACCGTGCTTTCTTTTGGCAACAGTTCCAGTGATGAATCTAGGTTTAAACCATGTAAGACATGTTCAACACTTTCACATTCTGGTCATCATGGTTCTCTACCAAGTTGGACACTTGAGAAGAAATGCTATTTAACCTGTTGTCTATGTTTTTAAAAAAGAAAAAAGAAAGAAAATTTTAAAAAATACTCATTAAAAAGTACTCCTGCATGCATTAGCATGCATTAGCATATCTGATCATCTAAAGACAATTTATTTGGGACAGATACTATCCCAATTTATCACTGAGGGTACTAATATCAGAGAGGTCTGGACTTGCCCAAGGTCACACAGTTTTAATTCTGCGAAGCTTCCAATATCATGTTTAGCTTTTATACCACCATACGACTGCTACAATTGGAGCAAATTGCACTTTGTTTACACTGATATCACTAAGCCATGGAGCAGTGTCTCATACCCAGTAGTTAATGAATCTTTTGTAAATGAACGACCAGAGAAATGATTGAATGTCTGAATCACACTTGGGTTCTGTAAGAGAGATGATTTAGCTATCCTTTGGCAGGAAATGAATCCTTTCAGCTCATTACAGTGGCACCTATAGCTCTAGAGATCTCATAAATTTTGAAGATTCCTAAAACATAAACACCTGAACTCCCCAGTTGTAAGCTTCATTTAGAAATTCCCACCTCTTCTATGTGAGTCAAGTTAAGTTGGATACAACTATGAGATGTTTCACATAAGCCTCATGGTAACCCCAAGGCAAACATCTATATAGATATACAATAGAGAAAAAGAAAATAATCAAAGCATACTATTACAGAAAATTACATAATTACAAAGAAAGACTGCAAGAAGAAAGGAATAATCTACAAAATATCCAGAAAACAATCAATAAAATATCTATAGTAAATCTTTACCTATCAATAATTACTTTAAATGTAAATGGTATAAAATTAATAAAATATATAGAGCAGCTACGTAAATTTAAAACAGGACCCAACTACATGCTGCCTAAAAGAGACTCATTTCACTTGTAAAGAAACACTTAGTTTTTCTGTTTTTGTTTTTGTTTTTGTTTTTTTTATAGGAGTGGAGATGGTCGGGTGAATGGAGCTTAGTAACAATTCCCTGAGCCTCTCATAACGTGGCCAACTACTACGCACTACCTCTCCCAAAAGAAATGTGCAAGGCCTGGCTGGTTTCTCAAGTAAATCCATTTGAACTCCCCCAAATGCTGATTAAACCTAATTTTTCACCTGCTCCTTGTACGTAAATGCAGGAGAAGAACACACAATGATGCATGCACAGCATGCACGAAGTTGCATGCAAAAAAATTATTCAGCTTCCCCTAGATGTCTTCTGAATGGAAGACTTCAAGAAATTGGAGCTCATGATTTGCAAATGAGGGGAAACATAAAAAGTGAAGAAACCAGGCAAGGCATGGTGGCTCACACCTGTAATTCCAGCACTTTGGGAGGTGGAGGTGAGTGAATCCCTTGAGCTCAGGAGTTCGAGACCAGCCTGAGCAAATGGTGAAACCATGTCTCCACAAAGAAAGAAAGAAAAAAAAAAGCTGAGTATGGCAGAGTGAAACTCCATCAAAGAGACCAAAAAAGGAAAGAAAGAAACCAAAATACATCTATCAGAAGCTACCTTCATCATTCAGGAGAGCCGAGGTCATACTGCAAGTGGAGATTTCAATTTAGGCTCAATCACCTTCTTCTGTAGTTTTTCACCCAGTGCTTCCCAGACTGTGTTCCTGGAAGATTCTGATCCCTCATAGTAAAAGAAAAACTTCACCTGAATTAAATTTAAAGGCATTTTATTGAGCAATGCATGATTCACAAATCAAGCAGTCCTCAGAATCACAACAGATTCAGAGGCTCTAGGGATGCCTCGTGGTCAAAACAAATTTACAGGCAAAAAAGGAGAGTGATGTAAAGAAATCGGAAGAGAGGTACAGAAACAACTGAATTAGTTACAGGTTGGCGTTTCCCTTATTTGAACATGGAATACTCAGCAGTCTATGAGCGGTTGAAGTGTGGCTGCTGGGATAGGCCAAAACTCAGCTATTGTTACAGGTGCATACTCCTAAGGTGAGTTTTCAATCTCGTCTACCTATTAACTTAGGTTATGGTTTGTCCGCAAGGACTCAAATATAGAAGTAGGGGTACTTCTCAGGCCATGTTTAGTTTGCTTTAACACTCACTGAACTCTTTGTGGGGCAAGAGTTCTGTGGTAAGATCAATTTAGTAGAAGCTGAAAACTCTGTCCTTTTCTTGGAGATTCACAATACATTATATAATCAGGTAATAAGCTCTTTCTATGTGCCAGGCTTTATTCTGGGCTCGGGAGAATGGTAGTAAAGGAAAGCAAAACCAATTGCTGCTTTCATGGATCTTTTACTCTAATGGGGAGATGCACATTAATCAAAGAGCCAAATAAATAATGTATAATTACAAATCAAGGTACATTCTACAAAAGAAAGGAGCATGCTTATAGAAAACCTAGGTAAGGGGTCAGGGAAAGTGGCTTTGAGGAAAGAACACAAACAGATGTCTGGAGCTTACAGGGTTAGCATTAGGCCAACGGACAGATCTCGAGGCCTTAGGATGTCCAATAAAAATATACTGTGATCCACATATGTAATTAGTTTCTCCAGCAACCACGTTATAAAAAGTAAAAAGGAGGTGAAAATAATTTTAATAATACATTTTCCCTAACTCAGTACGTCCAAAATATTGATATTTCAATATGCATTCAACATAAAAATTATTAATGTGAGAATTTACATTCTTTTGTTGTCTTTTAAGTCTTTAAAATCCGGTGGGTCTTTTATGCCTACAGCACATCTCAAAGTAAACTAGACATGTCTCAAGTGTTCAGTAGCCACAAATGGCCTATGGATGTGGCACTCAATGACATGAATCTAGAGGAGCTGGCAGCAAGGCCAGTGTGGCATGAAGGCAGAGGCACAAGGGTATATCAGACAAGGGTGAGGAGAGGTGCCGAAATGCACCTGGGCCAGTTCATGGAAGGCGGTGTAGGCATGTTAGGATCTTGACCATGAAGCTGAGCCACTGATGGCATAAAACATTAAAAGTAGCCGGGCGCGGTGGCTCAAGCCTGTAATCCCAGCACTTTGGGAGGCCAAGGCGGGTGGATCACGAGGTCAAGAGATCGAGACCATCCTGGTCAACATGGTGAATCCCCGTCTCTACTAAAAATACAAAAAATTAGTTGGGCATGGTGGCGAGTGCCTATAATCCCAGCTACTCAGGAGGCTGAGGCAGGAGAATTGCCTGAACCCAGGAGGTGGAGGTTGCAGTGAGCCGCGATCGTGCCATTGCACTCCAGCCTGGGTAACAAGAGCGAAACTCCGTTTCAAAAACAAAAAACAAAAAAAACAAAAACAAAAAACAAACAAACAAAAACAAAAAACAAACAAACAAAAACACTAAAAGTCCTGAGAATTTCTGCAGTGAAAAGGCATGCTCTTGCTTGTTTAACTCAGTGTTCCCATTTTTATTCCATGTAACACCTATCAGCTTCCTAGGGCACACATTGGGAAATGCTGCTCTAGTTGACTACACTTAGAAAAAGTCTTGCTACTAATATAAACTTAAGCAACAGTTGGGCACCTTCCTCATGCTTGTAGTCTTAGTTACTGGGGAGGCTGAGGCAGGAGGATGGCTTGAGGCCAAGAGTTCAAGACCAGCCTGGACAACACAGTGAGACTCTGTCTCTATAAAAAACAAAACAAAACAAAAAGCTGGGCATGACAGCATGCACCTATGGGTCCAGCTACTCGGGAAGCAGAGGCAGGAGGACTACTTGAGGTCAGAAGTTCAAGGCTGCAGTGAGCTATGATCAAGCCACTGTACTCCAGCCTGGGAGACAGAATGAAACACTGCCTCAAAAAAACCAGAAAACCCCCCGAAAAACTCTTCAGCAGTTGGAGGTTTCAGGCCTCTTAACTTGCTGAGGGGATATCCAGGCTACATGTTACCCAGAACTAAGACCAGGTAAGCATAGAGAGGTTGCTCTCTGGCTGGAAGCCTGGCACTCACTTTCTAAACTTTGCAAGCAGCAAATAACTCAGGAGGATCTAAGTGCTAGCCAAGAGCCAAAAAGTCAGGGTTTTTCATCCTTTAAGATCTCCCCACGTCTTACCTTCATCCAATGGTCTGTTCTATCCATTTGCTTCATTTAGACTTTTCCTCTTCTCTGCACTTGGAATTCAGCGTGTAAGCGCTGCATTCATTTATATATGTCTTTTTTTTTTTTCTTTTGCGTTTCCTACAGCATCTAGCACAAGGCAGGAATTGTTGTAGGTTTTGAGTAAGAGTTTGAAGGGGTCATGTTTGTATTCCTTTTTTGAGGCAATGGTATATCTTTATTTCAGGTCTTCCACTCAGTCTGGCCCTCTCAGTCCTTCATCATCTCTTCTGTCTTTGAATGGGGAGAGGCCATGGGAAAAGCACTGATCTTGGAATCAGAGGCAGGGTGCCATGGCTTACTCATGTAATCCCAGTGCTTTGACAGGCTCAGTCAGGAGGATCGCTTGAGACCAGGAATTTAAGACCAGCCTGGGCAATATAACGAGACCCTGTCTCTACAGAAACAAAAAAGAAAATAAATAGCTAGGCATGGTGGCCTGCACTTGTAGTCTAGCCACTTGGGAGGCTGAGGCGGGAAGATCACTTGAGCTCCGGAATTTGAGGCTACAGTGAGCCATGATTGTGTCACTGCACTCCAGTCTGGGTGACAGAATGAGACACTGTCTCAAACAACAACAAAAAAAATGAAATTAGTAACCCAAGTTTGTATTCCATCTCTGCCTTCTTACCAACTGTGTGACCTTAAGCAAGTTGGTTCATCCGGCTGGGTCTTGGGATCATTATCTGTAAAGTGGGGTGTTGTACTAAATGATCTCTAAGGTTTGTTTTAGTTTTAACACTGCAGATCGATGCTGTCCAATATAGCAACTAGCTACATGTGCCTATTGAGCACTTGAATATGGCTAGTCGTAAAATACACTCTGGATTTCAAAACAAGAATGTAAAATATCTCAAAAATTTTTTATATTGGCAATTTTTTATATTGAAATGATAGTATTTTGAATATGTTGGGTTAAGTAAAATATATTAATTATTATTATTATTTTTTTGGCAGAGTTTCACTCTTGTTGCCCAGGCTGGAGTGCAATGTTGCGATCTCACCTTACTGAAACCTTCACCTCCCGGGTTCAAGTGATTCTCCTGCCTCAGCCTCCTGAGTACCTGGGATTACAGGCATGAACCACCATGCCCGACTTATTTTTATATTTTTAGTAGAGACAGGGTTTTTTCCATGTTGGTCAGGCTGGTCTCAAACTCCTGACTTCAGGTAATCCACCTGCCTAGGCCTCCCAAAGTGCTGGGATTACAGGTGTGAGCCACCACACCCGGGCAATAATTATTTCTTTTAAAAAATGTTTTAACTTATTTATTTGGGTAGAGGTGAGGTGTTCTTATGTTGTCCAGGCTGGTCTCAAACTCCTGGCCTCAAGCCATCCTCCCTCATTTGCCTCCAAAAGTGCCCAGATTACAGGCATGAGACACCGCATCCAGTCACTTAATTTTAATTTCATGTGTTTCTTTTTATCTTTATAATATGGCTACTAGAAAACATAAAATTATATATGTGCTGCTATGGACTGAATTGAGACCCGATCAAATTCCTATGTTGAAACCCTAATTCCCTATGATGGTATTTGGAGATGGGGCCTGTGGGAGACCATTAGGTTTAGAAGAGGTTAAGAGGCAAGGCACCATGATAGGATTAGAGTTGTTATTGGAAGAGACATCAGCGTGTCTCTCTCTCTCTGCCATGTGAGGACACAGTGGGCAGCCATCTAGCAGCCAGAAAGAGGGCCCTCACCAGAAACCGACTATGCTGGTATCCTGATCTTGAACTTCTAGCCTCCAGAACCATGAAAAAATAGATTTCCGTTGTTTGAAGCCACTAAGTCTATGGTATTTTGTTCTGGCAGCCCAAGCTGACCAAGGCATGCAGTTCGTATTATATATTTCTGTTGGACAGCATTGGTCCAGTTATCTGGGAACTCCTATGTACCAGCCAGCCTTCTGGCACTTGTAACTTTCAGCATTGTGTCTGTGAGAGCACAGGGGTGGTCCCTAGGCCAGTGTTTCCTCCCTAGTAGCTGCTCAATAAGCATCTGGCAATTAAGTCATTTTCTTAGTTGAAAGAATATAAACATTCTCTAGATAATGAATGTCAAAGAGGATCTCATTAAGAAAATATTGGGTAACACTTGGAATCTCTGCAGAGCAGAAGAACCAGGCATGGAGAATACACTCAAGCAGATAGCAAGGTCCCAAATCCCACTGCAGACTAGTCTGGGAGTGACTCCACTACTGCCCCAAAGAACCAGAGCTGGCTGCCCATTGTCAGAGTGGAGTGGGTATGTGCTTTCAGCCTCATTAGCTTTCAATTCAGAGTTCTAATGATTGAGTTCGAACTGGGGGCTCTAGCTGCAAGGGCGGCTGGGCAGGTGAGCAATTGCTTTTGAGCTTTTTTAAATAGAAAGAAGTGGGCTCTTATCATAAGCAGATTTATTCCTTTAACATAGGAAGGGTCTTTAGATGCTGGGCTGCCAAATAAGAATGACTGGAACCCTTTCCATGTATTGTCTGAGACCCTGAAATTTTGACTGCAACACAGCAGAAGTTTCCACCAAGACTCCTCAGCTGGAACTCCTTCACACAGGAGGCTCTTCAGATCTCCTTGTTCTTCTGGAAAATATGACACAGAGCAGTTGATGTCATATATTCTAATGCTACAATTATAATTCCATGATGTCCTTTGAAAGTTCTTGCATAATATTTTAATATGGAGACGCAGGAGGGCTCTCTAACCAACTTACAATAAAACCTAAAAGGTTTCATAGACTTGGCTGTTAAAAAATGGATGTCAATTTTGTTGAACCTGTAAAACACAGGTTTTCTTTTTTTCTATGCAGGATAACCAACTTTGCAGGACCACCTTGCAAAAATACCCTGCAAAATACCCTAGCTTCCATGGGGCTATCTCACCTATGTCAAAGCTTCTCAAGACACACCCTCCACATTATCCAGTTAATGTTCTAGGGACCATGGCTGTGAGCAACTCGGAACAGGGAAGGAGGTTTCTTTTTTGTTCTGTTGTCCACGCTGGAGTGCAGTGGTATGATCACGGTACATTGCATCCCTGAACTCCTGAACTTCTGGGCTCAAGGACTCCCTCCACCACAGCCTCCCAAGTATTAGTAATTTGCACTACAGGTGTACCACCTTGCCTGGTTAATTCTTTTACCTTTTTTGGTAGAGAACAATGTCTCTCTATGTTGCCAGGGCTAGGGAAGAAGATTTTTGACTAGAACTTACCCTGTGGCTCACCCACTAAACAGATGGAGACCGAATTGCCAAGGGTTCATATTTAAAGGTCAATTGGCCAAATCAAACCTAGAGTAGAGGAGCGAGACCTGGTTGTCCTGAGACTTTCTTCAAATCTGCAGCCTGTCTCCATGACTCAGTTTTCCCATCGGTAAAATAGAGATATCAGACCTATGTCTGTATAGTTTGCCAATGAAGAGAGAGAGGAGAGAGAGAGAACAACACATCTGGGTGTGACATTTACCATCCCATACAGACCACTGAATTCTATACTCAGAAACTAAAGCAAGCCTGCGTCTTGTTGATGAATGATAGAACAGCGAGGGACAAAGCTGCTCTGCTGGCAGCTGGAGTAACAAAAGTAAGGAGGAGGCCGGGCGCGGTGGCTCAAGCCTGTAATCCCAGCACTTTGGGAGGCCGAGACAGGTGGATCATGAGGTCGAGAGATCGAGACCATCCAGGTCAACCTGGTGAAACCCCGTCTCTACTAAAAATACAAAAGATTAGCTGGGCATGGTGGCGCGTGCCTGTAGTCCCAGCTACTCAGGAGGCTGAGGCAGGAGAATTGCCTGAACCCAGGAGGCGGAGGTTGTGGTGAGCCGAGATCGCGTCATTGCACTCTAGCCTGGGTAACAAGAGCGAAACTCCGTCTCAAAAAAAAAAAAAAAAAAAAGTAAGGAGGAGTGGTCTCGGAACAGGCCTGGCTCTGTTTCCTCACACAGGTCTCTCCAGCTGGAACCCCGACGCTAGAGAGGAAGGGGTGCGGGGCTACTGCGGGGAGGGGGGTTACTTCCCCAGGCAGGGGCAGGACCTGTTCCAGGCGACTGCAGGGCTACTCTAGGTCAAGTGTGTCGCCTTGAAGAGCCGCCTCCTCCCGGCTGGAGTGAGGCTGGATGAGGGGGCACAGCCTCTCTCAGCCTCTTGCACCCACTGAGCGTCCGCAGTGGCTGTTGGCGCAGTCGCACGTCCAGTGTTCCGTGCTCAGTCCCAGCTCCCAGTGCCAGATGCAGACTCTGGGCCAAGTTCTGCCTTTCTGGCTGCTTTCTGCCCCAGGACCCGGATCAATAAAGGGAAGGAGAGCGGTGGGGGGCGGGGTGATGGAGAAAAGAGAGAAAGGAGGTGCTTGATTTCACTCGCCAAGGAGTTACCGCTGACCGGGGGTCTTAATCGGCTCACTGATCCCTTCAAGAAGGCCGCCTGGTGTTCCTCTAGCCCTCCACCCTACCAGAGGAAAGCGCCTGCCACGAGCCCCGCACCGGGCTAAGCGCTTTGCTATGTAACTCTTAGTTTTCCCAACATCCCTAAGCCGGGGATACGTTGTCACCCACTTATGGCGGAGAGAACCACCTCGGAGAAGCTGGCTGGCTGGCCTGGAGTTTTGCAGCTAGTGGCGGAGCAAGGGCCCCGAACAGGGACTGTGCGATCCTCCAGTGCGGCCACAGCCCAGAGTCCCTGAACTCCGCCGGGTTATTGTGTGGCCGCGCGGTCTGCACCTGTTGCAGCCCTCGCTGGGAGGGAGGGGAGAGAGAAGGACCAAGGTGGCTCCCCTGACGGACTCCTCGCCCGGAGCGAGGGAAGACCACTCCCAGAGAGAGTATGGCTTTGCTCCTTCTTCTCCAGGGATCCGGTCCCCAGCAGGCGCAGGGTTTCGGGGAAAATGTCTGCCCCACCACTTGGAGTGGCAGGGGCGAGAGGAGGATCTGGGGTCCCGGGGAGGGCAGTGGGAGAAAGCTAGGGTTGCCGGAGTCGCAGCTGCCTGCGGAGCGGCCCAGCAGGAAGCGAGGCGTAGCGCGCGGCGAGGAAGCGGCGAGTGTACAGCCCTTTCAAACTTTCTCCCGTTTCGATTTTGGCGTCAGCGAAGGTGTGACCAATCAGAGTCCAGAGACCGAAATAAATTATGCAAATCCCCATCCGGCGAAGGGTCAGATGACTCCCATACTTTAAAAACTACCTCTATAGAAGTGTGACAGCAGCGAGCCCTTCTCTCTAAGCGGCTCCAGGGCGAGGGCAGATCTGGTTCTGGTGGAAGCCGTTCACACTCGCTCCCTGCCACCGCCCGCGGCTTCGTGACACCAAGTTTTCATTTTCCACCTTCTCCGCGTCCAGCTCCCTAGCCCCTGGCCGAGAGAAGCCTGCCCGCTTTTGGTCTTACCTCCGGGACTGCTGGAAACACCGAGAGGTGGTTTTTGTTTTGTGAAACTTTTGTTTCAGGGGAGCGGGTGTGGCGGTGCAGGATGAGAATCTCCGTTCCTCTGCTCTGTTTCTGGAGCCTCTGCTGTTGCTTTGCTGCGGGGGAGCCCTGCACCTTTTGATCCGAAGGGAGGCTGGAAAGTAATGTGCATTTATTTTTATTCCCCAAACCCCCGCCGCTTCTTTTCTGTGCTGGGTCCCCTCTATCTCTCCGATTCTTCAATCCCTCCTTGTTCCTCTAAAATTCTTCCTTCCCCATTGCGCTGCCCATTTTCTCCTCCAATCCACCTTGGAGTGCACTTGTCGCTCTGCGCTTCTGATGGGGGCATCCCCGGCAAGTCATGCCAGAGGCAACGGCTGGCAGGGTGCGCTGCTCTTGCCAGCCCTCCCCTTCCCTTATGTGCCTCCTTCAGCCCCTACTGATGCTGTCCAGCCAGCCCAGTGGCCTGCCAGCAGCTCTGAAACCTTGTCCTCATGCCTGAACCTGGAGGTTTGACGGTCAAGAAGGTTCTTAGAAAGAGCTCTGTCTCCTAGAGCTACCTTTTAATCTTGGTGTAGGTGTCTTGAAAGTTTAAGTGGAAAGGTAGCTGCTTTGGTTTGATTAGCGCCTGCAGGGAGCGAGCGTGGATCACTTGTGCATAGAAGCTGCAGGCTGATTCCCCAGGTTGCCAGCCTTTTCCTCTTCAACACTGTTGTGCTTCCCCGACTCTTCCTCTTCCCACTCCTCCTCCTGGCTTCTAGCTTTTCTTCCTCTTGGCTTCTGTGTGGCAGCCTTTTCCAGTGGAGGCAGACTGCCCTGGGGGATCCAGAAGCAGTCACCAAGGGAGAGAACTAAGTCAGCTGGTTAGCAGGGGAGGGCTCAAAAGAACCTAAAGTGAACCCCATCATCTCCTCTTCTACTAGAATCTGCTGAGGTTGTGCCAAATGGTCTGTGTCTGCTCCTGCATGTGAGGAGGGTGACTGTGAATTAATGGAAAGCCTTGCTTTACTCAACATGTTTCCAACTCTGGTGCTAACTAGAAGCATTACCTGGGGCACGTCTCATCTCTGGCTCCTCACCTGTAAAATGCTAAAGTTCCTTCTAACTTCTGTGTTCCGAGTATGTGTGAGTCATTTCATTCATTCCAAAAAGTATTTACTGCAAGCCTCCTTAGTGTCAGGCACTATTCTGGGAGCAGGGTAGACAGCAGTGAACAAAACAGATGGCAATCTCTGCCTTCGGGATGTTTACCTTTCAGTGGTGGGAAGACAGTGCAGATTAAAATATCAATGGTGCTCAGTGTTATGGAGAAAAATCAAGCAGAGGAGGAAGGTGCAGCATGCTGGTGGGGGAAGGTGGCAATGTTAGGATGTGGTCAGGGAAGGCCTTATGGAGAAGTTGGCCGTTGAGGAAAGAGCTGAAGTGAGTGAGAGGAGGCACGAGGACATCTGGGTGAAGAACAATCAGAAAGTCCCAGAGGCTGAAGTGGCCCAGACCAAAAGTAGTAGGAATGCAGCTAGAGAACTTTGGGGCCAGAGCGGGTCAGACGCCAAGGGGAAGAGTCTTTGTCCCATATGTGGGTTTATCCACAGATCTGTCCCAGGAAGCCAGCAGCCTCCATTTCTCCTAGACTTCCCCATCTGGTCTCCACGAGTGGCTATCTAGGTAGAAACTGGGGAGTTGTCAAACTCATTATATCCATGATTCATATTTCTGCTGGTGGGGGCTTTTGTTCATTTTCAAGACAGTTAACCTGAGTTCTGCTCATATATATTCAGCAGCATTTTCTGGAACCTTATTCCTCTTCCATCTACTACATCCTTTCACCCTCCCCCTCCTTTCCTTACACCCTCTCCACCGCTATATCTCTTTCCTTTTGGTATCTTTTTCCTTTGGCTTCTTAACTCTGAGATAAGTTAACTCCAAGATGGTCATTTGACATCCTTCCCTGCTGGTTGATAGGAGAGTTTGATACTCTCACTTCCTAGCCAGTTGTCCAGTGATGCATTCAGGATGGCTGGAAGAGTGCTGGGCGGGTCCATGTATGACTTTCTGAAAGAGTGTAATGACAACAGCACCTACCCAGTGTTAAGCCACAGGAGCCATCAGTAACCTCAGCTGCACTTTGGGAGCAGGGCCATCTCCCAGGTGGCACTGTGCATGAGCAGGGAAGCTGGAAGAAGGGATTTCATTGCTCGTAGGAGTTTCTCCATGGCTTTAGTCATTCACTTAAACTGGATGAGTGCCTGGCACATGCCACCACTAGAAAGAGCGCTGAGGATGCCTGAGTTTCCCTAGATGGGAACACTAGGGGAAGCCTATTTTCCAACAAGTCCACAGCCTCTTGCTTCCAATTCCAAAATCCAGTATCTCAAAACTGGAAAATGTGTTTGGTAACTTGTTTGGCAGCAAGACCTGGCCTTACCTGATCTGAACTCATTTGGCAGGAAAAACCTGGTCCGAGATGACAGGAGGCTATTGATTATCTTTGTGTTTGCCCTCAAATGTGAGTGATTATGTATTTCTCTGCAGAAATATTAGGGTGTTTGACCTAGGGGGACAGCTCAAGCCCCACTGGCAGCATTATATAATATATGGTATATGCTCCATAATGCCTTTCTAAAATCTGAAAACTTCTGAAACCTGAACTCACCTCCTCCCAAGCATTTCGGAAAAAGAACTGAGGACCTGTACTCCAAAAATAGGAAGGTGCTGGGGGTGGTGGCTCATGCCTGTAATCTCAGCACTTTGGGAGGCCAAGGCGGGTGGATCACCTGAAGTCACGAGTTCCAGACCAGTCTGAACAACATGGAGAAACCTCGTCTCTACAAAAAATACCAAATTAGCTGGGCTTGGTGGCTCATGCCTGTAATCCCAGCTACTCAGGAGGCTGAGCCTGGGGAATTGCTTGAATCTGGGAGGCAGAGGTTGCAGTGAGTTGAGATCATGCCATTGCACTCCAGCCTGGGAAACAAGAGAGAAACTCCATCTTAAAAAAAAAAAAAAAAAAAAAAAAGTAGGAAGGAAGGAAGAAGAACTCCTTTTGATAGGAAAGAAGAGGAAAAAACAAGAGAGAGACCTATTTATTTCAAGTGACAGTAATTAATACTAGTAACTACCTAATACTCATAAAGTATAGATGAGCTGTCCTTTTCATAATATCTTTCACAGTTTTTCTGGGATAGAAAGGGAACATTCAGCACATGTCAAAACTGAAACCCAGGTGGCTTAACCAATTTGATCATGATTGAACTAGAACCAGACCCCAGGTCTCTCACTCCCCAAGTCTGCTTGATGCACCTATCCTCTGTTCTCTCTTCCCGGATGAGCCCCACAAACCCAAAGCTATACAGGCTGAGGTCAAACCCTCTGTGAGCTTCAACCCCTGCACCTCCAAGGACCCAGAGCATGAAGGACGCTACCACTTCCTTGGCCACAGCCAGCCCTTAGGAGACTGCGGATTCAACACAACAGCTCAAACCTTTTTCATCATTCACGGATGGACGCTGAGCCCAGGGAGGAAGCTCTGTGGCTTTACGCAAGACTTGATTTCCTTTGTTTTGGTCAATTAGAAAGAATTCTGGCGTTTCCAGAATCCAGAACCTCTTCCCCGCTTTCCTTGCATGCTGCTTGTATTCAGACAGCTGTGAAGAATGTAACAGACATTCACTAAGGACCAATCTGGACTCCAATAGGGTGGTATTAATGCTGGCACATAAGCTTTCAGAAAGTGGCTCTCTTGGGGGCAGTAGCGCAGCTCCACTGGCTTTTAGGGACCCCTCTAATTACACTTAATTATGCTGGTCAACCACTGCCTGTAGGGGACTGTCCCACCTGAGAGCTGACCTTAACTAAGGCAACTTGACTGGCTCCAGGAACCTATGAGTAGCCAGCTGTTCTTGGCATAGTGCCCTCCTGTTCTCCTTCCAGAAGGATATAGGAAGCTTAGTTATTCTGTAAAAATTCTGCTGAAATTAAGGACGTGAAAGGTGCTCAGTGGCAGAATGAATGGGACAAATGGCTTGATTTTAGGCAGTCTGAGTTCTTTCTAGAACTGCTTCAGTTTTAACAGGAGCAGTTCCTTGGAGCTGTGTGGCAGCCTGAACCTTGTGGCTAGTTTACGGGGTAATCTTAACTTGTAATCAGGACTTACTGACTTGGTGCACCTGACATAGCTGTTTGGGGTCCCTTCTGCTGCAGGTTTTGATCTTGCTGGGTCCGTGTTTGATGGGGCGGAAATCCACAAGAGGCTCTCTCTTGACGATACAGATTTTGTGGATGTCCTCCACACCCACATTCCTTCTGCTTGAGCACTGATATTCAGAAGCCTGTGGATCACACTGACACCTACCCCCCTGCGGGTGACTTTCAGCCAGGCTGTGGACTCAACGATGTCTTCAGATCAATTGCATATGGAAGTGAGTTCCCTTTTTTCTGCTTTGTGTTTGACTCAGTTTATCCCATCTTCTAAATCAGCCAGAGCCTTTAGCACTGCAGGCACTATTCATTCATTATTCTCACCTCCTGCCACAGTGGCCCTCCACACTGTTTGTTTATCACTGTCCTCCAAGGCTAACTGACCCAGTGGTTCCTGCTCTGCTTTATCATGCTTTAAGGTTGCAGTTGTTATTAATTTCTTTCTTTTCTTTTTTATTTTTTTCAGACAGAGTTTTGCTCTTGTTGCCTAGGCTGGAGTGCAATGGTGCAATCTCGGCTTACTGCAACCTCCACCTCCCTGGTTCAGGCAATTCTCCTGCCTCAGGCACCCAAGTAGCTGGGACTACAGGCATGCACCACCATGCCTGGCTAATTTTGTATTTTTTTTTTTTTTTTTTTTTGAGACAGAGTTTCGCTCTTGTTACCCAGGCTGGAGTGCAATGGCACGATCTCGGCTCACCGCAACCTCCGCCTCCTGGGTTCAGGCAACTCTCCTGCCTCAGCCTCCTCAGTAGCTGGGATTACAGGCACGCACCACCATGTCCAGCTAATTTTTTGTATTTTTAGTAGAGACAGGGTTTCACCATGTTGACCAGGTTGGTCTCGATCTCTTGACCTCGTGATCCACCCGCCTCGGCCTCCCAAAGTGCTGGGATTACAGGCTTGAGCCACCGCGCCCGGCTAATTTTGTATTTTTAATGAAGATAGAGTTTCACCATGTTGACCAATCTGGTTTCAAACTCCTGACCTAAGGTGATCCACATGCCTCAGCCTCCCAAAGTGCTGAGACTACAGGTGTAAGCCACTGCACCTGGCCAATTAATTTCTTTTTATGACAGAAGGAATATGACACATTTGTTGAAAAAGAAATCAAGCCTTATAGACTTGCAAAAAGCAAAAGTGCACTCCCACTCCCAGCCCTACTTTCACTCTTCATGTGTAGCCAGTATGAACGCTTTTGTGTGTATTCTTCTAGTCTTTTTTCTTAGCAAGTTTATTTTGCATGCATTTTTTCCCCAAATCACATTGTTCTGCAACTTTATTTTTTTCAGCTTTCTTTTTTTGTAATAATATATTATGGACTTTTTCTTTGCTTTTCTTTTTTTAACACACAGGAACTTGCTTTTTGTTTTTTCTTTTGAGACACGTTTCACTCGTGTTGCCCAGGCTGAAACGCAATGGTGTGATCTCGGCTCACTGACACCTCTGCCTCCCAGGTTTAAGCAATTCTCTTGCCTCAG
Source organism: Saimiri boliviensis (assembly GCF_048565385.1). Lineage (NCBI taxonomy): Eukaryota > Metazoa > Chordata > Mammalia > Primates > Cebidae > Saimiri > Saimiri boliviensis. Next base: position 90,094,714 of record NC_133450.1, on the reverse strand, counting down.
CCTCCTGAGTAGCTGGAATTACAGGCACCTGCCAACACGCCCGGCTAATCCCAAAGTGCTAGGAATTACAGGCCTGAGCCACGGCGCCCGGCCAGCAGTGGATTTCTGTTCATTTTGTGTATTCCCCTGGGACCTGTTGTGGTGTTCTAGACCTAAGTGCTACACACCTCTACCAATTACTACTGACTTAAAAAATAATTCAGCCATCTATGCACCCATTAGATGATGCACCAAATTTTCCACAAAACTTCCTGTACATCTAGCACGAGCACCCAAAACACCCTGACCCTGAGGAATCTGTGACCGAATTCAATTTTTAACTGTGAACTTTTACATGATGAAAGCTGTTGGAAAAAGCTGCAAAGGAGAAAGGACTTTACGGAGTGCCTACATAACTTGGTTATGAGTAACATAAACACGGAACAACAAACTGTGGAAGGCCGCAGGAGGCCTCTGAGGAGGAAGTCCTCTCCATGCCTCATGTTCCGGTGCAGGGTGACCTAGGCTCTGTTACCATAAACATTGTGCTCAAAGACATAAAATCCCTTCGTAGCATTATGACGTAGCCAGACTTGTAGGCTCCTTGTAAGGCCTGAGTTCCATCAACTGTACATAGATAATGAGCTAAAGATAACCACATGTTCTTGTTTTGTGAAACTCCCAAACTGCCAGTTATCAATCCTTAGGATGATATACCAGTTCTGGCTCACTTATTCATTCCACCATCACTCCACCCCTACCCTATAAATCAAAGTGATTGTAATCAGTAACTATCGTGGATGATCAGAGCTTGGAGCCTTCACTGTCACCTCCAGGGGGATGAAGTGATGGTCCCTTGGTCCCACTTTTTCTCTTAATCTGTCTTTCTCTCATTCCTTTGTTGCCACCATGAGGTACCCATGGGTGATGCAGGGCTGGCTCCCTACAGAAAGCAGTAAAGAACTCAATGTCATAGAACATTTTGATAGTATTTGATAAGGCTTTTTCTTCAGGTCTATTAATTTTGTTTCTTTTTTTTTTTTTTTTTTTTTTGAGACGGAGTTTCGCTCTCGTTACCCAGGCTGGAGTGCAATGGCGCGATCTCGGCTCACCGCAACCTCCGCCTCCTGGGTTCAGGCAATTCTCCGGCCTCAGCCTCCTAAGTAGCTGGGATTATAGGCACGCGCCACCATGCCCAGCTAATTTTTTGTATTTTTAGTAGAGACGGGGTTTCACCATGTTGACCAGGATGGTCTCGATCTCTCGACCTCGTGATCCACCCGCCTCGGCCTCCCAAAGTGCTGGGATTACAGGCCTGAGCCACCAAATCAAGCTTGCTCCAGTTTCACAAGGACTCCACCACAGTCTTGACAATGGAGGAAAATCACTAGTTTTCCATGTGCTCCTATTTTGGCCTCTTCACTTAGACTATGGATCTTCTTTTTTTTCAGATCCATCACAGCTACATTTATATTATCCACATGGTTTCATCATGTTAACCGGGATGGTCTCGATCTCTTGACCTCGTGATCCACCCGCCTCGGCCTCCCAAAGTGCTGGGATTACAGGTTTGAGCCACTGTGCCGGCCCACTAACTTTGATTTTTAAAGATCTTTTACCATATTTATCCTGTTAGTGTTGCTATAAAATTTACAATTCTTTTAAGAATATACCTAATGTTTTATTTGGCAGTAATAAAAAGAATAAAATACAAATGTCTTAATTTTCTGAATTGAAAGTAGATGCAACGGTTATACTTGATTTGGGAAATTAAATCTGTCCCTCTAAGTAACAAAAGTAACAGAGTCAGTAATAACCCATCTTTAAAAAATGTAGTTTTATGGCTTTTACAAATTGCTTGTATAGTCTTTTTCAAACAATTACAGAGTGCACCATATGGCTCTGGAAGGCCTTGCATGTCATTAGTGAAAATTTGGGCTATTCACTTTTCACTTGAACTTATTACCGTTCCTCCCTTACTTCCTCCCTCCCGTCCTACCTTCCTTACTTCTGTCCGTCCATCCGTCCTTCCCTCCTTCCTTCCATCCATCCATCCGTCCTTCCGTCCATCCATCCATCCTTCTTTCTGTCCATCTTTTTTTCTCTTGTTTTTCTTTCTTCCCTGCATCCCTCCTTCCTTTCCTCTCTCTCTCTCCCTCCCTTCTTTCTTCTTTCCTATGTATCTGTATCTGAGAATTAATCTTGATTTTGCCTTGCCACCTGTATATTAAGAGTGACAATAATTTGAATAAAATGTTTGGATTGTCGTAATCAGAATTCAGAATCTTCAGGTGCATCTCAGAATCTCTTTGGTCCTCAGCTTTTCCATCTGAAAATGGCAATACAATCCTGTCTGTTTGAAGCCAAGGAATTGGGTCAAATAACTATAACCTTAAGATATGTAATTCTCAATGACTACATTTTATTTTAAAAGTAATTATTTATTTATTTTATTTTTTGAGACAGAGTCTCGTTCTCTCGCCCAGGCTCAAGTGCAATGGTGTGATCTTCGTTCAGCGCAACCCCTGCCTCCTGGGTTCAAGTGATTCTCCTGCCTCAGCCTCCAAGCAGCTGTGACTACAGGCACCTGCCACCACGCCTGTTTTTTTTTTCTGTATTTTTAGTAGAGATGGGATTTCACTGTTAGCCAGGATGGTTTCAATCTCCTGACCTTGTGATCCACCCACTTTGGCCTCCCAAAGTGCTGGGATTACAGGTATGAGCCACCGCACCCAACCAAAAAAGTGATAATTTATTATTATTTTTTGTTAATTCTGTCCAAACGTCATGCACTATTAGAAGTACCCCTTTTAATACTGAATGACATTTGGACAGAACTGACAAACATAGGCTTTTATTTTATGCTAAATTGTAATGATGCTGATATCGATGATAAATGACTTCAATTCTCAAATTGGTATAAATACATCAAAAGTTAAAAGTAAAAAGTCTGGATTAAAGGTTTGTTTCAACTGTCTCTCCTTGAAAGCTGAAAGCTAAGTGAACTGTGTGGATCTAACACTCGTCTCACTTTGCATGGGGTTCAGAGGGCTCCAGTCTTCTTGGGAATCATTTCAGAAGCAGATTATCTAAGCTTACATATTTGCAACATAGACTAGTGGGGGCTTTGCGGAGTATCCCTCAGATACTGGTCTCGCTGAAATTTTCACACTTGATAATAAAATATTTTTTTAAAAAAAATTCCTAGTTTATTGTGAAAAGCCAAAATAAGAATAGAATTTTTCGAAAAGGAGAATATTTTCCTTTCTTGATTGAAGAACAGACACTCCTCAGTATCCAGGAAATTAGTTCCCTCATTAGCCTGTTACTTTATTTATTTATGAGACAGAGTCTAACTTTGTTGCCCAGGCTGGGGTGCAGTGGAGTGATCTCTGCTCACTGCAACCTCAGCCTCCTGGGTTTAAGCAAATTCTCCTGCCTCAGCCTCCTGAGTAGCTGTGATTACAGGCACGCATGGTGACGCCCAGCTAATTTTTCTATTTTTAGTAGATATGGCATTTCATCATGTCAGTCAGGCTGGTCTCGAACTCCTGACCTTGTGATCCACCCACCTCGGCCTCCCAAAGTGCTGGGATTACAGGTGTGAGCCACTGTGCCTGGCTGCCTGTTACTTTATAAGTTATATAATTTATCTTTCCTGAGGAATATATGCTCAATGAAAAAAGATCTGCAAAACATACGAAAGTATAAATAAGAAAATAATTCATCTATTGTCTGACCACTCAGAAAATAAACTGTTCTTCTAATTGCTGCACCCTCTACCCTTTTTTCTATCTAACTTTTAAAATAGTATTTTTCTGATGTACTTTTCCCAAGCAGCCTGCAACAGTAAGGATTATCTCAAAATCAAATCCAACATCCTTGTCTGCCACTGGGAAGCTGGGCTCCTCAGATCCTTACCACCTACTTATCTGACTAGCCCTGTCTCTGGCTTCTCCGTGGCAGGCAGCTCTCACTCACAGATGCCCTCCCCACCCCGCTCGGGAACCAATACCCTACTTCAGGCTAGTCTGGTTCTCTCCGTGAAGGTGAGTGACTATTTTGCTCTGTCCTACCTAAAGTCTTCAGGAAGGGAAGGGAAGGAAGAGAGGGGGAGTCATAGGTACTCTCAATACTATTGATTTTCCTTTTTGTTTCGGTAAGTAGAAAGAAATACAGTCGTGTCACTTGATGGGTAAAATTTTTGAGAAATGCGTCACTAGGTAGTTTCTCTGTTGTGTGAACATCACCAAACCTAGATGGTAGCACCTGCTCCACACCAAGGATATAGGGTACAGCCTATTTCTCCTCAGCTACAAATCCGTACAGATGTTACTGAATACTGTAGGCAAGTGAAACACAGTGGTGTCTAAACACATTTTCAGCACAGAAAAGCTACAGTAATAATACAGTGCTATAATCTTATGGGCCCACATGGGGACTCATCATTGACTGAAATATTGTTTTGCAGTGTGTGACTGTATTTGGCCAAAATAGTAAGGTATGCTAAAGTTCCCTTGTATTTCCTCTTTGTTTCAACTGGCATGATCACTTCTGTTTATCCTTTTGTATTTTGTAGGCTGTATTTTAGTCAGTCACCCTTAACTCTCTCTGGAAAATGCAGAGCATGTGTGAATAAATGAAGCAAGCAGGCAGGCTCTGGGAAGACAGGGACTTTTTACTTGTTCAGCCACATATCCCCAGCACCTTGTACAGTGAAGGACAGAGTGATACCAAAAATACTCAACAACCAAGAAAATACAGACAAAGATACTGATAGATAGAATTATGTGGCTGAGCATGGTGGCTCATGCCTGTAATTCCAGTGCTTTGGAAGGCTGAGGTAGAAGGATTGCTTGAGCGAACAGTTTGAGACCAGCCTGGGAAACAGAGCAAGACTTCTCTCTTAAAAAGAAAACAATTGCCGGGCGCGGTGGCTCAAGCCTGTAATCCCAGCACTTTGGGAGGCCGAGGCGGGTGGATCACCAGGTCAAGAGATCGAGACCATCCTGGTCAACATGGTGAAACCCCGTCTCTATTAAAAATACAAAAAATTAGCTGGGCATGGTGGCGTGTGCCTGTAATCCCAGCGACTCAGGAGGCTGAGGCAGGAGAATTGCCTGAACCCAGGAGGCGGAGGTGGCGGTGAGCTGAGATTGCGCCATTGCCCTCCAGCCTGGGTAACAAGAGCGAAACTCCTTCTCAAAAAAAAAAAAAAAAAAAAAAAAATTGGCCGGGCACGGTGGCTCAAGCCTGTAATCCCAGCACTTTGGGAGGCCGAGGCAGGTGGATCACCAGGTCAGGAGATCGAGACCATCCTGGTCAACATGGTGAAACCCCATCTCTACTAAAAATACAAAAAATTAGCTGAGCATGGTGGCGTGTGCCTGTAATCCCAGCTACTAGGAGGCTGAGGCAGGAGAATTGCCTGAACCCAGGAGGCGGAGGTTGTGGTGAGCCGAGATTGTGCCATTGCACTCCAGCCTGGGTAACAAGAGCGAAACTCCGTCTCAAAAAAAAAGAAAAAGAAAAAAAAGAAAAAAATTAGCTGGGCTTGATGGTGTGCTGCCTGTAGTCCTAACTACTCAGGAGGCTGAGGTAGGAGGATCGCTCGAGCTCAGGAGTTCCAGGTTACAGTGAGCGATGATCGTGCCACTACACTCCAGCCTGGGTGACAGACTGAGAGCCTGTCTCTGAAGAAAAAAAAAAATTGTGGAGGGAGAAAGGTGTCTGAAGGGTTCCAGAAAAGGGTCCTTCTGGAACAGGAATGTTACTCAGGGGTTACAAAGCAGCAGCTGTTTTCCAGCCAGCCTGGACGCATTTCAATTATTTTTACAATCTCAATACAAATTTGTGTAAGTCAATATTTCCTTAAAGTCTTCACTGGGACACACTGTGCTGCCTGGGTAAGTTCTCTAGCGAAAGCATGGCCAGCTCTTTCTCCTCAAGCAGAGGCATGCAGAAGGCAGGCAAAAGACTACCCTCTCACCGTCCCAGGCAGCAGGTTAGAAGCACAAACAAGAGCTGTGCCAGAAAACAGTGCGTGATTCAGTCCATACATGAGCAAGAGAAGAGACGGAATGAGACGCCTTCTAAACTTCCTGTACGAAAGGCAAAGATGACCTAAGAAATATGGGCTAATCTCATAAGAGAAAATGGAAACCAATGCTCAACCTGGAAAGAAAAATGCTGATTAGCTAGTGAGATATTCATCCGTATCTGAGAAAGGGGCATTTCACCAAAGGTCTTCCTTGAGTAAATGGAAAGCTGTGCACAAGCAGATACACTGCTAAATCAGAGGCTTTATATGAGATCCTGGTGAAAAAGAACAACACGTATCCCTGTGATAATTAGAGAAGGGAAAGCCAGTTCTCTGATGAATGGTTTAACATTTATTTAAAAGAAGGGATGTCCAACTGGCCCAATGGTCCTGGGTTATCAGAACCCATTAATATGAGCGTCACTAAAGTTGGTATGCAACCTGCCCACTGCTAAATTTCACTGACTTAAGTAAATACATAAGTGGAAGTGAACCATAAAGCTATACAAGAATTACGAGCATTTTCAAAAGGCACATTTCTGAATGTCACCTACCCCAAACCAGAAAAAGCAGAATGAACTGGTTTTTGTGTAGGTAATGTTTGTCAACTTTCTACCATATCAAGTACCAATCATTTGGGTCTCCTTAGATTTACAAAAGCTTCACAGGTTGTCTCTTCTTGCATGTGGAAATGCTGCTTGTCCCTACTTCTGGCAATTAGAAAATCAACTCATTCTAGGCTTTCAGAAGTTTTGTTATTTTCCCTTTGCTTAGAACACATACATGTATCAACGGCTACAAACACTTTTAAAATATACCTGCAGACTCTTTGCTACTCCTCCCATCAAGAGGCAGGATCTATGTAATTCTTGGTGCATCTGGCCTGCCTTGAAGGCTTGTTTATGACCAACAGACAACAGCAGAAACACTGCTTCTGAGGCTAGGTCAGAAAATGCCATGCAGTCTTGCCTGGTTCTCTTGTGACACTCATTCTAGGGGAAGCCAGCTGCTGAGTAAGGAGTCCGACGACCTTCAGAACAACCCTTAGCTGAAGCAGTCACATGGACAGGCTCCTGGAGAAGCCCCAGCTGAGCTCCTGGCTGCAAGGTAGCACCAACTGCCAACCACATGAGTGAGGCATCTGCAACTGCCCAGTTGAGCCTTCAGATGACCACAGCCACAGCTGACATCTAACTGCAACCACATGAGAAATCCCAAGCAAGCACTGGCCAGCAGAGCCCTCAAAGTCCTGATCCACAAAATCCTGAGGAAACTAAAATGGTGGTTGTGTAACACCACCGGGTTTGGGGATTATTATATGGCAACAGTAACTGAAACAATGACCAAATCAATGCTTTCTGACAAGCTCTATCACTTTTTTTTACTTTTGAAAGGCAATTTCAGACTCAAGTTGTATTGGCCAGAAGAGACTAGGTTATAATGTGGTAAAATAACTAAGCCTGAAATCTCAGCAGCTTCATTCTCAAAAAAATGTTATTTCCTATTCAAGGACAAGCAAGGAATTTTGCTCCATCTGTTGAGTCAGGGAAACAAGCCCCCTCCACCTTGTGACATCATCATCTCACGGACAACACAGAAGGGGAAGAAAGAACAATGATTCTCAAATATTTCCACCTCATAGCACACCCCCATTCAGAAAGGGTCCAGCTATCCCAGATACACTACTTTGAAAAATCAACAAGTAGACCGGGCGTGGTGGCTCATGCCTGTTATCCCAGCACGCTGGGAGGCCAACATGGGCAGAGAAGGAGGTCAAGAGATGGAGACCAACCTGGCCCACATGGTGAAACCCCATCTCTACTGAAAATACAAAAATTAGCTGGGCATGGTGGCATGTGCCTGTAGTCCCAGCTACTTGGAAGGCTGAGGCAGGAGAATAGCTTGTACCCAGGAGGTGGAATTTGCAATCAGCCAAGATCCCACTACTGCACTCTATCCTGATGACAGAGTGAGACTTCAACTCAGAAAAAAAAAAAATTACCAAGCATGGCATCAATCAATGGCCTCTAGTACCTTCCTCCTTTTCTTCCTTTTAATTAAAGCAACCCCCATGTTTCAGCAGGGTATGTTACTGTCATAGAGACTACTACATTCCCCAGCCTCCTTTGCAGAGAAGTATGCCATGTGACAAAGCTTGGGCCAATGGGATAAAAGACAAAGGTAATCCTAGGTCATGTCCTTAAAGGTATCTGCCTTGGTATTCTCCCCAACCTTCGCTTCCCTCTAGCTGGTAAATAGTGATACCTGGAGCAACCCTGTAAGTCCCAACATTTTGGGAGGCCAAGACAGGAGGATCATTTGAGACCAGTCTGACCAACATGATGAAACCCCATTTCTACTAAGCATACACACAAAAACTTAGTCAAGCATGGTGGTGCATGCTTGTACTCCCAGCACTCAGGAGGCTGAAGCAGGACAATCACTGGAACCACGGAGGCAGAGGTTACAGTGAACAAAGATTGCACTACTGCACTCTAGCCTGGGCAACAGAGCAAGACTCCATTTCAAAACACACACAGACACACACACACACACACAAACCCACAAACGTCACTTCTTAAAAATGGAATAAAGGGTAATATTAGGCCGCCTTTAGTTTTCTGCTTAAGTTTGTTTTTTTTTTTTTTTGAGACAGTTTCGCTCTTTTTACCCAGGCTGAAGTGCAATGGCACAATCTCAGCTCACAGCAACCTCCGCCTCCTGGGTTCAGGCAATTCTCCTGCCTCAGCCTCCTGAGTAGCTGGGATTACAGGCACGTGCCACCATGCCCAGCTAATTTTTTGTATTTTTAGTAAAGACAGGGTTTCACTATGTTGACCGGGATGGTCTCGATCTCTTGACCTCGTGATCCACCCGCCTCGGCCTCCCAAAGTGCTGGGATTACAGGCTTGAGCCACCGCGCCCAGCCTCTGCTTAAGATCTTACAGCTTCCCCACCTCAAATTCAAAACTCAGTTAATATAATGAAGGCAACTGGCATCAGGGGTAAGAGCGCAGACCGTGGAATCAGAACCAATCTGGGTTTCAATGCCAGCCTCACTACCAACTACTAATATGACTGTAGGCAAATTGACAGCTCCATCTCACTTTCCTTTCCTGTCAAATGGGGATAATATGGCCCTCATTGGGTAGCTATGAGAATTAAAGATAATAACGTGTTGAGTACTTTGTAGACATACAACTAGAAAACTCACTAAATGTTTGTCCGTTTTGTGTGTGTGTGTGTGTGTGTGTGTTTTTCCCTAGACAGGTTCTTGCTCTGTCACACAGGCTCAAGCGCAGTTGCATGATAACAGCTCACTGCAGCCTCCACCTTAGCACCTCCTGGGCTCAAGCGATGCTCCCAATTCGGCCTCCCAAGAATCTGGAAATACAAGTGTGTGCCACCACTCTCAGCTAATTTTTTGATTTTTTGTAGAGACAGGGTTTTGCCATTTTGCCCAGGCTGGTCATGAACTCCTGGGCTGAAGCAATCTGACCATCTTGGCCTCCCAAAGTGCTAGGATTACAGACATTAGATACCATGCTAGCCACTGAAGTGTTAGCTGTTATGATGACTCTGTGCCTTTCCACATGCAATTCCCTCTGTCTGGAATAGCTTTCTCCTTTTGTTCACCTAGGGAATTCCCTCACATTCATTGTAACTCATTCTCTATGAGGCCTTCCCAGCAAATCAATCTGCTGGAGCAATCAATCTCCTTTATCTGTGCTACTATAAAGTCACACATATCAATTCTACTTATCAAAGTATATTGCACTTATGTGTTTCACTTTCTGCCCCTCCTCATTATGGACATGGTCTGTCTTACTGTTAAATCCCAAATACATGGCAGAATACACATTGTAGGGTCTCATACATGTTTGCAAATAATGAACTGAATACATCCTTGAATTCACTCTAGAAACAAACTACCTTTTTCTTGTATTAGAAATTTGGCCTAACAATCATGTCATTCCTTCTATCAGAAGAATTGTCCCAGCAAATTCATTTAAAGTGATGCATAATTGTCATTGCTGATATTCTAAAAGGCAGTTATCTGAACATGAACATCTACAGAAATGTTCTTTCTTCATGTTCCTTTACGAATTGTTAGCAGAGGCAATTGAGAAGATCTTAGAAATCACAGTCAGTATTTGAAAATGTATTGCCTTTGTAATAAAGGCAAGTTATTAGAATTTTAATTTTACAAAGAATATTTAAAGCCAGGTGCAGAGGCTCATACCTGTAATCTCAGCACTTTGAGAGGCCAAGGTGGGCAGATGACCTGAGGTCAGGAGTTCAAGACAAGCCTGGGCAATATGGTGAAACCCTGTCTCTACTAAAAATACAAAAAATAAGTCAGACATGGTGGTGCACACCTGTAGTCCCAGCTACTCAGGAGCCTGAGGCAGGAGAATCCTGAGGCAGGAGAACTAGGGAGGTGGAGGTTGCAGTGAGCTGAGATGACACTACTGCACTCCAGCCGGGGTGACAGAGTAAGATTACAACTTGGAAAAAAAATGCTATTTAGCATGGACATGGAAAGCTTTACCTTATAAATTCTTTTCACGTGTTTCTTCTAATTTCCTGTGATAGCGAAAACAGTTGTATTCCTATTGCATGGGAGGTCATACATGATCAATCATTTCCAGAGCAGACTCTATGTTGTGGCTCACTTTGGTGGTGCTTATAGTGGTCACTGAATCCAGACTTCAAAAAAATACATGAATATGATTTTTTAGAGTTTTCTTTCTTTTTTTTTTTTTTAAGAGATGGGTTTTCACCATGTTGGCCAGGCTATTCTCAAACTCCTAACCTCAGGTGATCCACCCATCTCAGCCTCCCAAAGTGCTGGGATTACAGGCGTGAGTCACCCACCCAAGAAAAAGAAAGCTATCTAAGGATCTATCTTTGAGAAGGATGAATATTATCATTTCCCTTAAAGAACCTAACAATCTGATGAGTGACCATAAGTAGTCTTAAAAAGTAAAAGACATTTTGTAAAAGGCAGATTTAAAATAACAAGCATTAAAATAATTAAAATACCTCAGTGCAGATGTGATGCATTTGTGATAGCCTAATTTATCCTAGCCTAACTGACTCCATCTTAGCTTCTCCCTCCCAGTCATGGACCCCTTCGGTGCATTACTGAGTCATGTTGTACTTGAAGCTTTGAACCGTTGAGGTTTGGGTCACGCTGTTCTCAGTACCTGTAACCGTTGTAACCGCCTCCTGCTTGCAAGCACATCTGCTATTGTGAATACCCCTCTGGTGATTGACTGTATGGAAGTCCCCCAACCCCCCACTACCTCCCCTTGGTGATTGTATGGAAGTACTCTTACTAACCAGCAACTATGGGAACCTCCTGCCTCCTGGTTACCAGTCTCCTACCAACTTGCTTATTCTGCTTCTGTAAAATTCCACTTCAGCTAGGCTTCCCCCTCCCTCCCCTATCCTAAGCAAGGTATAAAAAGAAATGAAGACCCTTCTTCGGGGCTCAGAGAATTTTGAGCATTAGGGGTCTCTCAGTCACCAGCAACAAAGGACTCACAATCAGAATCCAGAGTGCGGCACTTTCTCTAACTTGCTCAGGTTATAACACATTCCTCCAGCCTTGCTTTTCTGCAGAAAACCTGCAAATGGACTGTCACTTCCCAACGGATGAAGCAGTTCCATCTTGGTATTTCCCAAGTTGACAAAAACAACAAGACACTCCATGTTCATGAAAAGGGACTACTTCCCTTACCTGGGCCCACCAGAAGATTCTTATAAAATGCTGCAAGCTTTTCCAAATCTGGCACTGCTATGGCCACATGATTGAGTCGACCCAGGTTCCATACAGGACCAGCCACTTGATACAAGGGCTATGTGACATGGAGAAGGCTCTAGTGTTGGAACCGGAGCTCAGAGTCTGGAAAAAAAGCCCTGGAAAATTAAACAGCCACTGATATCCTTGAGAATTCATGCACTTCTTGTTGAATTTTAAAAACTAAGCAAATAATACATGCAAAAATCCATTATTTATATATCTGTCCTTTTTAATTATTGAAGTGAAACCAGAGGAGATAAATGGAAAAACTGAATCAAAATTAGTCACTCTACTCTGCCCATTCAAATAACTGACTGGAATCGAAAAGCAAATTCTGGGCTTCAGGTAGATTTAGAACACAGAATAACATTTTCTGATAATGACTCATATTTACTGGTAACACTTAAAGGAAGTGGAATATTCAGAAGCACTTACTATTCTCTGGTGTTCACAGTGGTCAGTTTGAATGTGACAGTGAAACAACACATACTTTATAAGAGCAGGCAATTTTCTCTACCTAGACCCAATGTTTTGTCTTACATTTTGTAGTAAGTTCGTTAAAGGTGTAAGCCTACAGGACTCTTTTAATGTGTATTTTATGTGAACGATTATCACCTAAGGAAAATATCTAATTTTGGGGGAAAAAAAACAAGGAAAGATCAAGAGGGTATTTAAATTATGAGGATTTCCTCTGAGACTGGATTTTTAAGACCAAAAATTATTTGGATAATTTCAAAGGATTAGAGGCAGAACTGCATCTAAACGTGAAGAAACCTGCTTTTTTCACTCAGTAATTGAAGAAGGCTGCAAGGCCTTTTCCTCATGTATTACACTGCTTTCTGATTCCCCAAAACACAGGAATGTAAGAGCCAGATTTCTCTCAGAAGGCAAATTACATACATGTATGAAGCTTAAACATAATCCTATAAAACTACATTATGTAATAAAGACATGAAATAACAAAACGAATACACATTTGAAACAAGAAGTTGTTAGGTTTTCATGAAAAACACTTCAAACAGTATCTAGTACCACAAAACATCAGCTAAGAAAAAGAAATCCTCCTTATCTAAAATCTTTGATAACAAGAAAATTAAGGTGACATTATTTCATTTTATCTAAGATCATAAACTTGATGCATCATAAGTGAATAGAGGGCAAAATTCAGCCTAAGATGGTCTTCTGCTACGCCCCAGTCTACATAACTAATTACTGAAGTATTCAAGGATTCTCATTACCAACAGGTTAATATATATACCCCAGTTCTGCGGACGTATTATTACCAGGTAATCCAAGCGGATTACAACCTAGTACACACATACATAAATGTACAATTGAAACTAATTTGAGGAAAAAAAAAAAAAGAGTACCTAATCCTCTCTGATATCTTGGCTCACTGCAACTACCACCTCCCAGGTTCAAGCAATTCTCCTGCCTCAGCCTGCAGAGTAGCTGGAAATACAGACTTGTGCCACCTCGCCAGGCTAATTTTGTGTTACTAGAGACAGTGTTTCTCCATGTTGGTCAGGCTGGTCTCGAACCCCTAACCTCAGATGATTCGCCCGTGTCGTGCTCCCAAAGTGCTGGGATTACAGGGCTGAGCCAAAGTGCCTGGCATGTATGTATGTCTGTGTGTATATATGCATATATACACACAAATATATAAATATATATATATACACACAAATATATATATATATATATATATATATATATTTTTTTTTTAATATGCAAGACTTGCTCTCTTTTCTGGTTTCTCACCAGCCTCTTTATGGGTTCCCAGTAAAATAACACTGAGCCACTTCCATTTACTTCCATCCCCGCTCTGACTGACCTGCTTGGCAAGATCCCCTGCCTCATGGGCCCACATACTGGAAGGTGCAGCACCCAGGGCGCACAGCTCCCATGTGGCAGTGGGACTCATGCAAGGACATCCCAGAGCTAAGCGGAGGTGTTTCTGGAGGGTATCCTCTGCCCAAGTGCTGGCAGCAGCGGCAGGACACTCCCTGGGGGACAGAGCGCACGGGATCAAGGTGCTTTGCTCAGGCTGAGGCCTTCTTTCTCCCCTGGCCTCCATCCCGCCCCACCCCATAGCGACTTACACAGGTGCCCAGTGTTCACCTAAGGCGTTTGCGCCCCGCCTTTAGGATGCCCGCCATCTTAACTCTCAAAGTCCCAGGAAGGTGCCTGGGGAGGGCAGGTCGACCTGACAGGCGCCATAGTGAAGGCCGCTGCTTTCCTGCCACACACAACATGCCCACTTTACCTAAAGCAGAAACTTAAAGCCAGGATGCCTCACCCCTCATGGCCCTGGAAAAATACCTAACAAAGTTTGAAGACAGTCCAAAGGCGCTTGTGTTGACCAGCGGCGATTTTTGGCTCCTGCCCCCACTGCACACTTGAAAGCGCTTAAGCTGCCGCTGGCTTGGTCTGGAAGTGAGTCCGGAACCTGCACACCGCAGAACTTTCGGCTCTGAAATCCAAGTTGTGCCAAGCGCATCCTTGCGGTGTGGTTTCTAGGCGGCTCTCTTGCCTGGTCTGCATCCGCGGTGTCAGGAGTTGCTGCCAGCCAGGGCCTGACGGGCCTGGTGCTAAGGGACCCTGGAGCAGTGCCTGCTTAAGGTCTCCAAAACCACCCGTGGCCAGAGAACTTCCTCAAGTAAATGCGCAGATCTCGAGCTTGGAGTGGGCGCCATGGGGGTGTCCCGTGGAGGCACATTGCCGGCCTCTTGCAACTTGTGGAGCTGGGGGAAGGTAATGGGAAATGTAAATCACTTTTCCCCACATTTCAGAGTTCATACTTTCCTAGGCTATCAACACTTAAAAAATTGTTAAAATGTTTACACTATGGATCTCTCAGTTGAAATGTTATTGAAATCAGACCAACCCCAGTTACTAATGCCTAGAAACTCCTTTTGAGGCTTATTCCGGCCCCCATCCCTCTACACATAAACTGTTGGTTTTCCCTCATGTCTCTGTGCTCCTAAAGCATTCAATGTTTACCTCTCCTAGTACTTAACTGGAAGTACAAATTTGCCACTTGTCTGTCCCCGTCCTAAGCTTCCTGAGAATGAGAACTTTCACATCTCTTCGCAGCACAGCATTTTATATGCATTTCGTTGAAGAACTTCAAATATGACATATAAAATAATGACTCATTTATATTTCCAACCTCAGCCTCTCCCTTGAGTTCCCGGCTTACAGCAGCGACAAACCAAACTTAGTTTGAATTCAGTAGCACACAACTGGAATATCCAGACTGGACAGCTTTTCACAATTTTTAAAATTCTGGTACTCAGCATCACCAATTCACCGTGTCCAAAAGAATGTTGTTTCTACCCATCTCTACTCTGCCATCCACTGAAGTCCTCTCCCCATGCCCCACCACTCAAGCCTTGCCTATTGCAGTAAACGGCACTTCTGCCTTTCCAGTTGCTCAGATGTAAAACTAGGCTGCTACTTCGATGTCTTCATTTTTCTCTATTCTATATCTAATTCCCTAGCAATCTTGTCAGTTCTATCTCCTCACTGAATTCAGCATACTCACTTCCGTACCTCCAACTTAAATCACCATCATCCTTTGCCTGCAATGTTGCATCAACCTTCTGATCACTCCTTTCCTCCTCCTCCTTCCTCTTTCGTGTAAATCATTATTTCATTCTTCTGCTTAAAATCTTCAAGCTGGCAGAAGCGTGGGCTTTTCTCACACTCTGTCTCTGAAGATTGATGTGAGCATCCTTTTGAGAGAATCTAGTTTCAGACTTTCAGTTCTGTGGCTGTGGGTGACAACCAACAAAGACCCAAATCCTCTTTCTTTGGGAGCTTGAGGAGAGTTCACTAATTTTTGTTCCCATTGGGTCTCAGAACTTTGACTTTAAACTCCACTCCTGGCCCCTGCCTACCGCTTCCTGGCCTGCAGAATAGAGTCGAGGGGGCCACCCTCAGTCACCTTTGACTCTCCCGACAGAACAGAACTGAGCTCAGCTGGATGAAGTAACATTTCTTCGTTTGCTCATGACGTGACTGCTGGGTTTGGGGGGCACTGAGATGTAGAGGCCCGTCTTGTCTAACTCACTCCCATACCGGGGAAGAAGGCTCGCCCCCCAGATTCCACTCCATCCCACAGGGTCCCTGAAAACCTGGTCCCTTAGGTGGTCCTTTCCTGGGGTATTGGTGGCATTCTGGGGACATGTCTGGCTCTGCCGTCTCTGCCACTCCCCCGGTAAGAGCTCTGCCTTCCTCTTCCTGTAGGAAAATAAGCCAAGCCACCACCATCAGGCAGCACTCAGGAGGCAGGTAGAGGTGACTGGAGGATGTGAAGTTCCCTGCCGTTCCCTGGAGGTTTCTTTGCTTCTCTTTCAGCACGTCCTTGGCTTTTCTCCCACAGGCTCACAAAATCACCAAATTGCAGAAGGCACTCTATGTCACCGAGAATGTGGCCAGGCGGCTAGGTGGGAATCTGGGCACACCATCATCCTTCAACCTGGCACTTTGACAGGCTTTTAGGGGGAGTCCCTTGGGCCTCATCTCAACCTCTCTCATTCCAGGAGACTGCAGATACATTTCTGGCCGCTTACAATATACCTCACACCACATGGAGGATTTGAAGCAGGCTTTCTCTGATGTCTCCACACAGAAAAAGGCGGTAGACAGGGCGAGTCCAACCACCTGCCCTGTCCCGTGGCAACCTGGCTTCCCAGATGAAGGAATGAATGTAAAGGTTCCTTCTGCAGGATGGAGTGTCCTTCCCAGAAGGCAGCATGGGCCATTTCTTGCTGCTTTTGTGTGTGGTTGTTAGAGGCAGGCTGCTGTGGGTTAGTTGGGGGTGCTGTAGGCAGTGAGCACAGGACACAGAGCTCAGGGTCCAAGTGCCCGGCCTGCCCTTACCTGGCTGTGGCCTTGGCCAAATCCTAGGTGGGGGTTAGGATACTCGTACCATAAAGGTAGAGAAGAGTATCTTTAGTATGTTACCCATTTGTGGGGAGAGAGGGAACGTGTGTATGTGTATCATGGTAAGATACAGAAAACATGCTTGTAAGGATGCATTAAAAACTCAAGAGAGAGCGACAGTGGGGGTAGGAATTATTTCCCGTCTGTACTTCTGAGTTTTGGATCATGGGAACCTATCATCCTTTCAAAAAGTCAACATTAATTTCCTTCTTCTTATCTGTGTTCCCACACCCAGGAAAGAATGGGTTTGGAGAATCAGAGATACCTGGGTGTTGAAATCCCAGTTCTGTCTCAGTGATCTTAGGCAAACACTTAACCTTTAATATCCCATGTTTTTCATCTACACAATAGAAGTAATAATAGTACGTGTCTCCTGGTGGTTGTGAGGATTCAATGGGATTGTTAGCATAGTGCCTGGTAAAGCACTCAATGAAGATTCCAACAGTGGTAGTACTAACAGTCATAGCAATATTTTCTGATCTCTCTGGGCCCCTTAGCCAGCTATAAATTCAACTCTTTCCCTGTCCCTTCCACCCTTACTGAGCTCTTTGAAAAACAAATGAGGGCCAGGCTCCTTGGCTCACACCTGTAATCCCAGCACTTTGGGAGACTGAGGCGGGCAGACCACCTAAGATTGGGAGTTTCAGACCAGCCTGACTACATGAAGAAGCCTGGTCTGTACTAAAAATACGAAATTAGCCAGGCGTGATGGTGCATGGCAGCAGTCCCAGCTACTTAGGAGGCTGAGGCAGGAGCATCACTTGAACCTGGGAGGTGAAGGTTGCGGTGAACCAAGATCGCGCCATTGTCCTCCAGCCTGGGCAACAAGAGCGAAAACTCCAACTCAAAATAAAAAAGAAAAGAAAAAAAATGACACCATGGGCTCAGACATGCCTTTGGAACATGCCAGGCGTGACCGAGACTGAGGAAGTGTTACTGTGGAGTAGTCACTGCCGCTATTGTTCCTGGTCGGCCGGTTGCTGCTCTGTCTGCTGCATCCTGACTTAACCTTTCTCTAATTGCAGTGCAATGAGGAGTTACTAAAGGAGAGGGACGGCCTGAGTCTGGAACTGTACAGGAACACGTAGGACGGCGGAAGTGGGGATGGGAGGCCTGGGGGCCCTTAGCGTGGGTGGTATGCTGGGAGGTGGGGGGTACAGGTGAACATGGTGAGGGGGTCATACAGGTTTGCACGTGTGCCCAGCAAAGCTCTAGTGCCTGCTGTACCACTGACTCGTGGGGTAGCCTCAGGCAACTCACGTCTTCTCTCTGGCCTGCCACCTGTGACTTTTAATTCCTGGGGTCCCTTCCAGTGCAATGGCTCTGTGGTTGTGGGGCAAGGGTAGAGGGTTGATCACCAAAGTGGTCCTTTCTGCTCTTCGTTCATGCCTTTCTCTACTGCCTCTGTACATTGTATCATCAATGAGGAGCTGCAGAAGAGAACACCAAACTCGAAGAACAACTTCAACCCTTATAGTCTAAAAAGGCCACCATCCAGCTCAATGTCCAAGAGCTAAAAAGAAAGCTGGATAGGGCCAAGCTCCTGCTACCTGTCCCAGAGCTGGAAAATTTAGGTCCTGGTTCTGGTCCTGCCATAGAATCCTCTAGACTGTGCTAAAAATTTACAAATTGTGGCCCTGTCTGGGGAATCAGAATCTCAGGGTTAGGGCTTAGAAAAAAATTTTATAGAGCATCATGGATGAAAACCATTATTTTCTAGATTACATTTCTGTGGCTACCTTACGAGTCTATTTCCTTCTGAGGTTCAAACCAACATTTTTACTACCCCAGGTGCAGCTACAGGAGGTCATCGAGCACGTGAATCAAGAGCTTGAGAGAGTGAAAGGACAGCTCCAAGCCCAGCTGAATGAAAGTAAGTGCTGGAATTGCCTCTACCATGAGCAAGAGAAGATTTGCGAGCAGGAAGAGAAGGTACAGGAGGAGGAGCAGAAGACATGGGGGCAGCAAGAGAAGATGTGGGAGCAGGAGAAGATACGGGAGCAACAGACGAAGATACAGAAGCAGGAGAAGAACATGTAGGAGCAGCAGCAGAAGATGCCCGAGCAGGAGCACAAGATGCAGGAGCAGGAGCAGAGGCTATGGGAGCAGGAGAGGCTGTGGCAGGAGGAGAGGCTATGGAAACAGAAAGAGAAGATTCGGGAGCAGAAGATGTGAGAGCAGAAGAGGAGGCTGTGGGATCAGAAGAGAGAGAGCATGTGGGAGCAGGAGGTGAGGCTACAGAAGCAAGAGGACAAGATTCAGCTAAGGGAACTGTAGTGAAACGCAGAGCTCTAGGGGAAGTGGGCAGAGGTGCCTGCAAACCCTGGAGACCATACAGAAGAACCTTAGCACAACTTAGCAGATGGTGGTTGGTTCCCTCTGCTTTTCCACCAGTCTGTAGCCTACAGTTTAAATGGTGGGAAGACGGGTGTGAAATTTTGAGGTTGGGGAGGGAGGGACAGCGCTCTAGGCAAGGGAGCAGTCACTTAGGCCTGGAGCAAGGGGCCAGGGGCCTGTGCAGGTGACAGAGCCCCACAGTGCCCTGGCTTCTTTATTTATGGGTCCAGAATCTGGAAGCTAGCCACAACCTGCCCTGACGCCTATCCTGCAGGTAAAGCTGAAGAGCTGAAAGGCTCAAAGTCTGCAGCGGCAGCAGAAGCCAGACCAGTACCTGGGTCACCTGCAGCAGTACTTGGCCACCTATCAGCAGCTGATCTCTGACAAGGAGGCACTGCACAGGCAATTACTGCTGCAGGTCCAGCTTGTGGACCAGCTGCAGCAGCAGCAGCAAGCTCCGGGCAAAGCTCTGGCTGAGGTGGCACTAATAGTTGCAGGAGATCCCAGTGAGGGAGTTGCTGAAGGCAGGGCCCGGAGGGGGCAGGCTGGCAACCTCCTGCCTTCTCACTCTTTCCTGGCCCCTTAGGAGCACCTGGAAGCCATCCAGGAGAACCAGCAGCTACAGGCCCAGCTGAGCCTCATGGCTCTCCCTGGGGAAGGTATGGGAGACTGCTTAGAGGAAGAGGAGAGAGCCCCCAGTTGGCAGCAGAGGATTGAGGAGTTGCAAGAGACCTTTAGAACAGCTGGTCATTATGTCCGCACTAAGTTCAAAGTCGATATAGTGACCTCCTGGGAGTGGGGGTAGGGGGAGCACCACGGCTGCCTAAGGGTGGGTGAACTGGCCCAGGTCAGAAAAGGAGCAGGTAAGAACTCCCTGTACCCATCAGTAGTGTGACTGCACCTGGACCACATAGCAAGAACTTGGCTCTTCAAAACAAATAAAAAGAACAGCTGCTCATTTTCCTCTGGGGAGGGGCTGGCCCTGGGTTATAGAGTGAGAGTGGGGGCAGAAGTGGGCCCACTGTTACCTCCCTTGTTGGGTTGTCTGAGGACCTCTCTGGCAACCCCCCATAGGAGACAAGACAGGACAGGGAGTAGGAAGAGGTGCCTCGGCCAATGACTAGCATCCTGGAAGAGCTGGAGAGCCCGAAGGCCGTGGTGAGCCTGACTCCCCCTGTCCCACCTTTGCTGCCTCCCTCGGTAGTCCCTTCCAAACCCCCTTATGCTCTTGGTTTCCCGTCTTCTGATTCCTCTGGACCCTCTAGGACACCCAACATTTCTGCAGTGTTGGGGGTGGGGGTGGGGTGGGGGTGAATGCGGGCACCAGTGTGGCAGCTGAGCACACCTTCTCCCAGGTGGAGCTGGTGTTACAGCTTGCCAGTGACCAAAACTGGGGACATAAGAGATTACTGGCAGCTGCCCAGAACCCCACCAATGAGCCCATTCCAGGCCCCCCCAACAACCCCAGGATCTTCGTGCTGCCAACAGGCAGGGTGGTGAATAGAGCCCTCCGTCATGGTGGGTAGGCAGGAGCAGGGCAGGGCTGGCAAGGCACTCAGAGCCCTGCCTCCCTCTCCAAAGATTTTTGCAAAGTGAGTCTCACCAGGAGTATGGAGCCTGCAAAAGGAGAGGCCAGGGAGGGTTCTCCCAGAAACAACTTCCCTGAACAGCATGCAGTGCTAAGTAGAATCCAGAACCCCCAGGAGCAAGCAGGATTAGGCAGCAACCCCTGGCTGCCACTCTTCTACGGAACAGGAAAGAGCAAGGTGAAGACAGTTCACATCTGAATGCCAGTACTGTAATCAAGGCCCAGAGATTTGTAAGTCACCATGTGACTGTGAATATAGTCTGAGCACAAACCTGAAAAAAAGGAAAAAATAGTTATTTATTTTAAATTGTGGTAAAATGCTGGCTGGGTATGGTGGCTCATGCCTGTAATCCCAGCATTTTGGGAAGCCGAGGTCAGGGGATGGATGAGGCAGGAGAATCTCTTGAACCCGGAAGGCTGAGGTTGTAGTAAGCTGAGATTGCACCACTGCACTCCAGCTTGGGTGACAGAAAGAGACTGTGTCTCAAAAAAAAAAAAAAAATTGGTAAAATACATTTAATATAAAATTTACTATGTTAATAACAGTTATTTGAAAGTTTCTACCAGAGGACTCTCATTTCTATGTATGTTTCTATTGTCTTTTTTATCTCTTGGTCTTTCTCCTAATTTAGTCTTGTCTTATGGCATGCCTAGTAAACTTTTATCTGCCTCCAGAGCGTATTTACTTTGACTTTATGGCACACAATCGGAGTAGGGGCAGATCACCTTCATCTAGTTTGGGACTAAGCTGGTTCAAAGCAGGTTTTAGGTTTTGTGATTGCTTGTCTATTTTTTATTTATTTGGACTTCTGGGAGTAGCCCTTCCAGGGTTCCCACCAAGGTCTCATCTCCTTACTGGGACCCAAATTCTCATGATGTCATTTCAGCCCTGTGAGAGTGCCAAATATTCAGCTGGGCTTTCCAGCCTCTTAACTATCCCTTCATAGACAGTTTTGTAGACTCTTGGCCCTGTGCTGTTTACCAATCAACAAATGTGGGGAAAACCCCTACAGCCTGTTGCGGTCACCTCCTAGGCCTGGTCACTTAAGTCCTGGCCGAGGTCTCCAGTTACCTTCCAACTGTTTTTAGTGGTGTGGGGGGGATGACAGAGTTTTGTGGGGAGGGTAGTCTATAACCAGCTACCCTGCCTTTAGTGAAAGTTGAAAATCTTCATCTGCCTTTTGTTTTTGAGATGGAGCCTCGGCCCAGGCTCAAGTGCAGTGATGTGATCTCTGCTCACTGTAACCTCTGCCCCCTGGGGTTCAAGCAATTCTCTTGCCTCAGCCTCCCAGTACCTGGTATTATAGGTGTGTGCCACCATGCCTGGCTAATTTTTGTATTTTCAGTAGAGACAGGATTTCACCACATTGGCCAGGCTAGTCTTGAGCTTCTCATTCAGGTATCTACCTGCCTCGGCCTCCTAAAGTGCTGGGATTACAGGTGTGCACCACTGCATGCAGCCCATCTGTCTTTTAAAAAATGTTTTTAATTTGTGGTATAATTAATATTCAGTGAAATGGCTAGATCTGAAGTGTACATTTTGATGAGTTTTAACAAATGCATTACCCATGTAATCCACCTCCTTTCAACACACAGAATATTTCTATCATCCAAAAAGTTCTCCTGAGTTTCAATCCTGCCTGCACTTCCCCAACAGCTGCTAAACATGCTAAGGACATTGGTACAGGACTCTGGCCTCCCCACAAGAGCTGCTTTCACAAGCCTACTTGCCTTCCCCAGCACTAAATCCCTGCCTGCTCTCTCAAACTTGCCATCTTTAAACTGGTTGTACCTATAACCCTCCTTCATCAATTGAATAGATAAACCCTGAAAAATAAACACTCCTTCCTGGCCCAGCAGCCCACAGCCTAATATTTATACCCAAGCTTTCAGAAATCTGACTTGCAGGGGTGGCTGTTGACAGCTGCATCCCCTCCTCCTCCTGATGGCTTCTAGCAGCCTACAAGACCCACAGACCACATCTGGCCAGGCAGCCTGAGCCTGGAAGTGCGGCAGAGCCTCCTACTCCTTCACCCTCACTAGGGTGGCGGCTGCACAGCAACAACTGGGTTCCCCCATTAAGCAAGAAGCCCTTGGCTAGACAATGACACTTAGACCCCAGCCTGGGTGAGCCTGGCTGAAAGCACCCTCCCTTCCTGTCTGACTGTGGAGGGAGGGAGCAGAGCACACAGCTCTACTGCCCTCTCCATCTTTCAGCTGTGCTTCCTCCTAGGAGAGGGAGCTGCTCATTAATTTGACCAAAGCCTTCTTGAGGGCTGGAAGTTTGACAGGCTGAATGCGGAGGCCAACCGTGCTAGAGAGAGGCTGATGTATCAGAAGGCAGCCACCTGGTCAGAGGAGGGTCAGCCTCCTTGGTGACCTCCTTCTCCCTGCTGGACACAGCGTCCTGCACTCTCCCCATGAGAATGCTCCCCTCAGAGCTGCTTCCAAGAGCTGGTTCTAATCCTGCAGGTGGGGACACTGTGTTAGTTTACAATGGGTCATGGTTCCCTCTAACATCTCCAACTCAGAGGCAGTAGAGAGAAGGGAAATTTCCTGCACCTCCTCCCTCAGCACCCCCACGCCTGCACACATCCACATATGGAGCCTGACATTGGTCCCTGGGAGTGCTGCCATCTGCTCCTCCTTTCCATGCCTGCAGCAGCCAGGCCCACCGTCCAGATCCTCCCTCACCGGGCTCAGTAGGTGTTGCACTGCCTCTGGTCCTGCCCCTACATCTGGGCCTCTGTATCCATCAGTTCCTCCAGTCTGGTTATTTTCCCCGACAAGGAGGGAGCATGTAAGGTCACCTGTTGAGGAAGCTTGGGGAGAGCATAGGGTGGGGCTGTAAGGATGAGAAGGAGAAGCTTATGGTCGTGGTGGAGACTCAACTGAGCAGAGTCTGTGCAGGCCCATTGGCTGCCTACCCAGTGGCCATCCTGCTCCCACCCACACTTCTTCTTTGTTAAAACCATGACTTCATTAAATATTGGACACCTATAAACTTCATAGACCCTCCTGCAGCCTCCCTTCCATGTATTAGTAAGTCTAAGTCAATTCTAGTCATTTCATTCCTCTGGCCAATGATTGCTTAGGGCTTGGGCATGAGCTGCCTCTTTGCCTGAGCCTGAACCACAGCTGTCCTCTGCACCTACCACACTGATGCGCTGGGCCAGGGACAGCTCCATCTCGATGGAGATGAGCTGTGAGGAGCTGGTGGCTGGGAAGATCAGGTTGTGGCAACAGGTTTTGTTCAGAAGGTTGTCCATCAGCTTGCCCTTGGCATTAGGACAGCCTGCCGGGCCCTTGTGCAACTGCCCCCACTGCAGCTGACAGCTATGAAGGGAGAGCCCAGAGGGCCAGGGAGCACAGGGACCCCGAGGGCCAGCTGAAGCAGTGAAGGTGCTGGCAGGCTTGGCTCTTTCTGGAAACTTCAAATGACATTCAAGACAGAGCTCAGCTCTATCCTGCCATGACATATCTTCCTCCTCCTCTTCCCTCGAGGAAAGAATGGCATCCCACGCCCCACACATCTGGTACAAAACTATCTCTTCCTGATCCCTCCCTTAGTTCATCCCAGTGGCCAACGGGTCTTATCTGTCCTCCCATCTTCACAGGTACAGGCATGTCGGTACCTCACCAGCCCTGCCCACCTATGGTCTCTCCACCCCACTCTGTCCCTGCCATCCACTGGCCAGGCGTGGTTGTTCACACTTGTAATTACAGCACTTTGGGAGGCCAAGGCGCTTGGATCACTTGGAGTCAGGAGTTCAAGACCAGCCTAGCCAATACGGTGAAACCCCGTCTCTACTAAACGTAAGAGAGTTCAATGGGTATGGTAGCGCACGTCTGTAATCTCAGCTACTTGGGAGGCTGGGGCAGGAGAATCACTCAAATCAAGGAGACAGAGGTTACAGTGAGCCAAGATCATGCTACTGCACTTCAACCTGGGCGACGGAACAAGACGCTGGGAAGAAAAAAACAAGAAACCACCTTTCTCACATATATGGTTTGCCAAGTATTTTTTTCCCAATATGCAGGTTGCCATTTCATTTTATTGATTGTTTCTCTTGCTGTGCAGAAGCTTTTCAGTTTGATGTAGTCCCATTTATTTAGTTTTACTTTAGTGCTTGAGTTTTTGCTGCAATATCTAAAAAATATATATATATATATTACCAAGGCCAATGTTCAGGAGCTTCCCCGCTAATCTTTTAGTTTTATCAATTCTGGTTGGTTTTTTTTTATTCTTGAGACAGACTGGCATGCAGTGGCACAATGATGACTCAATGAAGTCTCAATCTCCTGGGTGCAAGTGATCGTCCTGCCTCAGCCTCCCAAGTTGCTGGGACTATGGGCATGCAAGACCACACCTGGCTAGTTTTGCCCAGGCTGGTCTCAAACTCCAGGGCTCAACACTTCAGGTCTTAATAATTAAGTCTTTTATCAATTTTGAGTGGATTTTGTGTATAGTGAAAGATAAGGGCCTATTTTATACTTCTACATGTGGAAATCCAGTTTTCCCAATGCCATTGTAATTGCCCACTGGGTTCTTCCTGTTTGCAGCACAGACAAAACCACTTCACTGAGAACATGGTACTGCAGTAAGGAAAGAGTTTAATTAACTCAATGCCAGTCATATGGAAGGAATAGAGTTATCACTGAAATCAGTCTCCCCAAAGGCTCAGATATTAGGGATTTTCAAGGACTATATATATATATATATTTTTTTTTTTGAGACGGAGTTTCGCTCTTGTTACCCAGGCTGGAGTGCAATGGCGCGATCTCGGCTCACCGCAACCTCCGCCTCCTGGGTTCAGGCAATTCTCCTGCCTCAGCCTCCTGAGTAGCTGGGATTACAGGCACAAGCCACCATGCCCAGCTAATTTTTTGTATTTTTAGTAGAGACGGGGTTTCACCATGTTGACCAGAATGGTCTCGATCTCTGGACCTCGTGATCCACCCGCCTCGGCCTCCCAAAGTGCTGGGATTACAGGCTTGAGCCACCGCGCCCGGCCCTCAAGGACTATATTAACTGTTAACCAAAACATGAGCCAGTGACTGAAGCTAGTGCCTCCATCAGTAGAGCTTTTTTGAGCTAAAGTCTAATGATGCACCTGGAAAAAAAAAAAGTCACAGAAACGTCCATGACCTGCGCTTTGGAAAGAGGGTTTTGGGAACTCAATATTTAAGGGGAGAAGGCATGCAGGAGAGAAAAAAGGAAGCACTCCTGAAGCAGTGGTTACATTCTTATGAGGCTCTAATTAGTACTCAGTAAATCCTCATTTTACATAAGATAAGGTAAACATCTAAAAAGAGGGAGAAAAAGAGTCAATTACGCAGCCATCTCAGGATAGGCTGACAAGTGACTGATCTCATCTTGTTATTGTTCTGTACTTGGGAGGATAAGCCTATAATCCACATTGTCAGTGTGACAATTAACAGAACTCAGTTTTACATGCGAAACTGAAGTTACAGAGCCACGATTACAATTGGCATATGCTTGTTTTTTGTTATGGAGACAGAGTCTCGCTCAATCTCAGCTCACTGCAATCTTCGCCTCTGAGATTCAGGTGATTCCCCTGCCTCAGCCTCCCACGTAGCTGGGACAACAGGCACGCACCACCATGCCAGCCTAATCATTTGCATTTAGTAGATGGGTTTTCACCATGTGGGCCGGGAAGGTCTCCATCTCCTGACGTCATGATCCACCCACCTCGTCCTCCCGAAGTGCTGGGATTACAGGCCTGAGCCACTGCGCCCGGCCGACATATGCTTGCTTTATAGGGGAATATGGATCCTGAAAGATTTAGGAGTTAGCAAGGAGTGTCCCTATGAGCGATTTGTGAGGGTGGCCATATGGAGAGGTACGTGGCCTTTTGTGGAAGTGGGGACCTGGCTTATGTCTGATGGTATCGCACAGGGTTGTGAAATGGCAGCTATCTGTTTGGGGAGAAAAAATGGCAGCAGCGTTGTAGGACTCAGCTCCCAAGCTTACCTCTCTTCTCCCATTAGTGTAACAGATTTGGGGTTCCAAGACTTTATTTTCTTTTACACATTTAAAAACCTCCAATGAGGCCAGGTGAGGTGGCTCAGGCTTGTAGTCCCAGCACTGCAGAAGGCCGAGGCCGGTGGTTCATGAGGTCAGGAGACTGAGACCATCCAGGCCAACACGGTGAAACTCGTTTTTACTAAAATACAAAAAATTCACCAGGAGTAGTGGCGTGCACCTGTAGTCCTAGCCACTCAGGAGGCTGAAGCAGGGGAATCCCTTGAACTGGGAGGCGGAGGTTGCACTGAGCCGAGACTGCGCCACTGCACCCTAGACTGGGTGACAGAGCGTGACTCCATCTCAAAACAAACAAAAGAACAAAAAACAAAACTATAAACTCTAATGAAAGAGCAATGTGAAAGATAGAGGGCATTTCATAATGATGAGAGGGTGCAACAAAGGAATTCTAAATTTGTTTATGCCTGGTAACTAACTTATTAACCTTAAAATACACAGAACAAAACCTAACAAACAAAAAAGAGAAATAAGTTGATAATACTTGTGAGAAACTTTAATATCTCTCCGTCACTGAAAAACAGACAAAACATCAGTAAGGAAAGAGAATCTCTGAAGGATGCATGTAACACACTTGACCTAATTGAGACATGTGGTACACTAAACTGAATACACAGAATACATATTTTTCAAGTGCAGAAGCAATATTTATCAAAATCAATCATATTTTCCATCACTGAGAAAACAAATTCCAAAGAGTTTTAATTATACAAACATTTAATCACAGTGGAACAGTATGTTTTGAAATTAAGCAAAACACATTCAGTATGGTAAAGAAATAAATAAAGCCAAGGTTTGCTTTTTTGAAACACTAATAAAATTAATGCCCCCCAGCAAGATTAAAAAAGACAAGGCTGAGTGTGGTGGCTCAGGCCTGTAATCCCAGCACTTTGGGAGGCTAAGGTGGGAGGATCACAAGGTCAGGAATTTGAGACCAGTCTGGCCAACATAGTAAAATCCCATCTCCACTAAAAATACAAAATGTTAGCCAGGTGTGGTGGTACACGACTGTAATCCCAGCTACTCGGGAGACTCAGGCAAGAGAATCGAGAGAATCCTGGAGGCAGAGGTTGCAGTGAGTCAAGATCGTACCACTGTACTCCAGCCTGGCGACAGAGCAAGACTCTGTCTCAAAAAAAAAAAAAAAAGAAAAAAGAAAAAAGACACAAACTCTAACTGCAGACCTTATCAGTATTAAAAAGATAAGTGATTAGATGAACTTTGAAATCTGAGATAAAATGATAAAAAAGATAAATGATAAAAAATGATAAAATGATAAAGATATGGGGCCTTTTTGAAAATGACTAAGTTACAAGAGCTCTGCCCTCATGAATGTGACTAATGCCATTATAAAAGAAGCTTCAGAGAAAAAAAAATCATCAGCTAACTCTTTTGGCATTTATACCCTTAAAATTAATATACTCAAAATATATTAATGGTTAACAGTTAACTGTTAATATATCAAAATGGTTAACAGCAGCTGACATTATTCTTAATAGCTGAAGAATGAATGCATTCCCCCTACGTTTAAAATTTAAAAAAAATGGATGTTTCTGTTCTATCCAGTAGTACTGGGGTTTCTAGCCAGTGCAATAAGGAAAGCAGAAGAAATAAAACACATGGAAAATGGCAGAAAAAAGTAAAACTGTCTTTATTTGCAGATTATGTCATTGTTTACATAGAAAATCCCATGGAATTTACAAACATGCTGCCTGGCTAAATGTTAAAGGCATGCCCCACACATACTCAGAGGCCCTTGGCAAAAACTGGGAGGCACTGCTTCCCAGTGTTTAAGAAAATCTCTCCAACAGTTTTCTGACCACTAAGTGAACTGATCCAGAACTTCATTACAACAAAAAATAGACTTTACAGATTTAACTGAGAAATATAACTCAAACGATGCTAAATAATCACAGTAACAAAACTTGGAGCAAGTGGCAAATCTGATTTCCAGAGCTGCCACCTAATTTAAGGTGTCCAGTTTCCATCAAAATATATAATGAAGCATGCAAAGAAATAAGAATATATGGCCCCAAGAGGGAAAAGCAGTCAGTAGGGAACTGTTCTTGAGGAAATCTAGACATTGGACTGAATAGACAAAGTCTAAGTCAACTATTCTAAATCAGTTACTTCAAAGAGTTAAAGGAAACCATGTCAGAAGAACTATAGGAAAGTATAAGAGCAGTGTCTCACAAAATAGTAAATATTGGATCATGAAAAATAATCAGTACTAGGCTTAATACCTGGGTGATGAAATTATCTGTACAACAAACCCCCATGATACAAGTTTACCTATGTGACAAACCTGCACATGTACCCCTGAACTTAAAGTTTAAAGAAACAGAATGTTTTCTTAAAAAAGAACCAAATAGAAAATCTGGAGTGGACAACCACAATAACTGAAATGAAAAATTCACTAGATGGGCTAAACAGCAGAGTTTAAAAGTCAGAAAAAGAATTAGGAAACTTCAAGTTAGGTCAGTTGAAATTATATAATTATAGTAACAGAAAGAAAAAGGTAATGGTAAAAAACTTCCAAAATTTGATTTTTTAGAAACATCAAAAAGCTCAACAAATTCTGGAGAGGATAAACTCAAAGATACCTCACGATAAAAAATTTGATAGACCTAATATCATACAACGTATGTTCTCCAACCACAATGAAATAAAAATTAGAAAACGATGACAGAAGAAAAGCAGAGAAATTCATAAATATGTAGAAATTAAACACGTAACTCAAAGGACAGTAGTCAAACAAGAAATAATAAAGGAAATTAGAAAATATCTAGAGATGAAGAAAAAGAAAACACAAAACTTATGGGATGCAACTGAAGTAGTGCTTAGCATGAAATACACAGCTGTAAGCCTATATGAGGAATAAATTACCAAAATTTTATGACAAGGAAGTAAAAAAGTCCTTACATTTTATATAAAAATTAACTCCAGATGAATTAAAGATTTAAACCTAAGACCTAACATCATAAAAACTCTAGAAGAAAACCTAGGCAATACCATTCAGGACATAGATGTGGGCAAGGACTTCATGACTAAAACATCAAAAGCAATGGCAGCAAAAGCCAAAATAGACAAATGAGATCTTTAGGGAATCCATGAGCCCCACACAGTTGGGGCCAGAACGTAGGGATCCATGAGCCCCACATTGGGTACCAGAATGTAGAGAGCCAGCCCTACATCACCCATGGGTACCCTGAGTTTCATGGTGACAAAGGAATGAAAAAGACAGATTAAGAGAGTCAGTGGGACCAGGGGGCCATCACTTTATTACTTTGGAGGAGGCAGAAGCTCTACTTTGGAAGGCCCCAAGCTCTGATCATCCACTCTATTTACTGGAGTTACAATCACTTTGATCTACAGGGTAGGGGTGAAGTGATAGGGAGAGGGTGATGGTGGAGTTAATCAGTGAGCCAGAACTGGTGTATCATTCTAAAGACAGACAACAGCGGTGGTTTGAGAGTTTCACAAAACAAGAACATGTGGTTATCTTTAACTTATTACCTACGCGCAGCTGATGGAACTCGGACCTTACAAGGAGCCTACAAGTCTGACTATGTCATAGTGATATAAAGGGGTTTTACGTCCTTGAACACAAAGTTTATGGTAACAAAGCCTAGGTCACCCTGCACCAGAACATGAGGCATAGAGAGGCCTTCCTCCTCAGAGGCCTCCTGTGGCCTTCTGCAGTTTGTTGTTCCCTGTTTACATGTTACTCATAACCAATTTATATAGGCACTATGTAAGCGCTTTCTCCTTTGCTGCTTTTCCCAACAGGATCTAATTAAATTTAAGAGCTTCTGCACAGCTGAAGAAACAATCATTAGAGTGAACCGGCAACAAACAGAATGGGAAAAAAATTTTGCAATCCACCCATCTGACAAAGGGCTGATACCCAGAATCTACAAATAACCTAAACAAAAATACAAAAAAACAAAACAAAACAAAACAAAAAAACAAAAAAAAAACAACCTCATCATACCCTTTACCCAAAGGATATGAACAGACGCTTTTCAAAAGAAGACATTTATGCAGCCAACAAACATATGAAAAATCACTGGTAATTAGGGAAATGCAAATCAAAACCACAATGAGATACCATCTCATGCCCGTTAGAAGAGGGATCATTAAAAAAATCAGGAGACAACAGATGTTGGAGAGGATGTGGAGAAATAGGAATGCTTTTACACTGTTGGTGGAAGTGTAAATTAATTCAACCATTGTGGAAGACAGTGTGGCGATTACTCAAGGACCTAGAAACAGAAATACAATTTGACCCAGCAATCCCATTACTGGGTATATATTGAAAGGATTATAAATCATTATACTATAAGGACACATGCACACGAATGTTCACCGCAGCACTGTTTACCATAGCAAAGACTTGGAATCAACCCAAATGCCCATCGATGATAAGACTAGACAGGGAAAATGTGGCACATATACACCATGGAATACTATGCAGCCATAAAAAACAATTTGAGTTCATGTCCTTTGCAGGGACATGGATGATGTTGAAAACCATCATTCTCAGCAAACTAACACAAGAACAGAAAACCAAACCTGCATGTTCTCACTCATAAGTGGGTGCTGAACAATGAGAACACATGGACACAGGGAGGGGAACATCACACACCGGGGCCTGTCAGAGAGTGGAGGATAGGGGAGGGTTAGCAGGGGGTGGGGGATTGGGGAGGGATAACATTAGGAGAAATGTCTAATGTAGATGACAGGTGGGGGATGGATGCAGCAAACCACCATGGCATGTGTTTACCTATGTAACAAACCTGCACATTCTGCACATGTACCCCTGCCTGAACTTAAATTTAAAAAAAAAACCACGTAAAAAAGAAAGGTCAACTTAACTCAAAACAAACAGAAGGAAGGAAACAGTAAAACAGTAAAGATCAGAGTGGAAGTAAATAGATTGGAGAATAGAAAAATGTAGAGAAAAATCAACAAAATAACGCTTTGTACTTTGTAAAGATTCGGAGAATTGACAAACTTACAGTTAGACTCACCAAGAAAAGGAGAGAGAGCAAAAAGAGAGAAGGAAGGGGAGAGACAGATGGAGAGAGACAAAATATTCAATTACTGCAACTGGAAATAAAAGTGAGGACTTTATTACTGACCTTAGACAAATAAAAGGGTTATTGAGGAAATAAAATTAACAATTGTCTAACAACAAATTAGAAAACATAGATGAAATGAAAAAATTCCTAGACTCACAAACTACCAGAGCTGACTAAGTAACAGATATCTGAATCATACAACTATTTTATGTAAGTTTGGCAGGTTTTTTTGGGATTAAAAAATGATATAATCATTCCATTCTTAAGGATGTAGCCAAGAACAATATAAGCCTATGTTCATACAAAGATTCCTATATTAACGTTCACTGCAACTTTATTTTATAGCCAGAAAGTGGAAACAACCCAAATTGCTATCAACAAGTGAATGGATGTGTTATATTCATACTTATTATTAAGCAATAAAAAAGGAATAAATCATTAATCAATGCTACAATATAGAGATTAATCTGAAAATAATTATGCTGAATGAGAGAAGACAAAAAAAGTACAAATAATGCATGATTTCATTTTTATACAGTTTTAGAAATGCAAAATTTCAGAGAAAGCAGGTAGCAGGAGTAAATTTAAGACAGTGAGGCAGATTATGAGTTAACTTAAAATGAGATGTCAGAAAGGCAATTGGATATGACTTTGAGATTCAGAGTAAGACTTCCTTGGAGATGACAAGTTGAGAATCATCAATTTATGGATTGCATTTAAATCTATTCACTTGAGAAAAGCGACATCTGCAACACGGAAGACTAGGATACTCCCAGTCCACACCACCCACAGATGTATTATAAAATAAAAAATAATAATAAAAAAACTGAAAGTGGCTAAAATAACTTGAGAGGAATTCTGAAAAACAGACCATGTGTTCAGTAACCAAGTAAAAGTAAATGACCAGTCAAGAAAACCACGTAAATGTAAATGACTAGTCTTCCACATTCTTTGTTTTTTGTTACTCATTACCCATCCCCACATATGCTTCACCCTCTACTATCCTAGCCAGCCTCTGATAACCATCTTTCTACTCTTCTTCTCTATTAGTTCACTGTTTTTATTTGTACATCTCACAAATAAATGAGAAAATGTGAAGTCTGTCTTACTGTGCCTGGTGTATTAGTTCATTTTCACACTGCTATAAAGAACTACCTGAGACTGGGTAATTTATAAAGAAAAGAGGTTCAATTGACTCACAGTTCCACATGGCCTGTGCAGGCCACCGGAAACTTAACAATCATGGTGGAAAGCAAAGGGGAAGCAAGGGATGTCTTACATGGTGGCAAGAGAGAAAGAGAATGAGGAAAGTGCTACACTTTTAAACTATCAGATCTCATGAGAACTCACTCACTATCCTAAGAACAGCACGGGGGAAATCTGCTGCCATAATCTAATCACCTTTCACCAGATCCCTCCCCTGACACATGGGAAGAGGGTCCCCTGGCCCAAAGCAGGTCCAGAAATGCTGTCCAAGAGCCTAGCCCTAGACTCAGGGACCCCAAGAGCCTACTTTTTGCTCTGCCACCCTGTGGCCAAGCTGGTACCTAAGATGCAAGATGAAGTTCCCTTTAATTTTCCCTCTGTTTTTCTCAGACATCAGGAGTCTTTTGCCATAGCCATCACCGCTGCAAATATGCTGGGTTACCCCTGAAGCCAGCATGTCTAGGAGCCCAAGGCCCATAGTTTGATATCACTGCTGTTTATTCTGGACCCTAAGGCTCTTAGTCAGCAGAAGATAAATCCTGCCATGATGGGGCCTTTCCTTCAAGGCAGTAGGTTCCCTTTTGGCCCAAGGTATGTCCAGGAATATAGTCCTAAGAGTTAGGGCCTGGACTGGGAGCCTCACAACTCTACCCAATGCTGTATAACAGATAAATGAAACAAAGTAGAAGAATGAAAAAAACTACCACATAAAAATCAATTGCTAGGATGGCTACATCAGGGACTGGAAAAAAAAAATCATTTCCATACACTACCACTGAAGAATCTGAAAAAGAAAGCAAGAAAATAACTTTATAGAAAATAATAAAGTATTTATAATAAATACAATCAAGGATGTAAAGACTAATACATTGAAAACTATAAAACATTGCTGATACAAATTAAAGAAGATATACATAAATGGAAAGACAACTTTGCTCATGAATTGGAAAAGGTAACATTGTTAAGATGTCAATACAACCCAAAGTATTCATCCCTATCCAAATTCCAAAAGTTTTTTTTCCAGAAATAGAAAAAAGTATAAAAAATTCCTATGAAATTCAAGGGACCCTGAGTAGCCAAAATAATCTTGATGAAGAACAAAGTTGTATGCCTCATATTTTCTGATTTCAAATTTTACTGCAAAGCTATAATAATCACATTAGTGTGGTTCTGGCACGAAAATACACACATATACCAATGGAATATAGCAGAGACTCCAAAAATAAATCATCATATTTATTTTTGACACAGGCACTAACATTCAATGAGGAAAGGACTGTGTATTAAACTATTTGGGATTCTATAACAAAATAACTTGGACCAGGCAATTTGTAAACAACATGATTTATTCCTCACAGTTCTACAGCCTGAGGAGTCCAAGATCGAGACATCAGCATACTCAGTGTCTGACGAGGGCCTATTCCTCATAGATGGCACCTTCTATGTGTTGTGTTCTCACATGGCAGAATGGGCAAACAGGCTTCTTTATGCCTTTTTTTTTAAAGACAGTCTCCCTCTGTCACCCAAGACGGAGGGCAGTGGTGCTATCCCAGCTCACTGCAACCTCTGCCTCCCAGATTCTAAGCAATTCTCCTGTCTCAGGCTCCAGAGAAGCTGACATTACAGGCACACATCACCAAGCCCAGTTAATTTTGTATTTTTGGTAGAGACGTGATTTCACCATGTTGGCCAGGCTAGTCTCAAGCTCCTGACCTCAGGTGATCCACCCACCTCAGCCTCCCAAAATACTGGAATTACAGGAGTGAGCCACTGCTCCCGGCCTCAGCCTCTTTTATAAAGGAACAAATCCCATGTATGAGGATGAAACTTTTATGACCTAACTAATCACCTCTCCAAGGTCCCACTTCTTTTTTTTTTTTGAGATGGAGTTTCACTCTTGTTACCCAGGCTGGAGTGCAATGGCGCAATCTCGGCTCACCGCAACCTCCGCCTCCTGGGTTCAGGCAATTCTCCTGCCTCAGCCTCCTGAGTAGCTGGGATTACAGGCACCTGCCACCACGCCCAGCTAATTTTTTGTATTTTTAGTAGAGGCGGGGTTTCACCATGTTGACCAGGATGGTCTCGATCTCTCGACCTCGTGATCCACCCGCCTCGGCCTCCCAAAGTGCTGGGATTACAGGCTTGAGCCACCGCGCCCGGCCGGTCCCACTTCTTAATACCATTATCAAGGGGGTTAGGGTTTAACATATAAACTTTAGGGAAACAAAAACATACAGACAAAGCAGACAGTCTTTTGAACAAAAGTGATCCTGCATAAACTGGATATCTATATGCCAAAAAGTTAGATGCTTACCTTACACCGTATACAAAAAATTAACTCAAATTGGATCAAAGAGGTAAATGCAACAGCTAATAGTACTAAAGTCTTAGAGGAAAACAGAATGGAAAGGTTCGTAACATTGCATTTGGCAAAGCTTTCTTAGATGAAACACCAAAAACACAGGCAACTACATTGAAAGTAGATAAATTACACTTATTTGAAATTTAAAACTATTTTGCATCGAAGAGTATTTTCAAAAGAGTGGAAAGGCAATCCACAGAATAAAAGAAAATATTTGCATGTCTTATGTCTGATATTTATAAATATATTCTAAGATACAGATTATATTAAAGAATTATATTCTACATTCTAAGATATAGATTATGTATGTTAAAGAATTATTTATATATATTTCAATTTCTAGATCCTTGAGGAATCACCACACTGTCTTCCACAATGGTTGAACTAATTTACACTCTCACCAACAGTGTAAAAGTGTTCCTATTTCTCCACATCCTCTCCAGCATCCATTGTCTCAATTTTTTTAATGATCGCCATTCTAACTGGCGTGATATGGTAACTCAATGTGGTTTTGATTTGCATTTCTCTAATGACCAGTGCCGAGGAGCATTTTTTCATATGTTTGCTGGCCTCATAAATGTCTTCTTTTGAAAAGTGTCCATTCGGATCTTTCATCCACTTTTTGACGGGGTTGTTTTTTTCTTGTATATTTGACCTAGCAATCCCAATACTGGGTATATACCCAAAGGATTATAAATCGATCTATTATAAAGACACATGCACATATATGTTCACTGCAGCCCTGTTTACAATAGCAGAGACTTGGAACCAACCCAAATGCCTATTGAAGATAGACTAAAGAAAATGTGGCACATATACACCATGGAATACTATGCAGTCATAAAAAAGAATGAGTTCATGTTCTTTGCAGGGACGTGGATGAAGCCAGAAACCATCATTCTTATTATGAGAGAGATACCTAATGTTGGTGGCAAGGAGATGGAGGCAGCAAACCACCATGGCATGTGTATACCTATGTAACAAGCCTGTAAGATCAGATCTGCAAGATCCTTTTCCAAATAGTTATTCACAGCTAACTGCCCATCAGGCCAAGGTCCCCAGGCTTTCAGAGACTTCTCCACTATGAAATACACTCCAGGCCCCACCCCGGCCACCAGCCACCCACCACTGGCCATATCTTTGCCACTGCCTTGCTGGAACAAGTACACCCCTGAGAATTAAGGGGCTCTCCCACAGACACTCTCCCACCGTAAGCAGATTCAGGGTAGTGGGGAAGATATCGAACTACTTCTAGATGGGAGGAGGGGCATCTTCTGCCAAAAACTAGCTGCCAATCAGTCTTCAACAAGACTTTACTCCTGAGTCTGAGGGGTGAGCGTAAGAGTGGCCGGAGCATCCACATGACATGCCTGGCAACTGCACCAATGAAGAGCTCATCCACCATTAGAATCACAAGGCAAAAACAAAAACAAAAAAACAAAAAAAAAGAACTGCAAGGCACGCAACCCCTCCCACCGCCTCACTTCAGCATCTGTGGGGGCTGTAACCTTTCTTGCTCTTGGGCCCCTCTGCTCCTTTCCCTGAGACAGCCAGAGTCCTACCTGCTTATGGGGCCACTTCAGCCTCTCCTCTGGGGTCCTGATCTTGGGCTTGAAGCCTCTCTGGGGGTCTCTACGGTGCTTTGTCTCAGGAGGAAGGTTCAGTGACTTGGGCCTCGTTTTGTGCCTCCTGGGGCTGCAGCTGGCCTTGTTGGGCGGGCAGGCAGGCCAGCCTCTGCAGAATCCCTGGCCTCACTGGCGCTAGTGATGCTGGTCATGCTCAGGTTCATGTTGATCTCGGCCATGATCTGGTTGATGTCCTCCTCCTGGTCCTCCAGGTCCCCATCCCCACACCTCAGGTGGTAGAGGGAGGCACTGGTGCTCCCATTGGCCTCCATGGGGTAGCAATCCCAGTAGCCCTGTTTGCTGGGACAGTAGTGGCCATCTTCTTCCTGGTCATGGGCCTCCAGGACAGAGGGCTCATCCTCCAGGATGGGCAGGTGGCCGTCCGAGTAATCCTGGCTTCCCTCTGCCCCATGGCGGTAAGGGTGCAGTTCTGCCCAGTCTGCCCTCCGCCCACTCCTCCACCGCCTCCTGGAACTCATCAGTGTCCACAGGGTGCATGCCGTGGGCCAGGTACTCCTCCCAGTTGTAGTCCATGCCCTCCAGGTAGCTGTCATCCTCGCGGCAGTAGCAGATATATAGGTGATGCCCTCTTCCTCAGGCAAGCTCTTGTCGCAGTCTTCCTCTTCAGAGGTGTTATTCACATAGTAGGAGCTGGAGTCCCCATCGCGGCTGTGGTAGCAGCACTCCTGCTCCTTGGGCATGAAGATCTCTGGCCACAGGGCAGCCAGCTCCTGGCCCTCGGGCACACAGCCCTCCTAGGGCAGCTCCACGTCCTCGCTCCTGGCCATGGGAGACAGGGCCTGGCCTCACCCTGTGGTCCAACATGCTGCTCCCCACGCTCACACTTCCGGTGGGCCATGGTGGGCACCCACACAGCCATCATCACCCGGAGCAGCCACTGTAGGGGGAACATTGGGAAGGACAGAGTCAAAACCTCACAAAGCCTGGCCACACATGGGATCACTCACCCCCATGGCGCCTCCCACCACATTCTCCCACAGCAACGTGAATAACGACGGCTGAAGATTTTCACCGCAGCATCTTTTAAAAAACTGGAAATGACCTAAGTACTCGTAAATAAAAGAATGGTTAAATAAATGATGGCAGAGTTTGCACGCTGCAAGAGTTGACGGCATTTTTAAAGAGGCAGGACAAAACACACTACAGTGAGGGATCTTAAAGGCCTGTTTTGGAGGGAAAATGACAAGTGAGCTACAGCAAGCGCACGTGTGTAGATCCCAGTTCCAGCTCTGTCAAGATGGCTAGAGAACATACACACAATCCCCAGCCCATGCACAGACACAAAGGCACACAGAAAGGGGGAGCCCCAAATGGCCTATCAGCCATGTCCTCTGGGGAGTGGAGGGGAGGGGAAACAGGTAGGAGCAGAGGGGCTGTGCACATTTTACTTTATTAAAGATGTATGTACTGGTTGAGTGTTTTACAAAAACACACCGATTGTTATAATCAGCATCATAATGAAACTGACCTACACACCTTTGAGGGTCTCTCTTCTAGCTGGGGAGATGTCAGAACTGAGACAAAATGTCCCATGGGGAAGGGCAGACACCAAGGGAAGGAAGTGGGTCTTCCTGCACCAGCTGCTGCTCTGGGCATCAGGGAAGGTGGCAAACAGGCCAGTTTCCTCCGGGAAAGCAACCAGTGGAGCAAAGGGGCCAGCCTCCCAGGCGATCCAAACATGAGCACTCCACAGGGCACAGCCAGAGACACCCAAAACACAGGAGGGGGTGCTGACCCAAGGGAAGGCAGGACCAGGGGATGTGCCAGCCAGCACAGCCGGGGCGCACAGACGAGCAGTATTAATTTGGGAAAAACTAAATTGTTTGGTTTCATTGGAGTAGTTTGAATGCAAAACGAGTAGTTTGCATGCAAAGGTGTGTAGCAGGGGTGTGTGGTGTGTGCATGAGATACAGTGTGTGTGGTGTGGGAAGTAGGAAGTGTGTGCTGTGTGTGTGTATGGTGGCAAGGAGTCCTGGAGAGTGTGGTAAGCGTGTGTAGTGTACTGTGTATGGTGTGTGGTATGTGGTGTGTGTGATATGAATGTGATAGTGTGTGGAATATGATACAGTGTGGAAGGGTTGAGTGTGTACATATGCTTTATGTGTATGGTGTAGTGTTTGTGGTGTATGGTATGTATGGGGTGTGTGTAACTGTGTGGTTGTATGAGGTGTGTATAGTATATGTGGTGTGTATGGGATGTGTGTCGTGTACATGAGGTGTGTATGGTGTGTATGTATGATATTGTGTGTGCGGTATCTGTGTAGTGTGAGTAAGTTGTCTGGTGGAATGTGGTGTGTTGTACAGGTGATGTAATATGTAGGTCAAGTGTGGTTTGCTGTGTATGTGGTATTTATGAAGTGTCTGTGTGTGTGTGTGGCATGTATGGGGTGTGTGGTGTGTATTAAATGTATGTGGTGTATGTATGGTATTATGCAGTGAGTGTGGTATGTGTGTTGTGTGTATATAAGGTGTGTGTGGTGTGTATGGGGTATATGTGTAGTGTGTGGCACGTGTGAAAAGTGCATGATGTGTATAAGTGCGTGGTGTGTGTGAGGTAGGCATGGTATACACATGATGTGTGTGAGGGTTACATGCATGTTGTGTGTATCGGGTATGTGTGTGGTGAGTGTGGCATATATGGGTTCAATATGTGCAGTGTGTGAGGTGGGCATGGTGTATATGTATTGTGCAGTGTATGGTGTGTGTGAGGTGGGTATAATATGTGTGTGGTGTCTGTGATGTATATGTGTTCAGTGCATGGTGTGTATGAGGTGGGCATGGAATATACGCAGTGTGTGTGAGGTGGTTATAATATGCATGTGGTGTGTATGGGGTATGTGTGTGAGGCGGGTATGATATATCTGTTGTGTATGGTGGATATGATACATGTGTGGTGTGTGTGAGGTGGGCATGATATGTGTGTGGTGTGTGTGAGGTGGGTGTATGTGTTGTGTATGGTGGGTATGATACGTGTGTGGTGTGTGTGAGGTGGGTATGTGTGCGGTGTGTGTGAGATGGGTATGATGTGTGGTGTATATGGGTTAAATGTGTGGTGTATGTGACGTGGGCAAGGCATATATATGGTGTGTCGTGTGTGAGGTGGGTATACGTGTGTGGCGTCTGTGTGGTGTATATGCAGTGTGTGTGGTGTGTGTGAGGTATGATACGTGTGTGGTGTGTATGTAGTGTATATGGGTTAAGTCTGTGGTGTGTGAGAGGTGGGTATGATATGTGTGTAGTGTATGTGAGGTGGGTATGACATGGGTGTGGTGTATGTGTAACATATATGGGTTAAGTGTGGTGTGTGTGAGGTGGGTATGTGTGCGTGCAGTTTGTATGCTATATATGGGTAAGTGTGTGGCATATGTGAGGTGGGCACGGTATATATGTGGTGTGTTAAGTGGGTATGTGTTGTGTGTGGCATGTATGGGGTACGTGTGTGAGGTGGGAATGATGTGTGTGTGGTGTATATGGGTTCAATATGTGCAGTGTGTGAGGTGGGCATGGTGTATATGTGGTGTGTGGTATGAGGTGGCTATGTTATGTGTATGGTGTGTGTGTGAGGTAGGTATGATATGCATGTACTGCGTATGGGATATGTGTGTGAGGTGGGAATAATGTGTATGTGGTGTCTATGGGTTAAATGTCTGGGGTGTGTGAAGTGGGCATGGTGTATATGTGGTGTGGGGTGGTTACATGTATGGTGTGTATGAGATAGGTATAATAGGTATGTGCTGTGTATGGGGTATGTGTGTGAGGGGGGTGTAATGTATGTGGTGTGGATATGACGTGTGTGGTGTGTGTTGTACATGGTTAAGTGTGTGGTGTGTGTGAGGTGGGCATGGTATGCATGCTGTATGTGGTATACATGGGTTAAGTGTGTGGTATGGGTGAGGTAGGCATGGTATGTATGTGGTGTGTATGTGCGTGTATGTGTGGCATGTATGGGGTATGTGTGTGAGGTGCATATGGTATGTGTATGGGGTATGTGTGAGAAGTGGGTATGATACATGTGTGGTGTATGAGATGGGTATGATATGTGTACGGTGTGTGTGAGGTGGGCATGGTATGTGTGCTGTGTGTGGTATCTACGGGTTA
Organism: Saimiri boliviensis; assembly: GCF_048565385.1. Classification (NCBI taxonomy): domain Eukaryota; kingdom Metazoa; phylum Chordata; class Mammalia; order Primates; family Cebidae; genus Saimiri; species Saimiri boliviensis. Next base: position 90,053,551 of record NC_133450.1, on the reverse strand, counting down.
AATGTGTGGTGTGTGTGAGGTAGCCATGGTATATACGTAGTATGTGAGGTGTGTATGTGTGTCGTGTGTGGCATGTATGGGGTATATGTGTGAGGTGGGTGATATGTGTAAGGGGTATGTGTGTGAGGTGGGAATGACGTGCGTGGTGTATATGGGTTAAATGTTGGGGTGTGACAGGTGGGCATGGTTTATAAGTGTTACGTACTGTGTGAGGTGTGTGTATGATATGTGTGTTGTGTGTAGTGTGTGTGAGGTGAATATGATAGGTTCCTGGTGTGTCAGGTGGGTATGATATGTGTATGGTGTATGTGAGGTGGTTATAGTATGTCTGTGGTTATAGTATAGTATACATATGTGCTGTATCCATACAAATTCAATGTGTGGGGTGTGTAAGGTGGGCATCGTGTATAATGTAGTGCATGGTGTGTGAGGTGGGTGTAAGTGTGTTGTGTATGGTGTGTATGGGGTATGGGTGTGGTATCTATGAGGTGGGCATGGTACATATGTAGTGTGTGGTGTGTGAGGTGGGTAGATATGTTTGTTGTGTGTGGTGTGTATGGGTTATGAGTGTGGTATGTGTGCAGTGGGCATGGTATGTGTGTGCTGTATGTACATATGCGCACACATGCATACCTGTGCACTGCAGATGACAGGCAGGCCAGCAGCCCGGGACACACAGTGGTGACCAGCTCTGCCAAGGCAGAGCTCTGGGCGGGAGTGGCCAGGCACCTGGCAGCTCAGGATCTTGGATGCACTAAGAGCCTAGGAAGAGAGAACTAGCTGTGTCACCATCTCCACCCAAGTTCATCACTAACATGAACCTGTAAGATGCACTGAAACTGTTCCACTTCTGATTAGAACCAGAAACACTCCAGATGGGCTCAGCGCAGCCAAGGGGGGACTGTCTTACAAGGCCACAGTGTGGGGTGGGCGAATGAATCACGGAGGCAGCTACCTTTTGTTTTTTCAAATGCGAAACATTCTGAAAGGCTTAAGCAACACGTATTTAATTTAAAAGCTCAATTGAGATGAAGAAAGAAAAAGAATATATGCTCAGCTCCAGAGACATGCAAATGAGACTGGGGGACAGAGGGAAGATCGATCAATTACTTCCATGATCCCTGAACAGCAGCAGCGGGTCTGAGCATCTTATCTCCACCAAGCAGGCCAGCAGGCGAGCCAGATGCCACGTCATCTTGTGCACACCCCAGACACCATCCCCAAAAGCAGGCAAATGACTATCTCATTTGTTCAGGGATGGCAAAATGGTGCAGGGTTGGTAGCCGTGTTTTCTTCCCAGCAAGACCTAACTGCTGTCATCTTTCTCTGGGACCCAGCCTCGTGAATAGAGTAGATAGGTGGCCAGCAGAACCCAAACTGTTCTGCCCACAGGCTCCTCCCTACAGACCACACCTCAGTGCAACACAGTTTCCAAATCCAAGACGCAGAATCCATGAACAGAAAACCTTCTGCTCCAGAAGGCACTTACAGGAAGTGAATATTAAAATCAAGTATTTTTACATTTTTCCTAACATAATCAGTGTTTCTTATTGCAAATACTAAAAGATGTTTACCATTTATAACCAGAAATACTGTTTCTCATAAAAACCAATAAAATGTAAATCATTCAGTGACCCATCTTTCTGGAAAAGAGTAACACTATATGAAATTGAGGTATTGCCCCTAAAACCAAGATGATGGGCCCTGAAACTCTAAATATTTGAATTGTTAACTAACTTCATATCAAGCGCCTTTAATAAAAACGATGTCAAGCAGACACACTATTAGAACTGATTGGAAAATCAAATTTCAAACTGACACAGCTGTATCAAAAAAAAAAAAAATGAAGAGAGAAAAATCGCCTCATTGCTTTTTAGAATTTTCAAAGATGATGTTAAACCCAGCCACGGTTCTGATGTCTAGGAAAGCAACTACTGTGGTACAAAAGGACGAGGGTTAAATGAGATCAGTGAGAGCTCGCTTTCCCAACTAACCCAGGCAGTGAGAGTGCAGGCTTTCAGCATAGCCCAGGGTTCCCGGAATTGAAAATTCCATCAATGCTTCCATGGGTGGGAAAGGCTGGGATCTTCATTCCTATGACACAAGACCCTGAAGGTTGCTGAAAAATGCTAGTCCCATCTGACTGGGGCAGCATTTTCATTTATTGCACACCATTAAGGTTGGGGTTTCGTTGGTTTGGTTTCGTGTGGTGTGGTGTGGTGTGGTTTGGTTTGTAGAGACAGAATCTTGCTCTGTTCCCCAGGCTGGAGAGCAGTGGGGCAATCTCAGATCACTGCAAACTCTGCTTCCTATGTTCAATCAATTCTCCTGCCTCAGCCTCCCGAGTAGCTGGGATTACAGGTCTGTGCCAGCACACCTGGCTAATTTTTGTTTTTGTTTTTTTTTTTTTTTTTTTTTTTTTTTTAAGTAAAGATGGGGTTTCATCACATTGGCCAGGCTGGTCTTGAACTCCTGACCTCAAGCGATCCACATGCCTCCGCCTCCCAAAGTGTTGGGATTACAGGCATGGGCCACCACACCTGGCTACCATTAGATTTTGGCAGGAATCCTTGTGCTAGATGCCATTTCCCCACCAATCACTGAGCACTAATTATTTCCTGCCCCTGGCGCTGCTGGATACTTTAGGGCAAGCTGTTGTCCCTGCCCACCCACCTAAGGACAGAAACCTCCAACTCTGCCTTGCCAGGTAAACTGACCAGTGTGTCTGAGATGGTGAGTCCTTTGTTATACACGGTCCTCAAAAAAAATGAGACAATTCTTTCACGTACACCAAAGTAAGCAAATGCTGAAAGAGCTTATAATGAAACGTCGCATTCCCCAGTCTGGACTCAGCAACTCCGCTGGCCAACCTTGTCATTATTTCTGATTTTAATTCTACTGGTGGCTATTTTTCACCTCTCTAAATATTTTTAAAACTCTCTTTCTGGGTGTCACCCTTGGATAATATTTATTGGCATCTCAGTATGAGAGGTGAGCTTGGCAGGCCACAAACTCCCAGGCTCTGGTCCAAGTAACCAGATAATCACATCAGCTACTGCAGCCACAGTCACACAGAGGGGCTTTCCATTCTTAGCAAACCTGGGGTCAAAGAGGTCCTTCCAAGAGCTCTCACCTAACTCTGGGGACACAGAAGCATCCATCAGAAGACCGGTGGTCACAAAGCCTTCAGGATGGATACAGGCTCTTTTCTTCACTTTATAAAGCCCCAGATAGGCTGGCACTAACACGGCATGTCACTGTCACACTTTGAGGGCAGGAACTGGCTCCTGCTCCAGGTTGCATCCTCTGCTTCCAGCACCAGCCAATCTGCTCCATGCAGGATGAGCAGGTAGCTTCAGGCGGTCCATCCAACCCTCACAAAGGGTAGAGGAGCAGAGAGTATGAGCAGCCAAGATGAAGTCCTCATAGGCTTCTTTGATTCTTTCTACTATGTGAGATATTCTCCATACCTGAGGGATGAACAGCAAAGAAGACGTCCTCTACCCATACAATGGGGACAGTAATCAGCCCTAAGAAGGAAGGAAATTCTGATGCATGCTACAACACAGATGGGGCTTGAAGACATCATGCAAAGTGAAAGAAAGCCAGTTGCAAAAAGACAAATGACTGTATGATTCCACTCAGATGTGGCACCTAGAGTCATCAAACTCACAGAGACAGAAAGTAGAGGCTGGGCGCGGTGGCTCATGCCTGTAATCCCAGCACTTTGGGAGGCCGAGGCCGGTAGATCGCCTGAGGTCAAGAGTTCGAGACTAGCCTGACCAACATGGTGAAACCCCATCTCTACTAAAAATACAAAAAATTAGCCCAGTGTGGTGGCAGGCACCTGTAATCCCAGCTACTCGGGAGGCTAAGGCAGGAGAACCACTTGAACCCTGGAGCCAGAGGTTGCGGTGAGCTGAGATCACACCGTTGCACTCCAGCCTGGGCAACAAGAGCAAGACTCCACCTCAAAAAAATGTAAAGAGAGACAGTAGAATGGTGGCTGCCAGGGGTTGGGGGGAGACAGAAGGAAGAGTTTCACCTCCTTCCAGCATTCAGTCCACCCCATCTCTACTGTTCACACAAACTCACACCCCATGGGACTCAGCCTGCAGCTTCTCCCAGCCTAGGAGCCCAGGAGCCGGATAGTGGGGAGAGGCACAGACCTCCCTTCCTAACAAATGAGAGGGAAGACACAGTGCCCCATCACTAGTGCCATCACCCAGTCCCAGCTTAGCCATGGAGCCCACTCCAAGGGACCCCCCTGCCAGTGCCGCTAGCACCCACCGAGGGAGGGCTGTCAGCACACAGTCACAAGCTCCAGCTTTATCCACTCATGCCCTGGACACTGCTCAGAGCCCCAGCAGGTTCCATGTTCATGTCACCCTAGCCCTCCTGCCCAAGAGATCCTAAGTTCAGGAGACCCTCTCCAAGCCCAGGCTGCAGGGGAAGGCAGCCCCCAGTGTCACCTAGGAGTGAGTGCAGAGGAAAGGGCATCCTGGATGCTTCAGACTGGGAAACACAGATTCTATCTCCTACATAGTGGCCACACCTCCTGGGAGAGGAGAAACTCCTGCCTCATCTCAATGGAGAGACCCTGACCCAGAGACCTGAGAAAAAGCCACCTGTGCCAGGCACGGTGGTTCAAGCCTGTAATCCCAGCACTCTGGGAGGCCAAGGCGGGTGGATCACGAGGTCAAGAGATTGAGACCATCCTGTCAACAAGGTGAAACCCCGTCACCACTAAAAATAAAAAAAATTAGCTGGGCATGGTGGCGCGTGCCTGTAATCCCAGCTACTCAGGAGGCGGAGACAGGAGAATTGCCCGAACCCAGGAGGCAGAGGTTGCGGTGAGCCGAGATCGCGCCATTGCACTCCAGCCTGGGTAACAACAGCGAAATCCGTATCAAAAAAAAAAAAAAAAAAAAAAGCCACCTGCAGGCTCCCAGCACCTACCAAGCTGCACCTCAGGAAAACTTGCCCTGCTTCAACCTGCAAAGCCCTCACGTTCTAATTTCTAGAACCTCTGTCCTTTCTCAAAGATGTCGGAAAATAGAAAAAAAACAAAACAAAACAAAACAACAACAACAAAAAGAGGCACAGGAGGTTGAAGAGGCCAAAAGCAGTTTAGCGCCCCTCCCCAAAAAGTGCCAAACACCTGATACGGAGTTCGGGGTGCTTGACCCTCCATGTGCCCATTTAGGAGCTGACTGTGCTCAACCAAGATTTAGGTCTGGTCTCTGCCAGGTGTTATCTAAACAGATCTGAAAAAATAAACTTTCCTCTTTCCAGTAAATACTAAGTTAACACTGGCAGGCCCCTCTAAGGCTCTGCTCTCCACTGGGGTCCCGAAGGGCAGGCCCCTCGCAGGTGTCCTCACCCTCATCCTCCCTCCGCATCGGGCCAGGAAAAAAGTTCGCCCAGGCCTGGGCACACGGAGGCCCACTGCCCAGTCCGTAGAGCCCTGCTGGGGGACCGGGAGCCTCAATGCTCTTCTTCACCATCTGCGGTCAGACCTCCCGCCAGCAGCCTTGCCAGGCAGTGCCTGACGTGGGATCAGGTCCACGCCGCGCCCCCAATCCGGAGCCTGGAGCCCAGGAGCAACGCGGTGTTTAATTGAGTTTTCCCCTCTAGGCCTTATTATAAAGGGAAAGGGAAGAAGATGAAGATCTGGACTTGGAATTCCCCGGGGGCAGCAAACCCATAGGCGACCCCTGCCAATCTGGCAGGCCCTGAGAGGGCGCCCGAGCACCCCTAGAGAGTGCCTCTTGCCGGCGCCCGGTGGCCCTTTGCTGTGGTACCCGCTGCCCAGAATGCGAAAGCCGACTCCTGGACCCCGCTGCACCCGCCCGCCGGTCGTAGGAGGGGGAAGGGGCCGCCCGAGAGGAGTGGGGCCACCAGGCTGCACCCCCAGATCCCAGCAGTTAGCAGTAAGCAGCCCCGCAGCCCGCGGCCCCGCCGAGTCCAGAGCGCAAGGCTCGGCGCGCTGTGGCCGCAGGTTGCGCGCCACCGCCATCTCCTCTGGGTACGCACCCGTCTACCTCGCGGGTAGAGCCAGCCCCCGGACCCTCCAGCTAAGACGCCCATCGCCGCTCGCTCGGTCCGGGAAGCCCAGCTCCTGACTAACCCGCGCGGAGCCACACACCACAACTAGCAACTGCCCAGCCCGGCAACTGCCAACGGCCCCCAAGCTAAACGGCGGCCCGCGCGCCCCGGAAGCGGAGTACGGCAAGTCCGCAGGGCCGCCTCCACCCTGCGCACGCGCACTCACCTGCGGCCCCCATCCACACCCCCGTCCCCGCTGCTTCCCCTCACCAGAGGCGCTCATTCGCCGCTTGGATTCTTGGAGCGGGAAAAGCTTCCGGGCGACAATGAGCGGTGGGAAGAGAGGAAAGATAAAGCTGCGACCGCGCCGGGAGGCCTTGCGCCCACTGGTTCCTGCGCTGGGACGGTCGCCAGAGCGAGAGGGGGCACCTGGGACCGGTCCCCGAGCTGGTCTCCGGAACCGGGCTGGAGCCCCCGACGATGGAAGGCGTGGCGTCCCGAATGCCCCTGCCTATAATCCAGCACTTCTGGAGGCCAATCCCAGCACTGTGGGGAACCCATTAAACGGGTTAGCAAAAGGGCGGAGCGCGATGGCTCTTGCCTGTAATCCCAGCACTTTTGGAGGCCGAGGCGGGCAGATCACAAGGTCAAGATACCGAGACCATACTGGCCAACACAATGAAAACCTGTCTCTCTTAAAATACAAAAATTAGCTGGGCGTGGTGGCAGGCACCTGTAGTCCCAGCTACTCAGGAGGCTGAGGCAGGAGAACTCCTTGATCCTGAGAGGCAGAGGTTGGTAGTGAGCAGAGATTGCATCACTGCACTCCAGCCTGACGCCTAGCGACAGACCGACTGTTTCTCAAAAAAAATAATAAAAAAATAAAGAAGTAAGGCCGGGCACGGTGGCTCATGCCAGGCGTGGTTGCAGGTGCCTGTAGTCCCAGCTACTGGGGAGGCTGAGGCAGGAGAATTGCTTGAACCGGGAGGCCAAGGTTGCAGTGAGCCAAGATCTCGACATTGCACGCCAGCCCAGGCGAAACAGTGAGACTCCGTCTCAAAAAAAACAAAAAAAACAGACAAGAGACACAAACTTTAACTGCAGACCTTATCAGTATTAAAAAGATAAATGAGGCCAGGCACGGTGGCTCATGCCTGTAATCCCAGCACTTTGAGAGGCCTACGAGGGCGGATCACGAGGTGGAGAGATCGAGGCCCATCCTGGCCAACATAGTGAAAAACCCTGTCTCTACTAAAAACAAAAAATTAGCTGGGTGTGGTGGTGCGAGCCTGTAGTCCCAGCTACTCAGCAGGAGGCTGAGGCAGGAGAATCCTTTGAACCTGGGAGGCAGAGGTTGCAATGAGCCGAGATTGTACCACTGCACTCCAACTTGGCGACAGAATGAGACTCCATCTCAAAAAAAAAAAAAAAATAAGATAAATATTAGAACAACTTTGAAATTTGAGATAAAATGAACAAATTCATTCAACAAACACGGCTTAGCAAAATGAAGTGATATATATGTAATTGGACCTGTAATTAAAAACCTTATAAAAACTACAGTCTCACATGGCTTAAATAAGTGAATTCTTTCCAAATGCTTAAGGAAGAAAGAGCATACATCTTACATGAACTATGTCAGAAATAGGAGAAGAAACAATTTCTAAATGGTTTAACCAGTATAGCCTTAATATTTCATATTGAAACCTAATATGACATCACCAGAAAGGAAACTTACACTCCACTTCCTCTTGTGAACATAAGTACAAAATTACCAAATGAACTATGAGCAAACCCAATTAAACCACATATAAAATTGGGTTGATCATACATCACAAGCAAGTTGACTGAATTCCAGAAATGCGGTGTTAGTTAACATTCAAAAGCCAATCACTGTAAACTACCTTATCAACAATAAAAATATAAGAAACAAATGCTCAATCCACAAAGAAAAAGCAACTGATACAATTTCAGTACCCATTAATAAATTTGCAAACCGATCTAACAGAGAGGAAGCAACATGCTCAGTTAAACACTCCTGCAGTTGAGAATAGTGACACAACTTATTTGCAGCTGAAAGATAAAAACTGAAGTATAATCTTAAAACTTTTGAGAATATGTTTTTCAGCTAAAAAGAGACAGACTCCGCCTTTGAACCTTCCCTTTTTCCCCTCCCAGGAAGGCAATCCAAGGCCTGGAAAAACAGCAGCCACATTGTAACCACAAGAACAAAAGCTACATGGCTAAGGAAGTACCAGGAAACTGACAAAAGCCTTGCACTGCCTTCCTCTGAACATTTCTTCTATTTGTTTTTGAGACACAGTCTGGCTCTGTTGCCCAGGCTGGGGTGCAGTAGTGCGATCTTGGCTCACTGCCACCTCCACCTCCCAGGTTAAAGCATTTCTCCTGCCTCAGCCTCCAGAGTAGCTGGGACTACAGGCATGTGCCACCACACCTGGCTAATTTTTGTATTTTTAGTAGAGATGGGGTTTCACCATGTTAGGATCATCTCGATCTCCTGACTGTGTGATCCACCTATCTCCGCCTTCCAAGTGCTGGGATTGCAGGCATGAGCCACCGTGCCCGGCCTCCTCTGCACAAAATGAACCTATTACTTCATTTTTGCCCACTGCCAATACCTGTCAAGTCTCCATAGACAAGCCTGGAGCATGAAAGTCTGAAGTCCCGTCTGCCTCAGCTGATCGCCTCCCATCCTGCACTTTTGTTCGCCATTGTCCCTGATTGCCCAGCAGAGCTTCCCCACACAAGCCCCTCACCCAACCCTGCCATCTTAACTGTTCTTATGATAATGTGAATATCTCTCACCCATCCTGTCATCTTAACTGCTCTTCTGTCTCATCCCCACCCGCCATTGTAACTAAGCTTGTGGTCATGTATACTCCTTGCCCCTACCCCCACCACTGTAACTGATCTTACTCTGCAACACCCCTACCCCTGAAAAAACTACCCCAACCTATAAAGCCAATTCCCATCTTAACCCCTTCGCTTTCTTGGATTTGGTCCACTTGCACCCCAGCGAGAAATAATAAAACGGCTTTGTTGCCCACACAAAGCCTCTTTGGAAGATCTATTTATTAAATGCATTTAATATTTGGTACTATTGGACGCAAATAATGCCACCTCCTCCACCTCTTAGAGCATCACACTTCCCTAACCTAGAAACAACCCCCAGCCTTATCGCCAGGGAGGTGGATTTGAGAGCTGTTTTCCCACCTCCTCCTCCTTTGGCTGCCTTGTGAATCCATCTTTTTTCTTTTGCAAAACCCGTGTCACAATGATGGACTTGCTGTGCACAGGCAGAAGGGACCGAGACCTGGCCAGTGACACCGCGGATGGCCACAGCTGCCTGCAGACAGCAACGGCTGCCTCTTTCCTTCTGCCTTCCAAGTCACACATAAAGGCCCCTTTTGGCCAACTCTTCCTCTAGGAAGCCCCTCCTCAAGGGGCACCAGAACTGGTAAGGAAGGCAGAGAGAGGAGGCTCAGGATGGGGGTGAAAAGCCAGGAATGTGGAGGCTGACTTCTGCTCAGCTTTGCTCCCTTGCTTACAGAGACTGGACCCCAGGCCATCAGCCACAGGCCTCGGGATAAACCCTGGGCCAAGGAAAACAGCTGGATGAATCCTTGGAGACCATGAGATCCACCTTCTCACTCTGCTGACTGGGAAATCGGGCTCTGACTCCTGCTGTGGATTGTGGCAGGTCCCAGGCCACTAACTCTGTCCTCGGTAGCCAGCACCACTGCAGCCTGGGCCTCAGCTGGTGGAGCAAACCGGGCTCACCTACTGCCAAGCAACTGCAAAAAGGGCACTCGGCAGTTGTGGGCAGAGCCCCAGGCCAGGACGTCGGCCTGTCTGGCCTGTGGACAATTGCTCAGCCTGCAGCTGGGGCCTGGCTAGGGCAGACATGCGGCCGGGTGCACAGCAGGGAGGGCACCTGCCCATCGCCACAGCCATCCTCCTCCTGGGCACACTCAACAAAAGGCACTCCTTAAAATAAAATAAAATATATGGTCAAATATTCCAGGCCAGGTACAGTGTCCCATGCCTATAACCCCATCACTTTGGGAGGAGACAAGTGGATCACTTGAGGTCAGGAGTTAAAGACCAGTCTGGTCAACTTGGTGATACGCCGGTCTCTACTAAAAACACAAAAATTACCCCGGCGTGGTTGCATGAGCCTGTAAACCCAGGGCTAAGGTGGGAGAATCACTTGAACTCGGGAGGCAGAGGTTGCAGTCAAGGGTGACAGAGCAAGACTCAGTCTCAAGAACAAATAAATACATAAATAAATGTTTCAAACATACATAAATCTGTAGGAGCCCGTATGCCAAACACCTGGGTACCACTCTCTGGGGTTATCAGAACATACTCATATGTAGTGGTACTTGCTTCAGACTTTTTCTTGTTTCATAAACTAAAGCAAACTTATATATGAAATAAAGCCCCCAGAACCTCCCCCTACAGGCTTATTCCGCTACCCGTCCCCAGAGGTACCCACTCCTTTGAATTTAGAGTTCGTGACTCCTGTGCAATATTTTATAGTTCTGCTACTTATGTGGATGTCTTCAAACATATTTTAAAATGTTAGCTAATACGTTTATGTCCTATTATATATTATATGTGACTTGTACATATTATTCAAAACTTGCTTTTTTTTTTTTTGACAGTCGCTCTGTCTCAGGCTGGAGTGCAATGGCACCACCTCACTTACCACCTCTGACTCCCTGGTTCACGCGATTCTCCTGCCGCAGCCTCCTGAGTAGCTGGGATTACAGGCACGCACCACCACGCACAGCTAATTTTTGTATTGTTATTAGAGACAGGGTTTCACCGTGTTGGCCAGGATGGTCTCCATCTCTTAACCTCATGATCCACCTGCCTTAACCTCCCCAAAGCGCTGGGATTATAGGTGTGAGCCACCACACCCGGCCTCTCCTTCTCATTTCTATGCCCAATTCCCTCATTCCTATTGATGCTAAACCTCTTGCTATGTTTCCAGATCACATAATTCAAGTTTCCTTTTCTTTTTTTTTTCTTTTCTTTCAGATGGAATCTTGCTCTGCTTCCCAGTCTGGTGCACAGTGGCACAATCTCGGCTCACTGCAACCTCCGCCTCCTGGGTTCAAACGATTCTCATGCCTCAGCCTCTCGAGTACCTGGGACTACAGGCACGTGCCATCTCGGCCGGCTAATTTTTGTGTTTTTAATATAAACGAGGTTTCACCATGTTGGCCAGGCTACTTTCAAACTCCTGACCTCAGGTTATCTTCCCACCTTGGCCTACCAAAGTGCGGGGATCAGAAGTGTGATCCACTGTGCCTGCCAAGTTAACTTTTCTATGAATTACATGTTCATATTGTTTGCTCACTTTTCTTTCAGTTAGTTGACTTTTAAAAATATTAGTTTATAAGAATTCCTTATATATTCTACATATGCATCCTTTGCTGATTATACGAATTGCAAATACCTGCTCCTGATCTACGGTTTCTTTTTAAACTCTGTCTGCAATACGTTTGGTCAAACAGAAGTCTAAATACTTTGGCGAAATCAAATCTATCACCATTTTTCTTTTGAGCTTATGCTTTTAATATTTCTTGCTTTTGAGACAGAGTAGCTACGACTACAGGCACACAGCAGACCAAAAAGCTAAATTTGTGGAGTGATATATATATATATACATATGTAATATGGAGAGACAGGGTCTTGCTATGTTACCCGGGCTGGTCTGGAAGTCCTGGGCTCAAGGAATCCTCCTGCTTCAGCCGACCAAAGTGCTGGGATTACAGGCGTGAACCACCACACCCAGACACTTTCAGTACTTTAAGAAATTACTTTCTATGTACTATGGACTGAATGTGTCCCTTCAAAATTTATATGTTGAAATCCTAGCCTCCAATGTAATGGTGTTAGGAGGTGAGGCCCTTGGGAGGTAATTAAGTCCGGTGGATAGAGCTCTCATGATGGATCAGCACCTCTATAAGAAGAGAGGCAGGGCCGGGTCCCTTGCTCTCAGGCCCCTCTTCTCCATGCTGGGGGACAGGCGAGTCCTACCTGCTTGTGGGGCCACTTTGGTCTCTCCTCTGGGGTCCTAGTTTTGGGCTTGAAGCCTCCCTGGGGCTCTTCACAGTGCCTGGCCTCGGGAGGGAGGTTCAGTGACTTGGGTTTCACTTTGTGCTTGCTGAGGCTGCAGCTGGCCTTCCTGGGCAGGGAGGCCTCTGCAGAGTCCCCAGATCCCGGCTCAGGCCCATGCTGGCCTCACTGGCATTGGTGATGCTGGTCATGCTCAGGTTCCTCTTGATCTTGGCCACAATTGGGTTGATGTCATCCTCCTGGTCCTCCACATCCCTGTCCCCATGCCTCAGGTGGTAGTGGGAGGTGCTGGTGTTCCCGCTGGCCCCTATGGGGTAGCAGTCCTGGTAGCCCTCTTTGCTGGGACAGTAGTGGCCATATTCTTCCTGTTCGTGGGCCTCCAGGACAGAGGGCTCGCCCTCCAGGATGGGCAGGAGGCCGTCCGGGTAGTCCTGGCTGCCCTCAGCACAGTGGCGGTGGGGGTGCAGGCCCGCCGAGTCCAGCCATTCCTCTCCTGTCCCAGAGTAGGACTCTCCTGTCCCAGAGAAGGGAGCAGAGGGGTCTCAGAGGAAGGGACCTCCTGGTACAGGCCCCGCAAATGGTGAAGCAAGGCAGTGGGAGGGGCTGGGTGCCTTGCAGTTCTAATGGGAGCTGAGCTCTTCACTGGTCCAGTTAAGAGGCATGTTGTGCCGGGCGCGGTGGCTCAAGCCTGTAATCCCAGCACTTTGGGAGGCCGAGGCGGGTGGATCACGAGGTCGAGAGATCGAGACCATCCTGGTCAACATGGTGAAACCCCGTCTCTACTAAAAATACAAAACATTAGTTGGGCATGGTGGCGCGTGCCTGTAATCCCAGCTCCCCAGGAGGCTGAGGCAGGAGAATTGCTTGAACCCAGGAGGCGGAGGTTGCGGTGAGCTGAGTTTGCGCCATTGCACTCCAGCCTGGGTAACAAGAGTGAAACTCCGTCTCAAAAAAAAAAAAAAAAAAAAAAAAAAAGGAGGCATGCTGTGTGGATGCTTGTGGCACATATCAGTGTCCACAGGGCGCGTGCCATGGACCAAGTACTCATCCCCCTTGGGGAGGCCTTCATAGTAGTAGTCTTCCTCCTCTGAGGTATTGTTCACTTAGTCAGAGCTGAAGTCCCCATCAGGGCTGTGGTTTTGGCACTCCTGCTCCTCGGGCATGGGGCTCTCTGGCCATAGGGCGGCCAGTTCCAGGCCCTTGGGCACACAATCCTCTAAAAGTAGCTCCATTTCTTTGCTCCTGGCCGTGGGGGACAGGGCCTGGCCTCACCCTGTGGTCCAACATGCCTCTCCTCGCACTCTCACGCTTCCAGTGGGCTATAACAGGCACTCTCGTGGTCATCATCTCCTGGAGGCAGCCACTGTGGGAGGAACATTGATTGGGAAGGACAGAGTCAGAACCTCACAAAGCCCAGCCACGCACGAGGCCACTCCACCCCCACGGCGCCTCCGACCACGTTCTTCCACAGCAATGGGAAATTACAGATGAAGATTTTCACTGCGGCATCTTTTAAAAAACTGAAAACGACCTAAGTACCCGTAAATAAAAGAACGGTTAAATAAATGATGGCATAGTTTGCGTGCTGCAAGAGTTGATGGCGTGCCTCTTTAAAAGGGAGGGATCTTAAAGGACTGTTTTGGAGAGAAAATGTCAAGTAAGCTACAGTCAGCACACATGTGTATATCCCAGTTTCAGCTCCGGCAAGATGGCTACAGAATACACATACACTCCCCAGCCCATACACAGAGGCAAAGGCACACAGAAACGGGGAGCCCCCAAAGGCTTGTCGCCTATGTCCTCTGGGGAGGGGAGGAAAGAGATGGGAGCAGAGGGGGCTTGCACATTTTACTTTATTAAAGATTTTTGTACTGGTTGAGTCTTTTACCATATCCCATTTTATTATTCATCAGCATTATAATCAAACCCACCTGTGCACCTTTGAGGGTCTCCTCTTCTAGCTGGGGAGACGTCAGCACTGGGACAAAACAACCCGTGGAGAAGGGCACACACTGAGGGGAGGAAGCGGGACTTCCCATACCAGCCACCGCTCTGGGCACCTTGAGAGGTGGCAAACAGGCCAGTCTCCTCCAGGGAGGCAGCCACAGGGGGAGAGGGGCCAGCCTCCCAGGTGATCAGGACGTGAGCACGCCCCAAGGCACAGCCAGAGACACCAGAAATACAGGAGGCAGTGCTGACCCAAGGGAGTGCAGGACCAGGGGATGTGCCAGCCAGGATAGCTTCGGTCTTGCAGATGGGCAGTATACATTTCGGGAAAACTAAATCATTTCATTTCATTCAATGAGTAGCTTGTGTGGCGGGGGCTGTGTGGTGCGTGCATGAGATACAGTGTGTGTGGTGTGATGGGTAGGGAGTATGTAGTGTGTGTGTGTGTGTGTGTGGTGGTGGGGCATACTTGATGGTGTGGTGAGTGTGTGCAGCGTACTGTATATGGTGTATGGTATGTGGTGTCTGTGATGTGTCTGTGGTATGTGTGGAGTGTGATGCAGTGTGGAAGGGTTGAGTGTGCATGTTTTGTGTGCATGCTGTAGTGTGTATGGGGTGTGTGTGGTAAGAGATGTGTGTAGTGTATGCACGTATGATATTGTGTGGTGTACATGGGTTAAATGTGTGGTGTGTGTGAGGTGGGCATGGTGTATATGTGGTTTGTGGTGTGTGAGATGGGTATGACATGCATGCTGTGTGTGGTGTGTATGGGATATGTGTGTGGTGTGTGTGATGTACATGAGATTAAGTGTGTGGTGTGTCTGAGGTGGGCATGGCATATATGTGGTGTGTGATGTGTGACATGGGTATATGTGTGCAGTGCATCTGAGGTATGTGTGGTGTGTGTGAGGTAGGTATGATATGTGTGTGCTGTGTGTGTGGTGTAGATGGGTTAAGTGTGTGGGGTGTGTGAGGTGGGCATGGTACATATGTGGTGTGTGGTGTATATGGGTTAAGTGTGCCTGGTGTGTGAGGTGGGTATGATATGTATGTTCTGTGTGGTGTGTATGGGGTATGTGTGTGGTGTATGTGAGGTGGGCATGGCATGTGTATAGTGTGAGGTGGGTATGATGTGTGTTGTGTGTGCTGTGTATGGGGCATTTGTGCGGTGTATGTGAGGTGGGCATGGTATGTGTGTAGTATGAGGTGGGTATGATATGTGTGTTGTGTGTGGTGTGTGTGTGCTGCATATGGGTTAAGTGTATGGGGTACGTGTGTGGTGTATGTGAGGTGGGCATGGTGTATAACGTAGTGTATGGTGTGTGAGGTGGGTAGATATGTTTGTTGTGTGTGGTGTGTATGGGTTATGAGTGTGGTATGTGTGCAGTGGGCATGGTACATGTGTGGTGTATGTACATATGCGCACACATGCATACCTGTGCACTGCAGATGACAGGCCAGCAGCCCGGGACACACAGCGGTGACCAGCTCAGCCAAGGCAGAGCTCTGGGCGGGAGTGGCCAGGCACCTGGTAGCTCAGGATCTTGGATGCACTAAGAGCCTAGGAAGAGAGAACAAGCTGTGTCACCATCTCCACCCAAGTTCATCACTAACATGAACCTGTAAGATGCACTGAAACTGTTCCACTTCCGATTAAATCCAGAAACAGCCGGGCGCGGTGGCTCAAGCCTGTAATCCCAGCACTTTGGGAGGCCAAGGCGGGTGGATCACGAAGTCGAGAGATCGAGACCATCCTGGTTAACATGGTGAAACCCTGTCTCTACTAAAAATACAAAAAATTAGCTGGGCATGGTGGCACGTGCCTGTAACCCCAGCTACTCAGGAGGCTAAGGCAGGACAACTGCTTGAACCCAGGAGGCGGAGGTTGCGGTGAGCCGAGATCGCGCCATTGCACTCCAGCCTGGGTAACATAACAAGAGCGAAACTCCGTCTCAAAAAAAAAAAAAAAAAAGCAGAAACAAACACTCCAGATGGGCTCAGCACAGCCAAGGTTGGGGGATCTGTCCTCAATGTTCTCCTTCACCGTCTGCAGCCAGATCTACCACCAGCAGCCTTCCAGGCAGTGCCTGCCTTGGGGAAGGGGCCTGGCACAGGAGCAGGCCCTCACCGTGCCCCCAACCCGGCGCCTGCAGCCCAGGGACAACAGGGTGTCGGGTCTTTAATTGAGAAGTTTTTCCCTCTAGGCCTTATTATAAAGGGAAAAGGGAAGGAGGCGAAGATCCGGGCTCCGGTTCTCCAGGGACAGCGAACCTAGAGAGGACCCCAAACCAGCTCCCGCCTGGCATTGGGACTTGATGCCAGCGCCAAGCGAGGACGGGGGAATGCACCAGCGGCCCGCCCAGCCCAGCGACAGGACCCCACTGCCCCTCCACCCCCAGACAGCGCCTCTAGCCGGCGCCGAGTGGCTATCCACGCCGCCACGCCCACCCAACCACGGGATGCAACAGCCGCCGCCTAGTACCCACTGCGCCCGCCCACCCACCGGTCGTGGGAGAGGGAAGTGGCCGGCAGGAGAGAAGTTGGGCCGCTGGGCTGAAACCCAGATCCCATCAACAGCCTCCCCGCAGCCCAGCGGGGTCCACAGGGCAGCGCTCGGGAGCACTGGGGCTGCAACCTCCGGCTGGCCAGCCCGCCCCCACACATCCGGGTCCCTGCAGCGCCGCGGGAGGCCCCAGGTTGCCACCGCCGGTAACTGAGGCAGCCTGGGCCCCCCAGCTTACCTGGCCAGGGCACCCGGCTGCTTCAGCGTGCTGCCGTCCCCGCCCCGCCGTGCCCCGCCGTGCCCCGCCGTGCCCCGCCGTGCCCCGCCGCCGCCCGCTCGGTCGGTCTGCGAAGCAGAGCTCCTTGGCAAGCGCGCGCCCAGCCGCACACACCCAACCCGGCGCCTGCAGCCCACGGGCAACAGAGTGTGGGATTTTTAATTTAGAAATGTTTCCCTCTGGGCCTTATTATGAAGGGAAAGAGAAATGGGACAAGATCCGGGCTCGGGTTCTCCGGCCAAGGAACGCACCAGCGGCCCGGCCATCCTGGTGGGACCCAAGTGGGCGTCCTCGCTCCCCCACCACTACCCCTCACCCCCACCAGACAGCGCCTGTAGCCGCCGCCAAGTGGCCCGTCCCTGCGGTGCCACCCCTCCCGGGATGCGGCACCCGCCTGCGGGTCGTGGGAAGAGGAGGTGGCCATAGGAGAGGAGTGGGGCCTCCGGGCTGCACCCCCAGATCCCAGCAGCAGCCGTCCCACAACCCCGCGGAGTCCAGAGGGCAGCGCTCGGAGCACTTGGGCAGCCACCTACGCGCATCCCCCGACTCGTTCCGGTCCCTGAAGCACCCCGCCAGGTCGCAGGCTGCCACCGGAGAGTCGGGCAGCCCGGGTCCCGCAGCTTACCTGGCCAGGGCGCGGGGCTGTTCCAGCGCGCTGCCGTCCTCCCAGAGTCGCCGCCCGCTCCGTCCGCCAGGCCGAGCTCCTCAGCGAGCCCGCGCCGAGCCGCGCACACGTTCTGCAGCTGAGTAGCCGCCGGGCGTGAACCGGAAACGGCAGACGGCAAGCGCGCAGGGCCACCTTTACCGGGCACACGCGCACTCACCTGAGACATGGACCCCCAATCGCTCCCTTCCCTTCACCCTCCCTTGGGTTTCTGGGGCGGGAAAAGCTTCCCGGCCACACCCACACGGCGTGGCAGGAAGAGATGGAATACAAAGATGCGTCGGAGCCGGGAGTGCACAAGGCCCTGGCCCCCCTGGCCCTGCTGGGACAATAGGCAGAGCGGGCGGGTGCACTTGGAACCGGGGCCGCCGGGCTGGCCTCCCGGACTGGTGCTGGAGATGGAGCTCAGGCGGTGGAAGGCGCGGCGTGCCGAATGCCTCGGGCCCTGGGGAGCACCCAGATTCCCGAGGCAAGTCCTGGCCCTGCTGGCTGGGGAGCTGCAGGGGTCTGGTCCCGCGGGTAGAGCCCTTGAACAGGAGACTCCCACCGAACCACCGCCGCCTCACTGCGCCCTACTCAACTCACTCGACCCGCCCCCCACCACCACCGCAATTGTAGGAGGCGACCCTCAGAAAAACCCATCCTGCAGGAGAGGCCCCCTGCTGCCTCGCCACTGCAGCTCCCCTAGGCGCATGCAAGACTCCAAGTATTCCCTACCGGTCCTCTCTAACCACCCCAGCACCCCGTTTCCGATACTCTGTGCTGCTTTAGCCCCCAACCCTAGGACCTCACTCCAGGCCATTCTCTCCTTGCTGTCCTGAATGGAGAGGACCCTGACCTCCGCGGGGCCCTGGGGAACACACACGTACCCAGGGGAGCCAGTCTTCCGCCCCCACAGCGCCAGCGATTCCCTGGGGGCCCTGGAAGGTGGTGCTGGAGACTCTCGTGTCACTTCGGCCCTCTGGCCCTTTTGGGGAATCCCAGGTAGATGTGGTAAACCCTGGAGACGCACAGGGTGCCTTGTCTGGGCAGAGCGGGGGCTCAGGTGCCTCCTTCCCTGAGTGATTTGCCCTCTTTTCTCCTTCTGGCTGGCTTAGGTGAATCTATGTCCGAAGTGGGGGGTGAAGAAGGACAGGGGACCTAGGGGGTGAGGAGAGCCCATCTGCCTGCTGCCTTGAGGGCCCGAGCTGAGACCCTGAGAAGAAGGGGCTGACGCAAGCCGAATCCTGAGCTGCACTAGGGTTAGATGCAGTGTGGACTTGACCTCTCCACACTCTGCCCCCACCAAACACTCACAAATCCCCAGGGCCAGAGCTGCCAGTAGGGGCTGCTCCTGGTAGGGCAGCTTTATAGCCACAGGGCCAAAGGGGCAAAGGCAGAGCTGGGGCAGGTCAGCGAAGTTCGTGACCCCCTCCCCGCTCGGGTGAGCATACCTTCACTGCTTACTTTCCACCTTACTTTCCATTCTGCTTACCCGGCCAAAACAAAGTTCACCCAGCCTCCTGTGGCCCAGCCTTTCTCCAATGCCAATGGTGGGAAGCAACAATTACTAAGCAATGATTCCAAGAAGATAAATTCAGCCATCTTCTTGCCTGACCGTTATGTGGTCACATCCATAGGAAACCAGACAGCTGTGCCTGAAGCTGATCCACACAACCCCCCCCCCACCTCCTCAAACCCCCACCCCCATCTGTGTGAGCGTGTGCTGTCGGGCAAGTTACATGCTGTTCCTTCAACAGCCTCCTTTGAGATCTTCCCGTGGGCAGGCTCTGGGCCAGTCACTGGAAATTAAACCCCATCCCAGCACCTGGGAGTGAGTGGCTGATGTCCACAGTCCATAGGATGACAGATACAGGCTTACGGCCAGGAACAGCGGCTGCCACCTGTAATCCCAATGTTTTGGAAGCTGAAGCAGAAGGCTCACTTGAGCCCAGCAGTTCAAGTCTGTAGTGAGCTATGATCATGCCACTTGCACTCCAGCCTTGGTGGCAAAACAAGACCCTATCTCTTTAAAAAATGAAATAAATTAAATAAATTTAAAAATAAAGGTACAGGCCTGCCCCCAGCCTCACTCAGGACCCAAATCTGGTGGGCTTGAGCCAACTGCCAGTATTCAGAGAATTTTTAAAGAATCATTAGGACAAATAGCTAATGCATGAGGGACTTAAAACTTAAGATGACAGGTTGATAGGTGCAGCAATCCACCATACATGTATCCCCCATGTAACAAACCGACACATTCTATACTTGTATTCAGGAACTTAAAGTAAAATTTTAAATAAAAAAGGATCAGGCTGGGCGAGGTGGCTCATGCCTGTAATCCCAGCACTTTGCGAGGCCGAAGCAGGCAGATTACGAGATCAGGAATTCTAGACCAACCTGGCCAACATGGCGAATGCCCGTCTCTACTAAAATACAAAAATTAGCTGTGCGTGGTGGCAGGTGCCTGTAATCCCAGCTACTCAGGAGCTGAGGAAGAAGAACTGCTTGAACCCGGGAGGCAGAGGTTGTAGTGAGCCGGGTTGGTACCACTGCAATCCGACCTGGGCAGCAGAGTGAGACTCAACCTTGGCGGGGGGGGGGGGGGGGGGGGGGGGGGGAAGGGGGGGAACGGGGGGAGAAGAGCTGGGGGATACAAGAGAGTGGCTTCCTGTCTTTCTTGCTCTCTGCCACGTGAGGATACAAGAAGATGGCCCTCTGTGAACCAGAAGGTGGGCCCTCCCCCAAAACCAACCATGCTGACACCGTGATTTTGGACATCTAGCCTCCAGAACTGGGAGAAATCAGTGTTTGTTGTTTAAGCCACCCAGTCTATGGCATTTTGTTAGAGGAGCCCAAACTAAGACACTGCCCCAATCATAATGATGTCCCCTTACGTTTTCATCTAAATGCTTTCAAAGTTTCTGTTGTTGGTTTGCTTTTTTTTTTTTAAGACAGAGTCACTCTCTGTCACCCAGGCTGCAGTGTAGTGGCACAATTTTGACTCACTGCAACCTCTGCTCACGAGTTCAAGAGATTCTTCCGCCTAGCCCTCCCAAGTAGCTGGGACTACAGGCACGCACCAACAGCCTGGCTAATTTTTTATTTTTAGTAGAGGTGGGGTTTCACCGTATCAGCCAGGCTGTTCTCAACTCCTGACCACGTGATCCGCCTGCCTCGGCCTCCCAAAGTGCTGGGATTACAGGTGTGAGCCACCACGCCCAGCCAACTACACTATTCTTGGCCCCTCAATGACTACATGAATTTTCAGATCAGCCTGTCAAGTTCCAAAACAATTCTATTGGCATTTGTCTGGGAATTGCTTTAATTTATGGGTTAATTCAGTGAGAAGTAATATGTTTATAGGATTGAGTCCTACCATTCATAATATATATGGCATATATTTCCATTCTTCCTTTACATCTATGGGTAATTTTTATATTTGTCTTAGTCTTTTTGTAGTGCAAAACACCTGAGACTGGGTACTTTACAAACAACAGAAGTTATTCTCTCAGTTCTGGAGGTTGGAAGCAGAGATCAAGGCTTCAGCAGGTACAGTGTCCAGTGAGGGCCTGGTCTCTGCTTCCAAGATGGTACCTTGAATGCTGGTTCCTCTGAAGCAGACAAATGCTATGTTCTCATGAGGCAGAAGGAACAGATTTGCTACCACCTCAAGCCCTTTATAAGGTGCTAATCTCATGCATGAGGGCTCACCCTAATGACTTACTCACTTCTGAAAAGCTCCACTTCTTAATACTATCATCCTGGCGATTAAGTTTTTTTTTTCTTTTTTTTTTTTTAGACGGAGTTTTGCTCTTGTTACCCAGGCTGGAGTGCAATGGCGCGATCTCGGCTCACCACAACCTCCACCTCCTGGGTTCAAGCAATTCTCCTGCCTCAGCCTCCTGAGTAGCTGGGATTACAGGCACGCGCCACCATGCCCAGCTAATTTTTTGTATTTTTAGTAGAAACAGGGTTTCACCATGTTGACCAGGATGGTCTCGATCTCTCGACCTGGTGATCCACCCGTCTCGGCCTCCCAAAGTGCTGGGATTACAGGCTTGAGCCACCGCGCCCGGCCGTGATTAAGTTTTACCAGGAATTTGGGGAGACACATTCCGGCTATAGCAATACTCTTCATGAAAGGTCTGTGTACATTTTGCTGGATATATTCTCAGGGTTTTGTTGCTATTGTGAATAGAATCTCTTTTTCTATTACATTTTCTAATTTGTTACTTCTGATGTACAGGAATGCTAATAGTTTTTTTAAAGTTGATCTTGAATTTTAAAAAACCTGCAAACCGTGTTACTAGTCCAAATAACCTATCTGTATATTCTTCTGGATTTTCTGCATAGACATTCATAAGGTCTGAAAATATAAGTAGTTTTCTTATTTCCAATTTAAAATTTTTATTTTCTTCATATATTTCTTTTCTTTCTTTTTTTTTTTTTTTTTTAGACAGAGTCTCACTCGGTCACCCAGGCTGGAGTGCAGTGGCACAATCTTGGCTCACTGCAACCTCCACCTTCTGGGTTCAAGAGATTCTCCTGCCTCAGCCTCCTGAGTAGGTGGGATTACAGAAGCCCACTACCATGTCTGGCTAATTTGTATATGTTTGTTATTAGAGACAAGGTTTCACCATTTTGGCCTGGCTTGTCTCCAACTCTTGACCTCAGGTGATCTATCCACCTAGGCCACCCAAAGTACTAGGAGTATAGGTGTGAGCCACCACGCCTGGTTGATTTCCCTCCCTTCTTCCCTTCCTCCCTCCCACCCTCCTCTCTCTCTCTCTCTCTCTCTTTCTCTCTCTTTCTCTTTCTCTATCTCTCTCTTTTTCTCTTTCTTGTTTTCAGAGTTTCACCCAGGCTGGAGTGCAGTAGCACAGTCTTCACACACTGCAACCTCCACTTCCCAGGTTCTAGCAATTCTCCTGCCTCGACCTCCCAAAGTGCTGGGAGTACAGGTGTGAGCCACCATGCCTGTTAATTTCTTTTTCTTTCTTTCTTAACAGAATATCACTCTGTCGCCCAGGCTGGAGTCCAGTGGCATGATCTCCACACACTGCAACGTCCACCTCCTGGGTTCAAGTGATTCTTCTGCCTCAGCCTCCCAGGTAGTTGGGATTATAGGCATGAGCCATCACATGCAGCTAATTTTTGTATTTTTAGTAGAGATGGGGTTTTCACCATGTTGGCCAGGCTAGTCTCCAACTTCTAACCTCGGGTGATCCATCCACCTGCCTCAACCTCCCAAAGTGCTGGGATTATAGGAATGATCCATCTCACCTAGCCGATTTATTTCTATTATAGGTTGACTCACATACATGTCTGATGTTGGGCATCTCATAACTTTAAAAAAAAATGGCAACTTCCTTTGTATCAGCTGAACACATTGCCTAGGAACTCCAGTGCCATGTTCAATAAAGACAGCGATAAAAGCTACCCTTGTCTACGTCCTAACGTTGATAAAAATTGCTTCTAAAATTTTTGCCCTTAAGTGTGATAATTACTATACGCTAAGGAAAATAGGACCAGGTGCAGTGGCGCACACCTGTAATCCCAGCACTTTGGAAGGTTTGTGGGGAGGATTGCTTCAGCCGGGAAGGGGGAGGTCGAAGTGAGCCAAGATCTTGACACTGCACTCCAGCCTGTGTAACAGAGAGACCTTGTCTCAAAAAAAACCCCAAACACCAAAAAACAGAAAACCCAAAACAAAAAAAGGATGCTAGCTTGCTAATAGTGCATTATCTGTTGACTCTGCCCTTGCATGACTGTAATAAAGTCTAATTCACGATGATGCATTATTTGTGTGTGTACATTACTGTATTTGGCTTGGTATTATTTTATACAAATTTGGAATGTTTATAAAAGTTAACAACAGCTAACTTCTATTTGGTTTTCTATGTTTTGGATATTGTTTAGTTACTTTCATTGAAGTATTTCATTTCATTCTAGAAGGCTTATTGCAAAGGTTATTTCTCCTTTATACACAAGGAAGTTAAGGCGCAGGGGAGACAAGTCATTTTCCCTAAGGTCACAGGGAAGGTAAGTAGTGGCAGCAGAAATACAAATCCGGATTGTCTGGCTCCAGAGGCCGTCACTAAGCACTGCCCTGCGCCCTCTCCCTGTGACAAAGACCCATCATTCAGACTGTTCTGTCGTGAACTTTCCCTGTACATCCTTGCTCCAGTTTTGCACCAAGATTATATTATTCCCCATAGATAATTAGATAGGTCTTCTTTTTCTTTTTTTATAGACATACTCATGAAACTTTTATAAAAACCTATTAAATTTTATCACCTTTTCTAGCCTGACTTCTCCAGTTTTGCAGTGGCCTCCAGGTTTTATGGCATTTGCAAGCTCCTGTCCTAGGGATACTGGGGAGGTAGACACCCCATAAAGCCAGGGATATGGACACAGATCAGCAGCAGACTCCCCCACCCTCCAGCATTCTTTCTTTCTTTTTTTCTTTTTTTTCTGAGACAGAGTCTCGCTCTTGTCACCCAGGCTGGAGTGCAGTGGCATGATCTTAGCTCACTGCAATCTCCGCCTCGTGGGTTCAAGTGATAA
The DNA here is from genome assembly GCF_048565385.1 of Saimiri boliviensis. Classification (NCBI taxonomy): domain Eukaryota; kingdom Metazoa; phylum Chordata; class Mammalia; order Primates; family Cebidae; genus Saimiri; species Saimiri boliviensis. The sequence continues at coordinate 90,029,452 of NC_133450.1, read as the reverse complement.
TCCGGCCTCAGCCTCCCGAGTAGCTGAGATTACAGTCACCTGCCACCACACCTGGCTAACTTTTTTGTATTTTTATTAAAGACAGGGTTTCACCTGTCCTCCTCACAGTCACTGGATCGTGACTGACCCCTAGAGGCGGCTTTTCTGCTTAACTGTCAGCCCATGGGCTGGAATGTGACCCCCCCAAAGCTGCTGCAGAAGTTTCCACCCGTCCTGGACCACACTTGCCATCTGTGGGGGAAAGGCCTGTCCTTTGTTTTCTTAGCCCAGCCAGTCTCACAGGCATTCAGCAGATTGGAAAGCCTAAGCATGTGCTATGCTGGGCAGGGCTCTCCCGTGTCTTTTTGGGGGGTGAGCTGGCGTGCATTCCAGCCCCTAGCATGCTGCTGTTTATTCCCACCCCTCATCCCCGCTCCCCTACACACTCACAAGTACAAACACAGGCACAGTCGCAGGCACCCACCGCCCTGGACTGCACCATTTCCATCCTCTGCAGGGCGGTCTCCTTACGGGGAAGTTAATCGGACACAGAAGAAGGCTCAGGGGTCAGGGAGGACCTCTGTCGGAAAGACGCTCCCAGGCCTGGCTCTGCCTCTCACTTGCTAGGCGTCTGTGAGAAAGTTGCTTCCCCTTTTTGGTCCCAGTTTCCCCAGCTGAGAAATGGGAGGGTGTTGAGCCAAACGGTCTAAGGTTCTGGGAACCTCTAAGTCAGAGTCCATAGCTGGTGGTCAAGATGAGCGAGAGGCCCTCGGGGTCAGCTGAATGCCTGAGAGGCAGGACAGGCCCAGAGGTGAGCAGCCTGAGCACATCAGGTGGGCCAAGAGCTGGAGCGTGAGCCTCACAGCCTGCAGGGCAGCCCTGGACTCAGGAGCACACTCGCACCAGCCTGGTGGGACTTCAGAGATGTGAGGTCCAGCCGCCCCTAATGTTTCAGAGCTGGGGGCTGGGAGCTGCAGATTCTGACCCCACCGTTGCTTTACATGTGCCAGATGAGCTGGGGCAAGACACACCCCTCTCTGTGAAATGAGCAGTCAGTTCAAATAGATACACCACGAAGGGCTGTGGCACAAACCCAGCCATACCCCGGGGATAGACTGGCTTCCAGGATACTCAAGCAGCTGGCCTCTGGGGGAGGGGAACCAAGTATGAGAGGCAGGGCTCAAAATCTAGGCCCAGCCTCCATAGCAACCCCCTCTGGAGAGCCCAGGGCAGTCCTAGGGGCACAGCAGGCAGCAGGTGCACTAGGAGCATGTTTCACAAGGCACCCAATATTGCATCCGCTCAGAGAGGCAGCCAGCTGGAAAGTGGATGTGGTAAGCAGGGTGGCAGCTGCTCCCCACGTCCAGGAGTCCAGCCCAGCACCCACTCAAGTCTGCCTCAGTCCTGCTCAATTGAGTCATTCCTGCTCTGGGCCCTCTGGCCCCACATGCAGAGGGAGGGCTTTGGGCTACTTGGTGAGCTGGCCCTTGCAGGAGGATGTAATTGACTCCTGAGCCTGGACAGCCAGGCAGCCCCTCACCCACATCCCCACCCCCTACCTCTCCAGCCCTCTCATTCCCCAGTTCTCCCACCTGCCCCAACACGTGCCTCTGCTCACTCTCATCTCTTTTCCTTTTCCCAGGCTCGCCTGCTCACATGTCCTTGACTCTCCTCTGAGTCTCCCTCTTTGCAAGCTGCCTCCTCTCTACTTGACACATTCTCCCTGAAGGCACCAGAGTACACAAGTTTAAGTGTCTGCACCTCACCTTTACTCCCAGGCATGGAAGGGAGACGACATGAAGAGCCAAACACCACTTGGCAAAAAGATCTGGCGTATGTAGAGGGGCAGATCTGAGGCTGTGGAAGCTCTGGGGGTTCCCTGCAGGAGGCTGCATTTAAGCTGGCTCTTGATTGTGGCTTTGAGCTGAGACCTCTCTGTGAAGCTCCAGACCAGGAGCCAGCTGCCAGCTGGACCCCTCCATTTAGTGTCTCAAAGGAAGCTTGTACTCTGGAGGGCTAACTCTGAACCCAGAAAATCCCCCCACCTCAGCCCTGTTTCTTCTTAGGGAAATCACCATCTCATACCCAGTTGTGCACCAAAGCCACATTTGAGGAAGGGGGCTCCTGCCCTGCCCTGTGAGTGCTCTGGATGAAACAGTGCCGCGGGGGAAAGAGTTCTGAATGCCAAGCAGAACCATGTGAGGCTTAAATCCAACTTTAGCTGTGAGAGCTGTGGGTAGGGAAGGGCCCTAGTCCAGTTTGCTGTAGAAAGACCAGCCTACCACTGTATGGTACATGGATGGCAGAGGCAGAGCATGGGTGGAGATACAAGGAGGGCCAGGCTGGGGCGATACGGACATGGCTGTAGCTGGGGAGATGAGAGGACAGACAGGACTAGGTGGCTACTTGGATGAAACAAGGGAGAGGTCAGGAAGAGATACTCAGTTTTGTATCAGATGTGCAGAGCATGGGATGCCATCCATTGATCGAGAGAAAAGGAGGAAGACCTCTGGCATAGGAGAATATAGATGAGCTCTGTCTTGAATGTCATTTGAAGTCCCCAGGGAGAGCCAGGCCTGCCAGCGCCTTCACTGCTTCAGCCAGCCCTTGAGGCACCTGTGCTCCCTGGCCCCCTGGGCTCTCCCTTCATAGCAGTCAGCTGCAGTGGGGGCAGTTGCACAAGGGTCTGGCAGGTCTGTGTGTGTGTGTGTGTGTGTGTGTGTGTGTGTGTGTGTGTGTGTGTGTGTTTTCCCAGGGGGCTGCCTCATGGCTAATGCCAAGGGCAAGCTGATGGACAACCTTCTGAACAAAACCTGTTGCCACAACCTGATCTTCCCAGCCACCAGCTCCTCACAGCTCATCTCCATCGAGATGGAGCTGTCCCTGGCCCAGCGCATCAGCGTGGTAGGTGCAGAGGACAGCTGTGGCTCAGGCTCAGGCGAAGAGGCAGCTCATGCCCAAGCCCTAAGCAATCATTGGCCAGAGGAATGAAATGACTAGAGTTGACTTAGACTTACCGATACATGGAAGGGAGGCTGCATCTTCTCCTCCTGCTCCCTCATCTTTTCCTGCCCCTGAAACCTCTTCTGCTCCCGAATCTTTTCCTCCTGCTCCTGAATCTTCTGTTCCCATCCCCTCATCTTCTCCTCCTGTCCTGGAATCTTCTCCTCTTGCCTTCACATCTTCTGCTCCTGCTCCCGCATCTTTCGTTCCTGCTCCCGCATCTTCTGCTCTTGTTCCCTCATCTTCTCCTCCCACTCCCACATCATCTGTTCCCACTCCTGCATCCTCTCCTCCTACTGCCGCATCGCTGCTCCTGCCTGTATCTTCCACCCACGCTCCTGTATCTTCTCCTCCCTCTTTCAGATCTTCTCCTCCTGCTCCTGGTAGAGGCGATTCCAGCAATTATTTTCATCCAGCTGTTCTTGGAGCTCTCCTTTCACTCTGTGAAGCTCCTACTTCAGGTTCTCGACCTCCTCCTGTAGCTGCACCTGGAATAGTTAAAGTGTTGGTTTGAACCTCAAAAAGAAATAGACTCATGAGCTAGCCATAGAAATGTCATCTACAAAATAATGGTTTTCATCCACGATGCTTTAAAAATTTTTTCCCTAAGCCCTAACCCTGAGTTCTGATTCCACAGGCAGGGCCACAGTTTGCAGATTTTTAGCACACCCTAGAGGATTTTATAGTGGGACCAGAACCAGGATCCAGATTTTCCAGCTCTGGGCTGGAGCCTCCCCATACCCTGGATGATCTGGAGACCATGGCCCCAGCTGGATGGGGCTCCACAATCCCCGGGGCTGCAGCCTCTCACTGGTGGCAGCAGGAGCTTGGCCCTATCCAGCTTTCTTTTTAGCTCTTGGACATTGAGCTGGATGGCGGCCTTTTTAGACTATAAGGGTTGAAGTTGTTCTTCATGTTTGGTGTTCTCTTCTGCAGCTCCTCATTGATACAATGTACAGAGGCAGTAGAGAAAGGCATGAACGAAGAGCAGAAAGGACCACTTTGGTGATCAACCCTCTACCCTTGCCCCACAACCACAGAACCATGGCACTGGTAGGGACCCCAGGAATTAAAAGTCACAGGTGGCAGGCCAGAGAGAAGACATGAGTTGATTGAGGCTACCCCACGAGTCAGTGGTACAGCAGGCACTAGAGCTTTGCTGGGCACACGTGCAAACCTGTATGACCCCCTCACCATGTTCACCTGTACCCCCCACCTCCCAGCACACCACCCACGCTAAGGGCCCCCAGGCCTCCCATCCCCCCTTCCGCCGTCCTACGTGTTCCTGTACAGTTCCAGACTCAGGCCGTCCCTCTCCTTTAGTAACTCCTCATTGCACTGCAATTACAGAAAGGTTAAGTCAGGATGCAGCAGACAGAGCAGCAACCGGCCGACCAGGAACAATAGCGGCAGTGACTACTCCACAGTAACACTTCCTCAGTCTCAGTCACGCCTGGCATGTTCCAAAGGCATGTCTGAGCCCATGGTGTCATTTTTTTTCTTTTCTTTTTCATTTTGAGTTGGAGTTTCGCTCTTGTTGCCCAGGCTGGAGGACAATGGCGTGATCTTGGTTCACCGCAACCTTCACCTCCCAGGTTCAAGTGATGCTCCTGCCTCAGCCTCCTAAGTAGCTGGGACTGCTGCCATGCACCATCACGCCTGGCTAATTTCATATTTTTAGTACAGACCAGGCTTCTTCATGTAGTCAGGCTGGTCTGAAACTCCCAACCTTAGGTAGTCTGCCCGCCTCAGTCTCCCAAAGTGCTGGGATTACAGGTGTGAGCCAAGGAGCCTGGCCCTCATTTGTTTTTCAAAGAGCTCAGTAAGGGTGGAAGGGACAGGGAAAGAGTTGAATTTATAGCTGGCTAAGGGGCCCAGAGAGATCAGAAAATATTGCTATGACTGTTACTACTACCACTGTTGGAATCTTCATTGAGTGCTTTACCAGGCACTATGCTAACAATCCCATTGAATCCTCACAACCACCAGGAGACACGTACTATTATTACTTCTATTGTGTAGATGAAAAACATGGGATATTAAAGGTTAAGTGCTTGCCTAAGATCACTGAGACAGAACTGGGATTTCAATACCCAGGTATCTCTGATTCTCCAAACCCATTCTTTCCTGGGGGTGGGGACACATAAGAAGAAGAAAATTAATGTTTTGTTGACTTTTTGAAAGGATGATAGGTTCACATAGTCCAAAACTCGGAAGGTACAAGAGGAAAACATCTCCCACCCCCACTGTCGCTCTCTCCTGAGTTTTTAATGAATCCTTACAAACATATTTTATGTATCTTACCATGATAAACACACACACACACACACACACACACACACACACATATACACAACACATATTCCCTCTCTCTACACAAATAGTAACATACGAAAGATACTCTTCTGTATCTTCATGGTATAAGTACCCGTTATAACCTGCACCTAGGATTTGGCCAAGGCCACAGCCAGGTAAGGGCAGGCCGGGCACTTGGACCCTGAGCTCTGTGTCCTGTGCTCACTGCCTACAGCACCCCCATCTAACCTACAGCAGCCTGCCTCTAACAACCACACACAAAAGCAGCAAGAAATGGCCCATGCTGCCTTCTGGGAAGGACACTCCGTCCTGCAGAAGGGACCTTTAGACTCACTCCTCCATCTGGGAAGCCAGGTTACCAGGGGATGGGGCAGGTGGTTGGACTCACCCTGTCCGCTGCCTTTTTCTCTGTGAAGACATCAGAGAGAGCCTGCATCAAGTCCTCCATGTGTTCTGAGGCACAGGGTAGGCGGCCAGAGAGGTATCTGCAGCCTCCTGGAATGAGAGAGGTTCAGATGAGGCCCAAGGGACTCCCCCTAAAAGTCTGTCAAACTGCCAGGTTGAAGGATGATCATGTGCCCAGATTCCCACCTAGCCGCCTGGCCACATTCTCGGTGACATAGAGTGCCTTCTGCAATTTGGTGATTTTGTGAGCCTGTGGGAGAAAAGCCAAGGACGTGCTGAAAGAGAAGCAAAGAAACCTCCAGGGAACGGGAGGGAACTTCACATCCTCCAGTCACCTCTACCTGCCTCCTGAGTGCTGCCTGATGGTGGTGGCTTGGCTTATTTTCCTACAGGAAGAGGAAGGCAGAGCTCTTACCGGAGGAGTGGCAGAGACGGCAGAGACGGCAGAGCCAGACATGTCCCCAGAATGCCACCAATGCCCCAGGAAAGGACCACCTAAGGGAACAGGTTTTCAGGGACCCTGTGGGATGGAGTGGAATCTGGGGGGCGAGCCTTCTTCCCCGGTATGGGAGTGAGACAAGACGGGCCTCTACATCTCAGTGCCCCCCAAACCCAGCAGTCACGTCATGAGCAAACGAAGAAATGTTACTTCATCCAGCTGAGCTCAGTTCTGTTCTGTCGGGAGAGTCAAAGGTGACTGAGGGTGGCCCCCTCGACTCTATTCTGCAGGCCAGGAAGCGGTAGGCAGGGGCCAGGAGTGGAGTTTAAAGTCAAAGTTCTGAGACCCAATGGGAACAAAAATTAGTGAACTCTCCTCAAGCTCCCAAAGAAAGAGGATTTGGGTCTTTGTTGGTTGTCACCCACAGCCACAGAACTGAAAGTCTGAAACTAGATTCTCTCAAAAGGATGCTCACATCAATCTTCAGAGATGGAGTGTGAGAAAAGCCCACGCTTCTGCCAGCTTGTGATTTACAAAGGTGCATTCATTCAACAAACGCTGAACACTTACGGGCCAGGTGTGGTTCTTCACAGCGGGGACACAGGATAGAAAAGGCAGACAGGAGCCCTTGGCCCCGAGGTTTCCACTCTAGTGGGCCTTGAAATCTCGGACTCTCAGAGCTAACAGAAACCTCTGATACTCTCTACCTCCACCTCCTCAAGAAACACAAGCCCAAGAGGAGAGGAGTTTATAGCAGGCCCTGTACTAGGGATCAACATAAAAACAACAATAACAAATCTCATTGAAGCTTCACAAATGTAAGTAAAACAATACCACCCCTATTTTACAGATGTGAAAAAGAGAGGCCCAAAGAGCTCAAGCAATTGGCTCTAAATCATACCCTTAGCAGATGGAGAGAGCACATTCAAACCCAGGATCCTTAACCAGTACCCTACAGTTTGTCCACAATCTTAACAATTACGCTCTACTGTCCCTTGAGCCCTCTGTCCCCAGAAACCTGGCCAGCCAAGACTCATATCCTCCAGTGAGTGGCAACCAGTGCAAGTGGCTGTTTCAGGGTTACTGCCATTATTTATGATCATGGCTACTACAGCCTCAAACTCCTGGGCTCAAGTGATTTTGCCCACCTCAGCCTCCCGAGTAGCTAGGACTACAGGTGTGTGCTGCCACACCCCACTAATTTTGAAAAATTTGTGTAGAGATGTGAATTCTCTATGCTGCCCAGGCTGGTCTTGAACTCCTGACTTCAAGTAATCCTCCCACCTTGGCTTACCAATGTGCTGGCATTACAGGTGTGAACTACTACTCCCAGCTGAGAGCTTACTTTTGTCTGCTGGTAGTGTTCTCAGTATCTATTTCTATTTGAGGCTTTGGTGCTAGTACTGACGTATTACACAGACCATCTGAGGTTTACAGGACTTTTGTTTGAATATTGAACAGCTGGAACTGTTTAGTTCTGGGTCTTTGCAGGTACACAAAATGTGTCTATCAGGACTCTGCTTTATAACCATTGAAAAGCAGGAAGCAATACAGTAAAACTGTACCTGGCTAGAGGCTTTGGAAGAATGGAGTATTCTGGTTTAATTCTATTAACTTGGAAGAATGATGCTGATTAAAATTCAAAACTTCAATTTCCTGTTGTATGCAATGTGAAAATATAGCCAATGATTCTGCTTTTCTTCTCTAGTAAGTTTTGGACATTCGGCTCTACTTGGTCTTTTATGATAGAACTCCTAGTGCGCCTGAGTCTTCCGTTGTGAAGATCCCTTTCTCAAACTTTAGATGTAAAAGGATGTAAATGATATTGGATGAAATCAGGCTGTAAGTATGCTTTTTAGATGAAATCTCTGATTGTCACGCATTTTCTTATTTTATTCATATGAATAAAACACATTGCCCAGCTAAGCATTTTTTTTTTTTTTTTTTTTTTTTTAAGGTAGAGACGGAGTTTCACTATGTTGGCCAGGCTGGTCTTGAACTCCTGACATCAGGTGATACACCTGCCTCGGCCTCCCAAAGTGCTGGAATTACATGTGTGAGCCACCATGCCTGGCCCATTCACTTGTATTTTACTGGGTAATGTGCACAAATACATAGTTCAAAAAATTGTTAAATAAAACCATCTATAAAAGTATGTGGCATAAACACCTACACACACCAAGACTCCCTTGAGCAAAGCAGCTGTACTCTTTGGGGATTCATTTCATATGGTAAGTGCTTAAGAACTATATAAATGAATAAATAGAGAATTGAACTATCAAAGAAGCTAAAGAAAAGTCCAAATTGCTGGCGGGAGGGGTTACCATGAAACAGACCCTAGCAGTCGCGTACATATACAGTTGATCCTCATTATTTGTGGGTCCCATATTTGCACATTTGCTTACTGGCTGAAATGTCTTTGTATTCCCCAGTGCCTGGGAACCTTTCAAGGTGACTCATGGCAATACACACAGTAGTGAGAAATCTGCCATTCCTTGCACACTTCCCAGGCTAAGGTCAAATAAGATGACCCTCGGTCTTCTGCTTTCAGATCTCATACGAAGATGATCAGAGGGCAGAGATGGTAGAGGGCAGTGCAGGGTAGTGCAGGAAGCTCTGGCTCTGGGGCCAACTGGGCGAGGTCTGAATCTGAACTCTGGCAACTATTAGTGGAGTGGCCTCGGGAAAATCACTTAACACTTCTATCCTTCCTTTATTCTTTGGTAAATAAAGAAAATTTAATTTACCAGGATGAGTTGTTCTTAGGAATTCAGATTATAACCTATGAGAGATACGTACATGTGTACATATTTTCCCTGGGAACAGGGTTTAGTATCTGATTAACTCAGTGTTCTAGGCAACTTTATAGAATAGGACTACTGAAAATAATGAGAATTGGCTATAATTATTTATAAAGAAATCATGGAGACATAAACATAACAATTATTTGGATGAGGTAGAGGCAGGTTTCAAGAAGATTTTGAAGAAACAGAACTTCACCCGACACATAAGGCATGGAAAAGGCCTGCAAGGAGAAAGAATGGTGCCTTAGACAGAGGTCCAGATGGTAGAAAAAAATCAGGCAGGTTCAGGAAATGGCACTATGGGAAGTCTAGAGCATTAGAAGCTGAGACCAGAACAAGGTACCATAGCGCTTCTCTGCACCCTGTACACATCATGTACCACAGAACCTCACTCTCTGCATTGGATTCTTGCTTTCTAGATCTCCCTTCCATTAAACTATGAGCTCCTCAAGGTCAAGATCTCTAAGCAGAAATCATAGGTAGAGTCCTCTCAATTTGCGAACAAGTTATTATTAAATAGAAATACACCCAAATGACTGTACAAAAATGAGAGAGGAGTCAAGATGACCGAATAGACACAACCCCAGTGCACAAAACCCAGCGAGAGAGACGCAGAAATCCAGAGATCTCTTAAGTCCAACAGAGGTACCATGTGCATTTCAGTGGGTCTGGTGTGATGGCGAGCAAAGCCCAGGCAGGGCAGACCGAGGTGGGGAGGGATGCTGCTTCATCCAGAAAGCGCATCTGACCAGCAAATCAGAGGCTCCCCCTCTAGCACTCTGGTCCAGATATAGCGCTTCCCCCAAAGCCTCAGCAATACACAGAACAAGGGATCTTTGCCAGTCAAGCGCCAGGAACTACAAGCGTAGAGCTGAATAATAATCCAGGATGGTGTCCTAGATTGGTGCACAGATCTAAGCAAATGCAAAAGCCCAAAAGCCGGCTGGTAGAGCCTGTGGACCGAGCTATTGCCCTGTCCCCCTACCCAGGGAGAGAGGGAGCCGAAATCGGGAAAACAGATGGAGCAGCTGGGTGCCCCCCACCGCACCCCCCCAAAGAGAGGAAGCCGAGAGCAGGGAGTCGGCCAGCAGGTGTCGCTGGGCGGGTTCCTACCTCCCCCACAAACCCCAGAGCACTGAAGCACTAACTCTAGTGGGTTGTGCAGCCAGTGCCACAGTCTGAGCTGAACCCTGAGAGATCCAGCCTGGTGGAGGAAAGATACAACCCACCATTAACGGGGTGGGACCAGGCTTCATGTTTTAACAAAAAACACAGGAAGTCTACGTAGCAATGGGACGGCATTCTTGATCACCCAGCAGCACCTCCAGGTCAGCAGAAGAGGTGGGCCTAATCTCCCAGTATAAACAAAAAAAGACACAGGAAGCCTACCTAGTAACCTGAAGGAGTCCATAGAAACCCAGTATCGTCTTGACAGGCAGACAAGCGACCTCATCGCCTCATCAAACAGCTCCCTGAGATCACAGCTAGGTAAATCCACTAAGATTGGGAAAAACCAGTGCAAAAAAGATGAAACCATCAAAGACCAAAACACCTCTTCTCCTTCAAGGGATTATAACTCCTCAACAACACAGGAACACAACATGACCAAGAAAGAGTAACAAATTGACAGAAACAGGCTTCAGCAGGCGGATAATAACGAACTTTTCTGAGCTAAAGGAACACGTTCTAACTCAATGCAAAGAAACCAAAAACCTTGAAAAAAGGTTAGAGGAAATGTTAACTAGAATAACCAGCTTAGAGAAGAACATAAACAACTTGATGGAGTTGAAAAACACAGCATGAGAACGACATGAAGCAAATGCAAGTTTTAATAGCCAAATCGACCAAGCAGAGAAAGAATATTAGAGACTGAAGATCAATTCAATGAAATAAAAAGAGAAGGCAAGACAAGAGAAAAAAGAGTGAAAAGAAATGAACAAAGCCTCCAAGAAATATGGGATTATATGAAAAGACCTAATCAACCCTCGATCAGTGTACCTGAATATGATGGGAAGAATGAATCCAAACTGGAAAACACGCTCCAGGATGTTATCCAGGAGAACCCAAGCCTAGCAAGGCAGTCCAACATTCAAATCCAAGAAATACAAAGAACTTCACAAAGATATTCCTCAAGAAGAGCAACCCCAAGGCACATAATTGTCAGATTCTCCAGGTTGAAATGAAGGAAAAAATGCTAAGGGCAGCCAGAGAGAAAGGTCGGGTCACCCACAGAGGGAAGCCAATCAGAATCACAGCAGATCTCTTGGCAGAAACCCTACAAGCCAGAAGAGAGAGGGGGCCAATATTCAACATTCTTAAAGCAACGAACTTTCAACCCAGAATCTCATGTCTAGCCAAACTAAGCTTCTTAAATGGAGAAATAAAAGCCTTTACAGACAAGCAATTATTGAGAGATTTTGTCACCACCAGACCTGCCCTACAAGTGCTCCTGAAAGAAACACTAAGCCTGGAAAAGAACAAGTACAAGTCACTGCGATCGCACACCAGTTGACAAAGACCAAAAATGCAATGAAGAAACTGCGTCAACTAATGGGTAAAACAACTAGCTAGCATCAAAATGGCAGGATCAAATTCACACATAACAATATTAACATTGAATGTAAACGGCCTAAACGCCCTAGTCAAAAGACACAGACTGGCAAACTGCATAAAAGGTCAAGACCCATTGGTGTGCTGTATTCAGGAAACCCATTTCACATACAAAGACACATAGCCTCAAAATAAAGGGATGGAAGAAGATTTACCAAGCAAATGGAGAACAAAAAAAAGCAGGGGTTGCAATCCTAGTGTCTGAGAAAATGGACTTCAAACCAACAAACATCAAAAGAGACAAAGAAGGGCATTACATAATGGTAAAAGGATCAATCCAACAAGAAGAGCTAACTATCCTAAATATATACGCCCCAAACACAGGAGCACCCAGATACATAAAGCAAGTTCTTAACAACCTAAAACGAGATTTAGACTTCCACGCAATAATAGTGGGAGACTTCAACACTCCACTGTCAATATTAGACAGATCAATGAGACAGAAAATTAACAAGGACATCCAGGACTTGAATGCAGAGCTGGACCAAGCGGACCTAATAGGCATATACAGAATGCTCCACCCCAAATCCACAGAATATACATTTTTCTCAGCACCACATCACACTTCCTCTAAAATTGACCACATCATTGGAAGCAAATCACTCCTCAGCAAATCCAAAAAATAGAAATCATAACAGTCTATCAGATCACAGCACAATCAGATTAGAACTCAGGATTAAGAAACACACTCAAACCCAAAGAACCACTTCGAAACTGAAAAACTTGCTTCTGAGTGTTGACTGGATAAACAATGAAATGAAGGCAGAATTAAAGATGTTCTTCTAAACCAATCGGAATGAAGACACAACTTAGCAGAATTTCTGGGATACCTTTAAAGCAGTGTCAAGAGGGAAATCTCTAGCAATAAATGCCCACATGAGAAACAAGGGAAGATCTAAAATCGATGCTCTATCATCAAAATTGAAAGAGCTAGAGGAGGAAGATTTTTTAAAAAAACTCAAAACTTAGCAGAAGACAAGAAATAACAAAGATCAGAGCAGAACTGAAGGAGACAGAGACACAAAAATCCTTCAAAAAAATCAATAAATCCAGGAGCTGGTTTTTTGAAAAGATCAACAAAATAGACAGACTGCTAGCCAGATTAATAAAAAAGAAGAGAGAGAAGAATCAAATAGATGCAACAGAAAAGATAAAGGGGACATCACCACTGATTCCACAGAAATACAAGTGACCATCGGAGGTTACTACAAACAGCTCTATGCACATAAACCAGTAAACCAGAAAGAAATGGATAAATTCCCGGACACTTGTACTCTACCAAGACTAAACCAGGAGGAAGTTGAAAGCCTGAATAGACCAATAACAAGGGCTGAAGTAGAGGCAGTAATCAATAGCCTGCCAACCAAAAAAAGTCAAAGTCCAGACAGGTTCACAGCCTAATTCTACCAGATGTACTAAGAGGAACTGTTTCCATTCCTTCTGAAACTGTATCAAACAATACAAAAGGAGGGAATCCTCCTTAACTCATTTTATGAGACCAACATCATCCTGATACCAAAATCAGGCAGAGACTCAACTAAAAAGGAAAACTTCAGGCCAATATCTATGAAGAACATCGATACAAAAATCTTCAATAAAATACTAGCAAACAGATTGCAACAACACATCAAGAAGCTTATTCATCACGATCAAGTAGGCTTCATCCCAGGGATGCAAGGCTCATTCAACATACACAAGTCCGTAAATGTAATCCATCACATAAATGGAACCAAAGACAAAAACCACATGATTATCTCAGTAGATGCAGAGAAGGCCTTTGACAAAATTCAACACCCCTATGCTAAAAACTCTCCATAAACTTGGTATCAATGGAATGTATCATAAAATGATAAAAGCCATTTATGACAAACCCACATCCAATATCATACTGAACGGGCAAAAGTTGAAAGAATTCCCTTCGAAATCAGGCACTAGACAAGGATGCCGTCTCTCATCACTCCTATTCAATACAGTATTGGAAGTTCTAGCCAGAGCAATCAGGCAAGAAAAAGAAATAAAGCGTATTCAATTAGGAAAGGAGGAAGTCAAACTGTCTCTATTTGCAGACGACATGATCGTATATTTAGAAGACCCCATTGTCTCAGCCCCAAATCTTCTCAAACTGATAAGCAACTTCAGCAAAGTCTCAGCATACAAAATCAATGTGGGGAAATCACAAGCATTCCTTTATACTGATAACAGACAAACAGAGAGCCAAATCAAGAGCGAACTCCCATTCACAATTGCTACAAAGATCATAAAATACCTAGGAATACAACTAACAAATGATGAAAAGGACCTCTTCAAAGAGAACTACAAACCACTGCTCAACAAAGAGAGGACACAAACAGATGGAAACACATTCCATGCTCATGGTTAGGAAGAATCAATATCATGAAAATGGCCATACTGCCCAAAGAAATTTATAGATTCAGTGCTATCCCCATCAAGCTACCAATGACCTTCTTCACAGCACTGGAAAAAAAAAAGCACACTTTAAATTTCATATGGAATTACAAGAGAGCCTGCATAGCCAAGACAATCCTAAGCAAAATGAACAAAACTGGAGTCATCACATTGCTGGACTTCAAACTATACTACAAGACTACGGTAATCAAAACAGCATGGTACTGGTACCAAAACAGAGACATAGACCAATGGAACAGAACAGAGACCTCAGAAGCAACACCACACATCTACAACCATCTGATCTTTGACAAACCTGACAAAAACAAGCAATGGGGAAAGGACTCCATGTTTAATAAATGCTGTTGGAAAAACTGGCTAGCCATGTCCGGAAAACAGAAACTGGACCACTTCCTGTCACCCTACACTAAAATTAACTCCAGATGGATTAAAGATTTAAACATAAAACCTAACACCATAAAAACACTAAAAGAAAATGTAGGCAAAACCATCAAAGACATAGGCATAGGCAAGGACTTCATGACTAAAACACCAAATGCAATGGTAAAAAAAAGCCAAGATAGACAAATGGGATCTAATTAAAATTCAGAGCTTCTGTACAGCAAAAGAAACCATCATTAGAGTGAACCAGCAACCAACAGAATGGGAAACGATTTTTGCAATTTACCCAACTGACAAAGGGCTAATATCCACAATATGCAAAGAACTAAAACAGATTTACAAGAAAAAAACAAACAACCCCATTCAAAAGTGGGTAAAGGACATGAACAGATACCTTTCAAAAGAAGACATATATGAGGTCAACAAACATATGAAAAAATGCTCATCATCACTGGTCATTAGAGAAATGCAAATCAAAACCACATTGAGATACCATCTCATGCCAGTTAGGAATGGCGATCATTAAAAAATCTGGAGACAACAGATGCTGGAGAGAATGTGGAGAAATAGGAACACTCTTGCACAGTTGGTGGGAGTGTAAATTAGTCCAACCATTGCAGAAGACAGTATGGCGATTTCTCAAAGATCTAGAAATAGAAATTCCATTTGACCCAGCAATCTCATTACTGGGTATATACCCAAAAAACTATAAATCATTCTACTATAAAGACACATGCACACGTATGTTTGTTGCACCCTGTTAGCAATGACCTGGAACCAACTCCAGTGCCTATCAATGATAGACTGGACAAAGAAAATGTGGCACATATACACCATGGAATATTATGCAGCCATAAAAAAGGAATGAGTTTGTGTCCTTTGTGGGGACTTGGGTGAATCTGGAAACCATCATTTTCAGTAAACTGACACAAGAACAAAAAACCAAACACCACATGTTCTCACTCATATGCGGTTGTTGAACAATGTGAACACATGGACTCAGGGAGAGGAGCATCACACACTGGGGGCAGTTGGGGGGGTTAGGGGAGGGACAGGGGGCAGGTGGAGAGGGTGGGGAGGGATAACATGGGGAGAAAAGCCAGATATAGTATGCACCTAAAGTAAAATAAAAACAAAAATTTTGTTTAAAGTGTAC
The DNA here is from genome assembly GCF_048565385.1 of Saimiri boliviensis. Taxonomy (NCBI): domain Eukaryota; kingdom Metazoa; phylum Chordata; class Mammalia; order Primates; family Cebidae; genus Saimiri; species Saimiri boliviensis. Next base: position 90,013,932 of record NC_133450.1, on the reverse strand, counting down.
AAAAATAACTTTGGTTTTCAATTGCAGTCACAGCAATTCACAACTGGTACAGATTTGAAACTTGTCCAGAATTCATTTGTCCTTCCAATCCACTCAAGACTCACCTGTGTAACAAGTACATTTGGAATACACTCCTTACTGGTTCACCAAGTTTTACGTGCTTTACTAATGGGCCATTAGGTTATTTCCAATATGTCATGATTTCATACAATGCTGCAAAGAACATCTTTCTACAACTTTCCTTAGATCTATGTGCTGTTTTCCTAGAGTGAACCTTATAGATGGAATTGTTGGTAATAGTATTTGCAGAATTCACATTTTTATTTTTACTGGATACTACTAAACGGTCATTTTTACATTTCTTTTTTTTTATTTTATTTTTTTTTTTTGAGACGGAGTTTCTCTCTTGTTACGCAGGCTGGAGTGCAATGGCGCGATCTCGGCTCACCGCAACCTCCACCTCCTGGGTTCAGGCAATTCTCCTGCCTCAGCCTCCTGAGTAGCTCGGATTACAGGCATGTGCCACCATGCCCAGCTACTTTTTTGTATTTTTAGTAGAAACGGGATTTCACCATATTGATCAGGATGGTCTCCATCTCTTGACCTCGTGATCCACCCACCTCGGCCTCCCAAAGTGCTGGGATTACAGGCTTGAGCCACCGCGCCCGGCCTATTTTTACATTTCTACTGCCATTTATAAGAGTACTTGTTTACTCAAAATCTTACCAATGCTCTATACTATCCAACTTAGTTGTTTTCCAAGATAATAGAGGGAAATTGTATTTTATTTTTTGTTTCAACTTAAATTTCCATGATCACTTGGAAGGCTATTGAACACTCCAGTTTTTTCTTACATTATTTGCCTGTCATGTCCCAGCTGCTAAGACAGCCAGGAGGAAGAGCACCTGGCAGAAACCATTATTACTGTGTAAGGCATGGGCTTCAATGTTCACATGGCAGGGACTGCTGCATTTGATGTATCCAACCTCTTTTGATAACCAAATGCTTGATTCTAGACCCAGATTCCATGACTAATCAGCGTTACATGCATAAAATAAGAAGGAAATGCTGATATTAAAGTATTGCTAGTATGTACGCAATGCAAGCAATTTGTTTTAAACCTAACATCGTTGCTAGTATTTGAAATGGATTATAACAAGATATCCATACTAGCTATTTTAAAACTGCTTTTATAGTAACTCTCAAACCTGTACCTCATATTAAAACCAGAATACTGGAGACTGGTGTTTGAATATCATAAAATTATTAGTTTGTATATACTTAGAAACTGCTGAGATACATTGGAATAAAAACTACAAATGCAAGGCACATGACATTAACTAAAGGGAGCCTGGCTATAATCAACTAACTTGCAACAGACACTTAAGGTTTCAACACTGGGTTTTTTTGTTTTGTTTTTTTCTGAAACAGTTTTACTCTTGTTGCCCACGCTGGAGTGCAATGGCATGATCTTGGCTCACCACAACCTCCACCTCCCAGGTTCAAGCAATTCTCCCACCTCAGCTTCCCAAGTAACTGGGATTACAGGCATGGGCCACCACACTAATTTTGCATTTTTAGAAGAACTGGGATTTCTCCATATAGACTGGCCTAGAACTCCCGACGGCAGGTGAGCCACCCCTTGGCCTCCCAAAGTGCTGCGATTACAGGCATGAGCCACTGGGCCCAGCCTTTTTTTTTTTTTTTTTTTTTTTTTTTTTTTTTTTTGAGACAGAGTTTCACTCCGTCACCCAGGCTAGAGTACAGTGATGATGTGATGCAATCGTGGTTCACTGCAACCTAACACTGGTTTCTTACCTTGATCTCCTCTGGGGCCAGGTGAGCTGCATCACTAACACTTGTTGGGGCTACTTCCTTCATGGTTATGGCTGACAGATTTGACACAACTTTATTCTCTGGTACAGGCTAGAAAAGAGAGAATACATTCGATGAGAAGTCAGAAAGGGATCTAACACCAAATGTGTGAATTCTGAACCTATTACCTTCAGGCATAATCTACAAAATACTTTATGGAGATTATCTTTTTTCACTCGCTTGAAATTCAGCAAATCTAATGGAGATCATTTAAAATGTCAGATATGAGCCGGGCGCGGTGGCTCAAGCCTATAATCCCAGCACTTTGGGATGCTGAGGTGGGCGGATCACGAGGTCGAGAGATCGAGACCATCCTGGTCAACATGGTGAAACCCCATCTCTACTAAAAATACAAAAAGTTAGCTGGGCATGGTGGTGCGTGCCTGTAATCCCAGCTACTCAGGAGGCTGAGGCAGGAGAATTGCCTGAACCCAGGAGGCGGAGGTTGCGATGAGCCGAGATCGCGCCATTGCACTCCAGCCTGGGTAACAAGAGCGAAACTCCGTCTCAAAAAAAAAATAAAATAAAATAAAATAAAATGTCAGATATGGTGACAGCTGAAGTCCTAAGCTGATAGGCATCATGGCAGTGCTGAGGGGTGGCACAAGCTGCTTCAGAATGCCATAAGACCTGGGTATTTTAGGGTTTTCTGTCTCAAAAAAGATTCCAACAGCACCCCCTAAACATTGATTTTTCTTACCTGCGAAATGGAAACTACAGTACCTGCCTCCGTGTTGTGTGCATTACGTGTTCACGTACGTAAAGGACCTAACATGACCTGTAGCAGATACTCAATAAATGCCAGGTATAGAGATCCCTAGGTCTCCAACCCCACCATACAATGAAAATGCAACAGAAGACTCAGAGTGGGGAAAAGAGGGGTCCCTGCTGCTATGGCTGAGGGTCTGGCAGGGGCCCACTCAAGATCTGGGAAGAGACAGAACGGTCACGGGACCAGAAGTTAAGTCTTCCTTCTGGAGACCGTGCCCAGAATTTACAGGGAACTACCGCAGGTTCCTGTCCTGAAACAAAATACAGAGCTAGTCTCACAAAAATTCGTTTTCTTTGCTCTCTTTTGTTTTTTTCTTGAGATGGAGTTTTGCTCTGTCACCCAGGCTGGAGTGCAATGGCATGATCTTGGCTCATTGCAACCACTGCCTCCCACGTTCGAGCAATTTTCCTGCCTCAGCCTCCCAAGTAGCTGGGACTACAGACACGTGCCACCATGCCGGGCTAAGTTTTGTATTTTTAGTAAGATAGGGTTTCATCATGTTGGTCAGGCTGGTCTCAAACTCCTGACCTCAGGTGATCCACCCACCTTGACCTCCCAAAGTGCTGGGATTACAGGCATAAGCCACAGTGCCCGGACTCAGTTTTTAAACTCAGCCTGAGTGGGCTTCTCTCACGAGCAGCTAAGAGTTCTGACCCTTACAGCTTTCTGCCACCCAGCAGGAGGTGTTTGGATGTTTCTGGATCTAAAATCCAAGTGTCTAAGCCAACCAGTAGTTGCAAGTGCAGATGGTCACACAACTTTTTGACTTTACAGTGGCACAAAAACGATCACATTCAGTAGAAATTCTGCTTCCAGTACCGATACAATCTGTCTGTTTTTCACTGTTAGCATAGTATTCAATATATGGCATGAGGGCCAGGCACAGTGGCTCATGCCCTTAATCCCAGTACTTCAGGAGGCTGAGGTGGGAGGATCACTGGAACCCAGGAGTTTGAGACCAGCCTGGGAACATACTGACACCCGGTCTCTATAGAAAAGATAAAAATTAGCCACATGAAATTGTGTGCGCCTGTCGTCCCATCTACTTGGGAGGCTGAGGCAGGAGGGATCACTTGAGCCCAGGAGATTGAGGCTGCAGTGAACTATAGTTATGCCACTGCACTCCAGCCTGGGTAACAGAGCAGGACCTCATCTCTTAAAAAATAAAAAATTTTGGCTTATGCCTGTAATCCCAGCACTTTGGGAGGCTGAGGTGGCTGGATCGCCACGAGGTCAGGAGTTCAAGACCAGCATGACCAACACGGTGAAACCCCATCTCTACTCAAAATACAAAAATTAGCTGGGTGTGGTGGCAAGCACCTGTAATCCCAACTCCGGAGGCTGAGGCAGGAGAATTGCTTAGAACGTGGGAGGCGGAAGTAGCAGTGAGCTGAGATTGCACCATTGTACACTAGCCTAGGAGACAGAGAAAGACTCAGTCACATAATAAATAAATAAGTAAATAAAAATTTAAAAGCAGGTAAACTATTGCTTCATGAGGACAGCATTTGTGTTTGGGATGATGAGAAAGTTTAGAAACAGATGGTGGCGATGGTTGCAGAATATTGTGAATCTATCAAATGCCACTGAATTGTACACTTAAAGGTGGTACATTTATCCAAGTTTATTATCTATTTCTACAAACATTCACGAAGGCTGGACCCCTGAAATGTCAAAGTCATGATCCAAGGTGGGGAAGGGTGAGTGGGTTTTGTTCTCCTTTTAGTACTGCTCGGTTTGTTCTCAACCTGAAGTCGGCCGGGCTAACAACCAATGCTTGGCAGGGTAGGTGTATTACATGCATTTGCGGGCCAGGTATGGTGGCTCACACATGTAATCCCTGCACTTTGGGAGGCTGAGGTGGGCAGATTGCCTAAGCTCAGGAGCTCAAGACCAGCCTGGACAACATGGTGAAACCCTGTCTCTACTAAAAATACAAAAATTAGCTAGGTGTGGTAGGGTGCTTGTAGCCCCAGCTACCCCGTAGGCTGAGGCAGGAGAATCACTTGAACCAGGGAGGCAGAGGTTGCAGGCAGTAAGCCAAGATGGGATCACTGCACTGCAGCCCGGGCAACAGAGCCAGACTCCACCTCCAAAAATAAAAATAAAAATAAAAATAAATAGGACAGGTACAGTGGCTCACACCTGTAATCCCAGCACTTTCGGAGACTGATATAGGCAGACTACCTGAGGTCAAAAGGTCGTGACCAGCCTGGCCAACATGGTGAAACCCAATCTCTACTAAAAATACAAAATTTACCCAGTGCTCACGCCTGTAATGCCAGCCACTCGGGAGGCTGAGGCAGGAGAATCACTGGAACCTGATAGGCAGAGGTTGCAGTGAGCCAAGACTGCACCACTGCACTCCAGCCTGGATGACAGTGTGAGACTCTGTCTCAAAAAATAAATAAATGCATTTTCAACTTAGTATGTTTTCACTCACTTTTTTTTTTTTTTCTTCAGAGACAGGATCTCTCTGTGTTGCCCAGGCTGGTCTTGAACTCCTGGGATCAAGCAACCTTCCTACGTTGACCTCCCAAAGTGCTGGGATTACAGACGTGAGCTACTGCACTTGGCTATTACCAATTTATGATAGATTTATGGGGACATGACCCCGTCATGAGTTAAGTAGCATCTGTAATCATGCTGAAAATGAGGATGGCTTCTGTGAGGATATGGGGGAGTGTCACAAAACACAAGGGGACCAGGGCCTGCATGGGGACACCACAGGCTGCCTCTGGCTCAAACCCAAGGCTCCCTCCTCTGTGTCTCCTGCTGCAAGACAGACCCCAGGCCCGCAGCTCTGCAAATTCAGGCTGTCTGCACTGCAGGACTTCAAATCCACAGCTGGGGGTTGTGGGTGATGTTGGAGCAGGAGCAGGGCAGGGGGGACACATCAGGGGTTGCACCTGCAGCCACATTGGCAGAGTAAGTTCGTTTTCTTTTTTCTTTTTTTTTAGACGGAGTTTCATTCTTGTTGCCCAGGCTGGAGTGCAATGGCATGACCTCGGCTCACCGCAACCTCAGCATCCCATATTCAAGTGATTCTCCTGCATCACCCTCCTGAGTAGTCAGGATTACAGGCATGCACTAACACGCCTGGCTAATTTTGTGTTTTTAGTAGAGATGGGGTTTCACCATGTTGGCCAGCTGGTCTCAAACTCCTGGACCTCAAATGGTCCACCTGCCTCCGCCTCCCAAACTGCTGGAATTACAGGCATGAACCACCGCACCTAGCCCTGGTTTCCCTGTTCTGCCTGCTGGCTCTGTACAGCCTCAGCTTCTCTTCCCCCCACCCCTTAGGTGATAGTGAGCAACCCCCACTTCCTGAGGTTCTAGGCCACCTTCCATGAGAGCGATTACAAGTTACATGGGAACATCAAGTACAATCTGGTGACCTATGTCCCCACCAAACCTCGCCGCATGTCTCCCGAGGGATTTCTCTTCCTTCTTCCCTTACCAGCATAAAGAGCTGAGGAATTTCCAGACAACACAGCCCCTAGCCCTGCCCCGTGGTTGGAAGATCATCAGGCAGCCAACATCTACACACCTTAATTCATTAAAGTGTCACACAGGTCAGGCGTGTGGGAGCCTGTAATCCAGCACTTTGGGAGGCTGAGGCAGGTGGATCACAAGGTCAAGAGTTTGGGACCCACCTGACCAACATGGAGAAACCCCGTCTCTACTAAAAATTAAAAAATCAGCAGGCCGTGGTGGCATGTGCCTATAATCCCAGCTACTCAATAGGCTGAGGTAGGAGAATTACTTGAACCCGGGAGGCAGAGGTTGCAGTGAGCTAGGATTGTACCACTGCACTCCAGCCTGGGTGATGGAGTAAGATCCCATCTCAATCAATCAATCAATCAATCAATCAAATAATTAAGTATCACATGGGAGATTCCCGCATGGCATGACAGGGAGGAGCCTAACCCAGCCTGAGACAGGGCTGGAGATCTGAGTTAGCTGAGTAAACTGAGGCATAAGGATTTAGTGGGGGCAATTTCCACGAGGCAGGGGCCTGACCAGCTGCAAGTCAGCAACAGCAAACTTCTTTGTCCAGGCTCATCACATCTAGATGAGTGAGAAAAACAATCACTCCTCACTGTGTGTCCCCAGAACTCTGGGAGCAGTGACTGGGAGCCGTCATACTGGGGCCATTGTTTCTGTGAGCTTCCAGAAGCCTTTCACAGGTGGTGGGATTAGAATGCAGCAGGGATTGGCTGAGCGCAGTGGCTCACACTTGAAATCCCAGCACTTTGGGAGGCCAAGGTGGGTGGATGGCCTAGGGTCAGGAGTTGGAGACCAATCTGGCCAACATGGTGAAACCCCAGCTCTACTAAAAATACAAAAATGAGTCACATGTGGTAGCACTCACCTGTGGTCCCTGCTACTCAGGCGGATGTGGCAGAAGAGTCTCTTGAACCTGGGAGGCGGAGGTTGCAATGAGCCAAGATTGCATCACTGCACTCCAGGCCTGGGTGACACAGCAAGACTCCATCTCAAAAAAAAAAAAAAAAAAAAAAAAATGTCGGGGCAAGGGACGGAGTGGGTCTAAGTGGCTCCCAGGTTTACCTCTCCTCGAACACCCCATCTCTCCCACAGTCCTGAGTTGGGGGATGCCCATGGTGTTCCCCAGGTACACTTGGGATTTTCTCTCCTGACCCCACAGGATATTTACCTAAAACAGAAGCAGCACTGAGGAAGGACAGACCCAGGTTCCCTTCCAGCTATGCTGTCTCCTGGACAGAGGTGGGGACTGGGCTGCCTACAGGAAGTTCCTTAGCAGGAGCAGAGAGAAACAGGGCTGTGATCACAACCCCAGCTGAAGAACAGTAAAACAGGATGATTAAAACACTTTACAAGAGCCAGGTGAGGTGGCTCACACCCGTAATCCCAGCACTCTGGGAGGCCAAGGTGGGTGGATCACCTGAGGCCAGAAGTTCGAGACCAGCCTGGCAAACAAGGTGAAACCCTGTCTATACTAAAAATACATAAATGAGCCAGGTGTGGTGGCAGCTGCCTGTAATCTCAGCTACTCAGGAGGCCGAGGCATGAGAATGGCTTGAATGTGGGAGGAGGAGGTTGCAGTGAGGCCAGATCATGCCACTGCACTCCAGCCTGGACGACACAGTGAGACTCCATATCAACAACAATGACAAAACACTTTACAAATGGTGGTCCCTCAAAACACTTACACACAGCATTGCCATTTGCTCTAACAAAACCACTGCCATCCATCCCAAAAGAATAGAAAGCAGGAACTCAGGGAGGTATGTGCACACCTGTGCTCACAGCAGTGTGATTCACAGCAGCCAAAAGGCAAAAATCCACCGAGGGGTCCACCATCAGATGAAAAGATAAACATTGTGTGATCCATCCGCACAGCAGAATAGGACTCAGACTTAAGAAGGGAGGGAGGCTGGGCGACGTGGCTCACGCCTGTAATCCCAACACTCTAGGAGGTCACGGTGGGTGGAGACTCTGTCTGGAAAAAATAAATACATGCAAATAAAGAGAAATTACAAAGGAAGTGAGAATATATCGTGAGTGAATCTAATAACTAAGAACTGAAAGCGTTCTCAGCTGCTGATAGCATTACTACCAACCAGTTCAGTGATGTTCCTTTTCCCACCTGGGAAGACCTGTACTTGTTCCCCGGGGCTCACCTTTCTGTACACCAGACAAGCGATGGCCGACTGCAGCCTCATCTGCAGCACCGTGAGCCGGTACGTGTTCTGCTGCTTAAACAGCGTTTGCAGGCAGGCCGAGAGGAACATCAGCACCGCGAGGAGGTAGCCCTTCCAGGCCGGAGGCTTGGGATCACCAATAAACTCCAGGAAAAGGCTTGCAGGGGAAAGGGAAAGAAGGTACAGCTGGTGAGAGGAGGTGCCCATGTGTGCTGCCTTAGCCCAATGCAGGCCAGGGGCGGGGGATCAGTCGACGTGGTTGGCTTTTTCACAATCATGATCTCGGTTATTTCCCCCACAGTCCATGCTTCTTTTCAATCTGACTGCAGCTTCTCAAAATCAAGAGATGGCGTTTTTCTTACCCCTTGTTATGGGCTAAACTGTGTCCTCACAAAATTTGTATGTCGAAGCCCCAACCCCCAGTATCTCTGAATGTGACTGTATTTGGAAATAGGGCCTTTAAAAAGACAATAAAGTTAAAATGAGGTCATTAGGCTGGGCTCTTATCTAATCTGACTGAGGTCCGTATAAGAGGAGAAAATGTAGACACACAGGGAGATACCAGGCTGGACACACAGGAAAGACCGTACAAGGACACACGGAGGAGGTGGCCAATTGCACGCCAAAGGCAGAGGCCTCAGATGGAACCAACTTGTGGATACCGGATCTGGAACTTCCAGCCTCCAGAATCATGAGAAAAATACATTTCTGTTGTTGAAGCTACTCAGTCTGTGATGCAGACTGAGCAGCTGAGCAGACACCACTTGAATCTGGGCTGGCCACAAAACCACCTTTGACCAACAGAGTAGAGTGGAGGTAAAGCTATGCCGGCTGTGAGCCTCAAGAGACAATGTGGCTTTTGGCCTATTGCTTGGAAGCCCCCGAAGCAGCCACATGAACAAGTCTGAGCTAGCTTTTTGGAGGATGGGAACCCACATGAAACAGAAAGCCATCCCAGATTCAGACACACAACTGCAGGCACATGAGGAAACCCAGCCAAGAAAAGAAGCACCACCCAGCTGAGCCCAGTCCACATTACTGACCCGCATTACCGGGAACAAAATAAATGAATGCTTATAATTTTAAGCCACTCATTTTTGGAGCATTTTACAACAAAAGCTAATTGATGCAGTCAGGTAAGAGCTTGCTTATTTGCCCTTCTGGGGCACAGTCACTTTCTCATTAATCATTTCCCTTTTTCAGTATCCTTCTCACCCACCCTCCAGTGTCCTCAGCACCAGATCTATAGGCAGAGGCATGAGAGCTGAAGCCCTCTGACTCTGAAGGGATGCCATTAAGACACCACCAGCCTTAGCAGAGCTCCTGAAGTCTGGACTCACCTAAGCAGCTTGGGGACAGTGAACCTGAAAACATCACTGATGAAGAGGCTGTGGGTACCAGGAGGAAGGTAGAATGGAACACCTGCCAGATGGCCCTCAGCAGTGGGCCCCACTGCCTCCCTTCTTGACATAGAAACGGCTCAGTCTCTGGAGCCTCCATGCCACTGACTCCTTTCCTTTAAAACACTATTGCCTTGGTGTGCCTTAGAGGAAGGGAGAGGCTGGCTCTGGGTCCCATTTTATACTCAGCCACCAGCCACAGGACCAGGCATTAAAAGCTTGTTTTCCTAACAATGGGCATGCGTGGATGTGGATCCAGCCTGGCTCTCACCTGTGCCTCCTTATCACCCTGAGCATCCATTTAAGAGGCAGGCACAGGAGTTGTGGGGGAAGGGCAGGAGGGCAGCCCTGAGGACTCTTAGATGGCCATGGGAAAACACACACGTTGAGCACCTACTACGTGCCAGACACTTCCCAGTCATGCTAAGACCCCCGGCAAGCCAAATGTTGTTCCCATTTCACAGATGAGAAAACTGAAGCTCAGAGAAGTGAACTTGTCCAAGAGCACACAGCTGAGAAGTAAAAGCTGGAATTCAATTCCATCTCTCTGCCTCCAGAGCCCAGGCACTTTTCTTTTTTTTTAAGACGAAGTCTCACTCTGTCACCCAGGCGGCAGTGCAGTGGTGTGATCTCGGCTCACTGCAACCTCTGCTTCCTGGATTCAAGTGATTCTCTCACCTCAGCCTCCCAAGTAGCTGGGATTACAGGCAAATGCCGCCCAGCTAATTTTTGTATGTTTAGGAGATGGGGTTTCCCCATGTTGGCCAGGCTGGTTTTGAACTCCTACCTCAGGTGATCCACCAGCCTCAGCCTCCCGAAGTGCTGAAATTACAGGCCTGAGCCCCTGCACCCAGCCTCTCATGTACTTTTCAATCTATCATGTTGTCAACCTGGAGGAAGAACAGCACCCCCTCTTCCACATGCACAACCAGCCAGCCCTTAGGTGGTTTTGAATCGGTGGAGAATCACAGCTGATATGCATGGGGCCTGGTGCTCTGGCTCTGGGTGAAAGCACAGACAGATGCTCAGGCTGCCTCTAACTCATAAGATCCCCAGCCTTTGGCCATAACCAGGGGCCACAGAGAAGAGCTAAAGTGAGGAACGGAGAGGAGGTGGTAGGGGGAGGCCCAAGGGTCCCTCCAGGGCAGGTCAGAAGCCCTGGGCCACAATGGAGAGCCTGGGGTGATGCAGCTGTTGACAGCTGGTCACTGTGTGGTCTTGGGTAGGTAAGCTGCTTCCTTCTGTGTGTGTGAGAGGATGGGTGTGGTCCCCCCTCTGAGTCCCTTGTGTACCTCTGAAAACCTGTAAGGTTATCAGTAATTGCTTGCTTGCTTGCTCTTTTGAGACAAAGTTTCACTCTTCTTGCTCAGGCAGGAGTGCAGTGGCATGATCTAAGCTCACTGCAACCTCCATCTCTCGGGTTCCAGCAATTCCCCTGCCTCAGCCTCCCAAGTAGCTGGGACACACCCACATGCCCGACTAATTTTTGTACTTTCAGTAATGATGGGGTTTCAACACGTTGGCCAAGCTAATCTTAAACTCCTAACCGCAGGTGGTCCACCTGCCTTGGCCTCCCAAAGTACTGGGATTAAGGGTGTGAGCCAACATGCCTGGCCACTTATCAGTAATTTCAATCCCCATTACAAATCTCTGCCACGTGCAGACATAAGCTCCTTACATGAAGGAGCTCACTGACTTCCCTGGACCCCGTTGCCAGGTGGGTATTATTAGACTCTCCATTTTACAGAAGGGGAAGGAAGCTGAGGCTCTGAGAGGTGGCGATAGCAGCCCGAGGTCACACAGCAAGAGCAGAGCAGGGATTGCAGCCTCGATCTTGACTTATGGTTCCTAGAGTGTGTCTTGTGCACTAAGGACCCCCAACCCCACCATAATAATAATAATAATAAAAGAAGCATAACAAAAATCCCCTTGTGAGCTCAGGCAGCAAGACCCTTGCCGGCCATGATCTTTGTCCCTCATTGCTGACCTGATCTGGTGTTTGGTTTGGCATCTATGGAGGGTTGTGGCTCAGCTCTCTTACTGAATGGGCATGGCCTGCTGCTCACAGGTATTTTGGCACTTGGGTCTCAAAGCCAAGAAGATGTCCCTTCCACGCAGAGAGCATCCCTGACCACCCTTTCTGTCTGACCCCACCGTTTCATTCATTGCCTTCACAGCCTTGCCCATGGCGCCAACCCTCACTTTGTCTTGTTAGAGCCCCAGGTGGGTAGACTTTGCCTGAGCTTTTTACCAAGATGTCCCTAGTATCGAGTCCAGCATCTGCACACAGTAGGAGCTCAATAAACACTTGTCAAATGAATGGGAAAAACAGACTGAGTGATATGTATAAAAGGGCCTAACGAGAGTGCCCAGCACATACTGTTATAAACATTTATAGAAGGAAGGATGCAGCCTGGCTGGGTGGACAGAACTTGGCTTTGGAGCCAGGAGACTATGGTTCCAATGCCTGCTCTGTCTCCTCTCCTCTGAGCCTTAATGTTTCCATCTGTAAAATGGGGTCAGGGAAGAGCTGACTGGGAAGTTTTCTTTCTGGCTGGAGATTTTACTCAGTTCGGTTCTAGCTGTTTGCCTGGAGAGTCACTGTGTTCAGCCTGCAGTCTCCAAAGCAGGTGTTTTCCTCTTCTGGAGGTCTCACCTCCCATCAAGGAAGAGGTCCAGATTGCTGTCTGATGTCTGGTCTCTGGGCTGAAGGCCATTTAGTGCAGGACTCACAAATGACCGTGGGGAAAGGCAGGGGGTATGCATGAGTGGCATGGGCAAGATGTGAGTTGGGGGATACAAAGGGGAGTAGTAGTGAGAGCTGGGTGCGGTGGCTCACACCTATAATCCCAGCACTTTGGGAGGCCGAGGTGGGCAGATAACCTTAGATCAGGAGTTCAAGACCAGCCTGATAACCTGAACAACATGGAGAAACCCAGCCTCTAATAAAAAAATACAAAACTTAGCTGGATCTGGTGGCGGGTGCTTGTGGTCCCAGCTACTTGGGAGGCTAAGAAAGGAGAATCATTTGAACCTGGGATGTGGAGCTTGCAATGAGGCAAGATGGTGCCACTGCACTCCAACCTGGGTGACAGAAGCAGAGAGAAGGAGGGAGGGACAGAAGGAGGGAGAAAGCGGGGGAGAGAAGGAGGGAGGAAAAGAGAAAGAAAAAAGACAGAAAGAGAAAGAGAGAAAGAAACAGAAAGAGAGAAAGGAAGATAAGAGAAAAAAAGAAGCAAGCAAGCAAGAAACAAGAGAGAAAGAAAGGAAGAGAGAGAAAAAGAGAAGGAAAGAGAAAAAGAAAGGAAGAGAGAAAAGAGAAAGGAAGGAAGGAAGGAGGGAGGGAGGGACGGAGGGAGGGAAATATAAGAGAGAAAAGAAAAAGATACATGCACGCATATGCTTATTGCAGCATGATTTCCAATAGCAAAGAACCAAAACCAACTTAAATGCCCATCAATGGTAGACTGATAAAGAAAATGTGGTACATATACACCATGGAACATGATGGAGCCATAAAACAGAATGAGGTCATGTCCTCTGCAGCAACATCGATGAAGGTAAAAGCCATTATCTTACATGAACTAACAGAGGAACAGAAAACCACATACTACATGTTCTCATAAGTAGAAGCTCAACACTGAGTACACATGGACACACAGACACTGGGACTTATTTGAGGATGGAGGGAAGGAGGAGGGTCGGGACTGACAAACTACCTATGAGGTACAGTGCCTACCACATAGGTGAATAAATAATCTGTACACAAATCCCCAGTGACACCTATATAATAAACCTGCACCATACCTCTGAAACTAAAATTTCAAGAATAACGGATAAACTAAATCAAAAGAAAGCATAAGGAAAGGAAAATGTGAGACAAAAACCAAAAAATAGTAGACATAATAGTTTGGTGCCTTGAAAAAAAAGAAATAGACAAATTAGTAAGAAAGGAAATAAGCATAAAAGCAAAAAAAAAAAAAAGGCAAGAAAAACATTATAAGTTAACTCTAATTATAAGGGACTATTTTACACAACTTTCAAATATATAAATATATTTGAAATCTGCATTGATTACTATCCAATACAACTTCTAAATCATAAAAATGTCCTATATCTGCACTGTTGAATATGTAGCCACTAGCTACGTGTGTTGAGTGAATACTTGTACACTTAAATGTGGCTCATGTGACTGAGAAATTGAATTTTTCTGATGATTAATTTACTTAATTTTTAATTATAACTGCATTATAATTAGTTTAAATTTGAATAGTGTCATGCAGCTAGTGGTATTGTATCAGAAAGCACAGAATATGAAATTGAAATTTTCTTAAGACAATATTATTTACCAAAGTTAAATCCAAGAGTATTTATTTTTTAAAAAAGTTTAAACAGACCAACTCTACAAAAGACATAAAGTTACTAAAGAATCTCATTCTCCCGGGCGCGGTGGCTCAAGCCTGTAATTCCAGCACTTTGGGAGGCCGAGGCAGGTGGATCACGAGGTCAAGAGATCGAGACCATCCTGGTCAACATGGTGAAACCCCGCCTCTACTAAAAATACAAAACATTAGCTGGGCATGGTGGCACGTGCCTGTAATCCCAGCTACTCAGGAGGCTGAGGCAGGAGAATTGCCTGAACCCAGGAGGCGGAGGTTGCGGTGAGCCGAGATCGCACCATTGCACTCCAGCCTGGGTAACAAGAGTGAAACTCCGTCTCAAAAACAAACAAACAAAAAACAATCTCATTCTCTCCCTCTGACACACACACACACACACACACACACACACACACACACACACACACACAGGTGTTACAAGGAAAAGGAAAGCTCTTCTTTATAACACAAACAGGACTTCGACAAACTACTACTCATGGCTCAAATCCTGCTGCAGACCATTTTCCTGCAGTCCATGAGCTAATAATTTTACACCGCTAAAGAAGAAATAGAATATGTAACAGAGACCATATGTGGCCCACAAAGCCTAAAAGACTTAGAATGTGGCTCTTTACTGGAAAAATCTATTGGCCCCTGAGCTAGAAAAATGCCTGAATTTTAAAATCACCGTTTTGCAAATACCACCAAGGTAATATAAGATTCTGGCATGAAATTACTCCTAACACTATATACTAACATATCGTTAGGAAAAGGACATTCATATATCTCTATTACCCATCAAATGTTTATTAAGCATGGAATTTAAATCGAAGAGATGAAACTTAGCTTCACAAATATTGAGATAAAGTGACATTATAAACTTCCCGATGCAATGCAATGGGAAACATAATACTTGCCTAAACATTTTGCCTAATCCAGAAGAACAGTTAGATAAATCCAGTTTGAGAAACATTCTATGAGACAATTAATCTGGACTCTTCAAAAATATCAAGGTTGTAAAAGATGAGAAAAAAGGGTGGAGGGGAAGCAATATTCAAGACTGATGAAAATAAGAAACATGACAAAAATTCCAATATAAGATCCCTGACTGATATAGAGAATATCTGAGAGCAAGTGGAGACATTTAGACTGTACACTACATAATATTAATTATCAGTAGCTAATGTCTTGTAATTGTTATAGTGGTAATATAAAAGAATGTGCTAATTTTGGGAAAAAATCCCTTAAGTATTTTTAAATAATCTTAATGTCTGCAATTTGTTTTCAAGCAGTTCAGAACTCCCCAAAATGTGAGTGTGTGCATGCATATGTACGCGTGTGTAAGAGAGAGAAAATGAGTGTGTATGTGAAGAGGAAGAAAGAGACAGAGACACACACAAAGCCAATCCCAGAAAATGTTAATTTGTGATTCTAAATAGAGGGCGTATGTGTCTTTACGGTACTTCTTTTTCAACTTTTCTGTTTGATGTTAAAAGTTGGAAGAATTTTTTTGAAAGGCACCTGTTTATTCAGGGTGAACATGAACTTCAAATGTCTTTGCCAGATGTTGGTTTCCTGTAGTTGTTAATACTTTTGTGCCACCTGATTGCCTAATGACGAAATTAACTTAGCTATGAAAGAAAAACTGCCTGTGTAGCCATAAAGCCAAACAATTGCTTCACTGAATAGTAAAAGAAAGTATGAGCCGGGCGCGGTGGCTCAAGCCTGTAATCCCAGCACTTTGGGAGGCTGCGGCGGGTGGATCACGAGGTCGAGAGATCGAGACCATCCTGGTCAACATGGTGAAACCCCGTCTCTACTAAAAATACAAAAAAATTAGCTGGGCATGCTGGCGCGTGCCTGTAATCCCAGCTACCCAGGAGGCTGAGGCAGGAGAATTGCTTGAACCCAGGAGGTGGAGGTTGCGGTGAGCCGAGATTGCGCCATTGCACTCCAGCCTGGGTAACAAGAGCGAAACTCTGTCTCAAAAGAAAAAAAAAAAAAAAAAAGAAAGAAAGTATGGAGTACATTCCAAGTAATATTATTACAAACTGTTATTCTCCTAATACAGTATAACCAATTATTCTCCTTGTAAAAGTTCTTTGAAAACAACAACAAAGAGACACCATACCAGAATCTCTGGGATACAGCTACAGTAGTGGTAAGAGGGAAATTTATAGCACTAAATGCCCACATAAGAAAGTTAGAAAGATCTCAAATTGACAACCTAACATCACAACTAAAAGAACTAGATGGGCAAGAGCAAACTAATCCAAAAGCTAGCAGAAGACAAGAAATAACTAAGATCAGACAAGAATTGAAGGAGATAGAGACATAAAAAACCCTCCAAAACAATCAATGAATCCAGGAGCTGGTTTTTTGAAAAAAATAACAAAATAGATAAACCCTAGCTAGACTAATGAAGAAAAAAGAGAGAAGAATCAAACAGACAGAGTAAAAAGTTATTAAAGGCGATATCACAACTGACCCCACAGAAATACAAACTCAGAGAATACTATATTACTTCTATGCCAATAAATTAGAAAATTTACCAGAAATGGATAAATTCCTGGACACATACATCTTCCCAAGAATAAACTGGGAAAAAGTCAAATCCTGGAATAGACCAATAACAAGTTCTGAAATTGAGGGAGTGATTAATAGCCTACCTACCAAAAAAGAAACCCAGGACCAGACAGATTCAAAGACCAATTCTACCAGAGGTACAAAGAGGAGCCTGTACCATTCCTTCTGAAACTTTTCCAAACAGCTGAAAAGGGGAGACTTCTTTCTAACTCATTCTATGATGCCAACATCATCCTGATACAAATACGTGGCAGACAGACAAAAAATAGAAAACTTCAGGCCAATATCCCTAAAGAACATCAATGTGAAAATCCTCAATAAGATATTGGCAAACTGAATCCAGCAGCACATCAAAAAGTTTATCCACTACGATCAAGTTGGCTTCATCCCTGGGATCTAAGGCTGGTTCAACATATGCAAATCAATAAACAAACCACCTAAACAGAACCAAGGAGAAAAACCACATGATTATCTCAATACATGCGGAAAAAGCCTTTGATAAAATTTAACACCCCTTCATGTTAAAAACGCACAATGAACTAGATATCCATGGAACATCTCAAATTCTTCTTAAACTTTTTTTTTTTTTTTTTTTTTGGAGACAGAGTCTCACTCTGTTGCCAGGCGCCAGGCTGGAGTGCAGTGACACACAATCTCGGCTCACTGCAACCTCGGCCTCCTGGGTTCAAGCAATTCTTCCGCCTCAGTCTCCCAAGTAGCTAGGACTACAGGCAAGCGCCACCACACCCAGCTAATTTTTGTATTTTCAGTAGAGACGGGGTTTCACCATGTTGGCCAAGATGGTCTCGATCTCTTGACCTCTTGATCCACCCTCCTCGGCCTCCCAAAGGGCTGGGATTACAGGCTTGAGCCACTGCGCCCGGCCTAAACTTTTCTAAAGTTGAGAACTAGAGGGAATACTTTCAAACCCATTTTTGGGGCCAGCATCATTCCTATGTCAAAGTCAGACACAATAAGAAAACTAAAGACCACTATCTAAGATGAACATAGATGGAAAAATCAAGAAAACACCAGCAAAATGAACTTAAGAACACATCAAAGAAATTACACATAGTGACCAAGTTGGATTTATCCCTGTCTCCACACTGTTTTTACCATGAAACAATGGTAAAGAGGCTAAAGAGACAACTTAAATACTGGGAGAATAGATTTACCAACCATAGTCTCTCTTAAAAGGTTAATACCTAAAATATGTAAAGAATTCAAACAACCCAATAGCAAAACAATATGATAACCTGATTAAAAAATAGGTAAAGGACCTGAACAGACTTATCTCCAGAGAAGACATAAAAATGGCCAAGTATATGAAAGGATGCTCAACATCACTGGTCATCAGGGAAATACAAATCAAAACCACACTGATTTATCCCCTAACATCTGCTGGGATGCTTATTATGAAAAAGACAAGAGATAGGTGGTGCTGAAGGTGTAGAGAAAAGGAAAGACTTGTAAACTGTTGGTCGGAATGCAGATTTAGGTGGCCACCTTGGAAAATTTCACAGAGCTTCCTAAAAGAAATTCAATGTAGAACTACCATATAGTAATTCATGCAGAATTACCATAGTAATTCCTCTTCTGGATATATCCCCAAAGGAAATGAAATCACCACCTTATAAGGATATCTGTGTGTCCATGCTTTTTGGAGAATTATTCTCAATAGCCAAGATAAGGAAACGACCTAAGTGTCTACTGATAAAGGAATGGATAAAGAAACCAGGGTATACATATACAACAGAATACTATCTGGCCTTAAATAAGGAGATCCTGCCATTTTCAGCCACACGGATGAACCTAGATGACATTATGTTCAGTAAAATAAGCCAGATATAGGAAGACAAATACTACATGAACTCCCTTATATATGGAAACTTAAAAACATAATCATAAACACAACGCAGCAGAGTGGAATGGTAGTTGGGAAAGGTACAGGAGAAATGGGAGATGTGGGCCAAAGGGTACGAATTTTTTATTTACACAGGATGAATACGGGTAGAGAACCAGCATGCAGCATAAGCACCGTAGTTGATGATATTGCATTGTATACACTGGAACTTTGTTAAAACAATAAATTTTAGATGCTCTTACCCCCCACCACACACACACACATACATGCAAAAAGGAAAGGTAACTATGGAAGACAATGTAGTAATTAACGTATTCGACTGTTATAAGCACTTCGCCATGCAGATGTACACGAACACATGTTGTACACCTTACATTTATACAATAAAAATATTACTCATCATTATTATTACTGAGAAATAAAATTATTTTTCATAGAAACTGTTAAAATATAAATTATATCAAGATAACTGTATACTTGTTTTAAGCATTTCTCAGTATTAATTTTTAACATGGTGAATATTAATAGAACCCACATAAATTATCACTAAAAATAATAATGTCTGCCACATTCTACTGAGAGATCTTCAGGGAAAATATTCTAGCAGTCCAGGTTAATTTTTTTAACTCTATAAATAGTTTTTGTGGACATAATTACCAAGTCAAAGAAGAATTTGCCTATGAATCATCGGTTATTTCGGTGCCCTAGGCATCTCTAAAAATAGGCTGCCAGACAACCCGAACCTGGAAAAGAACTGAAAATTTCCCCATTCAGATGCATTCTTTTTGTTCACTGGTAACTGTAGAAATTTTTAGAAATCAAATTGCATTCTCGATGTTCACTGCATTCAATAGTATGGATGTCACGAAAATGTTCCCTTATTTATCTGTATGCCTAATCATTAAACTGTAGTATGAAGTAAATACTCAATAATTCACTTGAAATGCTCCTCTCTAGTTACTGCAGAATTGAGTGGTGTGATTATTTAAATGTCACCCAATGAGACAGAGTAGGATGATTACCAACCACCTGCCCATCTAATACATTCCTCTTGAAAGGCATCAAAATTCATGTGCTTGCAGGTAAGGAGCATGATATAATTATTTCATTTTATCTTAATAAAGTATGCATCAGTTTACTACTGTGAGCCCGGGAGGAGTGAAGAGAAAGTGGAATGGACTAAAAACTCTGAGAAATAAAGCACAGCTAAGGAGATAGCCAGAGAAGTTGCAGTTCTGAAACTGGCTGCTTTCTTTCACTGAGAGACTTTGTTTCTCAAAGAGATTAGCTTATTTTTCTCACAAAGGTGGAAGGGGACACGTGAAATTTTTTTTAAAATATCACACTCTGGTGTATAGTAAGAAAAATTTAACAATACAGTGAGACCCCTGGATCTTTCACACTGATATGAATTAAAACATAAGGCATGTCTATCCTGACAAAGACCAAACACACAATTATATAAGCCAAGATACATCATCTTTCTCAACATCATCATCCACAGAATGTTTACTGTGTGCCAACAAGTTAAGTGCCTTCGAAGCAACCTCACAAAACCTTTATGAGCCAGGTATTTTTATGAGCCCCTTTTTTCAAATGAAGAAATTAAAGCCTACAGAAGTTGTAAATAACTGGTCCAAAGTGGCTAAGCTACTAAAGATCCTCTCACTCCAAGGTCCCGGTCTTCCCAAAGAGCAAAGAAGATTAATGTGGCTCTAGAATAAAAATACTCTGTAGTATTTGGATAAGAAAATGAGCATTACGGGAAGGAGAAACCACACAGGATGGAAAGAGAAGAAAACGAGTTATGTTTGTGGTATAACCGGGAGACTGACTGAGTCAGTGGAGTATTTGTATTGAGAAATGGTAGGAAGCAAGCTAGAACAGAAGACTGGGGCAAATCAGTCAAATGGCTTTAAATTCCAGTCTAAAACCCAGGGCAATTGGAAGCCAGTGCACATTTTTTATCAGCGTCCAATACCTGAATAATCCTGTGCTTGTTTTAGGAAATCACACAAGATCATCAGAATTTACAGCTAAAATTAATTTTATTGACAATCTGGTTAAATACCTTTAATTTAGCGATTAGATACTGAGATTTATGTTAAGGATCCCTACTCTTTGCTACTTAAAAGTCAAGATAAGTGAACATTACATTTAGCTGAGAAAAGAAACATCCAGTAACTGCCTTTTGAATACGAACTGTTAACATTGTTTTGTTCCTTGAGAATCTGTGATCTTCTAAAGAAAACATTCCTATTTTTATGGTAGGAACATTACGAATATAGACACTTAATGAAAAAGTAATATTAGTGGTACCAACAACAGAAAACGGATTTAGGAGAAGTGACATGAATTGGGGGAAGGTCACAGGCCCATTTTAGCCACGTTCCCCAAGACCCCCAGAATGCCCTTCACCCATAACTACTCACTGACATGGTGGCTTTCAGGTGAATGCCATGGAGCTTGCTGGGCAAGGAGCATGGAGAAGACCAATCAGAAAACGCCTCGAGTCACCTGCCTATGTGAAATATCTCCCCTTTCAGGCTCTTTTTATTCTGCACTTTCTCAATATTCAGCTACATCAGATCCTCTTCTTGTTTCATTTCATTCTTTTTTTTTTTTTTTTAAGAGAGAGGGTCTCACTGTATTGTCAAGGATTTCCTCAAATTCTCAGGCTTGCCTCCAACTTCCAGGGCTAAAGCCATTCTCCTGCCTCAAGCCTCCTGAGTAGCTGGGACTACAGGTTCATAACACTGCATCTGGCTCTTTCTCTTAACTCTGACCACTGACTTCTAGAATTTCCTGCTATGTCATACTATAAAGTGAGCTTATATGTATTTATAGAGGCTGCCAAGAAACAGTCTCAGAAGTGCTGTGTTCCAAATCTGAGAGCAGAACTTTGGTTTACTTCATGTATCACTTGATTTTTAGGCTAGGGAAGCAAATGCATCCTTAAAACCAACTGATGTCCGTCCTGCCTCTGGGAAGTCTTCTCCAACACAGACGTCTTCAAACACAGAAATTATATTTCTAACAAAAGGTGTGGAAAGGCCATGTCTAATAAATTTCAGTTCTCATAACATAGGAGTTAAGAAAAAGTAAGCAATAAAAATGCCATTGACTATATGCATTCACATGTGAGACAAACATAGATAATGCAAATAAAAGTTGTGAAGGCTACCCACTTTCAAAACAAAACATTGACCGACTTCAATGTTTTTGCTATATTCCTTCTGCTGAACCAACTTCTTCAGATCTTTAGGAAATATTGCAGTAGTATTGAGTTCTAAGGAGAACATAGATCTATGATAACATAGGTCTAAGATCTAGAACATAGATATAAGATCTGCGTTCTCCATGTTTTAGATTTTACTTCGTAGAAAGGACTTGAAGCAATGCTTACTGGTCTTTAAATTATTGTCCTTTGTATGAGAATTTTCTCTTGTTTCACACACATCTTCGCCAAAAATAAATAAACAAATAAAGGCTTTGTTACTTTTTGTTTGACTTCCTTTCCAATTAACTTGGTGCATTAGGGTAAGGTAGCTGTATTTTCTCCATAAACTGAAAGGGTAGACATATTTTCTCTGTGGACAACCCAGCAGAGCCACCATCATTTGCTAAAGAACAGTTGCTATATGTTTTTGTGTTCACATGTACTCAATTAAATGTAGCTTACATTAAAAATAGCACGGATGTTTTGTTAGAAAACCAAGATTAGAGGAAGATTACTACAGCCAACTCCACGTCATCTCTCTTGCCATTTAGTTTCTACCATTCTTTGAGTCAAACTATCAGCATTGAACATCGGTTTGCTTCCTATTAGTCAGCATTTCTTTTTGGTGCTTCACGCCATTTCTTTTCCTGGTGTAGATAGTGCCCTTTCATATGCTTTCTCATTCAAGTTTTAAAAAAACTCATTGTACAAGACCTTAAAATTACGTGATTCAAATGGGCAATATGCAGCAATATGTTAATCTTTGATCCACCAATCGCACTCTTGGGAATTTATTCCAAGGACCAAAATGTATACAGCAACTCTATATATTAAAATAAGTATTAATAATACCAGGTTTTTAAATGACCACAATGTCCAGTAGTAGGAAACTGGTTAAATAAGTTATGATACACTTGTATGATGTAATAATGAATCCAATGTCCACGATCATGTTGAGCATCAAAGGAAGCATCTAAAACTATCTACATTATGACAGAAATTTGGATGTATTATTGATATGTACACCAAAGAGCCAAAAGTGTATTTCACAAAATGGTAGGCTTACCAGTGCTTTTTATCTCTATCCTTTTCTCTCTTTTCTCTTTAACTATAAATAGCATATATCTCATGTGAGATACATGTGTGTATATATCCATATGTATAAAATTGGCACCAAAGTACATATCATAATTTTACTTGTAAGAAAAATGAAACTTATGCTACCACTTACATATGACCCAGAAATTTCACTCCTATGTACCCAAAAGAATAAAAATCTGATCACACAAATATTTTTACATACATTTATATAGCAACATGGCTAACAGTAGTCAAAAGGTAGAAACAATCCACATGTCACCTTGATGAATTTTAAAATGTGGTAGCCATACAATGGTTATCAGCCATAAAAAAGTAGTGATACACACCACACAATTATTTAACCTTGAAAACATAATGCCAAGTGAAAGGAGTCACTCAAGTAGACCTTACATTGTGATATGGTTTGGCTGTGTCCCCACCCAAATCTCATTTTAAATTGTAGTTCTTATAATCCGTCTCTGTGGTGGGAGGGATCTGGTGGGAGGTAATTTAATCATGGGGGTGGTTACCCTCATGCTGTTCTAGTGATAGTGAGTGAATTCTCATGAGATCTGAAGGTTTTATAAGGAGCTTTTCCACCTTTTGCTTGACAAGTCTTTTTCCTGCTATCATGTGAAGAAGCACATGTTTGCTTCCCCTTCAAAACCATGATTCTAAGTTTCCTGAGGCCCCCCTGCCCCAACCATGCAGAACTGTGAGTCAATTAAATCTTTCCTTTATAAATGACCCAGCCATGGGCAGTTCTTTATAAAGATGTGAGAATGAACTAATATACATCACTAAACAATATTTTTACTGAAATGTTTAGCATAGGCAATTCTACAGAGACAGAGAATATATCAGGGATTGCTTAGGGATGGAGGCATTGGGCAATGGGAGTGTATAAATAAAGGGCATGGGGCCGGGCGCGGTGGCTCAAGCCTGTAATCCCAGCACTTTGGGAGGCTGAGACGGGTGGATCACGAGGTCAAGAAATCGAGACCATCCTGGTCAACATGGTGAAACCCCGTCTCCACTAAAAATACAAAAAATTAGCTGGGCATGGTGGCTCGTGCCTGTAATCCCAGCTACTCAGGAGGCTGAGGCAGCAGAATTGCCTGAACCCAGGAGGCGGAGGTGGTGGTGAGCCGAGATCGCGCCATTGCACTCCAGCCTGGGTAACAAGAGCGAAACTCCGTCTCAAAAAAATAAAAAATAAAAAAAATAAAAAAAAAATAAAAAATAAAGGGCATAGAAACTTTTTTCAGATTATGGAAACTACAGTTGACTGTAGTGATAGTTGTACACATCTATGAATATACTATAAGCTATTACTGTATGCTTTAAATTAATTAATTGCATGACATAAATTATAACTCAATAAAGATTAAAAAAAAAAAGGAAAAAATAACACATTTCTAGCAGCTTTCTCTTCCTTGGAAACAACTTTAATTTACATCTGTAACAGACTGTTTTAGGAAAAAAAAAACTCACAGGACTAGATTCTTTAGTTACAGAAATACAAAGCAAGTAAGTATACACATCTTGACTTTGAAAAACTGTGGAATCTCAACAATTTTCAGTGAGAAACTGCAGATTGAAATATTATAAATCCTGTATCTGAATGTAAATTGAGTGTATTTACTTTTAGGATCACTTGGCTTTGTAAAGTTAGATCCTCTTCCCCCCAACCTCACATAAATATATTCAGTCCAAACTAAACATAGTATGAACATATGTTTAGTCATATGTTGGTATGACATATGAAGTTAAGACTAAATAGTTTTATCTTTTAGAAATGTACAGCAACTATTGTGAATGTGTTCCTTGGGTCAGGAAAGCCTAACCACATCATCATAGGTGGGGTATGCGGTTTTTATGAAGGAATGGCTACTATCACTGTCAAACATACAAGATCATTAAATAAGCAAGACTTCCTTGGACCACAGGGGAGGGGACCTGTATTCTTTCTGGCATCCAGGAAGACTGTCTCCTGGTATACGTGGTACCATATGTCAGAAGTTACTTTCTGATGGAGCTGAGATGTCCCTGACTGAGCAGCAACCTACCAGGAGGAAGGCATGAACTCTCGTTTGTTTAGTATCTACACGCTAAGAGAAACTATTTCTAATAGCAGTGCAATATACTTCCTCTATCATGCTCTATGTATCTGCATTGACTCAAGTTCTATGACACAGCATAGCCTCGCCTGAAATATATTTCGGGGAAATTAAATGAGGGGTTTATACTCATCCTGTAAGTAAACTGATGGAGGAAGAGTATGACCCAGAGAAACCACTGGATTTCCTGAAGTACTCTAAGAATTCCACAGATTTAAAACAAAAGCAGAAAACAATCCAACAAAAAAAGTCCCAAACGCAGCCAATGGGTCCATTTGTGGTACATGTTATGCATATTGTATACATACATTTCAGGGATGTCCAGAATTTTTTTGGATAAAAGAATGGACTGCCGCCTGTGATCGAAAATCATTATAATGTAGATATTTTAAATAAGGTCTCAAATGTCAAATACATAAGGTAGGAAAACTTCAAAGGACAAATTTATTTATTTTACTAAAAAAAACTAATTACATGGAAATAATATATCATCATCATTTCTCAGTTGTAAAATGACAGAGTTTTCTGTTTTCTTATTCCTACTTTTTTTTCTTTCTTTCTTTTCTCTTTCTTTTTTTTTTTTTTTTTTTTTTTGGTTGTTGTTGTTGTTTGAGAGACAGTCTCACTCTGTCGCCCAGGCTGGAGTGCAGTGGCATGATCTCAGCTCCCTGCAACCTCCACCTCCCAGGCTCAAGCAATTCTTGTACCTCAGCCTCCTGAGTAGCTCTGATTACAGGTTCAGGCTGCCACGCTCAGCTACCTGTTATTAATTATTATTATTATTATTTTGTATTTTACCAGAGACGGGGATTTACCATGTTGCCCACTCGAAATCATGGGCTAAAGTAATCTACCCACCTCAGCTTCCCAAAGTGCTGGGATTACAGGCATAAGCCACCATGCTTAGCCTCTTACGCAGACTTTCCTATGCTAAGTTTTTCAGCAGGTGCTGCTGTAAAAGGCTGCACTGCTTTTATAGTTTAAACATAGAATATATGTTATATTTTAAAATCAGGTATTATGTTGTATATAACATACTACAGATAGATATAATTGTAGCTACATTATTCTTCCCAAGGTTAGGGAAAAAATAAAACTGCTCATTTGAACTTTGATAAGGTTTAACCTTTAGAAGGTTCATATTCATACTGAAATTAATTCTGCCCTAGATCAAAATCTATGGTTTATTTTGAACATGTCACTAAGTCCTACTGTATTTTAAAATAATTAAAATATCCTTCCTAACTCTGCTCTCTTAACCTCATACTTCATTTCATTCAATTCCTCCTCAGATGATATAGGTTAGAGTTCCTTTATTCAAGAGTGATATCAAAATTATTTAGCAGAATATATCATGGACAGGATCGATCAGAACCAGATGCCAACTACTCAAGAAACTTACAGGTCAATCAGAACACATGCCACCCAATCAGAATAAACAGAGGGAAGTGCTAGAGCAGGGGCCTAGAAGCCCCCCTATTACACAAGACATTACCTCATTCGTTGCTAAATCATGGGAGACATTCAGAGATCTTGGAAGGGGCAGGAGACTTGGAGTAGCCAAGTCTAATAACCAACATGCATGAAAGGTTTTCGCTGTTTTACTTTGCATAGATGTAACAATACAGTTGTCTATGTCTGCTCCCTCTCCAAACATGGCTGAAGTGTCAGCTAAGCAATAAGAGAAATATAATACCATATTAAGTGACAGAGCAAGAGATGTTAACCAACTTTTGGAAGAGGAAAAATTGCTAGGTGATAGCTGACCTTACAGAAAGGAGAAAGGTGTTGCCTAAGTGGAAGCTAAGCAAGATTCCAATGAGAACTAAGCTAACTCATCTTTTAGAATCCTGGAAAATTTTAGACATCGGAGATGCCAGGTATTTCTGAAGTTATAGGGGGTTAGGGATCATGACACTGAAAATGAAGCATTGCCTAGAAGTCTGTAAAAGGACAACTGGATTCTGTGTCTCTTTCTCTGACTTCATGCAACCGAGTAATTTCCTCTTTTTTATGTCTCAGGAGAGAATTAATTTATTCTCTGTAGAAACTGGGTCAAACAGTGTCAGAATCCAGGTTGTGAAGGCACAGTAAAAGCTGAAGTGAGGTGCCATGCTAGAAACAGGGTTTACTGAGAGTACCACATCCAGTCTCCCTCCCTCACGTGAATTCTGAAATATTTCCAGACAGGCTTATCCATCCAGGCCTTTGGTGGGTTTGCCTATGGAGAAAACATTGGTGGGAATGTGCAATGATACAGCTGCTTCATGAACTATTTTGGCATTTTCTTAAATAGTCAAACATACCCTTAACATTTGATTCAGCCATTCGGCTCAAAAGTTCGGAAAGAAAATATTCTTTCTGAAACTGCTCTCCTTTAACCTTATAATGTTGTATATGGATGTTCATAGCAGTTTTATTTGTAATAGCCCAAAACTAGGAATGCTTTGAATATCCATCAAGAAATATAGAAAATCTGAGGTGATTATATGCAATGGACTAATGAATTTTTAGTATAAGCAACAATATGGATGAATCTCCAAATAGTTTTTCCTGGACGAAACAAAAAACAGGACAAAAAAGGAGTCTATTCTATATGTATGAAGAATGGGGAATGAGGAAATGTGGGAGCAAAGGATTGCAGAGATACATGAGTAAACTCTGGGAGCTGAAGGATATGTTCATTATTTTTGTTGCAAGGGGTTCACAAGTTTATAATTATGTCAAAACATTATATTCTATGACCTTTAGGTCTCTGCCATTCTAATTTTTTAACTTAATTATTATGGAAGTCATTTTTGTAGTTACATTTTTATTTATGTTTTGCTTTAAATGCAAAGCTTTCTCAACAATGGACATAAGTATCCAATAACAAACAGAAAGTATTAATGTCTTTTAATATAAAATTTACTGAGAAGTAAAAATACAAAACTTATGAGTACAGAAAGGATAGTTCTGCCTGGTTTATTTTATAAATAACCTCAGATCATGCTAAATGGCCAAAGTTACTTTACCTTCATTTTAATACTTTGATTCCTTTCATGAAGAGTTTCTCTCAATTGAATACATTTGCTTTATGTCCAATTTAGAGAAGTATATCAAGTACTATATACACTATTTAATAATTCCTGCTGGAAGATGGAAGAATAATTTTATATAGTCATTTGGAAAAGGTTGAAAATATCCCAGTGGATACAGGGTAATTCAGTACCTTTACTACTTGATTGATTTTATTTTGAGTAATTTGTCCATGTTGTGCTTTGCAAATCGTTTTTACCATATGCCTGGCATGCTTCTATCTCCATATTATCCCAGGCTTTTTTCCACATGCTTTCTAGAATTATAATTTAACTCAGAGGTTCATACTGGCTGCATATCCCAATCACCTGTTAAAATACCAACATCCAGGCTCAACTCACAGATTCTGAATTAATTGTTTCAGGTAGGGCCCTGGCATACATATTTTTAAAAGCATCCCTGGCAATTCTAATGTGTAGCCAATATTGAGAATCACTGACTATCTTATGCACTGGCTATATCGGCATTTCCCAAATGTGCGTGAACGTAATGTTCAAACAAGATACCTCAAAAAACCAAAACAAGACAAATGGCTCTGCAGAGCCTCAAGCAAAACCTCCTGAGTCAGGATCTCCACAGAAATAAGGAGAATTGAGAGCTTTAGATTAAGAAGCAGGATTTCACAAGACTCCAAAGACATTATAATCAATCCCAGAGGCTGGAGAAGATAAAGGATATATAGACACATTGGGGCCTTTCAATCTCCTGCCTTCTCATACCAACATTCAATGCAGCATCGTTTTTAAAACTTTTACCTCCTAAATACATGTGAAATCTCTCTACTTACCTCCATTACCCCTCATCACACCTGTCACCTAAGAGCCTAACAACAAACCTCGGTCTACTCCACTATCTCATTCTCACACCAGGTCACTGGCTTCTACTCTTGCCTTACTCCAACTTGTTTTCTCCATAGAGCCAGACTTATCATCTGGAACATCAATCTTATCAAGTCACTCAGAGCTTAACATATTGCCCAGAGCTCTTATGGAAATACAGTACAAAACCTTCACACCTTGGTCTGGCTTCCACCTTTTCCCACCTCATTCAGGACTCAGCTCCCTTTACTTCCTGTCATCTGGCCAGGATAGCCTTCTTTCTCTCTGTTCATACAGGCTAAGCAAACAGATTGCCACAGGCCATTTGCAGAAGCTCAGTCCTCTGCTTGGAAAGCTCTTCCAGGCCCCCACCCTACAGCTTTATCTAGTTAAAAAGGCCTATGCATTCTTTACAAGTCAGGCAACAGCCAAGCCTTCATCTTCCTCTAGATAAGTCAAATCTTGCAACCTCGGGCTTTCTTAGTAGCATATACCACACCTTCCTAAAATTGTCCAGAATTACAGCATGCATTCATCTGTGTGAATTCATTTTCGTTTTCCTCCTCTCCCAGCACCTATTTGACTATGAACTCACTGGGAACAGAACACTTTTTCTCTCCGAAACCAAATTGCCTAGGTTCGAATCCTAGCTTACTATTCTAAACATTTTGTGTGCAGATATTAATGCAACGGTAATTATTCTGATAATTTTCTCATTGTCGTTGTAAGCTTTAGAGCAATTGTTTTTTCAGATCTGTGTAACCGTATTAAACCGAAGCTTCCATATTAATTACGGCAGCAGAATTAGTCAAATGTTTATGTTGTTACACATTTAAGCCCAGAAATTTAAAATACATTTTTAAGAATCAACAGATTTTCATATGCTATATTTCTAACCTTAATATGCTAACCTATATTTCTAACCTTTCATATGCTACATTTCTAACCTTAATAGCATTACAGGTATATCTAACCTTAATAGCATTACAGGGGTGGGGGGGTGGGGAAGAAAAAGAAGAAAATGGAAACAGCTCAGCAGCAAAGAAAGGTCAAAGCAGGGTTCAAGCGAACAGACTCAGCCCAAGGCCACAACTGTGGCCCAGGCTCGGTAGTGAGGACCACAAGCAGAACACAAGCAGAACGCAGCAAGCAGCAGCCATGTGGGGCCAGGTCCAAATAGCTGCGTGCTGCTCTCCGCAGGTGTTCCACAGCAAAATTTTGTGTGTTCTTTGTAAACAAGTAACATCCAAAATTGTAATTTCTGCTAAGGTTTAAGTAACATTTAAATTCTAATAATAATTTCTTTGTTATCTCTGAGATAACTCTTTTAAAATCTGATTTAAGTAAAGCAGTAGCCTCTAAAGGGGAAGAAATTACATCTAGCCCATGAATTAGTTAAAAAGCAAGTAGAAGCTAAGCATGTAAAACTACACCCTTTAAAGAAAAGCTTTAAACCAAATGGAAGTAATATCAGTTAAGTTAAAAAGTAAAACTGTTACGCCCATTCTCAAAAAGTAAAATGGCCAAACCTACCTGATATTTCCCTGTTGGAAAACTTAAACGTTGTTCAAAAAGCAAAGCTTGCTGCTCCAGTGGCTCTATACCGGCCTTCCACAGCAGTAATTGTCTATTCAGGCTGGGATTCAGCAGGCTGGTAAAGACGAAAATTTAGAGGGATAGCAGTCTCCAGTTATAATGCACCCCCAAAATGAGCAGGGACAGTTTTAGGTAACATTGAAGCCTTTTCCATTTAAATGCCATTTAAATTTCTAAAGAAACTTAAACAAGCAATCACTAATGCTAATACAAAATGTCATGTTGCTAAGCAGCCTTTTAAAGGGATAGCTCATTTAATGGACTATATTAAGAATCATGATGGCAATGGAGGAAATTTACATAAGGCTACATTATTAGTGCAAACTATGGCAGGATTGAGGGTAAACAACGGGACTGCTGCATTTCCTGGAGCTTGTTTCCATTCTGGGAAAAAGGAACACACTGAAAGGACTGCAGACAAAATCTAAGAACAGGACCTCAGCCGAGGGTCACAAAAAAAAAATACTAAACCAGGCATTTGCCCTAAGTGTAAAAAAATAAAGAAAAATAATTGGGCTAATCAATGTCATTCAAAATTTAATAAGGAAGGGAACCCGATTCCAACTGGGGCCTATCCTGCTCAAGTTACTCTCTCATCTCTGTACAATGTTTGTCCCCTGCCACCTATAAAGGCAGCAAATTTGTGTAGCACTCAGAAAGTAAATATTTTACCTGGGGAGCCTCCACGAAAAAATTCCAGCAGGAGTTTGTAAGCCCTTACCTACAAAAACAGTGGTTTTGCTTTTAGGAAAACCTAGCCTTAATACTAAAGGGATACAATTTCATACAGAAGCTATTAATAGTAATTTTACAGGGGAAATGCAAATTGTATGTCATTTTCCAATACTTGCAGTGCTAAACCTAAAAAACACATAGCACAAATCTTACTTTTACCTTACATCAAATTAGGTCAAAGCAAAGATGAAAGAATTGGAGGATTTGGAAGTACAAATAAGCAGGGCAAAGCTGCATACTGGATATATCAAATTACAAATAAACACCCAGCATGTAAAGTCACTATTCATTGAAAAAAATTTTAAAGGTTTAGTTAACACTAGCACAAATGTCTCAATTATTTCTGTTCAGTACTGACCCTTTTCTTGGCCTGTATAAAATGCTCACTCTAATATAGTCAGAGTGGGGCGGGCCTCAGAAGTTTATCAAAGCGGTCTTATCTTACCATGTAAAGGGCCAGAAGGACAGCCTGGACCCATTCAGTCTATTGTAATTCAGATTCCTATTAACTTGTGGGGAAGAAACTTATTACAGCAGTGGGGAACCAAAGTCTTAAGACCTGAACAATCCTATAGCTCCCAAAATCAACAAATAATGGAGGCCATGGGCTATGTGCCTGGAATGCGAATAGAAAAAAATTTACAGGATCTAAAAGAATCTCTAGAAGTTAAGGCCAGGCGAGGTGGCTCAAGCCTGTAATCCCAGCACTTTGGGAGGCTGAGGCGGGTGGAACACGAGGTCAAGAGATCGAGACCATCCTGGTCAACATGGTGAAACCCCATCTCTACTAAAAATACAAAAATTAGCTGGGCATGGTGGCGCGTGCCTGTCATCCCAGCTACTCAGGAGGCTGAGGCAGGAGAATTGCCTGAACCCAGGAGGCGGAGGTTGCGGTGAGCCGAGATCGCGCCATTGCACTCCAGCCTGGGTAGCAAGAGCGAAACTCCGTCTCGGAAAAAAAAAAAAAAAAAAAAGAATCTCTAGAAGTTAAGGGGCAAAGTTCTCAACATGGTCACAATATCATTTTTAATGACAGCCATTGTTAAACCTCCAAAACCAATAGCTTGAAAATGGTTAGATAATAAACCAATTTTGACAGAACAATGGCCACTTACAAAAACTGGAGATTTTTTAAAATGTAATTGCTAAACAATTAGGAAAAGAACATATAGCTTCCACATTTTCAGCTTAAAACTCTCCTATTTTTGTAATAAAAAAGAAATCTAAAAAATAAAAAATGTTAACAGATCTTAGAGCAATTAATGCAGCTATATTACTTTTACCCACTATGATTCAAAAAAATTGTCTACTAACTATTATTGATTTGAAGGACTGTTGTTGTTTTTGTTGTTGTTTTTACAATTCCTTTGGCAGAAAAGAACTGTAAGCAATTGCTTTCACGTTTCCTTTTGTATTAATAAAAAACTTGCCAAAAATATTATTGAAAAGTGCTTCCCTAAGGGATGTTAAACAGGCTCACAATCTGTCTAACTTAGTTGGACAAAGCTAATAAGCCCACCAGAAAAAAAAATTTTCCTCAGTGTTATATTATTCATTAAATAACATTCTTTGTACTGCACCAAATAAAGAATTACGACCGGGCGCAGTGGCTCAAGACTGTAATCCCAACACTTTGGGAGGCTGAGGCGGGTGGATCACGAGGTCAAGAGATCGAGACCATCCTGGTCAACATGGTGAAACCCCGTTTCTACTAAAAATACAAAACATTAGCTGGGCATGGTGGCACGTGCCTGTAGTCCCAGCTACTCAGGAGGCTGAGGCAGGAGAATTGCCTGAACCCAGGAGGCGGAGGTTGCGGTGAGCCGAGATCGCGCCATTGCACTCCAGCCTGGGTAACAAGAGCGAAACTCCATCTCAAAAAACAAACAAACAAACAAACGTGCATGGATTAAATCCCATAAGAAGAATAGTGCCTCTTACAAAAATTAAAATTCAGCAAGCCTATACTAATAGTGTAACATGACAAACCTATTTGCCAAGTTTTGTGGGCACTTATAGACAATCATTATCAAAAAATAAAAATTTCTCAATTTTTAAAATTAATCAATTGGGTTTTACCCAAAATTACTAAGTCAAATCTCACTGAAAACGAAGAAAATGTTTTTGCAGATAAAATCTAGTCACAGTAAAGCTTCGTATTCAGAATCTAAAGGCAAAGTGATTGAAACTCCTTATACACAACTGGGCCTGGCAGAGGAGCCGGGGAATGGTGGGGCCAGAATGGACAACTGGACCTTTGAATCTAGGCCACACATAGGCAGACTACAAGTGATGGTGCAACCAGCTCAGGCAGCTTTATGTAAGGGCACCTGCTACTTAGGAACACACACCCCACCCCAGACCCCAATCCCAGACCACCTGCCTGCACTGGGCATTCTCTCATCTTGGCAGAAAGGTGTGGGGGTGATGATCAGGTGATGTGTCCCTGGGTCTCAGGCCTCAGAAGTTCCTTAGGAACTGGGCAGTCACTGGGCAGGGGAAAGAGCCCAGGGACCCCTTGTGTGCATTTGCCCATGGAATATGCTCCTACCCCAGCTTCTCAGCCCTCACTGGGAGAGTCCAGGGCTCCCACGTGCTCTGTGTTTCCAGCTCTGATCCACTCACCTGGTGACACTGCTGGCTTCCTCACCCCAGCCTGGGTCCTGCTGTGTTACATGGGGGTTCCAGGTTTCCTGAAGACAGAGGCCAACCACCAGCCCCACCTTAGTGGTTGGACCTGGATCTCTTTTTTTTTTTTTTTTTTTTTTGAGACGAAGCCTCACACCGTCACCCAATCTCAGCTCACTGAAATTTCCACCTCCTGGGTTCAAGGGGCTTTCCTGCCTCAGCCACCTGAGTAGCTGGGACTACAGGCGTATGCCACCATGTACATCACCATACCCAGCTAATTTTTTTTTTGTATTTTTAGTGTACAAATGGGGTTTCCCCTGTTGGGCAAAGTGATCTCGATCTCCTGACCTCGTGATCCGCCTGCCTTGGGCTCCCAAAGTGCTAGGACTACAGGCATAAACCACTGCTCTCGGCCCGTAGTTCTTTTTTTTCTTTTCTTTTTCTTTTTTTTTTTTTTTTTTTTTGAGACGGAGTTTTGCTCTTGTGACCCAGGCAGGAGTGCAATGGCACGACCTCGGCTCACCGCAACCTCCGCCTCCTGGGTTCAGGCAATTCTCCTGCCTCAGCCTCCCGAGTAGTTGGGATTACAGGCACGCGCCACCATGCCCAGCTAATTTTTTGTATTTTTAGTAGAGACGGGGTTTCACCATGTTGACCAGGATGGTCTCAATCTCTTGACCTCATGATCCACTCGCCTCAGCCTCCCAAAGTGCTGCGACTACAGGCGTGAGCCACCAAACCCGGCCTCACCCATCGTTCTTAAAATATAATTTTTTTCTCTCTCCAGTCTCCCATTTTTACTAAAGAGAAATTACGGTGTGACCAAGTGTCTCTATTATACTTGCCCTGATTATTTGTATAAAGTGTAGCAAGAACAATTCTTTTTACATAGGTTTTAAAAATCAGGTTTCATAAAACTTTGTTTCATAAAGTGAATCTCAGAAAAGACTTTGCAAAGCTGAGCCCAGCTATGGTTCTCTCCCGTCAAATAACTATATGAGTTGCATAAATATCTCTTTTGAGGTCGCAGGATAACGTGGGTCTCATAAGTCTGTCAGGAGGTGACATTATTGACTTACCACAGGTTAGGGACCCTGTTCAGGGAATGTGTAGACAAGGTAGGAAGCTACTTTTCCCAAAGGGCTTTTATTGACTTTATACATCATGTTTGATTCCCCAGGGGAACGCATGCCATTCCAGTCAAAGCCTTGCCAAAACGACTAATTTCTCCAATTGTGTCCCATTTGTCCCATTGCAGAAGGAAACATTCTTTTCCACTTATGCAAATTATATTGTCCTAAGTGAAGAATACTCACAAACCCATTCCCAATTTTGGAGAAAACAGGTAGAGAGAAACAAATATGCCCCTCATTTTGTTTACTCAATTGGAGTATTTTTTACTCGATTGCTAAAAGCTGTAAATAGCTGAAAATAAATTTCCTGAACTCTGAAAAACCAAACAAAGGACCAGTAATATTTTAAGCAAAGTCCAAAAGATGACTTCAATCTTATATTTGTTCACTCCATGCAGTTACCTCCTGTTCTGCTTGATATTCATGAACATGCCAGCTCTCCATGAGAGTCCCGAAATTTTTTTCTTTATGCTAATGAAAAGATTTCCAAAGTTATCAGAAACCTGCATTTAAAAGTACCTGTCAGTGTCCTACAGCTGATTATAAATCACCTTTCAAAGACGATGAAAACAAGACAACAGGCTGGGCGCGGTGGCTCAAGCTCGTAATCCCAGCACTTTGGGAAGCCGAGGCGGGTGGATCACGAGGTCGAGAGATCGAGACCATCCTGGTCAACATGGTGAAACCCCGTCTCTACTAAAAATACAAAAAATTAGCTGGGCACGGTGGCGTGTGCCTGTAATCCCAGCTACTCAGGTGGCTGAGGCAGGAGAATTGCCTGAACCCAGGAGGCGGAGGTTGCGGTGAGCCGAGATCGCGCCATTGCACTCCAGCCTGGGTCACAAGAGCGAAACTCCGTCTCAAAAAAAAAACCAACAACAAAAAAAGTAAATTAGTTTTTAAAACAACCATATCAATACTGTGCCAGAAAAGCAGAGACATCACCAAAATATACTACAGAGGCTACGCTTCATGCAAAGCTGTGAATGCTTATAAAAGCTTCAATGCCGGGGGCCGGGCGCGGTGGGCCAAGCCTGTCATCCGAGCACTTTGGGAGGCTGAGACGGGCAGATCACAAGGTCAAGACATTGAGACCATCCTGGCCAACATGGTGAAACCCCATCTCTAATAAAAATAGAAAAATTAGCCGGGTGTTGTGGCACACACCTGTGGTCCGGGCTACTTGGGAGGCTGAGGCAGAAGAATTGCTTGAACCCGGGAGGCGGAGGTTGCAGTGAGCCGAGATCGCACCACTGCCCTCCAGCCTGGTGACAGAGCAAGACTCCATCTAAAAAAAAAAAAAAAAAAAAAAGCCTCAATGTCAACAGACTCCACTTAGTAGATATTATTATACTTATTAGTATTAGAGGCTGCTGTGTGGACACATTAGTTTTACTGCACAGTGTGGATATTAGTGTTAGGGCATGGTGTACATATTATATCGGTGTTGGAGAACAGTGCAGATGTTACATTAACATCAGGGAACCATATGGATAGTATTACATTAGCATTAGAAGCAACAGTGTGGATATCAGAATAGCGTTAGAATATTGGTGTGGATATTATGTTGGCGTTAGCGTACGGTATGGATATCATAGTAATGTTAGGGCACGGTGTGATTATTATATTAGAAGCCACTGTGAGAACACATCTTAGCAGCCACTGTGTCTGGATATTGACAATGATATCAGGATGTAGTCATAATGATGGGATTTGGGGATTTCATTTTTCTAGATGAATTTCTTCCTTTGCTGAGTACTCTAAAGACTCTCTTCTCTGCACTCAGGGCCGTGGAAAGGAAGCTTTTTACTCACCAATGAACAAGACTTCCTTGACACCACCGTCGTGCTGCCCCGAGGAAGTCTTCGGGCACTCAGAGGGAAGTTGGTCAGGGGTGGGTTCGTGTGCCCTCTGGTGGCACCAGAGCTCAGCACAGATACTCTTGCTCAGTTTCTCAGCAGACGTGCACCCCCGCCTGGCTGTCCTGAAATACCTATAAAATTCAATATTGAGTTTACTCAATGTAATAATTTTAGAAATTCAAACCAAAGCCGGGCGCGGTGGCTCAAGCCTGTAATCCCAGCACTTTGGGAGGCTGAGGCGGGTGGATCACGAGGTCAAGAGATCGAGACCATCCTGGTCAACGTGGTGAAACCCCGTCTCTACTAAAAATACAAAAAATTAGCTGGGCATGGTGGCGCGTGCCTGTAATCCCAGCTACTCAGGAGGCTGAGGCAGGAGAATTGCCTGAACCCAGGAGGCGGAGGTTGCGATGAGCCGAGATCGCGCCATTGCACTCCAGCCTGGGCAACAAGAGCGAAACTCCGTCTCAAAAAAAAAAAAAGAAAGAAAGAAAGAAAGAAATTCAAACCAAAATGAAGCCCACTGTTGCCATTCCTTCCCAAAGATGGTGATGGAAGACTTTGCAAGCCATGTAAAATCAAATGAATATATACACAAATTAAGAAAAACAAAAACCTACTCAAAATAGTCCAGAGACTGTAATTTTAAATGCAAAACTATAAAAAAATCTAAAAGAAAATCTATATGACGTTGAGTTTGGTGTTGACTTGTAACACAAAACATCAAATGCCAATTCATGAAAATATTGATAACGGACTTCATAAAACTAAGTATTCTACTGTGCAAAACTGTATGCAGAGAACAAAAAGAAAAGAGATGCGAGAAGATAATGACAAACACATACATGATTTTAAAACTGGGTAAATATCTGAACAGATACCTAACCGAAGCAAATATACTGATAGTAGGCAGGACATGGTGGCTCATGCCTGTCATCCCACAACTTTCGAAGGCTTAGATGGGTAAATATTCTGACGTCAGAGTTCCAGACCAGCCTGGCCAACATGGCGAAACCCGTCTCTACTAAAAATACAAAAAATTAGCCACGCGGGCTGGTGGGCACCTGTAATCCCAGCTGCTTGGGAGGCTGAAGCAGGAGAATCGCTTAAACATGGGAGGTGGAGGGTGCAATGAGCCAGTATCGTGCCATTGCACTCCAACCTGGGTTACAGAGCAAGAAAGACTCCATCTCAAAAAAATATATATATATTGTTAACATCATATCTCATACAGGTTGATATGTTTATACGAGGGGAAATTAGTTCGGGTCTACACAGGAAATCTGCACTTTCCTCCCAATTTCGGTGTGATTCAAAAACTAATTTAAAATAAAACCCTTATTTAAAAACTGTAATTTTTAAAAATATCTCCTTACTTATTTGTACTAATAATAAGCAGTAATTGACACTAACTACTCCTACTTTTCAAAACAAGGGCATTTATGATGCTGCAAAGTATTTATGCAAACATATATAATTTCAATGAAATGCCTATTTTACAAGATTTATGTTAAAATAACACATCCATGTAAACATATTTATCATACATTTTTTCTTGTGGTGCGGTTCACTTTCTAGGAAATCTGGTCACCTTAGAACCAAGGAAAGACTTCAAATTTTGGACACTATTTCAATTTACAGCAGGACGTTTTCAAAAGTATAACTTTAAAAAAAAAATTAAAATAGCAATTGATTGTGACTGAATCACTTATTATAATGAATGCTTGTCTTTGTTTTGTTTCCCAGCATTCCTTTTAGCTATAATACAACAAAAGCAAATATTTGCCACTGGAAAAAATATTCAAAGAAAGACTGTAAAGGGAATTTGTGACCACAATTATTCAATGTTTCATGACGATGCTTTCTAACACTGAAAAGTTTAAAGGGATAGTCAAAGTTATTCCCCCAAAGATGCTTTGAAGAAATGGATGAAACTAGAGAAACAAAAGTGGCAGGACAATCAATGCGACATTAGATGTCACCGTGTCTCGTGAGAAAAAGTAATTTACCCTTAGAGGATCGCTAAGAATTACTGGAAGCCCAGACTCTGGAATGCATCTAAATTTAGTTGTCAATATCACTAGCAATGAAGGTGATAAAAAGGGATCTGTGTTTTATTTGTGTAATACAATACCAACACAGTATTTAACGCTCCAAGGAAAATAAGTTATACCTGAAATACAGCTGACAATATCAGAATCAAAATAAGCTTCCTGACCAGGCACGGTGGCTCATGCCTATAATCCCAACACTGTGAGGGGCCAAAGCAGGTGGATGACCTGAGGTCGGGAGCTCGAGACCCACCTGACAAACACGGAGAAACCCCATCTCTACTAAAAATGCAAAAATTACCCAGGCGTGGTGGTGCATGCCTGTTATCCCAGCTACTGGGGAGGATGCGGCAAGACAATCGCTTAAACCAGGGTGGAGGTGGGTGTGCTGCGCCAAGATCACACCATTCCTCTGCCCTACTGTGTGTGTAAAAATGCAAATTCACTGAACCAGACTAAATTGTATTCAGTGGAAGGCTGATCAAAAAATTCAAAAGAATGCAACTTTTGTTTTATCTACTTCTGACCTAGAACCACCCCCCACCCCGCCTTCCTACTTCCAGTTGTTCCACCTCACTGAACCGAATGACTTTACATCTTGCACATATTGATTGGTGTCTCATGTCTCTCTAAAAGATATAAAAGCAAGCTCTACCCTGACCACCTTGGGCCCATGTTGTCAGGAGCTCCTGAGGCTGTGTCATGGGTATGTCCATAACCTTGGCGAAATAAGCTTTCTACTTGACTGAGACCTGACTCAGATATTTAGGGATCACAATCCACAATCACCATGGTGTGACATTTGACTACAGCATTCAGTACAGAGATGAGCTATACAGGTATGGTATGTAGCCTGAAAGCAAGAAGCTATAGTATATCACTTACAACATCCAGGTTTTATAAGGACGCTCGATGGTGTGTGCACAAAGATGAAATCACTAAGGACACATTTCTCAGAAAGTATCCACATCGTTAGGAGATGCATCACTGTGTTTTAAATGGTTAAAGCCTAGGAGGAAAAAAAAAAAAAAGCAACTGAACTCCTGTTATGGTTTAATAACAAAGCTTAATAGAGTTAACACATTTCATCTAATCTAAGATGCTAATGATTAACAAACATTATTTTATGCACCATCAGAAGTAGGTGGCCAAGAAAACCGACTTTCTCAATAACAACAACAAAAAACTTACTTTTGTTAATGTCAGTAAAGTAAAATGAAAATGAACTATGGTTCTGATACATTAAAGCAAAGAAGGAAGAAGCCGTTAGCCTGAGGTCTTGCCTAAGCAAATGGAAACCAAACTTGGAGTCATTTAAACCGATTTAAAAACATTAACCAACCAACCAGTCAATAACAAAAAACCCAGCTGCCAGCTGGCTGTATGATTAGGGACGCTGAGGGAACCATCCCCACAACCGGCGGTCGCCCAGCTGGAGCCAACGAGAAACCTCACTCAGCTGCCTCCACTAAAAGCTCGAAGCCCCAAGCCCTTTTTTCCATTCTCCTGCTTCAGGCATGATTCGTGAATCATTCCTGTGCTCAAACTGTTTAAATTTATTTGGCCTAAAATTTTTCTAACCCCTGTGTCCTAACCCCTAACTGGTAACCCCGAACTCTAACCCTATCCGCTAGCCCTAATCCTCACCCTAAACCCTAACCATACGTTAGTTTCTACGTTTGCACTGATATGTCCGTGTTGAGTATTGAAACTGCGGTACTGGCAGGGCCGCATGACTAGTGCGGATTTTATAGTCACATGTTTGGACTGAGGCCTTGCGTTAGCGTTAGGTGTTTCCTACCTGAGCACTGGGCTTATTGTATCCGTATTTCAGAGGCCATCTCTGCCTCAGGAACGCTCCATTTGTCTTCTGAGGCTGCTGGGTGCCCCTCACACCGCAGCCGCCTGGCCCTGGGCGGGAGAACCCAGGTGCGCGGGGTTCAGAGGGGCCTTTCGTGTCCAGTTTCCCACACAGAGCTCTTCGTACTAGTCTCTGACCCTCAGCAGTCAGGAATGCAAACAGGAAGGATTTTACTCACCGTGGACACGGCCCAGAGTTGTCCCAAACCGAGGCTGTGCCCTACGTCTGTGCCGTGGAGAACGCAGCTCCGCAGATTGCCCTGACGCGATGCACGCCGGCGCCATGACGCCCACTGAAAAGGCACGCTCGGGCGCCCCCTGCTGGTGGCCAGGCGGTGGGGGCCCTCTTGCTCATGGTCCTGTGTCTGCACCCCCCTGATGGCAGCTGGGGCCTCCGCAAGCCCCTCTTGCAGTAAGAACCCCGCCCCAAGGTGTGTGCTGAGGAGGACGCAGTTCCACCCTCACAATGCCCCCCAGTTCTGTAAGGAGGAGAACGCAACTCTGCAGACCGCTGTGACTCAATGCACGCTGGTGGTGTGACAGGATGCACACCGGTGGAGGAGCCTCAAGTATCTGAAAGGTGGGTGTGGGGGCCCCTACTGGGGGCCTGCACTGCAGGGCCCTCTTGCTCACGATGCTGTGCCCACGCCCCCTTCTGGCTAGGTCCACTGCAGGGCCCTCTGACAGTGTGGTGACTGGCATCACCTGCTGGCAGCTGGAGGACTGCAGGGCCCTCTTGCTCAGTGTAGTGGCAATATGCCCGCTGCTGGCAAACAGGGCAGTGCTACCTCCTCTTGCTCACAGTGTGGTGCCTGTGCTGCTGGGCACTCTTACTCTCCGTGTAGTGGGGTCACGCCCCCTGCTGGCCGCTGGGGCACTGCAAGACCCTTTTGCCCATAGCGTCCTGGCAACACTCCCGTGATGGCAACTAGAGCACTGCAGGGTTCTCTTGCTCATGGTGTGGTATTCGCTGGGATTACAAGCGTGTGCCACCATGCCTGGCTAATTTTGTATTTTTAGTAGAAACAGGATTTCTCCATGTTCGCCAGGCTGGTCTCGAACTCCCAACCTCAGGTAATCTGCCCGCCTCAGCCTCCCAAAGTGCGGGCATTATAGGCATGAGCCACTTAGCTCGGCCTAATTTTTTGATTTGTCATAGAGACGGGGTTTTGCCATGTTACCTATGTTGCGGGGTTTCCTTCTGATGAGATGAAAAGATTCTGGAATTAGGTAGAGGAGATGGCTGTACAGCATTGTGACTGTACTAAAAATGAACTGTACACATTAAAATGGAAGAAATGGTGACTTATACAAATTTTATTTCGATTTATTTATTTAATTTATTTATTTATTTATTTATTTATTTTGGTCTGACATGACCCTAGGCTTGTCAGTCAATATTTTGTTTTTTTTTAAAAAGGACAGCAATGAGTTGAAACGTTTAAGGACCTATCAGTAGAAATGGTAAGAAGACAGCGCATGGCTGGGCACGGTGGCTCACGCCTGTAATCCTAGCACTTTGGGAGGCCAAGGTGGGTCGAACACCTGCAGTCAGGAATTCAAGACCAGCCTGGCCACCATGGTGAAACCCCATCTTTAAAAAAAAGAAGAAGAAGAAGAAGACAGCGCAGAAGAAGGCAGGGCTGAGACTCAAGGGAGACAGCACGCTCCCCGCGGCCTCCTGCTGTCTGCGGGGCACCTGGAGCCCTGAGGCCCCACTCCTGCCTGACCCCCTGCCTGCTGGCTCCTAATCATCTGGCTTCTGCGGCTTCTTCAGCTCCCACTGCCCCCAGAGTGAAGGCTGCTCGTCCACACTCACCTGGCCTCGGTGACGCCAGCCGCGTTTCCCCTGTATACGCTCTCCAGCTGCACGTAGACCGAGCAGTTGCCCAGCTCCACTCGGGGTCACAGATGGCCAGGAAGTTGGGGTGCAGGTGGCCGATCGTGTACTTGGCCAGGTCCGTCAGAGACTGGCTCACAGCCGCCCCGAAGAGGAATGTCCCCAGCACCTTGTACACGGCAGCCATGTAATTATTGAAGTCAGAGCAGGAATAGAGCCGGTCTGTGGGCACCAGGTAGGTTTCTCCCGCCGAGACCTGCGTTTGGGGCAGCCACGGTGACCAGAGGGGGTCCTGGTCAGCCCATGGGCCCTTAGTGGGCCTCAGTCCTCCCCACGGGCCTCCCCAAGGCTGCTGCAGAGCTGGGGACGCTAAAGGTGTCCTAGCTGGACTCGGTGACTCACGCCTGCCAGCCCAGCACTGTGGGAGGCTGAGACGGGAGTATCACCTGAGGTCGGGCGTTCAAGACCAGCCTGACCAACATGGAGAAACCTGTCTCTACTAAAAATACAAAAATTAGCATGCCTGTAGTCCCAGCTACTGGGGAGACTGAGGCAAGGGAATCACTTGAACCCAGGAGGCGGAGGTTAGAGTGAGTGGAGATCCTGCCATTGCACTCCAAACTGGGCAACAAGAGCAAAACTCCATCTCAAAACACAAAACGGGGTTCCTATTACCCACAAGTACCACTCGGGGCAAGGCTGTGTCCCCCAGCCCCCCACAGACCTCCAGGCCACCCCCATCAGGAACCCAGGGTTAGGCTGTACCCCATCCTGCCCCCTCCCTGTCCCTCTGAACCCCTCCTGCCTTACAAGGATGACGGTGGCTGTGGTGGTGACCCCGGCCATGAGCCCAAGGGTGATGGTGTCTGGACGATAGGGGTACCGGATGGAGTCATCCCCACAGTCAAATCCTCGGTTATACAGGGTGTTCACCAGCGACAGGGCAGCAAAGGACAGGGAGGCTGGAGGGGGAGAAGGGTCTGGGAGCTGTGAGGTTCTCAAACCAGCTGGGCCATGGGGCCCCCACACCCGCCTTGGCCTCGAGGCCTCCCACCAACCAGGAAGAGCTTTTCTCACAGCACATGGGAGGCCCAAGTGACACTCCTTTCCCATCACCCTCAGATGAGCGGGAACTCTCCAGGCCCTCTCCCCCTCACACCCTCCCTCTGCTCCTTGAAAAACCGGGCAAGGCCGGGCACGGCGGCTCAAGCCTGTAATCCCAGCACTTTGGGAGGCTGAGGCAGGTGGATCACGAGGTCAAGAGATC
This sequence comes from Saimiri boliviensis, assembly GCF_048565385.1. Taxonomy (NCBI): domain Eukaryota; kingdom Metazoa; phylum Chordata; class Mammalia; order Primates; family Cebidae; genus Saimiri; species Saimiri boliviensis. Next base: position 89,970,078 of record NC_133450.1, on the reverse strand, counting down.
GAGACCATCCTGGTCAACATGGTGAAACCCCGTCTCTACTAAAAATACAAAAAAATCAGCTGGGCATGGTGGTTCGTGCCTGTAATCCCAGCTACTCAGCAGGCTGAGGCAGGAGAATTGCCTGAACCCAGGAGGCGGAGGTTACAGTGAGCGGAGACCCTGCCATTGCACTCCAGCCTGGGTAACAAGAGCAAAACTCCGTCTCAAAAAAAAAAAAAGAAAAAGAAAAAGAAAAAACCGGGCAAACACTCACCTCTGGGCCTCTGCACAGGTACTTCTCTTTGCCCAAAATATCTTATTTTTATTTTTAAAAGTAGAGACAGGGGTCTGATGCTGACCAGGCCAGTCACAAACTCCCAGGCTAGAGTGACCACCCCAGCCTCAGCCTCCCAAAGTGCCGAGATTACAGGTGTGAGACAACGTGCCGGGCACCAAAGTGACTCTCACTTCTGCTCAGTTTCATCTCTCCTCCCGGCTGACCCCACCGGCGTCCCTCTCACAAAAGGAAAGGTCTGTTTAGCCGTGCGTGGTGGCGTGTGCCTGTAATCCAGCTACTTGGGAGGCTGAGGCAGAAAAATTGCTTGAAACCGGAAAATGGAAGTTGAAGTGAGCCGGGATCGTGCCACTACACTCCAGCCTGGCAACAGGGCGAGACTCTGTCTCAATTTATTAAAAGAAAATAAATAAATAAATAAATAAAAATAGAAGGGAAGGTCTGCTCTTTCTCCCTATTGCCCCATGTGGAATTATGCAGTCACCTGTGGGACACTGGACTTAATCTCCCCGCCTCCACCCGCCAGCACCAGCAGTCTATAGTGTTCAGGACAGAGACCCTGGAGGCTGCTCAGAGCCTGGCCAGCGCAGATGTTTAATAAACATCTGTTAAAACAGGCAGGACTTATTTCAACCTAAGATCTGGCCAGAGAAGTCAGGAAAAGGCAAAAGCAGGGGCACAGCGGAGGTGCCTTCCTGCTCGCCCCTGCCCGCCACTGACCCTCGTGCCAGGGCACATGCCAGCCACACGGTAACTCAGGGACGAAAAGCACATTCTTGTCAATTCCACACTTGCGGACGGTGTCACATAGTACTAGGGCTCCCGGGGCCCTGCTGGGCTCAGGGTGGCCAGGGAAGCCGGAGTCAGCTACAGAGGGCAGGGCCCGGGGCAGCTCCCTGTTCCACACGGCAGGTGCACAACAAAAGTGCAGGGTGTCTACCCCAGAGAATAACGAAGGCAGGGCGTCTTTGGCCCAGCAGGGCAACGACAAAAAAGCGTGGCTTTTCCGAATTCTGAGAGCCTGAGGAGGGACAGGGAGCCTCACACTCCTCCCTGCATGCCAGCTGCAAGGGTCCTAGGACACAGCACGCCTTCGATGCTGGCTGAGTCTGGGGAAATAAAGCAGTGAAGACAGCAGAGGTCTGCCTCACAGGGCAGAAAAGGCGGAGGGAATGCAGAACAGAACGGGCAGTGCAGGGGCCCAGAGCCTAGACGGTGCCTGGAGAGGCGAGCGCTAGGGCAGAGCGGGATGCGCTGTAAGAGCCCGGCTTCTGCTGGGGCGCAGGGGTGGCTGGCGCGGCTGTGAGTGACGGCAGAGACCAGGGAGGAGGCTCCTGCAATTGCCCCGCGGTGGAAGGTCAGGGTCACAGGACTGCAGCCTCTCCCCGCAGCTCTCAGCAGGTGGAGGCTGACACCGGTTGGCCTCCGTTTCCGACCTCCCTGCCCCAGTAACTCCAGCTAGAGACTCAGACATCCCCATGACAACCGGCCCCGGGCTTCCCTCTGCCTGGAAAGCTCACCCTGGGGTCCCCAGAAGAGGCACCTTCTCTTCCTTTGACCCCCGGGAGGCTTCCCTCCCTCACGCTGCCGCCACAGCCCCATCTGGAACATGTGGACTGCACTGTGACGGGCCGCAGCTTCCAGAATGGAGGTGCCCTCGGCCTGGCCGCCACCCCTGGCACGCAGCAGCCACACCCAACCCCACCCCGGCGGCACCTCCCGGCTGTGTGGCCTCCAGCGCGGCTGCCCCTCCCTCACAGGCCATTTCCGGAACCGTTTTGGTTATCTGCATGCTGCTGAGGGCCTGGCAACCAGAAAGTGCACACACACATGTTTAAGTAACTGACAGCACAGCTGCTCGGGACATGGCACCCAGGGCTGGCAGACACCCCACGGAGACCTCGTGCTGTCCCCTGGCCCCCACAACAAGGGTCTACTTCGGAGTTCAGAGGGCTTGGCCAGAGAACCAGGAAACGAGCTGGGGAGGAGCGCACCCCCACCCCCCGCCACCCCTCCACCCTCCGCGGGGACAGATCCGCGATGCCATTGTCCCTTCAGCCACAGAGCAAACACTTGGCCTTTGTTTCCAGGACCCTGGCGGGAGGCCGCCAGGCACTGCTTCCCCCACCTGGCCCAATAACCCACGGGACAGGTTTCCATCTCCCGAGGTCCCGAAGCCTGGGACTCAGCTTTTCTCTCCAAGTGTCTCCCCCGCCCGAGGCGCAAGGGTTCGAATCCCACCAACTCGCAGGGCCTATACCTATCTAATTATTACTATTTTTTTTGAGACAGAGTTTACTTCTCGTTGTCCATGCTGGAGTGCAATCTCAGCTCACTGCAACCTCTGCTTCCCAGGTTGAAGCAATTCTTCTGCCTCAGCCTCCCAAGTAGCTGCGATTACAGACACATGCCATCATGCTTGTCTAATTTTGTATTTTTAGTAGAGTTGGGGTTTCTGCATGTTGGTCAGGCTGGTCTTGAAGTCCTGACCTCAGGTGATCCATTCAACTCGGCCTCCCAAAGTGCTGAGATTACAGGGATGAGCCATCACACCGGGTTTTGGTTTTTGTTTTTTGAGATGGAGTCTTGCTCTGTCTCCTAGGCTGGAGTACAGTGGGATGATCTCGGCTCACTACAACCTCCACCTCCCGGGTTCAAGCAATTCTCCTGCCTCAGCTTCCCGAGTAGCTGAGATTGTAGGCACATGCCACCACACTGGGCTGATTTTTGTAGTTTTAGTGGAGTCAGGGTTTCACCATGTTGGCCAGGCTTGTCTTGAACTCCTGACCTCAGGTGATCCACCCGCCTCAGCCTCCCAAAGTGCTGGGATTATAGGCATGAGCCACCTCACCTGGCCACTATGCGTATCTCACTGTATTTCTAAAAGGAGAGGGAAGAAAAATAATTGTATTTCCATCCTCACAGTAACTCCATGAAGGAGATAATATCATTTACCTTTTACAAATGTGCAACAAAAGCTCCAGCTTTTTTTTTCTGAGACAGTGTCTCACTTTGAAGCCCAAGCTTGAGTGTAGTGGCATGACCTTGGCTCACTGCAGTCTAGACCTCCGGGACTCAAGTGACCCTCCCACTTTAGCCTCCTGAGTAGCTGGGACTACAGGGGGACACTGCCACACCTGGAAAAATGTTTGAAATTTTTTGTGGAGATGGGGTCTTGCTATGTTGCCCAGGCTGCTCTCAAACTCCTGGGCTCAAGCAATCCTCCCACATCGACCTCCCAAGATGCTGGTATTACAGGTGTGGTTGCTCCAACTTTTTTTTTTTTTCCCAAGGCCACATTAAGTTGTTAGCGGCTGAGTCAAAAGAGTCCTGGGGTCTGCTGACTCCTACTTCAGTGTTTCTTCAGCTAGACTACAGCCACTGTCATTCCTGGAAGTTGTCTGACAGTGGACTGAGATGGATTATTTGGGTGTGTAGCACAAACAGAGGAACATCTCTTAGGAGACCGAATCCTGAAGTTCTGATGGGGTCAGCATGTATTCTGGGGAAAGGTTCCATAGCTCCCATCCATGACCAGTGAATAGGAATTAGGTACCAGGCGTGGTGGCTCAAGCCCTGAATCCCAGCACTTTGGGAGGCTGAGGTGGGTGGATCACTAGATCAGTTCAAGACCACCCTGGCCAATATGGCAGAACCCCGTCTCTACTAGAAACACAAAAATTAGCTGGGCCTCGTGGTGGGTGCTTGTAATTCTAGCTACTCAGGAGGCTGAGGCAACAGAATTGCTTCAACCCAGGAGGCGGAGATTGCAGTGAGCCGAGATTGCGCCACTGCACTCCAGCCTGGGTGACAAAACAACACTCAGTCTAAAAAAGGAAAATGCTGGGCATTGGCCAGGTACAGTGTGATGGCACACATCTGTAATCCTAGCACTTGGGGAGGCTGTGTCAGGCAGATCACTTGAGGTCAGGAGTTCCAGACCAGCCTGACCTACATGGTGAAAGCCCATCTCTACTAAAAATATGAATATTAGCTGGGTGTGGTGGCGGTTGCCTATAATTCCACCTACTCAGAGTGCTGAGGCAGGAGAATTGCATTAAACTGGGAGGCAGAGTTTGCAATGAGCTGAGATCATGCCACTGTACTCCAGCCTGGGCGACAGAGCAAGACCTCATCTCAAAAAAGAAAAAAAGTTGGGTGTGGTGGTGTGTGGTCTCAGCTACCTAGGAGGCTGCAGTGTGCAGATCACTTGAGCCCAGAAATTTGAGGCTTCAGCGAGCTGTGGTAGAGTCACTGCACTCCAGACTGGGTGACAAAATGAGACCCCTATTTCTAAAAAACTCATTTAAAAAATTAACAAAATAAGAGAGACAATAGGATAGTATTCATCACCAATAAGAGATCAATCACATCACCCACTGAATCTTGCCAAGACGATCAAACTCTAATCTAATGGGGTGAGCATAAATCCAGCCGCAAATATGCCACAAATACAAAAGACAGAGAATGGGTTCACCTACACCAGGGAAATCCAGACTTGGAGAAATGCTGCAGGCCCAACAGTGTGGAGTCTTCCAAAATCCATAGAAAAGAAAAGGGATAGGCCAGGCAAGGAGGCTCACGCCTGTAATCCCAGCACATTGGGAGGCCGAGGTGGGCAGATCACAAGGTCAGGAGTTTGAGACCAGCCAGACAACATGGAGAAACCCCATCTCTACCAAAAATACCAGAATTAGCCAGGTGTGGTAGCACATGCCTGTAATTCCAGCTATTCAGCAGGCTGAAGCAAGAGAATCACTTGAACCTGGGAGTCGGAGGTTGCAGTGAACTGAGATTGTGCCATTGCACTCTGGCCAGGGTGGCAGAGCAAGACTCTGTCTCAAAAAACAAACAAAACAACAACAACAACAACAACAAAACAAAACAAAAAAGGAAAAGGAATAGAGGAGAAACTTGTAGATTTTGTCTTTTTTAAAATTTTAGTTTTTGGCCAAGCACGGTTGTTCACACCTGTGATCCCAATCTTTGCACTTTGAGAGACTGAGGTGGGCAGATCACCTGAGGTCAGGAGTTTGAGGACAGCCAAGCCAACATGGTGAAACCCCAGCTCTATTAAAAGTACAAAAATTAGCTGGGCATGGTCCCATGTGCCTGTAATCTCAGCTACTTGGGAGGATGAGACAGAAGAATGGCTTGAACCCAGGAGGCGAAGGTTGCAGTAAGGTGAGATCACACCACTGCACTGCAGCCTGGGTAGGGTTAAAAAAAAAAAGAAGAAAATTAGGTTTTGTAGAGACAGAAGTCTCCCTGTGTTGTCCAGGTTGGTTTCAAACCTCTGAATTTAATGATCCTATCACATCAGGATTACAGGTGTGAGGACTCACCCAGCCAACCAACTTGGGAGAGTGAAAGAGGCTTAAAAGACATAACAATGCTGGGGAACAGTTATGGGCTAGAGATGCATACTAGGACGGCTCTACTCTAAAGAAACACAAAGACGCCAGGTGTGGTGGCTCACACCTGTAACGCCAAACATTTTGGGAGGCCGAGAAGGGAGGATCGTTTGTGCTCAGGAGTTTGAGAGCAGCCTGGCAACATAGTAAGACCCTGTCTCTACAGAAAAAAAAAAAGAAAAAAAAAAAAAGGTTTTTTAAAATTAACCAGGAATGGTGGTGTACGCCTATAGTCCTGGCTACTCAGGAGGCTGAGGGGAGACAATCACTTGTGCCTAAGAGGTCAAGGCTGCAGTGAGCCATGATCACACCACTGCACTCCAGCCTGGGTGACTGAGCAAGAACCTGCCTCAAAAAAAAGACGAACAGAAAGAAGCAATTACTGTGAATGTCAGGGTTGCGGAACACTTCTGGAGAGAAGGGAGGGTCTGGCATTGTGCCCATCTCCAGCCCCTTCTGGAAGTCCAGAGTCTAGTGGGGAAGACAGCAGCACAAGTGGAGATTCAGGCCGCAGCACCAGGAAGTTCCCTTCCACCTTCCCGCCTCCTTGCCCTTTCCTTTGGGGAACGGGAGCATGATTTTCTTTCTTCTTTGCCTTTCTAACTAGATAGTGCTTCTGATGGGAGAATTCATAGACAGGATGTATAGCATCAACATCCACAGCCAGCTGGAATTGACAGCTTTTTTGATACCCGAGTCAGGCACATCCTGGATTCCTCTGCTAAGTACACCTGGATGCTGCAGCTGTCCAGGATTCTCAGCCACATGCTCAGTGCCCACTCCCAGATCCTGGAAATCCCCTGACATTTCCTCCAAAAGGAGAAACACTCACTCACAATTCTGCATAGAAAATGTCTCTATGTGTCTTTTTTTTCTTTTTCTTTCTTTTTTTTTTTTTTTTGAGAAAGAGCCACTGTGTTGATCAGACTGTAGTCCAATGGTGTGATCTCAGCTCACTGCAACCTCCACCTCCCAGGCTCAAGCAGTTCTCCTGCCTCAACCTCCCAAGTAGCTGGAGTTACAGGCACCTGCAACCATGCCTGGCTAATTTTGTGTTTTTAGTGGAAACGGTTTCACCATATTGGTCAGGCTGGTCTTGAACTCCTGGTCTCAAGTGATCTGCTCTCCTAGATCTTCTAAAACGCTGGAATTACAGGCATGAGCCACCATGCCCGGCCATTTCTGTGTCACCCCCCCTAGGCCAGCCTCTGCATGTTTGGGCTTGAGGAGGCTGTGGCTGTCCACCTGGCTGCCTGTCATCTTTAGTCTCTGTGTCTCCACGATTTTTCTCAGCTACCCACAAATGCATTTTCTTTTCTTTCTTTTGTTTTTTTCTAGAGATGGAGTTTTGCTCTGTCACCCAGGCTGGAGTGCAATGGCATGATCTCGGCTCATTGCAAACTCTGCCTCCCATGTTCGAGCAATTTTCCTGCCTCAGCCACCCAAGTAGCTGGGACTAGAGACATGTGCCACCATGTCGGGCTAAGTTTTGTATTTTTAGTAAGATAGGGTTTCATCATGTTGGTCAGGCTGGTTTCAAACTCCTGACCTCAGGTGATCCACCCACCTCGACCTCCCAAAATGCTGGGATTACAGGCATAAGCCACAGTGACCGACCTCACTTTTTAAACTCAGCCTGAGTGGGCTTCTCTCGCTAGCAGCTAAGAGTTCTGACACCTACAGCCTTCTCCCACCCAGCAGGAGGTGTCTGGATGTTTCTGGATCTAAAATACAAGTGGCTAAGCCTACCAGTAGTTGCAAGTGCAGATGGTCACACAACCTTTTGACTTTACAATGGCACAAAAATGATCACATTCAGTAGACACTGTGCTTCCAGTACCGATACAATCTGTCCTTCACTGTTAGCATAGTGTTCAATAAATTGCATGAGGGCCAGGCACAGTGGCTCATACCATTAATCCCAGTACTTCAGAAGCCTGAGGTGGGAGGATCGCTGGAACCCAGGAGTTTGAGACCAGCCTGGGAACATAGTGACACTCTGTCTCTATAGAAAAGATAAAAATTAGCCACATGAAATTGTGTGCACCTGTAGTCCCATCTACTTGGGAGGCTGAGGCAGGAGGGATCACTTGAGCCCAGGAGATTGAGGCTGCAGTGAGCTATAGTTATGCCACTGCACTCCAGCCTGGGTAACAGAGCAGGACCTCATCTCTTAAAAAATAAAAAATTTTGGCTTATGCCTGTAATCCCAGCACTTTGGGAGGCTGAGGTGGCTGGATTGCGACGAGGTCAGGAGTTCAAGACCAGCATGACCAACACGGTGAAACCCGATCTCTACAAAAAATACAAAAATTAGCTGGGTGTGGTGGCATGCACCTGTAATCTCAACTCCGGAGGCTGAGGCAGGAGAATTGCTTAGAACCTGGGAGGCGGAAGTAGCACTGAGCCGAGATTGAACCATTGTACTCTAGCCTGGGAAACAGAGAAAGACTCGGTCTCATAATAAATAAATAAGTAAATAAAAATTTAAAAGTAGATAAACTATTGCTTCACAAGGACAGCATTTCTGTTTGGGGTGATGAGAAAGTATAGAAACAGATGGTAGTGATTGTTGCACAATATTGTGAAGCTACCAAACGCCACTGAATTGTACACTTAAAGGTGGTACATTTATCCAAGTTTATTATCTATTTCTACAAACATTCACGAAGGCTGGACCCCTGAAATGTCAAAGTCATGATCCAAGGTGGGAAAGGGTGAGTGGGTTTTGTTCTCCTTTTAGTACTGCTCGGTTTGTTCTCAACCTGAAGTCGGCTGGACTAACATCCAATGCTTGGTAGGGTAGGTGTATTACATGCATTTGCGGGACGAGTAGCGTGGCTCACACATGTAATCCCTACACTTTGGGAAGCTGAGGTGGGCAGATTGCCTAAGCTCAGGAGCTCAAGACAAGCCTGGACAACATGGTGAAACCCTGTCTCTACCAAAAATACAAAAATTAGCTAGGTGTGGTAGGGTGCTTGTAGTCCTAGCTACCCGGTAGGCTGAGGCAGGAGAATCACTTGAACCCGGGAGGCAGAGGTTGCAGGCAGTAAGCCAGGATGGAATCACTGTACTGCAGCCCGGGCAACAGAGCCAGAAACCACCACAAAAATAAAAATAAAAATAAATCGGACAGGTACAGTGGCTCATGCCTGTAATCCCAGCACTTTAGGAGACTGATATAGGCAGACTACCTGAGGTTAAACGGTCGTGACCAGCCTGGCCAACATGGTGAAACACAATCTCTACTCAAAGTACAAAATTTACCCAGTGCTCATGCCTGTAATGCCAGCCACTCTGGAGGCTGAGGCAGGAGAATCACTGGAACCTGATAGGCAGAGGTTACAGTGAGCCAAGACTGCACCACTACACTCCAGCCTGGATGACAGTGTGAGATTCTGTCTCAAAAAATAAATGAAGGCCAGGCGCGGTGGCTCAAGCCTGTAATCCCAGCACTTTGGGCGGCCGAGGCGGGTGGATCACGAGGTCAAGAGATCGAGACCATCCCGGTCAACATGGTGAAAGCCCATCTCTACTAAAAATACAAAAAATCAGCTGGGCATGGTGGCACGTGCCTGTAATCCCAGCTACTCAGGAGGCTGAGGCAGGAGAATTGCCTGAACCCAGGCGGCGGAGGTTGCAGTGAGCCAAGATCGCTCCATTGTACTCCAGCCTGGGTAATGAGAGCGAAACTCCGTCTCGGAAAAAAAAAAAAAAAAAAAAAAAAAAAAAAAAAAAAAAAAAAAATTACCCTGCCTCAGGTATTGTGTTACAGAAGCAAAAAATGGACTAAGACGCAAATGTGGGAAACAACTCTCTGAAGGTGTAGCGAAAACGGTACTGACCTAAGTCTCTTTAACAATGAACAGAATCTGTAGGCTGAAGGAAAATAAACTATACTTCATCATTGGATTCCATTTTATAGTTCTTTCCAACAGGGTAATGGTGAACAACTGTAAAACTACAGTATCTGTATCTGGAATCAAACAATGAGTTATATAAGTCACAGATGGTAGGAACCAGGTCCCTCACTGTTGAAGTGGGAGGTTATAAATTAGCAAGGGGAGAAGGGTAGATTCATGTGATAGTAGATCAGAGGTGAAGACATCAACATAAACTTGTGTTTAGTTTAATACAGATACATACAGTTCCACATCGAAACCTTCCTAACTAGGTGTGTATAGGTAGGTGACATACACACACATACTTCCTAGCATTGCTAATGAGAGACTAGACACAATGTGCTCACTCAGCAGCCAGATACAAGTTTTCCTACTGTTCTGAAAGGAATCAGGCTCATTTAAGAAATGTCTGATACTAGAACTGGGACAGTAAATATATGAGCCAGGATAATCTTGAAGTATCAGAAAGTAAGTACTAAAAAAAAATTGAAATATGTCAAAGGAAAATTGGAGCCAATAAAAAGAGCTACCGCTGGCCAACACAGGAATGAACTGTTCAACATACTGCTGCAGTGTTTAATACTAACTAAAGCTTCAAGTAATTATCTATGTGTCTCCATTTGTATGTGTAAGTGAATAAGCAAATGGAGTTGAATAGAAATCTCCTTTGCAAAAGAATTCCAAATACTTAATGTAGACACTCAGCCATCAAGAAGGTGGAGCTAACGCCTCACTCCTTGAATATGGGCTTTACATATGTGTGAACTTATTGTTCACAATTTTTTTCTTGTGCTGTGGATGTGTCCTGGGTTCATCCTCTAAAATGCTGTTCACCTTAGACCAGGAAAAAAAAATAATAACCTTACAGATTCTATTTCAATTCATAGATATTTTAACAAGAGTGACTTTGTAAAAATATGTTCCAATGGCTGATTGACTCATTGTGACTGGATCACTTATTCCAAATATTTCTTGTCTGTTTTTTCCAGTGTCTACCTTTTAGCCATAATACACCAGAATCAAATATTGGCCACTGGGAAAAAAATATTTAAAGAAAAAAAGAATGTGAACCGAACTTGTGACCATGATAATTCAATGTCTCACCGCAACACTTGCTAAAACAGAAAAGTTTAAAAGGATATTTAAAGTCAATTTCCTCAATAGAGCTTTGAAGAAAATGAGGAAACTAGAGAAACAAAATTGGCAGGACACCCTATGGGTGATTTTAGATGTTTCTATGTTTTATAGGGAAAAAATACTTTACATTTAAAATAATCACAAAGAATTATTGGAAACTCAAGCTCTGGAATGTTTCTAAATTTAGTTGAACTTCTATGTAATTCTGTCTATTTAGCTAGTCATGAAGTTGATACTTTTTTAAAAATCTCTGCCTTATTTGTGTAATAAAATACACAATGAATAATTAATGCTCATAGGAAAACATGTTTGACCTTGTGAAAAGAAAATAAATCTTGGGGAACCAAAATCACTACGCTAAAGGGAAAAGTCAAGCTGGGGACTGCTTAGGGCAAACCTGCCTCCCATTCTATCCAAAGTCACCCATCTGCTCACCAACATAAAAGCATATCTGAATGCCTCATTTGGAAAGGGTAATCAGCAACTCAAAAGAATGAAACCATTCATCGTTATCTACCTATGATCTGGAAGGCCCCTGTCTGGCCTTCTCTTCAAGTTGTCTCACCTTTCTGGACTGAACCAATGTACATCTTACACATAATGGTTGAAGTCTCATGTCTCCCTGAAATATATAAAACCAAGCTGTGCTCCTACCACCTGGGGCACATGTTGTCGGGACCTCATGAGGATACATCACAGGGGCGGGTATCCTCAAACTTGGCAAAATTAACTCCCTAAGAAATCTGAGACCTGTCTCAGATTTTTGGGGTTCATACATGTAATGTAGGTTGTTAATGTTTGTAAAACACACATTATTCTATCTACTATTAAAACTATACTACCAATTAACCTTAGACTTTCTCAACAAAATAAAAATGTTGAGGTACAAATAATATATTGACATTTAAATAATGTTGCAAGTTTTCATATGCCTACATTTTATTATTTAATATGCCTGTTTTGACTACTTTAAAGCTATAAGAAAAATGAGTAATTAAAACATGAATAAAAGTGTTTACAGAGGGTGGACATGTTTTCTCCAGCCTCAGGATTGGGGTGACTTGAAAGGCACCTGCCCATCCCCAGCTTTCATCCCAGCTGTCCCGATGGTGGCTCTAAGCATTTCTCCTTTCTCTATATGAAGACCTCACCGCCAAAACAAACCCAAATCTTACAATATGTTAGGACACGCTACAATGATGAGCAGCCAAAGCCTCAAGCAAGGGATGCTTCTGAAAACAAGATTTGTAGAATATAATGTGTGGAAGTAAAGCCAGTGTCAGAGTTCCTTCCTCTGCACACGGGGAGCAGACAGGAAGCTTTTGCCTCACCTTCCTCACGTGGCCTGCAGTCACGTCTCCCCAGGCCAGACTTGAGGAGAACAAAACTTTGGTCTTCACTGTGGACATGCTACCAGGTGCTCCAAAGCCATGGCCTCTCATCAGGTGGGTCCTGAGGAGAACAAAGCTCTGCTTCTAATCCTAACCTCTTCCCTAGACTTTGACCCTGACACTAAACCCTGATCCATACCCTGGTCTATAATTCTGACCCTAACTTTGACCCTGACTTTTATCTTGACCCTGACCGTGACCCCACCTCTAACCATTCTTCCAGCCCTGACCCTGACTCAGACCCAGACCCCAATTCTAACCCTATTATTATCACTACAATCTATCTCTAATCTTACCCTCTAGTGCCAAACAGCTGTACCCAAAAGCACTTTTTGATTATTTAACTTCTTTTCCTTGAATTCTCTAAGGACATCCTAAAGGAGATGTCATTATGTATTCTGCAGTCCCTCTGAGTGGTATGGCTTCAGATAAGAAGTTCTAACACTTTGCAAGACAGAAGAAGTGTGAAGGGTAGCAGCACTGGGTTGTCAGGAATGCATGCTGGCATGCTGGCATTCACGATAGTCATTGGCACTGTTCTCCACATATTTTCAGTTCATTTTTTATCAACGCATTCTGACTGTTCCATCCCACCTACTTAAATGTTTGCATGGCCACATGACTTTTTTTTTTTTTTTTTTTTTGCCATTGGAGGTTAGAAGACATAATATGTGACTTCTTCAGGAGAAATCTCCAAGAAACAGTTCTATCCAGCATGCTTTTTGTCTTTTCTAGAGCAATGGGGATCTTACTGATGGTACCTCCTTCAGCCTCGATTCCTGTGTTAGGACGACACAGCACAGAGCGACCACTCACCTGACCCATGATGAGATGCAAATACATGAGGAAGAAGATTTTTGAGCCACTGAAACTTGGAGGTTGGTTGTCACCGTGGTTTAACCAGCCCGCACTGACTGATGCAGGGCTGAAGAATGAGTCAGAACTGGGTCTGGACATGTGAAGTGCACTCCTCCAGGCTAAGTAAAGTTCAAGCCTTGTTGCAAAGGTAACAGTGAGCACGATGTGTTATTAGCATGAGTGTGGGATACATAAGGTATGTCAGGTGAGAATAATGAGAGACTCAACGTTAAAAGACAGTGCCAGTTTGAACTGTGGAGAGATTCCAATGTCCTACTTAGCATTTGAGACTGTGATGGCTGAACAAACTCATAAAGATCCCTAAATGAAGGCTTGGGATGAATATCCGAGGGTGTCTAATATACCAATTATTCATCCTAGAATGGGCAGAGTCCTTGACCCCATTCTAGGGAGACTTCCAAAAGAAAAAAGACCTGCATTTCTCCAACAACCCACACTGAGAGACTTTCCTGCACGTCTGAGCTGTGGCTAACACTCCTCACCTTTCGTTCTGTCCTCAGTGTTTTGGGGAAACACCTTTAACTCTCTCTGACTTACAGGTTAGTAAGTGGCCCTTATAATTCCCTCCAGAGATAGAAAAGACTAATGATGAGGGAGTCTGAGCTCACAGCAGCAAGTGGGCATGTGTGCTCAGCAGCCACGTGGCTCATCTGCTAGATTACTACATACGATGTTCTGCAATGTTGCTTAACACAACGGGACTCTCTCGCAACTCAGAAGGTTTAATTGCTCACCTGCTTCTTTTTCTGCCCTCTTGGGCTCCTAAAATGAAAAGACCTCTAGGCTAATACAATGAGTCCAAGGAGTGCCAACCGTATCACAGCAAAATAAAGATCCCTAAAAAATCCCTGGCCTAAGATGACAGCCTTGGCTGGGTAAGTCTGAATGTGCTCACAGTGGACATGGGAGCATGAAGGTGGTCAAAATGTTCACATTAAAGAACTTCCACACAGACTGCAAGAAAAGAGGGAGGAATGGAGGTGGCAGCATGAGTCCCTAAAATAATAGCAGATGTTTTGAGATCAGTTATATTCTTTTGGACAAAAATTAGAGACAGAAACCAAAGTTTAGCCTGAAGCGACAATTAACTGGGCAATGAGCCAGAGGCACATGTGGCATAGACAGATTTAAGTGTTTTCCCTTATATTAAAATAAATACTAAATTAATGTCATATAAATACAAACACTTGGGTCTACAGTAGTTTTAAAGGAGATCTCACAAATGGGTTTGGCGTTTTTTTTTGTTTGTTTGTTTGTTTGTTTGTTTGTTTGTTTTTTTGAGACGGAGTTTCAATCTTGTTACCCAGGCTGGAGAGCAATGGCGCGATCTCGGCTCACCGCAACCTCCGCCTCCTGGGTTCAAGAATTCTGCCTCCGCCTCCCTAGTAGCTGGGACTACAGGCGTACGCAACCATGCCCAGCAAATCTTTTGTATTTTTAGTAGATACGGGGTTTCACCATGTTGACCAGGATGGTCTCGATCTCTTGACCTCGTCATCCACCCAACTTGGCCTCCCAAAGTGCTGGGATTACAGGCTTGAGCCACCACGCCGAGACTGGGTTTGGCTCTTGAAGGTTAGCACTGATGGTCCAGAGAATTCATTTCGTTACAGAGAGAGAGAAAGGAAAAATTCCTCGGGTCCCTTCAGGAAGGCGTCTGGCTTTGCATCTCCTTGTATGTTTGAACTATGCATATGGCGGAAGAAGACAGAATTTCACAGATTTGAGGTGTGAAAAGTCCCTGGGTGCTTTAAGAAGCCTGGAATTCTTGGAAAAATAAGTTTGTCGAGACAAAATGAGATGGAGAAGGTTGTTATTGAAGTGAAGAAGAATTGCTTTTAGTAATCTGCTTATTATCCTCACCCTCACCCCCTTAACCTCTAACCCTAAACACTAACACTACCCCAATCCCTCATCCTACTCTTCAGCCCTGACCCTTGACACTTGACCCCAACCCCAAAACCCCAACACCGACCCTAAACTGCAAAGGACTCAGGTGTCATCCCTGCTGACTGAAAAGGACTCCCATTTCCCCTCGCTTAAAGCACTTAAAGCGGGGACAGTTTTAGCTGTGTATTCTGAAAAACTTGTCTAGCATTCAAAGCACGGACAATTTTAGCTGTGTATTTTCAAAAAGTTATCTCTACCTGCCATAGCTCATGAAGTCAAAACGAGTGATCCCCTTGAGTTGAGCATTCTTTTAGTAAAAAAGGATTAAGTTCTATTTGAATTCTGGAAAACTGCCTCTCATCTTGTCAATCAACAGTCAGTTTTGTGTGTTAATTTCTAGGAGAGGTAATAGAGTCAATCCAAAACCAAAGGTGTATTCAAGTCCAGATTGACAAGTCAAATCAAGAAAGCAGGCACTGAGCTGGAAGAGGGATCTTTTCCCAGTGGGCCTTAAGGCCCACAGAAATCCCTGTGAAGGAATCGGGAAACAGAGACAGAAAGGGACTTGCCTAAGCCTTGTCACTTGAAAGTGCCTGGCAGACTGACTGGCAGAGGGCTTGAAATCAATTCCAAATTTTCGGACGTGTAATTCCACAGGGTGCACCGCCTCCTCCAGGCCCAATGTGACACTTCAATGGCTTAACGAGACCTTGACCGGATTGATGTCAACATGAAAATACTTTAGATTCCATCAGAACTGTCTTTGGCCCATTGTCTGTAAGGAGAATGTGCCTGGTTCAAATTCTCACTTTGCTTCTCACCTGAGAGATGTGGCCTCAGTGGTCAAAGGGAAATGAGCTGGTTTCAGTCACCGCCCTCTCAATCATCATCAAGAAAAATTCCTTCAACCATACATGGATTGTGTTTTGAGGAGTGCTGGGCTTCAGCCACGGTTGTGAGTAACATGCTAAAAGAGGAAAACAGATTTGCTGCTCAGGAATGGAGACAGAAACACAGACACACAGACACACACAAACACTCAGACACACACACACAGTGACAGAAAAAACACCCAAACACAGGCCGCACACACAACTGCTCGTGTTCAGCATAATACTTAGTGGTAGGAGGTGGGCTTTGAACCCGTCCATGCTCCAAAGGAAGACATACCTTTCGCTATTTCACCCGTCTATTCTCGTAGGAAATGTGAATAATTCTTTCAGGCATGGCTCATGATGACAGGGACCACTCTCATTTCACACTCAGAGGCGGACAAGAGGACTGCAAGGACTCAGGTGTCGTCCCTGCTGACTGAAGATGACTCCCATTTCCCCTTGAACCCAAAGTCACAGCAAAAGTAGCTTTCTCTTTGAAGAGCACACAACTTTTTCAAAATACACAGATAACGCACTTAAAGAGGGGACCGTTTTAGCTGTGTATTCTGAAAAACTTGTCTAGCATTCAAAGCACAGACAGTTTTTGCTGTGTATTTTCAAAAAGTTGTCTCTACCTGCCATAGCTCATGAAGTCAAAACGAGTGATCTCTGTCCCCTTGAGTTGAGCATTCTTTTAATAAGAAAGGATTAAGTTCTTTTTGAATTCTGGAATACCGCTTCTCATCTTGTCAATCAACTGTCAGTTTTGTGTGTTAATTTCTAGGAGAGGTAATAGAGTCCATCCAAAACGAAAGGTGTATTTTGGTCCAGATTGACAAGTCAAACCAAGAAAGCAGGCACTGAGCTGGAAGAGGGATCTTTTCCCAGTGGGCCTTATTGGCCCACATAAATCCCTGTGAAGAAATCGGGAAACAGAGACACAAAGGGACTCACCTAAGGCTTGTCACTTGAAAGTGCCTGGTAGACTGACTGGCAGAGGCCTGGAAATGAAATCCAAATCTTCAGACCTGTAATTGCACAGGGTGCACGGGTGCACCGCCTCCCCCAGGCCCAATGTGACACTTCAATGGCTTAATGCGAGCTTGACTGAATTGATGTCAATATGAGAAGACATTAGATTCCATCGGACCTGTCTTTGGCAGTCAGGGCCACCGCAAGCCCCTCTTGCAGTAAGAACCCCGCCCCAAGGTGTGTGCTGAGGAGGACGCAGTTCCACCCTCACAATGCCCCCCAGTTCTGTAAGGAGGAGAATGCAACTCTGCAGACCGCTGTGACTCAATGCACGCTGGTGGTGTGACAGGATGCACGCCGGTGGAGGAGCCTCAAGAATCTGAAAGGTGGGTGTGGGGGCCCCTACTGGGGACCTGCACTGCAGGGCCCTCTTGCTCACGATGCTGTGCCCACGCCCCCTTCTGGCTAGGTCCACTGCAGGGCCCTCTGACAGTGTGGTGACCGGCATCACCTGCTGGCAGCTGGAGCACTGCAGGGCCCTCTTGCTCAGTGTAGTGGCAATATGCCCGCTGCTGGCAAACAGGGCAGTGCTACCTCCTCTTGCTCACAGTGTGGTGCCTGTGCTGCTGGGCACTCTTACTCTCCGTGTAGTGGGGTCACGCCCCCTGCTGGCCGCTGGGGCACTGCAAGACCCTCTTGCCCATAGCGTCCTGGCAACACTCCCGTGATGGCAACTAGAGCACTGCAGGGTTCTCCTGCTCATGGTGTGGTATTCGCTGGGATTACAAGCGTGTGCCACCATGCCTGGCTAATTTTGTATTTTTAGTAGAGACAGGATTTCTCCATGTTCGCCAGGCTGGTCTCGAACTCCCAACCTCAGGTAATCTGCCCGCCTCAGCCTCCCAAAGTGCGGGGATTATAGGCATGAGCCACCTAGCTCGGCCTAATTTTTTGATTTGTCATAGAGACGGGGTTTTGCCATATTACCTATGTTGCGGGGTTTCCTTCTGATGAGATGAAAAGATTCTGGAATTAGGTAGAGGAGATGGCTGTACAGCATTGTGAATGTACTAAAAATGAACTGTACACATTAAAATGGAAGAAATGGTGACTTACACAAATTGTATTTTGATTTATTTATTTATTTATTTATTTATTTATTTATTTATTTATTTATTTTGGTCTGACATTACCCTAGGCTTGTCAGTCAACATTTTGATTTTTTTAAAAAGGACAACGATGAGTTGAAACGTTTAAGGACCTATCAGTAGAAATGGTAAGAAGACAGCGCATGGCTGGGCGCGGTGGCTCACGCCTGTAATCCTAGCACTTTGGGAGGCCAAGGTGGGTGGATCACCTGCGGTCAGGAATTCAAGACCAGCCTGGCCACCATGGTGAAACCCCATCTTTATTAAAAAAAAAAAAAGAAGAAGAAGAAGAAGAAAGCGCAGAAGAAGGCAGGGCTGAGACTCAACGGAGACAGCACGCTCCCCGCGGCCTCCTGCTGTCTGCGGGGCACCTGGAGCCCTGAGGCCTCGCTCCTGCCTGACCCCCTGCCTGCTGGCTCCTAATCATCTGGCTTCTGTGGCTTCTTCAGTTCCCACTGCCCCCAGAGTGAAGGCTGCTCGTCCACACTCACCTGGCCTCGGTGACGCCAGCCGCGTTTCCCCTGCACACGCTCTCCAGCTGCATGTAGACTGAGCAGTTGACCCAGCTCCACTCGGGGTCACAGATGGCCAGGAAGTTGGGGTGCAGGTGGCCGATCGTGTACTTGGCCAGGTCCGTCAGAGACTGGCCCACAGCCGCCCCGAAGAGGAATGTCCCCAGCACCTTGTACACGGCAGCCACGTAATTATTGAAGTCAGAGCAGGAATAGATCCGGTCTGTGGGCACCAGGCAGGCTTCTCCCGCCGAGACCTGCATGTGGGGCAGCCGCGGTGACCAGAGGGGGTCCTGGTCATCCCATGGGCCCTTAGTGGGCCTCAGTCCTCCCCACGGGCCTCCCCAAGTCTGCTGCAGAGCTGGGGATGCTAAAGGTGCCCTAGCTGGGCTCGGTGGCTCACGCCTGCCAGCCCAGCACTGTGGGAGGCTGAGGCGGGAGTATCACCTGAGGTCGGGCATTCAAGACCAGCCTGAGCAACATGGTGAAACCTGTCTCTACTAAAAATACAAAAATTAGCACGCCTGTAGTCCCAGCTACTGGGGAGACTGAGGCAAGAGAATCACTTGAACCCAGGAGGCGGAGGTTACAGTGAACAGAGATCCTGCCATTGCACTCCAGCCTGGGCAACAAGAGCAAAACTCCATCTCAAAACACAAAACGGGGTTCCTATTACCCACAAGTACCACTCGGGGCAAGGCTGTGTCCCCCAGCCCCTCACAGACCTCCAGGCCACCCCCATCAGGAACCCAGGGTTAGGCTGTACCCCATCCTGCCACCCTCCCTGTCCCTCTGAACCCCTCCTGCCTTACAAGGATGACGGTGGCCATGATGGTGACCCCAGCCATGAGCCCAAGGGTGATGGTGTCTGGTCGATAGGGGTACTGGATGGAGTCATCCCCACAGTCAAATCCTCGGTTATACAGGGTGTTCACCAGCTACAGGGCAGCAAAGGACAGGGAGGCTGGAGGGGGAGAAGGGCCTGGGAGCTGTGAGGTTCTCAAACCAGCTGGGCCATGGGGCCCCCACACCCGCCTTGGCCTCGAGGCCTCCCACCAACAAGGAAGAGCTTTTCTCACAGCACATGGGAGGCCCAAGCAACACTCCTTTCCCATCACCCTCAGATGAGCACGAACTCCCCAGGCCCTCTCCCCCTCACACCCTCCCTCTGCTCCTTGAAAAACCGGGCAAGGCCGGGCACGGCGGCTCAAGCCTGTAATCCCAGCACTTTGGGAGGCCGAGGCGGGTGGATCACGAGGTCAAGAGATCGAGACCATCCTGGTCAACATGGTGAAACCCCGTCTCTACTAAAAACACAAAAAAATCAGCTGGGCATGGTGGTTTGTGCCTGTAATCCCAGCTACTCAGCAGGCTGAGGCAGAAGAATTGCCTGAACCCAGGAGGCGGAGGTTACAGTGAGTGGAGACCCTGCCATTGCACTCCAGCCTGGGTAACAAGAGCAAAACTCCGTCTAAAAAAACAAACAAACAAACAAACAAGCAAACAAAAATAATGGGCAAACACTCATCTCTGGGCCTTTGCTCAGGGAGTTCTCTCTGCCCCGAATATCTTATTTTTATTTTTAAAAGTAGAGACTGCGGTCTGATGCTGACCAGGCCCGTCACAAACTCCCAGGCTAGAGCGACCCCCCAGCCTGAGCCTCCCAAAGTGCCGAGATTACAGGTGTGAGACAACGTGCTGGGCACCAAAGTGACTCTCACTTCCGCTCAGTTTCATCTCCCCTCCCGGCTGTCCCCACCGGCGTCCCTCTCACAAAAGGAAAGGTCTGTTTAGCCGTGCGTGTTGGCACGTGCCTGTAATCCAGCTACTCGGGAGGCTGAGGCAGAAAAATTGCTTGAAACCGGAAAATGGAAGTTGCAGTGAGCCGGTCGTGCCACTACACTCCAGCCTGGCAACAGGGCGAGACTCTGTCTCAATTTATTAAAAGAAAATAAATAAATAAGTAAAAATAAAAGGGAAGGTTTGCTCTTTCTCCCCATTGCCCCATGTGGAATTACGCAGTCATCTGTGGGACACTGGACTTAATCTCCCCGCCTCCACCCGCCAGCACCAGCAGTCTATAGTGTTCAGGACAGAGACCCTGGAGGCTGCTCAGAGCCTGGCCAGGGCAGATGTTTAATAAACATCTGTTAAAACAGGCAGGACTTATTTCAACCTAAGAGCTGGCCAGAGAAGTCAGGAAAAGGCAAAAGCAGGGGCACAGCGGAGGTGCCTTCCTGCTCGCCCCTGCCCGCCACTGACCCTCGTGCCAGGGCACATGCCAGCCACACGGTAACTCAGGGACGAAAAGCTCATTCTTGTCAATTCCACACTTGCGGACGGTGTCACACAGCACTGCGGCTCCCGGGGCCCTGCTGAGCTGAGGGTGGTCAGGGAAGCCGGAGTCAGCTACAGAGGGCAGGACCCGGGGCAGCTCCCTGTTCCACAGGGCAGGTGCACAACAAAAGTGCAGGGTGTCTACCCCAGAGAATAACGAAGGCAGGGCGTCTTTGGCCCAGCAGGGCAAGGACAAAAAAGGGTGGCTTTTCTGAATTCTGAGAGTCTGAGGAGGGACAGGGAGCCTCACACTCCTCCCTGCATGCCAGCTGCAAGGGTCCTAGGACACGGCACGCCTTCGATGCTGGCTGAGTCTGGGGAAATAAAGCAGTGAAGACAGCAGAGGTCTGCCTCACAGGGCAGAAAAGGTGGAGGGAATGCAGAACAGAACCGGCAGTGCAGGGGCCCAGAGCCTAGACGGTGCCTGGAGAGGCGAGCGCTGGGGCAGAGTGGGATGCGCTGTAAGAGACCGGCTTCTGCTGGGGTGCAGGGGCGGCTGGCGCGGCTGTGAGTGACGGCAGAGACCAGGGAGGAGGCTCCTGCAATTGCCCCGCAGTGGAAGGTCAGGGTCACAGGACTGCAGCCTCTCCCCGTGGTTCTCAGCAGGCGGAGGCTCACACCGGTTGGCCTCCGTTTCTGACCTCCCTGCCCCAGTAACTCCAGCTACAGACTCAGACATCCCCATGACAACCGGCCCCGGGCTTCCCTCTGCCTGGAAAGCTCACCCTGGGGTCCCCGGAACAGGCACCTTCTCTTCCTTTGACCCCCCGGGAGGCTTCCCGCCCTCACGCTGCCCCCACAGCCCCGTCTGGAACCTGTGGACTGCACTGTGACGGGCCGCAGCTTCCAGAATGGAGGTGCCCTGGGCCTGGCCGCCACCCCTGGCACGCAGCAGCCACACCCAACCCCACCCTGGCGGCACCTCCCAGCTGTGCGGCCTCCAGCAGGCGACTCCTCGCAGCTGCCCCTCCCTCACAGGACATTTAGGGAACCGGTTCCGTTATCTGTATCCTGCTGAGGGCCTGGCTGCCAGAAAGTGCACACACACAGGTTTAAGTAACTGACAGCACAGCTGCCCGGGACATGGCACCCAGGGCTGGCAGACACCCCACGGGACATGGCACCCAGGGCTGGCAGACACCCCACGGGGACCTCGTGCTGTCCCCTTGCTCCCCCTAACGAGGGTCTACTTCGGAGTTCAGAGGGCTTGGCCAGAGAACCAGGAAACGCACTGAGGAGGAGCGCCCCCCCGCCCCCCCCCCGCGGTGACAGATCCTCGGGGCCATTGTCCCTTCAGCCACGGAGCAAACACTTGTCCTTTGTTTCCAGGACCCTGGCGGGAGGCCTCGGCGCGCTGCTTCCCGGACCTGACCCAATAACCCGCGGGACAGGTTTCGGTCTCCCGAGGTCCCAAAGCCTGGGACTCAGCTTTTCTCTCCAAGTGTCTCCCCAGCCCAAGGCACAGGGGTTCGAATCCCACCGACACGCAGAGCCTATGCCTATCTGATTATTATTATTTTTTTTGAGACAGAGTTTATTTCTCGTTGTCCATGCTGGAGTGCAATCTCAGCTCACTGCAACCTCTGCTTCCCAGGTTGAAGCAATTCTTCTGCCTCAGCCTCCCAAGTAGCTGCGATTACAGGCACATGCCACCATGCTTGCCTAATTTTGTCTTTTTAGTAGAGGTGGGGTTTCTGCATGTTGGTCAGGCTGGTCTTGAAGTCCTGACCTCAGGTGATCCATTCAACTCGGCCTCCCAAAGTGCTGAGATTACAGGGATGAGCCACCACACCGGGTTTTGGTTTTTGTTTGTTTTTTGAGATGGAGTCTTGCTCTGTCTCCCAGGCTGGAGTGCAGTGGGATGATCTCGGCTCACTACAACCTCCACCTCCCGGGTTCAAGCAATTCTCCTGCCTCAGCTTCCCAAGTAGCTGAGATTGTAGGCACATGCCACCACGCTGGGCTAATTTTTGTAGTTTTAATGGAGTCAAGGTTTCACTATGTTGGCCAGGCTGGTCTTGAACTCCTGACCTCCGGTGATCCACCCGCCTCAGCCTCCCAAAGTACTGGCATTACTGGCATGAGCCACCTCACCTGTCCACTATGCCTATCTCATTTTATTTTAAAAGGGGAGGGAAAAGAAATAATTGCATTTCCATCCTCACAGTAACTCCATAAAGGAGATAATGTCATTTACCTTTTACAAATGCGAAACAAAAGCTCCAGCTTTTTTTTTCTGAGCCTGTGTCTCACTTTGAAGCCCAAGCTTGAGTGCAGTGGCATGACCTTGGCTCACTGCAGTCTTGACCTCCGAGACTCAAGTGATCCTCCCACTTTAGCCTCCCGAGTAGCTGGGACTACAGGGGGACACTGTCACACCTGGAAAATTTGTTGAAATTTCTTGTAGAAATGGGGTCTTGCTATGTTGCCCAGGCTGCTCTCAAACTCCTGGGCTCAAGCAATCCTCCCACATCGACCTCCCAAGGTGCTGGGATTACAGGCATGGTTGTTCCAGTTTTTTTTTCCCCAAGGCCACATTAAGTTGTTAGTGGCTGAGTCAAGAGAATCCCGGGGTCTGCTGACTCCTACTTCAGTGTTTTTCCAGCTAGACTACAGCCACTGTCATTCCTGGAAGTTGTCTGACAGTGGACTGAGATGGATTATTTGGGTGTGTAGCACAGAGGAACATCTCTTAGGAGACTGAACCCTGAAGTTCTGATGGGGTCAGCATGTATTCTGGGGAAAGGTTCCATAGCTCCCATCCATGACCAGTGAATAGGAATTAGGTACCAGGCGTGGTGGCTCAAGCCTGGAATCCCAGCACTTTGGGAGGCTGAGGTGGGTGGATCACTAGGTCAGTTCAAGACCAGCCTGGCCAACATGGCAAAACCCCGTCTGTACTAAAAATACAAAAATTAGCTGGGCGTGGTGGCGGGTGCCTGTAATTCTAGCTACTCAGGAGGCAGAGGCAACAGAATCACTAGAACCCAGGAGGCGGAGATTGCACCGAGCCGAGATTGCACCACTGCACTCCAGCCTGGGTGACAAAAAAACACTCAGTCTATAAAAAGAAAATGCTGGACATTGGCCAGGTGCAGTGCAATGGCACATCTGTAATCTCAGCACTTGGGGAGGCTGTGGCAGGCAGATCACTTGAGTTTAGGAGTTCCTGACCAGTCTGACCTACATGGTGAAAGCCCATCTCTACTAAAAATATGAATATTAGCTGAGTGTGGTGGCGGGTGCCTATAATTCCACCTACTCAGAGTGCTGAGGCAGGAGAATTGCATTAACCTGGGAGGCAGAGTTTGCAATGAGCTGAGATCACGCCACTGTACTCCAGCCTGGGTGACAGAGACAGACTTCATCTCAAAAAACAAAAAAAGTTGAGTGTGGTGTGTGTAGTCTCAGCTACTCAGGAGGCTGAGGTGTGCGGATCACTTGAGCCCAGGAGTTTGAAGCTTTAGGGAGCTATGGTGGAGTCACTGCACTCCAGCCTGGGTAACCAAATGAGACCCCTATTTCTAAAAAACTAATTTAAAAAGTTAACAAAATAAGAGAGACAATATGATAGTATTCATCACCAATAAGAAATCAATCACATCACCCACTGAATCTTGCCAACATCATCAAACTCTAATGGGATGAGCATAAATCCAGCTGCAAATATGCCACAAATACAAAAGACAGAGAATGGGTTCACCTGCACCAGGGAAATCCAGACTTTGAGAAATGCTACAGGCCCAACAGTGTGGAGCCTTCCAAAATCCATCGAAAGGAAAAGGGAGAGGCCAGGCAAGGTGGCTCAGGCCTGTAATCCCAGCACATTGGGAGGCCAAGGTGGGCAGATCACAAGGTCAGGAGTTTGAGACCAGCCTGAGCAACATGGAGAAACCCCATCTCTACCAAAAATACCAAAATTAGCCAGGTGTTGTAGCACATGTCTGTAATTCAAGCTATTCAGAAGGCTGAAGCAAGAGAATCGCTTGAACCTGGGAGTCCGAGGTTGCAGTGGACTGAGATTGTGCCATTGTACTCTGGCCTGGGTGACAGA
The DNA here is from genome assembly GCF_048565385.1 of Saimiri boliviensis. Classification (NCBI taxonomy): domain Eukaryota; kingdom Metazoa; phylum Chordata; class Mammalia; order Primates; family Cebidae; genus Saimiri; species Saimiri boliviensis. Next base: position 89,945,290 of record NC_133450.1, on the reverse strand, counting down.
GCAAGACTCTTGTCTCAACAACAACAACAAAAAAAAAAAAAAAAAAGGGAAAAGGGCCGGGCGCGGTGGCTGAAGCCTGTAATCTCAGCACTTTGGGAGGCCGAGGCGGGTGGATCACAAGGTCAAGAGATCGAGACCATCCTGGTCAACATGGTGAAACCCCATCTCTACTAAAAATACAAAAAATTAGCTGGGCATGGTGGCACATGCCTGTAATCCCAGATACTCAGGAGGCTGAGGCAGGAGAATTGCCTGAACCCAGGGGGCGGAGGTTGCGGTGAGCCGAGATCCCGCCATTGCACTCCAGCCTGGGTAACAAGAGCGAAACTCCGTCTCAAAAAAAAAAAAAAAAAAAAAAAAAAGAAAGAAAGAAAAAGAAAAAGGAATACAGGAGAAACTTATAAATTGTGTCTTTTTTAAAATTTTAGTTTTTGGCCGGGCATGGTTTTTCACACCTGTGATTGCAATCTTTACACTTTGAGAGACTGAGGTCGGCAGATCACCTGAGGTCAGGAGTTTGAGGACAGCCAGGCCAACATGGTGAAACCCCAGCTCTATTAAAAGTACAAAAATTAGCTGGGAATTGTCCCATGGGCCTATAATCTCAGCTACTTGGGAGAATGAGACAGAAGAATGGCTTGAACCCAGGAGGCGAAGGTTGCACTGAGGTGAGATCACACCACTGCACTGCAGCCTGGGTAGAGTTTAAAAAAAAGAAGAAAATTAGGTTTTGTAGAGACAGGAGTCTCCCAGTGTTGTCCAGGTTGGTCTCAAACCTCTGAACTTAAATGATCCTATCACATCAGGATTACACGTGTGAGGACTCACCCAGCCAACAAACTTGGAGAGTGAAAGAGGTTTAAAAGACATAACAATGCTGGGGAACAGTTATGGGCTAGAGATGCATACTAGGACGGCTCTACTCTAAAGAAACACAAAGAGGCCAGGTGTGGTGGCTCACACCTGTAACGCCAAATCCTTTGGGAGGCCGAGAAGGGAGGATCGCTTGTGCCCAGGAGTTTGGGACCAGCCTGGCAACATAGTAAGACCCTGTCTCTACAGGAAAAAACAAACTTTTTAAAAATTAACCCAGAATGGTGGTGTACACCTATAGTCCCAGTTACTCAGGAGGCTGAGGGGAAATGATCACTTGAGCCCAAGAGGTCAAGGCTGCAGTGAGCCATGATCAGACCACTGCACTCCAGCCTGGGTGACTGAGCAAGAACCTGCCTCAAAAAAAAAGACGAACAGAAAGAAGCAATTACTGTGAACGTCAGGGTTGCGGAACACTTCTGGAGAGAAGGGAGGGGCTCACATTGTGCCCATCTCCAGCCCCTTCTGGAAGTCCAGAGTCTAGTGGGGAAGACAGCAGCACAAGTGGAGATTCAGGCCGCAGCACGAGGAAGTTCCCTTCCACCTTCCCGCCTCCTTGCCCTTTCCTTTGGGCAACGGGAGCATGATTGTCGTTCTTTGCCTTTCTAACTAGATCGAGTTTCTGATGGGAGAATTCATATACAGGATGTATAGCATCAACACCAACAGCCAGCTAGAAGTGATGGCTTTGTTGATACCCCAGCCAGGCACATCCCCGATTCCTCTGGTAAGTACATCTGGATGTTGCTGCTGTCCAGGATTCTCAGCCACATGCTCGGTGCCCGCTCCTAGATTCTAGAAATCCCCTGACATTGCCCCCAAAAGGAGAGACACTCATTCACAATTCTGCACTGATATTGTCTCTATGCAGAGCTCCTGCCTCAGCCTCCCAAGTAGCTGGAGTTACAGGCACCTGCAACCATGCCTGGCTAATTTTGTATTTTTAGTGGAGACAGGATTTCACCGTATTGGTCAGACTGGTCTTGAACTCCTGGTCTCAAGTGATCTGCTCACCTTGGCTCCTCAAATGCTGGCATTACAGGCATGAGCCACCACACCTGGCTATTTCTGTGTCACCCCCTAGGCCAGCCTCTGCATGTTTGGGCTTGATGAGGCTGTGGCTGTCCAGCTGGCTGCCTGTCATCTTTAGTCTCTGTGTCTCCTCGATCCTTCTCAGCTGCCCATACATTCATTTCCTTTTTTTTTTCCTTTTTCCCTTGAGATGAAGTTTTGCTCTGTCACCCAGACTGGAAAGCAATGGCATGATCTCGGCTCACTGCAACCTCCGCCTCCCATGTTCAAGCAATTTTCCTGCCTCAGCCACCCAAGTAGCTGGGACTACAGACACGTGCCACCAAGCTGGGCTAATTTTTGTATTTTTATTAAGATAGGGTTTCATCATGTTGGTCAGGCTGGTCTCAAACTCCTGACCTCGGTGATCCACCCACCTCAACCTCCCAAAGTGCTGGGATTACAGGCATAAGCCACAGTGCGCGGCCTCAGTTTTTAAACTCGGCCTGAGTGGGCTTCTCTCACTAGCAGCTAAGAGCTCTGACTCCTACGGCCTTCTCCCACCCAGCAGGAACTGTTTGGATGTTTCTGGATCTAAAATTCAAGTGTCTAAGCCTACCAGTAGTTGCAAGTGCAGATGGTCACACAACTTTTTGACTTTACAATGGCACAAAAATGATCACATTCAGTAGACACTATGCTTCCAGTACCGATACAATCTGTCTTTCACTGTTAGCATAGTGTTCAATAAATTGCATGAGGGCCAGGTGCAGTGGCTCATGCCCTTAATCCCAGTACTTCAGAAGCCTGAGGTGGGAGGATCGCTGGAACCCAGGAGTTTGAGAGCAGCCTGGGAACATAGTGACACCCGGTCTCTATAAAAAAGATAAAAATTAGCCACGTGCAATTGTGTGCACCTGTAGTCCCATCTACTTGGGAGGCCAAGGCAGGAGGGATCACTTGAGTCCAGGAGATTGAGGCTGCAGTGAGCTATAATCATGCCACTGCACTCCAGCCTGGGTAACAAAGCAGGACCTCATCTCTTAAAAAATAAAAAAATCTAGGCCGGGTGCGGTGGCTCAAGCCTGTAATCCCAGCACTTTGGGAGGCCGAGGTGGGTGGATCACGAGGTCAAGAGATCGAGACCATCCTGGTCAACATGGTGAAACCCCGTCTCTACTAAAAAATACAAAACAACTAGCTGGGCATGGTGGCACGTGCCTGTAATCCCAGCTACTTAGGAGGCTGAGGCAGGAGAATTGCCTGAGCCCAGGAGGCGGAGGTTGCGGTGAGCCGAGATCGTGCCATTGCACTCCAGCCTGGGTAACAAGAGCGAAACTCCGTCTCAAAAAAATAAAAAAATAAAAAAATAAAAATTTAGGCCAGGCATGGTGGCTTATGCCTGTAATCACAGCACTTTGGGAGGCTGAGGTGGATGGATCACGACAAGGTCAGGAGCTCAAGACCAGCATGACCAACACGGTGAAACCTCATCTCTACTAAAAATACAAAAATTAGCTGGGTGTGGTGGCATGCACCTGTAATCCCAACTCCGGAGGCTGAGGCAGGAGAATTGCTTAGAACGTGGGAGGCAGAAGTAGCAGTGAGCCGAGATTGCACCATTGTACTCTAGCCTGGGAGACAGAGAAAGACTCGGTCTCATAATAAATAATTAAATAAAAATTTAAAGGTAGGTAAACTATTGCTTCATGAGGACAGCATTTCTGTTTGGGATGATGACAAAGTTTAGAAACAGATGGTGGTGATGGTTGCACAATATTGTGAATCTACCAAACGCCATTGAATTGTACACTTAAAGGTGGTACCTTTATCCAAGTTTATTATCTATTTCTACAAACATTCACAAAGGCTGGACTCCTGAAATGTCAAAGTCATGATCCAAGGTGGGGAAGGGTGAGTGGGTTTTGTTCTCCTTTTAGTACTGCTCGGTTTGTTCTCAACCTGAAGTCGGCCGGGCTAACATCCAATGCTTGGTAGGGTAGGTGTATTACATGCATTTGCGGGCCAGGTATGGTGGCTCACACATGTAATCCCTGCACTTTGGGAGGCTGAGGTGGGCAGATTGCCTAAGCTCAGGAGCTCAAGACCAGCCTGGGCAACATGGTGTAACCCTGTCTCTACTAAAAATACAAAAATTAGCTAGGTGTGGCAGGGTGCCTGTAGTCCCAGCTACCCGGTAGGCTGAGGCAGGAGAATCACTTAAACCCGGGAGGCAGAGGTTGCAGGCAGTGAGCCAAGATTGCATTACTGCGCTGCAGCCCGGGCAACAGAGCCAGACTCCACCTCCAAAAATAAAAATAAAAATAAATAGAACAAGTACGGTGGCTCACACCTGTAATCCCAGCACTTTCGGAGACTGATATAGGCAGACTACCTGAGGTCAAAAGGTCGTGACCAGCCTGGCCAACATGGTGAAACCCAATCTCTACTAAAAATACAAAATTTACCCAGTGCTCATGCCTGTAATACCAGCCACTCGGGAGGCTGAGGCAGGAGAATCACTGGAACCTGATAGGCAGAGGTTGCAGTGAGCCAAGACTGCACCACTGCACTCCAGCCTGGATGACAGTGTGAGACTCTGTCTCAAAAAATAAATAAATGCATTTTCAACTTAGTATATTTTCACTTCCCCCACCCCCAACCAGAGACAGGATCTCTGTGTTGCCCAGGCTGATCTTGAACTCCTGGGATCAAGCAATCTTCCCACATTGACCTCCCAAAGTGCTGGGATTACAGACGTGAGCTACTGCAGTTGGCTGCTATTACCCATTTATAATATATTTATGGGTACATGACCCCATCATGAGTCAAGGAGCATCTGTAATCATGCTGAAAATGGGGGCAGCTTGTGTGATGATATGGGGGAGTGTCACAAAAGGGGACCAGGGCCTGCAGGGGGACACCACAGGCTGCCTCTGGCTCAAACCCAGGGCTCCTTTCTCTGTCTCCTGCTGCAGGACAGACCCCAGGCTCGCAGCTCTGCAAATCCACACTGTCTGCACTGCAGGACTGCAAATCCACAGCTGGGGGTTGTGGGTGATGTTGGAGCAGGAGCAGGGCAGGGGGGACACATCAGGGGTTGCACCTGCAGTCACATTGGCAGAGCAAGTTCGTTTTTGTTTCTTTTTTTTTTTTTTTTTTTGAAATGGAGTTTCGCTCTTGTTGCCAAGGCCGGATTGCAATGGCATGACCTCGGTTCACCGCAACCTCAGCGTCCCATATAAGGGATTCTCCCCCATCACCCTCCTGAGTAGCCGGGATTACAGGCATGCACTAGCACACCTGGATGATTTTGTATTTTTAGTAGAGATGGGGTTTCACCATGTTGGCCAGCTGGTCTCAAATTCCTGACCTCGAATGGTCCACCTGCCTCCGCCTCCCAAACTGCTGGAATTACAGGCGTCAGCCACTGCACCTGGCCCTGGTTTCCCTGTCCTCCCTGCTGGCTCTGTACAGCCTCAGCTTCTCTTCCCCCGACCCCTAGGTGATAGTGAGCAATCCCCACTTCCTGAGGTTCTAGGCCACCTTCCATGAGAGCTGTTACAAGTTACATGGGAACATCAAGTACAATCTGGTGAGCCATGTCCCCACCAAACCTCACCGCATGTCCGCCGAGAGCTCCCTCTTTCTTCTTCCCTTACCAGTTTAAAGAGCTGAGGAATTTCCAAACACAGCCCCTATCCCTGCCCCGTGGTCTCAGTGGTCAATGGGAAATGAGCTGGTTTCAGTCACCACCCTCTCACTCATCATCAAGAAAAATTCCTTCAACCATACATGGATTGTGTTTTCAGGAGTGCTGGGCTTCATCCACGGTTTTGAATAACATGCTAAAAGAGGAAAAAAGATTTGCTGCTCAGGAATGGAGACAGAAACACAGACACACACACACACACACACACACGCAGTGACACAAAAAACACCCAAACACAGGCCGCACACACAACTGCTCGTGTTCAGCAAAATACTTCGTGGTATGAGGTGGGCTTTTGTCCCGACCTGCAGGACAACAACAGGAGCCCGAAGGGAGGGAGTGGGGATGGATGGGCAGGAGACGCGAAGAATGGAGACAAGATCGGAGTCTGATCAAGTCTCGTTTATTGTTGCTGAGCTCACAGCTTAAATAGGCCAGGCAGGGGGGCGGGACAAAGGAAGCTTGCAGTTGGGAAATTCCGGCCAGGTGTGCCAGGTGCCGCTATCAGCCTCGTGCCGTCCACGGGCTGGATCTAAATCATCAGGACTTGAGTCTTCCACAAGTGGCACCTGGGCTTTCTTGGCCCCAGGATTTGGCCTGTGCTGCTTCCCACAGGTCCCCCTTTTTTATTTTATTAGGCTGAGTGGTAGTTACGCCCGCGGGAACCGTGCCTGTCTTAGGTCAGAGGACCCCACATGAGAGAACATTGACTCCTTATTCATCATGGGGAGGGGAAAAACACTTTCCTCCTTATCTTAGGTGGAGTGTCCTTACTCATGCTCCTCAGTTGCCCGTCATTGGCTAACCGGTTCAGCTCGCTGGGTGACCTGAGAGGAAAGGTATCAAGCTCCATCTCTAGGTCTGCCATCTCCAGCCTGTGGTAATGGACCTGAATGAGCTGCATCTTTATGGCCTCAATTTGTGATCTTGAGAAGCTCCTGAGTTTGCTGAATATAACAGGACCGATTAGACAATAAGAACCTGCAAGCCCTGCATGGCTAGGCTACTACATCCCAGAACAATTCCACATGTGCCATCTGGCAGTGGTCCAAAAACACCAGTAGGCAAAGCCTGGACCCCCATTTCAGGTGTTAATACTGTGTGGGTGGAGGAACAGAGGTCCAGTCCTGCGCTTCCTTTCGTGGCTCTGTAAAGGGTAGAAACGGACTGTTGCTGGGAGTTTGATGGCTCTGTGGGAAAAAACTGACTGCCCCAAAAATTTATTTCTGGTTCGAGGCCTGGGGCTGGCCCCTGTGCCCGTTTCCTGACCGTGGAAGAAGCGGTTGTCCCTGGGAGTCCCTTACTCTTTTCCAACATCTTTGATCTATGGTTCCTTCTTGAGGGAACCAGGGACAAATATCCTTAATATAATCAAAATATTTAATTAACCGGTTTACTTTCACCTTTACTCCTCGCGCCTTTAATGCTATGCTGAGTTCTTCTACAAACAACTCATGCTTACTAATTTCCTGACCCATAATATCGTCGCCCGCTTACCAGAGAGCAAGGCCGCAGCAGGTTCCTGCGGAGACGACTCCTCTGGATTTCTTCCTTCAATCCGGCCGGCTTCGACGACGTCCCTCACTGTGTCCCTCTTACTTCGGGTCCCTGTTCGGGCGCGAAACTGTCCCGACCTGCAGGACAACAACAGGAGCCCGAAGGGAGGGAGTGGGGATGGATGGGCAGGAGACGCGAAGAATGGAGACAAGACAGGAGTCTGATCAAGTCTCGTTTATTGTTGCTGAGCTCACAGCTTAAATAGGCCAGGCAGAGGGGCGGGACAAAGGAAGCTTGCAGTTAGGAAATTCCGGCCAGGTGTGCCAGGTGCCGCTATCAGCCTCGTGCCGTCCACGGGCTGGATCTAAATCACCAGGACTTGAGTCTCCCACAAGCGGCACCTGGGCTTTCTTGGCCCCAGGATTTGGCCTGTGCTGCTGCCCACAGGCTTTGAACCCGTCCATGCTCCAAAGGAAGACACACCTTTTGCTATTTCACCCGTCTATTCTCGTAGGAAATGTGAATAATTCTTTCAGACATGGCTCATGATGACAGGGACCACTCTCATTTCAGCCTCAGAGGCAGACAAGAGGACTGCAAAGGACTCAGATGTCGTCCCTGCTGACTGAAGAGGACTCCCATTTCCCCTCGAACCCAAATTCACAGCAAAAGTAGCTTTCTCATTGAAGAGCACACAACTTTTTCAAAATACACAGCTAAAGCACTTAAAGTGGGGACCGTTTTATCTGTGTATTCTGAAAAACTTGTCTAGCATTCAAAACACGGACAGTTTTAGCTGTGTATTTTCAAAAAGTTATCTCTACCTGCCATAGCTCATGAAGTCAAAACGAGTGATCTGTGTCCCCTTTAGCTGAGCATTCTTTTAGTAAGAAAGTATTAAGTTCTATTTGAATTCTGGAAAACTGCCTCTCATCTTGTCAATCAACTGTCAGTTTTTTGTGTTAATTTCTAGAAGAGGTAATAGAGTCAATCCAAAACCAAAGGTGTATTCAAGTCCAGATTGACAAGTCAAATCAAGAAAGCAGGCACTGAGCTGGAAGAGGGATCTTTTCCCAGTGGGCCTTAAGGCCCACAGAAATCCCTGTGAAGGAATCGGGAAACAGAGACAGAAAGGGACTCGCCTAAGGCTTGTCACTTGAAAGTGCCTGGCAGACTGACTGGCAGAGGGCTGGAAATTAAATCCAAATCTTCGGACGTGTAATTCCACAGGGTGCACCGCCTCCCCCAGGCTCAATGTGACACTTCAATGGCTTAACGAGAGCTTGACCGGATTGATGTCAACATGAAAAGACATTAGATTCCATCGGACCTGTCTTTGGCCCATTGTCTGTAAGGAGAATGTGCCTGGTTCAAATTCTCACTTTGCTTCTCACCTGAGAGATGTGGCCTCAGTGGTCAATGGGAAATGAGCTGGTTTCAGTCACCACCCTCTCACTCATCATCAGGAAAAATTCCTTCAACCATACATGGATTGTGTTTTCAGGAGTGCTGGGCTTCATCCACGGTTCTGAGTAACATGCTAAAAGAGGAAAAAAGATTTGCTGCTCAGGAATGGAGACAGAAACACAGACACACAGACACACACACACACACACACACAGACACAGCGACACAAAAAACACCCAAACACAGGCCGCACACACAACTGCTCGTGTTCAGCAAAATACTTAGTGGTATGAGGTGGGCGTTGAACCCATCCATGCTCCAAAGGAAGACACACCTTTTGCTATTTCACCCGTCTATTCTCGTAGGAAATGTGAATAATTCTTTCAGACATGGCTCATGATGACAGGGACCACTCTCATTTCAGCCTCAGAGGCAGACAAGAGGACTGCAAAAAACTCAGGTGTCGTCCCTGCTGACTGAAGAGGACTCCCATTTCCCCTCGAACCGAAAGTCACAGCAAAAGCAGCTTTCTCATTGAAGAGCACACAACCTTTTCAAAATACACAGCTAAAGCACTTAAAGTGGGGACCGTTTTATCTGTGTATTCTGAAAAACTTGTCTAGCATTCAAAACACGGACAGTTTTAGCTGTGTATTTTCAAAAAGTTATCTCTACCTGCCGTAGCTCATGAAGTCAAAACGAGTGATCTGTGTCCCCTTTAGCTGAGCATTCTTTTAGTAAGAAAGTATTAAGTTCTACTTGAATTCTGGAAAACTGCTTCTCATCTTGTCAATCAACTGTCAGTTTTGTGTGTTAATTTCTAGGAGAGGTAATAGAGTCAATCCAAAACCAAAAGTGTATTCAAGTCCAGATTGACAAGTCAAATCAAGAAAGCAGGCACTGAGCTGGAAGAGGGATCTTTTCCCGGTGGGCCTTAAGGCCCACAGAAATCCCTGTGAAGGAATCGGGAAACAGAGACAGAAAGGGACTCGCCTAAGTCTTGTCACTTGAAAGTGCCTGGCAGACTGACTGGCAGAGGGCTGGAAATCAAATGCAAATCTTCGGACGTGTAATGGCACAGGGTGCACCGCCTCCCCCAGGCCCAATGTGACACTTCAACGGCTTAACGAGAGCTTGATGGGATTGATGTCAACATGAAAAGACATTAGATTCCATCGGACCTGTCTTTGGCCCATTGTCTGTAAGGAGAATGTGCCTGGTTCAAATTCTCACTTTGCTTCTCACCTGAGAGATGTGGCCTCAGTCGTCAATGGGAAATGAGCTGGTTTCAGTCACCACCCTCTCACTCATCATCAGGAAAAATTACTTCAACCATACATGGATTGTGTTTTCAGGAGTGCTGGGCTTCATCCACCGTTCTGAGTAACATGCTAAAAGAGGAAAAAAGATTTGCTGCTCAGGAATGGAGACAGAAACACAGACACACACACATACACACACACACACACACACACACGCAGTGACACAAAAAACACCCAAACACAGGCCGCACACACAACTGCTCGTGTTCAGCAAAATACTTAGTGGTATGAGGTGGGCTTTGAACCCGTCCATGCTCCAAAGGAAGACACACCTTTTGCTATTTCACCCGTCTATTCTCGTAGGAAATGTGAATAATTTTTTCAGACATGGCTCTTGATGACAGGGACCACTCTCATTTCACCCTCAGAGGCAGACAAGAGGACTGCAAAGGACTCAGGTGTCGTCCCTGCTGACTGAAGAGGACTCCCATGTCCCCTCGAACCCAAAGTCACAGCAAAAGTAGCTTTCTCATTGAAGAGCACACAACTTTTTCAAAATACACAGCTAAAGCACTTACATCTCTACTAGATGTACGCTGTACATCTCTACTAGATGTACATCTCTGTACGCTGTACATCTAGACTAGATGTACATCTCTGTACGCTGTACATCTAGACTGGATGTACATCTCTGTACGCTGTACATCTAGACTGGATGTACATCTCTGTACGCTGTACATCGAGACTAGACGTACGCTGTACATCTAGACTGGATGTACATCTCTGTACGCTGTACATCGAGACTAGACGTATGCTGTACATCTAGACTGGATGTACATCTCTGTACGCTGTACATCTATACTAGATGTACATCTCTACATCTATACTAGATGTACATCTCTACATCTATACTAGATGTACATCTCTGTACGCTGTACATCTGGACTAGATGTACATCTCTGTACGCTGTACATCTGGACTAGATGTACATTTCTGTACGTCTAGATGTACAGCGTACAGAGATGTACATCTAGTCCAGACGTACAGCGTACATGTAATCTAGATGTACAGCGTACAGAGATGTACATCTACTATAGATGTACAGCGTACAGAGATGTACATCTAGTATAGATGTACAGCGTACAGGGATGTACATCTAGTATAGATTTACAGCGTACATCTAGTATAGATATACAGCGTACAGAGATGTACATCTAGTATAGATGTACAGCGTACAGAGATGTACATCTAGTATAGATGCTCAGTGTGTTTTGTGTTGTGTAATTCCATTAATACATATTATGCCAATTAACACACACACACTGGCAAAACCTCAAGCAGGCCAGTGCTGTGCTGGCCAGTTGGGCACCAGCATTCTGATATCTGGGAGATCCCTTTCTCCTTTGTGCTCCTCCGGCCCTTTAAGCATCTTTTGCAACCAGTTTTCTGCATAAAATTCCAGCATGAACTACGTAAAACTGGGCCCACACCTGGTAGAGGGGCTGTGGTGAGGGGTGTGTTCAGCAGGCCTGAATTTCAGGCAGAAATCTGGGGATAAGAGAAATATTGCATTTTCTTCACCTCCCTTCCTTCCTTCCTTCCTTTCTTTTTTCCTTCCTTCCTTCCTTCCTTCCTTTCCTTCTTTTTTTTTTTTTTTAAAAAAAGAGATGGGGTTTCACCATGTTGGCCAGCCGGGTCTTGAACCCCTGACCTCAGGTGATCTGCCCGCCTCAGCCTCCCAAAGTGCTGGGATTACAGGTGTTAGCCATTGTGTCCGGCCTCTTTCCTTCTTTCTTCTTTCTCTCTCTTTCTACCCTCTCTCTCCCCTTTTTCCTTCCTTCCTTCTTTCCTTCCTTTCTTCCTTTCCTTTCTCCCTCTCTCTTTCTTTCCTTCTTTCTTTCTCTCCCCCCTCTGTCTCTCCTTCCTCCCTTTCTTTCTTCCTCTTTCTTTCTTTCTCACTATCTCTATCTTCCTCCCTCCCTCCCTTCCTTCTTTTCTTCCTTTTTTTCCCCCAAGATCTTGCTCTGTTACCCACGTGGGACTGTAATGGCACAGTCATGGCTTACTGCAAGCCCAACTTCCTGAGGTCAAGCAGTCCTCCCACTTCAGCTTCCTAAATAGCTGGAACCACAGTCTTACAGCACCACATTTGGCTAATTTTTGCAGTTTTGTAGAGATGGAGTCTTACCATGTTGTCCAGGCTGGTCTCTAACTCCTGGGCTCAAGTGATCCTCTCCCCTTGGCCTCCCAAAGTGCTAGGATTACAGGTGTGTGCCACCGTGCCCAACCACGTTTGCTTTTCTTCAATAAACTTGATTTTACTTTCAAGTCCACTGACTGCTGGGCAGTCATTGGTAGGGCTGCACTGATGTCCCGGGGGAGCATGGAGGTGCTGGTCATTCTTGGGGCCTGGCACTGGCGAGGCCCCCAGGTGACAGTGAGCAGGCCCCCGCTGTCTTAGTCTGAAGCTTCAGGGCTGCCAGCTCTGCTGGGCCTTCTCCTACTGCGAACACAGGAGTCTTTGTTCAGTGCGGGGCCCAGGCCTAGCATGCAGCCTCCCTGGGGCATCACGCAGTGCTTCCCTCTGAGGTCCTGCCAGGGAGTAGGATGCTGCTCCTGTTTCCTAGTGGGAATCACATGCTTCTCTCTCCTGTCCCTACCCTGGGAGAATTTCCTTTGGGTCTGAGACAATTGTTTCCTTTCCTCTGCTTCATGCTTCCTTCAAAGTCCCTCCATCTCTAATCATTGAGCCTATGCCTTTGGAAATAAAAGCCAGGAAGGGGACCTGGTGGGGACTACGACTTCCTGCCCTGCCTCAAATCTCCCCTGAGGTAAGGAGGCCAGGATCTCCTCTCTGCTCACATGCAGGAAGGGAAGGAGAACTCCAGGGAGGAGAATTTAAACTGATTTCCTCAAAGCTTCTCCTGCCAGAATTGAATATGCTGAGGAGCTATATCACGTCTGCAGCATTGCTGCCAGGATGCCCTGATCGGAATCTAACCATGAAGAAATAATCAAATTTGAATTGAATAGCAGTCTACAAAATGCCTGCCTGTGCTCTTCAAAAATGTCAATGTCCTGGAGGAAAAAGGCCAAGCAAGTCTTCTAGAATAAAGGAAGACATGACAGCCAAGTGCAGTGGGGATCTTGAACTGGAAGGAGGATTAGGAAAAAAAATGCTACAAAGGCCGTTTTGAGACAATTGTTAAAATCTGAATATCGTCTATATATTATATAGTAGTGTTACCTCTGTGTTGAATTTCCTCTCTTAATTGTATTGAGGTTATGCAAGAAAGCATCCTTCTCCTTACGATCCACACTGAAGTATTTCAAAGAGGCATAATGCCGTCAGTGGACTCTCAAATGGTTCAACTACACACATATACATATATACATGTTTACATACCTATACATATATGTATATGCATGTATACACAATACATATGTATTTAGAACATATGTACATATATTCAAAATTTATAGATGTGTATGTATTAAGCAAGTGAGATGAGATATTAACATGGAAAAACCCTATGTCTACAAAAAATACTAAAATTAGCTGGGTGTGGTGATGTGCACCTGAAGTCTCAGTTATTCGGGAGGCTGAGGCGGGAGAATTGCTTCAACCTGGGAGGCAGGCGGAGGTTGAAGTGAGCCAAGATCATGCCACTGCACTCCAGCCTGGGAGACACAGGGAGACTCTGTCTCCAAAACAAACAAAACAAAACAAAACAAAACAAAATCCTTGGAGTGTTATGGAGAAGCGGGGTGAAGGTAGAGCTTATGGTGAGCAAACCTCAGGCCCCAGGACCTTCTGGCAACTTCTGGGTAAAACCTATCCCTTTAGTCTTCTGCCATTTTAAAAGGAAGTGGGTACCAAATACCACAGACTCATGAAGAGGTTTTTGTTTATTTACACCGAGATTTCTTTAAAAAGCACAATGCAATATATTTCAAAGAGTTAAATTCATTTATTCATATAAAAAGGGGTGCCTTCAATAGTATCCTACTTTTTGATATTAAAATTGGCTTTTCTTTTAGAAACAATGAAAGTTTCAAAACAATTTTCTCAACAATTGCTACACACACAAAAGTTGGCAACCCTCTATCATTGCCCTAAATTATTTTGAAATTTTAATGACTTGTGAAATCTGAAAGTCTCAGAATCATCGAACTCCATACGAACCTCTTACTGGATGAAGACGTCCACAGGGAAGGCTCCATTATTTATTAATTTGCCTGGCTCACCTAAGGCCCCAAAAATATGTTTGTCAAACCACTGGACGAGGAGCTGGTGGGAGTGGGGCTTTGAAACAGGGAGGGTGGGCTAAAGCGCCCTGGTACACTGGAACTGGGAAAGGCGTTCACATTTGCTACACGGCCATGATTGCCTAATCCCAGGTAGTTGCTTTAGAGACTCTATGTCTTTGAATTGCTTGTGAGGGCAGTATAAGTATCAGTATTCTCATTTTACCACAGAGGAAATGAAGACTCTCAAAGATGAAATTGCCTGAAATTACATGGTTGGCAAAGTGCAGACTTTAGATTAAAACCCAGGGTAGTTGGATGCTGGAGAACTGATATCTCCCACCACACCACAGCCAGATCACAGACCACCAGTTAAGGACCCCTGATCTGGCAAGTTGGGAATGTATTTACCTCCCTTCCCCCTAAAAGTGCGCAAAATGTTAAAAGGGAAGAGAGAGTCACTTTCTTAATTCTCAGCACCACTTTGGTTGATGACTGAATTCCTTAGACCTAGGTCTTAATAGCTCTATTTAAAAAATCAAATTAAGGGAAAATAACAAAGAGCTAATCCAATTCTATGCAAAAGTAGCAGATAAATTATCTGTGACCACGCTCAGATTCCCTTTCTGGAGTTTTCCCCCTCTCAGATTTACTGGCTTGCACCCAAACCAGCCTCAATTTGATTTACCGGAATCCCTCAAGGCTGAGTAACTCATAATTATTCACAATTGTATGCACAGAACACTCAGAATGCAGTTTCCTTTTAGCTCTGAGCTTCTCAAACTTTAAAGTTGGGTAAAAATGCAGATTCCGATTCAGTAGTTCTGGGCTGGGGCCTGAGAGTCTGCATTTCTAGCATGCTCCTAATAAATGCTGACGCGCTGGCCCTTGGATGGCTTATTAATTAAATTAATTATTTCATATTAATTAGCCTAACTAGGTAGTTTCTGAGCTGGGACCCATGACAAAACCTTCTCTCAGGGAAGATTGTTTTTCAAGCACTTCATCCTAGCATGATTCCATCCTACGATCTCTGGGAAATGAGAGGTTGTGCTTGCTATGAGCAGAGCTTGGAGCCTCAGCAAACACGTGTGCAATATATTTGTTTTGTGTAAGGAGACCTTCTTGGGTTTTGAAGCCACATCAACAGTTACTACTCCACTAAAATTCAATATAAAAGATGGCTTTTTGTGGAAATTCCACTTCCCCATTTGCCTCAAATGTATACTTTCACTGTGAATTATCCACATAATTTAGAAAGGGCAAATGAGGCCTGTCAATCTGTGTCTAATAGTAGATTGTAGTGTAGATACTAATATAATCTTATATTTACCTTAGACCTATGTCTTTATTGAAGGCTACATAATTATATCCTGAAAAGAACCATAGTGGTCATCTAGCATCACTGTATGGAGGAATAACAGTGGTCCTCAGAGGGTGATGAAGTTGTCTGAGGAGACTCAGTGTTGAGGCTGCTGGAACCCAGAGCTTCTCAGTCCAAGGGTTCTGGGACAGGCATGTAGGTTTTGTGCCCTGCACCAATTGGTAGAGGCAATCCAAGGCATGTGAGTTCTCCAACTGTCTGCGTCCTTAAATATTCCCCCGAGGGGGATTTGACATTCCCATCTACACCTTCTTTGTGTATCTTTAGGAATCCACAGACTGCAAGGGATGGCCAGAAGGCCATGTATTTTGTGGTGACGTCAGCAGCTGCCATCTCTGAGGTCTCAGTGGTGGGAAGTTAGAAAAGAGGATAGCATAGGAGCTCGCGCTGTTGCTTAGGAAAGTCTAATAGAAAGCACACTTAAGCCTGGCTTGCTTGCCACCCCCATGTTTAACCTTGTGAATGTCAGAGGCTGAGGCATCAGCCTATGAGCTTCCCCTCCTTATGAATGAGCCTGTTCCTGGGGCTGGCAGCACAGCTCCTTCCGAAACACAAGTGGGTTCCACACTGAGCACCACTTGTCTGGATATGTGGCAGCGACTTTTCAAAATTTAAAAAAGAAAGAAAATTGTCTAAGACTGAAACAACTTTCAAAGAATTTTTATCCCTCAGACTCTTTTTCATCAATTACACATACATATATAAATAACTACCTATGCAAGATAATACTCTCTCCCTTCCTTTCTTCTTTTCTTCCCTTCCTCCTCCCTCCTCCTCCTCCTCCTTTCTCTTCCTTTCCCTCTCTCTCTCTCTTTCTCTCTTTCTCTCTCTCTGTCCCCAACCCCTCTCTCCTTCTCTGTCTCATTTGGAATTCCCTGGAAAAACTGGTTTGCTGGAAAGCAAAGTGAACCAATACAATGTATATGGAGCTATAATTCTTAGAGAATTAGAGTTTAACAAAACATACTAAAGCCTGTCATATGCAACTCAAAGCCTGTTATATGCAACAGAGATTCCACAGGACGTTCTGGTAAAACCAACCAATTAGAAGAGGAGGTTCTGTTTCATTTAACTGAATAAATATCCTTAATGTTGCAAGTTTGTATCTATCTCTTTTAAATTTCCAGTGGCCATTAGCAAACTAAAATGTCAAAGAAGTACTTTAGAAATGAAACATTTACATTTTGTTTCAATATAAAGTGTGGTCTGAAAACTTATTCAACTAAATGAATTGTTTTTGTTGGTCTGTGTTAAGTACTGAAGTGAACTAGGTAAGCATTTAGAAACTTTAGAGAAAGTAGAATAATGTAATGCTTTTTGATACTACTAATTTTAAAAAGCTGGGGGTAGTATTTCTTTTTTTTTTTTTTTGAAACGGAGTTTTGCTCTTGTCTCTCAGGCTGGAGTGCAATGGCGGGGTCTCGTCTCAATGCAACCTACGACTCCAGGTTCAAGCAATTCTCCTACCTCAGCCTGCTGAGTAGCTGTGATTACAGGCATGCGCTACCACACCCGGCTAATTTTTTGTATTTTTAGTAGAGATGGGGTTTCTTCATGTTGATCAGGCTGCTCTCAAACTCTCAACTTCAGGTGATCCACCCGCCTTGGCCTCCCAAAGTGTTGGGAGCCACTGCACCTGGCCGGTATTTCTTTTTGTTCTTTAACATTTTTATTTTTTCAGTAATTAGTTTTATTGTATTCTACAAAAAAAATTGGTCTGCATCAATTGGAAGTTAAAAAAAAAAAAATTGGTCCTTTACCACAGGGAGTTTGAAAAGCCCTGGTTTAAACCATTTTCTCCAGACTTACTAGATCAAAGAAACCCTATTCAGCTACCCCGTTAATAGCCTAAGGAACTTGAGTTTTGCAGACTACATATTGGGAAATGCTACGCAAAACATTCAACCAGATGATAGTCAATCATTCTTTAATAATTTCAGAAGCAGCTTAAGAATTTGAGGGCTTCAGGCTCACCATTGAGAGCCACAGTTTTCACTGTGCTGCAGCTGGATTGCAGCCTGTTACTCAGCACATGCACGGCACAGACAACAGGCTGCAGTGTTTGCCCTGGGAAGAGCCCAGAGGTGAGTGTTAATAGCCCTGAGAATCTGAGCAAGGAGTGAAATTCGCAAAAAGCAAAAACATTTTTAAAAAGGGAGTGACGTGAGATGATATACTTAGCACTAATTAAAATTTCATGCTTGGCCAAATCAAGTACTCATATTTTAGAGAAATTTAAGACTATAAGTTATGAAAATTTTATTTCATGTTCTCATTCCTTCAAAACTGAGTTGCAAGAATTTTCGTTTTTTAAAAAAGTCCTTATTTCCCCCAAATTACCTTAGTTCAGTGCTAATTTAGTGTCTTCATTATTAATTCAAATTTGCAAAGTTAAAAGAAACCAGTTTGTCTCTTGACTGTAAAACGAAAAAGAAATGACTTTATTTTGGCCAGGTGGGGTGGTTCACACCTTTAATCCCAGCACTTTGGGAGGCTGACGAGGGCAGATCACCTGAGGTTAGGAATTCGAGACCAACCTGGCCATCGCGGTGAAACCCTAACTCTATTAAAAATATAGAAATTAGCTGGGTGTGGTGGTAGGTGCCTGTAATCCCATCTACTTGGGAGGCTGAGTCAAGAGAAACGCTTGAACCGGGTGAGTGGAGGTTGCAGTGAGCTGAGATGCTGCCACTGCACTCCAGCCAGGGCAAAAGAGCGAGATTTTGTCTAGGGGAAAAAATGACTTTATTTCAAAATTTACAATATGATTGCCTTTTAAATTCATTTCTGCCGATGTGCTGGTCCTTCGTGGGTCCTTAGCTTCGGTTCCTTTCCTTCTGTTCCCTGTTGTGTATTTTAGGAAGCTGGAAGTTTCATTTCCCAGATACTCTTGTCAGTTGGCTTTCTGTGAGGTTCTGCCCTAGGAAGCCCTGACAATAGACTGGGAAGTAGGCAGAGGAGAGGGAGAGCCTGCTTCGGGCTTCTGAGGCGCTGCTATAGGGGGTGAGGATTCCTCGGCTCCCACGCCAGTACTCAGCGCTTACTCCTTGGTGCTGCACTTGGCAGTTTCAGCATTCGTCTGTGGCTGCTCCCCAGTAGGTCCAAGACAGCACAAGAAAACCCAGCAGCAGAGAAGAGAGGATGTGCCTGGTAACCCTCTCCTCTCCTTTTATTCCACAGTCCCAGGATTGATAGTGTTTCCTCACGTTCCTAATATTTGGGTTTATCTCATCTTCCCCTTTTGTTCTTTCAGCCTTTTCAACAGTGTAGTAATGAGTTGCCTGTATGAAATCCTCTCTGTTTGAAATATCTAGCAAGGTACCCATCATTAAGCCACTCAGAAGAAAAACTGATATTGGTACCCTGTTTAAATATAGAGATATACACATGTGGGTACATATGTACGTATATGTTACACTTAATATCCAAAAAGACTGCAATTGAAAATATGTTTTAAAGTTCACTGACAAGACCTCCTTTTGCCAAAATTTGTACAAAGATGCAATTGATCATTTAGTAATGAAATAAACAAATTAAAAATAAAGGTAGCTGGATGGTTGTAGGTGAATGGGAGTGAGAACCTGTATTTCATGAAGTGTATACTAACAGATACTGGCTTTAAAAATGTATTACTTGATTGGGTACAGCGGCTCATGCCTGTAATCCCAGCACTTTGGGAGGCCAACGTGGGGGGATTGCTTAAGGCCAAAGAGTTTGAGACCAGCTTGGGCAACATGGCGAATCTGTCTCTACCAAAAAAATTACAAAAATTAGCCAAGCATGGTGGTGTGTGCCTGTGGACCCAGCTACTGGGGGCGGAGGTTGAGCCGAGATCATTCTACTGCACTCCAGCCAGGGTGACAGAGAGAAAGACCTTGTCTCAAAAAAATAAAAAAATAAAAAATTACTTAATGTATTTTCTGAATAATTTGAATAGGTGTTTTCCAAAATGCATTTGCAAAACTCTGGTTTTAGGGTAAAAAGAAAAAAGGGATTCTATGTTCATGCAAGTCTGGGATTTAGAGTGTATTTTTTACTATTTCTCTTGGCTAGTCACAAGGCTATTGGCATGTAAGCAGCTCTGAGAGCTTGCAGTAAAGGTACCTGCTTAGTTTTGTTTAAGTAAAATTTTCCAAAACTTAATTGATGAGATAGTTTCCTGCCTTATTTTAGAACTTCTTATTGGCCAGGCATTTTGCAAGAAATATTTTCTTTAATTTACTGCTTAACATACACGCACACAGAATTTTATCACCATCCCTAAGTAGACAGTGCTGGTTTTTGGATGAAAGGAAATGTAACAATGAATATTAAAAAATATAAAAGATAAATATTTCATCACTATTATGCTTATCTCCTTACACGTTTCACTTTTTTTTTTTTTTTTGCATTATAAACTTTTTTTTTAATTGCATTTTATGTTTGGGGTACATGTGAAGAACATGTAAGATAGTAGCATAGGTACACACGTGGCAGTGTGATTTGCTGCCTTCCTCCCCTTCACCTGTATCTGACATTTCTCCCCATGCTACCTCTTTAGCATATTGTGCATATTGTGTGACATGGCAATTGCCCCATAAACTGTGTAACTGGACCATACCTCGGCTTTCCGTTGAAACTGCCCTCTGTAACCCTGATGTGACAGGCAAGCAGTCCAAACCAACGCCATTTTGGCCCCTGCTCCATTTTAAGACTTGTAGTAAGTAACTGAGGTCTGTGGTTTCCACCCTTCCCAGACAATGTGTAAACTGACTCTTACCTTGACTTCTGTGAACCACTTAAGTAACAATCGGAATGTCCAAAGTCCCTTGGCCCTCGGAATGTCCGAAGCCCCTCGCCCCCACCCCCACCCAGGAGGTGGTTTATGGGCATAAAAGGTTTTGACACCCTCCTTTTGAGGCCATGGGTTAGAGAGACGTGAGTCCTCTGTGGCAGCCGGCAATGAAGACCCTGTAATTTGGCCTAGTCTTTATCTCAGTGGTGATTTCGTGCTCACTCAGTTACAACAATTGCAATTAGTACTTTTATTTTATAAGCATTTCCGTATGCATAAATAGTGAGTATATGGCTTCCTTAGACAATGCTGGCAGCACAATATGATTGACAGCCCTACCCCAGAAACTGCTTTTCTTTGCAAAATATCCAGGGATCAAAACACAGAAAGATGTAGGAGTAAGAGTTGTTTTTGTTTTTTTTTTTTTTTAGATGGAATTGCTCTGTTGCCCAGGTTAAAGGGCAGTGGTGCCATCTCAGCTCACTGCAACCTGCTCCCAAATTCAAAGCATTCTTGTGCCTCAGATTCCCAAGTAGTTGGGATTACAGGCATGCACCCATGCCCAACTAATTTTTTTATTTTTAGTGGAGATGGGGTTTCACCCACGTCGGCTAAGCTGATCTCAGACTCCTGACCTTAAGCGATCCACCTGCCTCAGCCTCTCAAAGTGCTGGGATTATAGGGATGAGCCACCTCACCTGGCTGGAGTGAGGAATTCTTTTTATTTTTTTGAAAGATGGAGTCCCACTCTGTCACCCAGGCTGAAGTGCAATGGCGTGATCTCAGCTCACTGCAACCTTCACCTTTTGAATTCAACCTATTCTTATGCCTCAGTCTCCTGAGTAGCTGAGATTACAGGCGCATGCCACCACGCTGGGTAAATTTTTGTATTTTTAGTAGAGACGGGTATTTCTTTATCTCACCACATTGGTCAGGCTGGCCTCAAACTTCTGACCTAGTGATCTTCCCTCCTCAGCCTTCCAAAGTGCTGGGATTACAGGCATGAGCCACTGCGCCCAGCCAAGGAATTCTTTAATGCTTTCCATATTTATATTTATTTACTTTTATTTTTAATTTTTTAAAAATATACTTTAAGTTCTGGGGTACATGTCCAGAACATGCAGGTTTGTTACATAGGTGTACATGTGCCATGGTGGTTATGGTAGGTATTTCTCCTAATGCTATTCTTCCCCTAGACCCCCACCTCCCTACAGGCCCCAGTGTTCGATGTTCCCCTCCTGTGTCCATGTGTTCTCATTGTTCCTCTCCCACTTATGAGTGAGAACATGTTGTGTTTGGTTTTCTGTTCTTGTGTCAGTTTGCTGAGAATGATAGTTTCCAGCTTCATCCATGTCCCTGCAAAGGACATGAACTCATCCTGTTTTATGGCTGCATAGTATTCCATGGTGCATATGTGCCACATTTTCTTTATCCAGTCTATCATTGATGGGCATTTGGATTGGTTCCAAGTCTTTGCTACTGTGAACAGTGTCACAATAAACATACATGTACATCCACATTTATTGTTAAATGCAACACTCACCTTAACCTGATAAGTAAAAATAACCAAAGTCCTCAAAGAAATTTAAGAAAGCGTAGCATATGTCTTTGTGCTTTGAGCCGCAGGATAATAACTGGAGTAATATTAGGTCGGTGCAAAATTAAAAGTAATTACAAAAATCGCAATTACTTTTGCACCAACATAATGCAATGTTCTGTGTGCCAAATGGCCTCCTGAGTATGGAGGGGACCCAAGCCAGCCTCCATGAACATCCCAGGAATCCTTCATATTTCAAGTGAACAGTGTAGAACTATGGCTCCTGGAAAAGATCGCTTGTTTCTTTTTTTCTTTTTAATTGGCCGTAAAAGAAAGGATCTTTTAAAAAATTTCTGTTTGTTCATGTGCAAACGGGCTTCAGCATACCCTGTGGCTCCAGAGATGCAAACATAACTTGGAATTTGAGTCTGGATGATTCTTAATAGGAGCCACGATTTGGATTTGGCTGAAAATTCCCAATCTGTTTTTCCAAGACAGGCTGATGACGGCTGCTGGCCAGCACTCCAGCTGGCCTGGCAGAGCCTGCTTTGTCCCGTCCTGTTTCCTTCCCTTTGAATGGGCCTTTGAAATGCCCAGCTAACAGCTGCTGGAGGCAGAAAGGCTTGGAGGAAACAGGTGGCTTCACCTGTGTCACAGTGGTCCCAGCTCCAACAACTGGCCATCCGGCTGGGAGAAGGACAGTGGGGTCAGAAAGGCAAAAACAGGGAGGAGAGGGGAAAGGGAAGCAAAAATGACAGATGTGGGAGTTGGTGGCAGAGGAAAGGCTGAAGGTGGGGAGAGCCTGGATTTTTTTGACATCATTTAGCATGAGTGAATTAAGAGAACTCACAGAGAGATGTTTAGGTGGATAATAACTCTCTGTCTAAAATATGGCCACTTAGTTTCTTAGGTTGTGTGATCCTGCAGTTCCAGAGTTTGAAACCTGATAAACTTTAACCAACTCGACCAGACTTAGACCACACACACCTTCTGGGTTTGGAGACGAGTTCTGTCTCAGACCTCCTGGCAGGGGGGCTGAACAACCCAGGGAGCTTTGGTTTAGGGTCCATGCCAAAGGCCTTGAGGGGAAAGCCAGAGAGCAAATCAAGAGGCAAAAACAGCATCACAGCTCAGAGACTGCAGGCCAGACAGGCACGGGCTTGTCAGCGTCCTGGCTGGTTCAACTTAACTTCAAGCATCTGCACCTGCCCCTTCACCGTGAATTCTAGCACCATTGATCCATTTCAGGTAAAGCCCCTGATGGGCAAGTGGGACGCCTCTAGGGCTCCACGTGATTACGTGCCTCTCCCCAGCCTTGCTTTTACTACTGGTATGTGTAACTCTTCTTTGGAGGACCGCTTTGGGATGCTGTGGCCATTCGATCACATGGACTTGGACAGTCGGAAATGCCTGGAACATTCCAGCCCTCAGCCAATGACTGCGTGGTGACTGGGTCTGGAACCTGGTTCCCTTGCTTAAGCTCTGGACAGACTTTGAGGCATAACTCACCCTCCAGAGCTCCCCTGCCAGAACAGATTAAAGCTACCTTGGTAGGATTTGCCTGAGATCAAACCTTTCCGTGTCCTGCTTCCCAGTTTCCCCTGGAAGCACTTCTTCTTCTTCTTTTTTTTTTTTTTTTTTGAGATGGAGTTTTGCTCTTGTTGCCCAGGCTTGAGTTCAATGGCGTGATCTCAGCTCACTGCAACCTCCACCATTCGGGTTTAAGTGATTGAACCTGCTTCAGCTTCCCGTGTAGCTGGGATTACAGGCACGTGCCACCACTCCCAGCTAATTTCGTAGTTTTAGTAGAGACAGGTTTCTCCATGTTGGTCAGGCTGGTCTTGAACTCCTGACCTCAGGTGATCTGCCCGCCTCAGCCTCCCAAAGTGCTGGGATTACAGGCACGTGGAAGTACTTCTCTAATAAATCATTTGCTCCTGAATTCTCCCGTCAGCATCTGCTTCGGGGGAACCCAACCTAAGACAGGCAGTTTTTAAAATCCAGGTATCCCTGAGAGAATAGTGCCTTATGATAGTAACAGGTCAGCTCTGATCTTTTAATAATAGCAGTGCCAGCAAAGAGCTGGCCTTGACAAAACCGAACTCAATATTGGTGAGTCTCAGCATTTTTTCTCTCTCTGGAGAAAGTCTCCCTGGTGTGGGGCGTTCTCCAGGAACAGCCCAAGGCTTTTAGGGCTTTGTGGATCAGAGGCTGAGAGGAGCATCCTGGAGCTGAGGGAAGCTTTGCCGAGGGCTGCCTTTGCCCAGTGGAGTGGAGCCCCAAGCACATCCCTGCACAGAGGAGGGGCTCTGTCAGTTATCTTCAGACAGCTAGGGGGCCCGTCAGGGTCCTAGGCTATGGTTACAAAACAGAAGAGCTGCTCATATTTCTGGCAACTTTTTACCATTACTCCAATCTGATAAGAATGAAAATACAAATTAGGAGAAATTCAAGGCTGAATTATTTTAATGATTTTTTTGCAATGTTTTCCACTATCTTACAGTCATATCCTATAGTAGTAATGCAAAAAATCCTTTTAATAAAACAAATGCTTTTAGCAAATGGTCTTTTCCTCTAGGAACACAGGTGTTTTGTTCTTAACTATGATTATTGCTCATATATAGGAGACATAAACACATCACACATGATGACATTTTATATATATGTATATATGTTATACATACATATATAAAAGTTATATATAAACATCTATATACACATATAACTTTTATATATAAAAATATATCATTTTACATATATAAAATATCACTTTTATATATATAAAAGTTATATGTGTGTAAATGGTTTTATATATATGTAAAAGTTATATGTGTATATATATGTTGGAATGTGTATATATATGTTGGGATATATTATAACACTTTTATCTATACATTCAAGTTATGTGTGAAACAGTGTCATTTACTGAACATAAAGGGAACCCATTTGATTAGAGCAGGGCAAGAGCTGCAGGCAATGTACACTTTCAGGCGTAAGTGAGAATGTGATGGTAGAAGGTGAAAAGCCTGAAATAGTGCTATCAGTTCACATTTATGCTAAACAGTGTGGCACCAAAGCACGAAGAATGTAGTCTTCATTTAAGCTAAATCACTATTTAGGGTTGATAGTACAGGGTTTTGTTTTTAAAATGCAAGGAAATCTAGTTACAAGTTAAAGTCCTAGATGTATGTGATTACTCATCCTTTTTTGCTCACTGTGAGGTTGAGAAAAGGTGAGGGTGTTGCCGTTAGGTTAGTGCAAAAGTAATTGCGGTTTTTACCATTCATTGCAGTTTTTGCCATTACTTTTTTTTTTTTTTTTTTTTTTGAGACAGAGTTTCGCTCTTGTTACCCAGGCTGGAGTGCAATGGCGCGATCTCGGTTCACCACAACCACCGCTTCCCGGGTTCAGGCAATTCTCCTGCCTCAGCCTCCTGAGTAGCTGGGATTACAGGCACGCCCCACCATGCCTAGCTAATTTTTTTGTATTTTTAGTAGAGACGGGGTTTCACCATGTTGACCAGGATGGTCTTGATCTCTTGACCTTGTGATACACCCGCCTCGGCCTCCCAAAGTGCTGGGATTGCCATTACTTTTAATGGCAAAAACTGCAATTACTTTTGCAGCAGCTTAATAGCTCATGAATCTTTTTAAAAACAATTTTTAAAATTATTGCGAAGTATATTACAACTGAGAACATAAATGCTGTGTACAGTTTGAAGAATAAAATTGAAGCACATTCCTGTGTACTGTGCGCTCACCATTAGAAACGGGATCTTTCTAGTACTTTTGAAGACCCACCCTCTCAATTCCGCCTCCTATCTCCATTGCATCCGCTCCCTTAAGACATAACAGATACCCCAGAATTTGTATCAGTTGCTCATTTGCTTTTCTTTGTAGCTTTACATCTAAGTATGGAGATTGCAATGATATATTGTTTTGCTTGGTACATTGTAGACCTTTATGTAAATGGAATCACGATGCATGTTTTTCTGTTGACTTTTTTTCTTTCAACATTCCTTTTGAGATGTGTTTTAGGGGAATTTGTAGTTCATTTGTACTCGATTTCCATTGCATGATTATGCCATCATATTTTATCCATTCTACTATCTTTTTTTTTTTTTTTTTGAGATGGAGTCTCACTCTGTCACCCATGTTGAATTGCAGAGGTTTGATTATAGCTCAACACAGCCTCCAGCATCTGGGCTCAAGGGATGCTCCCACCTTACCCTCCAGAGCTAGGACTGCAGGTGCATGCCACCATACCTGGCTAATTTTTTAACTTTTTGAAGAGAGAGTGTCTCACTGTGATGCCCAGGCTGGTCGCAGATTCCTGGGCTCACATGATCCACCCGCCTTGGCCTCCCAAAGTTCTGGGATTATAGGCATGAGCCAACTCAGCCAGCCTCGATTCTACTATTAATGGAATTCAGGGTGTTTCTGATTTTGTGAAACTAAAACTCAGGCTTTTGTGGATGTTCTCTTAGTGCCAACTTTGCAGTTTTCTCTGGGATATACCCAGGAGTGCAATACTGGGTAGACCCACCTTTAACTTTATAACGTGTGGGTTCCAGCCAGTTTAATGCGGGTGAGACTTGCTAGTGCTTTGCCTCACACCTGTGGCACTAACCTCTTCCCTCCTGCCCTAGATGCTCAATTCTAAAATGTGCAAGTGTTAGCTCCCTTTAGGGTAAGCTTCTAACTGATGGTAGATGAAGGCTATCAATAAACGCTGCCTCTCCTTTTGTCTTCACCATGCACAACCCAGAGTTGCATTTCATGCGGCTTCTCAGTGAGGACCCAGGAACCACAGCATCTCTGGCAGCATGCAGGATGCACCCTCATGTTGCTCTCACTTCTTCCCTGCTTTGTTCTCTTGTTTGAACTTGCCCCCTGGGGTCACTCTCTGCCTTACTTAGCTGGCTGTGTTTTCTGGGAATCCCAGAAAGGCTAAGACACTTTGATTCCACTATAAACATTTACAGCTATAAATTTTCTTTTCAGCACCTTCATTAGCTGTATTTCAACATATTTCGATTTGCAGGTTTTTTTGTTTTTGTGGAGTAGGGAGTTCTAAGAATTTCCTAGTTTTCACGATTATGTTGTCATTGACCTATTGATTATTTGTATATGTTTGTATTTTGTAGATTTTGAAAGGTATCTTTTTGTTATTGATCTCTTAGTTATATTGCGATTAGAGGTTTTTTCTGTTCAATTCTGATTCTTCAAAATTTATTGAGACTTGTTTTGTGACTTACTACATGACCAATTTTTATAAATGTTCTCTATGTGCTTGAAAAAAAGCCTTTTCTTCAGTATTGTGGGCACAATGTCTATATTATTGTCCTCTCAAATCTTTTTCTTTCTATCTTTCTTTTTTTCTTTTCTTTTTTTTTTTTTTTTTTTTTTTTTTTGAGACAGAGTTTCACTCTTTTTGCCCAGGCTGGAGTGCAATGGCATGATCTCGGCTCACTGCAACCTCCTCCTCCCGGGTTCAAGTGATTCTCCTGCCTCAGCCTCCTGAGTAGCTGGGATTACAGGCACCATTACGGCCGGCTAATTTTTGTATTTTTAGTAGAGATGGGGTTTCTCCATGTTGGTGAGGCTGGTCTCAAACTCCCAACCTCAGGTGATCCACCTGCCTCGGTCTCCCAAAGCGCTGGGATTGCCAGTGTGAGCCACCGCACCTGGCTGTCCTCTCAAATCTTCTGTATACTTGCTGATTGTTTTTCATATGCCTGATCTGTCAATTACAGAGAGAAGGATATTCATACCTCCCACTCTGATGGTAGATTTGTCCATTTCTCTTGGGCAGTCAATTTTTGCTGCATATATTTTTGCTTTATATCATCCCTTCAAATTAGTGATGGCTCAAGAATGGAGTTGAGGTCAAGAAAATGATTGTTTCAGCATTTCAAATTATCTTAGGCTGTTTTAAAAAGAAAAAAGTGGATAAGCCTTAGCTGAGTAATTTTATTTAAAGTGAGTAACAGGGTAAACAGGAAAAAAAAAAGCCCCTCATTTGTTGTTCTATATGAATATATGGATTTTCCACATAACTGAAGTTTAGGCCAATTAAATGTCTAAATCTTTAAAAAATTTAACTGTTTTCTCTCCCCACCCTTTTATTTTGAAAAATTTCAAATCTATATAAATTTAAAGGACTAGTGTAATGAAAGCACATGAAACCTGAACACCTTTGAGACTCACCAGTTATTAATGGTTTTGTCATATCTGCCTTCCCCTCACCTGATATAAATTTTTTTGGTTGAGTCATTGAGAAATAACTTGCAAGCATCATGACACTTCACTTCTGTATGTTTTGGCATTCATCTCCCAAGAACAAAGATATTGCTAAGGAATCACAATACCGCTATGACATATAAGGCTTTAATGACATATTAGGATGTTCAATAGAAAATCATCTATTACATACTCATATTCAAGTTTCCCCAATTAAGCCCCAAAATGTCCTTTGTAGTTAGTTTTTATTTAAAAATTTAGTATTCAAGTAAATTCCCCATTGCATTTAGTTGCAGCGCTTTTTAAAATTTGGAACAAGTAACCCCTACCTTGCTCTGACCTCCATTTTTTTTCTGTCTTATAAGAAATTGAGCCCTAGAGTTCAGGCCAGTTGTACTGTGGAATGTTAGATGATCTATTGGCTGGGTTGTCTGATTTTTCTCCTTGGATAGATTTAGGTTACTTTGTGGCAAGAATACTGTAGAGGTGATATTTCCCTTTCATCATATTAGGAAGCACATGATGTCATTTCCGTCCCATTATTGGTGATGTCATTTCTTTGGTCAGGTTTATTCAGGTATAATTTATATATCATATAATCTATCCTTTTTAGTGTATAGTTGCATGACTTTTTTTCTTTTTTTTCTTTTGAGATGGAGTTTCACTGTGCTGCCCAGGCTGGAGTGCAACGGCATGATCTCAGCTCACTGCAACCTCCACCTCCTCTTGTTAATTTCTAGTTTTATTCCATTGTGGTCGGAGAAGATGCTTGATAACTTTCAATTTCTGAATCTTTTAAGACTTGTTTTGTGACCTAACATATGGTCTATCCTTGAGAATGATCCATGAGCTGAGGAAATTAACTGATATTCTTTAGTAAAAAAGAATCTCTTCCCTTCCCCTCCAGCCCGGTTTTCTAGTGTTTACACAAATGGACTCTTTTTTTTAAATCTAGTCCGTTATAATCCATTACCTCATTATTAATTTTGATGCTCAAGCTGCATCAAAATTACAGGTGACCGTAGGAGCCTCTTCAAGCTGGCTCTCATATCCTTTTGGCATGTCTCTGTCAGTCTTCGAACATATCTTCACCTTCTTGAATCATAAGACTTTCCAGGCTCATCTTATGCTTTCCTGGAATTACCCATTGCTTTAAAGAGCCCTGGTTCCTTTTAATGAGGAACGGTATTTTAAAAGCAAATTTTGGGCATCCCAGTTACAGGGGTATCTTGTTTTGAAGCTCCTTCAGTGGGTATACCCAGAGTATATGCTATATTTTAAAAAATACTGGTTTTATATTACACCGGCAATTCAAACCCAACACTACAGAGTTCTTTTACATCTACACTCATTATAAATTCTCCTACAGTGAGAAGCTTGGTATTTTCTTCTCCAAAATATCAATATATCTATTTGTTTTATCCTACAATTAAATATAAATAGTTTCAGAATTATACTTGT
The DNA here is from genome assembly GCF_048565385.1 of Saimiri boliviensis. Taxonomy (NCBI): domain Eukaryota; kingdom Metazoa; phylum Chordata; class Mammalia; order Primates; family Cebidae; genus Saimiri; species Saimiri boliviensis. The sequence goes on along the minus strand of NC_133450.1, from coordinate 89,915,882 downwards.
TGCTTTACTAACAACAAACCTACTAGGTAAATTCAAGATTTTTTGCAGTTATTTTTGGTCACAGGATGTTACTCGCTTAGATGATATTATTTTCAAAAACTAGTTGAATTGGTTATGTTTTCTCTGTTGTTATGTTAGCAATCTGATAATACAATTAGATTGATGTGTGTCTGCATTTAATGTTCGGGTTTGATCCACCCATTCTTTTTTTTCTTTTTTTTTTTGAGACGGAGTTTCACTCTTGTTACCCAGGCTGGAGTGCAATGGCGCGATCTCGGCTCACTGCAACCTCCACCTCCTGGGTTCAGGCAATTCTCCTGCCTCAACCTCCTGAGTAGCTGGGATTACAGGCATGCACCACCATGCCCAGCTAATGTTTTGTATTTTTAGTAGAGACGGGGTTTCATCATGTTGACCAGGATGTTCTCGATCTCTTGACCTTGTGATACACCCGCCTCGGCCTCCCAAAGTGCTGGGATTACAGGCTTGAGCCACCGCACCCGGCGATCCACCCATTCTTTTAAATTTAATTTTACTTCTGAATGTGGATGACATTTTCTTGGTTTGGTAATGTAAGCCTAACCTTGTTTTCAGCAAGACAAGTGATAAATTTCTTGTGATCATTTCAGAGAAAGTTTTATCTGCTAGAAGTACCCCAACTAAACAGTTGTTGTTGTGTGGGTCAATTTAGTTTTGCAGAAGGGTTTCTGATGACAACTATTGGACCCAGTGACATTATAGAAACAATTATTGGTGCCCTCTTACTAGATGGTGGTAAGCTCTTTTGGAACAGACACTGTCTTTGAATCTCCAGAGCCTAAGAAATGATTAATTCATAAAAGTTATTCAAAGCCGGGCGCTGTGGCTCATGCCTGTAATCCCAGCACTTTGGGAGGCCGAGGCGGGTGGATCACGAGGTCAAGAGATCAAGACCATCCTGGTCAACATGGTGAAACCCCGTCTCTACTAAAAATACAAAAAATTAGCTGAGCATGGTGGCGCGTGCCTGTAATTCCAGCTACTCAGGAGGCTGAGGCAGGAGAATTGCCTGAACCCAGGAGGTGGAGGTTGTGGTGAGCCGAGATCGCGCCATTGCACTCCAGCCTGGGTAACAACAGCGAAACTCCGTCTCAAAAAAAAAAAAAAGTTATTCAATAAATCTTTATTGAATAAGGAGAAGGGTGAACAGATAAGTAAGTGGAAGGGAAGAATATCTCAACAAGCTAAAATGATAGGCTAACACCAATTGAATAAAGTAGGACTGAATGAAGTGTGACATTTATGTTATAAAAAACAATGTATGTATAAATGTAGAGAATGTGGAAATCCTGGCTTAACAACCATATAAAAAGATTTTTTTTGACTCAGGATATTCGTGCTGAAAAAGCTCAAAACCTTGATAAAATTTTAGACTTCCTTAACTATTTTCTGTATGTGTATAATATCAAGGTAGTCCCACTATCCATTGCTCTGAAGTGCTGTATCCAATTCCAGGTCATACACTTTTTAAGAGGGACACTGAGACAGAGGAAGCATTTTTGGGAGAGTAACCAGGAGGCTGAAGAGTCTGAAAACCACATCTAGGTACTATTATAGTTGATGGAAAATATTGGAGTAGTTTTCACTGCAGATGATTTTGAGATGAGATGAAATAAGAACCCTTCAAATTCCTGAACGATTGTCACGAAGGAAAAAGATCAGTCACTCTGTGGAGCTTTAAATAGCAGAACTAAGACCAATTCATGTAAGGTATAGAGGCTGACTTCAGCCCAATATAAGAAATTCTTACAGAGTCGAACAGAGAAGGAATGAGTCACTTCATACTGATGAGCTTCAAACATGGTGAGGTCCGTGGCATTGTCAGCTTCTGCCTCTGTGACCATCTTTCAGGAGTGTTGGAAAGGAATGTTCTGCTTGAATTAGATCAAATGTGCCTGAAGGAACTGTCCAGCTGAAAGACTCCATACTTGAGCCTTCTGGGCCAGTGTCATCAAAGAACATTGATGTTTTCTAATAATTAGATTTCTCTAATAATGGGGGAACATTTCCATGTACTTATAGGTGTGATTTTTGTGTCATTCACCAGGCAGCTCTAAATAGTGTTTACCATATTCAGATCGCAAATACTAATCCTTAAAATGCTGCTTAATATACTGCTTTTAGGGATTCACGATCAATGAGAACATCTCAGAGGGTCTGAGAAGAAAGTTGTTTTAACTTTAACTCAGAATTGCTTAAACACAGTTGTCAACGGAACTAAGTTTTCTATGCTGTTATCTCTGCTTCCAAGTTTCCTTGGTAATGCTGGCTGCTTTCTTCCTTTTTGCATCTCCTGCCTCTGAGGTCATCATTTTAGGCTGTTTCTAGTGCATAACACTGAGACTACAGTCTCAAACACAATTTTCTAAAGCAACCACAAGGTGGCTCTGCTAGTCTTACAAAATCAAGCTGCTGGTCTTTCTCCAACCTCTGTTTCCTAAGGGCCTTGAACAGGACTGTGCTCCACAAGGCCTGGGACCACTGGGTTACCTGTGTACATGAGTTAAGCTAGAATGACTGCACCTGACCCAGATGGGTGATGTGATCCAAAGAGCGTTGTAAGCACTGGGGTTTTCTGGTTGTCTCTTCCAAGTTACCATTTTAAGGATAAATTTCCTTAGAGTTCATGATTGGAACCCTCTTCTTCTAAATCAGTAAAGAGCAGAAGGCCCTGAAATCTGACAAAACCCTTTTCCTGCCCAGCCACTAGGTATTTTCAACTAAGTATATTTCATTTCCTTCCAGGTGGCTTAGCCCTCTGTGCTGATGAGTTAATTCTAATTAGCAGCAGCAGGAACAGTTTAATGGTGTTCTGATCCTGATTGTGCCATCATCAAAAAATTGATTTTTGCAGGTGTATGCATTTTAATGAATGGGAAAAATAAGCATTGTCCTCAAAGATAAGAAAGGGATGTTTCTCACCGAGTCTAAAGAGCTTACACCAGCTGTGCTGCGGGTGGGCAAGAAGAGTTAATGGCTGCCAAGGGCTCTCAGTGTCCTTGTGGTTCCCATTTCTAAGAAGATCTATGTGTACATAGACGGTACTTTCGGATATCTTTAGAAAAATCTCTCTGCTTCTTTGTATCAGTTCCTTCTGTGTTACCCACTGTGTTCTTCCTTTGTAAGTCCTCTCTACAATTTCATTCATTCATTCATTTGCTCATTCATTCAGTAGAAATATTTATACCTACTTTGTGTACAGCACATAATCTAAGTGCTGTAGTGCTATAGATTTTTTTTTTTTTTTGAGATGGAGTCTTGCTCTATAGTCACCCAGGCTGGAGTGCAGTGGCACGATCTCAGCTTACTACAACTTCCACCTCCAGGGTTCAAGCAATTCTCCCGCCTCAGCCTCCTGAGTAGCTGGGATAACAGGCACGTGCCACCACACCCAGTTAATCTTTGTATTTTTAGTAGAGATGGGGTTTTACCATGTTGGCCAGCCTGGTCTTGAACTCCTAACTCTAAAGTTTATTCTCTGTAGTTTTATTGCCGAGTTAAAAACAAGGAAACTGAGGCCAGCCCAAGAAAATTAGATGCCAATTTATCAGCTCCTGGGTGAGGTTCTGTGGTCCCAGGGAGAGGGACCAGGGAAGTCGTGCCTGACTCTTCTCAGGAGTGGGGTTTTATAGGGAGTGAAGGCGTTCAATTGGATTTGGAGAAACAGGATGTGGCCTGGGCAAGCTGTTGTTGGTAGGTAGGTGGGATTTCCGGTGAACAGGCTAAGTGCCAGTGCAGAGGGGATTTCCAAGGGTGGGGCTAGGTGCCGAGTGCAGAGGGGATTTCCAAGGGCGGGGCTAAGTGCCGAGTGCAGAAGGGATTTCCAAGGTGGGCTAAGTGCCGAGTGCAGAGGGGATTTCCAAGGGTGGGCTAGGTGCCGAGTGCAGAGGGAATTTCCAAGGGGGGGCTAGGTGCCGAGTGCAGAGGGGATTTCCAAGGGCGGGGCTAGGTGCCGAGTGCAGAGGGGCTTTCCAAGGGCGGGGATAGGTGCCGAGTGCAGAGGGGATTTCCAAGGCGGGCTAGGTGCCGAGTGCAGAGGGGATTTCCAAGGGCTGGGCTAGGTGCCGAGTGCAGAGGGGATTTCCAAGGCGGGCTAGGTGCCAAGTGCAGAGGGGATTTCCAAGGGCGGGGCTAGGTGCCGAGTGCAGAGGGGATTTCCAAGGCTGGGGCTAGGTGCCAAGTGCAGAGGGGATTTCCAAGGCGGAGCTAGATGATGGGCATATTCTGATAACAGTAATTTTCAAGCGGGGAGGGAGATGGGCATGTTTGAACTCCCGGAGAGGCAACCAGCCTTACACTAACCTTACATCCACCTGCCCCGGCCTTCCAAAGTACTGGGATTACAGGTGTGAGCCACCATGCCTGGCACTATAGGAGATTTAAAGATGAATTCCCCTGTCTCATGGAGGTTGCTAAGAGGTGAAATACACGAATACATGAAAAGTAACAAGTTATGAGCCAAAGGTTGAACAGGACAAGGAATGTGTGCTGAATATGGAAATTTCACTCCTGGATTCTCAGCTAGCACCCTGCATTATGAGGTCAGAGAGAACTCTGTAGAATCCCTTCCCGGAGGATTATCTATGTTCAGTCACCATTTATTCTTTTAAAATTGTCTATAAGTTCTCAAAAAGGTAGCATGGGAAAGGAGGTTCAGTGGTCACATGATTGCTTATCCCTGGGGTTCCAGGAAGGATGTTACTGACAAGAAGGTAATAATGCCTAGAAGAGGACTTGGAAAATGTGGCACAAGTAGAGGCTACTGGCTGACTAGAGATATTTTCCTGAGATTTCTGCTAAACAGGATGTATTGACTCTGAAATTATTTTTTGTCTTTTTCCAGGTGAGATTTTAAAAAAGTCATTCACAAAAATTGTCAACATACAAGAATAGTACAATAAAACATACATATTCCCAATAGGAAGATTCAACAATTGCTAATATTTTGCCACATTTGCTTCAACTACCTGTGTGTTCCCAAAATGTCTCTTAAAGATGTTTTCCCTCTGAAACTAGGATACAGTTAAAGAGATATGCATTGGGTGCCCTGTCTCTTTAGTCTCTTTTAATCTAGGAGAGTTCTTTGTAAAAAACAAAATGACTCTTTGAAAGGACAATGCCTCAATTGTCTTACACATTGTGGAATGTCCCACATTCTGGGTTCGCCTGTTGGTTGCCCTGCTATCCTTCTGTATGTCCTAGAGACTATAAACTTAGTCATAAAGATGATCCTGAGTCTACAGTCTTTCTTGAGACTTGCAGCCAGTAATGAAAAAGACAAGTGTTGGCAAAGGTGTGGAGAAATGGGAACCCTCATACACTGCTGGTGGGAATGCAAAATGGTGCAGCCACTCTGGAAAATAGTGTGTCTATTTCTTTAAAAGTTACAGATAAATTTGTCATACAACTTGGAAATTCCACTCCTAAGTATCTCCTCAGGAGACATACATACATATGTCCATGCAAAGATCTGCACGTGAATGTTCATAGCAGCATCGCTTTTAGTGGTCAAGAAATGGAAACAACTCAAATGTTATCAACTGATGTGTGAAGAAACAAAATATAGAACAGAACATTGTTCAGCAATAAAAATGAACTATTGTGATTCCTCAAAATGTTAAAAATTAAACTATCATGTGATCAAGCAATCTCACTTCTGGGTGTATATCCAGAAGAACTGACAGCCGTGTCTCAAAGAGATATTTTCACACACATGTTCATAACAGTGTCATTCAAAATAAACAAGAGATAGAAGCAACACAGATAATCACTGACACATGAATGGATAAACAAAATGTAGTGTATACCTGCAATGGCATATTTTAAAAGGAGGACATTTTGTATTAAAAAAGAAGGAAATTCTGTAAATTCTGTAGATGCTACAACATGGATGAAACTTGAAGTCATTAAAAAAAATAAGCCAGTCACAAAACGACAATTATTATATGATTCCACTTAAATAGGTTATCTAGCCTTTTATGCCCTACTTAGGCTGAGCTGGCCATGGTTCTGCTGGTCACCTCTGGGGGTTTCGAGAGCCCATCCCACATCCGCATTAGTGGTTGTGGCCTCTGGAGCCCTTTCCTAAACTGTTGCAAGCTGAACCGATCTTAGAACTCATGAATGAGTTGCTTGCAATAGTTTAGGAAACTTCATTGGATGCATGGTTAGCTACAGTGATAGCCTGACTTCAATGAGTGCTTTTTGTCACAGGTTTAATGTAGCTGAAAGCCCATGTGCCATATTGAAAACTCCTCACAACTGCATCCTAGTTAAACTTCATTTCTATCATCATAATAACCCAGATGCAAGGATAGGCAAGAAGGCATTATTTAGAGAAGTGGGGATGTGACCTTCATCCCCAATTCAGACGTGTGTTCTTTTGCGTTTCATTTGGTTATGTTTTCTTCTTGTGGGTGCATGTGATTTGTCACACGCTTGCCTCTATGAGCACTGGAAATGTCTGTGAGGAGACCTGGTAGCTCCTGACACCTTGAGATTAGAGCCAATTAGTGTTGTTCCAGAGCCTTGCATCAGATGATAAGCTAAATATTGGAAATACAAAGCCTTTAGCTCTGACAGGGTAAAGGTAACAGAGCCCAGATATAACTCTCTAGGTATGCCTTTGATTACAAGGAAGCTTTATGAATATTTATAAGACTTTAAAAAGGAATCTGGATTATCATCAGATGGCTTTGTATACACATAATGTTAAAATGTTTTAAGAGGAAGAAAAGGAAGACAAACACTGGGCAAGGCAGGCTTTATTCCTTTTTCTGTCCCATTAAACTGAGAGCTTTGTTGCCTCAGTATACATTTCCTATTTCTGTTATTTACTCATGTGGTCTTGGGTCAGTCATATAACCAGCAAAGGTATGAAAATATATGTTCTAATATGGGGCAGGTTCTGACCCATCAGAGGGATGGTCCCCAAGACTCCTGCTGTGCTAGGCATTAACCATTGGGAATTACTTGGTGAATTGTAGTGAGGTCTAGGATGTCCTGGGAGAAGGTCGAGGACAGCCAGGGGCAAAGAGAGGCTTTGGGACAAAAGCTTGAATAACTATTAGCAGAATCACTTCGAATTCGGGGCAACAGTTATTTACCACCTCATTTGGAACTGTGTCAGTTTTTTAACAATTAGTATGGCTGTAGTAGTGCATAATGGCCACGTATAACCTTTCCGTGGTTCCGTTCCTCATCTACAGAATGGGGATAAACCAGGCTGCCTGCCTTGTAGAGTTATTAAACTTTATATGTAGATATTATTTGAGCACAGTAAAGCCTGTAAAACAGAAATGCAGAGTAAGAGTTTTTGAGGGTCATTCCTTCTTCTTGGGGGGGGGTGGGTGGGAAGCTTTCCCAGTTGGTGAATGTTCTTTGGGGCTGAGGTTGTTAGAGGGCTGACTCCAATCTGAGATTACAGAGTATTCTGGTAAAACTAAGGACTGAAAATAGACAATGGGATGGGCCCTCTAGGAGAGCACTTCAGACAGCTACTGGGGCCAGCGTATCGGAGACCAGGACTGAAACTTCAGGAAGAGGAAAGAATGACCCCTTCCATCCCTAGGGCTGTCTCTGATGTCTGCCCTTTACCTGCTTCCTGTAGGGTGATTTGGTATCTGTGAACAAGGGATGGAGGGGAGAAGAAACACATGTTTCAACTCTGACTCCATCAGGGAGGTAACTGTTTTCTGCCAAAGGGAGTGTAATTAAAAGAGCCTGACTCATAACTGGTACTCATTAAATATTTGATAATTAACACTGTGGTGGTATTAGTAGCTCACAGGAGAACACACGGCAGGACGCAACACTCAGATTGGACAGAGGGAGAAAGCAACTAAACTATTAAAATGGAAGGGAATCCATTGTTGGGAATAAATAATAGCAGGCATGTTTCAGAGCATACTGAAACAATGCAATGTCTTTATTATCTCTCAATTCATTTATTTAATACAAAAATTCCTGGCATCTTATGGCAGATTAGGATTTATTTATCTGACACGATGCTGCCATCACCTTGTCTTAGTACGTTCTATGCTGCTAAATCCTGGCCCTGTCACTTACTAGCTGTGTCTCCAGACAAATAACCTATGTGTCAAAGGTTGCCAGACTTAGGAAATAAAAATACAGGCTGCCTAATTACATCAGAATTTATAATCGTCCATGCATACATGCACTCAGATAATAGGAAAATATTGTACAGAACATACTTTAACAATTACTTGTTGTTTATTTGAAATAAATATCAGTAGCTAAATTACATGCTGCTTTAATTATATTTCCCCAATGATTTGGCTCTCGTTAATGGTTCCTTGTTTTGTAGAATGTGCTTATAAAATTCCTTACACTTACAGTCTAAGTTCCATTTACATTGCAACACAGCTTATCTACAGTTATCATATCTGAATCATTTCATTCTTTTGTCCAGTGAACCTTCATTAATGAGAAAAAATACTCGACATTAGCATGGTGAGCCAGTATATTGGGTATGTCCTGGCATCAAGTTAACAACCCAGAGGGCTTCTCTTCAAATACAGTTTGTTGGAGTATATAATACCATCTCTCATGGCGTAAGTTGCCTTCCTACTCTTCAGGATTACATTGCAGCTCTTGATCAACAACTTTTTATTAATCCACTGGCAAAAAAGAGCATTGTCATCAACTTTTATTTTCTTCTTCTTCAACACTACATATGAGAATTTCACTTGCTCACAGACCAGAAGTCCATGTAAAAGAATAGAGTTCTCCAAGGGCTGAAACCATTTCAAAAGATAGTTATGGTAAGTGCCATATTAATTATCCACTTCAAGTAGGAGTTTCTTTTCCTGTTCATAAATAATATTGTTCTTTTTAAGAACAGCCATGACACTTCTTAAGAACAGCTTTGACTAAAAAGCGATAATTTTTGGTCAAGACTTTCTTTATTCAGCAAGTTCTTTTAAGCACTGGAGTACTTCAATAACACTGTTTGCTCTTCTTCAATTTGCATAATCATATTGCTAAAAGATATTTAAAATTATGAACAAGAAATCAGTAGGCTTCATTCAACGGATTATTTAAAAAGTCAGCTGCATTTATTCAAGAGAGCCAATAGGGTTTTGGATGGGAGAGAATGAAAAACTGTCAGGTCTCCAAGACCATCCCCACCATCAGAAATTTACTAGAAGATAGATTTAACCATTCTACAGTATACATTTTCTTCAAAACATATTGTTCTATACAATAAAACATGCAATGTTATTGTCAACTAAAAACAATAAATACTTTTTTTTGAGACAGGGTCCTGTTCTGTTGCCCAGGCCGGAGTGCAGTGGCATGATCATGGGTCACTGCTGCCTTGACCTCCTGGTCTCAAGTGATCCTCCTCCCTCAGCCTCCTGAGTAGCTGGGATTGAAGGCACACACCAGCATGCCTGGCTAATTTTTGTTTTTTGTTTTATTATTTTTTTTTAACTTTTAAGTTCAGGGGTACATGTGCAGGTTTGTTATATAGGCAAACTTGTGTTATGGAGGTTTGTTGTACAGATTATTTTGTCACCCAGGTATTAAGGCTAGTATCTGTTATTTGTTTGTTTATTTATATGAGATTTCATACCTCCATATTGTAACCCCCAAGAGGAAATATTTTTCTGTTGCATCCCAGAACACATATGCACACAACCCCAAAAGTTTCATAAAATAATGCTTATCCTGCAATATGTAATACATTAAAATTTTTTCTTGAAAAAAATGCGGGTTGCAAACCATGAATGGTTGTGATCCATGGTTTGAAAAGCAGAGCTCTAACACAGCTAACATTTATAAAGCCATGCTGTAGCCAGACACTGTACATTCACATTTATTACCCTTGTTTGAGCCATCCATCAACTTTGTGACTTAGATTATCATGTCCATTTTATAGATGAGAAAACTGAGGCTTAAGGAAGTTGCCGCTCAAAGTCACATTTTAGTAGTAAAGTGTGGTGGTAAGTAGCCAAGCAGGGATTTGAACAAAAGGCTGAAGCCAAGAACCAAATGCTTGGTCACCAGACTACGTGTCTTCAGCTGCGGAAATGCAGGGCAAACTCATGTCCTTATTAGAGCCCCTGTGTCCCCCAGAAGGCTTTTGGCTAACGTTCCTGTGCAGCGCTTGTCATCACTCCTTGGATCAGCTTTCTTGGCTCCTCGTGTGTGTGTGTGTGTGTGTGTGTGTGTGTGTGTGTGTGTGTGGACAGAGCGGGCCCCTGGCGGCCACTCTGCTTCGCTATGGCCATCACATTGCCCAAGTCAGCAGGGATGTTTTCTTGAGGGAGAGGGTGGGGAAAAAAACTTTCAGTTTGAGTGTACCTGTGGCTTGTTTCTACTTCACTATGATTCTTTATCTTCTGTGCGGTGATACTGTCAGATATGTATGCAAAGGATGTAAGAAAAAGCTGCGTGGGTGTTGAAGCCCAGAGATGGAAAGCAAAGATTAGGGCATGTGCAGGTATTCAGGGTGCTAAAACGCGCCCCACTTTAGACTCCCCACAGCCACCACTACCATCTGGAAGTCTCTTGGTTCTACTCTTCTCTTTTCCCCTCCGGCCTTGTTCTTCACCTCAGGGCCCGTCTCATCAATTGAATCCCTCCCTAGATAGGTTCAATCGATGAGATGAACAAGGAGTGGTGGGCAGGCTAATAATTTGGATCCACTTCATACACACTTGCTGTCTTGGCAGTCATGTGTTGCGGAGGCCGCAGGTGAGGAGGGAAGGAGGTCCCAGTGGCTTCTCAGCGGTGAGAGCACATGCCTGTCTCACAGTCAGCCCACTCAACTGCACTACGCTGAGCTCAGCAGCACACAGGACCCATATCACTAGCGGGCATCAGGGACCACCTGAAGAGCCGCCCCTGTAAGCCCCGAGGGGATTCTCAGACTTGAGAGTTAGTCAGAATCACCTGGGGGCTGTTCAAATACAGACTGCTGGGCCCCACTCTGAGTTTCTGGCTCAGCAGGCCCGGAGTGGTTACTGAGAATGTGCACTTCTTTCTTTTTTTTTTTTTTGAGACAGAGTCTTGCTTTGTTGCTCAGATCATAGTGCAGTGGCACAACTCGACTCACTGCAACATCTGCCTCCCTAGTTCAAGCAATTCTTTTTGCCTCAACTTACGGAGCAGCTGGAATTATAGGCTCCTGCCACCATGACTTGCTCACCATGTTGGCCAGACTGGTCTTGAACTCCTGACCTCAAGTGATCCGCCTGCCTCAGCCTCCCAAAGCGCTGGAATTACAGGCTTGAGCTACTGCACCCGGGTGAGAATGTGCATTTCTAACAAGTTCTCAGGTGGTGCTGACGTTGATGCTGCTGGTCTGGAGACGTCAAGAAGTGCATCCTTGAGAAGGATTCTAGCAAAATCTCTCTTCAAATTTCTTTGATGTCTACGGGCCCCTTCTAGGTGGGGCCCCTTCCCTGTACTGGCTGGCTCTCCCTTTAAGCTGATGCACTGGAAATCTTGAAAACAGAGAAATTAAAAAGCCATTAGTCTGGCTGGCAAAGCCCCGCCTAGCCTCCCAGGGAGGAGTTTCTGTGTGATACCAAACTCAAACAGGTGTTATGCTTGTTAATTTACTTCATCTGAGGTGAGAGAAAAACCAGAGGCCAGAGAAGTGATTTTGTTTTGTTTTTTTTTGAGACAGAGTATTGCTCTGTCCCCAGGCTGGAGTGCAGTGGGACGATCTTGGCTCACTGCTGTGACATAGTAATTGCCCCATAAACTGCACACCTCGACCATACCTCAGCTTTCTGTTGAAACTGCTCTCTGTAGCCGTAATGTGACAGGCAAGCAGTCCAAACCAACGCCACCTTGGCCCCTGCGCCGTTTTAAGACTTGTAGTAAGTAACTAAGGTCTGTGGTTTCCACCCTCCCCAGACAAGATGTAAACTAACGCTTATCTTGACTTCTGTGAACCACTTAAGTAACAATCGGAATGTCCAAAGCCCCTTGCCCCCATCCCCGCCCAGGAGGTGGTTTACAGGCATAAAAGTTCTCGACACCCTCCTTTAGGGATCACGTGTTAGACGCGAGTCCTACTTGGCTGCCGGCAATAAAGACCCTGTAATTTGGCCTAGTCTTTGTCTCAGTGGTGATTTCGCACTCGCTGGGTTACAACACTGTAACCTCCACCTCCGGGATTCAAGTGATTCTCCTGCTTCAGCCTCCTGAGTAGCTGGGATTACAGGTGCCCGCCACCACGTCCGGCTAAGTTTTGTATTTTTAGTAGAGATGGGATTTCACATCATGGCCAGGGTGATCTTGAACTCCTGACTTTATGATCCACCCACCTTGGCCTCCCAAAGTACTGGGATTACAGGCGTGAGCCACCGTGCCTGGCCTAGCAGTGTTTTTTTTTGTTGTTGTTGTTTTTTGAGACAGCGTCTTGCTCTAGGCGCCAGGCTGGAGTGCGTTGCGAGATCTCGGCTCACCGCAACCTCTGCCTACCCGGTTCAAGCAATTCTCCTGCCTCAGCCTCTCGAGTAGCTGGGACTACAGGCGCGCGCCACCATGCCCAGCTAAGTTTTGTATTTTTAGTAGAGACAGGGTTTCACCATGTTGGCCAGGAAGGTCTCGATCTCTTGACCTCGTGATCCACCCACCTCGGCCTCCCAAAGTGCTGGGATTACAGGCTTGAGCCACCGCGCCCAGCCAAGCAGTGATTTTAAAAGGAAAAAAGGGCAGCTTTGGTCACCCAAAAAAAATAAAATAAATGATTCATAAAAAAAAACGTGGGGACTTTTTTTTTGGTTCTGCAATGCTCAGCCATTTTACGTCAGACATAAAAACGTTTTTGAGTAGTTGTTTTGTTCTTTTGATTTAAACACGAGAACGGATGGGACCATAGTGCTGTGCTGTGGCTTGCGTCTGAGTGGCCATGCTGGTCCGGGTCCTTCAGACCACCTATGCTGCGCGTCTGCCTTCCCCTGTGTGGCGGCTAAGGGGCTGGCCCAGCCTAGAGAGAAGGGGTGGCTGCCTTCCACCACACCTTGCTAATTTTTGTATTTTTGGTAAAGGCAGTATCTTTAGTAAAGACAAGTTTCACCACGTTGGCCTGGCTGTTCTGGATGAAAAAAGTGGGTGAAAAAAAAATGTTCATCTTTTTTTTTTTTTTCAAATCCATCTTCTCTCTTCCTTTTTCAGTTGTTGCACTCCCACCTCATCTGCGCAGATGGAGTGCAGCTGGGCCGCCAACGTCACTGACGCGAGCCTGAAGAAGACCAGGCCCGCACTGCGGAGCGTGGTGAGAACCGCCATGGTGGGCGAAGAGCGGCGTTCTGTACAGCTGCCTTCAGAGCAGTGCCGGAAGTGGAATCCCACCGCGAGGAGCACGTGCAAGGAAACGAGAGCTAGGACGAAGGAGTTCCGGTTGTTCTCGCAGACGCAGTTGTGGACCCAGGGACAGTGGTGTTCCATCTTGGGAATGCACCGCTTACCGGCGCTGCAGTGGTGGGCCCGGGGAGGCTGAATGCTGCGGCATTTGGGACACTTGTACACCACCTGCCGTGGCTCCAGCGGGAAGCGCCCATGAATTCTTTACTGGCCTTTCCTTTGGGCACCGCCCCCGGGTCCGTCAGCACGGCCCAGCAGTGGGAGGCCGGGGCCAAGGAAGCCGGCAGGTGGCACACAGTTCCGTGGATGGCGCTGTGCACGTAGTCTCGAGATGGAATCAGCATGACACTCCGCACAGGTAAGGCTGGCACAGGCGATGCCGCAGCCGTCACGGATAAACCACATGGTGCCCGCAGGACCGGGGTGGGGAGGCGGCTCTGGTTTCCGCTCAGCTTCTCGGGAGCGGTGGGTGGGGATACGCATCAGGAGCTATTCTGTCCACACTGGCATCGTGAAGCCAGAGGCAGTTCCCCAGTATCAGGCCCCCGGTGGGGGTCCCGCTGCTGCCGCCTCCCCCGGCAGTCTCCAAGCCCGGACAGGCCTCGAGGTGCGGCAGTGGCTCCTGGAACGAGGCCCCACGGCTCCCTGGACCCCGCCAGACACTGGGCGGCGCGCAGGAGAAGCCTTCGAGTTCCTAGCAGTGGGCGGTTCGGCTCTTAGTTGTTTTGTCTTATCCTCTCGCTCCTCCCACCCTTCACTCCCCAATGGGCCCCTGTGTGTGTTGTTGCCTTCCCTGTGTCCACGTGTTCTCATTGTTCAGCTCCCACTTATGAGGGCATGAACTGCTTGGTTTTCAGTTCCTGTGTTGGTTTGCTGAAAATAATGGCCTCCAGCTGCATCCATGTTCCTGCAAGGGACTCGATCTCATTGTGTGTGTGTGTGTGTGTGTGTGTGTGGCCACATAGTATCCCACGGTGTAAGTGTACCACATTTTCTTTATCCAATCTACCACTGATGGGCATTTAGGTTGATTCCATGTCTTTGCTATTGTGAATAGTGCTGCACTGAACATATGCATGCGTCTTTATAATAGAACGATTTTTATTCTGGAGGTTATATTCCCAGCAATGGGATTGCTGGGTTGAATGGCAGTTCTGTTTTTAAGTCTTTGAGAAATCGCCACACTGTCTTCTACAATGGTTGAATTAATTTACACTCTCACCAACCGTGTATGTGTTCCTTTTTCTTCATAACCTCTGCAGTATCTCTTATTTTTTGACTTTTTAATAATAGCCATTCTGACTGATGTGACATTGTATCTTATTGTGGTTTCAATTTGCATTTCTCTGATAATCAGTGATGTCAAACTTTTTTTATATGATTGTTGGCCACATATATACCTTTTTTTTGAAAAGTGTCTGTTTATGTCCTTTGCCCACTGTTTAATGGGGTTATTTTTGTCTTGTGAATTTAAGTTCCTTATAGATGCTGAATGAAAGACCTTTGTCAGGTGTATAGTTTGAAAAAAATTTTTCCCATTCTGTAAGTTGTCTGTTCACTCCGATGATAGTTTCCTTTGCTGTGCAGAAGCTCTTTAATTAGATCCCATTTGTCAATTTTTGCTTTTGTTGTAATTGCTTTTGGTGTCTTCATCATGAAATCTTTGCTCATTCCTATGTCCAGAATGGTATTGCCTAGGTTGTCTTCCAGGGTTTTATACTTTTGGGTTTTACATTTAAGTCTTTAATCTATCTCAACTTAATTTTTGTACATGATATTGTTAGGCAAAAGTAGCCCATCCCCATATCCGGGGCCCACATCCAGCAGGCCGCCTCTGGAGGTTGGTCTGCCCAGCAACAGGACTAGCCAATCGCTTTCCCGTGTCAGCCCTCCAAAACCCGTACACGCCCAGACAGCAGCCTGCCAAAACCTAGCCACAGGGCTCTTCCCTCTTCTTTGTTTAGCCTCCACCAATCATCTCCTCACTTTAGCCCACCAAAGCTAACCCAACCCTTGCACACCACGATATTCCCACTCCGCCCATGTCCAACCTCCACCAATCACTCCACGACACTCCACCTACGCGGGCCCCCCTCCCTATAAAAACCCTCTCCGGCAGCTGCTGGGTGCAGCTCTTCCCTCTCCCGCTCGAGTTGCCCGCAAACCCCAATAAACCTGGACTGGGCTTAACAACTCCTCGCTCTCATTTGCTTTGGGAAGGGTCTCTGCGGGTCGCACATTTGGTGCCGAAACCCGGGAGGTGTGGGCGGCTGGTCCACCAGCGGCCCCCTCCCTCCAGCGACCCCCCTTCCTCTGAATTGGCCTCCACGCTCCGGATAAGGTAAGTCCGTTTACTTGCCTACCTTCCCCGCGGTGCGTGTGGTGGCCTCTTTTCCTTTTGCGTCTCCCACTCCACGGATCCCTCGCCAAGCGCCGGCCGGCCCGAGAGTCAGATCCTCCAACCAGGCTCCAGGAGCCTCGGAAGCGATCAGACAAGGGACACCTCCTCTGGTCCTTCCCCCACTTCCACTTCCACTATAGGAACGGTCAGACGGGGGGACGCCTTCTCTGACTCTTCCTATTTCCTTCTAGAGGGGCTGTGGGACAGACGGGACGCCTCTTCCCACACCACTCTAGCCCAATCCCGCTAAAGGGAAAAGGTCCTGCCACACGCGCCATGGGGAACACGGAGTCCCAAATTCCTAACAAAACCCGACTGGTACTTTCAATTCTAACATCCTACAAGACCTAAACAATTTTGTCGCCGTACTGGCAAGGATCGCAAAGTGCCGCACGTCCAGGCTTTTTGGGATTTGCGTTCCCACCCCAACCTCTGCCCCTCCTGTTCCACTCATCAAGTTCTCTTAGCTCGCACCCCTCCCAAGGTCAGCTCTCCCCCTCCTTAAGAACAGCAGGAGGAGCTGCCTGACCACCTATCCCATCCCCCTCCTGCTCACTCCAACTCCCTTCCTCCGCCAGTTGCAGACCCTGCCCCCACTCCCACAGCTCCTCCTCCTCCTTCCTCGTCCTCCTCCTCCCCTCCGACCGTTGCGGTGCCGCCCCCTTTAAGTTCTCCAGTTGCGGCCCGTACTCGCTCCCACCCACCAGCTGTCTTGGCGCAGCTCCGTGAGGTGGCCGGGGCCGAGGGACTCGTCAGAGTTCATGTTCCTTTTTCCCTCCAAGACCTAGCTCAAATCGAACGCCAACTTGGATCTTTCTCAGCTGACCCCTCCACCTATATTAAGGAGTTTCAGTACCTTACTCGAGCCTATAGTCTCACTTGGCACGATATCCATGTCATCTGCACCTCCACTCTTTCCGCCGAGGAGCATGAGCGCATCTTAGCAGCGGCTAAACATGCAGCTGACAGGGACCATGCTATAAACCCCAACCAGGTCCCCGTTGGAGCTGAAGCTGTCCCTAGCACAGACCCCCAGTGGAATTATCAGGAGGGGCCAGGATCCCACATCCCAGCTCGCGATCGCATGCTCCAGTATCTCCTACGGGGCATGAATACTGTCTCCAATAAGGTAGTAAACTATGACAAACTTAGAGAAATAACTCAAAGGCCAGATAAAAATCCCGCTCTCTTTCTCGGCCGCTTACAAGATGCTCTTGTCCGTTTTACCCGGCTGGCCCCGCGTCCCAAAAGGGGGCAACAGTTCTCGCCTCTCATTTCATCTCACAGTCTGCCCCTGATATCCAGGAAAAAAAAAAAAAAAAAAAAAAAAAAACTAAAAAAGGTTGAGGATGGGCCGGAAACCCCCATACAGGACCTGGTAAAAATGGCCTTTAAAGTTTTTAACGCCCGGAAGGATGCGGCAGAGGCAGCCCGCCAAGCCCGGATGAAACAGATTTACAAACCCAGGCTCTAGTAGCAGCCCTGCGGCCGGCAGGAAACCGGGGCCCACAAAATACCGCTCGCACCCCTCCAGGGGCTTGTTTCAAATGTGGGAAGGAAGAACACTGGTCCAAGGCCTGCCCCCAACCTCGTCCACCCACCAAGCCCTGCCCCATCTGTCAGCTTATGGGACACTGGAAGTCTGACTGCCCCAGTTCGCCCAGGGTCCCGGTCTCTCCGGACCGACATCCTGGACAGCAAGGGGCCGTCACTGGAGGCCTGGAACCTGGTCGTGCCGCTCAGGAACCAGGCACCCAAAACTCTCCGTTCCCAGAACTCCTGGGGCTGCTGGACGATTAGAGAGGCCCTGGCTCCTCAACCCCGGTTACCCTTGCCGAGCCCAGGGTGTCGCTTCAGGTAGCGGGTAAAAGTGTCTCCTTCTTACTCAACATGGGGGCTACCTTCTCCGCACTCCCTTTTTACCATGGCGAAACTCGTCCTTCCCAGGTTTCTGTTGTGGGGATTGATGGCGCCCCCCACGTCCCACGGCAAACCCCTCCATTAACTTGCTCGTACGGTCCCACTTTGTTTAGACATTCCTTCCTAGTCATCCCCTCCTGTCCTGTACCCCTGTTGGGCCGAGATATTCTTGCCAAACTCCACGCCAACATCACCTTCCCTCCTATCACCAACTGCAGCTTCCTAGCGCTACTCCATAGCTCAGACCCTACGCCAACTCCCACTAACTCTCCTTCCCTCCTCCCGGACGTCAACCCTCAGGTCTGGAACACTGAAACACCCACAATTGCCAGACACCACCAGCCTGTCAGAATTTCCCTTAAAGAACAGTCTCCCAGATTCCTCTGTCGTCCCCAGTTCCCCATCTCCAGGAAACATCGCCTTGAACTTTCTCCCATCGTCAACAGACTTAAAGGTCGCGGTCTCCTCATCCCCATCAACTCCCCATGTAATACTCCCATCCTCCCTGTTCGCAAACCGTCTGGAGAGTATCGACTGGTCCAGGATCTCCGCCTGGTCAATGATGCTGTCATCCCCATACACCCAGTTGTCCCCAACCCCTACACCTTGCTCTCAAAGATCCCCTCCAACGCTGCTTTCTTTTCAGTCCTGGATCTCAAGGACGCCTTCTTCACCATTCCCCTTCACCCTGATTCGTACTTTATTTTCGCCTTCACCTGGGAGGACCCGCACACGGACCTCTCTCAACAACTCACTTGGACGGTCCTCCCCCAGGGCTTCAGGGACAGCCCTCACTTATTTGGGCAAGCTCTGGCCGCCGACCTCCTTGACTGCAACCTCGCTCCTTCTGTTGTCCTTCAATATGTTGATGACCTGCTAGTCTGCTCCCCCAGCCACCCTGAATGTATTCGGGCCACCACCCTCTTGCTGAACTTTCTGGGTGCAAGGGGGTACCGCGTATCCCTCAAAAAGGCCCAAATAGCCACCCCCTCTGTAACCTACCTGGGCCTGCAAATAACTCCTGAAAAAAATCTATCACAGCTGACCGCTTGCAGGCCCTCAGGTCCCTCCAACCGCCCCAGACGGCAGCAGAAATACTCTCCTTCCTGGGAATGGTTGGGTTCTTCCGCCACTGGGTCCCAAACTTTGCCCTCCTGGCAAAACCATTATACCAAGCCGCCGCGGACACTCCTGAGGGACCGTTGTCCTCTCCAGGTGCGGTCGCACGAGCCTTCCACACCTTACTCCAAACTCTATGCACCTCCACAGGCCTGGCCTTACCAAACCCTAGCCTCCCCTTCCACCTGTACACTGACGAAAGGGCTCATGTGGCCCTAGGAGTCTTAGCGCAGCCCGTTGGCCCCACCCTTCTTCCCTTAGCCTATCTCTCTAAGCAGTTGGGACCCACCAAAAAAGGGTGGCAACCTTGTCTCCGGGCACTGGCGGCAGCCGCTATTCTCACCCCAGAAGCCCTCAAGATAAATTTGCAGCAGTCACTTCAGGTCTTCTCCCCCCATAAGCTCCGGGAACTCCTTTCCCATCAGTCCTTGCCACACCTGGGACCTTCTAAGATCCAGCTTATGCATCTACTCTTTATAGAAAATCCCAACATTACTCTTTCCCACTGTCCTGCCCTAAACCCGGCCACCCTCCTTCCTAATCCCGCCGCTTCCCCCCCGGAGCATAGCTGCCCCGAGGCTCTATCTGAGGCCCAGTCCCCACGACCAGATCTACAGTCTACCCCCCTTAAGGCAGCTGTAACCCTCTTCGTAGACGGCAGCTCTTTCTCACGCCCCTCCAAACCTCGTGCAGCTGGGTATGCCGTCGTCACCCACTCTGAAGTCATTAAAACTCACCCCTTACCTTCAGGTACCACCTCCCAACAGGCAGAGCTTGTCGCACTCACTCAAGCTCTTAAATGGGCAAAAGACAAGATCGTCAACATCTACACAGACTCCAAGTATGCCTTCCTTATTGCACATTCTCACTGTATGATCTGGAAGGAAAGAGGCTTCCTCACCACCAAAGGTACCCCGGTAATCAACGGCAGGCTTATCGCTAGCCTCATCGAGGCCATCCAACTGCCTAAACAAGTAGCCATCATTCATTGTCGGGGACATCAGTCCTCGGGGTCTCCTGAAGCACTCGGTAATGCATTTGCCGATAGGACAGCAAGGAACACTGCACAAAACTGTCCACCCCCAGCCAAAATATATTTTCTATCTCATTGTTACAACCCCCAGTATTCTGACACTGAACTCCAAGCCCTACAACAAACCCCTGGTGTTGCCTTCAGAGATGGATGGGCCTTCAAGCATAACCTACTTATCCTCCCCCAGTCCCAGAAAACCACTATCATACGGGACATCCATAACTCGCTCCATATCGGACCAAAAGCCTTACTCCACTTCCTCACACCCCTGCTACACCCTAGCGGGCTTGCTCAAACCATTCACCAAGTCCACACAAGCTGCTCCACGTGTGCAAAAGCCAATCCTCAGGGGGCGTGCCATCCCCGCCAGCAACTCCACCAGCTTCGCGGGTTCCTACCGGGTCAGGACTGGCAAGTAGACTTCACCCATATGCCTAAACACAAACGTTTTAAGTATTTGTTAACCCTGGTTGACACTTTTTCAGGATGGATAGAGGCTTTCCCTACCACCTCTGAGTCGGCTGACCAAGTGGCCCACCATCTAATCCAGGACATCATTCCTCGTTTTGGGCTCCCAGCTACCATCCAGTCCGACAACGGCCCTGCCTTTATCTCCAAAGTCACTAATGCGGTCTCTACCTCCCTAGGAATCCAGTGGAAACTCCACGCTGCCTACCATCCTCAATCTTCTGGTAAAGTAGAACGAGCCAACGGGCTCATCAAGGAGCAGCTCACCAAACTCTCCTTAGAACTCCAACAGTCGTAAACCACCCTGCTTCCCCTAGCCCTTGCCAGGTTGCGGGCTCGTCCGCAAAGCTCATCACAGCTCAGCCCATTCAAGCTCCGTTACGGGCGCCCCTTTCTGCTATCCACCCCTCCACCTCCAAACACAACACCCCTGGAAAATTATCTTCCCTACTTCACCCTCCTCAGAAACCTCCTCAGAAAACACGCCAACTCCTCCATACCCCACCCCTCTAATCCTCCTACCAGTTCCAAGGGTATCTCCCCCGGTGACTCAGTCCTCATAAAAACCCTTACCCCAAAGCCTCTAGCTCCTCGGTGGGAAGGTCCTTACACAGTTATCCTCGCCACCCCTTCAGCCATTAAGGTCGCACAAATCCCGTCATGGGTCCACCTGTCCCGAGTAAAGAGGTGCCCTGATGGCTCCCCGCCCCCCCGTTAGGAGTGTTCTCCTACTGGCCCTCTATCTCTCAAACTTACCAAAACTTAACTCCTCTCAGTATGTCTGGAGATTCTTCCTTACTGAAAACTATACCAAAACACATCATATCTGTAACTCCTCCCCTTACTCTCACAACCGTCTTTTAGCCACCTCTAACTGCCCCACAACGGGGTGCTCACACTCCATCCAGCTTAACTTTTCTCATTTTCATAATTCCCTGGTCACCCTCCCCGTCATCTGCCTCCACTACAAACAGTCTAAAAGCTGTAAAACCTCTTCCTGGCACTCTTGTCTGGGCTGTGTCTGGTCCTCCTGTACCCTGGATAAAACAACACCATACCCAAGCGGTAAAACCCGTTCCTCACCTTTAGCCAAAACTCCGCAACTAAACGCCCAGGGCACCCCTCTGGAAGCAACCCAATTCACCCTAACCATCTCTGACCCTTGGGACCAAAGATGGACCAGCCCCTCAAAAGGCAGCACTCTATGACTTCCCAGGGCAATCGTACCCCTCCTCACACCTTTACATATGGCGCGCTTATGTGCTCACCTCTGTAAGCGCCTCTATACAAAAGCAGGAACAAGCGCTAACCACTCAACTCCAATCCCACAATACTCCCTTTTCCTGGATTGCCCTCCTCAGGGAGGGGTTAGCACTTGCTAACCAGTCCGGACTTACTAATTTAACCTCCTGCCTTCTGTGTGCCACTCTTGGGCAGACTCCTCTCATTGCGGTACCGGTTCCCTTTCCGCGTAATGCTCCGAAATCATCTAACCCCTTTACTCCCATTCCTAACGTACAACTCTATGCCTTACCTGAGTCTCAGCTCCCGGCCTGTTACTCCCTAGGCCACAACTATTCCTATTGTAACCACACCAAGCGGGTTTCAACCAGCCTAACCGCTCCAAGGGGTATCTTCTTCTGGTGCAATGGCACTCTAACCAAAACTCTATCTTCTAGCCAGCCCTCAACTCTCTTATGCCTTCCAGTCACCTTAGTACCTCGACTCACTGTCTACTCTCCGGCAGAGTTCCTCCTACTACAGGTCCCACAGGCTCCGTCTCATCGCACCTGAAGGGCGACCTTCCTCCCGGTGGCTGTAGGCCTGTCCCTTGCAGGCTCTGCGTTGGCCGCTGGATTGGGAGGAGGAGCATTGTTCCATTCTCACCAAGCTCTGGCTCACCTTTCCTCACAACTTCAGGCAACCATCGAGGACTCAGCGGCGTCTCTAGCATCTTCCCAACTACAGATCACCTCGGTCACCCAGGTAGCCCTACAAAATCGGAGGGCGCTGGATCTACTTACGGCGGAGCGTGGAGGAACCTGCATCTTCCTACAAGAGGAATGCTGCTACTATGTCAACAAATCTGGACTGGTAGAAACGCGAATTGAAAATCTTCAAAAAATCAAAACCAGCCTCCAGAATTACAAGTTTTCAACAGAGGCCTCCGCATGGTGGTCGTCTTCCATGTACACCCTTCTATCCCCACTACTTGGTCCCTTACTAATTATCTGTCTTCTTCTGCTCATTGCTCCTTGTTTTTTCCAGTTCCTCCAACGCCGGTTTCAAGAACTAACCCGAGTTACCATCAACTAAATGATGCTACAACCAGTCTTCCCCCTCCCGGAGCCGAACTACAATAGCACCGCACCAGCGCCTGTTCCCCAGAACAACTACACCACTTCCCCACCAACCTCCCCGGAAAGCTACGCCCTTCTGCCCACTTCTCAGGCTCCCTAAAAATCAGATCCCTCCGCCGCCCACTTTCAGCAGGAAGTAGCCAGAACGACCTTGTCACCCTTTTCCTTTTTTAGGGAGTCGGGAATGTTAGGCAAAAGTAGCCCATCCCCATATCCGGGGCCCACATCCAGCAGGCCGCCTCTGGAGGTTGGTCTGCCCAGCAACAGGACTAGCCAATCGCTTTCCCGTGTCAGCCCGCCAAAACCCGTACACGCCCCGACAGCAGCCCGCCAAAACCTAGCCACAGGGCTCTTCCCTCTTCTTTGTTTAGCCTCCACCAATCATCTCCTCACTTTAGCCCACCAAAGCTAACCCAACCCTTGCACACCACGATATTCCCACTCCGCCCATGTCCAACCTCCACCAATCACTCCACGACACCCCACCTACGCGGGCCCCCCTCCCTATAAAAACCCTCTCCGGCAGCTGCTGGGTGCAGCTCTTCCCTCTCCCGCTCCAGTTGCCCGCAAACCCCAATAAACCTGGACTCGGCTTAACAACTCCTCGCTCTCATTTGCTTTGGGAAGGGTCTCTGCGGGTCGCACAGATATAAGAAGGGGTCCAGTTTCAGTCTTCTGTATATAGCTAGGCAGTTATCGCAGCACCATTTATTGAATAGGGTATACTGTCCCCGTTGCTCATTTTTCTCAGATTTGTCGAAGATCAGATAGTTGCAGGTGTGTGGGCTTATTTCTGGGTTCTCTATTCTGCTTTACTGGTCTGTGTCTGGTTTTGTACCAGTACCATTATGTTTCGGTTACTGTAGCCCTGTAGTGTAGTTCAGAGTTGGGTGGTGTAATGCCTCCAGCTTTGTTCTTTTTGCTTAGGATTGCCTTGACTATTCTGGCCCTTTTTTGGTTCCATGTGAATTTTAAAATAGTTTTTTTCAAGTTCTGTGAAGAATGTGAGTGGTAGTTTAACAGGAATAGCACTGAATCTAGAAATTGCTTTGGGCAGTATGATCAATTTAATGATGTTGATAATGATAATGATACTGATCTATCCATGAACACAGAATGTTTTTCAATTTGCTTGTGTCATCTCTGATTTCTCTGAGCAGCGTTTGTAGTTCATCTTACAGAGATCTTTCACCTCCCTGGTTATAAGTATCTAAGCTATTAAAATGGAAGCTGTTGTTTGGGAATAAGTAATTAATGGCTGGCACGTTTTTATTTTTTATTTTTTGGTGGAAATTTTGAATGGGATTTTATTTTTATGTTTTTGGTGGCAATCATGAATGGGATTGTGTTCCTGAATTGGCTCTCAACTTGACCGTTGTTGGTATATAGGAATGTTAGTGATTTTTGAACATTAATTTTATATCCTGAGACTTTGCTAAAGTTGTTTGTTAGCCTGAATAGCTATGGGGCTGAAACTAAGGGGTTTTCTAGATATAGGATCCTGTCATCTGCAAACAGGGATAGTCTGACTTCTTCTCTTCTTATCTGGATGCCCTTTATTTATTTTTCTTGCCTGATTGCCCTGGTCAGGATTTCCAAAACTATGCTGACGAGTAGTGAGAAAAGGCATCCTTGTCTTATGTTGACTTTCAATATTTCCAGCTTTTGCCTGTTCAGTATGATCTTGGCTATGGGTGTGTCATACATGGCTCTTATTATTTTGAGGTGTATTCCTAAAATACTTAGTTTATTGAGAGTTTTTAACATGAAGCATTGTTGAATTTTATCAAAAGTTTTTTCTGCGTCTAATTTCAGCAGATCTTGAAATTAAGAAAAAAGCCTTTTTTGCATCTATTGAGATAATCATGTGGATTTTGTCTTTAGTTCTGTTTATATGATGAATCACATTTATTGTTTTGCAGATGTTGAACCAACTTTGGATCCCAGGGTAAAGGGATCTAAATTGATTGTGGTGCTACTGGATTCGGGTTGCCAGTATTCTATTGAGGATTTTTGCATTGATGGTCATCAAGGATATTGGCCAGAAGTTTTCTTTTTTTTGTTGTGTCTCTGCCAGGTTATGGTAGCAGGATGATGCTGGCCTCATGGTATGAGTTATGGAGGAGTCCCTCCTCCTCAATTTTTGGGAACAGTTTCAGTAGGAATGGTACCAGCTCTTCTTCATACCTCTGATAGAATTTGGCTGTGAATCTGTCTGGTGCTGGGTCTTCTTCTTTTTTTTCTTTCTTTTTTGTTAGTAGGCTATTTATTACTGCCTCAATTTCAGAACTCATTATTGGTATGTTCAGGGATTCAATTTTTTCCTGGTTCAGTCTTCGGACGGTGTATATGTCCAGGAATTTATCAGTTTCTTCTAGATTTTCTAGCTTATATGCATAGAGGTGTTCATAATATTCTCTTATGGCTGTTTGTATTTCTGTGGAGTCAGTGGTAATATCTCCCTTGTCATTTCGGATTGTGTTTATTTGACTCTTCTCTATTTTTCTTTTTTTTTTTTTTTGCTTTTAAAATTTTTATTGTTTCTTTTTTTGAAATGGACTCTGGCTCTGCTCAGACTGCAGTGCAGTGGTGTGATCTCGGCTCACTGAAACTTCCACCTCCTGGATTCAAGCGATTCTCCTGCCTCAGCCTCTCCAGTAGCTGGGATTACAGGTGTGTGCCACCATGCTTGGCTAATTTTTAATTTTAATTTTAATTTTTGAGATGGAGTTTCACTCTTGTTGCCCAGGCTGGAGTGTAATGGTGCAATCTTGGCTCACTGCAACCTCCACCTCCCGGGTTCAAGCAATTCTCCTGCCTCAGCCTCCTCAGTAGCTGGGATTACAGGCACCCACCACCACACCTAGCTAATTTTTCATATTTTTAGTAGGGACGGGGTTTCACCGTGTTAGCCAGGCTATTCTTGGAACTCCTGACCTCAGGTGATTCACCTTAGCATCCCAAAGTGCTGGGATTACACGCGTGAGCCACTGTGCCTGGCCACAATGATGCATTTGGAAAGTGCCTGGCACAGTGCAGTGCTGGCACACAGTAGGTTTTAAGCGTGTTTTAAATACGAATCCTTCAGTACTGACAGTCAAGCTGGGAAGGGCAGCAGCTTCATTCTCCCCTGGTGTAGGACCCGATGGCTTTGATACTTCCTATTTTCAACACTTATGCCTTCGATTTGAGGACTGCCAACTGGCTGTCCACCAGCAGAGCTATTCAGAGCCAAGGCTCTCCATGGCATGTTGCCCAATTAAGAGTTAGCAGGGTCACACATGGGGAGGCAAAGGCTCGGGGTGGGGGAAGGTGCACATGGTCACATGTGATTAGGAAGAGTTGGGATTTAAACTCAAGTACTTTAAACTTCAAAACCCAGGCTTGGCCCTTTCCAGGAAATGGGTCAGATCCCAGGAATAACTTGGACAGGGGAATCTTGGGAGATATTGGCCAAACCAGTTTAATCTTCCCAACTGGGAGCAACATCAGGTCACAGCAGGTCCCAAGAGCTGCTTTCCCGTCTTGCCCACTGGGCAGTGTTGGGATCTCCTACCCTGATCAGGTGCCCAATCATGGGCGGAGACCCCATCGCACTTTGCTGTGTAAACCAGTCACGATGGAGGACTGCTGAGGTCATGCAGCCCCCGTGTGGCCACACTGGGAGCTGCACTTCTGCACAGGCACCTAGCAGGCTCCACTTCCACCGGCTTCCCGCCACTGCTACACTCAGCAGGCCCGTCACTCAGATGCAGAGTTAAGGCTCAAGGACCATCCAGAACGTGCAGGTCCAGGAGTGTTAGCGTGCAGGCAGCACAGGCCACTTTGCGCTGGAGGCTCCCTGGTGGCCTGTCTGTGCTCCACCTTCCAGGGAGAAGCGTGAGCCGTGGACCCTCTTGCTTTCCTCCAGCAGAAGCCACCTCTGCAGCCCATGTCCAGCTGAGCGCACAGCTTACTGCCCTCTACAGCTCACACAGCCGTCCTTTCTTACTTTTTGAGAACTGCAAAGACAGGATGTGGGGGAGTCAGCCACAAGGGCCCCTAGGTCCTTCCTCCAAACCCAGATAGGAACTGTTTGACTGGGGAGGCCCTACTGGCTGCCAGGTACACAGCCACTTAGGCATCCTCACTCAAGGGAAAGGAGGAAGCTCTTCCTCCTCATGCCCCCAGAGAGCAACCAATCAGGAGACCCAGACCAGACCAGGAGCTGTGGCTCACACCTGTAATCCCAGCACTTTGGAAGTCCGAGGCAGGAAAATCGCTTGAACCCAGAAGGCAGAGGTTGCAGTGAGCTGAGATGATACCACTGCACTCCAGCCTGGGCGACAGAGCAGACTCTAAAGAGACCCAGACCAGGATTATGAATGAGGCAATTTATTAACCCAGCATGGTTTGTTCTAATGCTTCTTGTTGGCAGCTGCCACCTGTCTAGCAATTCTGTCCAGATCTCTCTGTCCCTGAGGTGTCAGTTTGCGGCCCCCATCTTGGTCCTTCTCCACCATTTTCAGCCCCTCCAGGGCTTGGAGGACCCGGCGGGCCATGCTCTTGGAGGCTCGGCTGAAGTGGCTGGGCATGATGCCATTTCTCTGACGTCCCCCGTAGATCTTGGTCATGGAGCCAACCCCAGCGCCACCCCGGAGGTACAGGCGCCGCGCTGTGGAAGCAGCTCGCGTGTAGAAGCAGTTCTCATCGTAGGGAGCAAGCTCTTTGTGCTTGGCCAGCTTGACGGTGTCCACCCATTCAGGGACTTTCAACTTCCTGGACTTTTTGAGAAAGGCTGCCAGAGCTCTGACAAACTCCTGCTGGTTCACGTCTTTTACAGTAACTCCAGACATTGTGCGGCCTCCGCGCTGCCAGCCAGGGGAAAGGGGGCTCTTCTCTCTTTTCTTCTTGATTAGTATAGTTTGCAGTCTATTTTATTATTTTTTTCAAAAAGCAGCTCTTGGTGTAAGGTCTATCACCTAGGTAAAATTAGGAAACTGAGGCAAGTATAAGAAAATGAGAAGCCTATTTAGCGCCTGGGCAAGGTTCTATGGTCCAAGAAGGGGCCACAAAAGTCGTGCCCTGCTGTTCAGGGGTGGGGTTTTATCGGGAGTGGAGGCAATTGATTGGCTATTGGAGAAACAAAGCAAAGGCAATTTCATTGGCTATAGGGAAAAAGGACGTGCACAGGTCATTGGTAGGTGGGCGGGACTTTGGGTAAGCGGGCCGGCTGGGGTCCAACAGTGCAGACTGCTATTGGGCAGCGTTTGGTGAGGCTTCTTTAATTTTTGGCAGGGTTTTCCAACAGCGGGCTGGGGGTTGAGTGCATAGTTTGGTGCTGAGTGTGGCCGTGGGTATGGTATGCAGAGGCGGGTTCGGGGAAGCCACGTGGCGAGGCCAGATAATGAGCTTGGTGATGACATAGTTATCAAGAGGGGAGAGGTATGGGTGTGTCCATTTAGCTCCCAGCAAGGCAACCCGCCTTACACTGATCTTCTGAATGGTTTTTTCAGGTCTCTGTCTCCTTCAGCTGAGCTCTGATTTTGGTTATTTCTTGTCTTCTACTAGTTTTGGGTTTTGTTTGCTCTTGGTCTCTAGTTCTTTTAGTTGTGATGTTAGGTTGTTAACTTGAGATTTTTCTAACTCCCCCCGGTGACTGCCCAGGCTGGAGTGCAATGGTGCTATCTCAGCTCACTGCAACCTTTGCCTCCTGGCTTCCAGCGATTCTCTCACCTCTGCCTCCCTAGTAGCTGGGATTACAGGCCCCCACCAGCATGCCCAGCTAATTTTTGTATTTTTAGTAGAGATGAGGTTCCATGTTGGCCAGGCTGGTCTCAAACTCCTGACCTCAGGTGATCCACCTGCCTCAGCCTCCCAAAATGATGGGATTACAGGCGTAAGCCACTGTGCCCAGCCTTTCTAACTTTTTGATGTATTTAGTGCTATAAATTTCCCTCTTAACATTGCCTTAGCTGTGTCCCAGAGATTCTGGTACATTTTATCTTTGTTCTCATTAGTTTCAAATAAATTCTTGATTTCTGCCTTTATTTCATTATTTACCCCAAAGTCATTCAGGAGCAGGTTATTCAATTTCCATGTGATTGTATGTTTTTGAGTGAATTTCCTAGTTTTGATTTCTAATTTGATTGCATTGTAGTCTGAGAGACTGTTATGATTTCAGTCCTTTTGCATTTGCTGAGGAGTATTCTACTTTCAATCATGTGGTCAATTTTAGAGTATGTGCCATGTGGTAATGAGAAGAATGTATATTCTATTGCTTTGGGGTAGAGAGTTCTGCAGGTATCTGTCAGGTCAATTTGATTCAGTGCCAAGTTCAGGTCCTAATTATCTTTGTTAATTTTCTGCCTTGGTGATCCGTCTAATATTTTTAGTGGGGTGTTAAAGTCTCCCACTATTATTGTGTGACAAGCCTATCTTGGGACATGCCCAAAACCCTCCTCTGGCCAGGACAGGCTTACTCTAACCCTGAAGATGGAGACGACCTGGGATACCGGGTGTGGGTGGCCCCCTGGCTGACATCCATCATGCCCTCTGCTGCAGGGACGGCCCTCCTCTTTTTTTCATACTTTCTTGTCCTTGCTCGAACCTTTTTCGGTGACAATGGGCTTTTAATATTTTCCTCCCAAAACTGTGTGGCTGGTAGTAGCATTTCAAAATTTTGCCCAGAGGAAATAGAGGATTGAGAAGTTTAGGGGACAGCCAGGCGCAGTGGCTCACGCCTGTAATCCCAGCACTTTGGGAGGCCGAGGTGGGTGGATCACGAGGTCAGGAGATGAAGGTCATCCTGACCAACATGGTGAAACCCCGTCTCTACTAAAAATACAAAAATCAGCCAGGGGTGGTGGCACATGCCTGTAGTCCCAGCTACTCGGGAGGCTGAGGCAGGAGAATGGCTTGCACCCGGAGGTAGAGGTTGCAGTAAGTTTGCGCCGGCAACAGAGTGAGACTCTGTCTCAAAAAAAAAAAAAAAAAAAAAAAGGTTCAGGGGATTATTTCACTTATTTTGAAAAGAACCAGAACTGAAACAGACCTCCTGCTTGGTCCCAGTCTAGCACTTCATCAGCCATGCCATCAGCTTGCAGTTTTGCTGTCCACTATGCTATCAGCTTACAGTTTTGTCTCAGGATCCTTCTGAAAAGAATAACTGTGTGCCAACCTTTTTCAAACGTCTTATAAAAAAATTTTTGAATAGCGATATCAGTAAGAGGCTTATGAAACAACCCAAAAGAATACAAAGCTGTAGCTATTTTCCGGGCTCTCTTTCTTTAAGACCTTCAGGCAGTTCCCAGAACAGACTGGTAATGACTCAGGATGAATTATCATCCCCAGGGCAAATTCTACAAAGGCTGATGATTTATAGCCCGCCTCACCATTGCCATTTCCTAACAGTTACCTCCAGGCGGTGCTGCCTAACATGTAATCATTAGAACTTTATTATTTCGCTTCCAAGGACTGCCATTGTTTCAAAAGGAAAAAAATGGATCCTTTATATCCTATTTTGAATTATGTAGTCCTTTTTTCCCAAAGGACAAAGAAGAGATGTTTTTAAAAGTGTGGAGAAAGGCCAGCTGCGGTGGCTCATACATGTAATCCCAGCACTTCGGGAAGCCAGGGGGGAAGACTGCTTGAGCCAGGAGTTTGAGATGAGCATGGACATCTCTACAAAAAAATAAAAAATTAGACAGGTGTGTTGGTGCACGCCTGTGATCCCAGCTACTTGGGATGCTAAGGTGAAAGGATCGCTTGAGCCCAAGTGGTCAAGGCTGCAGTGAGCCATGATCACACCACGGCACTCCAGCCTAGGTAACAGAGCAAGACCCTGTCTCAAAAAAAAAAAAAAAAACTAAATGTGGAGGAGACAGAACATCTGCCAAAATCTTAGAGAATAGTGCTAAGAGGGGAGCTACGAGAATAAGGGAACACATTTTATTTATTTCACAAAAGGATTCTAAAACAGGCAGTGAGACAACATAGAGAGTCTATCTGTAAGTCAGATTTCAGAAGTGGTACCAATGACCCTTTCTACAGTATTTCTCACCAACTGCAAGCAAGTGAAACAAGTTCAAGTTCCAACCCTTAAAATCACTGGATCCATCACTTGTACAATAGCTTGGATAGATAAAATGGGAAGCTACATTCCATTTTTACTTTAGTGTGAGTTATTCTGGCCTTTTGTCAGAGGACAGCTGAGAGCTTATTTTCTGAAGTGAACGGAGACAAAATACTGTAGAGCACTTGCTAGGAGACAGTGAAACCCATGGAAGGCAGCTCCTTGTAGGGAGGTGGATGAAAAGAACAAGCTTACTTATTTCATAAAAGGATCAAGGGAAGTCCCTAAATAAAGATCCTGTGTAAACCTAGTGATTTCCCTCCGTGCAGAGAGAATGAGGCCACAGAAGTTCCACCCATGGTCAGGGATTTGTGAAGTGACACCAGTTACCCTTATTCTGAACCAGGGAGAAGCACAGATTCCTGTATACCTTAGGCCAGATTCTTGGCCATTGAACTCTCCCATGGGCAACAGCTTGCAAAGGGGGAGAAAAAGGAGGTGGGGGAATTGAGGGTCTTTTTCATTTTTGTTATCTGGTCTCTTCCCTAAGGAGGGATGAGAGTTGATTTTGACAGGGGACAGTGAGATGGAACGTGAGGACTCTGAGCACCTGAAAGAGGGCTATGAAGAATGAGGCAGCATCAACACTGGAGGTGAGGAAGCTAGAAAACAAATATTCTCGTCTCCTAAACAGGCCTAGAGCCAGCTCTGAGAAAGCTCCCAGCAGATCCTAGAGACATATCCTCTACAGAGAAGATGGCATAGCTTAAACCTTGCTGGATAAAATCCCATAATCTGCCTGTAAGTCCAATTATTTCGGAAATAACATCATTAACTTCCTCAAAGAATGGGAGAAAAGATTAGACTTAGGGTATTATCATCTCTTTTGGACATTTATTCTAAAGGAGCTGGAAGCTGTAAGTGACCTCAGTTTTTCCTGGGGATGTAGAACAGCTTTAGACCTTCTCTTTCTGGAACTGACCCTAGGTGCTCTATTTTAGTTCTCAGACTAGTTCATTTTTGAATTTAATAAAAAAAGAAAAAAGAAAAAAAAATTCTTTTTTTATTTAAACTGCTGTTTTTTGTTTTGTCATTCTTAGGGTTGACCCTTACAGTCCTTTGCACATTGATCTTCAGATCTTAAAAAGAAAAAGAATGCATATATTTTACTTAACTTCTCTTTTAAGGTAAGGAAATAGTTACAGGATTCTATATACTTCTGATGGGGATGTGCATTTGTGCAGTGCTTTGGAAAACAATTTGGTGAAGTAGAAGATACTCATGCCCTATGGTTCAGGAATGTCGTAGATACATACTCCACAGGAAACGAATACTTAGACAACAGGAGACACAGGAATATTCAGAGCAGCATCATTTATAATAGCCCAAAACAGAAAATAACCCAAATGTTAATTCCAATAAAATGGAGAATTTTGGTATTGATAAAATGACTTATAGCTATGTGGGACAAGATGGGTGAATCTTGAACACCATGTTAAGCAAAAGAGATCAGACCCCAAAACCTATTTTGTGCAATTCCCTTTACATATGGATCAGAAATAGGTAAAATGAATGTTGGTTAGGGCATGCATTCTCAGTGGAGGCAATATTGCCTGCAGAGGAGTGCAAACTGGTCCTTAGAGTGAAAAACATCGTAGGTGTTGTAATGGTCTTCTGCCCTCCAAAGGGCCACAAAACACATGCAGATACACAATATATCTGTGGTATTACAGTTCCATGGGGTGTTTGGCAGACTTAGGAAGAAAACTAAATAGGCTTCTTAGTGGTGCAAACATGAAAAGAAAACTGAGAAATACTTATTTATGGATTCATACTTGGGCAGTACAATTATCAAGAACAAAGAGGTGATTACCATACAGATTAGGATAAGGAATCCATCTAGGTGAGAGGTAGGGAGGTGTGAACTGAAGGTACATCTGTGGGCTTCTTGGATACTGGCTGGAATGACCAGGTTGGTGGTTACATGGGCACATAATTTACAATAACTTGTAAGTGTACTTCTATATTTTATGTACTTTTCTGAATTTGTGTGTTATGTTTAATAAAGTATTTTTAAGATCCTAAAACTAAAGGTTACAAAAGAATAGCAGTGGAATCGAGAAAAAACATTAATGATTTAATATGGAATCTGGATAAAATATAATGGTTTAAAAATCTATGGATGTATTTTGATGGAAAAAACAAAGACATAAAAGAATACTTCCTTTGTACTTACAAAAAGGATAGTAGTAATTTTCTAAAAGCTTCTCACTTAGCATTTTTGTGTGTATATTTTTGCTTGGGGATATATCTTATGATGCAACTTTCCTGAAATGACCCAAATACCAGTTTTTGTTCTCACTTTTGTTATCGTAGAATCTGTTTGGATTGTCAATTGGGTTGTCTTCCTAAAGTATGAATTTGGTATGTATTGACTGAAGTGGCTAGTGGGTACATTTTTACTGATTCATATTGGGGAACGAATGAAGCACCCTGGCCAAAACCAAAAACACAAAACACAAAAAACCCAGGAAGGTATGTTTCTTTTTTAAAACGCGAAATTGTATGTCCGTATGCCCAACACCAAACTTATGAAATAGAACCTTATCAGTCCCTGTAGCCCCGGTGTGTTCTTCCTGGTCACTTCCTCTTTGGGAGGTATCTTGAACGGAATATGAAATCTTGGACAAGAAATGAGGATTCGTGACTGCAGATATTGTTTTCATTATTTTTTCCTGCTTTAGGTAGAACTTCAGGGAGGGGATGATCTGGGAGGTAAATAGCTGAAATTCTATTGGATTTGCATTTCTGGACCATGGCTCCTGATGCCAGAAAGAATGGCCTTTTCTGGGGTTGGAGTATTTTCTTAAGAGACCTGGGAGGAATGATTTCCTTGAGTTAACTGGCCTTATGAAGAGAAGACTTTAAACTGAATTGCCAAGTTATTGGTATTGTGATTCACAGACTTTTAGATCCAGAACAATATGTATTTATGGCTTCTGATGTCCATAGTGACAACATGAGAGTCATGAATAATAAGCAAAATGGAACTTGAGATAAAGCATAACACAGAGATGGGAGTGGGGGCAGGAGGGATGAGACCTGGTGAGCAACTGGTAAATCCAACTTGCTGTGCTTTTAAGGAAGTCATTTTCTGATGTTTCAGGCAACATCTGAATTACTCAAGTGAATTCTGAGGTAGTACTTTAAGAAGAGTCTATTTAGATAAATTTAGGTTCGTTTAGAGAATGATAGCCAGGATTAGGAAGAGATTGTATTCTGTGTCCTAGGATAGCTGGTTCAATTGTGGATTCAGACAGGAAAACATGAGGGTTCATAATAGCCTGTCTTCAACTATTTGGAGGACTATGTATATGGAAGCATTTTGTTTTTAGTGAACACAGGGCATAAAAGTAGAATAAGTCAAATTATAAATAGGTAATTTTCAATTTAATATACGAACTTGATTTGCAACTATTTAGAGCCATCTGGTGATGTAGTCTTTAAAAAAATGGAATGTTCCTCATCCTTAATAATAACTTAGAAGGCTGAGATGTTACATGATTTTGTTCCCTGTATTTCCATTTCATTTATTTCCAGAGAAGCTCTATGGACATTAACAGAAAACAAATAAATAATCACTCTGCTAAGCTTTCCTGTTTTGACCTTGATGCACAAATGTTCCATTATTGATTTTCCATCGGATGCAAGAAGAGTGCTTGCCAATAAAACATCAATGAGCTTGTTAAGCAAACAGAAAACGGAACTTACCTGTAATTAGAAGTTAACAAGAAGCGTTAGAAAATGTATTAGTTGACAAGGAAGTCAAGAAAAAGAGGAAAATTATGTGACCCACCTAATAGTAAAATATATCAAAACAAAGGTAAATTACAAATAGAGGAATTTTCTAAATTAAATTCAAGGCTGCCAGATTTAAAAGACAATATAAATGTAATACAATCTCTTTTCCATTAATGTTTAAAACCCCTCCTATACTGACCTGTACATTTGCCCCACTGATGAAATGGAATCTGAAAATCGGGATACAGATGCTCTGGGAAGAATAATAAAATTGAACTTAATTATAGCAACAGTCTAGTTGCTGGACCAGATCCAAGAAAACAAAACAGAAGCATACTCAAATAAGATTAAGAATGCATTTAGCAAGTGGTGAGAAGCCCTAATTTGAATTGAGTGGTTTTCAGTCTCTGGAGTACATAGAATCATCTGGAAGCTCTTCCACACCCATACTTTTCAGATATTCTGATTTGTTAGGCCTGAGTCAAGGCCCAATTTTTGTATTTCTACTTGTTAAGTTGCTATAGGTAATTCTGATATATAAGAAGACTGAAGACTAAGAACAATTCCTTGAATATAGTGACAGCCTCTAGCTGGAATAGTCTAAATCCTAATTACCCTAATTCCTACACTAACGGTTCCCAACCGGTATTCTGCAAACAACAGTCTTGTGACTGCTCTTTGAAAAAAAAAAAATCATGGCCATGTAAATTCATTTTTCTGTTTACCAAGAAAAGCATTTCTTGAATGTGCTTATTAATTTGTTACCTGTAGTACATATATTTATTGCATTTTTAACCTAGTAAGTATTAACAATCCCAAACTTATAGAACAATGCCCCAAGGATGTTCTATGATATTACTGTTACTCTACTGGAAATGAACAGAACAGTCGGAACATGTACTCCATAAGAAATTTATTTTTATTATTATTATTTTTTTGAAAGGGAGTCTTGCTCTGCCACCCAGGTTGATCTTGGCTCACTGCAACCTCCGCTTCCCAGGTTCAGACGATTCTCCTGCCTCAGCTTCCTGAGAAGCCAGGACTACAAGTGTGTACCACCACATCTGGCTAATTTTTTGTATTTTTAGTAGAGATAGGATTTTTGCCTAGTTTGCCAGGCTGGTCTCAGACTCCTGTCCTGAAGTGACCTCCCAAAGTGCTAGGATTATAGGCATGAGCCCCATACCTAGCCTTCCATAAGGCATTTAAAGGCCATCCCAAAGGTACAATCAACAGACTTGCCAAAAGTCAGTGGCAAGATCTCTAGACTCAGAGCCATCTCCAAGTTCCAACTCCCCCACCCCCACCGAAAGCCAATCAATTGTCCTCCCAGGACGACATCAAATAGCAATTAGCACATGGTCCTCAACTTCTCCAGAGCAGCTCCAAAAAGATAGATACTATTAATAGGGGAAATACTGTAAACTGCAGTCTTTAATGGATAACAATCAAAAACATTCCTGTGGATAAATTCTATAAAATATGTTTCT
Organism: Saimiri boliviensis; assembly: GCF_048565385.1. Taxonomy (NCBI): domain Eukaryota; kingdom Metazoa; phylum Chordata; class Mammalia; order Primates; family Cebidae; genus Saimiri; species Saimiri boliviensis. The sequence continues at coordinate 89,879,851 of NC_133450.1, read as the reverse complement.
CACCAACGAAAGCCTCTATAAATTTCAGACTGATCTGATGACAATTTAACCTATTTTTAAAATGCGTATAATTACACATTAAAAAACACAATCTCTGACCGTAAGGCCCTCCCCATCTTCACCTCCATTTCACATTTGGTGATACATATATTTGAGATAGTGTCACTCATTATTTGTTTTGGGAGTAGTCTATAACCTTGGAAGTTTCTTGAGGGCAAGAATCAAGTCTTTTACAGCCTCTAGCCTGCCTCTGTGCACCCAACAGATCCTCAACAAATAATGTGTTACTCTATTTTGTCATAAAATATAGGACATACTTAGCTGTACAGCACAATGTGATTTGATCACACCCAATCTATGAATGAATAATAACAGCACTGAATCTGTTTAAAAACAACATTATCTATCCTCATTTCATCTTCGTAGTATATTCTTTTGGTTTTTAGTAATGTTGGTTCTATTCATTTGTTTTTAGATAATTTACTATGTTGTGCCTAAGTAAAATTATACCAGGAATTTTTATGGGGAAAAGCTAATGGTACTGCTCTTAATTTTAGACATTTGAAAATAGAAATTCAGATATTGAACAGTGAGTTTTATTTTGGAGTTTGGAGGAAATTGAGGTGTTGTGGTGAGATTGATAGGCTCCTTTAGGCTACTTGTTTATGAGGTTGGGGAGAATATACAAGTTTACAGAATCTTGTAAATTCTCACAGTGCTTAGTTCTGTGACTTTACAAAAACTGGAATTCTTTTTCCTAGCTCTCTGTGGAGAAATGTAAGCTGTGAGTTTAACATCCTGTTTACTGTGCTTTGGCAAGTTTTTGTGGAAAAAAATATATTGCTTTCTTTATCCTGCTTGCAATATATATTACATATATGTATATTATATATATATATGCTTCTTTGTACTATAGTAAATTGTATCTTGCAAATAGAGAAATAATTCAGAGTAAATTAAAAGAAATCTTTACTCTGAGGTGGAAGCATTGTCTAATGGACCATATATTTAAGCCTTGTGAATAAATCACACTACAGCCCAGCACAGTGGTATGTGCTTGTAATCCCAGAGACTTGGAGGGCTGAGGCAGGAGGATTTCTTGAACCTAGGAGTTCAAAACCAGCCTGGGCAACATAATGAGAATCCATTTCAGTCAATCAACCAATCAATCAATTACACTAAAAAGAGCAAGATCTTAGAACAAGGAAAAGAGTTTATGACAGAGTTACAGCAGTCATCAGAGAAAAATCCTGGACAAATTGTAAATCTATACCAGTTGTGAATTGCTATGACTGCAATTGAAAACCAAAGTTATTTTCGTATAGTTTTTTGGGGTGTATTTGTGTTTAGTCATAACTTGTTTGCAAATTTAGAGTACTATAGCTATAATTTCTTTTGAGAGACCTTGACTTTGAGGAACTCACAGTTTAATGTAAGAGAGGACTGGAAACCAGGAATTAAATGCAGAGTGAGGTTCTGTAGTACAGGGTATATACAGGGTGCAGAAGCACTATAGCACCATGTTCTGGCCTCGTCTTCTGCTGCTCTAGACTTCCTGAAGTGCCATTTCCTGAACCTACCTGTTTTTTTTCCCACCATATGGACCTCTCTCTGTAGGTGCCATTCTCTCTCCTTGCAAGCCTTTTCCACATCTTATGTTCCTGGTGTGGAAGTTCTCTTTCTTCACAATCTTCTTGAAGCCTGCCTCTACCTCATCCAAGTAACTGTTTTGTCCACTTCTCTGTATTTTTTAATAAATAATTACAGTCAGTTCTCATTATTAGCAGCAGTTATTTTCTATAAAGTTGCCTAGTACACTGAATTAATGCAGTATTAACCCCTTGTTCCTAGGGAAAATATGCATATACATATCTCACATAGGTTATCATCTTAATTCCTAGAAACATCTTACCCTGGTAGATTGAATTTTCTTATTTACAAAAGAATAAAGGAAGTACAGAAGCGTTGAGTGATTTGCCTGAGTCTGCCTCACTAGCAGGTGCCACAGTTAAGATTCAGATCTCCCGTCCAGCTGGTCCCCGAGCCAGAGTTTCTTGCACTATGCTGCACTGCCCTCTACTGTTTCTGCCCTCTGGTCATCTTTGTATGAGAGCTGAAACAAGAAGGCCAAGGGTCACCTTATTTGACCTTAGCTTGGAATGTGTGCTGGGAGTGACAGATTTTTCACTACTATGTGTATATCCGTCAATCACCTTGAAAACTCCACAAGTATTAATTTGAAGATTACAAAGATATTTTAGCAAGTAAGCACATTTGCAACCATGGGATCCACAAATAATGAGAATCAACTGTATTTTTAAGTGACTGCTAGGGTCTGTTTCATGGTAACCCCTTCCCCCAACAATGTGGAATGTTTCTTTAGCTTGATAGTTTATTCATTTATTCATTCATATATTTATTAAGCACTTACTATTAAGCCAGACTCTGCTTTAATCTGCAGCGAACTGGCTAGAGATTAAGGTCCTGCCCCGCCCCTTGGATTTTATATTAGATTAAGAAAGACAGATAGCTAAGTCTGGAGCTTGGGGAAGAAGCCCAGGTTGGAATTATAGAGCCACCTGACCACGGAGAAACCTGGTGTGTCCCCTCCTACTTCACATCCCCAGGTATACTTCCAGAACATTTCTGTTCTATTCTTATGTATAAACTCTTCCTTTTGAGTCGTTCTACATTGACACATGTCAACCTCTTCTTTTGTTGATTTTGAGGCTACTTGCTCATGTAACTGGCAGGATATTGCAGAATGATCATGCTGACATGGCCTTTGAATTCTGGTTCTGCTACCTACCAACTGAGTTACTTTGGTCAAGCTCTTGGACTTCTGAGCCTGTTTCCTAATTTCAGAAGTGGTGATATGATGTGTTGGGCCCTGATGGGTTGCAAGGAAGAGGCACATATATATCATCTTTGGTGATGAGGGCTGAATGTAAACTTGAATTTACATTCAAGTAGCTAGGATTACAGGTGTGTGCCACCATGCTCAGCTAATTTTTAAAACTTTTTGTAGAGATGTGAATTCACTATGCGGCCCAAGCTGGTCTTGAACTCCTGACTTCAAGTAATCCCCCCACCTTGGCTTGCCAAAGTGCTGGGATTACAGGTGTGAACTACGGCTCCTGACTGAGAGTTTACTTTCGTTTGCTAGTGGTGTTCTTGGTATCTTTTCATATTTGAGGCTTTGGTGCTAGTGCTGAAGTATTAACATTCACCATCTGAGGTTTACAGGACTTTTAATATTGAGCAACTGCTTAGTTCTGCATCTTTGCAAGTATACACAGTGTGCTACCAGGACTCTGCTTTCTATCCATTGAAAGCAAGAAGTAATATAGTAAAACTCTTCCTGGCTAGAGGCTTTGAAAGAATGGAGTATTCTGGTTTAAATCTATTAACTTGGAAGTCTGAAGGTGAAAAAAATTCAAAACTTTAATTTCCTGTTGAATGCAATTTGAAAATACAGCCAGCGATTCTACTTTTCATCTCTAGTAAGTTTGGACATTCAGATCTACTTGGTCTTTTATTATAGAACTTCCAGTGTGACTGAGACTTACATTGTGAAGGTCCCTTTCTAACACTTTAGATGTAAGAGAATGTAACTGGTATTGTATGAGATCAGGCAAAATGAGAACTGATACCTGTAAATATACTTTTTAGACTAAAGCTCTGATTGCCACCTTTTTTCTTATTTAATTCATAAAAATAAAACACATTGGCTGGATGGTGGGAGTAGAAAGGAAATTTATATCTTTTAATTGCTTGTCTTTGTATCATATCAAGACAGAACATACAGAATCTGTGGCTTTGGACCTACAGAAGGAAACACATTTTTCTACCTGCTGTGTGCCAGAGGTTCTTGAATACCTGCAGGGCTTATTGCAGCACAGATTGCTGGGCCGTTCTCCAGAGTTTCTGATTCATCAGGTCTAGGGTACGGCCTGAGAATTTGCATTTATAAAAAGTTCTCAGGTAACGGTCCAGAGACTACATTTTTGAGAACCATTCTTGTATACTAACTGTAACCTGTAGAACTCTAGAAGAAAGCTTAGTTTGGTCTGGGATAAGAAGCACCAGGTTATGGAGCAAATCATCAAAGATTCAGCCCTTGATCCCAGCCTAGTTTGGAATTCAGATAACATGTAATATACAGTGACATAACACAATTCTTGGTTTTCATGATTGCACGTCATAGCCAAGCATCAAGTGAGAAATGCAGTATCATTTGCAAGGCTTAGAGAGGCCTGGTGATAGGATAAATAGGATTTAGTGATTAACCCCATGAGAGTTTTCTCTCCCTCACACTTAGCATTTAGCCTTACTTTAGAAGGGCCTTGTATTTTCTTTTAACTGGTAAAGAGCTTTGAGTGCTTATTAAATTGAAAGCTTTGTGTGTTTTTAAAGATATTAGGCATGTTTCTTGTTTTAAAAAATCTTAACAATAATACAGGAGAATAAGAGAAACTTTTTCCAAAAAGGGGAAATCATTGTGGTCATTTTATCTTATTGGAATGTTGGATACTATAGTCTGCATCATTAATCATTAAGCATGCTATGGGTTTTCCATTTTTATAGGATTTGTACCTCAATTGAGGTGATGCTGGTAATTCTTGTGCTCCATTTGAAGATGAAAAATATAGGCCAAAATCAAAGACCTGGCATAGAAGCAGGATAACTAAATCAGCTTCGAAGGAACACGTAGATACACACACACATAGACACGCATATAAAGTAACATGCACATTTTTTTTTCTTTTTTTTTGGTTTTGAAGTTTTTAAAGTAAAAGCCAGCCCTGCTCCTCTCCTGCAGTGGGCGGGGACAGCCTGTGCTGCTTTCCTTGTGAAGCCACAGGTCCCTCTGGGCATGGTGCCACCTGGCCATCCTCCTTTCACTTTTATCTTTCTCGTCGACCAATGGACTTGGAGCACTGAGGCCATGCCCTATCCTGCATTCTAGTGCCACCCTGATGACCCCTCTTCTGGCTCAGTCACACAGCTGAGTGGTAGCTGACTAGAAGCGTTTAGCTGTCCTTTATCACACTGATGTGGCACCACCCCTGCCTCCTTCCCTGCCCTGCGTTGTCGGGAAAAACTGACACAGCGAATTGGGCATGGCCAAGAAAAACGGTAAAATGCATCAAATTGCAGCCACCCAACCTAGCCCCAAGCCCCCTCTGACAGCAGGACCAGGGCCAGAGTCCATGCCATTCCTGAGGCACACCGGGCTGGGCCCCTGGGCGCCTCTGGGTTTACCCTTTCAAAGTCTTGTCTGCCAGCCACCCCCCTCAGCAGCCCAGCCCCCATCCTCACTGGTCGCCCCTGGGTGACTTTGGACCAGTGACTCCCAGGGCTTCCTGCTCCAGACTTCTCCATTACCTCCTGCCACCCCAAGCTGGACTTCCCTGGGCTCTTTGAACTCATGTCTCAAAGCACCTGGGTCCCCACCGTGCACCCCCTTCCACACCCCTCCCCCATTGCAGAGCAGCATTTCGGTCTGAAGTGCCCTGTTCCTTTGCCCCCAACCCCTGACTGGAATGTAATGAGTCACAGTCCCCCTGGGAACTGTCATTACTGACCTGCCTTTGATCTTAGGACCCAGTCCCCTAAGGGTTCTCACCCCCTTTCTGGTTCCTCTGGTCGCAGCACAAATTTCCAGCTGGAAGGGGAATGGGGACAATGGGACCTGGGAGCAAGAGGTTTTAGGCTGCCTCACTTCCTTAACATAGGCATTGACAGTGTGAAAAGCCTACAATTTTTCTGTGACCTCAAAACGTTTACAGTATCTCTGGGTGGCAATGGGAGAACGGGTTTGGTTTTGTTTTCTTCCAGGCTTGTACTCTCCAGAAAGACTTTAACATTTTTTTTTCTGAGTTCTCTACCTCATATTCTAATTCTCCATGGTTCTAGGACCACACTGCCCTTCAGTCAGTGGTCTCTGGAGTGAGATTTGCTCATCTTCCATGGAACAGATCTTGGGAAACTGAACTTGACAGCTTGAATCTTCCTCATACCATCTTCACCTGGGGTACTTTGAGTACCACAGGATAAATGTGGGACATCTTTCTGAACCATCAGTTTCCCTTGATTCACTTGAGAGAGAAAAAACATTAATGTACTTAGGGATGACAGTCACATAAGGTTTCTAATTGTATACCAGACTTCTTTCCGAAATGAGGCTTGGGTTGTCCTCTTTCTGATGAATTCCCAGATTTAACAGAAAGGCTGCCTTCTGCCATGAGGACACATTGATGTAAAAGTGTGAGAGGTACTGGTATGCTTCTTACACTAACAGACATGTGAGGGTATATGGCTGTAAACCACATGGCTTATAGTTCCTGCCTACTTAATGTTGACTTTTCTACCCCTGCCTCTGCTTTTGGTCCCTGGCAGTGCTGATTCATGGCAAAACCCCAGAGTTTGGAATCGGAAGACTGAGTTTAAGTTCCAGTGCTGCCTTTTTCTTTTCTTTCCTTTCCTTTTTTTTTTTTAGCCATGGTATCAATTCCGTTCAGTCACTAAGTGTGACAACACCTTGTACAGTTGTTGGTGGCATTAAACCAGAAAGCGTTTAAGAGTATTTTGCAAAAACTGTAAAGGAGTTTGGGGCTGTACGATCTGGTAGCTCTCACGAGTATGACTGCTCTTTCCCAAGTTAAAAGATTATCAGCAGGGGATAGCCCTGACATCCATCAGGAGCGAAGAAAAAGAAGAAAACAAGTGCCTTCTCCACTCCCACTGCTTCACTTGACTAGCCTTAAAAAAGAAAAAAAGAAAACAAGTGGCAGTAGCCCTGAGATAACCAATTCTGGTGGTTGCCATTCAACTGAGGATGAGTTTTGGCTGGCCTGGCTCCTGAGGACAGGCAGCCCAAGGAACAGTAGAGAACAACTTGTTAAGATTGTAAATGGACTGTCGGATACTGGTTAAGAATTCTGGGAAGCGGAATTCTGGGTTTTCAGAGGCCAGGACTGAAGGGGGCCCAGTGAGCAGGCAGTCCTTTCCCTGGATAAAGCTGTAACCACTTCTCTCAGACCCAACTTCCCTGTCCAGGCCCTGGCTCCCTGGTGTTTTTCTCTGGTCAAGCTTAGCTGGTCAACTAGCTTTTTCCACTGTCTGCCCATCTGGCCAGTTGGATATTAGAAGATCTCCAGAGCCAGGTGCTTGGGCCAAGAGTAAGGCCAGAGCCTGGAGAGAGGCTGGGTGGGGCTCTGGTCAGGCAGGTAGGTCCAGTTGGGGGCAAGGGAGAGGCTCCACATGACTCCAGGTCCTGAATCCTAGGATTGTCTCCAACTGCTGCTCCCAGGAAAGAGGCCCCACAATTTCAAAGTTGCCAAGAGCCATAGGGCAGATGTCTTACCTCTCTTTTCTTGGGAGGTTTCTTGGTTGGGTAGATGTTTCTGGATGTAAGAGATTGGGGTGGAAGTAGTGACCATGGTTTACTCTTTTTACCTCCAGAGAGTAGGAGAGACTTCTAGCTGGGCAGCTTTTTTTCCATGAAAAGTCCTGAATTAGAAACACAGCCAATAGGCCAGGAGCAGTGGCTCACACCGGTAATCCCAACACTTTGGGAGACCAAGGTGGGAGGATTGCTTGAGCCCAGGAATTTGAGACCAGCCTGGGTAACATAGTGAGAACTTAGATGGGGTCTCACTATCTCACAGGTAGCTTGTTGGCTGGGGGAAGGGTGAGAGAACGCTGAGACTGGGCTTTTCCTTAAGGTCTGGGGATGGGAGCTTGGCTCATCCCACCCTGGGTGATTCTTATCAGAAATTGAATGACCATCTTACATGTTTCTTCCTACACATAATCATGATGCTGACAATGGCCCTAATCTTACAGATAAAACCAAGTGAATGTCTCCTCTTGAGGCAGCAGTCTCTAAGCCAAGGGAGTCAGGGAGGCTACTGCCTGTGATCTTCTTTCCCATCAAGCCACCTGCACCCTTGACCCATGTCTCCACCCCTAGGACTACTTTCTCATTGACCAACAGCCTTCAGTAACTCTCCCTACAGCTCAATTGTGTTGTTTTCTGAGGTACCTCAGAAATTGAAGCATGGGGTATGGTGCAGGGACAAGGAAAGTATGATAAAGAAACTAAGGCAGGGATTCACAAGAGAGGTCAGATCCTGGGAGCAGCCCATTTGCAGGGCAATGTTGAGGAAGTTGCCTCTTCCTGAGCCTTCTCCCTTGAAGCTGTTCACATGAAGGAGTTGGACCACATGACTGATTGCATCATTTTATCTTGCTGCGGAACCAACAGATGAGAGCTGCTCAGAAGAAATGGATGGTGGAGAGATAAGAACCATGAAAGAAGTTGATACTAAAGAGTTATGGGATGAAAGGTCCAAGATAGGCAGAAAAGAAAATGTTGCCAGTTGCTGGGGAAGAAAGGAAGTCAGAGGGCCTAGACACTGAGGGGGACAGAACATCTCCATGTGCACTTTGTCTCTTGTAGTCAGCAACAGGTATCCACGCGGAGGGCCCTGCATCATCGCTACCCTGAAGGAGCTGAGGTAAGAAGCCCTGGGCCAAGGTGCAGTGACCCCCTAGGAGCCCTCCAGCCTCCTCCCACAGCAGGGGTTGGGTGCCCCTCTGCCTGCTGAGACAGCCCACACAGCCCCCAACCCTAATGATTGCTCTGTCTCTTCCCCAGTCCTCCTCCAGCTCCTACTCTCTGCATGGATCTCAAGAGCCTATACCAACAACCAACAGTATCCTAGACTCTAGCTATCTAACAAACAGTCAACTCAATAGAACGATGGAGACATTAGTATGAGTCCAGTAGGGTCCCCTGGTTCCACCCTGCCAATCCTGGGCTCCAGTTTCCCCTTGAGGCCCTGAAGAAAGGGGCTGGGGGCCCTTGGTGCCAAGGGCAAATGGGGATCTGGGGAGCCCAGGCCTCAGCTGGAGGGACCCCAGAACATGGGGCATGTATCATGGCTGTTATATTGCTGCCATTTTTGCATACTGTCTCTTCTCCAGACACCCCTGCGCCAGTACTTGCCACACATGCCTTGGGATTGTTGCCTCTCAGGGAAGCTAGGCTGACTGGTTGTCAGGAGCTCTGTATTTCTGCCCTGACTCAGTCCCTAATTTACTCTTTGATTCTAGATAAGCCACCTTTCCTTCTTGGGCTTGCACTTCCTGAGGAGGTAGAGAGTATCAAAGGTCTCTGTGAGCTGTGAGTATCCAAGATTTAAAGATCCATTAGAATGCAAACCTCAGGGCCAAAGGCTCCTGCCTGTCCTTTTCCATCCTATATCGCTGCTATGAAGATATGGGCCATGTCCCCGGCTCATATGTCCTGAGTAAATGTTGAGTGAATGCACCTTTCTAAATCACAAGCTGGCAGAAGGGTGGGCTTTTCTCAAACTCCATCTAGAGATGTCACTGGTAGAGGGTTGTGACTGCAAGTTGTCTAGGTTCTTGGCATTTTGAACAAACAATTAGATGAAACATCCTGGAAAGAAAGGAAAGAACAAAACAACAAAAGAACAAAAGCAGGGATTTACTGAAAACCGAAGTGCACTCCACAGTGTGGGATTGGGCCTGAGCAGCAGCTCAAGGGCCGGGATACAGATTCTTCTTGGGTCCAATACCTACTGGAAGTTCTTGGGCCACTTCATGCTCACCTCATGTAACTGAAGCGGTAGCCACAATCAGTCTGATTGGTTGCAGAAAGCAGCCAACCAGAGGCTGAAGTGAAGTTACAAAGGTCACATTCCTGTGAAAACAATATGATTGGTTGCAAAAAGCAACCACTCAGCCCCTGTGGTGAAGTTACAAAGTTATACTTCTTTGCAAATGAGGACTTGACCAGCAATCAGTCTGATTTGTTGTGGACAGCCAATTTCCCAGCTGCCTAGCAGAAAAGGTCAAATGTAGCAGCCTCTGGTTTTTTTTGCTACTTAGGCATGGAAAGTTAGGGTTTTCCTTTCAATTTAGTTCTAGGAAGTCATCCTGAAACAGTCTTAAGTACCCTCCCTCCAGATCCTGCCTCTTAGAGGTTTATTTTACTGTCCTTTCAAGAGAATCCAGATTCTGACTTTCAGTTCTGTGGCTATGGGCAAAACCAATAAAGACCCAAATCTTCTGTCTCTGGGAGCTTGAGGAGGGTTTACCAGTTCATGGTTTCAGTGGGTTTGAGAACTTTGCCTTTAAAATCCATTCCTGGCCCCTGCATACCACTTCCTGGTCTGGGAATAAATTCGAGGGGGCCACCCTCGGTCACCTTCCTTTCACTCTCCCCACAGAAACAGCAGAACCAAGAAATTGCGGATCAACTGGAAGATGTAACAAGATTTCTTGGTTTGCTCACGACATGACTGCTGGGCTTGGGGGTCACTCACATGTAGAGGTCCCAGTTGCGTCTTGCTTACTCCCAGCCTGGGGAAGAAGGGTCACCCCGCAGATTCCACCCCATCCCCACAAGGTCCCTGATAACCTGGTCCCGTGGTTGGGCCTGTCCTGGGGCATTGGTGGCATTCTGGGGCATGTCCCTTGCTGTGCCATCTCTGCCTTGCCCTAGTAAGACCTCTGTCTTCCTCTTCTACAGGAAAAGCAAGAAAGCCAGCAAAACCAGGGAGCCCTCAGGAGGCAGTTAGAGGTGACTGGAGGGTGTAAGGTTCCCTCCTGTCCTCTGAGAATGTTTCTTTCCTTCTCTTTCAGCACTTGCTTGGCTTTTCTCCCAAAAGTTCGAATCAGACAATTAGAATCTTGATGTCTGAGAAAACAGAGTTGAAGATAGTGCTGTATCACACTGAATGTGCCGCCAGGCAGTTTGAAGGTGAGAATCCAGGCACCCCATCATCCCCCAACCTGCCACTTTGACAGGGCTTTAGGGGGAGTCCTTTGGGCCCCATCTCAACCTCTCTCATTACAGGAGAGTCCAAGGATCTGGCCAGCTGCCTGCAGTATTCCTCGCAGTGTGTAGGAGAGTTGAAGCAGGCTCTCTCAGCTGTCTCCATGTAGCAGAAGAACATGGACAGGGTGAGTCCTACTGTCTGCCCCATCCCCTGGCAGCCTGGCTTCCCAGATGGAGGAGTGAGCCTAAAGGTCCCTTCTGCAGAATGGAGTGTCCTGCCCAGAAGGCAGCATGGGCCATTTCTCGCTGCTTTTGTGTGTGATTGTTAGAGGCAGCCTGGGGCTGAGTCAGCTGCTGTGGGTGAGTTGGGGACAGTATGGAGAGCAAGCAGAGCTTGGATGGGGAGCACTAGACGCAGAGCTTGGAGGCCAAGTGCCCACCCTGCTCTTACCTTGCTGTGGCCTTGGCTAAGTCCTCGGTAGGGGATATGGTACTTGTACTGTGAAGGTACAGAGGAGTATCTTTAGGATGTTACCATTTGTGTGGAGAGAGGGAACATTTGTGTGGGTGTGTGTGTGTGTCGTGTGTGTGTGTGTGTATACATACTATGATAATATACATAAATCATGCTTGAAAGTTGTCTCTGAACCACATTGGGTTTGGCTGCATTTCCTTGAGGCTCAATAATGAGAAGTAAACTAGGAAACAAGGGAATTTATTGCTGTAACTGGATACAGGGAGAAAGCTGGAGGTAATTCTACCTGACCAACTCAAAGTATTACAATTTTTATAGTGCTTATATAGGTTGGGGTTATGTGCCTACTTACAGTATAGCATTCGCCTAAGTCTATTGGTAACTAATTTTGTTTCAACTAGAAGGTCAGTGGCAAAAACAATGCTTGCTAAGTCTGATTAAGCTGTGAGGGCCCCAGTACCTTCAAGGCCTGTCTACTGTGGTACTGGAGTAGTTATCTCTATCTTATCTCCCTTATAGTTTGGTCTGGATTAGACTCTCCAATGAATCAATTCAAACAGCTGCCTCTGTTACCTTGACTCGTCTCAGATTCTGTCGACCCAAGGAAGGTCCTGGCACTAGGAATGTAAGACTGTCTCTATTATTTTGACTTACTCCAGGTTAGGGAGAAGCCTATGCAAAGCTCCTACTGACCATATGTTTCATTTCTAGCTTTGATGTCTGGGCATGGATTTCCCTAGGTTTAACTGTTTGCTCAATGTTAAGGCAGCTCTATGGAGGTTTGTCTGTGTAACTGGAGAACTATGCAGACTTCTCTGAGTGACTGTCGTGAAGGCCTGTCTGTGTGACTGTTGTGAAGGCCTGTCTGTGTGACTGTCATGAAGGCCTGTCTGTTTGATTGTCAGCGAGAATTGGCCTGCCGTTAAAAGGATTCATAAAAATCTCAGTAGAGAGGAACAGGGTGGCTGAGAGATATTTCCCTTCTGTACCTTCTGAGTTTTTGACTATGCTAATCCTTTCATCCTTTCAAAAAGTGAACAAAAGATTGATTTCCTCTTTCATTTCTGTGTACCGACCCCCAGGGAAAAAATGGGCTTAGAAAATAAAATATACCTGATTGTTCAAATCCCAGCTCTAAGTGATCTTAGGCAAGCACTTAATCTCTAATACTCCATATTTTTAATCTATGCAATAGGGTAATAATAGTCTCATAAGATGGTTGTGAGGATTAAATGGGATTAATAGCATGGGTGCCTGGTGAAGCCCTCAATAAAGGTTCAAGCTGTGGTAGTAATAATGGTAATAACAATAGCATATAATCTGATCTCTCTGGGCCTCTGTTACCCAGCTATAAATTAGATCTTTTTCCCTGTACCTTTCACCTTTTCTTTGAGGAACAAATGAGACCCCGGTTTGGAAATGCCTTGAAAAAATGTCGGACATGATTAAGAATGAGGAAGGGTTACTGTGGAGTAGCTACTGTAGCTGCTCCTGGCCAGCCAGCTGCTCCTCTGCCTGCTGTATCCTGACTTAAGCTTTCCGTTATTTTCAGTGCAACAAGGAGGTAACCAAAGAGAGAGAGAAGCTCAGGTTGGAGTTGTACAAGAACAGGCAGGATGGGGGAAGGTGGGATGGAAGGTCTGGGACCCTTAGCATGGGTGATGTGCTGGGAGGTGGGAGGGGTGCAGGTGAGCGTGGTGAGGTGATCACACAGGTTTGCCTGTGTGCACAGCTCAGCTCTGGTGCGGGCTATGCCACTCACTCATGGTGTAGTCTTCTCTCTGGCCTGCCACCTGAGACTTTTGATTTGTGGGGTCCCTCCCAATGCCACGGTTTTGTGATTGTGAGACCAGTATAGAGGGCTGATCACCAAAGCAGTTCTTTCTATTCTTCGTTCATTCCTTTCTCTACTGCCTCTGGCCATGGTGAAAACAATGAGGACCTGAAGCAGAAGAACTCAGAACTAAAAGAGAAGCTTCAGGTCCTAGTGACCGAGAAGTCAGGGATTTCACTCAACTTAAAGGAGCTGCAAAAGAAGCTGGAGAGCGCCGAGCTCCTGCTTCATGGCGAGAAGCTGCAGTTCTGGAGGTTGTGGGCGCCCCATCCAGCTGGGACCTTGGTCTAGGGATCATGCACGGTGTGGGGATGCTCTAAGCAAGAGCTGGAAAATTTGGGTCCTACCATAGAATCTGCTAGAGACTGCTAAAAATCTACAAATTGGGGCCCTGCCATAGACCTGGGGAATCAGAATCTCAGGGTTAGGGCTTAATTTTTTAAAAATGCACAATGGATGAAAGCCATTATGTTATAGATTACACCTATATGGCTAGCTCATGAGTCCGTTTATTTCCTTGTGATGTTGAAGCCAACTCTTCGACTATTCGACAGTAATAATAGAGAATAGGTATTTTTTGGGGTGAGGATGGGGTCTCAAGTGCAGGGGCATGCTCTCGGCTCACTGCAACCTCCACCTCCCAGGCTCAAGTGATCCTCTTGCCTTAGCCTCTCAAGTAGCTGGGACTACAGGCACACACCACCATCCCTGGCTAATTTTTGTGTTTGTAGAGATGGGGCTTCACCATGTTGCACAGGCTGTTTTTGAACTTCTGAGCTCAAGCAATCTACCCACCTCAGCCTCCCAAAGTGTTGTTATTACAGGCATGAGCCACCATCCTTGGCCTGAGATCTTTTTAAAAATTAATTTTCATTTCTGAAGCAAAGAAACTTGATGGTAGAGATCTTTTTGGACCAAGCTGTACTTTGAGCCTAGTGCTAGCCCTTTTAAGGGGCACTGTGGGGAATGGCCCAGGCTCCCCAGATCTGAACTTCTCACTACCATCCAGTCCTCAAGCTGGTTATGAAGCCCCTGATTCTAACCAGCAGTTTACAGCAGGCCATGGAGGAGCAGGCACAGCTGGAAGCACGTCCGGGTGGGTGATGCTTTGCAGAGGGAGAGATTTGGGAGGAAGATGATACCAGGTGGCCAGGAGCAGGTGAGGACCAGAGACAGTCCTTCCTAACTGCTGTGTCCATTCCTGCAGATAATGGAGTCGCTTAAACAACTATGGATGGAGAAAAATCACCACACTGAAAATCTGAAAGGAGAGAGCACCATGTGGTGGCAGATGATGCAGCAGATGTCAGAGTAGGTGAGACTTGACCCTTCAGCCCCCGCCATAGAAAGGTCACTTGATTATTCCGGGCATCTGTGAGATGGGAGGAGCACATCCAGAGGTGGTCATGGGTCTGGGCTTTGTGGAGATGGGGTCAAAGAGGGAGCTAGTGGCCTGTCCATCCACCAGCTCCTCTTTCAATTATCCCCATCAGCAATGAGGAAAAAGTGCCTGTTGTAAGCCACTGCGGTTGTCTCTGTCTGTAAGTGGCTTGGAAGATTGACTACCATCAGGGTGTGAGAAATCATTAGCAGGGAGGCCAAGTTTGGGGAGCCTAAGAGGAGCTGTGGACTAAGAGGAGGGTTTTGTTTTTTTTTTTTTTTTTTTTTTGAGAATCCAAGAGCCCTTATTGTCTGCTTCCTTTCTCAGCCCAACCACCACTCCCCCCGCCCCTCCCCGCGCTGCCATGGGGCCCCCAGCAGGGGGCACAGCCCTCATGTGAAGTGTCACTTCTGAAGGCACCTGTGAGCCAGAGCCCTGCTTTAATGGCTGTGGGAGAGAGGGGATGATTTTTCTTATCTGCCTGCTTCCTTCCCAGTGCCATGGGAGGCAGACATCAACCTCTGGGGTCTCCACCTGGAGTGGGTGGCACGATTGCCTTTCTCTGTCCAGAACAATGAGAACATGGAGATCACCAGCGCACTTTAGTCTGAGCAGCACATCAAGAAAGAGCTGCAGGAGAAGCTTGGCGGGCTGCAGAAGCTGGCGAGCAGTAGGAGAAGCTGGGTGAGCTGCAGGAGAAGCTGGGTAAGCTGAAGGAGATGGTAACCCCCACTGATTGTGCCACTGCAGGGGAGAAGGGAAGGGAGAAGAGAGAGGCAGATAGCTACATTGTACATTGCCCAGAATACTACTTCCTCATCACCGTCCTCTGCCCAGCAGGGGCCCAGTTAGGGTCACTCCGTGACACAGACTGGCCTTCTGGAAGACAGTGCTTTTCTCTTCCCTGGCTTCGGTACACCTTCCTCCTGCCTGCTGTGGCTGCCACAGCTCAGAGCCTGCTGCTGTCTTTTGGTATGCTCCAGGGAGTGTGAGGTCCTCATGTTTATTAAGGAGTCTGTGCAACCCCTGCTTTGAGCTTTGGCCTTTCAAAGTGCTGCCTAGCAGCCCAAGGCCTGGGCAAACACCCCCGAGTGTCTCCTAGCACGCATGACTGTCACGCTGACTGCAGCAACACTGGTCCTACCTGTTCCACACCCTGTGTCTGTGGCGCTGAGGCGCCTTCTCTCCCACATGGTCCCCTAATGCCCTGCTGTGTTCTGTGACAGACTCCAAAGACCAGCTGTTTCTGTACAGCCATCTGCCGATGACACTGTGTTACCTGGCAGTGCCCCTTGCCCTGGTGCCAGTCTCATTAGCATGGTGGCACCTCAGGTTCATGCCTCCTCCTCCTCTGCCCACTGCCCTCCTGTACCTACTATGGATTCTCTTCTCCTTTCACAGGTAGCTTGTTCACTAGGGCCAAGTGCCCTTCCTGGGGACCGGGTTGGGGCAAGGCTGAGGCTGGGCTTTTCCTTGAGGTTTGGGAAGATGGAATATCGTTCAAATGAGCTAGGGAGTTTGGCTCTCCCTGTCGTGGGTGAGTCTTAAAGAAATTGAATGACCATCTCAGATGTTTCTTCCTACACAGAATCATGAGGCTGGCCCCAATCTCATGGATGAAAGCAAGTGAGTGTCTCCTATTGGGGCAGTAGTCTCTAGGCCGAGGGAGGCAGGGAGGGCACTGTGCAAGGCCTTCTTTCCCACTGAGCCACCCCCACGTCTCTGCCCTTAGGACCTTTTCATTGACCGAGTGCCTGCAACCACTCTCCCAATAGCTCAGTGGTGTTGCTTCTGAGATACTTCAGAAACTGAGGCCAAGTGGGGAGTGTGGAGGAAGGGAAGTATGACAGAAACTGAGGCAAGGATTCACGAGAGAGAGGAAAGATCTTGAGATCAGCTGATTTGCTGGGCGATGTTGAGGAAGCCGCCTCTTCCCTAGCCGTCTCCCTTGAAGCTGTTCACATGAAGGAGTTGGACCCCATGACTGTTACATCATGTTATCCTGCTGCAGCGACTCTGGATGAGAGCTGCTCAGGAGGGAGGGTTGGCGGGGAGATAAGAACCATAAGAGAAGCCGGCACAAAGAGATTATGGGACAAAAGGTCCAAGTGAGTCAGAAAAGAAAATGTTGTCAGTTGCTGGGGAAGAAAGGGAGTCGGAGGGCTGAGACAGTGAGGGGACAGGACATCTCCACGTGCACTTTCATCTCTTGTAGTTCGCAACAGGTATCCATCAAAAGGGTCCTGAATCATCTGCCACTGTGAAAGATCTGGAGGTAAGAGGCCCTGGGCCATGACCCAGTGACCCTCCAACTTCCTCCCACAGCGGGAGCTGGGTGCCCCTCTGCCAGCTGAGACAGCCCATACCCCTCCCAACCCCAATGATTGCTCTCTACCCCTTCCCCCCATCGTCCTCCAACCTCTCCTCTCTGCATGTGCCTCAGAGCTGATGCCAAGAGGTAATAGTCACCCTGGAATTGAGTTATATAACTATCAGTCAACTCAATAAAACCGTCAACTCATTGGTAAGAGTCCAGTGGGGTCCCTGAGGGGTCCCTGATTCCACACTGCAAGTCCTGGGCTCCAGCTTTCCCTTGGGGTCCTGAAGAAAGGGGCTGGGGGGGTCCCTGGTGCCAAGGGCAAATGGGGACCTGGGGGGCCCAGACCTCAGCCGGAGGTACCCCAGAGCACAGAACATGCAACATGGCTCTTCCATTGCTGCTCACTTTGCCTACTGTCTCTTCTGCAGACACCCCAGCTCCAGTCCTTGCCACACATGCCCTGGGGTTGTTGCTTCTCCGGGAAGTGCTAGCCTGATTGCTTGTCAGGAGCTCCATACTTCCGCCCTGACTCAGTCCCTAATTGCTCTTTGATTCTAGACAAGGCACTTCTCCTCCTTGTGCTTGCATTTTCCAAGGAGGTAGAATTAGAGACTATCAAAAGTCTCTGTTAGCTCTGAGAGTCCATGATTTAGAGGTCCAGTAAAATGTAAACCTCAGGGCCAAGGGCTCCTGTCTTTTGTGTCCTTTATCCCTGCTGTGAAGCACTGTACCTGCCCATATGTACTCAGTCAGTGTTTGCTCAGTGAATGCACCTTCCTAAATCACAAGCTGGCAGAAGGGTGGGCTTTCCTCAAACTCTGTCTCTAAAGGTTTATGTTACTGTCCTTTTAAGAGAATCCAGATTCAGACTTTCAGTTCTGTGACTGTGGGCAAAAACCAACAAAGACCCACATCCTCTGTTCTTGGAAGCTTGAGGAGTTTACCAGTTTGTGTCCCATTGGGTCTGAGTTCTTTGCCTTTAAAATCCATTCCTGGCCCCTTAATTTGACTCTCCTCACAGAAACAACAGAAGCAACAAATTGAAGAACAGCTGGAAGAAGTAACTTATTTCTTTGTTTGCTCACGATATGACTGCTGGGTTTCAGGGTCACTTAGATGTAGAGGCACCAGTCTTGTCCTGCTCATTCCCAGCCTGGGGAAGAAGGGTCACCCCACAGATTCTACCCCATCCCCACAAGGTCCCTGATAACCTGGTCCCGTGGTTGGGCCTGTCCTGGGGCATTGGTGGCATTCTGGGGGCATGTCCCTTGCTGTGCCATCTCTGCCTTGCCCTAATAAGACCTCTGTCTTCCTCTTCTACAGGAAAAGCAAGAAAGCCAGCAAAACCAGGGAGCCCTCAGGAGGCAGTTAGAGGTGAGTGGAGGGTGTGAGGTTCCCTCCTGTCCTCTGAGAATGTTTCTTTCCTTCTCTTTCAGCACTTGCTTGGCTTTTCTCCCAAAAGTTCGAATCAGACAATTAGAATCTTGATGTCTGAGAAAACAGAGTTGAAGGCAGTGTTGTATCACACTGAATGTGCTGCCAGGCAGTTTGAAGGTGAGAATCTGGGCACCTCATCATCCCCCAACCTGCCACTTTGACAGGGCTTTAGGGGGAGTCCTTTGGGCCCCATCTCAACCTCTCTCATTGCAGGAGAGTCCAAGGATTTGGCCAGCTGCCAACTGCCTGCCCTGCCTTTACCTGGCTGTGGCCTTGACCAAGTCCTAGTGGGGGTTAGGGTACTTGTACCATGAAGGTACAGAAGAGTATCTTCAGTATGTTACCATTTATGTAGAGAGAGGAAACACATGTGTGTGTCTGTGTGTGTGTACTATGATAATATACATAAAACATGTCTGCCTAAAACTCAAGAGAGAGGAGTTTTCTGAGCTTTGGACTATGCAAATATACCCTTCAAAAAGTGAACACAAGATTATCCCCCTTTCTATCTGTGCCTCCCCACCCCCAGCTGTTAAAGGTGGAGGGTGTCCAGCTTCTTGTCATCTTGAACAAAGAATTGGACAAAACGCACAAACAAAGCAAGGAAGGAATGAAGGGTTTTAGTGAAAATGAAAGTGCACTCCACAGTGTGGGAGTGCACCTGAGCACAGGGGCTCAAAGGCCCCGTTACAGAAATTTTGGGAGTATAATTACCCCTAGAGGATTCCACTGGTTACTTCGGTGCACACTATGTAAATGGAGAGGATGAAGTAAAGTTACGAAGTCATTTACCCCCAGAGAGGATATTTCTTGTTATAGCTGAAGTGTGAACCAGCCTTATGTTCCTTGCCTGCAGACTCTATTTTTCTGCCTCAGCAAAAAAATGGGCTTAGAGAATCATATATACCTGGGTGTTCAAATCTCAGCTCTGTCTAAGTGATCTTAGGCAAGCACTTAACCTCTAATACCCCATATTTTTAATCTATGCAATAGGGTAATAATAGTCTCATAAGATGGTTGTGAGGATTAAATGGGATTAATAGCATGGGTGCCTGGTGAAGCCCTCAATAAAGGTTCAAGCTGTGGTAGTAATAATGGTAATAACAATAGCATATAATCTGATCTCTCTGGGCCTCTGTTACCCAGCTGTAAATTAGATCTCTTTCCCTGACCCTTCCACCCTTTCTTTGAGGAACAAATGAGACCCTGGCTTGGAAATGCCTTGAAAAAATGTCAGACATGATTAAGAATGAGGAAGGGTTACTGTGGAGTAGCTACTGTAGCTGCTCCTGGCCAGCCAGCTGCTCTTCTGCCTGCTGTATCCTGACTTAAGCTTTCCGTTATTTTCAGTGCAACAAGGAGGTAACCAAAGAGAGAGAGAAGCTCAGGCTGGAGTTGTACAAGAACAGGCAGGATGGGGGAAGGTGGGATGGAAGGTCTGGGACCCTTAGCGTGGGTGATGTGCTGGGAGGTGGGAGGGGTGCAGGTGAGCGTGGTGAGGTGATCACACAGATTTGCCTGTGTGCACAGCTCAGCTCTGGTGCGGGCTATGCCACTCACTCATGGTGTAGTCTTCTCTCTGGCCTGCCACCTGAGACTTTTGATTTTTGGGGTGCTTTCCAGTGCCATGGTTTTATGGTTGTGGGGCAAGTGTACAGGGTTTCAAACAATCACCCAGGTTGGTGTCTTTGAACAAAGAATTGGACAAAACCTACAAACACAGCAAGGAAAAAATGAAGGGATTTATTCTCAGCTGAACCCCCTCCCCTGGAGGGTCATCTGAGATGGAGCAACACCTATGAGCAGAGGCTGATCACCTGCGGAAGGAGCTGGAGAATGTGGCAGGACAGCTTTAAGCCCAAGTGCAAGAAAATGAGGGCTTGAGTCACCTGAATCAATCACCAAAGCAGTCAGTTCTGTTCTTGTTCATTCCTTTCTCTGCTGCCTCTGGCCATAACAACAGCAGTAAGGAACTGAAGCAGGAGAACTCAGCTTTGGCACTCCAGCTTTGAGTTGTACTGACTGACAAGACAGGGATGCAGCGTGACTTGGAGGAGCTGAAAAGAAACCAGAACTAGACCATGTGACACAGCAGCTAAAGAGAAGCTGCAGCCCCAGGGTGGGGGGAGCCCTATCCAGCTGGGGACATGGGCTAGGGATCATGCAGGGTATGGGGAGGCTCCAGCCAAGAGCTTGTTCAGTACGACAAGGAGGTAACCAAAGAGAGAGATGCCCTCAGGCTAGAGTTATACAAGAACAGCCCTTTAAGGGTCACTGTGTGGAATGGCCCAGGCTCCTCAGATTGAAACTTCTCCTTTTTCACCATCTAGTTTTCTAGCTGGTGTGAAACCTCTGATGCTAAACAGACATCATGGAGGAGAGGGCACAGCTGGAATATCTGGAAAATTTGGGTCCTTGTCCTGGTCCTGCCATAGAATCCTCTAGAAACTGCTAAAGTCTACAAATTGGGGCCCTGCCGTAGACCTGGGGAATCAGAACCTCAGGGTTAGGGCTTAAATTTTTTTTAAATGTGTAATTGATAAAAACGATTATTTTATAGATTACACTTAATTGGCTAGTTCATGAGTCTGTTTATTTCCTTCTGAGGTTCAATCCTACACTTTGACTATTCCATGGTTATAGAGAGTAGAGTTCTTGTTTGTTTGTTTGTTTTTGTTTGTGTTTGTTTGTTTGTTGGGACAGGGTCTTGCTTTATCACCAGGGCTGGAATGCAGTGGTGTGATCTTGACTCACTGCAACCTCCCCCTCCCCAGCTCAAGTGATCCTCCTGCCTCAGCCTCTTAAGTAGCTGGGGCTATAGGCGCACACCACGATGCCTGGTTAATTTTTGTATGTGTAGAGACAGGGCTTCACTATGTTGCCCAGGCTGGTCTCAAACTCCTGAGCTCAAGCAATCCACCTGCGTCAGCCTCCCAAAGTGTTGTATTACAGAAATGAGCAAACATGCCCAGCCTGAGATCTCTTTAAAATTATTTAATTTTTTGTTTCTCAAGCAAAGCAACTTCACAGTAGAGATCTTTATTGACCAAATTGTACATTGAGCCTAGCTCTAGCCCTTTTAAGGGGCACTGTGTTGAATGACCCGGGCTCCTCAGATCGAAACTTCTTCCTTTTCACCATCTTGCTGTCTAGTTGGCATGAAGCCCCTGATGCTGACCAGTAGTTACAGCAGACCGTGGAGGAGCAGGCACAGCTGGAAGCACATCCAGGGCAGGTGATGCTTTGCAGAGGGAGAGATGTGGGAGGAAGATGATACCAGGTGGTCAGGAGCAGGTGAGAACCAGGGACAGCCCTTCCTAACTTCTGTGCCCATTCTTGCAGGTGATGGAATCACTTAACAACTAAGATGGAGAAAGATTAACACACTGAAAATCTGAAAGGAGAGAGTACCATGTGGTGGCAGAGGATGTGGAAGATGTCAGAGCAGATGAGACCTGACTCTAAAGCCCCTGCCTTAGAGAGGTCACTTGATTGTTTTGGGCATCTGTGAAATGGGAGGAGCACAGCCAGAAGTGGTCATGGGTCTGGGCTTTGTGGAGGTAGGAGCAGAGAGGGAGATGGAAGCCTGTCCATCCATCAGCTCTTCTCTCTGAGGCCCTTTCCCTCTATGTTTTGGGTAGGTGTACACAGTGAAGGAGAAGAGGGTGCATAGCAAGAGTTGGGTACAGGAGCTGGTGACAAGCTTGGCCGAACTAAAAAAGCAGATGGATAAGCTGGGGTGGGGTGACCTGGGAGCAGGACTGGCATCAGAGGGCTGTGCAGGTGGCTTAGAATGCCCCAAGGAGGCGGGTATGTGGAAAGACTTTGAGGCAATGGGAAAGACTTCGAGGTCTGTACCAAGATCATTAAGTCTTGTAATCTCCATGAGCCTCAATGTCCCCATCAGCAAAGAGGGAGGAGTGCCCATGCTCAGCCACCCACAGTCGTCTCTGTCTGAAAGTGGCTTGGAAGATTGGCTATCACCCGGGTGTGAGGAATCATTAGCAGAGAGGCCAAGTTTGCAGAGCCAGAGAAGAGCTGAGGATCAAGATGTTGTTGTTTGTTTGTTTGTTTGTTTGTTTTAGAATTCAGAAGGCACTATTGTCTGCTTTCTTCTTCAACTAAACCCCCGCCCCCAGAACCCTCAGCAGGGCCCTTCCAGGTGGAGCATCAGCTACAAGCAGAGGTTGAGCACCTGCGAAAGGACCTGGAGAATCTGGCAGGACAGCTTTAAGCCTGAGTGCCAAAAAAATGAGGGCTTGAGTCACCTGGACTGGGAGTAGGAAGAGAGGCTGTGAGAGCAAGAGGAGAGGCTGCTAGAGTTGGGACAGAGGCTGAGCTCTGGGAGGAGCAGGCAGAGGTGCTCAGGCAAACTGTGCAGAACAACTGTACCACCGTCAGCCGTGCTCTCCCAGAACCATGAGCTGAAGGAGCAACTAGTTGAGTGGAAGGAGATGGTAACCCTTGCCCCATTCAAGAAGGGCTGGGAGGCAGGCACCAGGCTCTGGGGAAGGGAGGTGGGAGGTCAGAGGTGGCTCCAGCCTGGGGGACCCCAGCACCCTCCAGGGCAGTACCATGACTTTTTCTTGCTTCCTGCCCTCTTAGTTTTAGTGGTGGGTAGCCCTAGACTCCTCCCAGGTGTGGACATCCTTATTTCAGCTAGAGGCACGGAGCCCTCAATCACAGAGAAAGAGACAGTGGCATAAGAGGCTCCTTAGATTCAAACTGAATTCTGGCCTTGGCTCCACTGCTCACCTTTGAACTACTTTGCATCTTTAAGTCTTGGTTTCTTTCACTTAGAAAGGAAGTATTTTCCTCACAGAGGTGCTAAGGATTAAATGAGTTAATATGTGGAAAGCATTAGGCATGTAGCACACTTAGCAGATCATGGCTGGCTCCCTCTCCTTTTCTACCTGTGGCATACAGGTTAAATGGCGGAAGCGGGATGTGCGATTTGAGGCTGGGGTTCTAGGTCAGGGAGGCAGTCACTTAGGCCTGGAGCAAGGGGCCAGGGGCCAGGGGCCTGGGCAGGCAACAGAGTCCCACAGTGCCCTCACTACCCTATTTATGGGCCCAGAATCTGGAAGCCAGCCACCACCTGCCCTCATGCCCAGGGTCTCCTGCAGGTGGAGCTGAAGAGCTAAGAGGCTCAGAGTCTGTCGCAGCAGCAAGACCAGAACCTGGGTCACCTGCAGCAGTGCGTGGCCGCCTGTCAGCGGCTGACCTCTTAGAAGGAGGCGCTGCACAGGCAGTTAATTCTGCAGATCCAGCTCATTGACCAGCTGCAGCAGCAGGAAGCTCAGGGAAAAGTGGTAGCAGGCAGAGATGGCTCACTAAGAGTTGCAGGAGACCCAGGTGAGGGAGCTGCTGAGGGCGGGGCCCGGAGGGGAACGTGACCTGGCAACCTTCATACCGCCTTATTCTCTTTCCTGGCCCCTTATGAGCACCTGGAAGCTGCTGTCAGTAGAAGCAGCAGCTACAGGCCCCGTTGAGCCTCATAGCTCTCCCAGGGTGAGGTATAGGAGACCACTCCTGAGGAAGAGGAGAGAGTCCCGGGAGGAAGAGGGGACTGTTAGCAGCATAGGATTTCGGAGTTGGAAGAAACCTTTAGAAGCTGGTCATTATGCCAACTGGGTGTCCGCACTAAGTTTGGCACCAATATGGTGACTTGGGAGCGGAGGGCCACCAGGTTGCCTCAGGATGGGTGAACTGGCCCAGGTCAGAAAGGGAGCCGGTCAGAACTCCCAGGTGGATAGGTAGTGGGACTGCACCAGGGCAACATAGTGAGACCTTGGCTCTTCAAAAAAAAAAAAAAAAAGAAAAGAAAAAAAAGAAAAAGAAAAAGAGAAGACAGCTGCTCGTTCGTTCCTCTCTGGGGAGAGGCTGGCCCAGGGTTACACAGTGAGGTGAAGGCAGAGGTGGGCCCACTGTACCTCCCTTGTTGGGTTGTCTGAGGACCCCTCTGATCACACCCCCGCCCCCCCATAGGAGATGGACTGGAGAGTGAGGAGGAAGAGGAAGAAGAGCCTTGGTCTATGCTGAGCATCCCAGAGGACCTGGAGAGCTGGGAGACCATGATGAGCCTGACTTCCCCTGCCCCACCTTTGCTGCCTCCCTTTCTGCTCCCTCCCAGACCCCCTTATGCTCTTGGTTTTCCTGCCTTCTGATTTCTCTGGACCCTCGTGCCTTCTCTGGGAGCCAGTGGTCAGACACTATTTTACCTGAGGCCAGCAGGTACACCCTCTGAGGCCCCAAGGGAAGGTCTTCTGACTCCTTGCCCCATTCATCCTGGGTATCCCCCGACAAGAATGCACACCTCTTGCCTGCAGGTGGCATTTTAAAACTTGGCTTTGGCCAGTGCCGAGGAGGAGCAGGCTTAGCTGTGTGGGCAACTGAAGGAGCAAAGGGTGTGCTGCCAGCTCCTGACTCACCTGGTGGCCTTGGCCCAGAATAAGCCAGAGGTAACAGCCTCAGCCCCAGGGATTGGAGGCAATTCTGTGTGTGAAGACCCACCGGACCTTAAAGGGGGCCATAGAGAAGCTTCGGGTGAATGAGTCTCTCCTGGCATGGGCCAAGAAGGGTGGGGGTGGGGCAGGTTGTTGTGGGGGTGTGACTCCATTATTTTGACTCCAGAGCAGCTTTATGGCGCTTATGAAGGAGGAGTGGGTAGAGAAACTGGAATGTCACTGCATTCAGCTGTCTGGAGACACAGACATAATCAGTGAGCTGGAAGCCAGCGGGAGCTGCAGGGTGACCGGAGGGGCCCCAGCTTCTGAGCCCTGTCCTTTTGCAGGAGAGTACATCACATTGTACAAGAGCCAGAGGGCAGTGCTGAAGATGTGGCACCAGCAGGAGGGGTACATTCCAGGGATTATCCAAGAGAAGAATGAAAGATGGAGGTAGGTCATGCAACATCTCTGCGGGGGTGAAGATGGGGGTGGGGAGGTGTGGGCAGGGGCACAGTAGCTGAGCACCCCTCCCACCAGGCAAAGCTGCTGGAGCTGCTGGTGTTGCAACTTGTGAGCAACTGAAGTGAGTGGCATGGCAAATTCCTGGTCGCTGTCCATAACCCTGCTGATAAGCCCGCTCCAGGGGCCCCAGCTCCCAGGAGTGTGGGGCTGCCAGCAAGCAGAGTGATGAGTAGAGCTCTTGGGCGGGATGGGCTGGCGGGATGAGGGGAGGACTCGCACAGCACTCAGAGCCCTGCCTCCCTGTCTCCAAAGATCTCCCACAGCATGGAGCCTGAATGAGAGAAGGCCAGGGAGGGTTTGCCCCACAACAGCTTCATTGCATAGAAGATCATGCAGCTGTTTCATGAGATGCAGAACCCTCAGTAACACCCAAGCTTGGACAGCAACCCCTGCATCCCCATTTTTTTACCGGGCTCAGGAGAACAAGGAAGTAATGATTACCATCATCTAAAAGCCTGCCACTGTCAGCAAAGCCTGAAGATATGAGACCAGAGGCTCTGCCCCCACCATGTCCCTGCCGCCCCTTCCCAGTCATCCCTTTACCCTTACAGTAGCAAAATAAGACCCCTGTCTAAAGAGGGAGGCAGGTGCAGACGAGGTGAAGATCACATCTAAAAGCAGGCCACTACATTAAAAAAAAAGTTATGGGATTAAAAAAAAAGGTACAGGATAAAAAAAAAGTTATGGGATTAAAGAAGTTATAAAAAAAAAGTTATGGAAAAAAATTATGAAAAATGTTAGTTATTGAACAGTCATTGAAAAACAAGTTATGGAATAAAAAAAGTCATGGGATAAAAATTTAAGAAATAATGATAAAGGCAGGCCAATGTCAACAAAGCCTAGAGAAGTGGAGCTGGAGGCTCTGCCCCCACCATGTCCATACCACCCCTTCCCAGTCACTGCTTTACATTTATAGTAGCTAGACAAGACCCCTGTCTAATGGGGCGAGGCAGACAAGTGCAAACCCTTTGCCACCTTGGCGATTTCTTTTGAGGAAGCCTCATGGCCTCTCTGATGGCCTTACTCTCACCAAAGCAATTTTTCCCTCATGGGGGCTCCCATCTTACTCAGAGAGGCAGCTGAGGCAGGACAATGGAGCTAATGTAGACAAGGTGACGGCATGGGCTGCTAGGGTAACCTCCCCCAGTGTACATGTTGGATCTGTGTAATATTGTGTCTATTCTGGGAGCAGGGCCGCCCCCTGTATCATACATAGTAGAGGTTGGAGTTGGCACATAGGGAGGAGGTTCTAACAATTATTTGCGGCTGGTAAACTTATTTGATGGCTTATGACAGAGGAAGGAGGCAGGGATGGGGTTGTGGCTCTCTGGTGATGCGACTCCTATTTATTTTGCTTTTAATTTTGGAATTAATGGATTTTAGCCATCCTGCTTGGCCTGGAGTGTTCCCGTTTCCCTCACTGGGTCCTGGAGTTTGTGCCACTGAACGGAGAACCCCAGTGTGTCTGAACATGTCCAGCTGTGCTGTTGGGGACCTTCCAGGCCTGTTACCTATATGGTGCCTGGTGACACCTGGGGGATTCCATGGTGACTGCTCTGGAGCCTGTGAGGACAGTCTGGCCCTGACAGCCAAAGGTTCAGAAGCCTGATCTAGTGGTGGCCACAAAGGCAGGGTCCCAGCACCCAAGGGCACTGACTTCCATCCAGCCCAGGCATCTTCCGTTCTGTCCTCCTCCTACCTCCCTCGCCTGTCTGTGCCTGGTGGCCTGTTCTGTCTTTCCCCCCAGAGTGCCGGCTGCCCCAAAGGCTTCCTCCAGGCTGAGTTCATGGCCCTGTGTGCTAGTGGCCAGAGCCGGCTTCGCAGGGTGAGAGCCAGCTAAGCTTCAGGGGGGTTTCCAGGAAAACTGTTCCTTGGAAAGGATGTGGCCTTTTCACTGCTCCAAACAGCACCCTAGTAATGGCTTGGCTCTTCCCTTCCCTTGAGCTCCACAGAGAGCACAGCTGGCAGAGGACACATTCCCTATCATCCAGAATGGGTTTGATTCTCAGCCGAGGGACAGCAGGACTGGTAGAGACTGTTAGGCCACACGGCTGCCTGCACAGCACCCCCATGCTTGGCGCGGGGCTGAAGGGATGGTGGGGACTGGCTCTTCACAGGCTGGGCATGACAAAGAGGCTCAATGGAGGTGGCACACTTTGAAGGGGCAACATTCCTATTGGCTACTGAACTCTTCCTTGGGCATAGGTTGAATGCCAAAATGAGGAACCATGGATCTTCTTCACCTTCGTGTGACGTTCTTGGCTTCTTGCCAAAGGTTACCTTACTTTTGGTTTTGATAAGGGAAGAAGAGACAAAACATGAAGGCACTTGTTGACTAAAAGGAAGTCTAACAAAATGCTTCAGCATTGCAATGGAAAGAGAAATGAAAAAACTAAAAAATAAACCATACTTCATAGAAGCTCAAGAGAAAAAGTCCCCTCTTTCCATATGGCCCACAGATGCCAACAGTGGGAGAGGGTGCCATGTTTGAAAACAGGCAGAGTAAGAACCCATCTACAAGCCAGAGAGATTTGGAAGTGACATTAGCTACTCCTCTCCCCATAGAGGGGAAAGGACAGATCCTTAGAAACCCTAGAACTCAATCTTTGTTACTGGATTCTCTTTTGAGCAGCAGCTTGGAAAGACAAAGATGGGGAAGATTTTAAATTTCACTTTCTATGAGTTATGCAGCCTTTGGCTGAGATAAGCCAAGAGCCTCTCAGCATGGCTGAGAGTTTATTTGGGCAGGAGAGATTATGTGCAAATCAAGGAACCTAAGAAGAGCCTGCTCTGAAGAATGCTGACCGCATCACAAGGGGTGGAGTAGGAGCTCGAATACAACACCCAGACTCCAGAGACTCTAGGGCACACCTTGGGAGAAGTTCCAAATGTGGGCCCTAGTGATGCCATCTGCGGCAGAGAGACCAAGTTCCAAAGAAGATGGGATGAGCCATAATTTGATGGTGAAAGGTCTTATATATCAAATCTTGGTAATTGTACACAACTCTCAGTGTGTTTTGTGTTGTGTAATTCCATTAATACATATTATTTCAGGAAAAGTGGATAAAATCTAATAATCTCTCCCACAATATGTGTATGCAAGTGAGTGAGGATGCCGCAGCTGCCTACCTAGCAATCCTAAAATACCCAACTAACACTCAGGGGAGCCATAAACTTTAAGGGTCTAAATCTTCAGCCACTACTCATGTCACTGGGTTCCCTAGCCCAAGTATAGTCTCAGCCAGTCTGGCAGCCATGGACCCAAATTTGGGGTGATCACAATCAGTCTTTCTCTACCATATACACAGAATGCCCTGCCCACCCCAGCCTTGCACCCAACTACAGCCCAACTTACAAGTGCATTATCATTATCCCTGCCCTTAGGAGAGCATCCCATAATTCACAAGCAGGGGAGTGAAGAGCAGGGAGTTGGTTTCATTCATCTTCTTTCTCTTTATTTTTAGCCTAGTACATGGGATGATCAGGCTCTGAACATTTATTTATTAAGGAATAAAGGAGAAAAGGGAGAAGAAGGAGACAGTTGGAAGACAGAGAATATATGCTTGTGTGTAAACATGAAAAGAATACGGCAAGACGACTCTCAAAGAAAAAAGATCACGTGAGTTTTTTTCTCTTCATTCTATTAATTTGGTATATTACATTTTGACATTGATTGATTTTTGTATGTCAAACCACTCTTGCATTGCTGGAATAAATCTCTATATCCTGTTATTATGCTTTACTGTTCCATCTTTTATATATTTATTCATTTCCTGCTATATGTGTACATTTTACCTCTGCATTTGTCTTCTTCCACACTTGTTACTATTTTGTCTCTCTTTTATTGCTTGCATGTTTTGCTAATTTTCCTAAATAAGCGCATTATATTTCACTGTCACAGGCAGGCTAGAACCAACTCAGCAATAGATGGCAGAAGGACTCCAGGAAAAGTGCAGTAGTTAACCAGTTACAGAGGCAGAACACACGAGCCTAAGTCAAGATGAGGTTGAAATGTCTATTTGTTCTGTGCCCCAAAATGTGTGGATCAAGTATGCTGACCTCCCTGGAATCTTGTAAGATTCTGCCCTAGAGAATAGGGAAAAGAGCTACCATCCTTATGGTCTTGATATGAACTATTGAGAGGCTCCTTGACCAGTGGGAACATGTCTCTGTGACAGCATTTTGGGAATTAAGGAGCATCAGGAAAACCTCACTTTGTTAAAGAGATAAACTAAACCCTGCTAATAATGCATTTGAGTATACCATTGGAGCTTCATTTCCTTAGGTGAAGTGCCTGGACCTTCTTAAACATTAAACACTCTGGGATGTAAATGATCAGCTCTTTTATCTCTACATGAGTAAGTTGTGTAAAGAATGTGAGATGGAAGAGGAAGGTCAGAGGTACAGGGGAAGAGGTTCTTTAAAAAGGGTGAAGAGTGCACAAAATGCAGGCTGAGAGATCTATTGACAAACCTCCCCACTGTACAAATGAGCCCAGGGTGAATTCCCAGAGGAGGACCCAAGCAAACAGTGAATTTGCCTTCTACAATTAAGATGCGAATTCCTCTTTTAAAAGGTGGTCGCTTTAAAAAGGTACTTAGCGCAAGTCATAGGCACAGGATTCAGAAAATACGCTAGAAAAAATCTTCCAAATTTTAGTTTTCCAGTTCTGGCTATGCTACATTAAAGCCTTCCCAGTTTCTGTCAGCAGGGGAAAGAGTATAGGGTGTTTTGGGGAGTCTAAATTCCTGAGTGTGCAGCCTCCAGCTCTAAACTTTGCAACATAAACCCATCAAAGAATGTGTTTCTGGACCCAGTCCTGGATCCCACAGATTTAACTGCTGTGAGGACTCCCTGTCCTTTATTATTATTATTATTTTTTTTCCCGAAAATCTCATTTTGGTCTCACCACAAACTCTTGAATTCTCATAAGATAGGTGTATCTAGGGAAATCCTAACTTCTAAATGTAAAAAAAAAAACCTGTTAAAAATACCAGAAAAATCGTATTTCAGTTGGGTTTTCATTTTTTACATTGCTAGCATTGATTGATTTTTTGTTTTTAACTTTGAAGTTCGGGAGTACCTGTGCAAGTCTGTTACACAGGGAAACTTGTGTCGTGGGGGCTTGTTGTACAGATTTTTGTCACCCAGTTGTTAATCCTAGAACCCATATAACCCATATTCCTAATCCTCCCCCTCCTCCCATCTTCCACCCTCCAGTAGGCCCCAGTGTGTGTTGTTCTCTTGCATGTATCCATGTGTTTTCATCATTTAGCCCCCACTTGTAAGTGAGAACATGTAGTGTTAGGTTTTCTGTTCCTGTGTTAGTTTGGCAAGGATAATGGCCTCCAGCTCCATCCATGTTCCTGCAAAGGACATACTCTCATTTTTTATGGCTCCATAATATTCCATGATGTGTATGTGCCACATTTTCTTGATTTAGTCTATTATTGGTGGGCATTTAGATTGATTCTGTGTCTTTGCTATTATGAATAGTGTTGCAGTGAACGTACACAAGCATGCATCTTTATAGTAGAATGATTTAGAGTCCTCTGGGTATCTACCTAGTGATAGGATTGCTGGATCTTGATTAGAAAGGAAGGCTAGTTGGGAGCACATCAGCTAGTACTCACCAGAGGCCACTTGTGTATTAAAGAGTTAACATGGCAGGCCTGAGACTGCTATCCTTAAAAAGAATGCCTTGGCTGGTATCTCTCTAACAATTTTCTGTCATTTGGTCCCAATATATCCTTGTCTCTTTCCATTTCTGCTCCTTTCAGACACATCCCTTAAAGCTACTTTTCTCATATCTCATTTTTCTTCCCCCAGAATTACAGAAAGACATTCTTTCTAAAGAGGCTCACCAACTATACCAGAGATGCCTGGGCTCTATTGTCTGTTTGAAGGACTGTCTTCCAGTTGATAGCAGTGACCTTCTTGCTCATTTCTGATACTGTGAGTTTTGGTTTGTGTCTTCACTGCCTTCTTTTAATCTCTCTGTTTTAGATTTGTTTCTTCCCTTTCCCTCTACTATGGTATCAATCTACACTTTTGTTTGTTCTGAAGTTGTTCTTGAATCTGTTTCTGTATTTGTCTCTGACATAATTTCAGTAATTGTTTGTGTCTTCCTTTCACAGCTAAATGTATTCAAAGAAATCCTTTCTAGGGAGGCCTAGAGAAAGAAATCATCTGAGTACGTGAGTAGAACTACTTTAATCATCTATTTGTGAACGAAGAACAAATTTTTGTTGTTGTTTTTGGGCCCTAGTGGGTCAGAAATGATTAAATAATACTCATGTTTGTCAAAATCTGTGCTCTGACCTGACTGCCTGCAGGCTCTCCTAGATTCTGTCAACAAAGACACTCTAACATCCTTCGACAAAAAACCATCAAGAGGTGGTTTCAATATATTTGTGGAGAAAACACAGATAAGACTACATATAACAAAAAACCAAAAAAATTTTAAAAACCAGAAAAAAAATAAAAGGAAAAAGATAGTTTCAAGCCTCACAGCTGACCACCACTAAGAGTCAGTATTTCCAAAGCCCACTATCTTGATCAAAGACTTGGAAACTCCCTGGACTATCCTTTTTGACTGGTCTCTTTGGGTCTAGGTAACTGAGACACAGCCAACAGTATTAAAACAAGGTTATAATGACCTCCCTCCCCACCTCCTCCTTTTACTACAAAGGCAGAGCTCAGTACCCTAATACCCACATGTGACTGTCTCAGTCCCAAAAGGTTGTCCATCTCTCCTGGCAGTGTTTCCAGGGCCTCCAGACAGGGCTCCAAGGCTTCCTAGGAGGGTTTCTCCAAGGATTTCCAGCAGGGGCTCCAAGACTTCCTCTTTTAGAAGTTTTAGATCGTTTTTGTTAAGAATTCAAGGAGTCCCTTGCAGAAACTATAAGACTTATCAAGGTTTCCAAATTTCCACTTACGGGCCCTAGTGGAGGCTATGGATTTATTCTGTGGACTTCTAGATATTTTGGGCAGCGGCTTCTAGCACTGTCTTCTTCAAGGTCTCAGGGAGTAGCTGATTATTATTAATCAGGGAGGCTTCTAGAGGGTCCAGTCAGCATATGCTTTCCTCAGCCACCTCTTTTCATTCAGTCATTCAGCAGACATTTAAAGAGTAGTATATTCTAGGCACTGAGCTATGTCAAACTTATACCACATAGCATCAAATTCAAAGACCTCACAGACGTGACTGCTCCCAGGACTCTGCTGCTGGAGGGGTCTGTCACCATCTGTTGCTGTCTTGAGCTCCCACAAGGCCCCTCATCTATAAGCCTTGCTTCCCTGCCAGGTGGAATAGCTCAGGGTTCATCTTTCAGTTCTGTGGCTGCACAACAGTTAGTCCTGTAGTCCCCAGTGGCAATTTTGGTCATGCTGGATGACAGCATCTTGAACCTGGCTTTTCTGGCTGCAACTCAGAAATTGTGAGTTAGGTCCATGGGCTGGGTTCTGAAAGGACCTCATTAGTTTCAAGCACCTTAAAATCCAAGCTGGGAAGTTTATATATTCTTCTAAAGAAAAATGTCTCCTTTAGCAGCGGTAGCCAAAGAAAAACTACATTTTTTCCTGGCAGAAATGATAGCCTATTATCCCACCTGGAGTACCTGCTCATTGAATAAATAATTGAACGTTGCCCAGCCAATTCATATGTCATTGTTTCCTTGCATGTTCCCCAGTCCTAGAGAGGGCTTGAGACTTTGATATGATTCGGATGTTTGTCCCCCTCAAATCTCATGTTGAAATGTGATCCCCAACGTTGGATGTGGGGTCCAGCAGGAGGTGTTTGGGTAATGGGGTCAGAGTCCTCATGAATAGCTTGGTGCCATCCTCATGGTAATGAATGAGTTCTCACTCTGAGTTCATGTGACAACTGGTTGTTGAAAAGAGCCTGGCACCTCCTCCCTCTCCCTTGCTCACATTCTTTCCATGTGATATGCTGGCTCCCCCTTTGCCTTCTACCATGAGTAAAAGCTTCCTGAGGCTCTCACCGGAAGTAAATGTTGGCAGCATGATTCTTGTACAGTCTGCAGAACTGTGAGCCAAATAAACCTCTTTTCTCTATAAATTACTGAGTCTCAGGTATTTCTTCATAGCAACATGAATTGACTAACACAGCCCAGCACTTTTTCAAGTTTCCTTTGCTGGCTTCACCACCACCAACTAGAGCCTCCAGCAGGGCTCACCCTGTCCTAGTCTCTCACCTGACACAGTCAGCTTTCCCACAGCTGATCCTATACCAGTTCTTCAGGCAGCTGAAAGCCAGAATTACCCCCTTGGTTCTATACATGGCAGTGCCCAGGACAGTTAAGCCTGTCTTCATTCAGTAGCTCTTCTTCATTTAGTAACTTCTTCATTAAGTCCTTCATTCAGTAGCTCTCTTGAGGAACCTATGCAACATTGGAGAGAGAAGACTCTGGCAGTAGTCTCCTTTTCCATGACTTTCCCAGCTATTTTAGATATTTACATGAAAATTCAAAGATTATTTTGTCTAATTTTGAAACAACAGACAAAAGGGATCCTCAAGAAGGTATTTTTAAATCTCCCACTGACTTGTGTGTATGTCTCTCTCTCTTTTTTTTTTTTTAGTAGAGACAGGGTCTTGCTCTGTCACCCAGGCTGGAGTGCAGTGGTGCAATCACAGCTCACTATAACCTTGAACTCCTGGGCTCAAGTGATCTGTTCCACCTCAGCCTCCAAAGTAGCTATTATTTTTTAATTAAAAAAATTTTTTTTGTAAAAACAGGACCTCACTGTGTTGCTCAGTTTGGTCTCAAACTCCTAGCCTCAAGTGATTTTCCAACCTTGGCTTCCCAAAGTGCTGGGATTACAGGTGAGAGCCACCCTACCTGGTCTCAGTTGTGTTTTTAAAATCATGGTTCTCTCTGCATCTCTAATAGTTTTTGCTTATTAAAACACATAGGTGCTAGAGTGTGTGGTGTGTACGTTTTTTACATAATTTATTCAACCTAGCCTAATACTGCTACTACTATTTCTGCGTGTGTGTGTATTTGAATTTGTCACCTACTTTATTTCAATTCCTTTGGAAGCCTTTTGTTTTATTAAGTATATTTCTTGTTCAACAATATATTATACTATATTAGAAAAAACAAAACCCAATAACGTAGTCTCTTTTAATTGAAAAATTCAGCCCATTCACATTTAATAACTGTTAGACTCCCCTCTTTTTTTTTCTTTTCCTTCTTTTCCACTTATTCTCCCCATGCCCCCTGTTGATTTAGAAATTCTACTCTGTTTTCCCATTCTGCTCATAATTTCCTCCCAGTTTGTAACACTCATGATCAGACACATATTTCCTTACTAGTAAATAAAAAGGCGTATTCCTCTACATGCCCTGCTGCCGCAAACATACAAATTCCACAGTAGTCCCAGAGAGACCAACATGCCCAGCTGTTAGGTACACCTAGCTGGGGGCAAACAAGCATAGTGGGCTCAGACCTGAGAATGGGACTCCAGGGGCCCAAGTCCCTGTCTCCATTGACAGGCTAGCTCTTACAGTCCCTGGTTACTGATACTCAAAGCCCCACTTTTAAAGCTGAAGCTGTCTCTTGTTGTACCTGTCATCAGACCTCTCAGAAAAGGTCAGATAGGGACAGATTTGGGAGAAAATAAAGGCCTGCCCCAAGACACAGGGGAGAAGAGTATAAGAAATGGTGAGATGTACCCAAGAG
Organism: Saimiri boliviensis; assembly: GCF_048565385.1. Lineage (NCBI taxonomy): Eukaryota > Metazoa > Chordata > Mammalia > Primates > Cebidae > Saimiri > Saimiri boliviensis. The sequence goes on along the minus strand of NC_133450.1, from coordinate 89,844,913 downwards.
AAGTTAAGGGATTTGACTGTGGGGCCACTCTGCCTGGTAGGAGTGTCTCTCAGCAGGTACAGCAGCTCTCCAGCACCAATGCCTGGTGAGATGCTGTGTTCTAGACATGCATGGGAGAAGGGAAAAGGCAAGATAACAAGAGTGCCCTGAAGGGTCACAGCAGGGGAAGGAGCAGAGGGCAGGGTGGGGGATATGGTGGGTACGGAGGGTGGATGAAGGGCCCCTGCTGGAGAGGTCATCAGGCAGAGGTCCCAGACAGACTGGGCTTCCAGACTGGGGCCTTCTTGCTGTGGAGGAGGTGGGATTTGGACTGGGAAGGAGGGGACAGTGCTCCAGGGTATCGTGATGCAAGTATTTCCTCTTAGGGAGTGTAGAAGTGCGTGGAGGCAGTCAGGTCAGAATGGGATTGGGAACGAGAGGGCCTCTGATATTTGGCCCTCAGTTGGGCACTCCTTAGGAGGTTGGATCAGAGACAGAGAGAGATTCTGCATGCCCGCTGGGGGAAGATGGACTCCAGCTCTGGTCAGATTCCTCCAGAGATCCAGGACGCTGGACCCCAGCACACCTGAACGGGCTGTAAGGGTCAGGAGCACCCATTCTTCCTCGCAGTCCGCAAAGGACCCTTTGGAAAGGAGGAAGACATCTTAGCCCCACTCCCTCATACTGGAGTCCAGGAAAAGAGTCCAGGAATCGGATGAGAATAGGACAAGTGCTAAAGGGAGCTAGAAGCATCCGGGCTGGACGCTGGTAGAAAAGCAGGAGGAGCACTGCTAGCTCTCGTTAGCTAAGCGTTAACCTCCACAGGCCTTGTGATGGGTGGTCATCCTTACAAGTTATGCTATTTCCAACGCGGAGATAAAAACCAGAGGCTCTGAGTTTAGATTGCTTTCCCAGTGTCACACACCTAATAGGCGGGAGAGCTTACAAAAAAAGCTGTCTCTTTCTGATTTCAAACCTGAGTGTCTCAACTTCTACACTCTCCACAATTATCTTGAACACTTTAGCAGCCTTCGTTTGGAGTCTGGCCTTACACGTAATATCGAATGGGAAAGGTGACCAAGGAATGAACAGAATAGAGGAGAGGACTGAAGAGAATAAGGGTGGGGGGGGGAGCTCTTTGTGACTGGGCACTGCCTCCCAGTTCACTTCTATACCTACTTTTCTCTCTCTCTCTCTCTCTCTCACACACACACACACACACACACAAATGTGCAGAGTTGGCTGGTCCCTCGGTTGGATAGGTATTATAGAATTAATTAGGTTCCTCTGCCTCCCACATCATGGCAGAACCCCCACTGAGCCTGTCCACACCAGTCCCCCTCAGCTTCCTCTCAGCTTCCATGCCTCTCCTGCTTTCTGTCAGAACTGCACTGTGTGGGAAAGGCCTGTGGGCATTAAGGGAGGGGCCCCCAAAAACCAGAGAGACGTAGATTGTCAAAGGGCTTGGTCTCTTCTTGCTGTTTCCACAATGTCTTCATGTCTCTGGCCTTCTTAAAATTAAAAATACATTTAAAAACCTGGGCTGGGTGCAGTGGCTCACGCCTGTAACCCCAGCACTTTGGGAGGCTGACACTGGTAGGTCACTTGAGGTCAGAAGTTTAAGACCAGCCTGGAGAACAGGGCGAAACCCCACCTTTACCAAAAATACAAAAATTAGCCAGGTGTGGTGGTGGATGCCTGTGATCAGAGATACTTAACAGGCTGAAGCAGGAGAATGACTTGAACCTGGGAGGCAGAGGTTGCAGGGAGCCGAGATCGCACCACTGCACTCCAGCTGGAGTGACAGAGAGAGACGAATAAAGAAACACCCTACTATGAAAAATATTCAAAAAGGGCAATGGAAAACCCTCATCTCATCTATCACACATAAACTGTCACCATTTGGTCGTATCTCTCCCTCTCCCTCTGCCTTGGGAGAGGGTAAGTGTAAGAAAGTTTAATTGTTGCCTTTTTGGGCAAGTATAAAACTAGTGAAGTTTTTGTAGATTATTTTGTAAAATTGTGTAGTACACGTTATGTCCACTGTTTAAGTCATTAAAAGTTGTTCAAAAAACTCAACTCTCCCTTGTGATTGTAATCTAAACAGTGCCGGGATACTTAATGAAACCAGGAATTAATGAGATGTTCAAGTAGAAAATGTTTTTAGAGTTAGTATCAGGTGTATGAGGTTAATAAATTGAGCACAACACAATACAAATAGCGGTGAGTATCGCTCCCCTGCGCAAAAAGCCTTTGGACCTCGGAGAGTTTCAACACAAAGGCTAAGAGGCAGAGGAGACCCAGCAGAGAATTTGTCAGAAAGACCTAACAGGGGCCAAAAGCAAGGGGGCGACAGGGGACCAGATGCCCCAGGCACTTCAGAACAAGCTGCCTCCTGGGGAGGCGGCAGGAAGGTCAAGTGGGCTCAGCTGCAGATGGCTGCGGGGCTACCTAGAGGCTTCCAAGCGGGGGCAGGACATGCCCGGTAGTAGGGACTCTGAGCACGGACGGGGAGATGGCTTCCCTTCCGAGGAGCGCTGCGCTCTCCGGGCGCCCATGAGCCTCGTGTTTCTATCCTGCGGCGGTGCGTGGAGCGGGGGGCCAGCGCCGAAGCCCCCCAGGCAAGGTAGGGCAGGGCGCCAGGGGCTGGGACTCCGCCCTGCACCCCCGCCACGGAGGAGGGGCCTAGGGCGCCGGGCTCCCGGCGCAGCTTCCGGAAGGTCCGTTAGCCCGCCAGCCCCTGGCGGCCGGCGCGGGAAACCCCACCGGCAGCCGTTAAAAGGCGTTGCGCTCCCGCCGCGCGTCCTCTTTCTGTTAGGCTTGGTCGGAGGGGCTGGTGGTGGTTTTAGCAGGAGCCCCCAAGCAGGAGGACGCCCACTGGGAAGCTCTGGAGCGGGCTAAGCTGTTAACGGAGACCTGGGACCGTAGCAGAGTCACATATGCTTGCGATAGTGGCCTTAGGGCGGGGGTGGGGGGAAGCCTTCTTGGATGACGTAAGGTGGACGCCGCAGAAGCCGTCTTCCATAGCGCATCTGGCCCGTGGGGCGGCTTTTGGATAAACCCCTAGAAAATGTGAAAGCCCCGTCAGGGGAAGAAGGGGCTGTACAGGGAGTGGGCGTTAAGTTGGCTGCAGTTTCTGATTGCACCCACGAATACTGAGCTTCAGCTGCCAACTGCACAGGCCACTTTTCCTTCAATCAAAGCTGAGGACTTTTAACCAGATTTTCTGATGACGAGAGGGGAGCAGACATGCTTCCTGCTCTTGGCGCCATCTCCCTGGGAGCCTAGTCATCCGTTTAGTGAAGTCAAGAACCCATTAGGGTTCCACCAGCCCAGCCTTTTTGTGCCCAATTCACAGATTCTGCCAAGTCAGACAAGCCTAGGGGCTTCTACCACGCACGACAGACCTATTTTCCTTCTGTTCCTTTTCCCTATCAAAGTCTGCTCAGATTCTCCTCTCTTAGGTTACAGACATGGGTTTTACCATCCTCTGATTCAGGAAAGACAATTCCTGAAACGACTAAGTCACTTGATGTCACTAGAGAAGTCCTTAACAAGTGTGTTAAGTTTGAAAAAGTAAAGGACTATGGCCTTCGGTGACTATCCCCTCCCTGGTGGGGCGCTGTACGTTGCTCTCTAGCTGTTACAGACTTTTTTCTGGTTTGCAGGCTTAGCTGAGTATGTGAACTGCACAAAGCGCTATAGTTTGTTAATGAAGCAAACACTGTGGGCCTGACTTGGAACTGCAGTGGTAATAGACTGCATCTGCGCATGGACTCACCCAAATTGTTGGAGATTGTGGGATGGGAAGAGGGTGTTTTTTTCTGAAGCCAGAACTGGGAAAGTGAGAAAGGTTCCTAGTAACAGGAAACCTGAACGAAGGACTACCTTTAAGATCTCTGGGGAGGGTGAGGGTTCATTCTTAAAGCCCATTTTTAGAACACGTTAAACCTATATGCAAATAGTAGCATTCATGGTGACGGTAATTAAAGACTCATCACAGCTGTTGGGAACCTAAAGGAAATGAGAGTGGGGATGGGCAGCCTGGAATTGGAAAAAAATACCTCTTCCTTTCTCCTGAGTTAGTGTTTCCTCACTGTAAGCAGTCCTGGAAGACAGGAACAATGTTACAGAGATAATTAAACAGTAATTCAGGTGTAATTTTCAGGGCGATTAAGAATTTAGGATTCAGTCTTGCTGGTAATTGAATCCCAAATTCAGTAAGTATCCTTGGGGGTGTCGGTCTGGCGAGTGGTGTCAGAGGAGCAGGAATCTTGGGGCTGAGGGCGACAGGTGATATTCATTGTCAGGCAGGTACTAGCTGCAAATGGCTTCCCCATGGTCTGGTTAGACCCTCTTGCAAATGTCGGGATACTAGACATGTAATGTCGATTATACAGGAAAGTTGTGTTTGATGATTTGCTTCTTTGATCTCTCAGTTCTCGCCTCCATTATAACATCAGCAAAATGCCTGAATTTAGGACGTGCTATTTGTCCCCACACCCTGAAATCCTGTTCTCTGTGCTGCTGGACTAAGTGGTATAGAGTGTTGGATTCTAGCGGTAGCAGGAACCTGAAGTTGAATTGTTAAGTATCCTATGCATTGTCCTTTCCTCTAATTGACAGAGAATCTGAGGAGACCAACAAACTTTTGACCTCAGATCAGAGCTGGAAAGAGGGAGCTTGCAGAGGTGTCAGATCTGTGAGAGGCTGGATCATGACCAGAAAATGGGATAGGGACATGAGGAATGTGGCACTAGTGTTAAGCGACAACTCTTCCCCTAACTTGAGGTGCTAGTTGAGACCTTTTGCTGTCACTCAGTATAGGGCCCGGAGTTGCCCTTTTGGAGCGATGTGCTGAAAGATGGAGCCCCAGTTGGCCCCATCCTGGGTAAGGATACAGACCCGTGAAGGTGTCAGTTCCTAGGTTGATGGTAATTGGAAGGGCTTTTTGGGTGACTCTGAAGAACGATGTTGGGCTAAGGATAAAAGATCAGCTGCCATGTGCAGGCTAGGTATTCAGAACTCAATCTTGAGACCTCTCTTTGGGTGATGACTGAGATGGTGTTATAGGTACTGGATGGAAGTCTGAAGTGAGTCAGGGATAGGAGGCTTCCTGTGTGCTCTGGCACAATCACAGGTGCAGCAGAAGGGATAATGTTACCACCCTCTTCTCCCTGAAATGCCCTCTATGCTGCTGTGGGCTGTCCAGCTGCAACTCACCTTTCTTGGTCCTCATACTATGTTGAAAAGGGAGGAAATGTCTTTGTGAGGGATTTGGAAAATACATGACACAAAAGAGAAACATTCTTATCTCCAAATAATGAAAATAAGCTGAAGGAAAAAAATTGTCTAATTTATGGGGTGCTGAAGTCTAGAAAGCCTGAGGACCACAGAATAAATGCCCTTGTAGAGAAGATAACAGTGTTTAAGGGCAGGTTAAAGGTCTTTGCTGAGGCTGGGGATGGGACAGAATGCAACGCTTCTAGGTTTTTACCCCTTGACCAGTGAGCCTTTTTTGGGGAAGTGCTGTTGTGCAGGTTTTTAAAAAAACTTTTATGCAAGGTTCAAAGAGTTCTCAGGATGTAGGCTTCTGAGGGAGTCAGGTTTGTTTTATATATACATATAAATTTGGGGTTGTAAAGCAGCTATTGAAGAATAGCTCTGAGTTTCCAGAGTTTGAGTGAGGGGAGCAAGGTTGGCAGTTCAGTATTGGGTCTGGGAACCCTTTCCTGAATGGTCAAAGGAATTTGCTCTTGTTGATGCTAACTGGAAAAGGGGAACTTAAGGTTGCCTGACCTGAGCCCAAAAGAAAAAGAGGTACTGGCTGGATAGGCCAGCCATAGGTATAAATGTGGCTAGTCCATAGGTGCAAAGCCAGGTGAAGGGCACCCACCGTATTACTCTAATTTCACCAGACATTTTGAGGAGTGTTTAGTGTATGTGGTCCTGTAGTGAGGGACAGTGCTTTAAGTTGGATAGCTGTCTTGACAAAACAACAACATTGCTGTATTTTTCTCAATTGTTATGGACCAATGGAGACTTTCATTTAATTGCCACGGTCCTGGGACAGCATTTAATTTCTACTAATCTAGCCCAGCTCTGTGGCCTCAGAAACCATGGCATAATGTCATTGAGCTTCTCCACCTTTCTTTGAACACATGGCCAAAGGAAGGATTTTGGGGTATCAAGAATATGGCCTGAAACTTTGTGGAGATTCTGAAATCTCTGCTTTATGGATTGATTAGTCTCTCACCCTGCTTTTCCTTCCTGGAAGTATTTTTTTCTGTGGCCATTTTGCAGATTTCTCAGCATCTTACTTTTTTTAAAAGCTTTCAAGTTTTTTCACTCTGATATTTTCCCTTTGGTCTATGCTCTGCCTTTTTCTTAGGCATTTTTGGCTCTCCTCCCAACTATTAGATTGGTGCAAAAGTAATTGTGGATTCGGATCATGAATTTTAAATCGTAACTAGGCTCAAACACATCTTTCTTCATCAAAATAGGAACCATTACCATTAACACATTTTTGCCAACAAGACACAAGTGTGTTTATTCCTGTAGTGTGAAAATCCATGCTTCTGGATTTGAGGAACTCTCGGAAAGCATTTTCTGCATTCTGCTGATTGTGGAGGTGTTTTCCCTGCAAAAAGTTGTCGATGCCTAAAGAAGTGGTAATCAATTTGGGGGAGGTCAGGGAAAGGTGACAGATGAAGCAATTCTTCATAGCCCAATTCTTTGAACCTTTGAAGCGTTGGTTGTGTGACATGTGGGTTGGGTGGTGTTGTGGAGAACTGGGCCCTTTCTGTTGACCAGTACCGGCTGCAGGCATTGCAATTTCCTGTGCATCTCATCGATTTGCTGAGCCTGCTTTTCTGATGTAATGGTTTCGCCAGGATTCAGAAATCTGTAGTGGATCAGACCGGCAGACTACTAGTGACCATGACTTTTTTTTTGGTGCAAGTTTGGCTTTGGGAAGTGCTTTGGAGCTTCTTCTTGGTCCAGCTACTGAGCAGCTGGTCATCACCAGTGGTCGTATAAAATCCACTTTTCATTGCACATCACAATCTGATTAAGAAATGGTTCGTTGTTGTTGAGTAGAGTAAGAGAGGGTGGCACTTCAAAATAATGATACTTTTTATTTTTTTTCACCTTCCAATTTGCTTCAAATGCTGAATGACAGTAGAATGGCTGACATTTGAGTTCTTGAGCAACTTCTCGTGAAGTTGTAAGAGAATCAGCTTCGTTGATTGCTCCGAACTGGTTGTTGTCAACTTCTGAAGGCTAGCCCTTACACTCCTCATTTTCAAGGCTGTTGTCTCCTTTGCACAACTTCTTGCACCACCACCGCACTATATGTTTGTTAGCAGTTCCTGGGCCAAATGTGTCACTGATGTTGCGAGTTGTCTCTGCTGTTTCATGACCCAATTGAACTCTAATAAGAAAATTGCTTGAATTTGCTTTTTGTCTAATATCATTTCTGTAGTCTAAAATACAAACAGCAAGTAATAAGTCATTACCAAGAAAACATAATGAGAATTGCCCATTAAAATGATATATAACATAACCACATTTATTTAAGAATGTATTCCAGTATCAAACAGCAAATACCAACAATGCAAAAACCACAATTACTTTTGCACACACTTTAATAAATTTCAGCTGTTCTTTGGGAAAAGGCCAAACAGTTTTACAGCTACAATAAAAAACAAAGACAAACCTGTGTGTCTTGCCACTGATAACATCTGGTTTGGTTTTGTTTCCTTTAAATGGTATTTAGTTTCCGGACCCAAAGGCCTGCAGTAGTAATGACATACTTTCTGGTATTCTTACTTGGGAATAATTCTTGGAGTGTGGAGCCATAAATAGTATGCTATGTTTCAACCCATACTCTTGAGGAAGGAGACCCAGGCATCTGGGATTCCCTCCCGCTCTGTCTTCCACTGTGCATCTCAATAGAAGAGAGAGCAGACCAGCTGGTGCCTCCTGAATCTCCTTCCTGAAAATAACATGCTTGATCTTGGGGAAATTCTCTGGAAGACACTGTTTTTACTTAAAACAAGATCAAACCAGAGACCTTTTCACATGTGAGTCCTAAAACTGTAAACTGGAACCCTTTCATATGTGATTCCTGAAACTGTAAACAGAGACCTTTTCATATGTGAGTCCTAAAACTGTAAACCAGAACGCTTTCATATGTGATTCCTAAAGCTATAAACCTAAGATTCTTCTCCGCTTAACTTCTAAAGTGTAAGCCTATATAAAGGCAGACCTTCCTTTGTTAGATGAGTTGGGCTTTGGACAAATTATGCCCAGGCTCCTGGCCAAATAATAAACTCTTTCCTCCTTTGTTCGGTGTTTGGGAAATCTGTTTCTCGTGGCCGTTCCTGCTACATTTTTTGGTGCATTGGCTGGGAAGCGAGTCTCGGATAGCACACGGTGGGAAAAAGTCTCTTAGGTGGTTTGCCTAGCCCTGTGGAGCATCCCTGCAGGGGTACTCCGGCTTGCTGGGGTGACACATCCTGAGAACGCTCCTGGGCAGGTATTTGCCCAGTGGAAAAGCCTCGCGAGAACAGAGCAGGGAGGCCTGCAGTGTGGATCCACCCAGTGGCTGAACACTGAGGAGGAATGAGTATTTGGGGAAGTCTGGATCACTGAATTTGGTAAGATTGAACCCGGGAAAGTAGCCAACCCCATTTTGGGTGGAAGCATGGCCACAGGTGCCAGATCGGCACTTTTGAAGGTAGCTCTCTCTGTAACTAACCTTGGAAGCCTTTTGCTTATGGTTTTGAATTAGAAGGAGAGCGACCAGATGTGTGTCTGTGTGTGTAGATGTGTCTGACCAGACTCATCAGTTTTGAAAGGTATTGGGCCCATATGGAAGGGCCTCATGCGTAGAGTAACTTATAAGAATTAGAGACAGCCACAGAAGGCTGGGTGGTGCGTGCCTGTAATCCCAGCTACTCAGGAGGCTGAGACAGGAGAATTGCCTGAACCTAGGAGGCGGAGGTTGCAGTGAGCCGAGATCATGCCATTGCACTCCAGCCTGGGTAACAAGAGCGAAACTCCGTCTCAAAAAAAAAAAAAAAAAAAAAAAAAAAAAAAAAAAAGAAGGCTGAGCGAAGAAGCCTCTGAGCATTGTGAAAGGATTGAAGTGCTTGGTGCTGCATCTTGCTAGGTGGGAACGGGAACTCCTGAGTAAACTAACACTCTCCTAACTGTGGGAATTGTTTCTTTGAAGTGTTAATATGGGTCACTTCTGTAGCCATTCCACCCCTTTAGAAACCATGCTGAAATTTTTCAAGAAGAGGTTTAGTGGGAATTATAAAGTAACTATGACATCAGAGAAATTAAGGGTTTTATGTAGGGAAGATTGGCCAGCATTTAGGGTAGGTTGGCCCCCAGAGGGGACCCTATACAGGTCCCTTGTCTCCAAAGTAAGGCATGAGGTTATATACTGTGAGCTAGCAAACCTCAATCAATTACCATATACAGACTCGTGGTTGCAGTTAAGTGTTAAACCCTCCGAAGTGGCTAAGAGAGCAGGCAGCGACTATTTTAGTAGCCAAGGGACAGACTGCTAGAAACCATCATCTCCCTCGACACTGAGAAAAGCAGACTCCCAAGGTTTTGGTCAACCCAGTGGCAGAAGAGTTTTTGCCAATAATGCCTCCTTTTCCTCCTCAAGGACTCCCTACCCATGGGCCAGAAGCCTCAGCGTCCCCACCAGAGCTGCATACCCCTAAATCCTCCAGAGCAGACAAAAGAGAATGTAGAAAAACTCTCCCCATTTCTGCCCACTTCCCGGAGAGAACTCCCCCTTTGGCAGCCTGTCTGCAACCCAAGGCCGGGGTGCAGATGCCTTTGAGAGAGCAGAGGTACACAGGAGTGGACAAAGACAGCCACATGGTAGAAAAGCATGTTTCCACGTACCTGCCATTCACCTCGGCTGATCTTATCAATTGGAAAAATAACAACCCGTCTTATACCGAGAAACCCCAACCTGTCATTGATCTACTACCTCACCCCTCTGACAGTCTACTGACTGCTAAACTGTTGGGAACCCCTCTGTCCCTGAGACACAGGGCAACATCATCGGTGGCTATTAGAGATCTTCCTGGGAACAGGGAACCAGGCGGCCACCTTGTACAGCTGTGCTGCACCCCTGCCAATCACCCAGGCTGAGAGGGTGGTGTCATGACAGTTGTGCAGCCCTAGCACCACTGATCTGCCCAGGGATCTTCCATCCTTGAGTCATTATACCACCAGACCACCCGAAAACAACCTCACAACCATGCTGAGTTTGGCAAGCACAGACCATAGGGTACCTGGGGAGTTGTTGGTCTCCTGGAGATCCAACCCTCAGCTCCGACTGCCCCTTGGGGGTGGGCAAGTGGAGAAGCATGGCCCACCAAAGCCCACTTGGGACCAAAAAAAACAGTGTGGTGTTGCCAACAGCTGAAAAGGGCTACTGAACCCCAAGAACAGGCATGGAGAAGGGGGGTTATCTCTCGCCCCTGCCCCACTTCACAGTCCACTGTTCTGGATGCTCAGCAGCTCTTTTCATGAGGCCTGATGAGTATGTGCTGAAAGAAGGCCTTCCCCACTTCTCCAGCTGCTGTACCCTTGCTGAGGGCCAGTGAGCCCTAAGAGCCTATATGCCCACCATTTCTCTCTGGCATCATCTATTGGACTGCACACTGAATTACACCACCAGCGCCAATTCATTTATACAACAAACAGCACCCATGAAAGACACCACAGGAACCTACCTGCAACCGAGGAGGCTGTACGGAGCCTTGGCCCTCTGAAAGTACCCAGAAATGAAGCCAACTGATCATACACAATGCATACCACATTCATACCCGCAAGAGGAAAAAGAATGAAAAATCAAAATGACCCATCTGAATGATAGCAAATTCAAAAAAAAAGAAGTTCCAGTTATTAACTGGGTGTGGTGGTACATGCCTGCAGTAACACTACTCAGGAGGCTGAGGCAGGAAGATCGCTTGAGCTCAGGAGGTAGAGGATGCAGTGAGCAAGGTTGCACCACTGCACTCCAGCCTCGGAGACAGAGCAAGACCCCAGCTCTAAAAAGAAAAGAAAAAAAAAAGCTTCAGCTCCCTCAGACCAGAACAAATAATTCAGCACAAGAACTCTGGCAATGCAAAAAGCCAGTATTTTGTCACCTCCAAAGGATCGCACTAGCTCCCTGGTAATAAATCCTAACTATTTTGAAATGCCTGAAATGACAAACACAGAATTCAGAATGTGGATGGTGACAACCAAATGAGTGTTGAGATATAAATCTCACATCATCAAGGTTTATTAAGCTAACTTGAAGGTGTGCTGAAAACATGAGTCACAGAGGCTTCTGTGGCTGTTTTCCAAGGAGTATCTCAGGAGATTTGGTATTTATACATTTTCCTTAAAGCGGGGAGGGGCGGCAGTGAGACAAATGATTACATACTTGTGAGACTTGTTAGTGCTCAGTAAATCTATATTTTACATAAGACAAACATTTGGGAAAAAAAAAAGAGAAATAAAAGAAGCAAACACAGGGAGCTATGAAGGAATGATTAAATCTCCTTTTTGTTCTGTACCCAGGAAGATAAACCAGTAGTCTTTTAAAGCGCTGGCTTCTATTTAGCCCTTAGGGAAGAAAACCATTCAGCTATTATCGAGGGAGCATGTATAATGTGGTTTGTCTGATCTCCCATCCCGTCATGGCTGTGAATTTGGCCTCCTAGGTTACTCTGGGGATTCCTTGTCAGAGAAGGGGTCTGTTCAATTCGTTGAAGGCTTCAAATTTTATTTTTATTTCTCTCTGCCCCTTTTTTGGCCAAGATTTGCTAAAAGCAGCATAGATGGCCACATTTTGTCCTACATTGTTGCCAAGGTGGTGTGGCTTCCTACCCTGGATCCATTCTGTCCCTCAGTGGGTTCCCCATGGCCAAGAGACTTAGAGTCAGAAGACTCGGAGACTGTTGAACATTCTAAGTGAGAGGGGAACGCGGTGGGCAGGCACTCATCAACTCTTCAAACCTTTTAAGCAACATATGAGCCAAAAACCAAAGCCAAAAAGGAGGTTACAAAATTGGTTTATCTATAAGTTGGTTTATCTATAAGTTCTATGCATTGAACTCCTGTAATTTTGGTTTTTAGTGAGAATTGCAGCAATTAGCTATATAAAACATAGCATTTTTCTGAAACCATCTAAGCTAAGGAACTTTAGAGACTTTTGTGGTGCCACAATGCTTCTGATGGTCTCTTTAGTAATTTATCCTAAGGAGGCCAATACATTCCTTGCCATATTTTTAGCAGTGGCAAATCTTTATGGCCTGCAGCAACTTAACTCTTGCCTCCTTGGAGAGAATTCACCTGAGGCAGAGTGAGAGACTGAGGCAAGTTTTTGAGGAGAAGTAAGAGTTTATTTAAAAGTTTTAGGGCAGGAGCAAAAGGAAGTAAAGTACACTTGGAAGAGGGCTGAGTGGGCAACTTGAGAGATCCACGTGCCCTTATAAAATCCTAAGTCAAAAGTTTGACTTTTGACTTAGGGTTTTATAAGTTGGCATACTTCTGGGGTTTTGTGTCTCTCTTGATTTTTCCTTGAGGTGGGCTGTCCACATGGGCAGTGGCCTGTCAGTACTTGGGAAGGGCTATGTGCTCTGTGTGTTCACTGAAGCTGTGCACTTGCTCATTTGAGGCCTTTTTCCCTTACCAGTTGAGTGTTCCTAGAGGAAGGTCAGGTACCGGTTAAACTCTTGTCATTTTGCCTCTTAGTGAGCATGCTTGAGCTCATTTGCCCAACTTCTGCAATCATATCAGGAAGCTGCTGATCACCAGCTCCAAGTGTCTTCTCTCTGTTGGGAGACTGCTTTTCCCTGGCATTGGCTGTGACCAACTACTATGTTAGAGAGACGTTGGTTTCTAATAATTTTAAACCATAGCCTGACATTCCTGAGTCGGGGGCCCTCTCCTGCCCTACTCATGTTTACCTGGCTACCCACTCTTAACAATATCTCTATTTGCATAAGCCCCAGAACTGGGAACAACTATATCCAGAAGTCTCTGTTACCAGATGTCTTGATATCCCCTTGATAATTCTCTTTTTATTCTGTTGGAGGCAGGAACTTTTCCATGATTGGGATGGATGGCAAAAGGGCCAGATAGTGTCCTGGGAGGTAAAGTACTTCAGTTTTCTAGCTGTTTAGGCACCTGTGTGTCCGTCCTTGAATTGGATGCTCTGAACTAATTCTATCCCTTATGGCTAGGCATGGTGGCTCATGCCTGTAAGCCTGGCACTTTGGGAGGCTAAGCAGAAGGATCACTTAAACCTAGGATTTAGGGACGAGCCTGGAAAACATAGCATATTGGGACTCTGTCTCTACAAAAAAAAAAAAAAAGTTTTTTTAAATTAGCTGGGCAAGGTGGCACATGCCTGTGGCCCCAGCTACTCGGGAGGCTGAGGCAGGAGTATCAATTCAGCCCAAGAGGTTGAGGCTGCAGTGAGTCATGATTGTGCCACTTTACTCCTGCCTGGGTGACAGAATCCAGCCTGGGTGATAGAATGAGACCCTGTCTCATAAAAAAGAAAAAAAAAATTTTAAATGCCAAGTGGGATGCCAAATGATCCAAATGAGAGTGATTTGCAGGCTCTGTCAAATCATCTCTAGTCTCCAGAATATTATGATTCTGGTTGTCTCAGAAAGAAAATAATAAGAGATAATAAAATTAGTGATTTGACTATCAAAAAATAATTTTTGTGTCAGAATGAATGAAGCAGGATTGGCTGCAAGAAACAGACCTCTCGAACACCGAACTGGGAAGGAAGAGGTGTTTATTATAATGGCCTGGGAGCAAGGCTTTATGTTTTGTCTAAATGGCCAAACTCACCTAACAAAGAGAAGCTCTGCCTTTATCTAGGCTCACACTCTAGATATTACAAGTGAAAGGATCTTAGCTTTACAGCCTTAGAAATCACACGTGAAGGGGTGTTGGGTTTGCAGTTTTAGAAATCACATATGAAAGGGTCTTGGGTTTACAGTTTTAGAAATCACATATGAAAGGGTCTTGGTCGATGGAGGAGTGGGGTGGGGATTTGATCTTGTTTAAGTAAAAGCAGTGTCTTCCAGAAAGATTCCCCCAACACCATGCCTACTATTTATAGGAAGGTGATTTAGGAGGTGCCAGTCAGCCAGCCTTTTCTTCTATTGAAATGCAGTGTGGAAGTCAAGGGGGAGGTGATCCTAGATGCCTGGGTCTCCCTCCTCAGAAAAAGAAGGAATTTCACTTAGGAGCCAACTAAAACATCATGAAGAAAATTACAACCCAGTTCTTCTTTAGAGACTTATCGTAGCCAAGAAATAATTCAGGAGTTAGCCTAAATGCTGATCAAATAATAAAAGCTTAAAAACAAAGGTCAGGACTTGAATCTAGTATAAACAGGTGTGGTGTAGTTTTTCTTTGAAACATAATTTTTCTCTCTCTCTAGTCCCATTTTTCTACTAAAGAGGAAGTATAGTAAGACCAATCTGTGTGCAAAATTAGTTTTAGCTTTTTTGTACTTTTTCCTGATTATTTTCGCAAAGTGCAGCAAGAATTGTTTGGCCATATAGGCTTTGCTGAAACTTGACCTGAAAATTTATTGGTCTAATCAAAGCCTTGGTAAAATAGCCAGTGTCTCCAATTGTGCCCTGTTTTAAACAAAACAAAACAAGATTCTTATTTGTCACATACAAATATGACATATAACTATATTGCCATAAAATAAGAATATTTATGAATAGTTTCCAAATTTTAGAGAACTCAGGTTGAGAGAAAGGTAAATTTGGTAACAAAAATTGGGTCACAAAAATATGCTTTACACTCAGAGTTGCTGCCTTTCAAACAAAGATGTTTGTTCACCTTGAAACTGCTGTCTACAAATCCAGCAGCTCTTTGTCAGTCAAGTAAGAGCGATTTATTGGACATTGTAGAAACTGGCAGCCCCTTACACTGTCCTAGGGAAAAAGAGCCTCCCTGCTCCTCCCCACACCCCTAGGTAGCATGATCATATGTAAACCATATTCATTTTATTATGGAGCTCTGGGCACTTCTGGGCACTGCTGACTCTTTAGAGTGTTTCTCTTGCGTCACTCCATACAGCATGGGTATTTCAAGTGTCAAGATGGTTTTATGCCCTCTGGGTATAGGGGTAGCATCACTTAACATCCCATAACCAGGCAGTAAATGTGCCTTAAGTGGAAATTCTGTCGTCCAAAGTCCCAGTAGTTGTCATTGGGAGGTGCTCACAGGCCTTTGCCATAGACCCAATAAACGCTCCACAAAAAGCTATCAAGTAGAGAATTTGTCCCTGCCAGCACTTGAGTTCCTACTCTACATGTTGCTGGAAGGGCAGATGTACATGCCTTTTGTTTTAGAGTACTAGATAGGGGAAACATTCCCCAGTCAGATACAATACCCATTCTCATAAGACGTTTAGGTAAAAGACACAAGTACTTTACATATAGACTATTTAAACATTCCAATTTTCATAATCCTATCAACCCTTACATTTTTATGTTCTGGTCCCAGGAAACTTTTTTCTTTTCTACCCCCAGACCATTTCACCCTCTCTGGTGAAAAAGGATTTGGGTTCCTAGCAGGGACTTGAGTCACAGGACCGGAGCTCTTTTGTCAGTCTTGATTAATTTGCCTCAACATTTTCCCAGGCAGTTGTTAATCAGCTTTCTCATTGTAACCTTTGCCTTCTGATTTAAGGAATATCTCCAATCTGGGGCAATACAGAAAATTAGTTTGGGAATCTTTAATGTTGAGGGATCAGCAGTGTCTCCCTTTGGTCTACCTAACCTTTAATAGTGTTATATTAAAAACTCGTGGGTTTTTAAATCATAGCTTTTAGGGTACAAGTGATTTTTGGTCTCTAAGAAGCTCCAAAATTTCCCTTGTTTTCCCTTCTTCTTCTAAGCCCTCCAAAGTCATTCAACTTCTGCCTAGCACCCAATTCCAAAGTTGCTTTCATAATCTCAGGTATTTTTATAGCAATGCCCCACTCCTTGGTACCAATTTTCTGTAACAGGCTGTTCTTATATTTCTATAAACACCAAAAGGCTGGGTAATTTATAAAGAAAAAGGTGTGTAATTGGCTCATGGTTCTGTAGGTTTTACAGGAAGCATGGTGTTGGTATCTGTTCAGCACCCCTTATGGGTCTTTCAACACTCACAATTATTTAGACGTAATTGACAAAGAGTACCAGATAAATTTAAAGTCCATGATCAAATAGCTGCAGGATTTGAGTCACTATATTGGTAGGTGACAATAAGAACATAGATTGGGCCGGGCGTGGTGGCTCAAGCCTGTAATCCCAGCACTTTGGGAGGCCGAGGCGGGTAGATCATAAGGTCAAGAGATCGAGACCATCCTGGTCAACATGGTGAAACCCCGTCTCTACTAAAAATGCAAAACATTAGCTGGGCATGGTGGCGCGTGCCTGTAATCCCAGCTACTCAGGAGGCTGAGGCAGGAGAATTGCTTGAACCCAGGAGGCGGAGGTTGCTGTGAGCCGAGATTGCGCCATTGCACTCCAGCCTGGGTAACAAGAGTGAAACTCCATCTCAAAAAAAAAAAAGAAGAACATAGATTGGAAAAATTACATTTATTACAAACAATAGCAGTTTATTAACTACACTAGAGCTGCTGTTAAAGGAATAGCTGAACAATTAGGGTCCACTAGCCAGATGGCTTGAGAAAACAGAATAGCATTAGACATATTAGCAGAAAGAGGAGGAGTTTGTGTCATGATTAAAGCTCAATGTTGTACCTTCATCCCAAACAATACCACCTCTTATGGAAGTGTAACAAAGGCATTGCAAGGTCTAATTGCTCTGTCCAATGAGTTAGCCAAAACTCAGGGATAACTGACCCCTTCACACTGTGGCTAGAAAAATGGTTTGGTAAATGGAAAGGAATCATAGCCTCAGTTCTTACTTCTCTCACAGCTGTAGTGTGTGTGCTCATTCTTGTCAGGTGTTGTGTCATACTATGCATCTGTTGGCTTATGCAAAGACCCATAAAAGCAGCACTTACTAAAACCTCCCTTAATTCTCCTCTACTTTATTCAGAGAAACTTCTTCCTTTAGAAAATCAAGCAGAACAACTAAGCCAAGACATGTTAAAAAGAAGTTTGAAGAGGAAGTACTATGAAGAATGAAAAGGAGGGAAATTATAGGATATAATAAATTCCTCTCCAAAGATTTTAGGCTGTAAATTGTTAATGAGTTCTGAGATCCTCTCCAAAGAACCAGTGTATCAGCATGTTCAGCTCCCCTGTTCTTTGTTCTCCATTTTAAAGTTTAATTTCCTGGTTCTCTTCACCTCCTTACCCCTAGTTGTAGTAAACAACTTTCCCACCAGTTCTAATGAGTAGTTCACATCTGTTACCCTGGTAACCTGCTTTGACCTGAGTCAGGTTTAGTTTCCTGTTCCGTAACCATCCTTCCCACCAAACTGCTTACCCCATCACTCTGGCTCATACCCCTGCTCCCTTTAAAGTAGCCAACTGGAATTAGCTTAGATTGTGCAAATCAACCCTAGCCAATAGGGGAACAACACAGCAGTAAGGGCTACCTGCATCAGGGATAAGAACCCCTTCCCCTACCCTGTTCAGGTGCAAACTCATCATTGTTCTATCTGTGAGATACACCCTTCTGTAGAAGTAAATTGCCTTCCTGAGAAAATTTATATTAAAGCACGACTTCTTTTTTACGAAGGCAAAAAAAAAAAAAAGAGGGAGAGGAGGTGCCACACCCTTTTAAACAAACAGATCTTGTGAAAACTCACTATTTCGAGGACAGCACTGGGGGATGGAATTAAACCACTCATCAGGAATTCGTTCGCATGATCTAATCACCTTCTACCAGACCCACCTCCAACAGGGGAGATTATAGTTCAGCATGAGGTTTAGAGGAAACAACATCCAAACGACATCAAAATCTTACTTTATACACTCTCTCTGTAAAATTTTTTCTCTTGTATCTAGTAGTTTTAAGTACATATATTTACTACTGTTGTCTTAGTAACCCTCATTTCTGGTGAAAAACCTAGGATTACTTAATTTAACATAATGTTGTGTCTTCTTTGCTCCAGTAGCTTGGCAAGTGGGAGGGAGTGGCACCCAGTGGCTTTTTCATTTCCATAGTTGAAAAGCAGGGGGGAGTGTTACAACTCTTTTACTTGTGCCATCTGCAGCTCAGTGAGCCAGCCAGGGGTGTCACAGCTTTTTTGCTCCTGTAATTTGGTGAGGAGGAGGGAGTGGCACTCTATGGCTTCTTCTTGCCTGTTGCTCATCAAGCAGGAGGGAGAGTTATAGCTCTCTTACTCCCACTGCCTGCAGCTTAGCAAGTTCTGGCTTCTTGTCCTGTGACCAGGAAGAATAAGGTACACAGACACTGGAGAGTATGGCAGAGAAGAATTTTATTGAGCCACAGAAGGCAATCTCTCAGCTGTGAGATGGGATGTGGAAAGCAGGTAGCTGTCCATGAGGCTGAATCCGGGGTTTTTATGGGCTTAGAATGGGGGCGTGCATGCTGATTGCACTGTGGGTGGGCTTGGAGAAAGCACAATTTGACCAGTTAAAAGGCATTCGAATGGGGGAGTGTACCCAGCTCCCAGAGCTTGTAGGTTCTTGGCCTCTCTAACCCCAAAGAATGGGGAAAGGGGTGCTGGAAGCACGATGAGTTTACTGTTTGAATAAAATCATGGACCCAGAGAGTTTTGTGGAAAAGCAATTTATTAGAGAGAGAGTGAAGACAGCTCCCACACTGTTGTGGGAGGGGAACCCAGAGTGAGAAATCTGTTCAAGTAGGAGCAGCTAAAGTTTTAACCCTTGAGTTATCGCTTCCCCATTCATGTTCTCCTCCAATGAGAGGAGTTCTTACAAACTTCCTCTGGAGCGATTGATCTTTGACTCTGATACCGATTGGCTTCTTGGTCTACAACCCTGAGTTACAGAGCCCCCTCCTCCCAGAGCTTTCTGAGGGAATTTGAGACAAAAGAGTGTCCCCCGTCCCCCAGCTTTCCTAGAAAACCAAAGAACCTTATATTTGAAACCCCTCTGGTCTCTAGATGGAGCCGTGGAGCCGGGAAATTCTTGTATTTGAAACCCCTTCCTAGCAGACCTGGGAAGAGACGTTCCTCAGCATCATCCAGAAGGAAGTAATTGAGAGAGACTGGGTAAGACGGGGATAGAAGTTTTCACTCCAGTAGTGGACTCTATCCAGAACTAGCAGCTTGGTCCTCAGGTTGAAGGTTGAGCTCTGCCAGTGACCCCTCCCTGTCTGCCTAGAAATTTGTCTGTCTCTTGTTTCTATCAATAACATGACTTTAAAACTTTAATTACTGAAAAGAATTTTGAGACTATATTTATTTAAGAAAGATCACTGAAGTCACATGAACTAAATGGCTTTTGAGCTAGCTTCTATTTTCCTGAGAAAATATTTGATTTAAGCACTTATTTTTCTTTAAGCCAATTGATTGGTGCTCTTTCATATAATTTGGTAGTGAAATATATCCACATGACACATAGAAACATATAGATATACAGACAGACAGAAGCAGATTTTATAGATTTATAAGATTCTGTACTGGCAGTTTTCAAAGCTTCTCCCTCACTTTGACTATTAATCCCTTGAATATCTGTTACATATCCAAAAAAATTGTTAGCTCTACAACTCTAAATTTGAATCTCAAAAGACGTGACTTAGGTGAAACAGGTAGAAAATGTATGTCTCAAAGGCACAAACTTAGATCTAAATGAAGATAAGATTTACTGTACAAACTTTAGGCCATTGTCTTTCCCATAGTTAAAGTGCCCAGCGGTTTAGGTGCAAAGACAGAGATGCCCTTACAAATGGAAGTTTCCTTTAAAGATGTAAATTTCTTTTACAAAGAATTTCTTTCAGAAGACTGATTTAACTTGATAGGTGGTTTTGTTTGTTTTAATTTATCTTGTCTCTTAATTCCAGAGTCAGATTACTAGCTTTAGGGTAGAACCCTTTAAGAAACAGGGCCAATGGGTGCAGTGACTCACACCTATATTCTCAGCACTTTGAAAGGCCGAGGCGGGAGGATAGCTTGAGGCCAAGAGTTTGAGACTGGCCTGGGCAACATGATGAGATCCCATTATACAAAAATCGAAATAAAAGAAAGCAAGCAGTTTTTAGGACTAAACCGTGCTTTTCATATCTAAACACAAAGAACCAAGTAGCCCTCATAATAGTCACTATTTCCTGTACACAGCACTGCTGTAGGCCACCTCTAACACTATAAGCTGTTGCTTATAACTTCCAGCTATCACACACACCAAGGTCTAGTCCTCTCCCAGTACCAAGTAATCTCTGTTAACACTAAAAGCCAAGGGGACCAGGTAATGCAATACAAAAGAGGGCAGTGTTTTAGACCTGAGAGGAACTTGCCCATGATTCTTGAAACACCTCAAGGAAAGCAGAAGACTCCCCAATAGGAAGTTAAAAAGGACTAATGCATTACATAATGATAAAGGGCTCATTTCAATGAGAAGATTTAACTATCTTAAATACATGCAGACACCTAACATTGGAGCACCCAGATTTATGAAACAATTACTCCTAGACCTAAGAAAAGACAGCCACACAATAATAGTGAAGAACTTCAACACCCCACCCCACTGACAGCATTAGATAGATCATCAAAGTGCAAAACTAACAAATTCTGGGCTTAAATTGGGTACTTGACCAATTGGACCTAACAGACAACTACAAAATATTCCACCCAACAGCCACAGAATATACGTTTTTTCTAATCTGCACATGGAACATACTCTAAAATCGACCACAACCTTGCTTATGAAGCAAGTCTTTATTTTAAAAAAAGTCAAATTACCTCTCTTCACTGACAATATAGGCCTATATCTAGAAAACCCTAAAGGTTTCACCAAAAGACTAGTAGGCCTGACAAATGACTTCAGTAAAGTCTCAGAATATAAAATGAATGTACAAAAATTGGTAGCATTTCTATACATCAATAATGTTCAAGCTGAGAACCAAATCAAGAATTTACAATAGACACACACACACACACAAATACCTAGGAATATGTCTAACCAAGGAGGTGAAAATGAGTGAGACAAGAATGTAAAACTAAAGAAACCAAGAGTGAATACAGCTTCTACTGTTTTCTTTTCCTCTGACCTGAAAACTAACTTGAAATTTGAAAGGAGCCAAAAAGCAGTCCCTAGTTTAGATTCATTTGAATCCATTTTAATTGATTTGTGTTTTTTCCAGATGAACCTCTCTAGGTAACCAATGCCTGCATATTAATTATGACACTGACTACTTTTAAAGGTCAAGAAACAAAATAACCAAAATCAAAATATGTCATTCAGTGTAAACTACCTCCCCACATTCATTCCCCTAATGTGCACATCTCCTGAGACACTTGATTTTCTTCCTGGGAAGTGGGCGGGAATCCGTCTGTCCAATGCTCAGTGCTACACAGATCCATACCACTGAGTTACTCCTGCGGCTTGTTCTCGTGAACCACTCTGTACCAGGCCTGAATAAAAATCAGGCCTGGTGCAGAGTGATTCACGAGAACAAAGGAAAAAAAAGAAAGAAAGTAAATTTAAATGTGTAAACTGTTTATTCAATAAATACTTATTTTTTACTTGTTATGCAGATGAGCATTACAGATGGTTCTTGACCTCAGTTTACCTAAATGCTGATTTAAGATACTGGACATGTAAACCCATACATGGAAAAGCTATGTGAGACAAATCCAATTCTAGCAGGCCTTTGATCGCTTACTATGTGCTAGCATTGCACACGGTGCTCGGGTGGAAATGAAAATAAAAATTTCCCTTCTTCAGTGAGTCCAGTGAGAGAGACAGGCGGGGTAAGAAATAAGCAACTGGCATAGAGTATGCGAAGTGCTGGAATAGCAGTGTGTGAATCTTTGGTAGCCCAGAGAAT
Organism: Saimiri boliviensis; assembly: GCF_048565385.1. Lineage (NCBI taxonomy): Eukaryota > Metazoa > Chordata > Mammalia > Primates > Cebidae > Saimiri > Saimiri boliviensis. The sequence continues at coordinate 89,822,929 of NC_133450.1, read as the reverse complement.
GGGCACATACTCTAACCTGAGGAGATCAGGGAAGGCTTTCAGGAAGAGGTGATACTTGAACTTCATCAGGCGATGAATGAGTTATGACACAGATAAAAGAATGAGCATTACAGGGAAAGGAAGTAGCATAGGCAAAGGCATAGAGATGAGACAATATGGACTTTCTGGGAAGACCCAGCACAGTGACGGAAGTGGCAGACCAGGTGGGTATGGCAGACGAAGCTGGAGATACTAATATGAAGGAGTTGGATCACAGGATTCTCATATACCAGGCAAAGGGGTTTGGGCTTTATCCTGAAGGCAATGGGGAGCCACAGAGGCTGTGAAGAGGAGGAGTGAGTGGTGTGGTCGGGTTTGTGTTTCAGTTCCTTCTGTAAGCATTGGTGATGAGAGATGGGAGTGGAGGCTGGCTAGGGCAGCACCAAGAGTCAGGCACACAGACAAGGAAATTCCAGCCATAGGAGTGAAATGTTTCCTTTAGGGAAGGCAGACAGAGTGAGGAAAGGGGACTGAGGGAAGAACTCTATAAACAGCAGCATCTCAGGGCAGGACTGGCTACCCAACTGATGGGTCTGGCACAAAATGGAGCCCCTTTACCCAAAGGTAAAATAAGTATATTGTTAAAGTACTGAACTGTAAAGTGTTTTTCTTTCTCCTGCAGTCTCACTCTCAACCCGTCATAGTCTTTTTTTCTCGTTATTTAATGGCATGCTCTCTTGAACATGGGGATACTCGTGGGATTAGTGCAGACCCTCACAGGTACTGGCGACTCACCCTAGACTTGGCATGAGCTCTTACCTCATGGGCTGTCTATCCCTGTTCAGTCAGCCACCAGACTGATGTGTTGTGCCTCAGCCAGGGGTGGAGAAGTTGAGTCAGACATCTCCCATTCCCATGACTTGTCCCCAATCCATGGTGAACAGACAACCCCTAGAGGTGTAGCAACCTCTTCTCTGAATGTACTGTGTGCTTGGGAGCCAGTGAAAAGCTTGTCCCCTGCTGAGTCCTTCACGAAAAGTGCTGTGGCACCACGCATTAAACCCTTCTAAGTTGGGTCTCTGTCCAGCTGCACTGATCCCACTCATGATGCCAGGCCTGTCTCAGGGTGAGCAAAAGTAGAGAAGTCTCATTATGTGACCTGAAAAAGGAGTTTTTTTTTTTTTTAATTAAGAAAACTTGTTTCATAATGTATTTTAAGAGCCATGCTTTCAAATATACTTTATATACTTAGTATACTTGAGCAAATTAAATATTTGTCAAAGCTTAATGTGAGAAACATAATCAAATGAGTACTAATAATTGCTAGCACTTCTTTAGGCCTATTTGTCAGGTGTTTTACATACTTATGTCTAATTCTCATAAGATGGCCACAAGAGAAGCTGTAAGCCTGGATTTTAGTTGAGAGGATTGAGATTTGAAGAGTTTTAATTAAGTTGCCCCAGGTAACTCGAGTAGAAGGTGGTAGAGCCAGAATTGGGAAGTCAAGTGTGAGAGATTTCAAGTTTACACTCTTTGCTGCCACACTGTCCTGTTTTTCTTTGGTTTAGAGGAAAGTCATAAAAGGGCACATACTCTCTCTTAGGGAGGCCCTGAAATCGTTCCATAAGGAGACAACTCTTGAACAGAGTAACAAGGAATGGACAGGGATTTTGAAGAAAGATGGGACAGGAAAGGACTTTTTAGGCACAAGGAACAGCAAATGTAAGCCCTGGAGTCAGGGAATACAATGCTTCAGGAACTCAGAACTAAGGGCACTTTGAGGCTTACAAGATGCTTGTAGCTGCAAGTTCTCCTTTTATATTCAGTACTGGGATCTTATTATCTTCCCTCTGAAAACAAGATCACAGCAAGGTTAAATGTTGTACCCAGGTATACAGAACAAGAGGATTGCTTAGCTCAGTCTTCTAATGCCAGATCCTGTGTTCCTCCTCTGCTCGACTCTGCAAGCCGTGCTGCGGCACGCTACGCTTACTTGTCTTTCATCATGTCTTTCCTGCCCTCTTTTTCCTTCTGTTCCAATTCCCTCCCTGACTTACATCCATTTTATTTTGACTGCTTATGTTGTATATATTTTTATAAGCTAGCTTAAAGCGTTTTTCACCAGAGCTGAGTACAGATTAAAGCACATGTGTGTATACGTGTGCGTGCACACACACACACACGCACACACACAAACTAATAGAAAAAGTGCTCAAAAGTTTGCCTCTGTAACAAATATATCAACTCTTACTAGGTTTATATTCCATTACAGGTCTGGTCCAAAGCACCCACGTTTTTGTTCAGGCATGATGCCAGGTGTAGATGTAATGTTCCGTTTTGCTTTTTGTCCATTCAATGCAATATGAAAATCAAGTTTCCATGTTATCACAAGGCTATGGTGCAATGGAGAGTATCCTTGGCTAGTAAAGTTCAAAGGTTCTTTCAAAGGTTCCACCTATATTATGGTGCTTGCCTGTGGACTTCTATGATAAATGTAGTATCCTGAGCCCCAGAAGGTGGAGCTGAGTGAGGTTGGCCATGGGACCAAATCGCCTTCAAGTTTTTAATACTTGGGAGTTCATTTCAGGCCTGTGGATTTTATCATTCTTTTCAAATTATCTGACCGCTACCTGAGGAAACGAAAAGGAGATCTCCTCTGTGGTCAGTGGTAATTTAGGTCTTTTTAAGCCACTCTGAGAGCAGCAACTGGAAAGCTTAAAGGCTACCTCAAATTGTGGTTGTTGGTTGAGAGACACCTGTTCCACTAATGCCACTCCCCAGGAGGTTGAACCAGCGCTGTGAAAGGACGTGGAATAGGACTACTGCCAGAGACTCTGCTAGGACCTGCCCCAGACCCTATAGCTCAGCATGTAATACTGAATTCTTGGGTCTGATAGGATGTCATGAGCCAGGCTTTGAACTACCTGAGAACTGACTACAGGCCTATGTGTAATAAACCAACTCTTAAAGGAGACACACCCGCTAGATTGGACTCTCAGGTGTTTAGGGACTGACATCAAAGTCTCATACATTTTTGACTGGCTAACAGGGTACTTGGCACATGTTAGAGTCCCTTAAATGCTTTTGGGAAAGAATTAACCCAGCTGGCTACTGGAGAAAAGCAGCAGCTGAATGTGTCACTTGGGCATTTCCCTAATCCACAAGTGGCTGCAACGCAAGAAGTCCCTAAGGAAATCCCTGAGCTGAAGCTCTGGCACCTTTGCGGAGAGGCTGGGGAAGACCCTGCCTGGAAGTTAGAGAACCCCTGACTAAGAGCCCGGGAACCCCTGCTTAAACATTGGACAAACACTGGTAACAGGAGACTTTGAGGCTAAGAAAAGCATGAGGTGTTTATTTCTGGGTGGTGCTTCCTATCCACATTTTACTAGGACAATGGCTTGAGGGGAAAGTTACTTTAAAAAAAAAATCATCAGTTAATTGTGGAGGAAGAAGCAGAAGAATCAATTAAGAAACATTAATCTGTTTGTGGTATGAGGAGCCATTGGCCTGAACCAGATCCAGAGAGAGCTTCAAAGGCAGGGGAGAGGAGATTCATAGTGAACAGTGAATTAGTTGAAAAGTGTTCTTTTCACAATTAATTTAACATTAAATTATGCTTAGAGCATGGGCAGGGCAAAAGCACAGCTCTTCAGTCAGGTGCCAGAGGGGCTTCCTCATGTGGTGCTGTGGCTGCGGCTGCTGGAGGAGACCCTTACCTTTGTGATCTTTCCCAGATTTTCAGGCACCTGTAGTCTGGGCTGGCCAGAAATGCTGTGTGTGTTCTGCTCTAGGGCTGTGCTGGGCAGTCAGAGTAAAGACAGAAACGAAATGCTGTACGTGGTGTAGTTAAGGAGGAAGAGAGTTGCCAGCCCCGGCCTGTGGCAAGAAATTGATGGTCAGCAAATCAACAGAGTTGTTGTTTTTGTTTTTTTCCCACTGAGAGCTGAGCTGCTTAGAAATGAATTGATAATATCACCAGGCAACTTATCATTAGGAAAATCTAAATTTCTAAAAAATTTGCTGCAGTGGGGGAGAACTCTACTTTGACAAGGTTAGCAAGTGTCTTAGGAGGAGGAAGTCAGACGTTGGGTATTTATAGGGCTTTAATGTGGGGAACTGATGGGACTGGGCTAAGTTTGTTTGCTACGGGAAATTCCTCACAATCAACTTATTGGAGGCAGTAGTCTACTTAGCTGAGCAAAGGGCTTATCAGACAACAGTTTACTTACCAAGACTTGTTTCAAGACCCTGGCTTCGTCGTGTTTACCAATCCTAAACTATCATCTGCTAAGGAAGTCAACAATTAGTAGCTAGGTTGAGCTAGGTTATTGGACCCAGGAGGTAAGAACAAGGATTGAGGCAACTGGTTCATAGCAAAAGGGAAACAAAAATTACTTTTTTGTAAAAGTAATTCTATTTTAGAAAAAAAATCTTAAAATTGTTCCAATCCTAAAATAGAAACACAAAAGACACCAGATAGCTAAATCAATCCTGAGCCAAAATGACAAAATTGGAAGCATCACATTACCTGATCTCAAATTATACTGCAAAGCTACAATAACCAAAATGGCATGGCACATAAAAATGGACTCATAGACCAATAGAACAGAATAGAGAACCCAGAAATAAGTCCACACACTTACAGCCAATTCATTTTCAACAAAGTCACCAAGAATATACATTGTGGAAAGGACAGTCTGACATTGAAATAGTAGGTAGGTTTCAAGCTTATAGGAAGAATGACAAAGGAGTATGACAGAGTGAGGAGGACGGACAGTGCATCCGAGGAGTTGGCATTAGGGGCTCTGCTGGACCAGAGACATAACCTCTGCCCACACATGAAGTGACTTGCCAGGACTGATTGACTCTCATGGGCCAAAGATGTCAGTGGTCTTGCCTATACTCAGAGTTCTGGACCTTCCAGTCATCTCAGGAGCAAATGCTTCATACCTCCCCAATCCTGTGGTTTGGCCACTTCAAGAAGATACTGTCCTTAGAACACCTCAATATACAAATAAGTCTAAGGGGACTGTCAGCACAGCAGAGAAAAAGTATGGAGACATCTTCCATGCCTGTGTTTTGGGGTGTTTGGGGATGCTGTTGGCTTCTGGAGCATCACCTGTATCTCACATCTGAAGCAACCCAAAACAGATACTCTGTTACATCTGATTTTTATGTACATTGAGCCAGTTCATATTTTTTAGCAGAAAATGACTTATCAACTTGTTGATTTATTCTCATATGATGTTATTGGTTGCTTTATGCTTTATTTTTAGAGGCCTTTGGAAATAGCACTTAATTACACTTCATATCATTTTCACTGTCGGGGAAAGAAAGCAAGACAAACAAAAAGAGAATGGGGCAGATAAATTCTAATAGGAGAAAGGTAGCAATAAATTTGTAGTAGTTGATGACAGTCTCTCCAAGATAGACCATCCCAGCAGGGGATTTTCAGAATGCTGCTAAAAAGGAGGGTGATCACAGGCTTGGAGAGGAGGCTTGACAAGCAGGGAATGGCAGACTTTCTCTTCAGAATCCTGCTCTGTGCCTTGCACACACAGAAGGTATGAAGCAGCTTTATATTCTGTGTTGCAGACCACAGACTTAAATAATAATACAAAATATACATGAATTTGTCCTTTTGAAAGATTCTGGCAATACAGATAAAAGATTACCCTAATACTACTGGCACACTCATAGCTGTATCTTCAGAAAGGTGAACCTTTCTCAGGTCTTCTATTCATTTACATGGTCATTTACAAAAAAAAAATAAGGCTGGGAGTAGTGGCTCATGCCTGTAATTCCAGCACTTGGGGAGGCCGAGGCCGGCGGATCATGAGGTCATCCTGACCAACATGGTGAAACCCCATCTCTACTAAAGATACAAAAATTAGCAGGGCGTGGTGGCACGCGCCTGTAGTCCCAGCTACTCAGGAGACTAAGGCGGAAGGATCACTTGAACCTGGGAGGCGGAGGTTGCAGTGAGCTGAGACTGCGCCACTGCACTCCAGCCTGGCAACAGAGCAAGACTCCATCTCAGAAAAAAGAAAAAAAAAAGAAAGAAATGGGATACTGCTACATAAAAAAATATATAGAGGTTATCTTAGTTTTCTGTTGCTTACAAAAGAATACCCCAAATTGGGTAATATATATATATATATATATATATACACGAACATATTTCTTACAGTTAAGGAGGCTAAGAGAGGCCCAGGGTTGAGGGGCTGCATCTAGTGAGGGCCTTCTTACTGTGGCCCAGGGTATCATATAGCAAACTTTCTAAGTGTGCTAGCTCAGATCTCTCTCCCTTTCTTCATAGAGCCATTATCCTACTCTATGATAGCCCATTAGTCCATGAATGGATCAATTCCTTCACGTGGTCAGAACCCTTACAATCCAATCACCTCTTAAAAGGCCTAACCTCTCAATACTGTCACACTGGGAATGAAATTTCAACATGAGTTTTGCAAGGGACGAAGAATCAAACCACAGCAGAGCTAGAGCAGAAAAGCTGCATCTTTTCCCTCTTAGCATGTGTTGGAATTGGCTTTTTAAAATTAGTATGTGTGACTTCAAATTTTTAATCAGTTGAAGATTATACCAGAGCATGCATGAATTCTGGTGGTTTGACTATTCTGATAGGGGTAGACCCTGAGCTTGTTTTCAACCCTGTTTTTTTTTTTTTTTTTTTTTTTTTTTTTTTTTTTTTTTTTTTAATACTAAGACAAATAGCTTTGTTTGAAATAGATCATTATATCTCTTTAGTATTCCAGTTAAAGAAAAAAAACAAGAGCTGGGCAAAATTTTAAAGTTAACTTAGTATATAGTTATGAGGAAGGAGACCCAGGCATCTGGGACTGTACCGAGATCCCAGGCCTGTGATCTGAGAAAAAGTGGGTGGGGAGGTGGATAGGTGCTGCCCAGCTTCAGCGGTCTTATAGGTGGGCATTTCTTGTGGTGCCCTTCATGCTGTGCTGGCCTGGGACCCTCACTGCCACTCTTAGTACTGACACATTTGGTGTGCAGCCTCTCCATGAAGCCACCCGTGTCCTCTTTGTTACGGAGTGGGAAAATGAGTATAACCTATTTCCTCTCTTGAAATTCCAGTCTTATTCAGCAATTTCCTTATTTATGATGAGGGGATTTTATTTCTTAAGCAGCAGCTGTTGGCTGTGAGCCAATGTGGAGCAACCTCAGGAAGGTGACAACCCTAACTGAGCTGGCTACTTTTCTGTTTCCTCAGGGGAGGAAACGATGTTAATATTCTCATCCCAGACACAGAGGTAGGGAAGTGCCCTCTGGTTCCTGTGCTGGGGATAGATGGCTTAATTTTTCTGAGGACTCCTTTTTTCCTTGTTTAGCTCCTGAAGTTGCCCCTGTCCACCCTAGAGTTGGGTGGGAAAGCCATTGCCGAAAGATGGATCAGAGAAGATGTGACTGAGCCATTTTTATGGGTTGAATTGTGTCTCCCCAAAAGACATGCTGAAGACATAATCCTCAGTGCCACAAGATGTGATGTTACTGGAAGACGGGGTCTTTGCAGAGGTTATGAGTTAAGATGAGGTCATACTGAAGTAGGGTGGGCCTTTGATCCAGTATCACTTATGTCCTTACGGGATCCAGAGATGCAGACACAGGAGGGGAGAACACAGCGTGCCGGCAGAGTTTGCAATCCTGCAGCTGCAAGCCAGGAAAGGCCAAGGATTGCCAGCAAACCACCAGAAGCTAGGAAGAGGAGAGGAAGGATGCTCCCCTACAGGCTTCAAGTGGGGCATGGCCCTGCCAACACCTTCATTTCGGACTTGTGGCTCCATAGTTGTGAGACCATAAAGATCTGTTATTGGAAGCTGCTCGGTTTGTGGTATTCTGCTGCAGAAGCCCTAGGGAATGAATACGGCCATTATCACAAAACCTTTAACTAGTGAAACCAGAAACAGCGTGTTCTGTCTTTTCGTTCAGAAATTGACCCAGGCACTATTCCCAAGTAGCTAAACTTCTAACTGCTTAGGCAGACTGTTTGTCTAACTGCTTAGGCAGACTGTTTTGTAAAGGGTGATACAAATCACACAGTGTCTGATACACAGTAAATTCAGTGAACTGGAGGAAGGATGGAAGAAAAGAAGACAGAAGGAAATGAATTAGAAGAAATTAGCCAAAATGCTAGGACTTGGCTGGGTGTGATGGCTCATGCCTGTAATCCCAGCACTTTGGGAGGATAAGGCAGGTGGATCACAAAGTCAGGAGTTCAAGACCAGCCGGGCCAAGATGGTGAAACCCCATCTCTATTAAAAAAAAAAAAAATTAGTTGGGCGTGGTGCTGGGCGCCTGTAATCCCAGTTACTTGGGAGGCTGAGGCAGAGAACTGCTTGAACCCAGGAGGCAAAGGTTGCAGTGAGCCAAGATCACACCACTGCACTCCAGCCTTGGCAACAGAGTGAGACTGTCTCAAAAACAACAACAAGAAGAACAAAGCTAGGAGTCAGGCTATGTAGGCTATGATCATAGCTTGAATGACGCCAGACAAGTCTCTCAGTTTTTCATATGGGAAACAGAAACAATGTTTTCCTTATTGGTTTTTTGTGAGAAAGAAATCAAATTACATATGTGGTTGAAAGCATCTGACAGTCATGAGACCTGCAGATCAGTATCAATTTAATACAACTCATCAAATATTTACTAAGCCCTTACTATCTGCTTGGCATTGTATCTTGGGTGCTAGAATTACACAGGAGATGAATAAGACAGGCAGGCTTATACCCTGAATAAGGCAACTGAGATGGAGGCAGTCTCAGTTCTGGATCTTCGGACTTTTATTTTTCATATATTCATAATAGACTCCTGAAATCCCTCTCTGGTTGAGCTGCCCCAGTCCTTGCCCACTGAAAACCCACAAGTCTATGAGGGGAGATAAAACTGTAAACCAAAAATTCCAAAGCAGCATGTGAACTGCAACAATGGTGGCCCCAAGAAAATGTAGGAAGGAAATGAGCAGGGGCTGAGGAACTGGAGCAGGGGAGTTGGGTGAAGCCACCTGAAAGGGATGATGTGTGGGCTGAATTACAGAAAATAAGCAGGAGTTCTTATATAAAGAAAAAGCAGAGAAAAAGCATTTCAGATCACAGGAAGCATGACCTGCAAAGCCACAGAAACAGGAAATTGCTAGCTCCAGCTTCTACCATTAACTGGCTCTTTTTAACCTTTCTGGAATTTCCTCAGGTCCCTCTGGGATTTCAGTCTTCTCATCTCAGAAAATGAAGGTCAGGGGTGGAAAGAAGGAATCCAGATTTCTGGAAGATGCTCTCTAACTGGATACCTCCATGCTAGAGCAAAAAGAAAAAGGGTAGCTTTAAAAACATCAAGTGTTATTTTAGGGCACGAGCCAGAAGCCCCATGTTTTGTGACTATCAAGATGACAGGCAGAGCCAGCAGCCATTCAGAAGTTCTCTCCACTTGATCTTAGCCAAAAGGCCGAGAAGCGATCCGAAATTTTCTCAAAGATTCATTTACCCATTTCACCAATACTTAGGGCATGGACTGAGCCAGGGCCTATGCTATTAAAAAAACCACAGTATATGAATACTTGGAAACCATATTGGTCTGCACATTGCGAGTGCGTGGGGACAGGAAAACAGAAGCTCCCAGGACGTGCAGGTCACATGCAGGGTGAGTGACGGTTTATCTACTAGCCAAATTAACTTCCTGTTTCCTCATCCTGCTTCACCTTCTCCAAGAAGCCGTAAACATTTTCAGCAGTCAATTTTTCCTTGGCAGGACGACAGGGCACCCTCTCTTCACCTGCAGCCTTTCCCAGGCCTTGTCTAAGGCTCCACGCACTCACTGCATATGCAGGTCAGAGCTGACCAAGAGGTTCCCGCTCCCGCGACAGCTTCGCGCAAACCTGAGCGCCCAGTGCAGAGTCCCCGGCGTCGTGGGAGAGGGTGGCGGGAAGGCGGGCTGTGCAGCGCCTCTGGGATTGGGCCGCGGCGGGTGGGCGGGACTCAGCCTATGGCATAAGAGGGGAGCGCCACTCTCCCGGCCGCAGTACTGAAGCTGGTGCCCCAGCAGCGGGCTAGGAGCTATTGGCACTGAGCTTGCAAAAAGATCCGGGAACACTGAAGAAGAGAGAAAGGTCTGATTTCTACTTACTCGTTTATTTAGTACCAAAGAACAGAAGCGGGGCTGATTTGTGGGTGCCGGGGAGCAAGGCTGGAACTACTCCAGGGTCTTAAACACGTCGGGACCTTAACAGGGTCCAGAGGAGGGATCCAGCCGCGTCGAGAGGTTCCAGCAGCTCCAGGTGCCCAAACTCAGCAGCTTCTCTCCCCCGCAGGCGCACTTCTTCCCGCCACTCCCAGTCCCAGCCTCCAAGGATGCGGCTCCTCGAGAAACTCTGCTCCTCGGCCGCAGGCAGCTCGGCGCCGGAGCCCGCCTTCGCCAGAGTGCTCACGCCGCATCGCATCCCCGAATTCTGCATTCCGCCGCGGCTACCGCCGCCTTGCGCGCTCGACTCTGCGCCCCGGGCCGCGGTCCTGCCCAGGCGCTGCGCCGCCGAACCCGACCTGTGGCCTCGCGCGGCAGATGAGGTCGCCAGACACACGGACTGGGACCCCTCCTCGCAGGCTGCGCTGTCGCTCCCGCATCTGCCGCGTGTGCGCACCGCCTACGGCTTCTGCGCGCTGCTGGAGAGCCCGCACACGCGCCGCAAGGAGTCGCTCCTGCTCGGGGGCCCGCCCGCGCCCCGGCCCCGGGCCCACACCTACGGCGGCGGCGGCGGCGGCGGCCCGGACGCCCCCCTGGGGACACTGCGAGGCCAGCGAGCTCCGCTGCCGGCCACTCCGGCGGCCCCCGGTGGTCCCCGCCCGCCCCAGGACGCTCTTGCCCCGCGGCTCCGCGGCTGCCGCCTCCTGCGCGCCCCCAACGGGCTGCTGAGCCGCGCGCTGCGGGCTGGAAGGAGTCGCCGCCGGGCCCGCGCCCGCTCCGTCTCCAGCGGGAACGAGGCTGAGGAGCGCCGCGCAGGCTCCCAGTCCCCGGCCCGGGCCCCCTCCGCGAGCCCCCCGTCGGCCCGGGCCGCGCTTCCCGAGCGCCTAGAGGCCGAGGGCACCGTGGCTCTGGGCCGCGCCGGCCACGCCCTGCGCCTGGCCGCCGAGTACTGTCCGGGAACCGGGCGCCTCCGCCTCCGGCTGCTCCGCGCCGAGGGCCTGGCCGGAGGCACCCCTGTGCCCCGCGCGCTCCGCTGCCGCCTCAGCCTCGTGCTACGGCCGCCGGGCACCGCGCGCCGGCAATGCAGCGCCGTCGTGGGGCGCAGCCGCAAGGCCGCCCTGGACCAGGACTTCTGCTTCGACGGCCTCTCGGAGGACGAGGTGCGCAGCCTGGCGGTTCGCGTCAAGGCTCGCAACGAGCGCCGCGGCTGGGAGCGGGGCCGCCTGCTGGGCCAGGGCGAGCTGCCGCTGGGCGCCCTCCTGCTGCCCTGTGGGCCCGGCCTTCCCCCTGGCGCTCCCGACACTGACAGCCGCCTTGAATAAAATAAACGTTATTTATTTTTCTATTTATGATATTGCTTTATTGACGTTTTAGTTTCTCACTGTACACATTTGTCATCCTTTATTGGTGGAGAAGAAAAAGAAGGTTCCTGCTCTATTCACAGGACTCCCACTCTTCTTTTCAGATCATTTTTGCATTCCAAGGAAAAAGGGGTTGGCGTGGGACTGGGAGAGAAAAGAAGTACACCCATCTGCATTGTTTTTCATTCCTCTGGCTTTCTATTAATGTTAACCTTCCCCCCCCCCCAAATAAAACAAGTTATTCAGAGTCATGCCTAACGCTACGATTCATATTCACAGCTTTACATATCGATGCGGCGGCATAGGTAATATCCTCATTTGTGTGTGCACAGTGAGGTCTGATGTGCACATAGGGTATTACCTATGTGTCTTTCACATCTTCTAGTATAAGGATGGATACCTTTGTGGGAAGAAAATTCCTTTCATTGTAGAAAGAGCTTTCTTAACGAAGTGATTTTTTCAAAAATTGCTGAAGAAAAAGCAAGGGAAATGGAGGACCTTCCAATAGATGGTTATGTAGGGAATGGCTTTTCCTGGCGTCTCTCTCTTCCTTACCTAGGAGCTCTTATTTCAGAAAAGAAATCTTTCCTGCCTCTGTAAACAAGGTGGTATTTTTTTGTGGCATTAGTCTCACCTAACTGTGTATCTAATTACACAGTAATTAGCTTTGCAGTAGGATTTCCTAGATTAACTAGAAAGTAAATTGTCAGTTTCTTGAACACTGGGTTCTAGAGAGTGTTTTTTTTTTTTTTAAATCCAATTGATTTTCATTTGTTAATTCAACAAATATATCTGAATCCACTGGAAACTGACTATGCCCAAGAGAATTTTCCCTGGGCTGCAGGAATCCACCTTACAGAGCAAAGCACAGTGGTGTGGGAGACAGATACAGAGTTCATTTTTTTTCTGCCACTTGTCTAGAGTAGAGCAAATCAGTTCATCTCCCTGAGCCTCATTTTCTCCATCAGTGAAAAGGGAGTGATGGCTACCTCACAGGGTTTTGTGAAGATATGCCTTAATATCCAAGTTACCCTTGGATACATGTGAACTATAATAGAAAATCTGAAAAGGCTTTCACTGTACTGGTTGATAGGTGCTCAGTAATGTTCCAGAGAATGATCTCCTTCACGTCTCCTTTCTTTCCAGCTGTTTTCTCCTGCTCCTCGAGTGAGCCTGGCAAATGTATGGCTACCGGAGACTGAGGACTTAGAAGGGCCAGGAGTGGGAATGCAGAACCTTCAATATCCCCATGGTAAATTTTCCCATACGCAATAGTTTGCACTCATTCTCTGTCAGAAATTCCTTCTGCATTGTTGTTATAAAAATGAGGTCTGGTCAGACTAAATAACAATTCTGGATTTTAAATGTTATTTCAAAGTGGACAAATTAGCCTTTAAAAATAATCCCATCAAACTACTTCTGAAATTGAGAAAACACCGTAGAGATGACTTGCCCAAAGCTATAGGCTTATGTGCATAGCTGAATTCAAACTAGAACCAAGTGTTCTGACTTCTCCAGAGGACTGACCCACCCTTGTTCACTCAACCATTATTCACTAAGCCCTCATTCTGTGACAGACACAAGTAAAAAGCCCTGAGGATGCAGCTATGAACAAGACAGACAAGTAAACAGCCAAACAAATAACCATATTTTATTATTATAGATAACGGTAGCTATAGAGATTATGGACAATTGTAAACTGGTGAGGGTGATAGAAGCTATCTGGTCTAGGAAGTGGCAGGTGAGACCCTCTCAGAAGCCTGGTCCTCAGGGAGCATCCTTGAGACTTGCAAAGGGAATCATGCACAAAAGAAACAATGTATCTAAATAACCTCTTAATGTATCCATATAACCCCTTCATGTTGAGAACAGAGTTCTTGGTTTTGCTCTCCTAAATCATCTATCTTCCTTATCTAATAAAAGACACCATCATTCTTCCTGTCTCTCCAATCAAGTACCAGGAGTCGTCCTTCACTCCTGTTTCTCACAGTCCACTTTCCCTAGATGTGTCACCTCCTCAGAGAGTCCTTTGCTAGACGTCGTGTTTAAAAATAGCACCATCATCATTATCTGCTTACACAGCTTTGTTTTTTTAATAGCAATACCATTACCTGACATCATGTTATGAATTCACTTGGTGGTTGTTTGCTCATCTTCTCTTCCATGAGAATGCAGGCTTTATAAAGGAGTCTTTGTCCGCCTAGTCACTGTTCTGTTTCCAGTACCTACAACAGTATCTGGCATATAGTAGACACTCAATAAATATTATCCAAATTGAGTGTTTGATGAAGACAGGAAGAGATGGGATAAAGTGAGCTGAGTAGAGGGCCTTGGACCAAGCCTTGGGACAGTTCAATATTTAGAAATCCAACAGAGGAGGTGAGGCCAGTGTGCTGGAGAAAGAGAAGCAGTAGCCAGTGAGGTAGGGGAAGACCAGCTGAGTATGAAGTAATGGAAGCCAAGATAGGAAAGTATTCCAAGAAGAAGAGGCTGTTCAACCTATGTATTCATGCATTTATTTAGTGGAAATGGAATTACCTTCATTCTGTAGACTTCAGAGAACATAATGAAGATGACATATGCATAGAGACTTGTTATTCCTTTTCAGAGGGCTCAATTTAACACAAATGAAACTTCATTTAAAAATTGATTTCTTAAAATAGGTAAAGAGTCCGGAATAAGCATTTGATGAAATACAACATTTGCTTGTGACTGATCTGTGTGTGTGTATGTACAGATATATATTTATATAACATGTTAAGATCACTGAAATCTGAGAGTGGCATCAGCAAAATGGCTGACTAGAACCGGCATACAGTATTTTTCCTTCTGTGCTGGGCTTATTTCATTTAACATCATTTTTACTAGGTTCATCCATATTGTTGCAAATGATAGGTTTTCATTTTTTATGGCTGAATAGTAATCCATTGGGTGTATATACTAAATTATTTTATTCATTCATTTCTTGATGGACACTTAAGTTGATTCCATATCTTAGCTAGTATGAATAGTGCACCAATTAAGATGGGAATGCAGATATCTTTTCAACATACTGCTTTCCTTTCCTTTGACTATATACTCACCAGTGAAATTGCTGGATCATATGGTAGTTCTCTTTTCAATTTTTTGTAGAATGTTTGTCATCTCCTTAATGAGTGTATTAATTTACATCCCCACCAACAGTGTATAAGAATTCTGCCTTCTCTACATTATTGAGGGCATTTGTTTTTTGTCTTTTTGATAATAGCCACAATAGCTGAGGTGAATTCCACTTTTTCATGGTGAAGGATCTTTTCACTGTGCTACTGAATTCAGTTTACTAATAATTTGTTGAGGATTTTTGTATGTGTGTTCTTCAGGGATATTGGCCTATAGTTTTCTTCTTGTATCTTTATCTAATTTTGGCATCAGGGTCATTCTGGCCTCAAAGAATGACTTTGGAAGAAATCTCTTCCTTTCTATTTTTTGAGAATAACTTGAGAAGAATTGGTTAGCTCTTCTTTAAATGTTTGGTAAAATTCAGCAGTGAAACCATTAGGTCCTAGGCTTTTTTTTTTTTTTTTTTATGGGAAACATTTTATTACTGATTCAATCTTATTACTCATTATTGTCTGCTCAGGTTTTCTATTTCTTCATGATTCAATCTTAGCAGATTGTATGTGTCCAGGAATTTATTCATATCTTTTAGGTTTTCCAATTCATTGGCATGTAGTCATTTATAATAGTCTCTTATGATCCTTTGTGTTACCATGATATGAATTGTAATGTCTTCTTTTTTAATCTCTGAGTTTATTTATTTGAGTCATCTATCTTTTTTTCTTAGTGTCTTAGTCCATTTTTTTGTTGCTGTAACAGGAAACCACATGTTCGATAATTTATTTACAAAAGAAATTTATTTCTGACGTTTCTGGAGTCTGGGAAGTTCAAGGTCAAGCAGCTCTATCTGGTTAGGGTTTTCTTGTTGCATTATAACATGGTGGAGGGTATCACATGGCAAAAGGGCAAGAACATGCTAGCTTACATTCCTCTTTCTCTGCTTATAAAGTCACTAATCTAATGATCTCATCTAATCCTAATTACCTCCCGAATCGCCCCATCTCCAAATACCACCAGATATGAATTTAGGGCTTAATTTTCAAACACATGAAATTTGGGAGACACATTCAAATCATAGTAGTTAGTCTAGCTATATGTTCATCAATTTTTATCTTTTCAAAAAACTAAGTCTTTGTTTTGTTGATCTTTTGTGTCGATTTTTTGGTCTCTTTCACTTATTTCTGCGCTAATATTTATTATTTCTTTTCTTCTACTAATTTGGGGTTTCATTTTTTCTCATTTTTCTAGTTCCTTGAGGTGCAATGTTAGAATAGTTTTTTTTTTTTTTTTGCTGGGCAGGTATGTTTATTTATGTTCAAGGTTATTATTGATAGGGGCTTACTAATGCTATTTTGTTACTTGTTTTCTAGTTGTTTTGTAGATCTTTTCTTTTTTTCTCTGTTTTCCTTTGTGGTTAAATGATTTTTCTCTTGTAGTATGTTTCCTGCTTTTCATTTTTACTGTATTTATTGTAAGGTTTTGCTTTGTGGTTACCATAAAGTTTACGAAAAACATCTGTAGTTAGAACAAGTTATTTTAAACTGGTAACAACTTAACTTTAATTGCAAAGAAACAAACAAAAACCAAATAAAACTATACCCTTTAACTCCCTTCTCTTCCCACACATAAAATTTTTGAGGCCACAATTTAAATTTTTATATTCTCTATCTCTTAATAAATTATTGTAGTTATAATTATCTATAATGTTTTTTGTCTTTTAGTATTCATGCTAAAGATATACATGGTTTAAATACCATGATTACAGTGTGAGAGTATTCCAAATTTGTCTGTATGCTTTTATCATTGAATTTTGTGGCTTCAGATGTTTTCTTGTTACAAGTTAGCATCCTTTTCTTTCAGCGTGATGAACTCCCTTTAACATTCCTTGTAAGACAGTATTATTCTATCCTGAGGCAGGCTATGCTTAGAGTCGTAGGATGTTGACCAGTAACCACCAGGAACTATTCCATAAATTCTCATTGAGGTCCAGGCTGAAGAGAAGGCCTTGCTTTTAAAAGCACACCTGTAAGACTAAGGAGGAATGTCTATATGTATTTTTTTTTTTTTTGCTTTTTTTTTTTTTGAGGTCGAGTTTTGCTCTTGTCACCCAAGCTGGAGTACAGTGGCATGACATCAGCTCACTACAACCTCTGCCTCCTAGGTCCAAGCAATTTCCTACCTCAGGCTCCCTAATAGCTGGGACTACAGGCACCCACCACAATGCCCAGCTAAGTTTTGTATATTTAGTAGGACAGGGTTTCACCATATTGGTTAGGCTGGTCTTGAACTTCTGACCTCAGGCTATCTGCCTGCCTTGGCCTCCCAAAGTGCTGGGATTACAGGCGTGAACCACCATGTCTGGCTTATCTGTCCATTTTTTTTTTCCCCAAGATGGAGTCTCGCTCTTGTTGCCCATGCTGGAGTGCAATGGCATGATCTCAGCACACCTCAACCTCTGCCTCCAGTTTCAAGCGATTTTCCTGCCTCAGCCTCCCAGGTAGCTGGGATTACAGGCATGCCCCACAATGCCTGGCTAATTTTGTATTTTTAATAGAAACAGGGTTTCTCCATGTTGGTCAAGCTGGTCTTGAATTCCTGACCTCAGGTGATCCACCTGCCTTGGCCTCCCAAATTGCTGGGATTACAGGCATGGGCCATCACACCTGGCCTATGTGTATTTTAACAGCCCAACTTGGGTTACAAGCCCAATCCTTAACCAATTCCTGCAAGAAGAAGGATTTTAGCTTTAGAATTACTGAGCCTATCTGAGTAGCTGAGTGTGAGGTCAGCTCCTGATGAGGCAAATGCTTCTGCCTTTTAGGAAGTAAGAAAGAAGAGTAAGGTTGCTTATTAGATAAATGTGGGAGATGATGGCCATGCTAATTACCTTGATACAATCACTATACATTTTACGTATCAAAACATCACTAGATACCCCATAAATATGCACAATTATCCTGTGTCATTTTAAATATAAAATAAAATAAACAAAAAGATATATTAATTGATTGTAATTTGTGGACCTTACTTGAACCCCAAGTCAAGCAAACTATAAATAAATAAATAATTTATAGTTATATTTATCAGACAATTGGAAGCTTGAATGCTGAATACAGATTGGATGTTAATGAATTATTGATAACCAAATTTGGATATGGCAGTGGCATTAGAAATGTTTTTTAAAAATATCTTTGTCCCTTAGATATACATATAGAAATATTTATGGAGAAATGTATTTTAGGTCTGTAGTGGATACTATGGTATGCTTCTCACATCTACTCACTTCCCTCACAGGACTGACGTACTCACTCCTGTAACTATTGAGAGGGTTGGCTATTGACAGCTCAGAGCTCAGATGCCCTCTAGAAATTGTTCTCTGAGCAATCATACTTCTTTCACTTCCCCACAGGTATTGATCCCAAGAGCAACACCCAATAAACATCCTGCATACTATCAAAAAAAAAAAAAAAAAAAAAAAAAGCAAGAAAGAGAAGCCGGAAAGACAAATCTATACTCTGTGTGGCCTTTGGAATGCTTAATTCCTTTGAACTAAGGTTTTATCTTTCCTAAAATATTGAGTGTGAAGATGGGAAGGGTTAAATGAGATTGTTGCGTTTATTCATAGTAAATTCGTAGTAACAGGTAAATTAGCTTTTGATTTTAAATGTAATCTGAACACCTCCTCTTTAGCTCATGCAAATGACTGTAATTTTGCAGCATGGCTTTAGGCACATCTCCAGTTCTAGCCTTTAGTCCGTATAAAGGGTAGTCTACTGGGAACATGTCTGGGTGAGTGCACTAAATGACATAAACACAAAAAATGGCATCTTTCCATTCCACTGGTTGTACACTTCAGACTCCATCTACCATGTTCCAGAGAGAGAAACAACAGTTCAGCTGATGCGTGCTTTTAAAATCCAGCCATCACTACGAGGTTTCATCATTTGGGAACGTCAAGGTTTTGACAAAATTTCCTCATGTGCCTAGACACTAGTATTTACCCTAAAAGGGAAAAATCCACATGTTATTTTATCTGGCAACAGAACAGTATGTATTTTGCTGATTGGTGACCAGTTTCTGATTTACACAAGAATGGATATCCCCTGTCTCTGTCTGTCTGTCAGTCAGGAGATGGTGCCCCATCTGTCAGAACTGTTCATACAGGGCTCCAAACCTCCGTCTAGCTACCTGGGTCAGAGTCACCACATCTTCCGCCCTTACTTGTTCTGGTCTGGGCTTCCCTCTTCACCATTATCATGGTTTTTAAAAATTACTATTTTTAAGCAATTCAGGTTTACAGAACAGTTGCTAAAACTGTTACTAGAACTTCTGTTACCCTTTACCCATTTACAAATACAACATCTTACCATATTATTTTTCTCATTATCCTTTTCTACCTATAATCTATCCTTTGAAAAATGAGTTTAAACTGTACTATCATCAGATTTAATTTCCTAACACTCTGCTTTTATCACTGACAAAATCCTTCCATATCTAACATCACCAGAATTCCTAGTGTTAAAATTTAAGATCCACTCTAGTCTCTCCCCAACCCAACTCTTCCAACCTTACTCTCTGGAATCCCCCTTCTCCAGTATTCCTCTGCTGCAAGGAGAAGGTCCACTTGCTGTACCTTGAATATAGCTCTTTACTGTATCCTGAACAAATTTGTGCTGTTTGAATTTTTCATCATGAGCATAAGATGAAACATTATTGAAAATATATTTACACACAAGCCATTTAACTTATAGAACTGCTAAAAGAAACAGCTACTCGACAAACTTACTTGATGTAAAAAAGTTATACACAAGAGCAGACAGCTAAGAGTAGAGGTGCTCATAAAAAAAAAAGTCTTCTCCTAATTGGAAAAGGCTCGTCTAGAGGAAAACACACTAGAAAAGCTTGGAGTTTGCGAAACTTCTTCCAGAAGTGTCAGTGCACTATGACTCTGCCTTGAAACTCCTGCTCATTCTGCAGCTTCCAGCTCAAACAGCAACCATCCCAAGTCTCCCAGGCAGGGACTCTTCCCCTGTGGGCCCATCAGAGTGTATACAATCCTACTGTTCAACTGTCCCATTGTAATTTTCAGTTTGCCTTACTAAACTGTAAGTTCCTGGAGAGCAGGGATCATGCCTTTTGTCTTTATTTCCAGAGCAGTGCATGATGCATAGAAGTCACTCAGTAAGTATTTGGTGAAGTTAGTCACTTTCTGTGCTCAGACCAGGCTCATTCTTCCTGCCTGGTGCATTAATTTTGACACAGGTAATTTGGTTGGCCTGCAAACTGTGTCAAAATGTCAACTACTTTTTCAGGCAAGACTGTACCTGACGGCAGCTTACCTGAATTTCATGTATCACATCTTGCTGGAAACATGTCTCTCAAAGGATCATCTTGGGAGATCCAAACTTGTAAAGCGATGACAGCCTGAGAGGTGCTGTTTTAAATTGTGTATGCACCTTATGTACATATTAATAATAAATTTCTGAATATCACTTCCTATTTATAAAGTGCTTCCACAGAATGTACCCCTTTTGATCCTAGCAGCAACCCTTTGTCAGGTATCGACACTATTATTATCGTTTGCCCTATTTTACAGAAAGCAAATTTTAATAAACTGCTCATGCTAGCTCAAATAGTAAGTGAAGGAGCTGGGAATCAATCTCAGGACTTCTAGTCCCAGTTGAGCTGTAGCCTCCTTGAATCAGGGTGTATTTTTTTATACCTCTTTTTGTATTCCTGCTAATACCCTCTAACCAAGAGGTATGTGTAGGAGGCAGGCCTGCCATGAAGACAGATGAAATGCGTCAGTGTTGGGCAATTGGTGATCAGATCAAAAATGAACAAAATGGAGAAAGATCACCTGGAGCTTCAGGTAGCTGGAGAGAAGGGAGAGGACACTCAGGCCAAGCTAGAGTTTTGTCATCTCTAACTCCCTTCCCCATTTTTCTTCTACCTTAACCCATATACCATAAGAAGGTGTTCAAAGGGGGTCAGTCCCTACACTGACAGTAGATGGTCACAAATTTCTACCACTCTATACAAAATGAGTTATAGGAGGTCCTTATTTCCAAAAATCTCCTAACTTAAAAAAAAAAAGACAAGCTCGTAAAAACAGACGATGTGGTCAATGATATCGGGGTAAAGAAAAGAACAGGATAAAAATGTGTGTTTCACTTTTGTTTTTGGTTTCCTGAATAATTAATAAATATATGAATAGATTATATGCCTACATAATTTTAACAGCTCATAGGAGAGAATTTGATGTCGTGTAATTTAGGAGGGAATAATGGCGCAAAGAGGTTCTGATTTGCTTCTAAAGGGATGCTTGTGTCGACTTAGTATCTATTCTAGTTTCGTTATATTTTTCTGCTCAGGTTAACTTAGAGTCATTCTGGATTTCTTCCATCATCACTCTAGAATCCCTTGGTGGGATTTTGGGGCCAGCCCTCACTGAAGTGAGCTGTGCTATCAGCTGCCTCCTGCAGGCAGTGAATCTGCAGAAGAGAAGTCAGCCTCTTCAGGCTGGTGGGCAAAAGCCTGGTGAGTAATACAGAAACATGAGTATGAGTAGTGTGGTAGGATGGTGGGCTCCATGGCAGTGCTTTTGTTTATTTATAATATTTTTTTCAAAGCTGAGTTTGCAATTGAAAAAAATTAAAACACTGTACTCAATTTTATAGAGATTGTTTTAGAGTCAGAAAGAATTCTCCTTGGCTAAAGTGCTTAATCTTGCTAAATCTCAGCTCTATTTACATCGTAGGATTATTTTACAGATCAAAAGAGGCCTGTCTTTAATACCTGGAAACTGGGGTGGAGGCAGCCTGGGAGTAACCGGGAGCTGTCAGGGATCTACGCTAGCGCAGGGAAACTGGCAAAGGAAAGGGTGAGGCAGGCGAACTCTGACAAAAATCCACGTGGATATTTGCCACTAGTAGTAGTAATGATATGATGTTGTTGGGGCGCTAATATTCATTGCATGTTTACTATTAAGGTATCATGGTGAGGACTTTATATGCACCAATTTATTTATTTATTTTTTATGATCTTCTCCCTGAGAGGGAAGTACAAAGAGAAAAATGAAGCTCAGAAATAAGCCTAGATTTTCAAGCGAAGCAATTGCAGAGCTGCAGCTGTAACCCAGGTTGTGCAAGGTAGTGATTAAGAGCATGGGTTTTGGAATCCAACAGTTTTTTCTTTACTTATGAGCCACGTGACCTTCAGGGATTTACTTTTTTTCTCTGTGCCTCTGTTTTCTCATTTTGGAATAACGGTGTAGTATCATCTATTCTGGGGCATTTTTCTAAGGATTATACAAATCATTATGTAAAATAGTGGCCTGTTGTAAGTCTTTCAACATATGTTTAGCACCTGGTCAAGTTGTTTCCATGATACTAGAAGGGACATCTGAAGAATTCAGAATCTGAGTGGGGTCCCATTCTTAGCTGAACATCTAGAAACCAGGGTCTTCTAGCTGACTTGGCCTGAGGGGAACTGCGTCCTGGCTCCTGACCCAGTGTTGACACCATTCTCTGGCTCAGATAATTCTGGGTCTGCCTTGCCTGATCTCAACCTGCTATGAGGTCCCAAGGCTAATTCTGCACATCCTCTCGATGCCCTGGCCTTGGAGTGATGGCCTGTGCCAGGGACTGCAAGTCTTAATGATGTGAGTGTTCCTGCCTCTGGGAGACTAAAATGTGAGGAGAGGGCCTCTGTGTGAGCCCCAGGTCCTTTGCATTAGTACATTGCGGGGCTGGGTGCTGGGGGAAGATTGTGGAGCAATGCTGGGAAAGGAGAAGTTGCTGCTGGAGGGACCCTAGAAGCCAGGTGAGGGGCAGATTCTACTCTATGGAAGGGCGTGATTAACAGATAAGCGACCTTCAGCCCTTTGAGGTGTCCTGGGCTGTGCCCATTCTCAAAGCAAGGGGAGAAGAATTTGTAATGGAGGAACTCATACACTGATATGAGCTAGTTTCTCCCCAGAATCTCAGCAAGGAGGCCTTGTACTCTGTCCCATGTGACAGAGGCCAAAGGTTTATCTCTGGAATCGAGGTCCTCTGAAAAAGAGAAAATGCACAGTGCTGGAGTATCTCCTGGCTTCAGAGCAGAACCACTCTTTGCTTCGTAGGATAAGGCTTACAACTTATGTTATTTCCTCTGCCAGGTGGGAAGCCTATACTGAGGCCAGTCAAAACCACTTGGGGCTGAAGGCCTTCTGTGGTAAGCACCTTTTGGGATAGGCCGTAGGCTTCCCAGTAAGCAGGGCAGAGGAGGCCAAGCAGCAGCTGGTGGGTACAGCCCATACCCATAGCTACATCGGAGCAAAGACAGGCAAGATGGCAAGGGAGCCAAGGTCATTGGCAAAGGAGTGGCTGGTGCAAGTGGACAGGGAAGTGAAAAGAGGAGGGGCTGGCCGTCACAACAGGTCCATGCCATAGTGTCTTGGTGCAACTGTCAAACAGTATCACTGGAATCAGGGATGAGAACCGGAAGGGTAAGAGCGTAACATTATTAATTGGTGCATTCTAAGTGCAAAGCATTGTTCTAAGTGCTTTATGTCTATTAAGACATTTGACCCTTGTGGTAGCCTATTATTATTTCTACTTTGCAGATGAATAAAGTAAGCAACAGAAAGGTCTAGTGTTGCCTAGGCCTTTCAGCAATTAGTGAACGACTAGAACTTGGATTTGAGCTCAGGCAGGCTGGCCACAGAGACCAAGCTCTTAACACCAGGCGTCCCCAAACTTTTTACACAGGGGGCCAGTTCACTGTCCCTCAGTCCGTTGGAGGGCTGCCACATACTGTGCTCCTCTCACTGACCACCAATGAAAGAGGTGCCCCTTCCTGAAGTGCGGCAGGGGGCTGGATAAATGGCCTCAGGGGGCTGCATGCGGCCCGCGGGCCGTAGTTTGGGGACGCCTGCTTAACACTTTTTTCTTTCCTGTAGAAGACTCTGGGCATGAAAGCTGAGGTCCCACTGCAGGCAGGGATGGGTGGAGGTGGGGGTTTGAGGAACAGTGGGATGATAGAGGAGGAAGGATATTCAAAACAAACTTCATTCATCTCATAATTTTTTCCCAAACATTAGCCTGAAAATGTAAATTCTGCATAAATCAAAGTTTAGAGAAAATGTCCTAATGCAGTTTACCATGAGGTATTAGTGCTGTAACTACACTGGGAATCAAATATACCTGCCTATGTTCCAGAAATTTTTTCCAAAGATGGATATTATAAGGACAATGTTAAAAAACTAAAATAGTACATATTCCCTTAGAAAGGGAACAAATAAAAATAATTTGTGAGACAACTAACTTGAGATAAAAGCAGAGGAAAACTTTGAGTGCTGTGAATGAAACATCTGATGTGGCTTTGTTTCCATATAGGTCATGTGACAGGAAACGCCAGACAGCCTAATCAGTTCTGTTCTTTGTGTTTCCACTCACCATACGTGGTCATGGTCATGATATCACTTTTGTTCCCAAGAACAGAAATCCAGAAAGGGAAAGGGTCAGGTGAGGCTGATTGGAGGAGAGGAGGGAGGTCTACTGATACTCTGCTGCTGTTTGTCCAGACTGTGCTTTCCTTGCACAGCAGGCCACTCTGGGGGTCCCTCCTCTTCTTCTCAAGAGGAGAAAATATTGATGGAGCATTAAAGGTTTATGGAGCACTTACTGTGTAAGTAAGTACTTCAAGGAACTTATATAATCGTATGAAAGAGAAAGGCATGTCTACAAAGCAGGACAAAGTGAGAGATGCCCAGCAGAGGCAGATGCAAAGATGAAGCTCTGATTAGATCTGACTTTCAAGGGCCCCCTCATGGGCGGGGCAGACCCTACTGTTCTTACCATCTGCCTTCTCTCTCCTGTTTCCCTGAGACCCGCCCCAGTGAAGCTTGGCTCACAGGTAGCTTTCCTTTTGCACACTTCAAGGGATCCATGAGGGAAGATGGCTCAGGTGGATAATTTGATTTTCAAAGAGATAAACCCAGAAATGTGAGCCTGATGGGTATATGGTGAAGCCTGGACAGATGGAATGGTCCAGGGGTATCCTGCATGTCCCTAGGAGACTGGGTCCAGGATGAAGATCGAGGATGCAGTTAAGGAGGTTGCACTCTTGTAGGAAGGCTGGCTAAATGGGGACTGCAGAAGGCACGTTCAGTTTTGGGCCATGGGGAACAAAGGAAGAAGGCACAGTGAGGAGGGGGACGGGGCAAGGCTGATGTTGGGTGGGTGTCCACAACACAGTTGCCCTGGACCTGCCTTCCTATCTCCTCTCTGCCTCCTCAAAATCTGTTTCCAGAGGCTAAGCTGGAACCAAACATTTGCAAAATGGATTCTGTTCTAACGTCTTCCTAACATTATGCCCTCTGACATGCTTGATCATTTTAATTGGTCTGTGAGTGTTTTCACAGACTTTAGGGTTCACTAATTTTGTCTATGTCATCCTCTCCTCCCCAGGCCAACATTCTCGCTCATTCCTCCAGCTCACACATTCAGCCTCTTAAATATAAAGGGCAAAGTTTTTGTTTAAAGGAACGCTCCAAACATTTCTATTTATAATTTTAAATGGATTTGCCTACTATTTTGGGGGAAGCAGAGTGAAATTAGGCCAAGTGTGTTCCATTAAGGCTCATCCACTTACCACGTGGGTGACTTTAGGCAGCTTACTTAAATTCAATCAGCCTCAGTTTTCCCATTTGCAAAGTAGGACTGATAATAATGAAATTCACCTTACTTAGAGTTGCTCTAGGAATTAGAGACAATATATGCAAAAACTCTGGCCTGGTGCCTGGTAATGGCTCTTGGTCTAGGCATCTCTTCATTGGAAAGAGGAATGAAAGTAGATAGAGGCGGAAACTCTTGAACTGAGTTTAAATTTTGAATTCGCTATGTTTCCACATGGAATTACCAAGTTACCTTAGATCCAAAACACAGGCAGAAAGCTTATATGATATCTAAAATCAAGTAATGGATAACTATTTATATTGTCTTAACAGAGGTCATTTCTGTACTTTTCAAAACTCTGAAACAACCCACAGCACAGTCCTGGGAATGTATAACTCGTACATCGTGAGAATTGGCTTAGAACTTACAGAGCTTGCAGGCCTTTCCTGTTTGGGGGGAAATTTAATATTTCATGGGTTGTTGATGTGAGAATCAAAATAAGCTCAGTTTTCATTGTGAAATGAGATCCTGTTTTTTGTATGTCTTAATGCATTGGAATCTAATTCTTGTGAGATCAGGATTCTTGTCTTGCTTTTTACTGTATCCCCAGCCTCTAGAACAATACTTGGCACATAGTAGGACTCAATAAATACTTCCAGAGTAAAAAAGGTATAATCATATTATTTCCAGTAAGTTGTTTAAGGAGGTAAGTAGCCCTATGTTTACATCTTTGTTATCTGTATATCCTTTCTTTCTGGATTTCTGACTACACTGCTAATTAGAGAAAGTGTGAATAGATGAATGCTCCCTCTTGGGGCCTGCATGGAAAGATGCCAATGGCTGACAGAGGAGTGGCAGCCTCTGGACTTGGAGGAGGCACACCATGTGTAACTTGCTCCAAGAGACATGAGAAATAGCCTGAGAATTCCCCCATGGCACCCTGAGAGGGGCTCAGAGGTGGCTGAGAATGAGCTGGCCCACCCAGAAAAGCTTGACATCAGAACAAGGAAGAAGCAGATGGGGGCCCAGTGACTAGAAGCCATGGTAGGACATGGGCATCAACAGTGAGGCCAGTTCATAGGCACAGGGACCACATGAAGGCCACTAAGCCACTGATTAGCAGAGACAGTAACCCCAGGCAATGGCTCTTGGTCCAGTACCTCCTCATTGGAAAGAGGAGTGAAAGTAGATAGAATTTAAACTCAATGAGTTTAATTTCTGAATTCACTGTAAATATGGAATTACCAAGTTACCTTAGACCACCCCACCATGCACACCTGTGCGCACACACACACGCGCACATGCATGCACGCACACACTTTACCCAGGAATCTTGCCAGACAGAAAGGTTTTATGATCTCTAAAATCAAGTGCTTAAAATCATGTGATTTTGAAAACAGCATGAGTAACAAAACAAAATCTTAAAACATCTGCCTTCTAAAAATCTTTGTGAATTGGTTTGCTCTGGCAGATATCAAGGTCACAGTTAATTTGAGAACTAATTATTTATCAGAAATGCAGCTGCTTTTCAGAATCATGACCAGGTTGAACTTTGGTTTGAGTTGGCAGTTTCTAGAGAAGCAGGTGGCCAAGGTGAAAAGCTAGCCGGTGTCTGGCTTTGTTCTCAGTGGGGTGTCATGACTTTGGGGGCAGTGACTTGCAGCTGATACAGGTGCTGCTTCAAGCAGGTTCATCACGCTCACATGGGTGACACTGGGAGACCCCTGGCTCTCAATGGCTGTTGTATCTTATCGTTTTGATTGTTCTTGGTTTTCCACAAGCACCATAAGATGCATTGTGCAGGTGTAGGCAGAGATTGTCAACTTGGGATCTGGGTAGAGGGACACTCAGAAGTTCAGGAAGATATGTACATGGTATAAGGGTGGGAAACTTTCTAGACCTCAAAGTGCGATGGACAACACGGAAGGACTAAGACCTGAGCCATCAGTAGAAACTCAATTATCAGACCTTGGACTAACCTCACTGCTAAGCAAAATAGATGCTGAGCCTCGCCATGTATGGCTGGTTTGTTAAATAGTTTTGCATCAGAACAAGATGGGGCCTGAGAACTGGGAGTAAGTGTGGCATTGCTGGGGCAGATCTTAAAGCCTTGGTCAGGAAGCAGGCTGGGTTGGAGGGTCTATACAAGTGTCTGCTGACTTGAATTGCAATGTACCAGTGTGACGAGGGTTCCACATGCCCCTGTAGCCTATCAACACAACTAGACTGAAAGGAGCCCCATGTTGCATGCTTCTTCCCATCAAGCATACCACTTAACCTTTTCTTGATGCTCAACAGATAGGTGCTATGGATTGATGGGTCTTGGTTCTCTCAATTTTCTAAGAAAGATTAAAAAATCACTTTCTAGGTAGTTTGCTGTAGGAAAAAAAGTTATTGTCCTGGTTCCCTGCATGTGAGAACCAAAATAAGTTCAGGTTTTGTTGTGAAATATGATTCTGTTTTTGTATGTCATGAAGCATTAGAATTTAAATGCATCTTCCATGCATTTTCCTGCAAGGAAAATGACAAGAGAAGAATCCTGCAGCTGGAAGCAGGATCTAGGGGGTCTCACTGGGGAGGGAAGGTGTGTGGGGTCAGGAGTCATGGCTAAGTCAGGAAGCATGAGGAGCGCTGTGAAGATGCTCTTCCTCTTCACTGCCACAGACTCCTATGGGTTTGGATTTCTCTGCAGGATGGACCTAAAGGTAGGGCTGGACTCCAGGCTTTGCACCACCTCTCAGGCCACCAACATTTATAGTTATGCATATGACTGTTTAGGTTTTGCTCACCAGATACTCCATGTCTTCTGTTCCCAGACACGTTATGCTCAAGGAACTCCTGTCTCCACCTGAATCCACCTCTTGAACTCCTGAGTCCTACCAGTTTGAATGCATAGGACCAGGCCAGGTCTCCTTCTTGGTTCTTCATGGTTGTCACTGTGAGGGAGGGCTGGACTTTGGCTTGGGATTATTCAGAGATAATGAGAGAGAAGTAGAGATTCTTCACTTGTGCCTAGGAAGGCCAAAGGATGTGGTGCTGGCCTCCACTCTGAAGCTCTGTGGAGGTCACAGGTAGGAGGTCCTGAGCAGCAGGAGGATGTCAAGAGGAGCTGATGGGCACCCAAGTGCTAGAGGCAGAGGGAAACATAGAAGGGATGTAGATCCTAAAAAGAGCCTGAGGCAAGAACAAAATCAGGGTGAGGGTAGGAAAGGAGGGTGGACTTGGTCGGGTGAGTTGGCTCAATTCCAAGGCATAAAGTCCAGGGAGACACCAAAGCTCTGACAAGATCACAGTTCACCTTTGAAGTAGTTACGTCCTTGGAAGGAGAAAAAGCCTATATGAAAGTTCCAGTGGCGGATCTGAAGAAATGGCTGAGATTCACACCTGTCTATGCCTAGTGTGGCAACATGGAGAGAGTCCTAGCTAGGATTTGAGGGGCCCCTGGGGTCTTCACTGGAAAGACACTTGTCTCTCTGAGCCTCAGTATACTTATCTGTCAAATAGGACAATACCAATGCCCTAAGTGTGCTTGTGAGAATTGGATGAAATAATGTCTTTAAAGGTATTTTTTTAGAAGCTTAAGAGCCAAAAACATTTAAGAGAATGAGTCGGCCGGGCGCGGTGGCTCAAGCCTGTAATCCCAGCACTTTGGGGGGCCGAGGCGGGTGGATCACGAGGTCAAGAGATCGAGACCATCCTGGTCAACATGGTGAAACCCCGTCTCTACTAAAAATACAAAAAAATTAGCTGAGCATGGTGGCACGTGCCTGTAATCCCAGCTACTCAGGAGGCTGAGGCAGGAGAATTGCCTGAACCCAGGAGGCGGAGGTTGCAGTGAGCCGAGA
This sequence comes from Saimiri boliviensis, assembly GCF_048565385.1. Classification (NCBI taxonomy): domain Eukaryota; kingdom Metazoa; phylum Chordata; class Mammalia; order Primates; family Cebidae; genus Saimiri; species Saimiri boliviensis. Next base: position 89,793,787 of record NC_133450.1, on the reverse strand, counting down.
TCGCGCCATTGCACCCCAGCCTGGGTAACAAGAGTGAAACTCTGTCTCAAAAAAAAAAAAAAAAAAAAAAAAAAAAAAGAGAATGAGTCATCATTCTTTATTTCCCTAGCTACAGGAGGGGTTGTTATGCACTGAGATTTTTGTACAAAACACTGATATCTTATTTCACATGTTTGTTTTTGTTTTTTGGTTTTTTTCTCTTTTGCTTCAAATAATAGGGGACTTTGAAGCCAAGTTGAGAAAGCTAAAGATATCAATAACATGTCTGCTAGGCTGGGCACGGTGGCTCATGCCTGTAATCCCAGCACTTTGGGAGGCTAAGGTGGGTGGACCACCTGCGGTCAGGATTTCAAGACCAGCCTGGGCAACATGGTGAAACCCTGTCTCTACTAAAAATACAAAAATTAGCAAGGTGTGATGGCAGAAGCTTGTAATCCCAGCTACTCAGGAGGCTGAGGCAAGAGAACCGCTTGAACCTGGAAGGCAGAGATTGCAGTGAGCCAAGATTGCACCAGTGGGCTACAAAGTGAGACTCTGGGTCAAAATAGATAGATAGATAAATAAATAAAATGTCTGCTAGATTATGTGCAGAACCTAGTCTCCTGATAAGATATTTACATTTCCACTTACTGTTGACACTCAGAGTAAACACTGATGTAAGACTGGATATTAAATGGATAGAAAGGCTTACCGGTCTCGATAACAGGCTACTTGAAATGCATTTCTTAACCAACTGTATTTTTGCTTACCCAGAGAAACAAGTCTCTGTTGCTATTGGTTTTTGCTAAATTCCCTTGATAATCCTATCACAATTCCACTTCTTTTAGTGTTTTGTAAATATGATAGTATCTTTATGGGATATTTTGAACTATAAATGTTTTAAAGAATTCCGATGGCATGTTTGCACAGCAGTACTCACAGGGTGGCCTTGCTTCCCAGTGGGGTTTTGTGACTGAATAGGGGTTTCAGGGTTTCCTCATAAACTGTCAAAATGCTAAAAAGAGTGAAAGGAGATGTCTACTAATTAAAATAAAAATAGTTCCTAAAGAGTAACCAGAATGACAAAAGTTTTTAAAGGTGACACCAGGGGGAGATCTGATCAAAGCAACAGGAGTCCTAGAAAAATTTTAAAAAGAATTAAGATAGCAATAGTGGATATGGTATCTTGCAGGAAACCTTCCGAATTGGAATTGGAAGTTTCAGGGTCTCCACTTGTAAACAATATGCCTATATTTGTACTATTTTATCAGAACAACTTACAGAAATTATCTTAGTATGAAGACTATGCTAACATTTCAGACGGTTAGAAACTCAAAAGGAGAAGACACGATCCTACCACCTGATCACAGCTGTTAGAATCTTTTCATATTCTCTGCCATCTTTGTCTATGCGGGAGATCAGAATAGGCTGCCCCCAAATATGAAGGATTGTTGAGCTGAAGACAATAAAGAAGCAGGTGCAGGCCTGGAGATGGTACCAGAGGAAGCTAATGAACATGCTTTGCTAACTAGCCTTTATATGTGTTAAATTAAATTTAGCCTAATGCTGCCTCCTTACATATTTTAAGCTCAGCCTGCAGGCTGAACTCCACACTTAGTGAACCATCCTAACCGGATGTGTGAACAGACTGTAATGCCTCTACTCTTATGCCAGTCACTGAGTTGCAGCCAACTGTTCAAACCATATTCAAAAAAAAAGCAAACACCAAGCAATAACCAGTTAGCTGTTTCTATACCTCACTTCTGTCTTCTTTACATCACTTTCCTTTTTCTGTCAATAAATCTTTTTCTACCATGAGCCAGTCCAGAGCCTCTTGGAATTTGTTTTGGTTTGGGGGCTGCCCAGTCCACGAATCATTCTTTGCTCAATTAAATTCTGTTAAATTTAATTTGTCTAAGTTTTTCTTTTCTTTTCTTTTCTTTTTTGAGACAGAGTTTCGCTCTTGTTACCCAGGCTGGAGTGCAATGGCGCAATCTCGGCTCACCGCAACCTCCACCTCCTGGGTTCAGGCAATTCTCCTGCCTCAGCCTCCTGAGTAGCTGGGATTACAGGCACGTGCCACCATGCCCACCTAATTTTTTGTATTTTTAGTAGAGACGGGGTTTCACCATGTTGACCAGGATGGTCTCGATCTCTTGACCTTGTGATCCACCCGCCTCGGCCTCCCAAAGTGCTGGGATTATAGGCTTGAGCCACTGCTTTTCTTTTAACGTCTGCCAGCAGTTTGCCTTCCTCTAGGTTGCTGCACATAGGGATTCAAAGTCCTTTTCCTTTGTCTTATCACTTCTCTAAAATTTTACTGTTCTTTGTTGAAGATGCTACATGAGCTGAATTTGAAGCCCACTCTTTGAGAACTACTCATTTCCTGGGCATCTCCAATGTATGTATGAAACATACATGCTCATAAACTTTGGTTTATTTTACTCTTGTTAATCTGTCTTTCGTAACAAGGGTCCTTTTCAACTAAGAACCTCTGGGGGTTATTATTTTGCCCATATATATTTACTTTTCAAAGTTAAAACCATATACTTCATACAGTGATATGCATTTTCATATTTTTACAGTCTAATCAAGTGGAGAAGTTTTTGTTCACTTTTTTTTTTTTTAAGAGAGTGTCTTGCTTTGTCCCCAAGTCTAGATTGCAGCGGTGTGATCATAGCTCACTGCAGCCTTGCACTCCTGGCCTCAAGCAATCTTCCTGCCTTGGCCTCCCAAAGCACTGGGGTTACAGGTGTGAGCCACTCTGCCTGGCCATAATAATGGCTTTTAATTCTTACCTTTGGCTTTCTTGTTTCTTCACTGGCATCTTCCTCTTGTGCCACAACGTATTCAGAATTCTTCTTTATTTTTTTTAAAAAAAGTCTTTCTTACCTCTTTATTTTAAATAGAAGGATTTGATCTACATTGCCAAGTGAACAAAAGCAAGACTCAGAGGGGAAAACGTGTGTGGAATGATACTTGCCCCTTAGAAGTTAGATATCTTCTTTGATTAGAGCAAGTATTGATTTTTGAGTCTCCTCTAGTTAGGAAAGGTTGTCATCCTACCAACAGCAAAGCTTTTGTGATCTCTTTCGCAATTCATTGGCAGCTTTCTCTTTCCCCCAAGCACTCTTGTCCTCTCCATATCTCTTTATCTAATAAAAAATTACTTTCGTGTTCTGCTCTAGGAGTCAGATATGTGAAGTCATAGCTGACTTTCTAGTTCAACATCTAATAGCTACCCATGTAAAGTACCCAAGGAAGGATTCATACACGCCTTAGACCTGAACCCAGAACTCATCCTTAGAACGATACTTGTATATACTAAATGGCTTCCATATTGTGGTTACTGGTCTGCCTGAGTTCCTTTAGGTCTCTGAATTAATCTCAACTATCTGAGCCATGATAATATTGTGCATTTTTAATTTCTGCATCATATTAGTAGACCAATATTACTTAAGCAAAAAAGCAGACATGATTAAAGTATTTTAACTAGGTCCCTCCACCTTTCAGATAAAGCACTGTCAGAACTTGACAGAATCAACTAGGCGATTGCTTCACTTTACTAAAGCACGTCTTCAACTTTGCCATTCACTCCTTCCTTCCCTCTTAGGGCAGTCAAAGTTCTTGCTTTCATCTGTCTTCCCTCTTTTTGGCAATATGTAGTTCAGCTCTCTGAATGCTAGCCTGGTACATATTAGGCATTCAATTACTTTATCAAGTGAATGGATGAAAAGAATGAATTCTTAGGAAACAACTTACTGAGATGCTATAGAAAGTGTTTCACATCAGACTTCCTTTAAATCCCGTAATGTCGCAAGGTAAGTATTATTAATCCCATTTTACAGAGGAAAAAAATGAAGGCTCAGGGAACACAGTGACTTTTTTCAGGTTTACCTGTCCACTTGTGGTAGCCTGTATGATCCACACCCCCCCACCTCCGCCAATGACATCTTAATCTTTAGAACCCATAGATATATTACCTTACGTGGCAAAAGGACTTTTGCAGATGTGGTAAATTAAGGCTTTTGAGATGGGAAGATTATCCTGGATTATTGTGGTGAATCCAATGTAATCATGAGGGTTCTGATAGAAGTGAGGCACAGGTGTCAGCTGGATAGAGGAAGGTGAGGTGATGACAAAGGCTCAGGGGAAGGAATGAATACAGGTGGCCTCCAGAAGCTGGAAAAAGGCAAGGGTAATGGATTATTCCCCACAGCTGCTAGGTGGAAGGCAGTCCTGCCTACACCTTGACTGCAGCCTGTAAAACCCGCTTCGGACTTCTGACCTCCAGAATGGTAAGAGAGCAAATTTGCAGCAAATCCATGTTGTTGTAAGCCACTAAATTTGCAGTCATTTGTTACAGCAGCTACAGAGAGAACTAGTATACTCCCATAACTGGTATTTGAAAGGGCAGGACTCATACGAACAATCTTACACAGCTTAGTCTTTTCTTACACTGCCTCTGCGCGCTCCGGCTGTGGGGCTTGTTCTCCCCCGGCTTTATCTCACTGCAGACCTCGTAGCCTCTTCCATGTATAATAATAAAAGTCCCCAGTTATTTTCATCCTCAGAATAGTCTCAGCTCAATAATTAATATGTCCAATGCTATGTAATTTCATTATTTTAAACAAAAAAAATCCCTAAACTTCAATTATAAAGCATTTCCCTTTCCCCAGCCGAGGCCCTGCAGCGGAAGCAAAGCTGCTGTGGTCCACCTTGGCTCAGCAATTGGGCTGTTACCTTTCTCTCCTGATTTCTTAGAAGTCCAGATGACCTCTCGGTTTCAGCTTGGTGATGTGGGACTTCAGCATGAGTGACTCCATCTGGTTTTTAGTCTGATCTGTTGAGGCCTACTGCAAGAGCTGAGTCCAAAACAATGGCCTCCTATAATTTTTATTTGACATGAATAATCTGAACATCATTTTTGACAACCAGGGAGGGAAACAAAACAAAACCAAGTTGCCCTGGGAGATAAACCAGAAATAATAAACTCACCATTTCTGCTTCTGGTCTCTGAAATAAGCAAGGCTGTAGCTTCTGCAGTAAAGCTAGGTCTCCGGCCTCTGGAATCCCTTCCTTTCCTAATGGGGTTGGGGGTGTCATTTGATTCTTATCTGACCGTAACAAAAACCTTTATCCTGGATTTTATAATGCTGATCTCTGACCATATGTTATGACTTTTGAGGATATGATAATCATATGAGAAAAGCCACCAGAACAGGCTAATGTAAACCAGCTAACCTTGTTAATGTTAAAGGATTTTTCCCTTTCAGTATCTATCATAGACTTATTTATGTACATTTTTATTACTTATTTATTTATTGGTAAGCCAAGCTGTCTGAAGTCTAACTCCTGTGAGATGTTTTGACAGTAAATTTACTTTCTTTCCTAAGTGCTTTTGTCTCTGAATCTTCAGTTCTTAAAGCCTGCAAATTCCGTCTAGTATATCACTATGTGGGGGTGATGGGCACTTACTGTTTTGGAGTCTTCAGCCAAAACAGGCTGAAATTATTACGTCATCAGTGCTGACTCACAAGTCAGGTGCAGACATGGAATTCAAAGCCAGGAAGTTTGAAGCAAATTCCATTTCTACCACAGTGTGGTTCCCTGGTAGTCCTAAAGTTAAATGCCCTCTGAGTTTCTCTTCTCAGTTTAATGGTGTTTAGATACTCATCTCTTCTGGTGTGATGGAAAGTACTGTCGCAAATGCCTTCATTTCTCCTAGGTGACCTCAGGGCAGGAGGCTGGTTGTGGGACAAGGTTGTTCCAGTGTCTGTATAATCCTGGCGTGAGTGTTGACATGGAGGACATTTAATTCTGGAAAGAAAAATAAGTCATCATGAACCTTGTTTTACAAACGAGTTGTTGCTCAGTGGTTAACTATGAGATCATTCAATAGTCAGGTCCTACCTGGGTTCCAGTCTCCATAATTCCTTCTTCTTCCACAGCTGGGGGGTGGGGTGGGGGTGTCACTTGATTCTTACCCATAGATAAGAATCACACACTCCTAATGGCCTAGTCCAATCTAGGTGGATATAGTTGGTTTTCAATCAGCTTCAGCCCTGTTCTGGGCATTGCAATTTTTTTTGCTGAGAAAGTGCCTTCCCCCTCTGGTGCTTTCTGTTCTTATCACTTAACATTGCCCTTGGACCTCTGAATATCTCTTTTAGTGACCTGCCCAGATTCTCATTGTCTTCAAGGGGCTCTGGCCCAGAACCTGAGGAGAGACCTCTTCTGCCTGTCTCAGATTCGGGCCTCCACCTGTCCCCAGGCTCTTCTTATTAGTTGTGATGCCCTGAGAGTTTCACATGAGCATCCTCACGTCTCCTCCACTGCCAGCAATTGCCTGGGCTGTGCCAGATGAACAACATGCCTGCTTACCAAGACGATGCCTCCCTTCAGTGCTCAGGGGGATGTTCTCACAGGTTATGCCCTGCTGCGTCCTGGATTCTGACAGGAGGCCCTTTTCTGAGGTGTTTATTGCAAGTGTCTCCAAGACTTTTTAACTGCAGAGACAAAAACACAACAAAACAAATAACCACCACCCCCACCAACAACAAAAACTCAGAGCCCAAGAAAAAAGCACCGAGTTTCCTGGTTGCCCAGTAGGTTGGCACTGATTGCTGTTCTACTTGCTCTCAGTTGATTTTTTAAAAATTGTTTTGTTTCCCAGTGACTCGTTGCTGCCACAACTTCAGTGAGGAGATAGGACAGTCCCTAATACAAAGGGTAACTTAAGGGAATTGTCTGCATTGCACATACACATTTGCTCTTGCATCTGGGGGCTGGAGGTAGCAGGGCACCTTCAAGATGAGGCACGGTAAAAAGGGGCAGATGGAACTACCCCTGCCCATAAGGAGCGTGCAGGAGAATGTAGAGGACTAGGGCCAACCACCTAGCGGATCCTTTTCCAGGACAGGTGCTGTCACACCACTGCTTGCTTCACATTGCCCATCAGCTCTGCCAGTTTTTAGTCTGGGCTTTCGTCTGTTCACTCCAAGACATCTCCTATTGAGCTACCTGTTTCAATACTAGCCTCCCATCTAGCCAAGTTGCGCTGGTCTCTTGTTACACCCAATGCACCTCACTGTGTCTCTGGCCCACCTGCTCCATGCACCCTCATCCCGTTGGGCCTGAACTGGGGAGTCATGAGCATAATTAATAATAGCATAATATTCTGAGCAAGGTGACTGAAGTAGCAGTTTATCTGTCCTCATGTTTCTCATAATTTACAAACACACAAAAAGCGTGTTTAGGATGAATGATGCAGTACGCTCTCTGTGGTCTCCTGAGTAATTCACAGACTGATAAGGGCTCTGAATTTCCTAGGGGAAATTAACCTGACAGTAGTCTGTAAACAAACAATTGTCATTCCATGTGATAAGCTGCTGTGGGGCTCATTGATACAAACTGATGTTGATCTTAAGGCAGTCTTGTCCCCAGGTGAGGCAAAGTATGATGTCAGGCACTTAGGTAAGTACTTTGTCTTATTCAGTATAAGTTTCTTAAAGTGGAATTGACACCGTTAGTTGTGTGTGTGTGTGTGTGTGTGTGTGTGCGTGCACACACACGCATGATCACTAACACCTATCTCCTGGGACTTCTCAAAACCGTCTATCCTTTCTGTGATGCCAAATGTAAGGCCAAGCCTATGGGGTTTACTCAGAAGTCTGAAATTCAGTTCCAGACTCTGTTAGATAATCTTAGAAAAGCCATTTAAATGATCTGAGCTTCGGTTTTCTCATTTTTGAATTGAAGATAAGATCCGACCTCACAGGACCAGGTAATGTGTATGACATAGCTTTGTAAACTCTGAAGCACTGAACACATGTGACTCCATACAGGGTTTGAAGTGTTTACTTAGAGTAGGCCATGGGCTCTTTCCCCGGGCTAGCCTTGTAAATGCCTCTGGCTCTCGGAGAACTGGAAGAGCCAAGCTATGTCTCCTCCAGTGTCTCCTCCCACACATTGTGTCCTGTACATTCTGGGTAGAACCTGCCCTCCCCTGCTGATCAAGTTGCAGGGAATGTTGGCTGCTGCTGGGAAACAGGGAGGAGGCAATGCAGAAGAAAGGGCAGGCAGCCAGGAAAAATAGGAAGTTGGTGCATTTGGATGATGATGGGGATTTTTTTCTTTTCTGGCTGGGAGATAAGAGTGTTTTTGTTAGTTTAAGGGGGGTGAGGGCTCATGGCAGTTATCTGGCCAGAACTTGTTTATAGATGGCTCCAGACTTTGAGACCCGGCAGTGCTAGCACTAAGCAAAACTGAAGTGTTTTCAACACAGTGGAAAATCCCTGAAGTCTCCTGATTCTTGCTATAGTGCTCAAGTTGGTGAACAAACTCTCAGACAAGATTGGACCCAATCGGAGAGGTCACAGGGAGGCTGCAAAGGTGCTGCCACTTCTATTTGGCTTCTGCTGAAATAAAACCAAGAGGAACCCTGGGAGTGTTAATGTGGAGGTCTGCTCCTCTCTCTGGTCAGGAAAGAACCAGTTGCATTAAGTAATCATCAGAATAGGGAAGAATTTCCTACGGCCCCAAGGCCTGGAGAGGGAATCCCAACATGCAGACTCTATGCCCCTCTTCCTCCCTGCACATGTAACCCTTGAACCTAAAATAAAGGTTGGGAAGAAAAAAATAGTGTTTCAGGAAACACCTGGACATGTGTTGCCTTATTTGATTCTCACTACAATCCAGTGAAATAGGTAGACATAGTATTAGCTCATTTTTCAGTTGACAAACTGAAATTCAGAGAGGTGCATGATTTACTAAGATTGCATAGATAGTAAGTAACTAAACCAGCACTAGAACTCCATAGGTCTTTTCTTTTTTAATCAATGTGCATCATGTGCACTACAGGGTGCAGAAGAGTGGAGAAGGGAAATCAAGATGATAGCAATAGAAATGAAAAGAAAAGATGGTCAGAAACTCAGAAGAATAAATGAGTGAGATCAGGACGAGAAGTGTGTGGCAGGTTGGAAGAAGGTGTTTTTGCCTCATGTAAGCAAAACAAACTGAAAAGTTAAGAATGGGAGAAGGTTCTAATGGAGATGTAGAATTACAATTGTGGAACATGTGTTAAAGAGAGCCAACACAGTAACCGAAACAGAACAGCATAGTACTGGTACCAAAACAGATACACAGATCAAAGGAACAGAACAGAGACTCAGAACTAAAACCTCACATCTAGAATGATCTGATCTTCGACAAACCTGACAAAAGCAAGCAATGGGGAGAGGATTCCCTATTCAAAAAATGGTGCTGGGAAAACTGGCTAGCCATGTGCTGAAAGCAGAAACTGGATCACTTCCTTACATCTTATACAAAAATTAACTCAAGATGGATTAAAGACTTAAATGTAAAATCCAAAAGCATAAAAACCCTAGAAGAAAACCTAGCCAATACCATTCAGGACATAGGCAGGGGCAAAGACTTCATAACTAAAATATGAAAAGCAATTGCAACAAAAGCCAAAACTGACAAATGGGGTCTAATTAAAGAGCTTCTATACAGCAAAGAAACTATCATCAGAGTGAATAGACAAACTATAGAATGGGAGAAAATTTTTGCAATCTACCCATCCAACAAAGGTCTGATACCCAGAATCTATGAGGAACTAAAACACATTTTCAAGAAAAAACAAAAACAAAAAGTGGATGAAGGATATGAACAGACATCTTCTCAAAAGAAGGCATTTATGCAGCCAAGAAACATACGAAAAAAGCTCATTATCGCTGGTCATTGGAGAAACGCAAATCAAAACCACAATGAGATACCATCTCATGCCAGTTAGAATGGCTATTACTAAAAAGTAAGGCAACAGCAGATGCTGGCGAGGCTGTGGAGAAATAGGAACACTTTTACACAGTTGATGGGAGTGTAAATTAGTTCAGCTATTGTGGAAGACAGTGTGGCAATTCCTCAAGGATCTAGAAATAGAAATACCATTCGACCCAGCAATCCCATTACTGGGTATATACCCAAAGGATTATAAATCACTGTTCTATAAAGACACATGTAAGCTGTATGTTTATTGCTGCACTATTTACAATAGCAGAAACTTGGAGCCAACCCAAATGCCCATCAGTGATAGACTGGATGAAGAAAATGTGGCATATATGCACCATGGAATACAATGCAGCCATAAAAAAGAATGAGTTCATGTCCTTTGCAGGGACATGGATGAAGCTGGAAGCCATCACTCTCAGCAAACTGACACAGGAACAGAGAACCAAACACCGCATGTTCTCACTCATAAGTGGGAGTTGAACAAGGAGACACATGGACACAAGGAGGGAACATCATATACTGAGGCCTGCTGGGGTTGGGGTGCAAGGAGAGTGACAGCATTAGGACAAATCCCTAATGCATACAAGGCTTGAAACCTAGATGACGGGCTGATAAGTGCAGCAAACCACCATGGCACATGTATACCTATGCCACAAACCTGCACATTCTGCACATGTATCCCAGAACTTAGAGGACATAATAAATAAATAAATAAAAATAAAACCATGTGAGAGAGGAAAAAAAGAGGGAGCCAATCAGATTTTTAATGCTCATCAATGTACTTATATCCAGCAGTGGGCATACAGAATCTGATTATGCAAATATACTACAAAATCAGGTAGGATAAATCAGACAAGTAATCTTTGAGGCCCAAGACTAGTGTTTCTGAGGTTGTATAGTTATTGTACAGGAAGGACAAACTGTGAAGAGCAGAGAAGCAAAACCAGCAAAGCTGTAAGTAATAATATGTATTACATTGTGTTTTTTTCTTTTTTTCCTAAACTCTGCAGAGTGAGCACTTCTGTATCTGTGATTGCTACTGCCTCCTGGCTAAGGGCAAATCAATCATAGCAGGAGACTAAAACAACTTTACCCTTTTGTAAGCCCCTCCTCTCTTAATGCTCATTTAAGGTTATGGTGGAGCACAGCCGTGGCATAATGTTTGGATGGGAAGGGTTGCATGGACAGGGAAAAGCATGGGAAAGTGTATCACTGGAGCTAAGTAATAGGGTCATCAGGCTGGAGGAGTGCCTATAACTAAGCACAGCCAAGATTCATCTGGGCATATCATTGGGATTCTTGAGAGAGAGGAAGAGGCCATTAATAAAGGGTTGGCAGTTGAAAATATGGTATCTAAAGGGACTTTGCAAATCCAGGATTGATTCCAGCTGTGGTTAGTAGCGAAAGGTCATCAAATCTGCGAATCACTAATATAGGGTCTGGCAAACTACAGCCCACAGACCAAATCTGAGCTGCTTCCTGTTTTCATATGGCCTGCAAGCTAAGGATAATTTTTACATTTTTAAATGGTTGAAAAAATCAAAATAATTATATTTCATGATAGAAAATGCACATTTCAGTGACCACAGATAAAGTTGCACAGGAACATAGCCACACTTACTCCTTTCCACAGTCTAAGGCTGCTTTTGTAGTGCAGCAGCAGAGCTGAATAGCTGTGATGGAGACATTTGGCCCTCAGAGCCTAAAGTAGTAACTATCTGACCCTTTACAGAGAAAGTTTGTGGATCCCTGGAATAAAGTCTGGGAATTGAACCATCACTTTTCACTGTAGCTCCCCAATTCATATGACTGATCATAAAATCTAGATTTTGTTTTGTATTATTATACAGATCAAGTGTAGCTTTTGCAGTTTCCCATCTTTTCAGTTTCAGGGAACACATGACCAACTAGCCACCACCAAAGTTCCTGTTGGTCAACCATCCTGATTTCCACTCCCTCCCTGCTGCCCAGTCTGGTGACCATGCATAGCTTGCCTCTGCCACTCTGAGATCCCATCATCCCCGCTGACCCTACTGAAATCAGAAGGTCCATGTCAGCAGAGCATCTCCTACTCTCATCCCCCCAGGTGTGGGTGACGGTGACCACAGGTCCTGTAATGGCTTTGTTGATGACAGTGCCCTCTGGGACCTCCTGGGGGCATAACGAGGGGGTGGCTGAGCAGATCCCCCATGGTAAATTCATTCTTACTTTACTTTCCCCCTAAGCCTTGGATTCTTTCTTCTGTATTTTATCAAGGAAGTGCTGGCAACTCAACTTGATTTAATAAAGAGGCGTGGCTTGAGTCAACCAGCAAGGAAAGCTGCAGGAGCCACTCCCCACTGTTCAAACTAAAACTTTAAATCTGAACTGTCTGGTACATTCACCCATATTGGGGTACTCTGTCAATATGAATCAGATCAGCTTGGGTGATAGCGTTTTTCAGATCATCTGTATTCTTGCTGATTTTCTGTCTACTTTTTCTAGCCATTGCTGAGAGAAGAATGTTGAACTAGAATTAAGGATTTGTGTATTCATACCCGAAGTTCTTTCAGTGTTTGCCTCATGTAACGTACTTTTGTTATGCGCATATTATGTCTTTTTGGATAATTGACCCCTTTATGATCTTATAATATTATCTTGATAATATTCCTTGTTCTAAAGTCTGCTTTGTCTGAAATTAACATAGTAACTCCAGCTTTCTCTTGGTTAGTGTTGATATGGTATACTGCTGTCCATCCTTTTTTTTAACCTGTATCCTTATATTTAAAGCTGATTTCTTGCAACTGGAATATAGTTAGCTCTTTTAAAATCTACTCCGACAATCTCTTATCAGAGATTAACATGTGCATTTAAATTAGTCACCTCTCAAGTGGTTACTGATGTGATTGGGTTAAAAGTTACTATTTTGCTAGCTATTTTCAATTTGTTTCATTTGCTTATTTTTCCCTCACTTTTTTTTTTTTTTGCCTTCTCTGAGTTTAACTGAACATTTTTAAATTCCATTTTTATCTTCCTATTGACTTATTTCTATCTCTTTCAAAAATTCTTTGGTGGTTCACCTAAGTTTTAGAATATACATTTTAAAACAGTCTGAGTCTACCTTCAAGTAATACTATACCAGTTCCAATGCAGAGTGAGGACCTTGTAACAGTCTGGTCCCAGTTCCCACCTCGTGTTGCTTGTGCCACAGTCATACATTTCACTTTTACATACTCTCCTTTCTCCTAACACTGACTACATTGTTATTGTTCGTGCTAATGGTTAAATTTTTTAGAGCAATTAAAGATAGGAAAAGATTTTGTTTTACCTTCATTTACTATGTTTTTGGTGTTCTTAATTTCTTTGTGTAGCTCCAAGGTTTTGTTGTTGTTGTTGTTGTTGTTGTTGTTTTTGAGATGGAGTCTCACTCTGTGGCCCAGGCTGGAATGCAGTGGTGTGATCTCGGCTCACTGCATTCTCTGCCTCCCGGGTTCAAGAGATTCTACTGCCTTAGCCTCACAAGTAGCTGGGATTACCAGTGTGCGCCATCACCACCAGCTAATTTTTGTATTTTTAGTAGAGACAGGTTTTCACCATGTTGTCCAGGCTGGTCTCAAACTCCTGAGCTCAGGTAATCTGCCTGCCTCAGATTCCCAAAGTGCTGGGATTACAGATGTGAGCCACTGCACCTGACCGAGGACTCAAGTTTTTTAACAGTATCATATTCTTTCTTCCTGAAGAATTTCCTTTAATATTTTTTGTAGTTTGGGTCTGCTAAAAATGAATTCTCTCAGTTGTTGTTTATCTGGGAAAGTTTATTTTTCTTTCATGCCGAAGCATAGTTTCACTGGGTAAAGAATTTTAAGGTAACAGATTTTTTTTTTTTTCAGCGTTTTAAAGATGTCATCTCACTATCTTTTTATTTGCATGTTTTGATAAGATGTCTGCTTCATTGTCTTCTTTGTTTCTGTCTCCTGTATCTTTTTCTCAGGATGTGTTAAATGTTTTCTCTTTTTCTTTGATTTTCAGTAGTTTAAATCTCATATTCTTAGGTGTGAGTTGTGTGTGACTTTTAAAAAAATCTTGCTTGATGTTTTTTTAGCCTTTCAAATCTGTGTTTTGCTGTTACTAAATTTGGAAAATTCTTAGCTATTATTTCACATACCTATTTTGCCATGTTCACTCTTTCTTCTTCTAGAGTTTTTATGTGCATGTCTGACCACTTTATGTTGTCCAGAACTCTTGGGTTCTCTATTCTTTTTGTGCACTCTTTTTTTTAATTTTGTATTTCAGTTTGCATAATTTCTGACATGCTTTCAAATGTATGGGTTTTTTTTTTCTTGGTTGTGTCGAGTCTAATAATGGACCCATCAAAAATATTCTTCAATTTAATCCCTGTGTTTGTGATTTCTTAACATTTTCATGTGATTCCTTCTTATAGTTTCTGTCTGTCCTGAAATTACCTATCCGATCTTGCATGCTGTGTACCTTTTAAGTTAGCATCTCTCACATATTAATCATAGTTAATTTACATTTTTCTGTGACATATTGGAGCCTGTTCTGATGATTGCTTTGTCTCATCTGATTCTTTCTTCTTGCCTTTTTGTATACTCATAAATTTTTGTTGCAATCCAGACATGTTGAATAGAACATTAGGCATTGATGTAAATAACTTTTATTCTTGGAGATCAGTATACTTTTCCTTCTTCTTGGCCATTTGTGTGAAGCCTGTGTTGCTCTAGTAAGGAATTGGGCTGGATTTAAAGACTGTTTCTGCCTGGGTTACCTCTGAGCATCAGTGCCTTCAAATTCCTCTAGTGATACCTTATTTTACCTCTTTGCTTGTCTTTGAGTCTTTCTTCTACACCATTCCCTAGTAAAACTGTGCTGCTGCAGCTCTCCCAGCTGCATTCTTCTGTTATTTTCACTTAATGCTTGTTGGTATGGTGGTAAGAGGAAGGGAAGACTATTCTCTGATGCTCTGATTAAGCCTGGTCTGTGAAGGTAACACTAAGCCTGTGAACCACAGGTACTGTGAACAGGAAACCTGTGGGTTTCCAAACTGTGGCTTTCACAGGTGTTCCTGCTCCTTCTCCAGACATAACACTGGACCTCTCTTGTACTCCTGTTCTATCCTTACCCCCATGTTTGCCTCCCCCAGCTGAAATGGGTTTTCACCAGTGCCCTCAGATACAGGTTTTGATGATTCCCCATATAGATTGAGACTTTTCTTCTTTTGCAAAAGTAGGGAAAATAGTCTAGAGGGAGCTCTGCAGTGGCTACGGTCGCCTTCCAACCCTAGGAGATGGGCTGTCTCAGGCTTTTCCCAGTCTCCTCTGTGAGAGCCTACTGGAGTTCCTGGAAGACAGACCTGCAAAAAGTTGGAATACCACCCCCCATCTTTGTCCCCAAGGGCTGCACACTTATACCGCCCCACAATTTGTTAGCAATTTGTTAAAAATTTCTAGTTGAATGTTCTCTGTTTTATATGACATTCGACAGCATATATTCCAGGTAACAGGTGCTTAGGTCTTGTTTCTCCCTACAGGTGATTGTTTTTGTAGTTTTGGAGTTAATTGTTTGCACTGCGATATTGATTCTCTGCTGGGCCAAGAAAAGCCATTAATTTGCAGCGTGTCCATCTTTTTCCTAGTTAGTAAAAGGGAGAACACCTTTTATATGTTTTAGCTCTCTATATGTCTAAGCTGAAACTGGAGGTCTCAGTGTTGTAAGAACTGAAACCATCTACTCCCCACCACCCTACACAGTGTGGAAACTTATGATTGAAGCTATTTTATCCTCTGTACAGCCTATTGTCTACATGAACATGACTATATTATTTTATTGTGTTTATTGGCATAACTTTATTATTTCAGAATACTCTTGCCCAGACAAATAACTTGATTTTTCATTAGGGGAACTTCCCGAAAGTTCCATCAACTCTTCACTAGGAAGCACTGAAAGATAGTCGATGTCCTAAGATTCTGAATCCCTCACCTCAAAATCCTCACCTTGTGGTTTCCACCAATATGTTATGATCCTAAGTTGTCTGTCAGGATCCTCCCCCAATTTTAATCAAGTCTTTTCCACATCCTACTTTGAAAGACCTACCTGAATCCAGCCTTCTCATTCTCAATAAAATCCTACATTACTTTTCCCTCCAAGATGCTATGAAAGCTCTGTTGAAGTGATCTTCTCCCTTGCCAATGGAAGCAAGAAACTTGGCTTTGAATTATCAGTTGGTGATATTTGGAGAGCCGATTTGAAAAAAACTTTAAGTTGCGTTTCTCTTATTATTTTGTCTTTGTCTCTAACCTATTTTTTCTGTAGGCCGATTGGTTATTTTTAGAAACCCTTTGTATATTAAGGGTATCAACTCTTTACCTGTGATACAAGTTGCTAATATTTTTCCAGTTGTCACGTGTCTACTTTGTCGTTTGTTGGAGCTTTTTACCATTCATTTTTAAAAATGTAGTCAACTTTATCAATCTTCCTTACCTTATCTGGATGTCGAGTCATAATACGATTCTCTGCATTCACAGTTTATAGAGAAATTCACCCATATTTTCTTTAGGTATTTGTGTGGTTTTACTTTGGCATTAATATCTTATCTATATTGAAAGTGTCTTGATAAATGGTGACAGTAATATATATAATTTTGTCTTTTTCCCATATAGTTATCTGGTTATTTCCAATAGTGAAATACTATAAAGTCCAGCTCATTCTCACTGATTTGATGTGCCCACATAACAATTCAAAAATAATATATAATAGAAAATAATAAGCTGATTCTAGAGTTCACATGAAAGGCCAGGTGTGTAGACTAGAGACCCCTCAAAAATATTTTTGCCAAAAATAGCAATGCCCAGTTACCCTACCAAATATCAAAATATAATGAAAAACTCCAGCAGTTAGAAAAGCATGTTATTGACATTGAACTAGAATTAAAGATCAAAGAACTGTAAAAAAAGAAAGAAAACAGAGCCCTGCAAAATTAAAAATGAGGTTTATGGTGATATGATTTTCCTGTGTTCCCTCGTAAATTTCATCTTGAATTTCCATGTGTTGTGGGAGGGACCCAGTGAAAGGTTATTGAATCATGGGGAGAGGTCTCTCCCATGCTATTCTCATGATAGCAAATGAGTGTCACAAGATTTGACAGTATTAAAAAGGGGAGTTTCCCTGCACAAGATCTCCCTTTGCCTGCTGCCATCCACCTAAGACATGACTTGCTCCTCCTTGCCTTCTGCCATAATTGTGAAGCCTTCCCAGCCATGTGGAACTGTAAATCCAATAAACCTTTTTCTTTTGTAAATTGCCCAGTCTCAAGTAGGTCTTTAACAACAGCATAAAAACATTAATACAGAAAATTGGTATGAGGAGTAGAGTGCTACTGAAAAGATACCTGAAAATGTGAAAGTGACTTTGGAACTGAGAAACAGTCAGAGGTTGAAACAGTTTGGAGGGCTCAGAAGAAGACAGGAAAATGTGGGAAAGTTTGGAACTTCCAAGAGACTTGTATGGCTTTGACCAAAATGCTCATAATGATATGGACAATAAAGTCCACTCTGAGGTGGTCTCAGATAGAGATGAGGAACTTGCTGTGAATTGGAGCAGAGGCTACTCTTGTTATGTTTTAGCAAAGAGACTAGTGACATTTTGCCTCTGCTTTGGAGATTTGTGGAACTTTGAACTTGAGAGAGATTATTTAAGGTATCTGACAGAAGAATTTCTAAGCAGCAAAGCATTCAAGAGGTGACTTAGGTGCTGCTAAAGGTGTTCAGTTTTAAAAGGGAAACAGCATAAAAGTTCAGAAAATTTGCAGCCTGGCAATGCAATAGAAAAGAATCCCATTTTCCGAGGAGAAATTCAAGCCAGCTGCAGAAATTTTCAGAAGTAACAAGGAGCTGAATGTTAATCCTCAAGACAATAAGGACAATGTCTTCAGGGCATGTCAGATGTTTTCATGGCAGCCCCTTCCATCACAGGCCTAGAGGCCTAGAAGGAAAAAGTGGTTCATGGGCTGGGCCCAGGATCCCCATGCTGTGTGTATTCTAGAGGCTTGGTGCCTTGTGTCTCAGTGGCTCCAGCTGTGGCGGAAAGGGGCTAACGCAGAGGGTGCAAGCCCCAAACGTTGGCAGGTTCCACATGGTCTTGAGCCTGCAAATGCACAGAAGCCAATAACCGGGGTTTGGGTACCTCTGCTTAGATTTCAGAAGATGTATGGAAATGCCTGGATGCCCAGGCAGAAGTTTGCTGCAGGGTTGTGGTCCTCATGGAGGACCTCTGCTAGGGCAGTGCAGAAAGGAAATGTGGGGTTGGAGCCCCCACACAGAGTCCCTACTCAGGCACTGCCTAGTGGAGCTGTGAGACAAGGGCCACCATCCTTCAGACCCCAGAATGGTAGATCCACCAACAGCTTGCACTATTCACCTGGAAAATCTGCAGGGACTCAATACCAGCCCATGAAAGCATCTGGGAAGGAGGCTGTACCCTGCAATGCCACAGGAGCAGAGCTGCCCAAGACCATGGGAACCCACCTCTTGCATCAGCGTGACCTGGATGTGCGACATGGAGTCAAAGGAGATCATTTTGGAGCTTTAAGATTTGACTGCCCTGCTGGATTTTGAAGTTGTGTGGGGCTTGAAGCCCCTTTGTTTTGTCCAGTTTCTCCCATTTGGAACAGTTGTATTTGGCTAACGTCTGTACCCCCATTGTATCTAGGAAGTAACTAACTTGCTTTTGATTTTACAGGTCATAGGTGGAAGGGACTTGCTTTGTCTCAGGTGAAACATGGGACTGTAGACTTTTGAGTTAAGAGTGAAATGAATTAACACTTTGCAGGACTGTTGGGAAGGCATGACTGGTTTTGAAATGAGAGAACATAAGATTTGGGAGGGGCAAGGGGTGAAATGATACGGTTTGGCTGTGTCCCCATCCAAATCTCATCTTGAATTCCCATGTGTTGTGGGAGGGACCTGATGAAAGGTAATTGAATCGTGGGGGCAGGTCTATTCCGTGCTGGTCTCATGATCGTGAATGAGCCTCATGAGATCTGACGGTATTAGAAAGGGGAGCTTCCCTGCACAAGCTCTCTCTTAGCCTTCTGCCGTCCACATATGATATGACTTGCTCCTCCTTGCCTACTGCCGTGATCGTGAGGCCTCCCCAGCCATGTGGAACTGTAAGTCCAATAAACCTTCCTTTTGTAAATTGCCCAGTCTCAGATATTTGGATATGTCTTTATCAATAGCATGAAAATGGACTAATACATATGGTAAAAAGTGGTTTTAAATCTTTGGGGAAAGAATCAACTGTACTTATTAAATTTTATCAAGACAACTAGCTGTCCTTTTATAAAGAGAACTTATTTCTGGTTTGTGTTCATATGAAATGTTATAGTCAGAGGAATTTTGGGCCTTCTCTTTTGCTCCATGGATTTACTAACTTAATACCTCATATACTGAGACTCCTTTTGGAGGGTCACCAGAAGAAATTAGAAGAACCTTAGGCTTAAAAGCATAAATAAATTTATTACGATGATAGGTGATGACGTAAAAGTAGACACATGCGTATGATTGACAGGGATGAAGTAGAGAAGTGAACTGGGCACTTCTGGTAATAATCAGTTACACCCAGATAAGCTCTTGTGAAAGGAAGTACTTAACTTAGCAATAACCTGCTCTCCAGCTGTGCCAAGTGCTTAAAGGAGTGCTGGGAACTCCAGGATGCAAATACTGTTCCATAACTGGAAGAAGCCGCTGCTTATCGTTAGGGGGCCCTCAGTCTGTCTGGCTGAGAATATAGCAGATGGGTCTAATTGTGCACTGTCTTCTGGCTTCCCCATCTCCACTCTCAGCTCTTTGGGCCAAGGGGTAGCAGAAGGCAGCAATTAAGTAAACTTGGGTGTTTTTTTTTTTTCTTAACTCTTGGTATAGGTTTCTGTTCTTTATCATTAGGTCTAACTCAATGTAAACAGAAAGAAGATACATTGTAGTGAAACTGCCTAAAAGAAAGGATACAGAGAAAACCTTAAGATAAGTGACTGGGAGGAGAGGAGGAAAAGAGATCCTAGCTAGAAGAAGATGTAGGAAAAAGGGAGTTTTTTTGTTTTGTTTTGTTTTGTTTGTTTGTTTCTGAAGGTAAAAATAATTTGAGGCAGCTTATGCTGAGGAGGAGAAAACTACTTTTTAAGAAAGTTTAATACAGAGGAGAAAATTCTCTCCACAACATCATGATGACCACAACCTCAGTTACCATACGAGCTGATCTTCCTCTGCTTCAAGATTTATATTTTTCATTGTCTGTGGAACTTTGGCTTTATCTGTCATGTCTGAATTTCTTTCTTTTTTCTTTTTTGAGGCAGAGTTTCACTCTTGTTACCCAGGCTGGAGTGCAATGGCGCGATCTCGGCTCACCGCAACCTCCACCTCCTGGGTTCAGGCAATTCTCCTGCCTCAGCTGCCTGAGTAGCTGGGATTACAGGCACGCGCCACCATGCCCAGCTAATTTTTTGTATTTTTAGTAGAGACGGGGTTTCACCATGTTGACCAGGTTGGTGTCGATCTCTTGACCTCGTGATCCACCCGCCTCGGCCTCCCAAAGTGCTGGGATTACAGTCTTGAGCCACCGCGCCCGGCGTCTGAATTTCTTAAAAGGAGAATCCATTAGTGCATTTAATGAGTAATTGGAAATTAATTTAAACTCAATGTAGGAAAGAAGAAGGTTATAAATGATGAGATCAGAACCTAGATGACATTAGGAATAGTCTTGAATAGAGAGAAGTGAGTAGGGAAATGAGAGTAAAGATACAAGAAAATGCGTATACAAAATGCAGGAAAATGTGGCGTCTGTCTCTGTGGAGTAGTGTACACATTCTCCCACCCCCTGGGCATCAGTGTAAATGGCCTTTTCTAACTTTGAAGGTTGGAAGTGCTTCTCAGGTTTTGGTGAAAGGAAATGTGGCCAGGTCTCATGTTCCACCTATTGGTAAATTAAATTCGTTTAGCCATTTCTGGCTGCGTGTAGCCATTTCTAGGAAGCTGTCATGCTACAGTCTGTGAATTAGAGCACCTCTTCTAATCTGAACCTAGAAAAGTTTTCGCAGGGTAACTTGCCATTGTGGCCTGGCAGGGGTGCATAGTGGATTATACTCATCGTTGTGCAGACTTTACAGCTTTACATAATATAAGTCTACTTGACCTAAAAGCCTTGGAACTGATTGGAAAAATGAGAGAGGAGGTCATCTGCTGAGTGTCAGGGAAGTCAGGGAGTGCAGAACTGAGAGGGGGCTAAGGATGGTATGTGATAGGAAAAGTTACTGACCAACTATCTGAAAGAGTATCTTCTAGCATAAAGGCCTCAAATGATATTCTGAACCTCTTAATTTCCTGTTTTATTTTACATAAAAGATCTCAATTTCATTAACTCTATAGTACTACTGGAAAATGATTACGTGTCTGAATTTTCCCAAGAATATGTGTATTTCAAACAGCTTTCTTTCAGTATCAGTGATTCAGGAACAGTCAATATTTGTACTGCCCTTTATTACTTAACGTTGGAAATCATTGTCTATCAGAGTGAAATACAAGTAATTTCCTGTCACTTGAATATGTTTCTTTTTTCTATTGCAGACATTATCTTAGTAAATGATCTTAGGTTTTTGTTTGTTTGTTTGTTTAGAAGGAAGCCAAAGTAGACAATCTAACCCAACATAGTGATTAAGAACATAGTTCCTGGAGAAAGGTGCTCAGGATGTGAGTCTCTATTTCACTGTGATAGCAGTGTGAATTTGCAAGTCATTCAACATCTCTGGATTCAGTTTCCTCATCCTGTATGGTGTGAATAATAACAGTGTGGGCCTCATAGCAGTGTTGTGAAGAGGAAATGAGACAATCTATGCAAAGGACTTTGCACAGTGCCAGGATTTAGTAAACACTGAATACATCCTGGCCATGTATATATATATGTGTGTGTATGTGTGTGTGTGTGTGTGTGTGTGTGTGTGTGTGTGTGTGTTATAAATGTTAAAAATATTCTGGCTAATCTGTGAACTAATAAAAGACAAATCAGCATTTGAAAGCTTGAAGGGGACAGTTGAGATTGTTTATACTAGCATAGCTAATATCTAACTTATTTTCTGTTATTCTTCCCCACCATATTCATTATGGACATCACTAATTGATTCCAGCATTCTTTCCCACTGATGTCAGTAGGATTTTAGAATCCCCAATACAGTATTTTATCTGGTCTCTCCCAGTTGGAGTTGATCCTTGAGATGAAACTCATCTGCCACCTCTAGCTGTTCTCAACAGAGAAGGAAGTGAATTTCCTAGTGTGACACAGTTGATTATCGTTAGATCCTGGACAAAAATCCAGTCTCTTGTTGCATAGAGGATTATACTCCTCTCTGTGCAGAATTTACAGCTTTACATAACATGAACTCTTAAAAGAAATAAAAATATCCTTAAAATGCAAATATCCTATTTTGAGGAAAAAGGATATTTGGGAGAAAACTTTGTGGGCTGAAGAAAATGGAAAATGAGAAATTATTCTTATCCATGTTTTAACTCTTCAGTCTTGCTTATTGATCACACTTTGGCTAGTGAAAGAAATTAAGTTGACTGCAGAAACCATACATTTTGCACTATTGCAAGAGATTTCATCCGTTTACTTATTCCACAGACAGATATTTGATGTCAGCTTTGTACCAGTTACTATACTTAGCACTGAGAAGATATGGATGGTCAAAATATGACCTTGACCCTTAATAACATCAAGAAACAATAGGAAGACAGACATAAACAAAACTGGAAGCATCAGCAATATGCACTTCAGTAAAGGCATGTATAGGGGACTGTGGGAACAAAGTGGTCCATTCTACCCAGAGTGACGAGAAGCAGTGCAGGCTGCTTGAGCTTGAAACCTTCAATGAAAATTAACCTTACAATCAAGAGAGTCTAGAAAATGTCAGTAACCATTACTGGCAAGTCAGGAATTGTATTTTTTATGATAAAATGTTTGTGGACTTGAATTTACTTCACTAAAAATTGTTCTTAGTAGACCGTATGGTTTTGTTAATGGTGGGGCATAGAAAATGTTGCTCCCTGCTCTAAGACTAACAGAATAAAGTAGTATTTGCCATTATCACATTTTTGGGAGCACGTTATTTTGTGTATGTGCCTGAGGCACAAATATGCTTCCTGGTCTAACAGGCTGTCCTTGTGTGTCTGTAGGACTGATGTCAGGGAGTTCACGGTCTGACCCCGGGTGAACCTCATCTGGCCCAAACCCGCGTGAAACTATCTGCAAAACCTCATTTGACGTCAAGGACTTAAAGTCAAATTTGCTTACCCTTATTCGTTAGTGGTGAAACACTCTGGTTATTGTTCTCTGCTTAGAGAGGAAGATAAGAAGCCTTTATCCTGAAACCCCAGGTTATAAACAAACCCACAGTGGCCACAGAGCAGCCATCCAGATGCCCTCAGGCACCTGGTAGTTATTGAAACCCAGAGCCAAGTAGGTTACCCAATATGTCAAGGCTAAAGATGGTAGACTGACTTTTAAAAGTGTTTTGTGTTTCCACTCTCATTGGCAAGAATGAGGGGAAAGTGCCTTCATTTACAAGCCAAGATAATCAACCTCGCCTCAAGTTTCACGTATAATAAAAGGTTCTACCACAGGGTAGGCCATGACAAAATGTTACTGACCTAGATTCTCTGCTGAATCAACACCATTAAGAGATACCTGACCCAGTTTCCACATGCCCTTCATTTTCTCTTTTTGAACTTGGATTGCTAGGTTACCGCAGAAGCTAAGACACAACGGTTCCATTGGGTAAAAGACTTGGTGTGAATTGTCTTCAAGCTCCATTAGGAGACCACTGAAATGAAATTTAGGAGTGAGTCTGGGATGATCTTGGATAGCAGTGGACATAGGTTGGACTCCTTTTATTTTAAGGAAACTTGGGTTAAAGCATTTGTCATTTTAACCCAGTGGTAGCTCTTAATGCCTAGTGGTGGTGGCTGAGACCACCATGGGGTGGAGGCAAGGCTGCAATGTAAAATGGATTGGTAGGCATGGTAAATTGTGGGGTATAGCATGGGGCTGAGGGGAGTGGATGGACAGGCAGGGACACCCTGGGCAGGATAATAGTTTAGAGCCCTTCAAAGAAATACAGTACATTTATTTAGAGGAGCACCTCCCTGGGGGAAGAGCAGTGTGACAGGCAGGCCACCACTAAGAGCCTGTCCTCTTTCTGATGTGGGCAGTTCAGCTCTGGATCCAATACATACATGCCACGCCTCTCAGCAAAGTGAAACTCCAAAAAAAAAAAAAAAAAAAAAGTGAAACTCCAAAGGCAGCCAATGTATCTATTACCTGTTGTTACCAGAGCACATCCTTTGAGTTTTACACCCCAAGTCGAGCAGCTTATAATTGTCACAGGTGTTCGAACCAGAGTGACTTCATCTTGAATAGGTGAGATAGGAATCCGCAGGATTGGTTTCGCAAACTACAGGTCACGAAGACCCTGCCGATAAAAAGAGATGTAGTCAAAAAGCCAGCCAAAACCCACCAAAACCGAGATGGCGACCTCTGGTCATCCTCGCTGCTCATTATACGATAATTACAACATATTAGCATGCTAAAAGGCACTCCTTCCAGTACCTTGACAGTTTTCAAACGTCAGGGCAACTTTCTATCCGATCTAAAACGAGAGGAACCCTCAATTCCGAGAAATCTCCACCCCTTTCCTGTAAAACTCAGGAATAATCCACCACTTGTCTGGCATATGATTGAGAAATACCCATAAACGTGGTCAACTGGCAGACCTCAGGGCTGCGCTGCCTGTGGAGTAGCCAGTCTTTGGATTCTTTACTTCTCTGATAAACGCACTTTCACTGTATTCTGTGGACTTGCCCCAGATTCATTTTTGCCTGAGATCCAAGAACCCTCTCTTGGGGTCTGGATCGGGACGCTTTTTTGATAACATGACTGCGTACGGCTCTGAGAGGTGTTGCCTTGACTAGGATGTTCTCCACATCACTGCATTTCTAGTGGGCTTCAGGGCTGTGCTAAGGGGAGGGACAGTCACGCCGGGAGAGGAAAACCGGCAGCCTGCTCTGAGTACGCGTGTCCGCGCAGCCCCCTGTGCCAGGATTCCAGCGGAGTATGGATGGGCAGGGCTGAAAGTTGAGGCCTGAGAACAGAAGAGTGGCCAGGAAGTTGTAGTAGCCAACTCTAGCTATGGGCCTGTGCTTGCCGAACAATGGGCACGTTTTGCTAAGCGCCTGTGAAGCCTGACATTTTAAAATACGATTAAACACAGTTTTTAAAGCAATGTGAGCCTCAAAATTCAGAGCTTTTCACATTAGTGCATACAGACTGCCATGTTCAGGCTTGACTGCTGACTTCATGCCACTGTGGCACTTTCCGAACCTCTCCTTCATTCATGTTTCCGGAGCATCTACCCTGTGTCAGGGCACAGTTGTCAGCCCTGGAGGTGTAACAGTGAAGGATAAAGCAACAGTCTGTCTTTCTGGGACACTAAGTTCTAGCGGAGGATCAGACCGTAATTAAGACAAAACCGCATATTACATAAAGTGGTGATAAGTTTCCCTCCCTTGGGGAGGAGGGAATGAGGGGCTAGAGAGGGGTGTCTCTTATACATTTCACCTTTTGGGGTTCAGAGAATGAAGTCTCTCTTCTCCCGGAAAACTTAGGGTGAGGAATATGCGATCTTTCAACAGCGCTAGGTGAGAGTCAGGAAGTATGTGGGTGATTTCAGAGTACACTGCAGTGTTACTAATCCATCAGTCTGATTTTGTGTATTCTGCAGGGCCCATTTCTCAAGCAGCGTTGAGCCCCAGAGACCCAGTTTCCCCTGCCTCTCTGACTATATATATACCCTTTGGCTCACTATATCAGTTATAGCAAGATAATGGGGTTCCTTCATTGTCAGAGACAATATTGTGTAGGGTGGCAGAGCCATCCTTTTATGGTCAGTGAAATGGCGGTGACCCTGGCCCTGTGCTCAGCCAGAGGGACTTCATTTCTGGTGACGAGGTTGGTGACAGCTGGAGGATTCAAGGGAGAGGAGAGAGAAAGAAGAGGAGGAGCAAACCATTTAGATGATGTTGGCACACAGTAAAGGGGCATGGGAGAGACCGCTCATGGGGACAATGTCACTTTTGGGGGGTGATGAAATTAGAGTTATAGTTGTACAACTTTGGGAACATACTAAAAACCATTGAATGGTACCCTTTACAAGGGAAAATTTTGCAGTATGTGAATTACGTCTCAGTTAACAAAAACAACTCTAAATTCAGCAGAAAAAAGGAAATGGAAAATTGTTCTTCTGACTCCAGCACTTAGATTCTTTTCATCACACTCCAGGCACTTTAATTATGTTATTTATGGTCACCTTAGCTTCCTTCAAAGGAAAACACCACAAAATCAAAACCGTGTGACCAATTCTGCCCCAGAGTTTCTGGGAATTTCTGGTTCTACTTTTTGCTTCAGGCTCAGTTATCTAATCCCAGTGCAGTTCAAAATAAGAGTGATGCACTAACAGGAATCAGGACAAATGCCTGTACGCAACAGCATGAGCGTGACTTACCCTGAGAACAACAGGCTTCTGAATCATGGCGTGATGAGTAAGTGAAAGAAGGCAACCGGGGTCACCGTCTTGCTGAAGCTGAGAGCTGAATCCAGTTGCCCTAACTGCTGTCTTTCGTAAAGGCCTGAGAGGGACTGCAATTAAAAGCAGTAACCTCCTATTCTAAAAAGATTGGCAACACCAGCTTGATAGGAGAGGGAAAGGAAGCACATTGTGTGGAAAGTGAAACTTGAGTTGAGCAGGATGAAAGGGTTTTCCCACTGCTTCCTATTACCTCAGTAATACCTAGAATCCAATTGGAGCCTTCATGTGGTTGACCTCTGGAATGACTGAGAAATTCGGCAAAGGAATCTCCTGGCTGCGTGACTTACAAGATCTAAAGAGAGTCACGTCCACTTCCTAACCCTCTGTGTCTTCATCTGTGCAGTGAGAATATTAATAGTTCATTCCCGGTAAGGGCGTTATGAGGATTACATGAGAGAATGCATATGCACGGTGCCTGGTTCACAGTAAGATGTGCAAATATGGTAGCTCTTTGTGGCTAGCAGGCGGCTAGGGGAGGTACTAGATCCTGATTTAACAGAGAAATAGCAGCCAGAAAATACGTTTCACAGCTTCTTAGGGGAAGAACTGAATAAATCCCTGTTTAATCACCTGGCTAAAAGACTGTTAATTCTCTTAAGGATAATATACAAAAGAGAGACATAAAACCAAAGCAGAGTATGGAAGCTCCCAGAGCTGCTCTCTAGGGAGCCCCTGTTGCGACCTGTCTCCTGCCTTGTCCTAAAGCCACAAGCTGGCTTATGACACACCACCCTGCTCTCACATTGTATTAGTTCCCTTTTCCTTTTAGGAGAATCCCAGGCTCCCTGCTCTGATAGGTGAGGCCCTTCAGAGATTGGCCTGACCACTGCTGGCCTCCCTTCCTGCTGCTCCTTTCCTTGGTTAGCTCCTGGCCCTCTGGCCAGATGGCCCTGTCCTCTAACCTTTCATTGCCTGCTCATCGTCAAAAGCCTCCTTCAAACGCTGCTGCCCCAGAAGCTTTTGCACTCAGCCAGCCCTGCTACACAGCTCCTGTACTTTAACACATCACTGACTCCTTCTTAAGCCCTGAAACCCCTGGGATGGGAGAATTTTGCAGTTAAATAACTCAAAGCCTTATGAGAAACACAGAATGGGAGACTCTGAGGTCACAGATATACAAAATTCCTTATTTTTACTTTTAAACTTTCTTTTTGTGAGTATTAAGTCAGTGTAATCCCTTAGACATGTTTCAGAATCTGCCTCCACTGCAATTTCAATGATAGGCTTGTGTATGCATTTATTTTATTGCTGTTTAGATGTATGCCAAGAGGTATTCTGCTTGTCTTGCCAATTTTATGACCAGAAGCTGGTGACTCTTGTCTGCCACTTGCCCCTTGTCCCAAAAACCTACTTAAATGCATGCCTTAACTCTCTTCCTTCTCACCAATAGGGGAATGCAATTATAATGCCAAGGTTTTCTGTTCCTTGTTCTTTCCTCCAGCATGCACTGTAAATACCTTTACTCCTGCCCTGACATTTGGGCTACGAGCTACCATTTTTTTCCCCCTAGCTACCTTTTTTTTCTAATTAAAGTCATGTGTTGCTTTGGATAAATGTTTTGTTGGATGATTTCACCAGTCCAGGTGTGTAGTATGCCTACTGTACACCTAGGCTGTTTATTAATAGTATAGCCTGTTGCCTATATATATATATATATATGTATGTGTGTGTGTGTGTGTGTGTGTGTGTGTGTATGTATGCACACATGGAGTGTATTTACATAAGAAACCTAGATGGTCTAGCCTACTACACACCTAGGCTGTAGAGTATAGCCTATTGCTCCTAGGCTACAAACCTGTTCAACATGTTACTGTACTAAATATTGTAGGCTATTGTAACACTATAGTAAGTATTTCTGTATCTAAACATAGAAAGCGTATAGTGAAATTACATATTAAAATCTTATGAGACCACTGTTGCATATGCGGTCCATTGTTGACCGAAACATCGTTATTCACTGCATGACTACATATCCAAAGGAGTGACATGTGATGCTCTGCTTGCCAAGAAGGTGTGTGGAAGCAAATATACAAACACCCAGAATTTAGCACAAAGAGAATACATGACTAGGATGCAATTTCCTTGTCTTAACTGGGGACAAGATGGAGAAATGCTGATTGAATTATGAGGAAGTTAGATATAAGAATCTATTTTCCTCCCCATGAGGTGTTTGCTCTTTGAGAACAGGGCTATAATTAATCCAGCTCTGTATCTCCAGTGCAGCCATTATAGTTTCTCTAATACAAGTTTGCCCAGGGCTGGTCGTAGAGGCTCATGCCTATAATCCCAGCACTTTTGGAGACCAAGGCAAGCGGATCACCTGAGGTCAGGAGTTTGAGATCAGCCTGACTAACATGGTGAAACCCCATCTCTACTAAAAATATAAAACTAGCTGGGTGTGGTGGCACATGCCTGTAATCCCATCTACTCGGGAGGCTTGGGAGACAGAATTGCTTGAACCTGAGAGGCGGAGCTTGCAGTGAGCCGAGATTGCGCCGTTAGACTCCAGCCTGGGCAACAAGAGTGAAACTTCGTCTCTCTCTCTCTCTTTTTTTAAACTTTGTCTCAAAAAAGAGAAAGTTTGCCCAATGGATGAATGAATAGGTAAAGATGGAGTAAGGATGATCAAAGTCCAGGATAAACTTAGACTTAAAGACAATCATAAAAACTGTAGTAAGGTGGCTCACACCTGTAATCCCAGAACTTTGGGAGGCCAAGGTGGGTGGATCATCTGAGGTCAGGAGTTTGAGACCAGCCTGGCCAACATGGCAAATCCTTGTCTCTACTAAAAATACAAAAATTAGCTGGTTGTGGTGGTGGGCGCCTGTAATCCCAGCTACGGGGGAAGTTGAGATAAGGAGAATCTCTTGAACCCCAGAAGGCAGAGGTTGCAGTGAGCTGAGATCACGCCATTGCACTCCAGCCTGGGCAGTAAGAGTGAAACTCTGTCGCAAAAAAATTAAAAAATGAAAACAAATTTTAAAAAATAACTGTAGTAAGAACTGTTTTTATTTGGTTCAGAGCAGGAGAACTGCAAATGTGCAAGCCTATTGTTTGGGGTAGGTGGTGTAATTAATGTTTATGGGTGACAAAGAGAAAGCACAACTGTTTTTTAACTTTATTTACCTATCAAGGTTAATGATTTGCAGAATGAGAAAAACCTGGAGATCAGGAAATTGAAACTCAAGATATGGGAAAGGAATGGCAAAAAAAAAAAACAAAAAAAACCCAAAAAACAAACAACAATATAAAACAAAACACCTAATTGTTTTGAATAGTTTCATATCCTGGTTCAGGCAAATTGCATGTAAATGAGACTGGCATGCCTGTCAGTCTTCTAAGGAATTATGGGAAACAGGAAAGAAGAGAGGAAAATACTGTCCCAATTGTCAAAAAAGAAAGAAGATGGAATCTAGAAACCCTACAACTAATTGTTAAATGAAAGTTTTCTGAACTCTCAGTCCAGTGAGTAGAAATTCATCAGAAGCCAACAGCAGTTCACTGTAAATCATACCCTTTCTTTATTTCTCTCTCTTTCTCTTTTTTTTTTTTTTTTTTTTTGAGATGGAGTTACACTCTTGTTGCCCAGGCTGGAGTTCAATGGTGCGATCTTGGTTATCCACCTCCTGGGTTCAAGTGATTCTCCTGCCTCACTGTGGGCTCTCCTCCAGCCTGCCACGGGCTTGCGCCTGAGTTCCCATGGATTTCTGGGACAGGGGGAGGCTGATGGCTTTGCTCACTGTGCATCTCTTGTCCCTGCAACTGTCTTCTTTGGCCATCTCTAGAAACACTGGGTCTCCTTGGCTCTCCTGGCCTTTGTTACTGCTTGCCTATCTGTTCTTGGACCCATCGATTCCTGAACCTGAGAGAGAACAGTGGGTGTCAGGGCAGGGAGGACTTGCTTGAGATGCCAGGAGTCTTAGCTGAGCAGCATTGCTCCTCCCAGGGCAGGGAGATGCCAGGGGCCATGACAGGATCAGGTTCCATGGCAGCAGAGGATCAAAGACCAGAAGCATGGACCAAGCTGAAGTCTGGAGAAGACACTGGCTCTGAACTCCAGGGAGATCAGAAAAAGTACCAAGTCTGGAGGGGTTTGCCGGTGAGAGGCTGTGGGGCAGGCTGTAGAGCCAAGAGTTGGGAGTCTAGTAAAGATGGGACCAGAGGAAGAAGGGTGGGAGACGACAGGATCGTAGGGATGGCCTGGGCTATCTTTATGGGCTGAATGGGTAGGATACATGGATGGGGTCGGGGGTTGCACTACAGGGCCAATAGGGGGACAGAATTCTGCAGGGAGACAGTGCTGCTGACTAAGGGACAGCAGGGCCTTGGTTTGTGTTAATGTGTGTGAATGACAGTAATGGAAAACAGCTGGATTTTAATTACTCCTCCACAGTCAGACAAGTGAAATGTGATCACCCTGGGGCATAGAGGCAGTGCCTGGTGCACATAAGCCTTGAAGTCAGAGTGACTCAGGTTTAAATCCTGGCTCTGCCACTCATCAACCAGGTATCCTCGGGCATTTAACTCCTTAAGTCTCTGTGTCCTCTGCAGTCTAAAGGGGACAATAATACAAACTCTCATGTGGTAGGGAGGAGTAACTGGCTCTCGGGTGCCCCGTGGGAAACATGTGCCCGGCAAAGGAAGTTAGAACAGGCTTTTTTTCCCTTCCTTTGTCTTCATGTTTTCCTTTCTTCTTTTTCTCTTATTTTTTCAACTGTGATAGGCTGGCAGAAGCTGGCACCGTGCCCTGTTTCTCAGCAGGGTCGATGCAAACACTCCTGTAGAAAAACCTGACAAAGAGGGGGAGGCTGGAGTCAGTAGCTCCATGGCAGGCAGGTCAGTGCCACTAGCGTTGTCCTTCCAGGGCCATCTCTTTCCAGGGTTGAATATCATATCCCCTGTCCAAGGATGGAATGCAGTCTCCAGCAACGTCGTGGTTGTAGCTAATAACTCTGTCCCTCAGAAAAACCACCTGTAGCTCCAGCAGAGTTAGTTTCCGTGAGATTTGCTTGTCTTTTCTATTCCCATGCCAGTGCGTCTTCAGACTCTCTTCCTTATGAAGCAACTATGCAGACCAACTTCCCCGTCCTTCCTGTGTTCCCTTTCTTCTCAGAATATTCTTGCTCAGAAGACAGGCAGTGATCTGATCTGCCCGCCTCCATTCACAAACATCCAGGGTTTATATTTTTAGGAAGGTGCTGCAAAAATATATACCCCTTTTCAAAATAAATAAACACTCCTTTTAAACGATGAAGAAACAAAACCTTAAATCAAAAGGTACACTTAAGGGTTGTCATCCGGCCAGCATGAGGGAACATGCCGCCACAGCACAGATCTGCACTGCGTTAATGACAGAAAGCTTCCTTCTCATCTTACACAAGCCTTCAGGTCTTCCATTTGGGGGCGATGTAGAGCAGAGATTACTTGCACATGAAGACATAAAATTTCCCCCGTCCCAAATAATCAGGACTTGAAAAGATATTTAGAAAAGGAAAGAGAGAAGCTGATTGGATTTCAGGCCATTTGGGAGTTCCTGGAGCCAAAACTGTAGCCATGGTCTAACTCTGGGGAGCCCTCACAAATCAGTGAGCCTCACCCTCGGCGTCTGAGGATGAGTTTGGGCTGGGCTAAGGGTGGGACCTGAATTAGCTGAACACTAGTTGACGGGTGTATGTACATTGTGTGTGCCAGTGTTTGACCACCTTCTCTGTAAGTCATACCTTCTTTATAAGCCATAGGTTTGACCTTTGATATATCACTTGTGGCTGGACGCATTCACTCCTGTATTGCCCTTTTTCCTCTGACTTTACAATGCAGGGGGCATAACTTTCTTACCAATCTGTCTCCTCAATTATTGAAAATGCACCACTTGGCTGGGTGCGGTTGCTCATGCCTGTAATCCTAGCACTTTGGGAGGCCGAGGTGGGAAGTTTGCTTGAGCCCAGCAGTTTGAGACCAGCCTAGGCAATATAGGGAGACCCCGTCTCTACAAACAAAATAATTAGCCAGACAGGATGGTTTGTGCCCATAGTCCCATCTACTTTGGAGGATGAGGTGGGAGGATCACTTGAGCCCAGGAGGTAGAGGCTACAGTGAGCCATGATCACACCATTGCGCTCCAGCATGAGTGACAGAGCAAGATCTTGTATCAAAAGAAAAAAAAAAAAAAACGAGAAAAAGAAAAAGAAAAAAGACAAAGAATTTCTTTAGAGAAGGAGCCCAAGGGGTGTGACCACCCGCTCTGCTCCTGCAGGTATGCCCCATCTCCTCGTGAGCTCAGGCCCTTTCTGCCCTTCCTTGCTTACTCTGAGATACACTCGTGTCCTTCCAACAGAGTCCCTCTGATTTGTTGAGCTAGTTGGAAGGGTTTCTGTTCTTTTCTCCCTGAAAAAGACCCTCACATTTCATAGGAATAAAATGACAGCATTTGTCTGTAGGAAGGAGGGAGCTTGAGCAAAGAGCATTGCTTCCTGAGCCCTAGACAGAAGGTACGTGCCTATGGATAGGAAGGGGAAGTCGGCTTCACTGAGGCAACACTAGGAAGACGTTTTAAATAGGGATTTAAGTAGGCATTAGGATGGGAGGAGGAGCCATTTGCTAATTCAAAGTTGAATAATTGTTCTTTTGTTCCATGATCAGAAAATGTGGTTGTACCCTTTCAAAACAGGACTTCACCATCATTGTAAATGCCTTTGATTTTATTATCATGTTTACTATGTCTTTATTTGGCAGAAAGAAAGCACAGCCCACTGGTGACATTAATATTCACATGTACAAAGGGAAACATGAATAAGTATTTGGCTGTAGCAAGGAAGAACACACAATAAGGATGAGAGAAATGTGAGTGAATTATTCTGCCAGTGACTCAGAAATTCTGCTGCCGTAAATGAATCGCTTGTAGAGGCCAAGCAAGTGTTAACGTAGGAGACATCATCCCAAACAGAGGGACAGATCTGACATTCTGTAATAGCTCTTTTTGTCATTTATGGTCCAAAACAGATGAGCGCTGGAACATGTAATTTTATTGCTGAAATCAATAAAGTCTGGCCTCAAGCCAGTGCTTAGAATAGCTGTTGCAATCGCCTGGCAGATGGAGAGATTGCTGTTGCAGGCCTCCTGGCTCACCCTTCTTCTGTTGGCCCAGATTCAAACCCAGCCCCAAACCCACCCCTCTCCACCCTAGCCCATGGCAGGCATCCCTCCCTTCCTCATGTTTACTGAGGGGCTTCCCCAGTGCAGGCCCAACACCTCAACACTTAACTGTGATGTACCTTGGTTTCTCTCTTTCTCAAAAACCAAACCAAATCTAACAAAACATTATTTTTCAAAGCTCTTCAGCATGGGCTGAGTCATAAAGGTCACTGGTCATTTCGGGACTTTTCTCTCCCATGTGGGAAAAGGATTTCATGCTAGACTATCAAGTGATGCCTGTCATGCACCATACTGTGGGGCCCAGGAGTCTCCCAGCACTCTGGGGCACTGGTCAGAGCGCTGACCTGAGAGGCTGAGGTTTAGGGTTCTTACTGTGGTTCTGTCACTGATGGGCTACGCAAGCCATAACAAGACCCTGTAATTCTCTAGGCCTGGTTTCTCCATCTGTATTGGACTAGTATTCAGCAGGAATCAGGCTTTCAAACCGTTCTGCAGAGATGCTTCAGGGCATCTGCAAACTCTTGGGTCACATTTTATTGAAAAAGTAAAGCATCTTTGATAAAAGACAGCAAGAATAATCAAATAGATTGTATTTCAATTTTATCTGTTAAAATACATGAGCACATTTATTGTGAGTTTATTCTGTGGTCTTGGACAAAAATTATCTGGATATCTCTTATATATATATTTAAATCTTTTATAGGCGTGTATTGACCTGGAAGGTTGCCTCTGGTCTTGTCTTAAATTCAGGGTAGTGCATATGCATTACCATGGTACCTGGGGCCAAACCAGATTAAAGGCCATGCCAAGCTCACATGCATCTGCTTGGTACACACTCTCATTACAGAGCAGTTCTCATTTGTGCAATAACTAATAAAGGCCAAACATATTGCAATGTGAAAGTATCATGTTATAGATCACTTAAGCAATTATTGTATTTTTTTCTGGGTGATTTATTGTTAGATATTTGCATGCATACACACATATGTGTTTTTATACAAATATATTATCTGTGTGTGTGTGTGTGTGTGCATATGTGTGTGTGCATATAATATAATCTCTCAAGTTTAAATGAGTTTTATCAATATGTCCCCTGAGGTTGACAGAGACTTTTTTTTTGTTTTTGTTTTTGTTTTTTTGAGATGGAGTTTCGCTCTTGTTACCCAGGCTGGAGTGCAATAGCGCGATCTCGGCTCACCGCAACCTCCGCCTCCTGGGTTCAGGCAATTCTCCTGCCTCAGCCTCCTGAGTAGCTGGGATTACAGGCACGCGCCACCATGCCCAGCTAATTTTTTGTATTTTTAGTAGAGACGGGGTTTCACCATGTTGACCAGGATGGTATCGATCTCTTGACCCCGTGATCCACCCGCCTCAGCCTCCCAAAGTGCTGGGATTACAGGCTTGAGCCACCACGCCCGGCCTTAACAGAGACTTTTAAAAAATGTGGGAACCAGAAAGAACTACTTATCTGTGTGGTAAGCTTTTCCTGACACTGAGTAGCCGATAAACAATAGCAACAACTTAATGTGTTACTAAAGATGATACAAAATTTAACTGTCACCTAATGTCAATATTTCTTTTTTATTTCTAATTGACAAATTATAATTTCTGGAGTATCATGTGATGTTTCGATATGCATTTATAATGTAGAATGGTTAAACCAGGCTAATTAACAATTTCATCATCTATATTTTTTTAAATAGTAAAGTTTCATTTTCAAGAGACTCTCTTATTTATCTCTTATTTATGCTTTTTCGGGTTATAATTGGCAAACTTTATAAATTTCAACTAAAATGAATTTATATTAATACAGTTTTTATCTATTTTATAAATACTGGGATCCATGACAAAATTTAATTTGAAAAAAGAGATGATGCTACTGAAAATGTTTGCAGTCCTCTGGGTAGATGCTGTTTCATCTGGGGCCGCCCTTGTGAAAGGGGGATAGCTATTTGCTGTGATTTAGGGCCACCAGAGGAATCCTTGCTATTGATGTGGTTTACTTTACCAAGAGGTAAAGTCTTTCTTTCCTCAATGAAGTTGGACAGTTACCATGTCATGCTTCTGGGAGAAATGCCTAGAGATGTAGAAATTCACATTGAAGTGGGAAAGACTGATGGAACCTCCCCAGAGAGTAGGTTTTGGCCTCAGTGGCAGGCTCTGGGCATATAAATGGGATGAAAATGAGGAATTTCAAGGACAATAGAAACAGGAATTTGTTGATTTCTTCAATGGTTTTGACAATACAATTTTTGTTCTGACTGTAAGGAAAAATAATATTCTGGCAATTGGGGTGGGGTGGAGGGTTCAGTGTCTGTAGATTACCAACTGTGAAATCGCCATGCTAGGAGACAGTCTCGCATTGTGATCTCTCAGTCTTCACAACAACTTTGCAAGGTGGTTCGTCTTATTTAGAAATTAAAGATAGGGAAATTGAGACATTGAGATATTAAATTATTTACTCAAAGCAGTATGGCTAGTAAAAGGCAAATTGATATTGAAACTCTGGTCTTTCCTTCACAGTCACACTTGTGGGGAGGACAGAGCCTATAGCCTTTCTTCCTTTTGCTACAAGGAACGGGGGATAGTGCTTGCCATGGCGTGCAAGGTTTGTGTGCTCAGCCAAGAGAGAAGGCTACCAGGTGAAACTGGAGGTCAGCAGGTGTGACCTAGAAGACTGGACTCTTTAGTACGTAGGTTTGGCCTTTGCAGAGTATTCTAGTGCAGTCTGAGCTGAGTCATGTCCCTTGTTTTAGCCTGTGTAGATTAAGTTCCTAGCAAGGAGGAAATGAAGGAAAGCAGGATTAATCTACAACTCTGAATACATAGACATGAAATGAGCACATGCTGTTGGAAAAAATAAAAATGACGCTCAAAGATTTGCTTGACACAGAATTGCCACAAACCTTCAATGGATTAAAAAACAAAAACAGGACATCTTAGCGCGGTTGTAGTGTTCGCCGTTGCTCTCCAATCTTCGCAATGCCGCCCAAGGATGACAAAAAGAAGAAAGATGCCGGAAATTCGGCCAAGAAAGACAAAGACCCAGTGAACCAATCCGGGGGCAAGGCCAAAAAGAAGAAGTGGTCCAAAGGCAAAGTTCGGGACAAGCTCAATAACTGAGTCTTGTTTGACAAAGCTACCTATGACAAACTCTGTCAGGAAGTTCCCAACTATAAACTTATAACTCCAGCTGTGGTCTCTGAGAGATTGAAGATTTGAGGCTCCCTTGCCAGGGCAGCCCTTCAGGAGCTCCTTAGTACAGGACTTATCAAACTGGTTTCAAAGCACAGAGCTCAAGTAATTTACACCAGAAATACCAAGGGTGGAGATGCTTCAGCTGCTGGTGAAGACGCATGAACAGGTCCAACCAACTGTACATTTGGAAAAATAAAACTTTATTAAATCAAAAAAACAAAAACACAATGTCTGTGAAGTGCAGTAAGGTGAAGCACAGGAAGATGAGGCATGCCTGCCCTGGATTCACAGATAGGGCCATTAAAGAGATGACAAAGTTAAAATAAGGTCATTAAGACGGGTCTTAATCCTGTTGACTGGTGTCCTAATCAGAAAAGCGGATTGGGACACAGACAGACTAAAGGAAGACGACGTGAAGACACACAGGGAGAATACGGCCACCTACAAGCCAAGGAGAGAAGCACCCAAGGAGAAGGAACCAGCCCTGCCAGCACTTTGATCTGAACATGTAGCCTCTGAAACAACAATGAAGTATGTTTCCATTGTTGAGGCCACCCAGTCTGTGTACCCGTGTTACGGCAGCCCTAGCCGAGTAATGCACAGCCTAATGGAACTGATCTGAGAGCTGTGCCTCAGTCTGAGGTTCCTCTTGCTCAGCCCTCCTTTATTCTACCTCTCCCATCACAGGTGGCCAACGTACATTCTGATCCAAAGGCTCTCTTCACTTCCTCTGCGTTTCCTGACACCTGCTCCTTCTCCCTCCCAGGTGTTTCCCCCCAAAATCTCTTGTATGCTAATCTCTTTTGGCATCTACATCTCAGAGGACCCAAACTAACACAAATATGAAGAAACAATTATACTTGGAGATGCAATTTATTTCTGAGATTATTAAAAAATAAATTCTAATACTAGGTGACAGAGTTCTTTAGAAGTAAGCCCAAATTTATTTTGGATTTATTTTCCACTTGCCAGTATAGACGGGTGACGTTGTGTTCCTTGCTCTGCCCCTCCGGGCCCTCTACAGCTGTCCTGGGGCTGAACGGGAGAAGAGGAAATGCCACCTCTGTTGGTGGAATTATAGCCTGAGCTGGAAAGGACCTCAGAGATGGTCACTTAGGACCACCGCCTTACGTCATACATGGGGAGACTGAACCCCCAAATAGGTGTCCAGGTGACTCACCCAGGGTCACAGAGCCAACAAGTGCTCTTACCGGCAATCCAGGGATGCAGTTCTTAGAAGGATATCGAAACCTTAATTGAAAGAATGTGATAATGTGTTTGGATAACCTGTGAGTGACTAGTCACCTCTTTTGGTTATCTCTGGCTCCTGTTAATGAAATAATGGATATCTGGTCACATACATGAGTTGGAAAGATGCCTTTCACCTTTCACCAATGTCTGGGGCTATTTCTAGGTGCTGCAAACCCTTGATGGCATGAGAATAGGCTGAAACTTTTTAGCAGCCGCCACAGAGGGTAAAGCCTGGCTCAGTAACTGAAGCCAGAACACATCCTTGCAGGAGAGCAAGGGCTGCCTTGGGCTGGCAGCAGACTGCTGGGGGCTGTCTCTTCATCCATCTGTCCCCAGCAGGTCTCATGTGTCCTCCCCAGCAAGTTGGCTGGACAGAGCCTCATCAGCTTGCCATGGAGCTGCGTGAATGGGGGGCTGGCCATAATGGTAGAGGCTTAGCCTGAGTCCAAGGACTGCCACTATTCTTTCTATTCTAAATAATTTGTTAGTCAACAGCTGTGCAATTAATATGGTAGATCTTAATTGTTAGTGAAATGGGGCTTCCTCTGCCTTCTCCACACCTCACAGGATCAGGAGGCCAATGTAGAGCTGAGTCATAAGATAAGAAAATGTCACAACTCCTGGCTTAAAAGGGGCCTTGGGGCCCAGACAGTTTCTTCTGAAACATCAACAATTTTGTAGATAGTGACGGGGTGGAACCTGTCTCCCAAAGGGGGTAGTCTAGCCATTGTCACAAAAGTTATAACAACTTATGAGTTATAAAAATAGGCAGCTGACCTGCAGGCTGTAGTTTGTCACTTCAGTTTTTTTTTTTAAAAGTATTACATCAAAATATTATTCATCTTGTGGCTGAGGTTTTGATGCCCTCTTAAATTCCGCACCTGAGGCAAGAGCCTCTCTTGACCCACCCTAGCCCCAGCTCCAAGACACCTATTGCTTTCCACCCAGCACTGGTGCTCCTCCCTGGTCCCAGTACACCAAGTACACCAAGTTGTCTTTGAAAACTATCCCTTTATCTATTTCCTTAGTTATGTGGCTTCTTTGGGAGCAACCCCACTCCCGTTCCCTGATTGGCTTATCTGTTCCAAAATATCCCTTCCCTAACAGGATGGCTGATTCAAGGGCTGAGCAATGAAGCTGGTCCAAGAAGAGTCAACTTGAGACGCAAGCTGTGAATGCTGGGCCACAGACGCCTTCTCCACCCTGGGTTTGTGGTGTGAGGATATATGGCTGGGAATTGCTGAGACCACAAGGAGTAAGCTTCAAGATTCAGGCCACCTCCTGGCCACTGCCAAAAAGGTAGAATTCGGGGAAGCATGCAGGTTTTGTAAGGCCTTTGGCTTATACAATTTTGGTTGTCTCTCTAAAAAATAACAGCAGCAATAAAACACACAGAATTACACATACAAAATTAGGTATAAATGTGAATATTTGATTAGAATGAGAAAAGAGGTCATAAACAAATTGCAAATTAGAAAGAGCTGAAAAATAACACAAAAATCACAATATTTAGGAAAATGGCACATTATTAATACCTGACACACCTCTTTTCCCGTGTTTTTGGCTACGTATTATTCGCTTACATTCTTACATGACAATGATTTTGTAATGTTGTTTTTAAAAGAGAGGATAAAAAGATAGTCTTTCCTTTGGTTTGAATGATTGAACATTTTTTGTCATTTAGACTTTAGAAAACTCTCAGCATCATAACTTATGATAATTCCATGTAACATTTTTAGGATTGCTGTCAAATAAGGGAAGTGTAGACTTCATGACTTTCATGGTAAATCTACTTATCTCATTCTCATTTCATGATTTCCCCCAGGTAAACTATATATTAGATGATACCTCCATGCCTCTTAAGGTCTATATGAGATTTTGGCTCAAATTCCTGTTCTAGGTCATGTAAAAAATACCCTCCACAAGATTTCTGTAATTCCTAGGAAGGGTCTTCTATTCTCATGATTGTTTTTTGGAGCATCTACTCACTCTATTTCAAGGGACAGTATTTTCAGTCTTCCCTCTTATCCTCCATTATGAGTCCAGACAGTTGAGTGGGAATGACCTCTGAAATTCAGGGTGGGAGCACATGTCCCATACCCAAGACCAGGGATATATTGCATCCCCCCGCTGGTTACCACGGTTGGTTCTAGAATGGCCATGAGATTCAGTTAGAGTCCAGGATAGTCAATTCATCTTTTATTGAAATTTTTGGAGAAGAGACACTTGCTCTCTCCTGAGAATATGTGAGGTCTGATAAAGTATAAAAAGTGTTTAAGGGACTATGAGAGCTGGTTTGGAGAGAAGAAAATTGGGCTACATTTAGCTGCCTTTGTAATGTTTGTGGACAAGGAATTTATGTCCCATTATTAGGTTGACAGCTGTCAAGGTTAGCACCAAAGGAAATAGAGGAGAACTAAGGAAGATGCATGAAAAATGGAATTTGATTCTCTTAGAAAGGGGACGCATCTGGTTTCTTGGTCTTTAAGAGTAAATTATAGGGGCTGGGCGTGGCGGCTCATGCCTATAATCCCAGCACTTTGGGAGGCTGAAGCAGGTGGATCACAAGGTCAAGAGATCGAGACCATCCTGGTCAACATGGTGAAATCTCGTCTCTACTAAAAACACAAAAATTAGCTGGGCATGGTGGTGCGCGCCTGTGGTCCCAGCTACTCGGGTAGCTTAGGCAGGAGAATCACTTGAACCAGGAGGCGGAGGTTGCGGTGAGCCGAGATCGCACCATTGCACTCCAGCCTGGATAACAAGAGTGAAACTCTGTCTCAAAAAAAAAAAAAAAAAAAAAAAAAGAGTAAATTATAGGTCTAGTCAAGGGTAAAACAGCTAGGTCTCCCTATAATAAAAAAGACTTAGAAACATTAACCAATGGTCCATCTACTTGAAGTCACATTTAATGCATAAAATATTTGAGTTAGGAAGATTCTTCTTAAAAGGCAAGGTTCTTCTTAAAAGGCAAGGTTTTAAAATACCAGGGTCTCATTAGCAAAAAAAATACATTTTATATTCAATGGGTGTTTGACTTATGATTTTTATAGATTCTGCTTCTTAAACCTTTATGAAACCTTTATGAAATCCCCATCTATGTATAGACATCATGAAAAGAGAGACTTGACCATTCAGCCTTATGAGCTCTCTTGGTACTTGTATGTTCCAATCATGATAACCCTTTGCTCAGTCTCTGTCAGAGTGTATTAATAGATCTATTTCCTAAATAGACTGAACGACTTCAAAAGGTCTTGCTTATATTGCATTTCTTCCAACAATGCCTGGCATATAATGGGCACTCAAAGTAAGCTAGACAGACTTCTGTTTGGAATCTCAGTTCTTTCACTGACTGACTGGATGTCTTTGGAAAAATTATTTTACTCTTTATGAAAGCTTGTTGCAGAGTATGTGCTCTTCCCTCTGAATGAATAATGCTAAGGAAAAGAATGGTATTCCCCAGCAAACTGTTGAGGACAGGTATGGCAAGAATTCATGACTTTTGAACTCTTGGCCCAAGAATCTTATGTGTCAATTTGTCTTATGTCAAGAGGAAGCCATTTCTGGAACCAATTTTCATCTCCCAAACCCAGTTTTTTTCATGTTTGACAGAAAAGCTGTAACACATAGCAACTCCTAGCCATGGGGTATAAAACTCTACACAGGAGGAACCATGTGGCTGGGCTGTATGCACAGCTGATTAAATATTTGAGTAACTTACTTTACAATACAATTTCACTAAGTGTCTACCTATTACACCAAACTTATCGGCAGTTAGATGGCTCAGAAATAGCCTCAGAATGCAAAGGCACATCCTTCATGGCTTAAAATAGAAAAATCACTAATGCTCTCCTGGATGTCGTAAGTAGACTAGTTGAGACATATGCCACTTTTAATGACTCAGTCAGAGACAAGTCTGTGTCAGTGGAACTCCTCAGAGGTTTCCCAAACGTCACCACATGACAAGCAGTTGTAAAACATGATTTAGAACATGTGCTCTGGTGGTCAAACGCCATAAATGTAGCCACATTTGGGGTTTACATTCATCTTAAGCTCCTGGAGAGCAATCACTTCTTTTTGAAGTGCCCAGGGCTACCTGACTTCCTCTGACATCAATGAATTAGGCAGACTTTCTTCTAAACACATTTTATAAAAAGAAACCAATGAGTTAGAATTTTCCACTCACATGAAGCATATTGGATCATGACCCAAATTTTTTTTAAGTAAAAGGGAGCATAATGGCATAGGAAAAAAAAAATATGTCCTTCTTACCGAGTGGTAAAGAATGTTTTTAGTAACTTTTGTTTTAGTTTTACATATGAGATGTATTGTGATGCAATACTTACTGTGGATCACAGTAAGAACAAAAATAAAAAGCTACTGGGTTTGAGAACTCCTCTGTTTTTAAGAAGCCTTTGCTATATGTGTCTTCATCAATTGTCATAAATATTTCAGTGAAAATTAAATACGGTTCATGGCTCATTTTGGTAATAACACTGACTATTTGTTGGATACTTATTTCATCCCTGATGGGGTGGAAGAGGCTTCACATAGTTTGTTTCAAGGTAAGCTTTAATATCCCTATTTTAGCACCAGGGAATCTAAAGTTTAAAACTGTTCATCGGTATGTTCATCATCATACCAAATATGATGCAAATATCTAACTCTAGACCTAACTGTCTT
Organism: Saimiri boliviensis; assembly: GCF_048565385.1. Classification (NCBI taxonomy): domain Eukaryota; kingdom Metazoa; phylum Chordata; class Mammalia; order Primates; family Cebidae; genus Saimiri; species Saimiri boliviensis. Next base: position 89,751,051 of record NC_133450.1, on the reverse strand, counting down.
TTCCAAGCATTTTGCTAGCAAAGTAAAAGCACAGCATTTTAACAAAAGAATAGTTAAGGTGCTCTTGGAAATCTGTTGATTTAGGTTTGCAAGAGATTTGAGCCCTTTGAGCGTGGTTGTTTGGAAATTTGTCCTACATACACAAAGATCTGGATCTTCTGGAAGAAAACTAGGAAAGACAGATGTAAAAGAATAGATATGCCACTGCCCAGAAACGAACTCAAATGATCTAAGGAAGACAAAAATAGCAGACCATCTGCACCAGCTCTCAAACCAGAGAAAAGTGTCCTCTGTTTTACAGGCTTAGAGGAAATTCTGTTAAATATACTCACCAAGGGCCAATCGATAGCTCTATTTTCTGAGAAAGTAATACCAAGTCATGGAAAACCTAAGCCAAATACCGCTCCCTGGCTTATACATTTCATAAAGAGCTGGTAAACTCCTGAGTGCAGTGGGTCACACCTGTAGTCCCAGCTACTCAGGAGGCTGAGGTGGGAGGATTGCTGAAGGCCAGGAGTTTAAGGCCAGCCTGGGCAATGTAGCAAGACCATGCATGTCTCAAAAAAAAAAAAAAAAAAAATTAAGAGAATTAAAGGGTTGATAACTTGCCATCTCCAACTGTAGTCTCCTCTCTTCCTCCTCCTCCTAGAACTCCTTCACCCGATGGTTATCAGCAAATGCAACAGGATAGCAGAGTAGGTTTACCCTTCCTGGACATGCTGGTCCTCTTCATAGCTCTATCAGGGAGAAGGGGTGTAGGGATCAGCGTAGGGGGACAGGGAAGGGAAGCTGACCCTACAGGATGTGTTTCCCAGGCTTCCACGTCTGCTGGTTGCTACAGATGGGTCAGTGTGCATCTCCAGCAGCAGCTGTATTTCCTCTGTGGCTCCAGCTCCTGTGGCACAGGTCCCCCCACAGTTCTGATTTCTCCAGTTTGTCCGTGGTCTAGGGAGAATAGTGGTTGTCTGCTGTTGCTAATCTGAGTTGCCTCCTCTCACCCTATTGGCTGCTTGCTTTCCCAACACCTAAGTAATTTGTCCCTTGCAGTAAGGTCTCTTGATTTTAAATACTCAGAGTCATTTCTATTTTCCTGGTTAGACCCTGGTTCATACAGTGAGGTGGTGGGACACCTGCCCAGAGCCATTTTCTGAATCCCAGTTAGGTGCAGCTGAACACCTTCCTACGTGTTTACCTGAAGACAGATACCTATGGTGCAGTGCAAGGGTAACAATCAATACAGTGAGAAGCTCCTGACAGGCAGGTGTGATGTAGAATAAAGGCTCTGGATCTTGAGTGCTGTGTTTCTACAGGCAGCATCATGACTCCTTTCCAGGTCTGACTCTGTGCAGTGAGCTCAGGCTCTGCCTAGCGCACAGGGCTAGCTGCAGCTCACTAAAATGTGGAAGGAAGAAAAACCTCTACCACCGCTCAGCATATTCAAAAATTCCTGTCCAGTGACTGTAGGCCAAATAAAGAGTCTTGTCTTGCTGTGACTCTCAGAAAGATAAGCACAAAGACTCAGGGCAGCCAGGGGTTTCCACCCCAAGTGTTATTTTTCACCTGGCCTTTGGCGGTTTGTCTCCATTTTATAGCAAATGAAATATATCCTGAAATAAAATTCATAGATAACAAAACCTACACGCACATACAACTTTTTAAAAATCAATATTATACCACAACTATAACGTAATGGAGAAATAAGATAAAGGTAATAATGATAACGTTTAACCCAACATTTATATGATAAGGTATGATTTCACTAGAAGACATGATGAATTGGTCAGATGGTTGCAGCTGTGCATAATAAATAAGCTAGGCTTTAAACAAACAAAAAAGGTTGAGAAAGATGGAACATCACTGGTACTCAGGCAGGACACCAAAGTGAAAACTAGTGTTAACATGAGTAATAAGCAGAGTTATTTTATGCATCATACAAGAAAGTGAGAAGTGCTTAATTGATGGAGAGATAACACACCAAGATAAAGTACATACTGATATAGTGGAGAAAATGAGAAAGCATGACATATTCTCACTAATGAGCTGGGACTGATTTATAAGTGGAGTGTCCATTATTGCCTCTATTATGGTATAGACTAAGGAACAACAAAATTTTATGAAACACACACTTCCTATGTTGAAATACACAGATATATATATTTTAGTATGTTATGCAGAATTAGGGATGGGCTAGAAAAGAACAATCACTCAGAAGGCCATGGAGTGGACATCAGGCATTGTTAGTAGAATAAGATGCAAAAACGACAGGCGATCCTTAAATAAATGTCTGATTTCAATGCTAGATTTCTTATCATTGTTCTAAAACTTGGAAATAAGTGACAGCAAAAATTTAGAGATAAAAAGCTTTCTTTTTAGAGACAGAGAGACTGTCCCGGACTGGAGGACAGTGGTGCAACCTTGGCTCACTACAACCTCTGTCTCCCAGGTTCAAGTAATTCTCATGCCTCAGCCCCAGAGTAGCTGGGATTACAGGCGTGCACCACCGCACCTGGCTAATTTTTGTATTTTTAGTAGAGATGGGGTTTCGCCATGTTGGTAAGGCTGGTCTTGAACTCCTAGCCTCATGTGATCCACTCGCCTCGGCCTCCCAAAGTGCTGGGATTACAGGTGTGAGCCACGGAAGCCAGCCAAAAAAGCTTTTATCAATGAAATGCAGTAAGATTCTTACACTTAATGTATGTCTGTACTTTAATAATATCTGGATCTAAATCTGCTCAAAATATTTGCTAAAAGAGTCTCAAATATTTGCTACATTTTTACATGGGACAGTTACAAGTGCAGACTAACACAGGTGTGTGCAGCCCAAAGTACGTAGCATGATTCAACTCTTCATACGTTTTCAAACAAAGAACCTACTTGCCTAGATTTGCATAGCAGTTACATTCTTGGAAATGTAGCGTCTATATTAAAACAATGCAAAAACTGCTTCGTGTGATACATAAAACAGAGTTCGATTCTAGGCTCATAAATAGTTATAAAAAAGGTTTTCCACCATGTGAGTACCTGCTGGAACATTCAAAAGTCATGCCAGACTTGAGAAAATCCTTTGCTATATGGAACTGAACTGCCCACGGCAGGTTGTTCAGCATCCTTAGTCTACTCACCAAATGTGTGCAGTCTTCCTGCAATCACTGCGCTGACCAAAAACTCCCCCTCAAATTACCAAGAGGCCCTCTGAGATAGGATATCAGCCCACTGAGAACCATCGCTTTAAGCCACAACATTATCTAATCAGTTGTTCCATGCAAAGTCCCTCTCCCCTCCATTCTCTCAGGCCAGGTGCAACCCTGGGGGCTGAGCGGTTGCCCTGCGCCTTGCTGACGTGGCTTTCCTGGGACGCGACTCGGCTGCTGCGGTTCTGCTTCCAGTCTTACCAGTCTGCTTCCTCCCCAGCCCCCTTCCTCTAGCAGCAAGTAGCACCGAGTCCACTGACAAGAATGGGAACTGGAGTAAGAAAAAGGGGTTTCTGTTTAGTTTTTATCACGTATCCCATTGAGCTGATGTAACATATTGATGTTGACTCCGAAACCTTTTATCACAGGTATACAAGTTTATTAAAGCAGGATTTTTCTTGCTACTCTGCCCCCTTCCCAGTAATTTAAGGGCTGTACTGTGAGTATCCACTCCTATTCCCCCACTGCACAATCTGCCCAACCATAAAGGCAGCCCTGACCATGTCTGTTCATATGACATAATTCAGGCCAATGCTATCTCCTGGTCAGTGATGACTAATCATTTTGACTCTGAATTAAATTAATGAGCACTCATTGATCACCTATTACATGTAGGTTCCATGTTTCTCACTCAGAGGGAAATATAAAAGTATAGAGAAATGACCATTTGAGAAATTCATAATTTAGGTTACCCCGATTGCTGCTTTTGCATCAACAACTTAAGGATAGATAACTGGTCTAACCTTAATGCAGAAGGTTTTACAACAGGGATTTAACTGTTCTTCTACCATATCACAGTAATTGTATGAGATATGAGGATTTGAAGAAAGACACAGGCAACTTAATTAGACATTTAAAAAATACAGGTTTACATTATTTCCTTCTACATAATGTAACATCTTTGCAATCTGCTTCTTTCTGGGATATTGTTACTCTTGCATTTAAGAGACTCAATATGTTACTCTTGCATTTAAGAGACTCAATTTTATCTGGAGGCCATTTGGCAGATACATTACTTTTTAAGAGTGTCTACTGAGCATTTTCTCCAAGTAATTTCCTGGTGAGCTCCTTCTATTTTTCAGCTGATAATGCACATAGGATGTGCCCTTCTCAGGGGAAGACTATCAACTTGTAATAAGAAAAAATGGATAGCTTTAATTAGTCCTTTAACATAAATGCAGTAATCATATTTTTCTCTAGGAGCTCTTTAATCATTTCACTAGTCTCATGATTAAAGTACACTAATAAAGTTGTCCCCATCAAAGAAAGATGAGCAAAACATGCTAAAGCCCTTAGGAGGATTGGTGTGGGATCTTTCACTGTACAAGTCAAGGTTCTTGGTTGTAAGCAACTGAAACTGATTCTAGTCATTTAAGCACAAAAGAAATTTATTGCCAAGATTTTGGTTTCTTATGGGAATCTCTAAGAAGTTTGGAGGACCAGGCTTGGAAAATGGGGCAAACCAAGGGAGTCTACGTAGTCGGAACAAGAGCATATTTAGCAGTCAGCCAGCACCGTGGGTGACTGACTGCTGAATGGAGGATGCTGAAGCAGCTAACATGAAGCACTAAGCCTGGTGTCACTGCCACTGTGCCTACTGCCATGGGGAGCCAGTGCTGCTGTCACCCTGTCCCTGCTTCTCTAAGTTTATATCTGTGGACATTTGATTGGCCAAACTTGGTCCTAGCCTCCTGCACTAGTAACAGGGAAATGAATTTGGCCTTTTCAGCTTCTGTGAGGAGAGCTGGGCTTTGAGTCCTGCTAAATCTCAGACTCAAGGAAATTCTGAAACATAAAAATACAGTTTAGATGCCAGGCAGTTACAGACAGGCAAAAATTCATTTCTTTCATGAAATGACTAAGGGAGACAAATAAAACATATTTTATCTTACTTAAGTAATATCTCACTTTAAAAATCTTCATCACCTTTATTCAAAAAAAAAAAATGAAAAAAATCCAAGTAGCATTTCACTATGTTTCCCCAAGAGTTTGTATTTGGAAACAGATATCTTTTTTTCCTTGCTTAAGAAGCCAAGATGTACTTGAGACAAAGGGTTTCTTATTGACATTCTATGTCTTTCATCACTTTATTCCCCTTGGTCAAGAACTTAAAGTGACCCCTGTTGCCACCAACAGTGAGTCTCAGCTCCCCCAATCTCTTTGTAATGAGCTCCCAGTCCTAACAGGCTACCCTGCCCCAAATGAATGGAAGCTTGCCAGTCTATCAGTGACTCTTGCCCTATTAAACCAATCTTCAGATGCTGAAGAGGTGACTTCTTTAGGACACTCTCCAGTAGCTTTTCTCTGCATATCCCCAAAAGAAGGCTGGCCACAGAAGTGAGTTGAAGCTAGTGTAGCCAGCATGTAGGCTTTGGCCTGTGGGCTGAGAAAGGTGATCTGGATGTTTCAATTGAATAAATCACAGCCACTCAATAGGCTGTTGCATTTTGGGGTGAGTATGATATTCATTTTGCATTTTGAGATGAGTATGGTATTCATTATATTATTTCAGAAACAAAATCGTACTTGAATAGATAAAAACTTTAGTTAGATTTTCTTTTCTTCTCTTTTCTTTTCTTTTTTTTTTTTTTGAGATGGAGTCTTGCTCTGTCGCCCAGGCTGGAGTGCAATGGTGTGCCCTTGGCTCTCTGCAATCTCTACCTCCCTGGTTCAAGGGATTCTCCTGCCTCAGCCTCCTGAGTAGCTGGGATTACAAGGGTGCACCACAATGCCCAACTAATTTTTTGTATGTTTAGTAGAGACAGGGTTCCACTGTGTTAGTCAGGATGGTCTCAATATCCTGACCTCATGATCCACCTGCCTCAGCCTCCCAGTTGTTCTTTTATGACAATGGAGGGAGGGAATACCATAAATGTCAAAGGACATCTATGCTCTACTCCAGTGGCCTACAGGAAACACATTATCCAGTCAGTTGCATGGTAACCTAAGTCCTTCCTCCCTGATTCCCAAATGGCTGAGCAGTTGTAAGATCAATTATACACCACTGATTAAAAAGTTAATATGGACATGGGTCACTGTATTACTTTATGCAATTCTTATTTACTCTACTTCTGTCAAAGGCTGCCCCTCTTTTATTAATTATTTCTCAGGTTATGGAATAGAATGTAGCCCACCTGGGTACTTACAATGCTCAAAGAGATCATACATCAGTTTCACCAGTAAGTCCAGAACTGCTATGAAAGAGCTTTGATCAGCTGCGTGCGGTGGCTCACACCAGTAATCCTAGCACTTTGGGAGGCTGAGGCAGATGGATCAACTGAGGTCAGGAGTTCGAGACCAGCCTGGCCAACATGGTGAAACCCTGTCTCTACTAAAAATGATAGGTGTACCTGAATGTGATGGGGAGAATGAAACCAAGTTGGAAAACACTCTTCAGGATATTATCCAGGAGAGCTTCCCCAACCTAGCAAGGCAGGCCAACTTTCAAATTCAGGAAATGCAGAGAACATCGCAAAGATATTCCTAGAGAAGAGTAACCCCAAGGCGCATCATTGTCAGATTCACCAGGGTTGAAATGAAGGAAAAAATGCTAAGGGCAGCCAGAGAGAAAGGTCGGGTTACCCACAAAGGGAAGCCCATCAGACTCATAGCAGATCTCTTTGCAGAAACCCTATAAGCCAGAATAGAGTGGGGGCCAATACTAACATCCTTAAAGAAAAGAATTTTCAACCTGGAATTTCATATCCAGCCAAACTAAGCTTCAAAAGTGAAGGAGAAATAAAATCCTTTATGGACAAGCAAATGCTGAGAGATTTCATCACCACCAGGCCTACCTTACAAGAGCTTCTGAAGGAAGCACTAAACATGGAAAGGAACAACCAGTACCAGCCACTGCAAAAACATACCAAATTGTAAAGTTCATCAACACTATGAAGAAATTGCATCAACTAATGGGCAAAACAACCAGCTAGCATCAAAATGGTACAATCAAATTCAGACATAACCATATTAACATTAACTGTAAATGGAATAAATGCCCCAATCAAAAGACTCAGACTGGCAAATTGAAAAAAGAGTCAAGACCCATTGGTGTGCTGTATGCAGGAGACCCATCTCATGTGCAAAGACACACATAGGCTCAAAATAAAGGGATGGAGGAAGATTTACCAAGCAAATAGAGAGCAAAAAAAAGCAGGGATTGCAATCCTAGTCTCTGATAAAACACACTTTAAGCCAACAAAGATCAAAAAAGACAAAGGCATTACCAATGGTAAAGGGATCAATGCAATGAGAACTAACCCTCCTAAATATATATGCACCCAATGCAGGAGCACTCAGATACATAAAGCAAGTTCTTAATGACCTACAAGGTGCTACACACTTTTAAAAAACCAGATTTTATGAGAGCGCACTCACTATCCCAAGAATAACACCAAGAGGGATAGTGCTAAACTGTTCATGAGAAACCACTGCTATGATCCAATCACCTCCCACCAGACCCTACCTCTAACACTAGGGATTACAATTTGATATGAGTTTTCAGTGGGGACACAGATCCAGACCATATCAATAAATGTGTTGAAATTCATAGAACTGTAAGGAGAGTAAGGAGAAAATAAAGAAAAAAAGTTAATTTGCCTGTAAGATAATTTTTTAAATTAAATTAAAAGAAAAGAAATAGAACATGGCCAGGACCCCAAAGCCTTGCTGTTCCCCCTCCCAGACATTACCTCTCCTCTCCCTGAAGAGGTCATCATTTATTCATCAACAGTTTAAACGTCTTCACCTGTTTGGCTTACTGACATGCTTAAATCCAGTCTGATTGCCATCGGGGGTCTGGAATGTTTTAAGTCAAGAGACCACCCAACAAGTCATCAGAGTTCCAGGGCTGGGAGCAGTGCTGACTTGTTTCTGCTTCCTACTCCAACAGATTTCATTCAGATTGGTAAAAATAACATAGTAAAACCTCAAGAATTATTTAGGGAATCAGTTAATAAAAATTTGACAGAGGGTACAAGAAATTTTCTCAAGTCACTTCCATTTCATTACCACCTTACCCCAAATCATCAAAAGGATAAATTTAATTATTTGTAAATTTGCTGTGAAAGCATTATACACCAAGAAATGAGTTTTGGGAAGTATATTCTTTACAAATTTTGTTTCTGACAACTTGCATCCCTGTGTCTATAGCAGAATGTTTTTTCCCTTCCCGCATAACAACAAAACAACTTGAGCAACTCCATGGGACAAGAAAATTTAATATTACCAGAATTTAGAATAAAAGCCTAGGAAGCTTAGAATAAAAGCCTCGGAAAATTAGCAATGATCTGATTAACGTTTTAAAATATAATTTGTTTCATAACTATTGGCAGAATAGATATATACATATAATATATATTAAGCATATATATATATGCTTTTTCATTGCTTTTGGTTTTAAGCTTCCAAGTTGGTTTATGTAACAATTTTTTTAATCACAAAGAATGTTATTTGGTTATTAATAGTTATGTACTCATGTGTGGCCAAGGAAGCTTATTTTTATGTACTGAGGGTGAGTGTTGGAGGACCAACATCTGTTGTTTTTGTCCTGGCAGCATCCCTGTCCTCTCTCTTTCAGGACAGCACCCCCATCCCCTGAGGGGCTCCCCTCCATTGCCCCATGAGGTTCTGTTGCATAGCCAACAGAAGTACCCCCTTCCCTTTGCCACTGTGATTGGCCCTGGGAGGGTCCCATGGTTAAGCTGGGCCTGTTGAGGCTTCCGTAGAGATTCTGTTGCTTTTCTTTCCTCTGAGGTCCCTTTCCTCTGAGGCTAGTTTGTTGTAAGTTGGAAACGTTTGCAGCATAGCCTCTGCCTCCTAGTCCCTCCACTTCATAAAAGACGTCTGATGATAGTAGACTGGAGACAGAGAGGACCAGGGACTGCAATTGCTATGGCCAAGCACATTTGAAAGATCCAACTTCTGGCCAGGTGCAGTGGCTCACACCTGTAATCTCAGCACTTTGGGAGGCCCAGGTGGGCAGACCATGAGGTCAAGATATCAAGACCATCCTGGCCAGCATGACGAAGCCCCATCTCTACTAAAAATACAAAAATAAGTTGGGTGTGGTGGTGCATACCTGTAATCCCAGCTACTCAGGAGGCTGAGGCAGGAGAATCACTTGAACACAGGAGGCAGATGCAATAAGCCAAGATTGCACCACTGCATTCCAGCCTGCAGACAGAGCAACACTACATCTCAAAAAAAAAAAAAAAAAAAAAAAATCCAACTTCTGGCCCTGCTTGACCATACCTTTGTGGACCCCTCTTCCCTCTTGCAAGTGCGAAGGTGACAGTTGTCCGTATCCTATACCCAAATGTAAATAATGTAAATAATAACAGTGACTACTTATTGAGCTTATACAATATAATCTTAAGCCATGCTAAACCTTTTATCTCCAGTGTTATATTTTGTTCTCACAACCACGCCAATATTTTTCTAGGCTCAATTACAATGCCCAGTTTATAGCTGAGGAAACTGAAGTGCAGAGAGATTTAAAAAAATATGTCCAAGGTCACAAAGCTAGCAAGAGGTAGAGCTGGGATTCAAGCTGAGGAAGTCTGAACCAAGAGCCTCTGTCAGGTTTCTAAACTTTCAGTGAGACAGAGATGCAAAGACAGGACTTTGTGCCTCCTCCATAGAGCCCTCCTTCATTACACAGGCCGTATTGATCTCCCTGTGTGCACAATAGGCACTCTCCTCTTGCGAGCTTTACAAATGCTGTATCAGGCAAAAATGCCTATTTGAAATTTTGCCTTACACCCTAAGTTCATCACATGTGTGCCAGTGGAAACTGGCAACTAAATATTCCTTCCCTATAAAGATCAGAAATGCAGATGTAAAAATTTGATATGTTTTCTGGGGTAACTTCTCACTCCTAAATCAGCATTTGGAAACCTGATATTTTTCCCAGCAACCTCTCTGACAGGAGGTGGCTTGGGGAGCAAGAGGGAAGGGAGGAGGCTGGAGAGGAAATGTGAGCTCTGAGAAAACAGTCATTTCTTTCAAAATATCACTGGCAGTGTGAGGCACGTCATGTCCAGCTGACATTTCTGTTTTGTTGAAGAGATGTAAACAGATGATTGGGTAAGGGCTTTGGCCTTTATTGAATCAGTGTTAATTGCCCTGGGGCTTTACTTAGTGAAATCACAAAGATCACCAGGCCTAGGCGACTAGAATAATCTTTAAGATGAACCCAGCTTCATCATTTGTCAGCTGGTGACATCCATTTGCAGGTAATCTGCCATCTACCGGAGGCTGTGCTTGAGCTCAGATGGTCCATTGCAAATTCTTAAAAGAGGGGAAGAAGAGCCAGGTGTTGCAGGTGGGTAGCATTGGATTCCGAACCTCTGTCTACCACCTGTAGCAGTGTGACATCTCAGTTCCTTCTCTGGAAAATGGAGATAAATCATACCTACTTGCTAGATTGTGGTGAGAACTGGAGATAATATATGGAAAGCCCCTAATTGTGCCTTGCAAATAGTGGGTGCTCAAAAACAACTTGTATGATGAGAAAGTCAGCAAACAAAATAGTTGGGTTGAATATTACCAGATTTGCATATAACAATTATTTCCTAACAAAGCACCTTCCTCCAACTAAAGATTCAGATACAGAGGGAAGAAATAGAGTTTTCTCTTTGAGACATACAGAACATGTGAATGGATATTCCACTTGCTTCATTATGGGTAACTCTTGGTATTCATGTTGGTATTTTAACTGGTGCCTTCTGAATACAGGGACTTTTAACATAAAATAAAAGCTTAAAATAGGGATAAAACGTATAACAACATTTTCTTATTCTGTGCCCATAGCAGACATTACTAATCAAATACACTTCTTTTTTGTTGATGTGGAATTTGGATGTGGCTTTTCCATCCTCCGCACATTGTTCCAGACAGCCTTTACTAACTGATTACGTTTGGTATTTGAGATAAATCCTGTTCAGCATCCTGGCTTAAATTTGGATGATTCCAGAAACAGAAGCTTATGGGAGGAGATAATTTATGCAGGTGGGCCCTCTGTACCCGTCAGATCATATCACAAGCAGCTGCCTATAAAGTTTGGCTAAAGTGAACAGAAACATACATCCACCTTGCAACTCATTGCAACTTTGCTGTTTATAATATTGTTTTTATGTGGACTTATTGTCATGGATTTGAATCAACACTACGTATTTCCTTTGAGAACCCACTGTGTGTAATATACCAAGATATGAATATCATAGTGCAGATAGCGCAGAGGTCATCTTGTGGAGGGATTTGGGTCTTGGGATCCCAAGCGGATGCTGGTCTCTTTCTGTCATCCAGAGAATAGAGTGGAACATGCACATAAGGAAATGACTGCATATTTGAGGCCTTCAGTGGACTTCTTGCCTGCAGCCAAAACACTTGAAGCCAGAATGGCTGGTGTGGCAGTGGGCTTGGTCTAGAAACTAATGATGATTTATAAGCCAAACTACTTCTCATTATTCAAAATCTAAGTGTTTTGGCTGCAAAAGAAAACCAGGCCCAGCAGATCACAGCATCCCTTATGTAGCTCCTTGAACATTAGTGCTCTGGCTCCCCTGGAACTGGAGTACAAAACCAGACGGGAGACTTGCAGGTCATCAGACCTACGGATTTGCAAAGTGTGCTCCTGGAATTCTCAGGGATTCCAGGAGGCCCCCAGAAGCAGCTATGGGAATGAGGAAGAGGTTGAGGGGTAGGCCTTGAAACTATATCCAGACCCTCGACACATTTCTCACTGCCTGTTACTGCTACTACCCCAGTGTGAACAACCTCATTTCTGGCCTGAATCAGACACTAGCCTCCTAACTGGCCTCTTTGCTTCCATTCTCATAACTATCTAGTCAATTCTCAATACAGCAGCAAGAGTGAGCCTGTGAAACAGAAGTCACACCAGGTCTCTCCCCTGCTCACAACTCTGCAATGTTCTCCACGTCACTGAGAGTAAAAGCCAAATTCCTGACGAGGTTCTGCAAGGCTTTGCATCATCCAGCCCCCAGGACCCCTCTACTCATCTCCCATGACTGACTTCCTGGTTCATTGCACTTCCACCGTCCTGGCTTCCCCGCTGTTCTCCAGTGCACAGGTATGTTCACGTGGAGAGCCTTTGCCCTAGCTGCATCCTCTGCCTGGGACAGTCATCTCCCAGGTATGTGCTTGGTAGTTCCCTTCCCGACTTTACAGGTCTTTGCTCAGACCTCACTTTCTCCCTGAGGGCTCCCTGATTTCCTTGTCCACAGCATTTACCTTCGTACTGTTGTACTGGAGCGAGCATAGAAAGGCAACACCAAGACAAAAGTATGCCAAATTGCAGGGTCTTTATTGCCGGCAGCCATGGCAGACTCGTGTCTCTTCAACCTGTGACACTGAAAGGAGGGTGTCAAGACCTTTCATACCTGTAAAACCACCTCGGTGGTGAGGGTGAAGGGCGGGGGTGGGGGTGAGGGGCTTCAGGCATTCCGAGGGCCAGTGGATTCTGTAAATCACTTCCTGGGCGGAGAGGAGGGTGAGGGGCTCTGGACATTCCGAGGGCCAGGGGACTTTGGACATTCCAATTGTTACTTAAGTGGATCACAGAAGTCAAGATAAGCGTTAATTTACACATTGCCTGGGTAGGGTGGAAATTACATACCTTAATTACTAGTACAAGTCACAGGGGCCAAGACAGCGTGGGTTTGGACTGCTTGCCTGTCACATTAGGGGTTACAGAGAGCAGTTTCAGCAGAAAGCCGAGGTATGGTTGAGGTGTGCAGTTTTATGGGGCTTTTACCATGTCACAATACCACTGGACACTGTGGACTTCCGTTCCCCAGCTTACGTTCTTTATTCTGATATATATATTGCCTCCTAACATATCATAGAATTTGTTGACTTATGTTTAATTATCATCTGCCCTCCAGCATGTTTCCTAGGTAGTAAGAACACTAAAAAATATTTCAAAAAAAAAAAATTGTTGTCTTGGTGTATCTATGAATGAATAAATAGGTTTCTGGGCTGCCACCTCATCATCAATCAGAGCAACTTCATCTTTTAAATTGAATGTGGTGCAGTGACACACGCAGGCAATCCCAGCTAGTCAGGAGACCTGAGGCGGGAAGGTCGCTTAAGCCCAGGAAGGTCGAGGCTGCAGTGAGCTGTGATCAGGTCTGTGAGTTGGCAGTGCACGCCAGCCTGGAGAATATTGCAAGATACCACCTTTAAAAAAAATAAAATTATCTTTGATGTACAGCTTCTGCATAAGATACCACTGAAAAGATTTAGTAACAAATTGGAAATCACTGTAAACCACCACTCTGGTCCAATCCTCCCTTATCACAGATAGGGAGAGCCTGGACCCAGGGGATACACACGTCTGGTTAAGGCAGAACTCAAAGATAACCTCTCTCTGCTGATTAGCTTGAAGATAACCTGTATCTCCTGATTGGTATGTTCAGCCTTCTTCAGTCTGTTGCACACTCATCCTCCCTACCTAAACATCTTTCCCAATTCCTGCCATAAAGCTTTATATCTGCTTTTAAAGAAGCAATATTTCACAATTAGCCTAATCGAGATCATCACTGTTAAGAAATAATAATAGGAACTGTACCCTGAAAAGCCCATCTCCCTTTTTAAGTTCCATTTACCACAAGTGACAGGTTTGTAATAATGTGATAAGCTGGGTTTTCTATTTCCAGCTCAACCACCCCAGGTGTGATTAGGCTTATTGGTGCTGTTATTACTACTGATTAGTTTTTATGTGTTTTTTCTGTCTTCTGGCAACATCCAGTTCCTAGAAGTTGCGCCAGCATTTCTCACATATGCAAAGGTGAATGAGGGGGTAAACATCACCATCTGTTCTCTATTTTCCTCCCCAGCAGGTGTTTTCTCCCGTTTTCTTTTCCCCTGTATGGTATGTTATGGGGAAAACAGTTGGCCAATCATCCAGCCAGAGTCCCAGACACACTCTATGGATTTTGTCCTGTTTCCAGATTTAAGTAAGAAAGAAAAAGAGACTGGTGTGATTCTAACCTGTGCAGCTGTTCTCTGGAGCTGTAATCTTTTATCTCCACCCACCCCTCCTCTCCCATCTGAGTGCGTGCCGCCACCCCATGGAAGATTTGACAGACGTGTACTTGAGCCTCCTAAAGCCCAGAACCATCCTTTTGGTTGTGAACTAAAGGATGACAGAGGTTGTCACTGTAAGGTGGATAATGATACAAGTGAGCACCAGTTGGCTTTAAGAACCGCCAGTTTAGGGGCTGGTGCAAAGGTTTAATTCCATGTTGTTGAAGCAGAGACAGTGAATGTTGAAGGCAGTCCAATTCAGGTAACACTGGCAACTTGGAAAACATCTGTATAGCCAACAGTTTCCCTTGGGGGCTTTGAAATATCACCACGAATGGTCTTACCGTTGAAGTATGTTTCAGGGCCGGCGCACGTGAGTGCACAACACTTAGCAGGTGTGGAAGAAGATGCAGAGTCCGAAGATGAAGAGGAGGAGGATGGGAAACTCTTAAGTATATTTGGAAAGCAATCTGCCCCTGGAGGTGGTAGCAAGCCTCCACAGAAAAAAGTAAAACGTGCTGCTGATGAGAATGGCGATGAAGAAGAAAGTGATAATGCTGATTTTGCTGAGGAAGAAACTGAAGAAAAATCTTCAGCGAAGAAATCTATAGGAAGTATTTGGAAAAGACTCAAAACCATCAACACAAGATTAAAAGGTCAAGATCCTTCAAAACAAGATAAAAAAAAATTTTTTTAAACACCAAAAGAACCTAGTTCTGTAGAAGACATTAAAGCAAAAATGCAAGCAAGAATAGATAAAGGGGTTTTCTTCCCAGAGTGGAAGCCAAGTTCATCAGTTATGTGAAGAATGCTTCCCGGTGACTGACCAGGAGCCTGTTCGAGATCTCTGGCAGTGGGGGAAGCCTTTGTGAGAATAGTTTAAAAAAGTTGTTAGAATTTTTCATCTTATTTCATTTCTGTAACAGTTGATATCTGGCTGTCTTTTTTATAATGCAGAGTGAGACCTTTCCCTACCGTGTGTGAGAAATGTCTGGATTCCATTGCCAAGAATGTGTTGTCCGAAATGCCTGTTTAGTACTGAAAACTGGGGAGGAAAATAGAGAACAAATGGTGATGTTTACCCCTTCACTCACTTCGGGGCTTTAAGTATGTATGAAATGTTACTGTAGCAGTAGAGATGGTCAGACATGGATATAGTGAGAAGACAAAAATAAACAAGTGGAATAAACCCAGTATTTGAAGTAAAAAGAAAAGCTTCCACAAAGATGTAGCTAATGTTTATTTCGGGGAGATTAGTGATGATTTTGCTGAGGAGGAAATTGAAAAAAAATGTTCAGTGAAGAAATCTATAGGAAGTATTTTAACCCAAAATGCAAAATCCTCCTCTTCTTCATCTTCTGACTCTGTATCTTCCTCCAGAGCTACTAAGTGCTGTCCACTCATATGTACTCATATGCACCGGCCCTGAAACATACTTCAGCGTAAGACCATGGGTAATGTTATTTCAAAGCCCCGAAGAGAAACTGTTGGCTTAACAGTTTGAAAAGACTGGTGACAGGGAAGAGCAGAAACCCTTTTCTGGTACCAGTGGTCAGGGCATTCATAGCAATGGTTTCCTCTGTCCACATGCTCTTCCCTCAGGCCTGGCAGGTTGGCTCTCAGCTGCCTCAGCATGAGCTCCATCTGCTGAGACAGGCCTTACTTGACCCCCAATCTCCATCACCTCACTCTCTTGTATTGTCGTCATGTGATTGCATATGAATTTACCTTATCTAATTTTTTAGAGTATCTTTTTTTTTTTTTTTTTGAGATGGAGTTTCATTCTTGTCACCCAGGCTGGAGTGCAATGTCATGATCTCAGCTTACTGCAGCCTCCACCTCCTGGATTCAAACAATTCTACTGCTTCAGCCTGGGTAGCTGGAATTACAGGCACAGACAACCACACCTAGAAAATTTTTGTATTTTTAGTAGAGACAAGGTTTCACTATGTTGACCTGGCTGGTCTCAAACTCCTGCCTTCAGGTGATCTGCCACCTCAGCCTCCCATAGTGCTGGGATTACAGGCGTGAGCCACCGTGCCCAGCCTGGACTATCTTTAACCCCACCTAGAATGTAGACCCCGTGAAAGCTAGGACCTCATTTGTCTTGTTCCTTGCTCTCTAGCAGTGCCTGGAGGAAGGCTTGTCATGAATTGAGTACACATTTTCGTTTCACCAGTAGTTTGTAAGGTTTTTGCTCATCTAGAGCTATTTATGTTTGGGTTACCTCTCCGTCCCCTTTGGGCTGTCACAGTCCTTCCAACCCTGGATAAACAATTCATTGTATTAACTTTGTTTGAAATAACCCAGAGTGGTAACTGCTTTCCTGACTCCACCTCATCAAAGGGTGATAAGACCAGCCCTCAATATCTGGGGTGAGTGGGAAGTGAATTTATTGCTTACCTTTGAAAGGGAGAGCTGTGTTAGGCACATTCCCTCTGAGCAGAACTGTCTGGTAATATTTGTTAAGGCTCTGGGGAAGCATGGGTTTCAGGGATTGGAGGACATTTTGAGACATACATGTGTTGACAATATCTGTAGAAGCACTCTCTGAGACTGTTGCTGATTGGCACTCACAAGCATGTTTACTGAAATAAGCCCACCCTGCCTGTCTGACTTGTAGAAGTGAGGGTTGACATGATTGGTTGGCTTGCAAAAACAGTCACTGAAACAAGTTGTTGATCAATAGAACAGTTTAAAAACCAGTTTTGGTGACTTCTCGTTAGCATGGTTGTATAACAATTTGTCTTTCTAAATTAGTGGGCACTTAACTTGGTTTTTATGTTCAATCCTGACTGATAGACCTACCTTAGTGTAGGTTTGGACTCTTAAGTCTTTTTCAAACAATGCTCCTTAACTTTGTGACATTTCTTGAAGAAGTCACCTAACTTTACTAAACTTGAGGCTCCTCATTTATCAGATAGGGCTAATAATGCCTACCTCTCAGATTATTATGAGATTAAATGTTACAATGATTGTAAAAACTGTAAATTATAGAACATTCTGAAAGCACAAAACACATTTGAAATCCTCTTAAAATTTGATAATATGCCAAAATGGTGTGTAAACTCTAAAGTGCTATATAATTATAAACATTTATATTATCTCTTCAATATTTAGTATTGTTTTAGTACTTATATTATTATCATGCCGTGGTCTTTAAGTCTCAGCTCAAGTGTTTTTTCCCTTAAGAAAATATCCTTAACTACTCAAGTCTTTATTGATCTTTTTTTTTTTCCTGGGCTTTGGTATTTACTACATTTACTGCAAAAATTAGCCCCCATGGTTATTCTATCTTGATTATTCATTGTAATTTGTGTTGTTGGTCTTATCTCCCCAACCCATATTTTAGATTTCTTGTCTTCATTAGCATCAACAAATATTAGAGTTACAGAGCTCATGAGGCCAAGGTCAATAAGAAATAGCACACGTACCCAGCCCACATATTGCCTCAGAATTATTTCCATCATAGCACTCCAGGCAGCTTCTATAAGTTCAGTGGTATTATATCTGAGATAAAATCTACTGGCAATGGTGGATCCATGCTAACCTTCTCATTTTCCAAAGAGGAAATTAAGACCCAAAGAGGAAGTGAGTTACTCATGGAGCACAAAGTCAGAATGAGAACTCATGTCTTTTATTTTTTGTCATCACTCTTTTCTTCACCTTCATGAAACATGCTGCTTGTTAATGTTAATGTCACCAAGGTGTGTGATACAGTGGCTGAGGTCATACTGAGTCCTCAATAAACACCTATGGCTATCTGTCTTTCGGCTGAGTTTACTCAGGTATTTGGAAAGCGGAGTGTTTCCACAATACTGTTGACATTGTAATTTAATATTGTTGGCTCTGCCTAGGTGGAAGCTTAATTCATGATTGTGAATTATCTGACCTTTTGCTTCAAATTTGTAGTATTCAAACACTTTTTCTTCTATAATGATGTCCACAAAGGATACCCGAAATCTGCTAGCATACATAGCCATTTCTCCACGTCATTGCTTGCCAAAGTCTATACAAGTTACACAAATGGAATCATAATTGCACAAAACATTCTTAGTTAAATATGATAATGGAAAATACATTAATCACATTCATAATGAAAATTCAATGTAAGAAGCTAAGTCTAAAAATATATTTACATGAAATTAGTTTATTCTCTTCTGAGTAATTTAAGGCTGAGTTCGATGTATCTGAGCAAAATTGTCCTCTCAGTTCTCTCTATAGGCACTGAAATGGGCACTTAACAAACCAGTTATTAAAGGCAGCAGGTTTTTCAAACCCCGATGCCAATAACATTTTCGCTGTTTGGAGGTTGTTGTTATAAACTAAATCTCGATGTCTTGAGACAGGGAGTTTTGCTCAGTAAAAGTCCAGACCACCAAATTCCTTCAGATAGAGTACCTAATATCCATTAAACTATAGAAATAGTAGTTGCTACTTACCGTTTAAGCAAGCCATCCTCACTCTCTTTCACTTCCTACGTTATCTCTGAGAAAATAGTGGGTATTGTGCCTTCTATAAACAGGTTCAGGCTTGTTACATTTATAATTGTATCCCCTGCTCCCACAGTCCTTTCTTACCCCATTTCATTTTGTAAAGAAACTGTGACCAACCAGAAAAGTTGACATATGAAGGACTCTAATAGTAATGCTCATAGGGGCCATAGTAATGTTCATAGGTTTTCAGGCTGAAATTTCATCACCTAGAATTTTTTCTAAGAAAAAATTCAGGCCAGGCACTGTGGCTCGTGCCTGTAATCCTAGCACTTTGGGAAGCTGAAGCGGGCAGATCACCTGAGCTCAGGAGTTCAAGATCAGCCTGGGCAACATGGCAAAACCCCGCTTCTACTAAAAATACAAAAAATTAGCCAGGCATAGTGGTGCACACCTGTAATCCCAGCTACTCAGGAGGCTGAGGCACGAGAATCACTTGAACCTGGGAGGCAGAGGTTGCAGTGAGCCGAGATTGTCCCGCTGAACTTAAGCTTGGGTGACAGTGTGAGACTCGGTTTCAAAAAAAAAAAAAGAAAGAAAAAAAAAGGAGAAACAATTTAGAAAGTGACAATATATTTCACAATGGGAAAACAATTGATCCTTATATGTCTACCTCAAGGGCTGTGATGCCAAAGACTAATAGCAACATAAACAATTCTTACATTCTAATAATAAATAAAAAATAGAAAAAAGAATGCGTATGCGTATTATTATTGGGACCATATAAATATAGATATGAGTGAGGATTGGAAGATATTGAACTAAGACAAAAATAATTTACATCAGAGTGGCAGGAGAATGGTGGTGTTCTGGTGGTGATCATTTTTTAAATGTTTTTAGTCATGTAAAAAATTAATAGTATACCAGTATAGTTAGTATTATGGTATATGAAAGCAGAAAGAACACTAGTTTGGGAGTCAAGAAATGCTACTAACTGGTAATGTAAACCCAAAAAGTTATTTTGCTCTCTGATCTCATGTTTTTCATCTACAAAATGAGCAAGTTATTTTTAAGTTATGTAGCTTTAAAGTATATCATTTTTCAAGGATTTACTTCTTTAGGTTGATGTTTGAACTTGTTTTAAAATGTTTAAGGATGGTAAATATTTGTTAAATTTCAGGGTCTTGGTCTCAGTAAAGAAATTCTCAGGTTTCAGTTTTCAACTTAGCGAAATGGGTTACACAAAATAAAAAGTAATACATCTATCTTGTCTCAAAACCTGTCTTCTTTTTAGCTTAAGAATTCAATTTACCCACTTTTCAGAAAAACTCATACTTTTAACCTGCTTCTGATTACATAATTAATCACACAGGAAAATGTCTTTGGAAGCTGGAGAAATAGTATTATTGTAGGGCAATCTGATCGTTTAAGTAAATAAATGGAAGTTTGACTGCCGTCTTCTAATGAGTCCAAGAGACAGTGATATGTATATTTTAGTTTTATGTGCTAACAAGTCAGCAAATGAGGATCCCCAGTAGTGGCAATATGTTCATCAACAGAATTTTCCCTAAAGTTCTAGAAGAAACTAGAAAAGCTGTTGGAGATCTGAGAATCAGTGTTTCCAGAACACATTTTACTTAGCTTGGCTCCAAAACTTAGTTCTTTTTCTAAGGCTACCCTTCTTCCTTTCCTCTGCAGATGGAAGTCCAACCCACCTTTTGGGTACCCAAGGCCTAGCAGAGGCTTTGTGGTCACATCCACATGGGTCTAAATCATCACCTTCCCCATCAACAGCTGTGTGACAGTGCTTTTCTCTGAGTATCACCATCTGTGATATCAAGCCCTTCCTCAAATAGCTGTGGCACAGAGATCTAATGCTTAATGTGCCTGGTATAGTGCCTGGAATTTGGTGAGTATTAAATAAATGTCGAGGTTGGGTGCAGTGGCTCACACCTATAATCCCAGCACTTTGGGAGGCTGACGGGGGCGATTTGCCTGAGGTCAGGAGATTGAGATGAGCCTACCCAACATGGTTTAACCCTGTTTCTACTAAAAATACAAAAATTAGCCAGGCGTGGTGGGGGGGGGGCACCTGTAATCCCAGCTACTTGGGAGGCTGAGGCAGGAAAATCACTTGAACCTGGGAGGCGGAGATTGCAGTGAACTGAGACTACACCACTGAACTCCAGCCTGGGTGACGGAGTGAGACTCTGTCTCAAAATAAATAAATAAAAATAAACGTTGAGACTTTTCTCATTTTCTGCTTCCCTCTTTTAAGAATCCTTGTCGACTTCCACCAAGATAGCTGAATAGGAACAGTTCTGGAGCGCAGCTCCCAGTGAGAGAGACACAGAAGGGGAGTGATCTCTGCATTTCCAACCGAGGAACCAGGTTCGTTTCAATGGGACTGGTTGGACAGTGGGTGTAGCCCAAGGAGGACAAACTGGGGCAGGGTGAGGTGCTGCCCTACCCAGGAAGTGCAACTGGACAGAGGATCGAGGACTTTACCCCCTTGGCACTCTGGTTCAGATACTGCCCTTCTCCCATGGCCGCTGCAACCCACAGTCCAGGATAACGCCACCGGGCTGAAAAGTGCTGCGAGTTACCGATACCGCACAGATCTGAGCAACAGCTTCGGCAGGCCTGGCGCCATGAGTTGTCAGTACAGATCTGGGCAGAAGTTTTGACTTCTGCCAAGAGTGCCGAGAGTGCCTGCGGGAGGGAACCACCCACCCCCCAGGAAGAGGGAGAGCTGAAAGCAGGGAGACAGGTGACAGCTTGGCAGGTCTCTCCCCCACAAAGGCCAGTAAATTAAAGCCCTCTCACTTGAAAGTTTTGCAGCCAGCACATCTGACCGAGTTCTACCCAGAAATAGGAACATTTTTACACTGTTGGTGGGAATGTAAATTAGTAACCATTATGGAAGACACTGTGGTGCTTCCTCAAGGACCTAGAAATGGAAATTCCATTTGACCCAGCAATCCCATTACTGGGTATATGCCCAAAGGATTATAAATTGTTCTATTATGAAGTCACATGCACATATATGTTCATTGCAGCACTGATTACAATAGCAAAGACCTGGAACCAACCCAAATGCCCATTGATGATAGACTGGACAAAGAAAATGTGGCACATATACACCATGGAATACTATGCAGCCATGAAAAATGTTGAGTTTCAGAGAGATCCAAGATGGCTGATCACTAGCAGCTCGGGATTGTAGCTCCCAGTGAAAACGCAAAGAACGAGAGGACGCCACACCTTCACATGAATTCTTGTTGCTCACGCACCAGGAGATTCCCAGCGGAGGAGCCCCACGGGTCACCAGCGCGACTCTTGTGACCGGCGAGGCGGTTTTGCCGGCGCCTCAGAGCGTCGGTTCTCGGTGCAGAGTCAGAAAAGCACCACCAATCTTTACGCCGCTGATTTAGTCGGTGCAGTGGGTTGCTCAGATTTCGGCGCTGAGAATCAATAAGTTGGACGTCCACTCAGAAACCCAATTACAAAGACGGTAATTATAAAGACCACAGATGGATAAATCTACAACGAAGGGAAGAAAACAGTCAAAAAAGGCTGAGAATACCCAAGATCAGAATACCTCTCCCTCAGCAGGGGAATCACAGTTCCTCATCAGCAACGAAACAAGGCTTGATGGAGAACGAGTGTGTTCCAATTACAGAAGCAGGCTTCAAAACGTGGATAATAAGAAACTTCTGTGAATTAAAAGAACTTGTTCTAACACAATCTAAAGAAACTAAGAACTTTGAAAAAAGGTTTGACAAAATGTCAACAAGAATACAAAATTTAGAGAGGAAAATAAATGAATTGATGGAGCTGAAAAACACAATACGAGAACTACGTGAAGTATGCACAAGTTTTAATAGCCGAATTGATCAAGCAGAAGAAAGGATATCAGAGGTCGAAGACCAACTTAATGAAATAAAACTAGAAGACAAGATTAGAGAAAAAAGGATAAAAAGGAATGAGCAAAGTCTCCAAGAAATATGGGACTATGTGAAAAGACCTAATCTACGCTTGATAGGTGTACCTGAATGTGACGAAGAGAATGAATCCAAGCTGGAAAATATGCTTCAGGATATTATTCAGGAAAATTTTCCCAACTTAGTAAGGCAGGATAATATTCAACTTCAGGTAATACAGAGAACACCACAAAGATATTCCTCAAGAAGAGCAACTCCAAGGCACATAATCGTCAGATTCACCAGGGTTGAAATGAAGGAGAAAATACTAAGGGCAGCCAGAGAGAAAGGTCAGGTTACCCACAAAGGGAAGCCTATCAGACTTACAGCAGATCTCTCAGCAGAAACCCTACAAGCCAGAAGAGAGTGGGGACCAATATTCAACATCCTTAAAGAAAAGAACTTTCAACCAAGAATTTCACATCCAGCCAAACTAAGCTTCATAAGTGAAGGAAAAATAAAGTTTTTTGTGAACAAGCAAGCACTCAGAGAATTCATCACCACCAGGCCTGCTTTACAAGAGCTTCTGAAAGAACCACTACACATAGAAAGGAACAAACAGTATCAGCCTTTCTAAAAAATACCAAAAAGTAAAGAACATCAATATAATGAAGAATTTACATCAACTAATGGGCAAATGGCAGTATTAAACTCACATATATCATTATTAATTCTAAATTTAAATTGACTAAATTCCCCAATTCAAAGACAGACAGCCAATTTGGACAAAAAACTAAAACTGTATGCTGCATCCAGACCCATCTCACGTTCAAGGATACACAAAGACTCAAAACAAAGGATGGAGAGAGACTTACCAACCAACCAGAGAGCAAAAATAAATAAATAAAAAGCAGAAGTTACAATTTTTGCCTCTGATAAAATAGTATTTAAAGCAACAAAGATCAAAAGAAGGAAAGAAGGACATTATATAATGATAAAAGAATCAATGCAACAACAAGAAGAGTTAAAGGTCCTAAATATATACGCACCCAATACAGGAATACCCAGACATACAAGACTTATAAAGAGACTTAGACTCCCACACAATAATAGTGGGAGACTTCAACATTAATATTAGACAGAAGAATGAGACAGAAAATTCACAACGATATCCAGGACTTGAACTCAGATCTGGAACAAGTAAACGTAATTAACATTTATAGAACTCTCCACTTTACACAAAATATACACTCTTATCAGTACCACATCATATCAACTTAGAAGTTTAAACGAAATGTTGGTTGGCTCCTTGTTTGTTACTCTCTTCCCTCATTTTCTTTCATGTCTCCATTATTAAGGACAATTATAGGCATACCCATATTTAGACTGCATTCTAGCCCGGGCAACAAAGCAATACCCCCATTCTCTCTCCCTCTTCCTCTTTCTCTTTCTTCCTCTTCTTTATTCTTTTTCTTATTATTCTTTTTCTCTTTCTAAAAATAAATAAATAAATAAATAAAATAAAAGTATAAGTATTACTTTGGATTCTAAGTTAAACTTTCGCCAAGGCATAATTTTTTTTATTCCGTTTTACTTTAAATCAGTTAAAAAAAAAAAAAAGAAAAAAAGAAAAATGATGAGTTTGTATCCTTTGTAGTGACATGGATGAATCTGGAAACCATCATTCTTAGCAAACTGACACAAGAACAGAAAACCAAACACTGCATGTTCTCACTCATAAGCGGGTGTAGAACAATGAAACCACATAGGCACAGGGAGGGGAACACCACACACTGGGGTCTGTTGGGGGTTGGGGGTCTAGGGGAGGGACAGCAGGGGATGGGGAGGTTGGAGAGGGATAACACTGGGAGAAATGCGTGATGTCGGTAGGTGATGGGGGAATGGAGGCATGTACAGACCACCATGGCATGTTTGTACCTATGCAACAATCCTGCAAGATCTGCACATGTACCCCAGAACTTAAAGTACAATTAAAAAAAAAAGAATCCTGTCTATAGTACTGTTTGTTACACGTACTTTGGCACCACATGCATTTCTCAAATGACTCGAATGAGCACAACTAATCTACTAACTCTCTTTGCTACAGGATCCTCGTTCTAAGATAAGCATCAATTGAACATGCTAGAACCGTGGGGAGAAAGTTCAGTAACATCGTCTATTACGAAGCAAAAAGTAGAGCTAATATTTATTGAGTGGTTCTATATATTAGCCACTTTGCTGAGGACTTTTAATGTATTATCTCCTTAAAATCCTTACAGAAATTTCATGTGGTAGGTAATATGTATTACTGCTGTCTATTAATGAAGAAATGGCGTTTAGAAAGGCTAACTCATATACCAAGAGACGTAGTTAATAAATAGTTAATAAATGACGGCTGAGATCTGTGACCCACATTCCTCTGATTTTGAATTTAAACTCTCCCTAAGAAATGAACTTTTTATCGACAATGACACCTGTAGAGTTGCTACACAGTGCCCAGGGTCCACAATCCAGATTTGTAGATGGAGTAGTGCCTTTGACTAATAACTGTCAGAAACTGGCTCTGCAGCTGTGTGCTAGCTGTGATGTCACTATATGGCTCGTATTTCTGCTCCACCAGCTGCAGGATAATAAAGAAAGGAAAGAAGGGATTGTCAGCTCCTTGACAAAAGTGAACTCTAGTAACCTACCTAGAAGCAAAGCAAGAGTCTCTAAGCCCCATCTCTGGTCAGACCTTTCTCAGATAATATAATTGTTATCTCCTTTAATTGACTCTCACAAAATTTGATCCTGCTCTATGATAGAAATCTTCTATCTGTAGGTTTTGTTGTTGTTGTTGTCATCGTTGTTTTAAAGCAAACTCTCTCTCTGTTGCCCAGGCTGGAGGGTGCAGTGGCACAATCTCGCTCACTGCAACCTCCACCTCCTGGGTTCAAGTGTTTCTCCTGCCTCAACCTCCTGAGTAGTTAGGGCTACAGACATGCACCACCACACCTAGCAAATTTTTGTATTTTTAGTAGAGACGGGGTTTCACCATATTAATCAGGATGGTCTCAATCTCCTAACCTCGTGATCCACCTGCCTTGGCCTACCAAAATGCTGGGATTAGGCGTGAGCCACCACGCCCGGCCTATCTGTATTGGTTTTAAATGGCTAAATTAATGACTTTTGGAAACACAGTAACTCTTACTGAACACTAAAGCTATTGAATCAGCACTGAATATTTAAAAATCTTGATGTTCCAGGATTCTTTAATGGACTCACATATTTTCTGAATATCTTATACCAAAATAATGATGATTACATTACATCAAAATTCTGTCCCAAATGTGGCTTTTGCCTAATTGTTATTGCTATCTTTGAACTGTTAAATCTGTAGTCAGAATTACTAAGGGGCCTGCCATACGTGGTTGTAACAACGTATAGATAACAAAAATAAAATCTTTAAATGTAGATGCTTTGAACTTGAGATGGGTTCACACCCCAGTAAACCCATTAGAGTCAAAAATGTGTTTAATAGAGCTAATCTACCAAATGTTGTAGCACAGCCTAGCCTACCTTAAACATGTTTGGGACACTTACATGAGTCTTTAGTTGGGCAAAATCATCTAACACAAAGTCTATTTTATAACAAAATGTTCAGTATCTCATGTAATTTACGGGACACTCTACAAAAGTGAAAAACAGAATGGTTGTATGGTCCCTCAAATGACAGTTTCTATTGAATGCATATCACTTGCTCACCATTGTGAAGTCAAAAAATTGTTAAGTAGAACAATTTTAAGTTGGGGACCGACTGTATATGTTTCCTTCAAAAGTTCTTTATACGTGCAAGTGTTGGTAAGAAAGTAAAATGATACAACCACTTTGGAAAAGTGTGTCATTTCTTAGAAAGTTAAATATTCAGCTACCATATGATGATCCAGCTGTTCCACTCTTGGTATTTACCTAAGAGAAATGAAATCATACATCGAGAAATGAAATCATACATCCATGCAAAGTCTTGTACATGAAATTTGTAGCAGTTTTATTCATAAAAGCTTGAAATTGAACATAATATAAGTATCTATTACCAGGAGAATGGATACTGATTCTGGAAGCCTAACTTGCTGAATGGGGTCAGCTTCCCTTCTTTAAGCTGATCTTATAATGAGCTCCACCATATAAAGAGCTTGAAAGTTGTCATTCCCATTCTTACAATAAGAAAAAAAGTGAACGAACTAAAAATTCATAATTTTTCTTAGACCTATCAGAGATTTGATGTAGCAAGACAAACCACCACCCTGAAATCTGGAGGAAGAGGCTGACATGGAGAGTCAAGCCAAGATCAGCTTACCTGGAGCAGAAGCTACCGGAGCCATAAACTGATAAGAATACTAAATGGTTACTTTGAAAAATTCCTGGAGGCTGAGTATGGACTAATGTGAGCATGAGATACTCCTGGGATCCTCAGTCTTGGGGTTGTGGGGAAGGTGTTATAGGTGGCATACTTCATAGGTTATCCCAGAAGCCCCACTAGGTTCTCATGGTGGAGAGCAAAGAGAAAACTTAGTAGTAATCATTTTGAAATACTCGCAAAGCATTTTCCCTTAAAAAAAATCTACCCTTCATGAGAAAAGGACATTACTAGAGTCTTATGAGCTTAGGAGAGGGGCAATTCCTCAACTTAGGACCTGCTATCCTTCCCGTCTCACCTGGAGGAAAAAAGCTAAGAAACATTTGTGAAGGTCTCAGCCCAGGGACAAAGGTCCATTAGTAGAATGAGATTTAATCATAGAGTTATAGACTGCTTTCCCTTCCCATCATTTACCACCACATCAGGGGTCCAGGACATCAGTGGATAACAGCTGAAAGAGCTGCAAGGCAGATACTTTATGTAACAAAGTGCTCTTAGGGAAACTCAAGCCAACAGAGGAGATAAAAATAAGGACTTTAAAGGAAACTGGCCTCAGATACTTACAGCTATAACAAAGAGTAACCACAGCATAACTCCTCCAGATAAACATAAACCCTCACACTAATGGCCTATTTACCTTTGTTATTAGCATCTAATTCATCATGTCCCGCTTTCAGCAAGGCACACTAGGAGACAAGAAAAAAACAACCTCAAGAGACAAAGCAAGCATCAGAACCAGACTCAGATATGACACAGTTTTAGAACTGTCCCACCAGGAATTTAAACTATCTATAATTAATATGTTAAAGGCTAGAATGGGAAAGGCAGACAACATGCAAGAATATACGGGTAATATAAACAGAGAGTGGAAAGCTTTAAAAATGAATTGAAAGGAAATGTTAAAAATTTGAAATGCCTTCATTAATAGATTGGACATGGCCAAGGAAATAAACTTGAAGACATATCCATAGAAATTTCCCAAAGTGCAATGCAAAAAGAAAAAAAAGAGCAGAATATCCAAGACTGTACGATGGTTTCAAAAGATGTAACATATGAGTAATTGGGAGAAAAAAGAGAGAACGAAGCAAATGAAATATTTGAAGTAATAATGGATGGAAGTTTTTCAAAATGAATGACAGATGCCAAAGAACAGATAAGTAAATTACAATCTGTTAAGGGAAGGGAGGGAGATATTGGGAATATCCTATTATAATACAGCCACACTGCCCATGAAGCATGCTGCAGGGATGCTCCATCTTTTGGCTTCCATGGGCCACCTTAGAAGAACTGTCTTGGGCTGCACATAAAACACATTAACAATAGCTGATGAGCAAAAAAAAAAAAAAAAAAAAAAAAAAAAAAAAAAAAAAAATCTCACAATGTTTTAAGAAAGTTGACAAATTTGTGTTGGGATGCACTCAAAGCCATCCTGGGCCACGTGCCACTCACAGACTGCAGATTGGACAAGCTTGGTATAGTGTTACTTGAAAGAGATTCAGATTAGTTCCAAATGCATAGTGCAAACACCAGGGAAACCACTAAAGAAATTTTGAAAAGAACTATGATTGATGTGCTAAGAAAGAAGAGAAAGTAAAATTATATGCAATTTTCAATGAGCCAGAGAAAGCAGAAAAAGAGAAGGGAAAAAAGAAACAATGAGTGCAAGGAAAACAGTTACGAACAAATAAAGGGATAAAATAATTGGAGTTTAGCCATTTGACAGTCATCTGTTCAGCAATATAAAGTATCAACTATTGATACAGGCAGCAATATGGCTGTGTCTCAAATAATAATGCTGAGTGAAAGGAGCCAGATTTCCTCAAAAGAATCTATACTTTTTTTTTTTTTTTTTTGAGACGGAGTTTTGCTCTTGTTACCCAGGCTGGAGTGCAATGGTGCGATCTCGGCTCACCGCAACCTCCGCCTCCTGGGTTCAGGCAATTCTCCTGCCTCAGCCTCCTGAGTAGCTGGGATTACAGGCACGCACCACCACGCCCAGCTAATTTTTTGTATTTTTAGTAGAGACGGGGTTTCACCATGTTGACCAGGATGGTCTCGATCTCTTGACCTCATGATCCACCCGCCTCGGCCTCCCAAAGTGCTGGGATTACAGGCGTGAGCCACTGCGCCTGGCCGAGAATCTATACTTAATTTTTCCATGTTTATAAAATTCTACAAAATTTGAACCAATTTAGAGTAATAGAAAGCAGAATCAGTAGGGCCCTGGAGAATTCTTAGCTAAGCATTTTATTATGGACCTATAGTGACTATGGCATGAACTTGATGGGATTTTTCTATGTGCATGTACAGGTATTGATCAACTTACAACCTATGCAACTTACGACCATTCGACTTTACGACCACAATCGCTAGCCACTACTCCGCGTCTCACAGCGCAAACGTTGCCCAGTTGGGCGTACGACAGTGCGGACCAGCTTCCGGCAGCACTATCATCTCCGTGTGCACCATTTCAACTGTTATCCCAGACTCGGTACAGCAATTTGTGTTTTGTGTCTTGGATATTTTTCATCAACCCCCTCCCAAGATGTCTACCAAGAGCAAATTGTCTTTGTCTACGCCTCAGCCTGCCAAGAAGGCTTAAATATCTGACTTAAAGATTTTTATAACATCATTTCACAGTACTGTACATGTAGCCTACTCAGCTTACGACCAAATCATGTTACGACCGGTCTGTCGGAACCAATCGTGGTCGTAAGTCGAGCACTAGCTGTACAGAATAGTAAAACTTGGGTTTGAAAATACCATGGGCCGTGCATCTGTTTTATCTGCTGAACTCAAAAGCCTGGAGGCAGAATGGTTTCTTGCATGCCATGGCTAAACTAAGCCCTGGGAATGAATATGGAGAGAACGTGAATTGTTGAGGTGTGTATAAAAGAAAATTAGACTCAAAAGAAATTATCTTCTGGGAATATTTGAGCCACATTGAAGCTAGTATTTTAGGTGTAGAATACATTGTCTTTGTAAAACCAGCTAACAATGTGGTGATCTAAAAATTTTTACTCAACTGATGCTATTTAAATTGGCATATTCTGTTTGTTGTGTAGGTCTTTCCTTTGGATATGTTCAGATATTTAAACCACAAAAAGGCAAGATCATGCCATATCCTTCATGGAGAAGATGTGAGTACTAAAGCTTGATGAGAAGAAACATGAGAATTTGTAAAAGCAGTTTTCTGTAACCAACATGCTGTTGCCATACACTCCCAACTTCATTATTACTGGAAAAAAATTCCCTCTCTTTTTAAAATCTAAAATATTTTTGGCACCTTGTGCTCTCAGATAAGCATATTAAGTTACTTTTCAACGTGAATCTTCACTACAATCTAATATTAGCAAAGATCTTCAAGAACATAGGGTTCCAGCATTAGATTGATCTTTGAGTTGGTCTAGTTAACAGAGGTAGAGCCAATGGACAAAACATTTAAGGGATCCACTAGAGGGCAGCAAAATGTAAATGAAATTTAAATTTGCTCCCAGAAAGGCTAATGTTATAAAAAATATTTGAATTGCAAATAAGATTTCTCGAATGCAAAAAACTCAAATTAGATTAGGGAGGTACAGTGTTTCTCTTTTCCTGGAATTAGTAGTCAAAGAGACATGAGATGGAAGAGCAAAATGAAAATCAAATAGGTTCTAGTCTCAGCTCTTTTTACTGATTGTGTGATTTGGGGCAACCTAGAATTTGCTTCTCTGGTCCACTTCCATGATACAGATTTGCACGTATTAAAGTTCTTTTCAACTATAAAATTTTATGATTTTATTATTTATGATTCTATCTCAACCCCTTTAAAATCTTTTTGATTAGACTCTCAGATTATTTGATCAAACCATAACTTGCCATTAATGGAGCGTCTGTTTGGAAATCACCACCATTTCATAAAAAATTAGATCCCTCAAATGAATTGATTTACTTTTTTTGAAAAAAAATCTTCTTAATAAAATGACATGTATATAATGTAGTGATAATAGTTATTGCAACATCTTCTGGAATAAAAATGCATGTTATTTAAACTATCAATAATTTTTTTATTTTTAAAATGGAAAAATTAAAACCCACAATAATATTATACATAGCCAAGGGTTGTTTTCACTCTCCATTCATTTTCCTTTTAAAGTGCTACATATGTGAACTCATTAGTAGTTACCCTACCAAAATTCCAAAATCATGAAGATGGTTATACATAAAAAATGAATGTTGGCTTGAGGGCCAAGGAAATACTCACTGATTAATAGAAGAGCACGGGTTAGATCTGAACTACTGTATGTCGTCATTCATTTGGTCAACCACTGCAAGCTTCTGGATGTGGCTGATTTTTATAGAATCACAGAGTTCACAGTATTCTTCATAGTTGTTCAATGGTCATCATTATAAATACACATCACAATAACCCTGATTTGTGACTGAAACAGAAAATCTTTTCTTTTTTTCTTTGAACTTCGCCTAATATTTATTTTTGTCAAACTCTCTTCTAAATAACACTTTTAATGAACATGAATGGATAAAACTGTGAACAATTTTGATAAAAGCAGAAACTGGCCAGGCATGGTGGCTCACGCCTATAATCCTAGCACTTCGGGAAGCCAAGGTGGGATGATAGCTTGAATTGGGTGGTAGAGGGTGCAGTGAGCTATGACGGCACCACTGCACTGCAGCCTGGGTGACAAGTGAGGTCTTGTTTCTTTTTTTTTGAGACTGAGTTTCGTTCTTATTACCCAGGCTGGAGTGCAATGGTGCGATCTCGGCTCACCGCAACCTCCGCCTCCCGGGTTCAGGCAATTCTCCTGCCTCAGCCTCCTGAGTAGCTGGGATTACAGGCACGCGCCACCATGCCCAGCTAGTTTTTTGTATTTTTTTTTTTTAAATAGAGACGGGGTTTCACCATATTGACCAGGATGGTCTCGATCTCTTGACCTCGTGATCCACCCGCCTCGGCCTCCCAAAGTGCTGGGATTACAGGCTTGAGCCACCGCGCCCGGCCAAGGTCTTGTTTCTAAAAGATAAAATGAAATAAAGTAGAAACCATTTCTGAATCCACATTGATAATGGAGTCATACCTAACACCATGCTGTATATTTAAATATTTTCAAATTTTTAACCCTCATTTAGGATGCATTTTCTATTTGCATATAAAAAAGGAAGAAAAATACCTTGCTGGCAGGGAATTCAAGGAATGAAGGAAAATCATCCTTTAAAACAGAATTGTTAAATCTATAATTCTTATCAGAAGCCAGAGGTGAAACCCTGTTCCAGCAGATTAGCTCACCTGGTTACAATAAGGCTGACACCCATTTCTATGATTTTCGTTTCTTTCTTTCTTTTTTTTTTTTTTTCATTTCTGTGATTTTCTATGATTCTTCCTCGTCAGACTCTTAGACCTATCAACTCATCATAATGCCTGAAGTTATTAGCACGAGATAATAAATTATCCATTTCAGTCAATTTGCTTTTTCATCAAAAGCAGGGTGAGGAATGCAAGGAGACACCAACTTCAGAGTCAACAGTCTCACAGAGAAGTCGCACCATCTCGCAACGTTAATAGCGAGCCGTTCAGACACTGATATTACTTACTTATATAAGAGTAATGAGTGAAATACAGATTGTCTAGATACAAATTCTGACTCTCCTCTTTATTACGCGCCTCAAAATCCTCATCTGTAAATAGGCATAGCAGTGCCTCCTTTTGGGAGTTAAGACATAAATTAACGCTTGTAAAACTAGTTATTATTATTACACTTATTTGCAGACAGGGTCTCACTCCGGTTGCCCAGGTTGGAGTGCAGTGGCGCGATCTCGATTCAGGTGATCCTTCTGTCTCAGCCCCGGAGTAGCTGGAACTACAGGTGCGCGCCAACACGCCCGGCTACATTTTGTATTTTTTTATGGAGACGCGGTCTTGGCATGTTGCCCAACCTGATCTCCAACTTCTGGGCTCAAGCGACAACCTGATCTCCAACTTCTGGG
Source organism: Saimiri boliviensis (assembly GCF_048565385.1). Lineage (NCBI taxonomy): Eukaryota > Metazoa > Chordata > Mammalia > Primates > Cebidae > Saimiri > Saimiri boliviensis. Next base: position 89,718,077 of record NC_133450.1, on the reverse strand, counting down.
CTCAAGCGATCTGCTTGCCTCAGCCTCCCAAAGTGCCAGGATTACAGGCATGAACCGCTGCGCCTAGCCTATTATAATTATTATTTAGGCTTAGAAAATGGTTTCGTTTTCTCCAGTGCTTTTCCAGTAAGTTATAGCTAGGAGTATCAAACTGGCGGTCTAACCAATAATTCGCTGTTGATCTTGAACAAGTCATTTCACCTTTATTGGCCTCATTTTCTTGTCTGGGGTCTTCAACAAAATGCTTCAAAAGTGAATGCACCAAGGTGGTTCGATGCATATTGTGGAATGCACCAATTTTAAAATAAGGTGATTGGAGCAAATAGATCGCGAAGACACTTTCTAGTTCTAACACTTCATGTGATTATTTTCCAGGAGCGTGTGGTACATATGAGATGCAAACGGCTGTCTATATTGGGAAACACTGCACAACACCATTCCATTTGCTGAAAAGAACTCTAGAGGTATCTATGGAAAATATCTTATCTTTTACGGGGATACTTTTAATCTAGAGTCATCTCTACTAGTGTTGAAATGAAACAGGCCTGATGAGAACAACAAATACACGTTTATTTTATTCAAGGCGGCTGTCAGTGTCGGGAGCGCCAGGGGGAAGGCCGGGCCCACAGGGCAGCAGGAGGGCGCCCAGCGGCAGCTCGCCCTGGCCCAGCAGCCGGCCCCGCTCCCGGCCGCGGCGCTCGTCCCGGGCCTTTACGCGAACCGCCAGGCTGCGCACCTCGTCCTCCGAAAGGCCGTCGAAGCAGAAGTCCTGGTCCAGGGCGGCCTTGCGGCTGCGCCCCATGACGGCGCTGCATTGCCGGCGCGCGGTGCCCGGCGGCCGTAGCACGAGGCTGAGGCGGCAGCGGAGCGCGCGGGGCACGGGGGTGCCTCCGGCCAGGCCCTCGGCGCGGAGCAGCCGGAGGCGGAGGCGCCCGGTTCCCGGACAGTACTCGGCGGCCAGGCGCAGGGCGTGGCCGGCGCGGCCCAGAGCCACGGTGCCCTCGGCCTCTAGGCGCTCGGGAAGCGCTGCCCGGGCCGACGGGGGGCTCGCGGAGGGGGCCCGGGCCGGGGACTGGGAGCCTGCGCGGCGCTCCTCGTCCTCGTTCCCGCTGGAGACGGAGCGGGCGCGGGCCCGGCGGCGACTCCTTCCAGCCCGCAGCGCGCGGCTCAGCAGCCCGTTGGGGGCGCGCAGGAGGCGGCAGCCGCGGGGCCGCGGGGCTAGAGCGTCCTGGGGCGGGCGGTGACCACCGGGGGCCGCCGGGGTGGCCCGGAGCGGGGCTCGCTGGCCTCGCAGTGTCCCCAGGGGGGCGTCCGGGCCGCCGCCGCCGCCGCCGTAGGTGTGGGCCCGGGGCCGGGGCGCGGGCGGGCCCCCGAGCAGGAGCGACTCCTTGCGGCGCGTGTGCGGGCTCTCCAGCAGCGCGCAGAAGCCGTAGGCGGTGCGCACACGCGGCAGATGCGGGAGCGACAGCGCGGCCTGCGAGCGCGGGTCCCAGTCCGTGTGGCTGGCGCCTTCGTCTCTCCCTGCTTCTTCACTCCAAGAATTCCGGAGCGCAGCCAAGGTCAGGCGGGGCGCGAGCCGCGGCGGGATGCAGAACTCGGGGATGCGGTCCGGAGTGAGCACGTTTGCGCACGCGGCGGTGGTGAGAGACCTGGCTCCGCGGGCCGGACCCGGGAGAAGCCAGTCCCCGCCCCGCCGAAGGCACTCAGGGCCCAAGCGGAGTCGCTCCAGACACCACATCTGGTCACCCTCTGCTGGAGCCTGTCTGCCTGCAAAGCACAAAGGTTCAAGGATTGTTAGAGCGAGCCCCACAGGGTGCAGAAATTCCTGTCCCTTTTCTTCTATTAATACTTTTGGGGTGTTTCTTCCTGCCTTTCCCGAAACAAGGCAAACTTCTCTGCGTGCCGATATGGCAGGCTATTTTTCAGTGATCGAAAAAGAGTTCTGTTTTTCTATTGTCCTGACTGAACTCTACTGTAATACACACTTCAGAGCTTGTTTTATTCTCTATCCGCCCTCGCTGGCCTAAGGCAGAGGTTCACAAAATGCTGGATTGTAAGTTCAGTCGCTCTGTTCTCTGTGCCAACAATTGCCTTGCTATGCGCTGTTGTTTCCTGACTCTCGGGAGTATAGCAGTCTAGTCCTCAGCTAGAATTAAAGTAATTAGTATTCATTCCAGGAATACTGTGGCTTGTTCTCCCCTTGCAGAGGCAAAGAGCCTCAGACGAATCCCCCGGGGAATTAAGCAAGCTGATAGGTCCCTCCTAAAGTACCTGGAGTCCTGCGTCAGCTGGGTCTCTGCACCTTTCTGCCTGGTACACCGACCAGGAGAGGAGACGTGCTTAGCTGCTGGGAAATTCAAAGCGCGCGCGGTAGGATTCAGCACAAGTGCTCAAAGACAGCTGGCCTGAGCTTTTATGCCTGCAGCTGGGAGCGCTTGGCAGTGGGCCGAACAGAGCGGCGCTGCCTGGTAACCTGACGCCAGGCCCTCCTCTGTCCCTCTGCCACGTGGCTGGATTTGCTGAGCAAGGTCTGGAGACCCAGTTCTTTCTCTCTCCGGCTTCAGGTCGAGATGTTTTCATCGGAAACCCGGAGCAGGTTTCTGTTTCCTCACATGCAAAATGGTGTTAAGTCTCTACTATACCGCAGAGCCACTGTGAGGATCGACGAGTGTAATGAATGTGAACGCGTATTAGTACTCTACATTCACTATTAAAATGAAGACGAGTCTGGTTTGTCTTATTCTTGCCTAATAACCCTTCCCGAAATCCAGCTGCCAGTTGCCCAGCTTTCAAAGTTCTTTACTTGCTTTCCAGTTTTCAGTTCTGATTTTAGATGTTCTTCTCTTATTATAAACCACTCGGGGTCAGGGGGAACATTTCATATCTTGATCCGGGTGGAGTTACAGAGGTGTATCCATATGTAAAAAAAAAATCCTCTAGTGTACACTTAAGATTAGCGCACTTTATTGTGTGTATGGTACACATCAATTGAAAAAACGCAACCTACTTCTTAAGCCATGTGTGCTGATTTTTTTAATTGGGAAAATGTACACTTGCATGTTCTGGGCAGTTGGAATCACCCTTTCGAGGCGCCGTGACCACATCTGACCTTTCTAGGCTGTGCCCACCAGAGAGATCCTTTTCCTACCTTTTGAAAATTAACCTGTGTTCATTTTGTAAGAGTTGCTTCCAGTTAGCTCCGGCTGAAAGAGATCTGAGGCATTTTGTTCAGCATTTGGGTGTATGATATTTCTGCCTAATATCCTGCCTTGCAAATTATTCACTTATCTAAATAACGTTTAATGAATTAAATTGAATTCATGCAAAAGTCTTTTCAGGATAGGGCATGTGCATTTTGTTTCCAGGACACACAGGCGCTGTGCTAGATGATTTACAGATAGTCTGTAGAACTGTCACAGAAACCCTGCCTATTCAGATCATCCTTATTTTATAGATGAAAACTAAGACTCAGAAATCAAGTACCTTATCCAACGTCACATAATGATGGGAAATAGAGGAAATAATACCTACTAATGGGTATAAATGAGCTGTTTTTGGAATTAATATAATAATGTAAAATATTTTGCACCATGCCTGTAACATGGTAAGTGCTAAATGCATAGAAGTGATTATTATCATTAATAAAGAGAGAAGGAAAGTCATAAAAGATAGTGGTTAAGAAAACTGGATCTGAAATCAGATCTACTGTTAATGCCAGAATGGTGGCTGTGTGACCTTGAGCAAGTTACTTAACCTTTCTAAGCCACAGTATCAAATTTAAAATTCTTAATAGTATCAACCTATAGGGTTATCATGAGTGTAAAGATAATGCATATGAAGAGGTTAGCATAGCACCTGATATGCACAATGTCACATATAATATTATTATTACAGAAGAGAGCAATGCTCATTAGTTCATTCAAAGTAATATGTACTGCCTGAGTGTTTTCTGGGTTCCAGCCACCATGCTAGGCAAGTGGATACAAGTTAGCTGTACAAGATCATATCAGCTATGTAAATCCATAAATGATGGAATTAAATGATGAGAGTAAACTATTTGAATTCCGTCTACGTGAGGCAGACACTGAACATTACTTACGTTTTTTGTGTTTTTTTTTTTTTTAGACTGTGTCTCACTCTGCTGCCCAGGCTGAAGTACAGTGATACAATCTTGGCTCTTGGTTCACTGTAACCTCTGCTTCCCAGGCTCAAGCAATCCTCCAACCTCAGCCTCCCAAGTAGCTGAGACGACAGTAATGAGCCACCATGCTAATTTTTTTTTTTTTTTACAGACGGAGTTTCAACATGTTGAGCAGGCTGGTCTCGAACAAAGTGACCCACCCACCTCAGCCTCCCAAAGTGCCAGGATTATAGGTGTGAGCCACCGTACTTGGCCTGAACATTACTTCTATGTTTAGTCTAAGGGGCAGGATTGGTGGGTCTCTGGATTTACTGTGCCCTTGACTAGCTATGTCTTATTATTATTATTAATTTTTGAGATGGGGTTCACTCTGATACCCAGGCTGGAGTGCAGTGGCACAGTCATGGACACTTGAACCTCAACTTCCCAGGCTCAGGCAATTCTCCCATGTCACCAACCTGAGTAGCTGGGACTACAGGCATGTACCACCACCTGGCTAATTTTTGTATTTTTTATAGACATGGGATTTTGCCATGTTGCCCAGGCTTGTCTTGAACTCCTGGGCTCAAGAGATCCCCCAGCCTTGGCCTCCCAAAGTGCTGGAATTACAGGTATGAGCCACTAAGCCCAGCCTACTTCTTTGTCTTGATATCACCTCTACTCTTTGCCAAAATTCTTGGGCCACGGCTAAATTTATGGTAAAAATTTTACCAAATTATATAGTTGAGGGTCATGTGCATGTGTTCTGACTCAGCTTTTCTCAGGAAACAAGATGTTGGTGGCCCTGTGAGAGCCCTTACTTGGTTAAAGTGATTAGGAGCACAGATCAGAGTTTACAGTCTGAGAAGTTGGCTGAAAAGTTGTTAAGCAAGTTAATGAACCTGTTTGAGCTCGTTATAAAATGAGGTTGATAATTCCGACCACATAAGATTGTTGTGGGGGTTAAAAAGATATGCATGAAAACGCTTGGTTAGCAGTTAAGCGCTGGCTAGCAGTTAGCTGTTATTATTACTATTATTATTATGACTGTTTGCTTGGCCAGGGATTAGCTGATTCACATATGGATTCTTTTAAAAACATTTTTCTCCTCAGGCAAGCAAAGCAGATTTACTTTGTTTTTATTAATGATTCACTTTCTTTAGTAACACCTTAATAGCATTTCCTGTACATGATTTCTTAAAAATAGCAGAGATTTGCCCTTGCATGGCTGGTCCCTGTGACCCCATTAAGCCTTATGTTTTACTTAACTCGGAAGCATGAGCCAGCCACCCAGTACTTGGGAGGATGGTGTAACGAGTGCCTGGAACATACAGATCTACTCAGAGGAAGCTCACAGCTGTAGCTGTGGGAACATCCAGTGTTGGAGCTGGAAAACAATTCTGTAAAGTAAGCGTAAATAGACCACACACCATCAAGACAAGAGGTGCTCTCAGAGTAAAAGGAAATTAATCTTTTTAAAGCACACTTATAAAAATACAGGAGGTTGAGTGTCAAGGAAAGCAAGAAGAGAGTTTACAGCCAATAAAATACTAGTGTTCTGACTTAGGCATCTTGTTCAACACAGCTGGAGTATGGAGTACTAGGAAATAATACAGAGCAGGGAGTCAGGACCTTTGGGTTTGCGTTTTCATTCTGACAGTCACTAACTTGTGGGACTTTGGGCAAACCTTAAATTCTCCCTGGCACTCAGTGTCTCCATCTGTCAACTGAGGGGGTTGGATTAACCAGATGATCCTCTCTCTGGCTTTAATATTCTGCAGTCCACTCCCTTGCGCTCTCCTCGTTAACTTCCCTAACTTTTCCCGCAGTCCATGGTATCATGGCTTATACTCTAGCTTTCTCCCCCATTTTCGTTTTCCCTCAAATTCCTTTTGCTTTTCTCCAGAAACTCTAGGGTTGGGGAATAGGATATGGGTGGTGGTTAGTGTGGATTTTGTTTTTTAAACATTTTTGAGTAATTTTTAAGTGTCCCTAATTGATGCTTTTGTTTTTAATAGAAATACTATTTTGGGCCGGGCGCGGTGGCTCAAGCCTGTAATCCCAGCACTTTGGGAGGCCGAGGCGGGTGGATCACGAGGTCAAGAGATCGAGACCATCCTGGTCAACATGGTGAAACCCCGTCTCTACTAAAAATACAAAAAATTAGCTGGGCATGGTGGCGCGTGCCTGTAATCCCAGCTACTCAGGAGGCTGAGGCAGGAGAATTGCCTGAACCCAGGAGGCGGAGGTTGCGGTGAGCCGAGATCGCGCCATTGCACTCCAGCCTGGGTAACAAGAGCGAAACTCCGTCTCAAAAAAAAAAAAAAAAAAAAAAAAAAAAAAAAAAGAAATACTATTTTGCTTATCTGTTTTTATTGTTCAGTCCTTCACTGAAGTTTAGTTTTGTAATTGCCTCTGTTGTCATTCTCACTGTTCTTAAGCCAGAATGAAGGCAAGAACTATAATGAATGAGAATGCTTATTTTCTTCCGTTAACCTCTGTATCCAAATTATTTCTGATACAATGCCATACATAAGAGTGCTAATGGCATTTCTTGACATTGGTTATAGTTTGTTTTAAGTTGGGACTGCACACTTCTGACTTCTTAAATAAATATGGACGAGTTGGGGCATGACTGAATGCACATAATCCATCACTTAAAACATGCTGAAAATGGAAAATAGTAAAATTTAAAGCTTTTTATACTATATGGCAATCTCATTTGTTGAACCAAAAATTCAGAGCCAAATTTTCCACCGAGTTTTTTTTTTTTTTCTGCCATGAACCTTTCAAACTATGATCTCTGATAATCACTAATAGCCCAGTGGTGATTAAACTGCATAATTGGGCCAGGCGCGGTGGCTCAAGCCTGTAATCCCAGCACTTTGGGAGGCCGAGGTGGGTGGATCACGAGGTCAAGAGATCGAGACCATCCTGGTCAACATGGTGAAACCCCGTCTCTGCTAAAAATACAAAAAATCAGCTGGGCATGGTGGTGCGTGCCTGTAATCCCAGCTACTCAGGAGGCTGAGGCAGGAGAATTGCCTGAACCCAGGAGGCGGAGGTTGCGGTGAGCCGAGATTGCGCCATTGCACTCCAGCCTGGGTAACAAGAGCGAAACTCCATCTCAAAGAAAAAAAAAAAACAAAAAAAAAACCTGCATAATTACTGGAAGAGAAAAGGATGGCAGTGCTTAGGGAAGCAAAAGAAATTAATATCGGCTGTGTGATTTTGGGAAGTCATTTAACATTCCTGAGCTTAATTTTTCTATAAAATAAAAGACTATACTATTACCTGCATTAGTTACCTCACAGATCTTTTGTGAGGATTACACCAAAATGCCTACCTTTGCATAATAATGATATGACAGCTCACGAAATAAAACTGAAACATAATAAAATTGATGCATATGAAAGCACCTTTACACATAATTCTTTCAAAATTATCACGTTATACCATAGAACGGTAAGGGATTATTGTATTAGACAAGGCATTAGTGGTCCTCACTTCTCCCAGAAGATTGTGCCTGTTGTTCCACCTGCTTGACCAAGCTATGTTTGTGCATCTTTCCTGTTACTCATACATCCTTGCATTGTTTTCTTTCTTAAGTGTTTATGGCACATGCTTTATCTCAACCAGAACATATATTGCTTCTTTACATTCCTCTTGGTGCATAGTCAGTGTGAATGTAAAAAGGAAGGGGGGGCTGGGCGCGGTGGCTCAGGCCTGAAATCCCAACACTTCAGGAGGCCGAGGCAGGTGGATCACCTGAGGTCTGTAGTTCGAGACCAGCCTGACCAACATGGAGAAACCCCATCTATACTAAAGAAATAAAAAACTAAGGCCAGGCGCGGTGGCTCAAGCCTGTAATCGCAGCACTTTGGGAGGCCGAGGCGGGTGGATCATGACGTCAAGAGATCGAGACCATCCTGGTCAACATAGTGAAACCCCGTCTCTACTAAAAATACAAAAAAATTAGCTAGGCATGGTGGCACGTGCCTGTAATCCCAGCTACTCAGGAGGCTGAGGCAGGAGAATTGCCTGAACCCAGGAGGCGGAGGTTGCGGTGAGCCCAGATTGTGCCATTGCACTCCAGCCTGGGTAACAAGAGCGAAACTCCGTCTCAAAAATAAAATAAAATAAAATAAAAAATTAGCTAGGCATGGTCGTGCATGGCTGTAATCCCAGCTACTCGGGAGGCTGAAGCAGGAGAATTGCTTGAACCTGGGAGGTGGAGGTTGCCGTGAGTTGAGATCGTGCCATTGCACTCCAGCGTGGGCAACAAGAGCAAAACTCGGTCTCATTAAAAAAAAAAAAAAAAAAAAAAAAAAAAGGAAGAGGGGATTGTTAGGATGTATGACTAGAAAGAACCTGGAGAAAGTTTGAATAGAGTGTTCTAAACACTGGGAAGTTATTGGATGTTTTTAAGCAGATTAGTAACTTAAGCTCACCTGTGCTTTGGGAAATCAGGTCTGGCGTTCACGAGAATAGACTGGAGGAAGGAGTAACTGGAGGCTAGAAAGTGAGTTTCAAGGAGATTGCCTGGCCCAGAAGGAACACATGGAGAATTTAGGAAAGATAGCAAAAGAAGAGTAGACCAGTTGGGCTGTTATTTTGTTGTGTACAGTGAAGGAATCCAGAGTACTTACTAGGTATTTTGTCTGTGTGACCAGCTAGGAAAAACACGTGGGTAAGGATTCATCTTTTTTTTTTTTTTTTTTTTTTTCAAGAAACATCTTATTAATACAGTATTTATTTGTCTTTTCTCTGTCAAACCCTGAGCCAACCATGTTCCCCACGGTACCTGGAGGGGTATAGGAAAAGGAATACACAGGGCCGACCACGCATGGGCCAAAGAACTATGGGACATGGAGACGGCTTCTTCACATGGTGAAGAGGATGAGAAAGGCCACCATCAAGCCAAAGAGCCCCATGGCCTCCGAGAGGGCAAAGTCCACAATGGCTTAGGCTGCTGCTTCAGAGAAGGGTTCCCGGCATAACCAATGATGGGGTTCCCACAGTCCCAATCCCAGCCTCAGAGCCGGCCACCCCAACGGCAGCAGCCCCAGCCCCGATGAACTTGGCTGCTGTGTCCATGTCTCTTGAAATGGCGCTGGTCCGGAAGCTGCGGCTAGAGACAAGTGAGGTAAGGGGTTGTGAGACTGCCAAGCTTTTGGGGCTCTCATCTGTCAGTGTCTCCGGTCGTTTCAGCACCACTGCGGATAGTGGACGGCTCAGCAGCTGTGAAGTGCTCTTGACCAAGGAGGGAGTGGAGACCAACTTGGAGCAGGCAGATATTTTCAGGAGGTGAGGTGCTGTGGCAGGAGAGCTGCTCCCGGTGCAAAGACAGAGAGGGCAGAATTTATCTTCTTAAAGAAGAGTGGTGTGTGCAGGAGTGGGAGAGGAAAGTGGATCTTGACAGTACTGGTTAGAGTGACTGGGTCTTTCTTTGGATCTTCAATTTTATTTAAGGTACAAAGGTATTTAAGGCACAATATCAACTGTAGCCATTTTGATTTTCTTCTCCAGTGGACCCTGAATTTAAGATTTTTCTTTGTGATCCTGTATAAGCCTCAGTTGTTTAGGAAAAATACATGAATAGTTTCTCGGACATCACCTTGTAGCAAAACACTTATAAACGCTGTGACTACAAATCAGCATTTCTTAGGTTCTATTTATTGTATCTCAACAGCTTTTTGAAATACATTTTAGGAAAAAATTTCCAGTTCTCTGAAGAGGTGAACGTCAACGGGTGGTAAAATTTCACCAGGGTTGAAAGACCTTGTGGTATAAAACTCTGTTTTTAAGGTTGTGCTGCATCAAAAGACAGTTCAACGACATAATGAAATAAAGTGATACATAAATAACAAGCAACCCATACTTAAAGTCACTACAACGTTTTGTTTTTTATTTCTGTAATAAGATAGGTAACTAATTAATGGCTTGTGAATTAAGAGTGAATCTTAGAGAAAGGGGAGAAGAATGAGTTTCCCACAAAACACACATATTCAGTTCTTATTCTATGCTAGCTGCCCATTCGTGTGGCTCTGTTCCCCTCCTCCACTTTTGTTTGTTTTTTTTGAGACAGAGTCTCACTCTGTTGCCCTGGCTGGAGTGAAGTGGTGTGATTTCGGCTCACTGCAACGTTTGCCTCCTGGGGTCAAGCAAATCCCTGCCTCAGCCTCTGAGTAGCTGGGATTAGAGGTGCCTGCCACGACGCCCGGCTAATTTTTTTTTTGTATTTTTTAGTAGAGACGGGGTTTCATCTGGTTAGCAAGGCTGATCTTGAACTCCTGACCTCGTGATCCACTCACCTCAGCCTCCCAAATTGCTGGGACTACAGGCTTGAGCCAGCACGCCGGCCCCTCCTCCCACTTTTAAATTATTTGTCATGCGCCACTGGTCCCAGCTATTTGCGAGGCTGAGGCAGGAGGATCTCTAGTGTACAGCATGCCCAGTCTGCAGTGAGCTATGCTCCCGCCACTGCATTCCACCCTGGGCAACAGAGCAAGGCCGTATCTGGGAAAAACAAAACAAAACAAATCCAAAAACAAAACAAAAAAACCTATGTGTTTTCAAGAAATCAGAGGGCGGAGTCGAACTCTAGCAGGACAAGAACGCAGTGGGTCCTTTTCCCCACCTGATCGACAGGTACAGGGGTGGCTGCCCAGGTGACGCTCTGCGCGGACTCCCGGCCGGGCGGCTCCGGACGTCGCGCTGCAGCCGGAGGTCAACAGCAGGTGGCGGCGAGAAAGCAGAGCGGCCACAAAGATGTCCCTGTGCTCGGAAACTCTTGCTCTCCCTTGTTCTTCTCGAAGGTTCTTTTTTTTCTCGTGTACGGCTGCCGAAGTAGGCCCAAGCAAACTTCCCCTCCGCGCCTCCGCCGGACCCCAGAGGGCCGGGGCTGCAGCGCCCACGGGGCCCGGGATGATCCCCGCCGCCAGCCCGGCGACTCCGCGCCTGCGCACAAGCGGGGTCACGCGCGCGGCGCGGGGGCAGGCGGGCGCCGGAGGGGCTGTCATTCGCCGCGCCGGTCGCCGCCCTCAGCTGCGCCGGGCGGTTCCGGCTCCTCCCTCTCCCGCTGCCTCAGCCCCACCATGGTGCTGGAGTCGGTGGTCGCCGACCTGCTGAACCGCTTCCTGGGGGACTATGTGGAGAACCTGAACAAGTCCCAGCTGAAGCTGGGCATCTGGGGCGGTAAGCGAGGGGGGCGCGGCCGGCGGGCTGCGGGCGTGGAGGGCCCCGCCGAGGGGTTGCCCCGTCCCGGACGGATCCTGCCCGGGCCCTGCTCCCTCCGCCGCCCGAGACTCCCCCTCCTGGTGCGGCAGGTGCCGGACGCGGGAGTCTCTGCGGACCGCGGATTCTCGGGGTCCCAGTGCCCACCCCGCCTGGGGAGATGCGGCGGGGTCCCGCCTGGGCTGCCGAAATTGCCACCTTTCGCGTCCCGGAGGCCGAGCCCTGGCCCTGTGCCTTCCGCCCTGCCGGCCTCTGTGGTCCTCTCGCTGCACTCAGCGCCGCCCCTTTGGCCCCACAGCGTGAAAACAGAGCCCTGTTTCGGTACCGCTTGGAGTGAGCATGGTTGTCTGTCTGGTCATACACTCTCGAAGTGGCACTAAGGAAGAAGAAGGAGGAAATTGTATTTCGCAGTTATCTTCACTATCATTTTACAGGGTGGAGGAACTGGGTTCCTTCTCTTTAGGATTGCCGGGTTTGGAGAGGAATAGGCAGGGGAAGATCTTTAAGAAAGGCGTGTGCGCAGGGATTCTTATTCCTAATGCTTTCAGCTCTTGATAAGATGATTTCTTTTTTTAACATTTAGTTTTCCGTCAGTACGAAGAGGGTTTTGAATTTTTTTTTGGAGCAATAGGCAGAAATTCAAGCCTCTATCAGCATCATCATTAATTACGTGTCTGCTTGGTTGCATGCCCAGGAATTTATGCCAACGTTTTTATCCTGGAGATTAAGTGTATAGAAGTATTCAATGAATAGTATGCTTAAACATGCACTGTTCAACAGCTTAATCGTTTGCATGAATTACGTGTCAAGTTTTGAGGACTTTGAGACTTTCTCACTCTATAAAAGATTTGGGAATTTTGTCAGCTTTGGAGGAAAATTCAAAAAACGACTCAAATGTATGGATCTGCTTTTAATTCAAGCAACAAATAGCTATAGACGTCCCTTGTCCGTTAGGGTAACCACTAGCCACTGTAGCTGTTGAGCACTTGAGATGAGGTTGGTGCTAATTGAGACGTCCTGTTAATATGAATTAAAACATCGTTTTGAGTAAGTATTACCCCTAATGAAGTAGAAAAAACATAATACCTCAATTTTTATGTTGCTTATGTGTTGAAATAATATTTGAATATATTGGGTTAAATTAAATATAATATTAAAATGTATTTCCCCTGTTTTTAGTTTTCCTTTTTTTTCTTTTAAACCTGGCTTCTAAAATTTATAATTACATAATGTGGAACATATATTTATATGTTGTTTTTAGAACCGTGGGTGCTACCCTGATTTGCCGAAGACCCTGTTTTGGTTTTCTTTTTTTTTCCCCTTGTCTTTTTGAGACAGGGTCTGGCTCTGTCGCCAAGGCTGGAGTGCAGTGGCAACTCCTGGTCTCAAATGGTCCTTCCGCCCCAGCCTCCCAAAGTGCTGGAATTACAGGTGTGAGCTATAGTGCCTGGCCGAGAGCCTGTTTTTCATCAGTGGCTGATGATTTGATTGGTTCACTGTGGTGTGCCCAACAGTGCAGTAGTCCCTTGGTATCTATGGGGAATTGGTTTTGGTACCCCTGCCCATACCAAAATCGAAGGTTGCTTAAGTCCCTTAAACATAGGTACCCTATGCACATCTTCTGTATACCTTGTCATCTCTGGATTACTTATAATAAATACCCAATTCAAGTAAATGCTATGTAAATAGTTGTTATATTGTCTTTAAACAAAGTGATTGCATTATTTTTATTGCCGAATTGATATTTTTTATTTTTTTCCCCCTAAATAGTTTTGATCTGCAGTTGATCTGCAGTCAGTTCAGTCCAGGGATATGGAGGGCCTACTGTACATACTTTGTTTACATCCCCCCCAACACACTAAATATAATATAAAAGAAAGGGAAGTAAAGAAAGACACACTTAAGGATTTAAATGTCCAGCACCTTCTGCAGAAATCGTGTTTCTTAAGAATAGTGGCAATATTATCTCCAGTGATTTCTTATAGTTTGTAAACATTTGCAATTTGAAAATGCACTGGAGTAGCAAATCTGAAATCTGAATAGGCCTAATGAATGGTGTGTTATGTTGGACAAGCCACCTACCTTATTGGGCCTTAATTTCTTCATCTTAAACTTTTATAGAAAAAATATTTTTAAATTCTTAAATTTTTAAAATTAAAATTTTTAAATTTTAAATTTTTAAATTTAAGTCATACTGGATAATATTTTCATGTAATTACTGCCCATATTTTGATGTTACAATATTGTGCCATATTTACTTAAGACGTTTTCTTTTTAAAAAGATAAAATGTATGGGTATATACTCAAAGCTTCCCTTGCCATCAAATGTTACTCTGTTTTATCTTTAAAATTAGAGGTTGGACTAGGTAACATCTAAGATGATGCCAGTATTCTGTTCTTCTAATAATGGTTTTACCATGACATCGAGGAGTACTGCTTGAAGATTTTGAACTTTTTCACAACTGACATTAAAAATGCCGTGATTTTATGTTATTTTTCCTTTTTTCTTTTTTGGGGAAATCTAGAAAAGGAGACTTTCTTTCATCTCATTTAAAAATTTTTAGAATAAGGTATTCTGCCAGTGGCCAACATTAACTTTATAATAGGCCTGAGCAAATGTCCAGTGAACATCCAATCAGGGATTCTCCTAGCTTTATCAGCTCTCACCTCTGCCTCTGTAAAGTTTTGCTGCCTTTTATTTTTGTGGTTAAATAAAAAAGCCTAGAAGTCATGAGCTTTTAGAGTTATTGCCCAATCTGTTGTTAACCCTAATTCCTCATTAATATTGGAAGGCAAGATACCTGAGTTGATTTTTTCCTGTTCTTTCAAAATATTGCTAAATAAATTTGTCTGGAGCTTTTTTTGAGTAAACAAATGGGAATATTTAATAAAATAGCTGATATGGCATCCACAATGTTGACAGGGTTTTTAAAAAATGGAAAATTCTGTATAATCTTGTTTGAAAACTATTTGCTTTAGCAGGTAAGGTTTACAGTTCACAGAGTTTTTTTTTTTTTTTTTTTTTTTCTTGTTGAATTTCCAAGTCTTGAGAAAGGGAAGAATTCATCCTGTAAATATTTCACACACCCAATCTTAGTATTCTTTGAAATCAGTTGATACACTACTTTGATACATCTTAACTGGAGCATCTAACTAGCCTAAAGCAGTGGTTTTCAATGGAAGGTGACTTTGTGCCCCAGGGGATATTTGACAGTGTCTGAGACATTTTTGGTTGTCACATTGAGGGAAGAGATGTGCTACTGGCGTGTAGTGGATAGACCCCTGGAGTACTGTTAAACATTCTACAATGCAGGGGACAACTTCCTGCAATGAACTGTCCAGCTCAAACTGTTAGTTGAGAAACCCTAGTCTAAGGGGAAGACTGAGATTGTCTTCCACATGTGTAGTAGACCTACTGGGTACTGAACAAATTGTAAGGAGTTAAAAAGGACACAGAGGAAGTAGATTACTCTTATGAAATCTGTAATTTGAGGGAGAAATTTATATCTTAAGTGACTGAAAGGTATGTCAATAAAAATGCATAATCTTTGCTTGGGTGATTTTTGGAAGTACTTTTAAGAATCAAAATACTATGTTAACATGATTTGGAAAAGATCGTACTGTGCATATATTCATATATGTAGACATTCATAATGAAATTTACAATTAAAAAAGGTTGAGAAGGTTGGGGAAAATTACTGGAATGCGCAGAATCAGGAAGTATGCTTTAGATGTAGCTTTAAATTTGAGAAGCAAAGCAAACATCCTACCATTGTTTTTCTGTTCTTTAAATATTTAATGCCAGGCAATTCCTGTGCGTTTTTAAAAGTAATCTAAGCAGAATTTCCTTTTAAAAATCCTTGCCATTGTAGATAATTGAGACCTTGATTATTTATTAGCTGTGGGACCCTGGGCAAAACATTTCAATTCTCAGTCTCCTAATCTGTAAAGTGCATATGTAATACTCAGTGTATTTGTGAAATAGATTGTGTCAAAATAGTTTGTCATTGTTGATAATATTGATAGTAATAATGATTAACCAAACCTAGCTGGCTGATGGAAAACAGTCTTTGTTTTATTTTCATATGGATGTTTCTTCTAACTTCAGACTTCTAGAGGTATTATTACTATTTTTTTACTTCAAGTTCTGTGATACGTGTGCAGAATGTGCAGGTTTGTTATATAGGTATACATGTGCCGTGGTAGTTTGCTGCACCTATCAAACTGTCATCTAGGTTTTAAGCCCTGCATTCATTAGGTGTTTGTCCTAATGCTCTCCCTCCCCTTGCCCCCTACCCCCTAACAGGCCCCAGTGTGTGATGTTCCCTCCCTGTGTCCATGTGTTCTCATTGTTCACCTCCCACTTACGAGTGAGAACATGCGGTATTTGGTTTTCTTAGAGGTGTCAGTATTCTGTTGAGTGATAATCTTGTGTAGCGCTATCATTACATATCTAAACATTTCTTATTTTCCAAACAAATTTCTCTAAAAAAAAAAAAACAGGCCGGGCGCGGTGGCTCAAGCCTGTAATCCCAGCACTTTGGGAGGCCAAGGCGGGTGGATCACGAGGTCAAGAGATCGAGACCATCCTGGTCAACATGGTGAAACCCCGTCTCTACTAAAAATACAAAAAAAAGTAGCTGGGCATGCTGGCACATGCCTGTAATCCGAGCTACTCAGGAGGCTGAGGCAGGAGAATTGCCTGAACCCAGGAGGCGGAGGTTGCGGTGAGCTGAGATTGCGCCATTGCACTCCAGCCTGGATAACAAGAGCGAAACTCCGTCTCAAAAAAAAAAAAAAAAAAAAAACCAAAAGAAAACTCTGTTTGCCTTTGAATTTATGCTTATGCTTTTACAGTATTAACTGCCAGCTAGTTTGTAAGTCAGGCTTTCAGAGGTTCAGAAAAGTGCCTGGTGGGTATGTACTGCCTACTTAAGTAGGAAGGTTTATCTAGATTTTTGTTCCCCACAAACATACCAGGAGATAAATTGCACAGCCCTTAGCTATTGAGATGTGTCCAGGATATAATTGTTTAAAGAGTAACATGTATTTGAAAAGGCATGTTGAAATGCCACATCTTTTGCAATTTGATTTGAGTAGTATTGTTGCAATGTAGAACCTTTGTAAATTTGATTTTTCAAAGTGATTTACTGTGGAGAGTCAGCTGGAAAATCTTCCGTAACTCTGAACTCTGTCGTTCTTGATATTTGGACAAGTGGCATCAACATAGAGGCTGTGATGTGTTGGATACAAGGGTGACTCTGGTGACCAGGAATAGAAGCCAAGTGCAATGCCCTCAGAGTTTGTGGCTGTGCAAGCCAGGCCGAACCTGTGCTGATGACTATTCTGTCCTTTATCCCACCCCTGACACTTCCCTTGAGCTGCCAGATACTGTTGGAGCAGAGCAGCATAGGAAAGGAGAATGACCACTGGACTGGGAATGAGCAAGCCTCTTTAATGTTACTCCATCTCTGATACTGTCTAGCTGTGTAGCTTTTGGCATGTCTCTAACGAGTGACCATTGGTTTCTTATCTGTAAGTGAAAGGTTAAACAAGGTCATCTCTTCTGTCTTTAAACTTTTATGATTCAGCAAGGCAGGAGCATTGTGAGATCCTTCATTGGATGACTGGTATGGCCACTTCCTCTGCAATCACAGTGAGAAAAGGTATTTAAATAATGTATCTTTATCTTTCCTTTTGCTCTTCACCCAATATTGGTGAGTAAAGAGCCACAGTCAATGACAGTGACAAGATAAATGAAGTTCCAGGCTCATGCTAATATTTGTGGGTTCAAGTCTAATATACTGCAATATATTGTCTTAACAGATTCCTGCAAGACAGCTTGAAAATGAAAGAAAAAGCAGGCCTTTTTTGCTTTTTTTGGCTTTGACACATAAAAGATGGCAGTATCTAGATATTTCTAAACCTGTAGAGGGATTTTCTTTAGTTTTTTCCTCTCAGCCAACAGTTGGTGTAGTGGAGGCTGCATTTCTCATTAGCTTGTTGTTTAGCATTTAAAATAACAAAGGAAAAGTCAATGGTGTAACATGTATTTAGGCTCAGTTACTATCAGTTAAAACACTGCTTAAAATTTAAATGTAAGCCCTTTTTTACATATTTAAGTAGCATTATTAATTAAAAATTTACTCATTTTCTAGAACCAGAACTGAGAATTGGTACTTTGGTAACCATTCTGCTAGGAAACTCTACCACACTACTCAGTGTTAGGAGATCCCTGAAGTGAATTGTAAGGGAGAAAGTTCAGAGTAACTGCAGCTTTCCACCTTTATTCACTATGACTTCCTGTTTCAATAGGGAAATGGAAAGAGTAAGAGTCAGAGTGTTTTCCTTTCTCTTTTCTGCCTTCCTCTTTGTAGACAAAGTCACTGTGAACTCACTGAAAGGAGTCTAGATTGATTAATTTGGGTTGACTAGCTAGATTCATTTGAAATGAATAGCTATAATATTTTCTTTGATACTCTTTACTAAAACATAAGTCATTAAAATAATTTGATTCGTGCCTTAAAAAACTGGTGAGTCATCCACTTTAGCTCACTTTCCTGGAAAATGAATGTGTCAGATCATTTGGATATACTTTCAAATAAATAATGAATGTTTATATTATAGATACATAAACACAATCTTAAAAAGTAAGTACAGAGTATTTAGTTGACTATTTTACGATATGCAAAGCTAATTTCATAGATTATGGCATGGTATTTTTGTTTGTTGGTTGGTGTTTGTGTTTAGTCACAGTTGTGGATTAATTTCTATGTTTTATATTATATTCTGCGTCTCCTGACTCTCTCTGACTCTGGAGAGTCAGGAGACGTATATTCTATTCTTAGTACTGCCACAAAATAATTGTATAACCTTGGATAAACTACCAGATCTCTTTAGACTTTAATTTTTTCATTCATAAAGTGAGAAGGAATTAGATTTGAGTAACTTTATGGTCCCAAATAGTTCTAAATTGTAATTTGTGGATTTCTGTCTTTGGAGGAAAAAAGAGATTTTTAAAAAGTACCAAAATGACCATTTTGTAATACCATCTCCTGCATCT
This sequence comes from Saimiri boliviensis, assembly GCF_048565385.1. NCBI lineage: Eukaryota > Metazoa > Chordata > Mammalia > Primates > Cebidae > Saimiri > Saimiri boliviensis. The sequence continues at coordinate 89,699,658 of NC_133450.1, read as the reverse complement.
GTTTTCCCCTGTGGCGCTATCTTTTCTTCTGGGTATGCTCTGAACATAACCCCTTGACTGTATCCTATCTTTCTGCCTGTGACCTTGTTATACAACGTTTAGTTATCCTTTTTGTTTTGGATTTTTTCACATCTTTTTGAAAATACAGACACTGAAAGTGGAACTAAAACCACACTGGCCTGTCAGTGCTGAGTCTGATTTTTTTTTATGGCATTTTTCTTATCCAGGGAGGTAGAACTGTCTTTTGAATGAACATCCTATACCCTTTATGCTCTGCTATTTGGGAGAACAGTGTTATTCTGAAGACAGCATTGAGTGTTATAAGATTTGAGCCTTGGCACTACCACTTACTACTAGATTGCCATAGGATTCTTGGGCTAGTCGTTTAACCTCTCGAAGGCTCATCTTCTATTGCTTAATAACATACAACCTGTTTCCTCACCCAGGAGGCGGTGAGGATCGAGTAATGTTATATATCTGAAAGTGTTTTCTAAAATAAAAAGATTTGTGTTCTTATTGTAGTTGTTTCCACCCCAGTACAGTGTGTATTCTAAAGTCAATATTTATTGAGTACCTATGCTGAGGAGAATCAGTAAGAAGTTTATAATCGGGCTGGGGGTTTATCTAAAGTTAAGTGCTAAGTACCATAAGAAAGGTATAGCCTAAATTTCTGCAAAAGTTTAGAGATTATTTCTGGCTAGAGGTGTTTAACAATAGCACTATATGTCTTACCTTTATTTTGTAGGCCATTATATATTTGAAAAACCATTCTTGGACTTAGGCAGGCTTTTCCCTATTAGGCCAGTACCATTTGGTTTTTATTTATAAATACAGTAGCTTGGTTGTTTTCTGTAATTTAGCAACTATTTTTACTTTTTTTTTTTTTTTTGAGATAATTCCAACTCTTGGTGTCATTTGCTAATTTACTTCCATTTTCATCTTCTGGTTCATTGACGAGGATTACTAAATTTTGATAGAGGATTTACCCTTTTAGTGGTTTGTTTTGTTTGTTTGTTTTTATTTTTGAGACTCGGTTTTGCTCTGGCTCTGTTGCCAAGGCTGGAGTGTAGTGGCACAATCCTGGCTCGCTGCAATCTCTGCCTCCTGCTTCGAGCCTTCTCCTGCCTCAGCCTCCTGAGCATCTGGGATTACAGGCGCCGGCCATTATGGCTGGCTAATTTTTTTTGTAGAGGCAGAGTTTTGCCATGTTGGCAAGGCTGGTCTCGAACTCCTAGGATCAAGTGATCCAACTGATTCGGTCTCCCAAAGTGTTGGGATTACAGGCGTGAGCCACTGCACCTGGCCCTTTTAGTGTATTTCTTAAAATATCTTTCAAGATTGGCTTGGAAACTGTGACTTTCTAGCAATGTATGTACATCCAAAATATTTGTAGTTTATTAATGAGAATCATGTGGGGTCTCTTCTGAAGCACAGACTATGCAGGTTGTCTACGCTCCACCCATGGGCCTGTCCCACATAAGGGAGATCACTTCACAGAATTTTCTTGTCTGTCACCTTAGTCTGTTTAGACTTGGTAAGATTAGAGCCACTTGATTGTAGGATTGGCTTTAGAACTTTCCTTGCTGGCAGAGTTAAGCTTATTCATCTCCAATTATTAGTCATCATATCCTTTTTTTTTTTTTTTTTTTTTTAAGAGATTAGACACAAATATTTATTCTTCCTTCAGGTTTTTTGGGAAACTTTCTAGGGCTTCTGTGTGTTCTTAGCCCTGGTGATCTGGCTATAGCAATAAAGTTATTTATATGTATATAGAATTATTATGTTGCCTTAAGGTAGAAAAGGAAAATGAAATATTTTTCATCGGTGTTCAGTTAAATATAAAATGATTGATTTTTTAGGGGAGAGGTGGTTTAATCTGATCTTATAAATTACTTATCTTTCAGTAGGATTTCTGGAATCCATAGGATATGAAATAATGCTGCTGCATATTTATCAGTCAGCATGCAGTTTAGTGGAGAGTACTTGTTAGTCCACTGCCTTACCAAGATAAATACTCATCTACTAGTTGAACAACTGAATGCACTTTTACCTCTTTACACTGGTGCCAGTGTTAATCTGAATTATGCTGCTTATTCCTTCCCTATACTTTGTATTAGAACTAGAGGCTCCTCCTTCAGTGCAAATAACTTGTAGAATGTATTATTCTTATTTCACTTTTATAGTTACTGTTTGTTAGATAACATTCACATTTTCAAAGAGGAAGTATGCATTTGTTAGACTGGGTAGAAGAAATAAGTATTTCTTTGTTATTCTTACATGTTTGGGGGTAAGGCAGTACTAGATACAGAAAAAATTTATATAAAAATATTTAAATCATATTGACATGTAAATTTACTTTTGCTTTATTTCCCCATTTTCCTTCTTATAACTTCCATAATAATTTCACATAAAATTACTATCTAATTATTATAAAACTAGAAAATCCTGAAAAGCATTAATAAAAAAGCCATCTTTAATTCTAGCACTGCGTAATAAGTACAATCTTTTTTTGTCTGCCAGTCTGTCTAAATATACTTACCTAACTCTGTTAGCCATATTGGTAGTTTTCAACATTTCACGTCTTAACTACCACCTGCTATCTACTACTTGATCAAAGAACTAAAGTGTCAAGGCAACAGAAACAGCCCATGTTTTACAAGTATATTTATATTTTTACACACATTATGTTAATGCCTTAACAGTTGTTACAAAGACTTCGCCTCTAATGCAGATGTTTTCTGATCACTCTTGGTGACACTTGACCTACCAGTTGAGAATGACTAGCTAGAACAGTCAAAATTTATGAGCAGAGTTGAAAGTCTGCATATGGGCCTTAGATCTTGTTAAACTAGTTTGCATGGTTTCAGATAGGCACTAGCTAGCATCTGTGCAGATTACCCTGTGGGCTTGAATAGACTTCCCAATTATAATTTTGTGTAATTCATCATGACAGATTTGAATCCAGGAATATTTGTCTTTATGTAATATGAGTGCATATGTAATGCATAAGGACCTTTTTTCCTCCTCATTTGCTAATCATGCTAGTCTTCCATGACTGCTTCCTTGTTCCTACGTCTGGGCAGGATGATATCCTGTATATTCTGCCTCCAAAATAGCTCTACTGTGACTCTACCTCTTTGATCCTTAAGTAACTTTCTTCTTTTAGGTTTTAATTTCTTTTCAGTGTATTACAGAAGTTTCCTGACTTCCTGTATTCTTTCATTTCCCTCCTACTATATGCTACCGTATTTTCTTTTCTCTTTTTTTTTTTTTTTTGAGACAGAGTCTCACTCTGTCACCCAGGCTGGAGTGCAATGGCGTGATGTCGGCTCACTGCAACCTCCACCTCCCAGGTTCAAGCGATTCTCCTGCCTCAGCCTCCTGAGTAGCTGGGATTACAGGCGCGCGCCACCGCGCCCAGCTAATTTTTGTATTTTTAGTAGAGACGGGGTTTCAACATTTTGGCCTGGCTGGTCTCGAACTCCTGACCTTGTTATCCACCCGTCTCGGCCTCCCAAAGTGCTGGGATTACAGACGTGAGCCACCGCGCCCGGCTACGGTATTTTCTTCCCATTTGTGAGGTTTCTTTCCTCCTTTTCTTCCTTCATTGTAGTTTTCGACAATTTATTTTAGAAAATTTGAGAACTGTATGTACATGGAAAATGAACTTTGTTATATAGAAATAACCACTGTGAGTATTATGGCATCTTACAGTTTTTTTTTTTCTCTGTATGTGTGGAATGCACACTTGTGCATATATAGATACTTTTAAAATTAGATCAATCTGGACATTCTTTTACTTGTAAAAAAAACTTCGATATTCTTTGAACATTTTCCCATGTTTACTTTTTTTTGTTTCTAATACAGATGTATTGTGAGTTATGCCTTCTTGCTGGACATTGAGATCTTTAGGTTGTTTCCTTCCTTTCCTCCCTCCCTCCCTCCTTCTGTACTTCCTTCTTTCCCTTCCAATATTGCAGTATCCTTGTAGCTAAATTGTTTGGGCAGATCAATAGTTATTCTTTAGGATAGTTGAGTAATAACATAATCTCTGTTATGTATATTTTCTCTCTTTGTTTTGGTGGGTCTGGAATTTTTTACCCTAAAAGCTCTTCATTAGTCTGGCCCCTGCCTGCCTTTCTGACCTGATTTCTTATCCTTTTCTCACACCCTTCATTTACACCAAACCATTTGTGCTTTCAAAAATGTGCCTTACTCGCCGGGCGCGGTGGCTCAAGCCTGTAATCCCAGCACTTTGGGAGGCCGAGGCGGGTGGATCACGAGGTCGAGAGATCGAGACCATCCTGGTCAATATGGTGAAACCCCGTCTCTACTAAAAGTGCAAAAAATTAGCTGGGCATGGTGGCGCGTGCCTGTGATCCCAGCTACTCAGGAGGCTGAGGCAGGAGAATTGCCTGAACCCAGGAGGCGGAGGTTGCGGTGAGCCGAGATCGCGCCATTGCACTCCAGCCTGGGTAACAAGGGTGAAACTCCGTCTCAAAAAAAAAAAAAAAAAAAAAAAATGTGCCTTACTCACACATATCTATTTGCCCTCTTTTCTTATCCACTCAGTAAATACTATTTAAGCCTTCCAGCCTAAACCTATGTGTGTTCTTGATTTCCCTAGTCAGTTAGGTGGCTCCTCCTTTTCATCTTGTGTATGCTTCTATTGGAATATTTCTAAAATTTTAGGAAATTTTTAGTTTGGTACAGAAGTAGTTGCAGTTTTTGCCATTAAAAGTAATGGCAAAAACTGCAGTTAGTTTTTCACAGTCCACTCTACTAAGCTGTGAGTACCTTATTGCAGGGACATTGTTCTAGCAATCTTTCTCTTTCCAGCACCTAACATATAATGGGTGCTTAATAAATGTTTAATTTTGAAATCTGGGGAAAAACAGATCTCTAAAATAGCATAAAAAATTAAATATACTTTTAAATTTACCTCAGAATACCCTAAGAAAAAGTTACTTGATTGAACAATATTAATGGGGAACATAGCTACTATAGTTAAAAAAAATGTGTCATAAATGATTAGGAAAATATACAAGTCATTTATGCCTGCATTTAATGTTGAAACTATAGTTTTATTAGCCTTAGCATAATTTAAGTGAAATGAAAACTTTTTCCTTAAGTTTTTATGTGAGCATGAATATTTAACTATGGTGTATCAACAGATACAGGGATAGTGTTTACAATTTGAGTCATGTAATGGTATTTTTATAACAGCATATGAATATAATAAAAGTTGGACTAAGAAGCACATACTTTAATCATTGGGAAGGTAGAATGTTTGGAGACATGAAAAGACAACATGTTTCTGAAGAAAGTGTTAACTGATACCATAATTAAAGAACCGAGGATGATTGATCTGATCTTGTAATCGTCTCTTTATATCTTCAGATTTTGGCTCAATCATTCAAAATGATGGCTACTTTCTTTGGTCTTAACATTCTGTCCAAAAAGCTCCAGCTTCTTTCCCATTGTTTTTTTAAATGTTAGCTAGTTAAATATTTTATAATTTCTTTTACACTGGGCTAACTTACAGAGTGCTACATTTAATAACTCCACCATATGTAGCAACTATTTTGTGCTGGGAGCCAATTAAGTCAGTTTCGTTTGTCATTGTATTCTTAGCACTTAGCACAGTTTCTTAGTGCTTGGTACTATATTATGTATGATAGGTTATACTAATTGGTGTGTTATTGTAATATTTTTCCTCTTTTTCTTTTTTAAAGGTAATGTGGCTTTAGATAATCTACAGATAAAAGAAAATGCCCTGGTAAGTTTTTTTTTTTTTTTTTTTAAACTACGCTAATATCTCAATTTGGTAAGTTCTTAGAAACCTTTGCTTATTACACATCTGATACCTGGTACCAGATAAAATAATGGAATCAGTCAAAGAAGGATTACTTGTTTAACCATTTGCTGTTGGAAAATCTGAGATTAAAGATTTAGAAATTTTTTCCCCTAATAATCAAAATAGTATCTCTTGAAAAATGGAGTGTTTTTCCTTAATCTAATTTGACTGTACAGTTTTGTGGTTGACTTTTTCCTTACAGAAATATTTTTCTTCGGAAGTATCTTTACATATTTTTGAGATAAATGACAGTTTAATTTAAAATAATATATCTAATAAATATATTTTGGAAATATATTGACAGTCTTGCTTTATTATAGTAATATTAAGAGGTAAAATAGGATTTTCTGGACTCTAGCTCCAGAAAGTAATTTGTGTCATTTGAGTTGAAAACAAACAAAACAATGCCCCCACCATTAGGTTTCTGTTTAGCTTATTGGGCTAAATGTGAGTTTATGAAGCCACTTAATGAGTTTATTGTTTAGTTAACTTTTTCAGCTTTTTAACTTCTTAATTTTTTTTTTTTTTTGAGACAGAGTCTCACTCTGTCATCCAGGCTGGAGTGTAGTGGTGCAGTCTTGTCTCACTGCAACCTGCGCCTCCTGGGTTCAAACAGTTCTCCTGCCTCAGCCTCTCTAGTAGCTGGGATTACAGGTGCCTTGCCTGGCTAATTTTTGCTTATTGACAGCAAAGATTTTTAGTAGACATGGGGTTTTGCCCTGTTGGCCAGGCTGGTCTCCAACTCCAAATCTCAGGTGGTCTGCCTGCCTTGGCCTCTAAAATTGTTGGGATTACAGGTGTTGAGCCACTGCGCCTGTCCTAACTTCTTATTTTTTTTTGATCTTTTAGCCTGAGTTTAATCAACTTTAAAGTGAAGTTAAGTATAAAACAAAATCAGGTAAAGTGATTATTTTAGTTAATTATTACCTATATTTTGGTGGCCAGATTTTTATGGTATTAGAGTATTAAACAATAAGATGAGAAGTAGAGTCTGGCATATGGTAGGTAACTCAAAATATTGAAATTCTTTTCTCTGTTTTATATAGGATGCTACAACTTCTACATTTTAAACACAAATTTAGACCTTGTGATTCTGTTGTTAAAGATTGGTTTTTTTTTCTTCTCTATTTATGACAATATAAATAGAACTGTAGTGACAGGATATATATCAGCATACTTAGGAGTCAAATTATTTGTACTCTGTTTTAGCCTAATTAAAGTTTTGGTTATAATTAAATATAATCAACTATTTTGTAATTTATGCTTTTTATTAATTCAAAATAGCCTCCTTTCCCCAGTTAAATTTGATGAGATTTTACTTTGATATGAGTTCTTTACATTTATTTTCTGTGAAAATTATTTCAGGAGGATTAAAATGAGCATGAGACCTCCTTTTTGGAAGTATGTAGTTTGTAGTTTGTATCCTGTATAATGCGAATTCTCTTGAATTTATTTTTCTTGTCCTCCAGAGGACAGAGCTGCCCTTATTGACAGCAGAGGTTTTTTTTTTGGGGGGGGTTCTAAAAAAGACTTTTTATCCAAAGCTATTGTAATAGTATTTTGTTCAATTCCTGTTTACCTAGAATGCAGATGTAATCAGATGATCAGGTAAATTGATTATTTTGGATATTACCTATATTTTGCTGGTCAAATTTTTATACTATTAGTATATATTAAGTTACACCTAACAGAATGGCTGTACTAACTGGTTTAATTTTTAATAATTCTAAAGACTCAGGTGGTCATTATGAGTGTCACTTAGTGTTTAGTATTCTGTGAATAAAAACAGTTATTTGAACTACTAGTTGTTTGGAATATGGGTAAGTGAAGGTGTATTATTATTTTATGGTACCTGTCTGTAACTTATCTAAAGGAAATGCTAATTCAGTAAATAATATTTTGGGAATCTAGCTTTTCTTTTAAGATTTTAAAATTTATTCATTTACTAAATATATTTGAGTGAGAATTGTTGTTCTGTATTGTTTTCAACTAATTTATGCAAAAAGACTCTATTCTTTTACCTTGTTTTAGATAAACATTGTCCATCTGTTTACATTCATTTGATTTGATTTTAATTTCCATTAGATTTGGTTTACTCAAAGCAAGTAACCAGTTTATCTGGTTATTTAACTACAAACTTTCTGCTTTTCCTATTTATCATTTTGTTTTTCTTGTGAATTCTTTAAAGTCAAAGTTTAAGTTGTAAAACTCATTTTTTTTTGAGATGGAGTTTTGTTCTTGTCGCTTAGGCTGGAGTGCAATGGCGTGATCTCAGCTTACTGTAACCTCCGCCTGCCAGGTTCAAGCAGTTCTCCTGCCTTATCCTCCCAAGAAGCTAGGAGTACAGGCTCCTGCCACTACAATGGCTAATTTTTAAAAAATTTTAAGTAGAGATGGGTTTTCCTCTTGTTGGCCAGGCTGGTCTCAAACTCCTGACCTTAGGTGATCCACCTACCTTGGCCTCCCAAAGTGCTGGAATCACAGGTGTGAGCCACTGTGCCTGGCCAATAAAACTTTTTTTAGTTATAAAACATGTCCTTTATGAGTTATTCAAATATAAATAATTTGTTTTTTGTTTTTCTTTAGAGCTGTATATTTAAATGATCATGCAAAAGTGATTTTTGGGGTGGCTTAATAATTAAAGATGTCCTTTACATTTTCTCTTTCTTCTTAAGAGTGAATTGGATGTTCCTTTTAAAGTCAAGGCTGGCCAAATTGGTAAGTACATTAGTCTTCATTTGAATTATTCTTAGTCCTTTCAGTTTTCTATTTTGCTTGTGTTATCTAACCTAAAAAAATCTTTGACTAAAAGTGTGAGGTATTTTTTTAATTACATTAATTAGAGCTTGTAGAGTTCTGAGCCTAATGTATATTATATATAAAATATGCATACTTCTTATTTTTCATGAAAAAAGGTAGAAAATGGAAGGATATTTGTACTACAGTGGCATTCTTCAGGTTTTGGTTCTGCCACTCAAAATATACCCCCATTTTCAAATTAGATTTCCAAGTTTTATGTGCTTTTTCTTTAAATGTGAAAGTAGTATAATTTGCAAACTCTAGTAGGTAAACTGTAAATGGAGCTTATTTCCTTCATGTTTTGTTCAACCATTTTCACTTGATGTATTATGCAGCAATGTGGTATGGAGTATATGTTTTGGTAAGTACAGAGTCTCTCTCTTTGCAGTTAAACTCCCACACTAAGACTGTCTATAAGTAAATATATATCTTTGTGGAATAAATTTTTTAATAGGACATTTAATTTACAGAGTTTTCCCATGTAGTCCATGCTATCTGGTTTTTATTTTTATTTATTTAATTTATATTTTGAAAAAGTTTAGATTTAGGTGGTCCACGTGCCTGTTTGTTACATATATATATTGAATAATCGTGGGGAATGGGTTTCTAGTGTATCTGTCACTCAAATATTGAACTTTGTATCCAATAGGTAATCTTCCAACCTTCACCCTTCTCCTTCAATCCCTACCCCTTTTTGGAGTCCCCAGTGTCTATTTTTTCATTAAGTTTTTTTACTTTTAATTTTTATGGATAGATAGTAGGAATATATATTTATGGGGTATATGAGATATTTTGGTACAGGCATACAGTGTGTAATAATCACATCAGGATGAATTAGGTTTCCATCACCTCAAGTATTTATCCTTTCTTTGTGTTACAAACAATCTAATTAATACTCTTAGTTATTTTAAAATGTACAGTCAATTATTGTTGACTGTAGTTATCCTGTTGTGCTATCAAATACTAGGTCTTATTCATTTTGTCTAACTATATTTTTGTATTCACTAATCATCCTCCCCTATTATTCTTCCTAGCCTCTAGTAACCATTGTTCTACTCTCTGTCTCCATGAGTTCAATTATTTTAATTTTTAGTTAAAACAAGTAAATGAGTACATGTGAAGTTTGTCTATTTGTGCTTGTCTTATTTCACTTAACATAATGACCTCCATTTCCATCCATGTTGTTTCAAATGGAAGGATCTCACTCTTTCTATGGCTGAATAGTACTCCACTGTGTATATATACCACATTTTCTTTAATCATTCATCTGCTGATGGACACTTAGGTGGCTTCCAAATCTTGGCTATTGTGAACGGTGCTGCATTAAACATGAGAGTGCAGGTATCTTTTCAGTATACTGATTTCCTTTGTTTTGGGTATATACCTAGTAGTGGGATTGGTGGATCATATGGTAGTTCTCTTTTTAGGTTGTTGAGGAGCCTTTGAATTGTTCTCCATAGTGGCTATAATAATTTAGATTCCTATCAACAGTGTACAAGGTTGTGCACTGTTTTTCTCCACATCCTTGCCAGCATTTGTTATTGCCTGTCTTTTGGATAAAAGCCATTTTAAGCGAGGTGAGGTGGTATCTCATTGTAGTTTTGATTTGCATTTCTCTGAGGATGTGATGTTGAGAAAATTTTCATGTACCTGTTTGCCATTTGTATGTCTTCTTTTGAGAAATGTCTATTCAGATCTCTTGCCCATTTTCAAATCAGATTTTTAGATTTTTTTCTATAGAGTTGTTTGAGCTCCTTATATATTACGGTTATGAATTCCTTAACTCTTACTTGCCCTGGCAATGTCTTTATGGAGCTCAGTGTACTGCAATGGCTATTAAGCATCTTTATGTCTATGTGTACCCGTTGTTTAGATCCCACCATTAAGTGAGAATATGCAATATTAGATTTTCCACCTTTGAGTTGGTTTACTTCAGATAACGGCCTCCAGCTTTATCCATCTTGCTGCAGGGGACATGATTTCATTCTTTTTTATGGCTGCATACTATTCCATGATATATATGTATCACATGTTCTTTAATCAACTGTTGATGGACACTTAGGTTGGTTGCATGACTTTGCTGTTGTGAATAGTGCTGTGATAAACATATGAGTGCAGGTGTCTTTTTTAATATAATGATTTATTTTCCTTTGGGTAGATACTCAGTAATGGGATTGCTGGATCTGTTTTTAGTTTCTTGAGATAGCTCCATCCTGTTTTCTATAGAGGTTAAACCAGTCTGCATTTTCACCAACAGTATACAAGTGGTCCCTTTCATCTATATCCATGCCAATATCTGTTATATTTTGACTTTTTAGTAACTGCTGTTCTAGCTGGTGTAAGATAGTATCTCAGTGTGGTGTGAATTTTTATTTCTCTGATTATTAATTATCTTGAACATTTTTTTCATGTGTTTGTTGGCTGCTTGTATTTCTTCTTTTGAGAAATGTTTATTTCTTTTGCTGTTTTTAATGAGATCATTTTTTTTCTTGTTCATTTATTTGAGTTCCTTACAGATTCTGAATATCAGTCCTTTGTTGGAGGCACAGTTTGCAAATATTTTCTCCCTTTCTGTAGTTTGTCTGTTTACTGTGTTGATTATTTCTTTTGCTTTGCAGAAGATTTTTATTTTTAGTTTTTAAAAAATTAGTTAGTTAATTAATTTAGAGACAATGTCTTGCTCTGTTGTCCAGCCTGGAATGCAGGAGCACAATCATGGCTTACTGCAGCCTCGGCTTGCTGGGCTCAAGGGATTCTCCTACCTCTGCCTCCCAAATTGCTGACATGATGGATGTGTCACCATACTCGGCTCATTTTTGTATTTTTTGTAGTGATGGGGTTTCGCCATGTGGCCCATGCCATTCTTGAACTATTGGGCTCAAGTGATCTACCTGCCTTGGCCTCCCCGAATGCTGGGATTACAAGTGTGAGTCACCATGCTCGTCCTAGAAGCTTCTTAGTTCAATTAGTCCCATTTGTTTAATTTTGTTTTTCTTGAATTTGCTTTTAGGGTCTTTGTCATAAATTTTTTGCCTATGCTGATGTCCAGATGAGTTTTTCCTCAGTTTTCTTCTAGGAATTTTATAGTTTCAAGTTTTATGTTTAGGATTTACTTAAAAATATATATATAAATTACAATCCAAGATGGCTTACTCTTACTTTAGAATTCTACCTATGCTATATCCTTTCTTCCAACTTTATCACTCTGCTATTACACCATATCACTTTTATTCTTTATTCAGTATTCTATATTATAGGAAGGCTTTGTATTTTATTACTCTAGCGTCTCTTAGCAATTATTTGGATATTGTGTTTGGATCATATTATGTGATATGTTACCTTTTGATATATAAGAATATTTTTATGTTTTTGTCTCTTGAAACCAGAGAAATTTTCTTAGATTGAAAGCATCTTTAGGCATGTACAATCTTTATAATTCCTTTTTATTTGATATACCAAGTATTTATATTAGTTGTTAAACTTCTGCTTAGGTTAAAATATTATACCTAACCTGTAGGGTCAGTGTGGGTAATTAAGCTCAAGTGTGATTTGGTTTTCTAAGAGCTAGACGTGTTTGTGGGTACACTTCAGTTATCCTTTTTCTTAAAAATTTAAAAAATGTTCTGATATGTAAAAGGAGGGAGTAAAATATAATAATCTCAGTTCTAGGATCCTTTGAAGAAGTTGGGGGATAATTAGGATAAATGTAGAGAAGAAAAGCTTTAGGGAAAGACAGTCCCTTTCTGGTATGCTAGTTAAAGTGATATTTCCCACTTTTTCAATCTTATGCTCACCAAGAAGTCAATCACATACATTTTGTTAGGAAATTTTGATATAATTACAAATATAACAGTACCCATTATAAATATAAAATCATTGGACTTAGAAATGACTCAGAATGCTGTAGACTTCCCTGACATGTGAGCCATTTGAGAAACTCAGCAGGTTTACAAGCTAAAGAGAAATGAAAATCTAAGTGGAGAAATAATTTGATATTTTATTCTTGGAAATAGATATCAGGTAAAAGTGGCTTACCTGCATATCTATCTAGGGGACCCCAAATATTCCGTCTTACAATACATTATTTTCTCTTTAGTTTGTTATACAGTTTTTCAGTTTTTTGAACTTTGAGCATTTTCATTTAAAAATGATTTTAAATATGAAAAACCACCCGTGATTCTGGTGGTGTAAGTAATTTAAATATTCACAGACAAGCATGACTTAGTTGAATCAGAATCTTTTCTCCTGAAAATCTTGATTAGTAGCTCTGAGAGAACTATAGATTTTAAAAAAATATGATGAAGGAAGGTATTTTATTTTGGAACATGTAAAGCTTTATGTGTAGGAAAGGTTTGGATAGAGTTGATACAGAAAGGCAGATTGGATACATTTTGCTGCCTGGAGACCTGGAAAGGGGATACTAGAGATTGGGGTAAGAAACATGGAAAGATTTTAACAGATTTTGCCCATTTCAAAATTTAGCTGAGAGTATGCCTTTTTTATCTTCTCTCCTTTGCCCTGAATAGGCTTTCAATAAAACCCCAAACTTGGAACAGTAATACTAGGGCCATAGTTCGTCTCTGTCGTGAGTGAAAGCTTTTGTGGGCTCGCCTCAGGAGGACCTGACATTAATACCATTGTTTCCAAGAGAGAATATGTGTTCTGTCTTCTAAGTGATTTATAAATAGATATTTGGAATATAACCGGTCTGAGTTGCCTGTGACTCATAATGCTGTTCTTGAAATAGTATGCCTTGCCTTTAGAGTTAGCCTCTTCCTGTCATGACAATTTGGTATACTCTCAAAATTCCATTTGCACAAAGTTCTTGGCATCTCTTCTCTGTGTTGCTGCTTCAATTGCTGGTAGCTTGTGTAGATGTTATTTTACTGTTCATCTGTAAAGATTTATGTGTTGATGTGGATAGAAGAGCATATGCAATATTAATACTATCAACTGTTGTGCACCGAATCTGGTTCAGCATCCTTACTGATAATCTGGTCACTGCTTAAGTCACTAGATAGACTTAAGCAATTAACTTAACTTCTCTAGGACTGAGTTTCCTTTTTTTCAGGTTTGAAATGATAGCTGCCTTATTCGTTTTACAGTTTTTGGATATTAAATGGATAATGGTTATCAAAATATTTTGTATTGAAAAATAAAAATTACAATGTGAATTTTTACTTAAGAGTAATTTTATGTGGAAAAGACCGTTGTAAACTTTAGTGTTGGAGTTTTTTTCATCTTTTTTGAGTGATATGCATACGATATGCATGAAGAGTTTTTTATTCGTTTTCTCTAATGGAAAGTGAGAGCATTATGTCTTCTTGAGCAGTCAAATAAGAATTTAAGGTTGAAATTATGTTTCTTTAGATAAATTAACTTTGAAGATTCCTTGGAAAAACCTTTATGGAGAAGCAGTTGTTGCGACCCTAGAAGGATTATACCTGCTTGTTGTCCCTGGAGCAAGTACGTTATTTTAGGTTATAACCACTCATTAACATCACATTGAAATTAAATTGTTACCTAAGTATTTTAGTACATTTATTTATTAAGATAGAAGGTAATTTAAATAAACCAATCATACATATATCCATACATTTTGAATATGTATGAACATTTATAGCCACATTTGTGCATAAAGTATTTCTGTTGTTGAAAATTTAATTTATTTTTGCAATTTATTCTTTCTGTGAGTACTTGTTTTGCAGCTAGGGCTTCCTGTTGAGCTGAATTAGGCTCAGCTAATAAGAAATGAAGTGAAAGAAATCTTTGAAAATATCCTGATGTGTTAATCTGCAGATTTCAAGATTGAAAATTTATTTTTTTTTCTATTTTGTTGCTTTGTGTTTTGAGAGAATCTTCTCTCAAAAATTTGTAAAATTGGTAATTTTTTCCTTAGAAATTGTAGTATTTTAATTTTTAATTAATGCTTTAAAGTAATGATGTTTAAGTAATATCTTTATTATTTTTTCATTTGTAAGAGCAATATAATGTTAAGTTTGGATATTTTAGGGAAAATTTACAATTTCTCAACCGTTATACAATTTTAATTTTTTCATTTTGCTCTTCAGTCTTTAGCCTATGCATATGTGATTTTCAGTAGCTGTTACCACATTATATATACAACATTGATCTGGCCTTTCATTATATACATTTTTGATGTGTTTCACAGTTTTTATGATGGCAGTGACAGTTTTGAAAGGCCGTATGGTGTTCTGTTGTGGGCTACCAATTGCTTTTTGCTTTATAGTAAATATTATATCATTACAGATCTTTTTTATTTTTTTGAGATGGAATTTTGCTCTTGTTGCCCAGGCTGGAGTACAGTGGCGCATTCTCGGCTCACCACAACCTCCGCCTACTGAGTTCAAGTGATTCTCCTATCTTAGCCTCCTAGGTAGCTGAGATTACAGTCATGTGCCACCATGTCTGGCTAATTTATTGTATTTTTAGTAGAGATGGGGTTTCACCATGTTGGCCAGGATGCTCTCGATCTCTTGACCTCATGATCCAGCTGCTTCGGCCTCCCAAAGTGCTGAGATTACAGGCGTGAGCCACTGCGCCTGGCCAGATCTTTTAATTCTTTTGTGTTATTTCCTTACATTGCATGATCAGAAAGAGATTACTAGATTAAAAGGGCTTATATATTTTCTGATAGTTGATACATATTTTGAATTACTTTCTGAAAGTTTAAAAAATCAATATATATTGATCCCAGATAGTATTGGATATTAAATTATTTTGTAGTTTCTTAAAATTGACCACTGACAGAGCAGTATTCTGGTGTACTTTCTGTCTTCCCTCTTTTTCTCCTGATCTTTGTTTTCACCTCCTCCTCTCTCTCTTTTTCCTACCTTCCTTTCTCGCTGTAATTTCTTTTCCTCCCTCCTCCTTTTTGTGTTTAAGTTTTTGTAAGTGAATAGGAATGATATATGTTTAAACATTTTGTAAAACTTTTCTAAAAATTTGAAAGTATTTTTGTATTGCAGAAAGATTACATACTTACACAATCATAAGGAGGCTGAACTTTTTCCATTTGTTTATTTATGAATTCCATTTGTGTGAATTGACTATATATTTTTAGGTATTAAGTATGATGCTGAAAAAGAAGAAAAATCCTTGCAGGACATTAAACAGAAAGAGCTATCCCGAATTGAAGAAGCCCTTCAAAAAGCAGCAGAAAAAGGTAAAAAGTTTGTTTTAGATAAACTTAGATATACCTATATTTTAGATATATTTAGTTTCCTTTAAAGAGGATGCTTTCATAAGCCGTCATAAGCTGCAGTTCTAAAGAAATAATTTTTAAAAAGTCTCAAAATATTGGTTATATTTTCATGACTCACATCTAGGAAAAAGTAAGTGCCTTTTTTCTGTAAGTGTTTTATGATGTTGCTAATTTGATTTTTCCACTTTTCTTGATTAGTCATTTTTACTGTGCTACTTTAGGAGACTTTCCAAATTTAGAGTATTTGCAGGCCTGTTTATTTTGGCCAAATGTTAATAGTTTCTTTGTGTGCCTTTTTACCTGTGTTCTTGCTAGATAATGAGGTAAAGCATAATGCTATAGTGAAATGATGTTTAGGGGAAATGCTGCTGTAATTCTACTCCTGGCTGTCTCCCTTCATGTTGTACAGGATAATAAAAAAACAACAAAACAAAGAAACAACTTGATTCTTCAGGTTTTAACATTTTAACATCTTGCCTTATGTTTACATTTTTGTTTTTATCTAAAAATAAATCTGATGACCTTGATTTGATTTATAGAGCAAGAATAAGGGTAAGATGGAAGAGTATCTGTAGAGTGATGAATTGAAGGACTTTTCTAGACATCCAGTGTTTATCTTTTTTAAGTCAATCAGCAATTGCTGATTAGTGTATAAAGGTTATTAGCGTTTTATAGAATTTTTATGTTATTTGGTGGCATGTGTATATATTTTTATGATAGTCTTTTTTTTTTTTTTTTGAGATGGAGTTTCGCTCTTGTTACCCAGGCTGGAGTGCAATGGCGCCATCTCGGCTCACCGCAACCTCCGCCTCCTGGGTTCAGGCAGTTCTCCTGCCTCAGCCTCCTGAGTAGCTGGGATTACAGGCACGCGCCACCATGCCCAGCTAATTTTTTTTTGTATTTTTAGTAGAGACGGGGTTTCACCATGTTGACCAGGTTGATCTCAATCTCTCGACCTTGTGATCCACCCACCTCGGCCTCCCAAAGTGCTGGGATTACAGGCTTGAGCCACCGCGCCCGGCCATTTTTATGATAGTCTTGCTTGAAAGGTAAAGCAAATATTGAGTTAGAAATGATGTTAATTATATTTAGATATAAGATTTCTTAGCTTAAGCTGCTGACTTTTAATTGAATCAATTAGAAATCTTTAAAAATAGCTTGTTTCTTAAAGTTTTTAATCAGAGTTTTAAATTCTTGCTCCAAGTATTTTTTTCTTATGCAGAAATATTGATTCTTTTCTTAAAAGTTACTAAGCTATTTAAAAATACAGAGGTTACCATAATGGAAGAAATTTTCTAAAAGCCTCAACATTTTTTTTCCTTATTTTCACTCTGAAGCTTTTTTTGTCTTCCTGCTGAAGCTTAAGTATCTGTATTTTTAGGAAAACCATTTTTTAAACATTTATATTACTTTTGTGTGGCAAAGAAAGCAAGACGAGACTGGTTTTGTTTCATGACAGTTCAGTGTGATTTTTTTTTTGTTTATATTCAATTTTGGCTAATTAATATATATATAAATAGTACTATAAAAATGAAGATCATGAATTGGAGAGCACTAGAGTTTCAGTTTTTTTCTTTAAACTATTCAGATTAGGATATTGACATGTATATTCATCAACAAGTATATTGATATATACTTAGAGATATTGATATAACATAATTACCCACTTATTATTTATAATTACATAAGTTATATATGTATGTTATTTTTAATAACCAAATCTCAAACTCCACCTTTTTAAAAGATGGAGCATAACTTGTGTTTGCTTAAAAAATGCTTTAGTATTGGCCAGGCGCGGTGGCTCAAGCCTGTAATCCCAGCACTTTGGGAGGCCGAGGCGGGTGGATCACGAGGTCAAGAGATCAAGACCATCCTGGTCAACATGGTGAAACCTCGTCTCTACTAAAAATACAAAAAATTAGCTGGGCATGGTGGTGCGTGCCTGTAATCCCAGCTACTCAGGAGGCTGAGGCAGGAGAATTGCCTGAACCCAGGAGGCGGAGGTTGCGGTGAGCCGAGATGGCGCCATTGCACTCCAGCCTGGGTAACAAGAGCGAAACTCCGTCTCAAAAAAAAAAAAAAAAAAAAAAAAAAAAAGCCTGCGTATTTTCAGTCATCTGTAAGAAAAGACATGGTATATAGTCTCATTTGTTTTAGTAGTTGACAGTTTAATTGGTAATATGATTATCTATTTTACACACATTTTGTACTT
This sequence comes from Saimiri boliviensis, assembly GCF_048565385.1. Lineage (NCBI taxonomy): Eukaryota > Metazoa > Chordata > Mammalia > Primates > Cebidae > Saimiri > Saimiri boliviensis. The sequence continues at coordinate 89,681,565 of NC_133450.1, read as the reverse complement.
AGGAAATTTTGACTTCTGGGTCGTCAGTGCTGAGAAAACTGATAATTGGGTCTGACAAAGAGGCTATTATGAATGGTTTGACATAAAGGATGTACATCTGTGAATGGAATCATTTTGTGTGAATGGAACTATTAGGCCTATGCTGTATATAGTAATGACGTTATAGCTTGGATGATAAAATTTAAGTTTTTTTCATGCAAAATTGAAATTCAACAAGTGAAACTTTTAACACGCAGTTTTAACATGTTATATTTGTCAAAAAAAGTTTTGAGTCTAAAAGATGAATTCAGGAATTGGGAAGTATATTTAGATTATTCTTAACTGTTAAATACATTTAATTATGTTGCAATTTTTTTTCTCATTTCTATGGATATGAGTCACATCTTATAATATTATTCATGTGAATGATAGACAATACTGACCTTTATATATTTTACATTTTACATTATTAATAGTTATTACTTAATTATACTTTATTTTTCTACCTTTTATTGATATTAAAAGCACAAAAGCACCATTGCACATGTATAGGGACTCAGAGAGGCAAAGGAAGGAGGTGATTCAACTCTAAGCAGCAGATGATAAAAATGAAAACAATTACCATGCTGATTGGCTCAAAAAAAGCATTTTGACTTAGTTTGTTTTATTTGATAAAAAATATACTCTTTCCCACTATCATAGGAATAAAAGGAAATTGAAATGTAACTATGAGTTCATTTCTAGAAAATTTACTCAACTGTAAAAATAAACTCTTTGATATTTTTCTCCTTTTATTTCATTGGAGTGAGTTTATTTTCCTGTGAAGGCTATCATAAAGAGAAAGATTAAATTCCTAGTAAGTCCAAAAGATTTGCAAATGCTAGATTCTGTACCTAAGGTGTTGAATTTTATCGAAGTAATATGTACACACACTTGAAAATCAGTATTTTGGCCAAAAAGACATGACAAAAAATGGCAGTTCATTCAGATCAACACCTTTGAGTTAATAAGATATATATATATATATATATATATATATTTTTTTTTTTTTTTTTTTTTTTTGAGACAGAGTCTTGCTGTGTCACCAGGCGCTAGGCTGTAGTGCAGTGGCGGGATCTTGGCTCACTGCAACCTCCGCCTCCCGGGTTCAAGCACTTGTCCTGCCTCAGCCTCCTGAGTAGCTGGGACTACAGGTGCACGACACCACACCCAGCTAATTTTTGTATTTTTTAGGAGAGACGGGGTTTCGCCATGTTGGCCAGGATGGTCTCAATCTCTTGACCTCATGATCTGCCTGCCTCGGCCTCCCACAGTGCTGGAATTACAGGCGTAAGCTATAATGTTCCGCCTGAGTTAATAATATATATATTTTAGCAATGTTAACATCTGTCATTAATCTAGTTTATTAATATAGGGCATTATCTAGGACTTTCTGTTACAGTAGTGAAGGAGTTTACTTCTCTTACTATCTCCTTGCACCCTGAATTCTCCTTCCCATTTTCTCATAATAAGGACATATCATAATTTTTGACCAATTACTAGTCAGTACTTAGATTACTGTGACAATACAGTTATTGTTTACTGCGCAGGTTAGATGATATATGTGTTAGGCAGTTTTTGTATTGCTATAAAGGAATACCTGAGACTGGATAATTTATGAATGAAAGAGTTTTAATTGGCTCACAGTTCTGCAGGCTTTATAGGAAGCATGGTGCTATTACTTGCTTCTGGTGAGGGCCTCAGGAAGCTTTCAATCATGGCAGAAGGTGAAGTGAAAGCAGGCATGTCATCATTTATGGGGGACCCACCCCTTTAATCCAATCATTTTATGTCAGGTCCCACCTCCAACTTTGGGAATCACATTTGAACATGAGATTTGGAGGGGACCAGTATCCAAACCATATTAGTGTACTATGACTGTATTTCCTTTCTTTTACAATCTTTTGGTTTTCTTGAATTTGTGAATACTTTGTTATTTGCTTAGTCTTATATGTAAATGTATCTTTAATTCTTTTTCACATGCTGCATAAAATTTGTCTGTTATCTGATTATTGATATTATTTTCCAATCATGTAAAGCCATCTGTTGATGCTGTCTACCACGTTCTTATCTTTCGGAGTTTCCCCTCTGAACTGATTGTTTTTTAGACCAGAGCACAGTTGTCATCTTAGGACTGGTCTTAATTGCTCTTCTATGATTTATTCCTTGTTTCCTAGGTCCTTTGCCGTCTTTTTCTTCCTTAGTTTACTCATTTGTTTTGCTAGAGCACATCTAGAATCTTTTAAGAATGGATGCATTGGGTATAATTTTGAGAATTCTTTTAAGGCTGAATGTCTTTGTGTTTTACCTTCTCTTGTTTGATGTGTCTGGGGCTAGAATGCTAGGTTAAAAATTGTAATTTTGGAGGCAATGTTTTCTAGCTTCCAGGTTCTTTTGAAAAAAGTCTGATGCCAGTCTGTACATTGTTGGAAGCAAAAAAAAAATTACAGAATCCTTGGACCCTCCTGTCAATTCAAAGACCTTACTTTTTAATGGGCAAATAGGAAATTTGCATAATAATAAGCAAAAGAAAGTGTTGAGTCCCATCAGAGGTACAGACTGTTTTATGGGAGTTGAGAATGAACATGTCATATACAGTCAAAGAGATCAGGGTAGATACTGTGAAGGTGTGTATTTCAATTGGGTTTAACGGATGGATCTGCAAAAAGGAGGGCAGGCATTCTAGGTACAGGAGGCAGTGAGGTGGAAAAGTATAAATCATCTGTGGGCACAGCTAACAGTTTGGTAGTCTGATAGAGATTAGATGAATTTAAGGTTGGAAAGCTAAGTTTAGATCAGTTTTAAGAGATTTGCATGCTCTAATGATGTTAATGGTAATGACAGTGAAAGCAGCTGACCTTTATTGAGCATTTATTATTCACCAGTCACTCAAAATACTTTATATGAATTAACCCATTAATAGTCACATGCTGTGTAAGTGCTGTTGTTCCCATCTTACAGTTGAGGAGAGTGAAAGTTAAATAAATTTTTCTAGGTCCCATGGTTAGAAAATAGTAGAGCTAGAATGTGAACCCAGTCTGGCTCTAGATCTTGTATTCTTAACACTGTACAATGTGAACTTTCATCTGTAGCCAGTGGGGAAGTAAGTTTTCCTTTTTCTTTCTTTAAGAGTCCAAGGAGCCGGGCGCGGTGGCTCAAGCCTGTAATCTCAGCACTTTGGGAGGCCGAGGCGGGTGGATCACGAGGTCAGGAGATCGAGACCATCCTGGTCAACATGGTGAAACCCCGTCTCTACTAAAAATACAAAAAATCAGCTGGGCATGGTGGCGCGTGCCTGTAATCCCAGCTACTCAGGAGGCTGAGGCAGGAGAATTGCCTGAACCCAGGAGGCGGAGGTTGCGGTGAGCCGAGATTGTACCATTGCACTCCAGCCTGGGTAACAAGAGCGAAACTCCGTCTCAAAAAAAACAAGAGTCCAAGGAATCACATGATCAGAGCTATGATTTAAGGAACTTAAACTTGCAGTGTTGTCTAGGGTAGACTGGATTTGGAGAGCAATGTTGAAGATGCTGTCTAGCCATCGTTAACAGGAATGGATATAAAGGATTCAAACAGTGTATCTAAAGAGACCAGATCACACTAAAGTAAGATGAAATCATGTCAGCTGACTGTAAAATTAGTGTCAAATATCACAGTAATATTTTATTCTGAAAATGGGCAAAATGGCATGCAAAAAGAGAACCAAAATAGCAGATTTTTTGTACTGTTTGAAAACTTGTCAAAGATTTCAGTGAGCTATTAGGCATAATTGATATTTACCTGCCTCACATAATTTGAAATGATTTTTATAATTTTAGTTGTTAGTTTTGTTTTAATATTATGAAAATAAAGTTTTTGTGTTAAAAGAACAAAAATGATGTCACTATGAATATTTCCTTAGAAATAGTTTTTGTGTCACCAAATTTTAATTGTCCTGTTACATGATTTCTAATTATTTGAAATTAAGTTTAGTCATATTTTACATGTGAAATTAAAGGTGTCTTTAAATTGCTTTGCATTTTGATTACTGCTGCCATGTGGATACAGGCACACATTCGGGGGAGTTTATATATGGCTTGGAAAACTTTGTTTACAAGGACATCAAGCCTGGTGGGTATGCATGGTTAATTATATTCAACTGTATAAACATATTCTTGTATATGCTTGTGCTTCTGATGGAGTCCATTTGATGGCATGCCATCCTTTTAGAAAATATGGAAATGTGTTTTGTGATTTCCCCCTTTACCATTGTTTCCTTTTCCTGAGGAAAGGAAATACTCATTCACTAAATATTTGAGTGTCTTCTTGTGGCAGTCACTGTGCTGGATGATGCTGGATGTTTGTGGGGTAAACAAACATGATTCACTGTTCTTAGGAGGCTTATAATGTGATCTACAAATAACTTTCAGATTTGGGCTACCCTTTTGACTTTAGTTCTAGAGTTCTGAATTAAGTAGTTTCTGAATTAAGCAGTTCTTCTCTGATAGTGGTGGTTTTGAAACATAAAAAGCAATAAAGTGGATTTAAAAAAAAAATTCAGACCCTTGATAGGAGGTGTTCCTCTGAGCTTCCTGTTATGGCCTCTTTGATTTGTTTCACCTCTGTAGTAGCTCTGAAAGTACCTCTAGCCTACTGTTCTGTACAACATATTGAAATTTCAGGCTTCATAAAATGGAGATTAAAGTCTTACTGTTTGTATTCAGATTTAATAAACTTCAAGCCTTGAGCATGTCTCTGATATTTTGTGCAACAGCAGAGAAAGTATGCCTAAAGCATTTCTGCAAACTGAAGTAAGATGATTGTCTCAAGGAAAAGTGCTTGTGCAGATGTTTGAGTTGTGAGCTGAGCTAGTTGCTTTTTTTTCTGGGAAACCATTTTTAGTTGGAAGAATCACAGACTACCGTTCTTCAGATTTGGTTGTTTGGTAGACACCTCAACAAAACCACTTCAAGAAAACAACTGGCAGTATTTGTTGCCAATGATAAAATTTGAGCTCTTGAGTAGAATTTTGGAAAACTTCTATTTGTCACCTTGAGATTGACAGCTTCCCAGTAATACTTTAAGACTTTTCTGATGAGATTGGTGGTAATATTAACAGATGTAACTTTTGACGTTAAATAATGAAATGACTTGAGATTTGGAAGATTTGCATAATTCAGTAAAGCAGCATTTCCAATGGATGATAAAAAACATACATGTGTAAAGGGTTCATTTAAAGTGCAAGATGGACTAATTGATTTTAATTTGTATGAAAAATTCATTGATAGGATTTCAGATTCCATGATGCAACTTCCTTTAAGAAACTTCCACTTGTTGAATTTGATATAATATCTATAATTTCATGCAAAGGCATTGAAAATGCTCCTCCCTTTTCCAGTTATGTATCTAGAATGAGATCAGATTTTTATCATGTCCTTAAATGAAAACAACATATCTCAAAAGATTGAAGGCAGAAGCAGATATGCTAATCCAACTGTCTTCTACTAAGTCAGATGCTAAAAAGAATTGTAAGAATGTAAAACCATGCCACTTTTTTCATTAAAACTTAGTATTATGTAATGGCTTATTATTTTTAAACAAACTCATAATTTTTTTTGTTTTTATTTCTGATATGGTAACTATCAGTATTTATAACCCACATAAATAAAAAGTTCTTTAGAGTTCTCAAGTTTTTAAATTTATTTTTATTTTTTATTGCATTTTAGGTTTTGGGGTACATGTGAAGAACATGTGAGATTGTTGCATATATACACACATGGCAGTGTGGTTTGCTGCCTTCCTCCGCATCACCTATATCTGGCATTTCTTTCCATGTTGTCCCTCCCCTGTTTTTCCCCCACAGACCCCAGTGTGTGATGCTTCCCTCCCTGTGTCCATGTATTCTCATTGTTCAACACCTGCCTATGAGTGAGAACATGCCGTGTTTGATTTTCTGTTCTTGTGTCAGTTTGCTGAGAATGATGGTTTTTATGTTCCTCCATGTCCCTACAAAGGACACGAACTCACCGTTTTTTTGTGGCTGCACAGTATTCCATGGTGTATATGTGCCACATTTTCCCTGTCCAGTCTATCATCAATGGGCATTTGGGTTGGTTCCAGGTCTTTGCTATTGTAAACAGTGCTGCAATGAATATTTGTGTGCATGTGTCCTTATAATAGAATGATTTATAATCTTTTGGATATATACCCAGTAATGGGATTGCTGGGTCAAATGGAATTTCTTTTTCTAGGTCCTTGAGGATTCGCCACAATGTCTTCCACAGTGGTTGAACTATTTATACTCCCACCAATAGTATAAAAGTGTTCCTATTTCTCCACATCCTCTCCAGCATCTGTTGTCTCCAGATTTTTTAATGATCACCTTTCTAACTGGTGTGACATGGTGTCTCAATGTAGTTTTGATTTGCATTTCCCTAATGACCAGTGATGATGAGGATTTTTTCATGTTTGTTGGCCTCATATATGTCTTCTTTTGAAAAGTGTCTGTTCATATTCTTTGCCCACTTTTGAATGGGTTTGTTTGTTTTTTTCTTGTAAATCTGTTTTAGTTCTTTGTCGATTCTGGTTATCAGCCCTTTGTCAGACGGGTAGATTGCAAAAATTTTTTCTCATTCTGTTGCTTGCTGATTCACTCTAATTACTGTTTTTTTTTTTTTTTTTTTTTTTTTTTTTTTTTTTTTTTTTTTTTTTTTTTTTTTTGCTGTGCAGAAGCTGTGGAGTTTGATGAGGTCCCATTTGTCTATTTTGGCTTTTGTTGCCAATGCTTTTGGTGTTTTAGTCATGAAGTCCTTGCTTATGCCTATGTCCTGAATGGTTTTGCCTAGGTTTTCTTCTAGGGTTTTTATGGTGTTAGGTCTTATGTTTAAGTCTTTAATCCATTTGCAGTTAATTTTAGTGTAAGGTGTCGGGAAGGGGTGCAGTTTCTACTTTCTGCATGTGGCTAGCCAGTTTTCCCAACACCATTTATTAAACAGGGAATCCTTTCCCCATTGCTTATTTTTGTCAGGTTTGTCAAAGATCAGATGGTTGTAGATGTGTGATGTTGCCTCCGAGGCCTCTGTTCTGTTCTATTGGTCTATATCTCTGTTTTGGTACCAGTACCATGCTGTTTTGATTACTGTAGCCTTGTAGTATAGTTTGAAGTGAGGTAGTGTGATGCCTCCAGCTTTGTTCTTTCTGCTTAGAATTGACTTGGCTATGTGGGCTCTCTTTTGGTTCCATATGAAGTTTAAGGTGGTTTTTTCCAGTTCTGTGAAGAAGGTCATTGGTAGCTTGATGGGGATAGTGCTGAATCTGTAAATTACTTTGGGCAGTGTGACCATTTTCACAATATTGATTCTTCCTACCCATGAGCATAGAATGTTTCTCCATCTGTTTGTGTCCTCTTACTTCCTTGAACAGTGGTTTGTAGTTCTTGAGGAGGTCCTTTATATTCTTTGTTAGTTGTATTCCTAGGTATTTTATTCTCTTTGTAGCAATCATGAATGGCAGTTCATTCTTGATTTGGCTCTCTTAAGCCTGTTTCGGTCAATTCATCAGACTCATTCTCCATCCAGCCTTGTTCCCTTGGTAGTGAGGAGTTGTGATCCCATGGAGGAGGAGAGGTGTTCTGGTTTTGGGTGTTTTTATGCTTTTTGCACTGGTTTCTTCCCATCTTTGTAGATTTATTTACCCGTGGTCTTTGTAGTTGTTGACTTTCAGATGGGGTCTCTGAGTGGATGTCCGGTTTGTTGATGATGAAGTTATTTCTTTCTGTTTCTTAGTTTTCGTTCTAACAGTCTGGCCCCTCTGCTGTAGGACTGCTGAGGTCCACCCCAGGCCCTGCTTGCCTGTCGATCACCTGCAGCGGCTGCAGAACAGTAAGGGTTGCTGCCAGTTTCTTCTTCTGCTATCTTTGTCCCAGAATGATACCCACCAGATGTCAGTCTGAGCTCTCCTTTATGTGGAGACTCTTTGAGTATACGGGGGTCAGGGAGCTGCTTGAGGAGACAGTGTGTCCTTCATAGGAGCTCAAGTACTGAGCTGTGAGCTCCGTTGTTCCATTCAGAGCTGCTGGGCAGGTATGTTGAAGTCTGCTGCAGCAGAACTCATAAACACCTTTTTTTCCCCCCATGTGCTCTGTCCCGGGGAGGTGGGGCTTTATTTTTAAGTTTCTGGCATGCTGCTGCCTTTTTTCAGGGCTCCCCTGCCCAGTGAGGAGGCAGCCTAGTCAGAGTCTGTCTGCAGAGGCTTTGCTTAGCAGCTGTGGGCTCCGCCCAGCTGCCGTGTGAATTTCCCTGCAGTCCTGTTTATAGTTAGAACTGCTTCGGCAGTGGTGGCCCACCTCTGTAAGGGCAGAGTCTCTCTGTAATGGCGGACTGCCTTGGCAATGGCGGACTGCCTCAGCAATAGCAGACTACCTTGGTAGCGGTGAACTGCCCCGGTGATGGTGGACGCCCCTCCCCCACAGAGCTGGCCCATCCTGGGTTCTGCTGTGCTTGCTGTGAAACTCTCAATCCAGAGTGTTTGAGATTGCTGTTTTTTGTTGGGGTGGGACCGGCTGAGCCTGATCACTTGGCTCCCTGCCTCAGACCCCTCTTATTTTTTTCAGTTGAATAGGTGACTCTGTCTCCCAGGCGTCAGTCTCCAGTTGAAACGGCGCCTGGATTTGTGTGATTTCTTGTGTGTAGACCTGCTGCACTGGCTGAAACATCTGCTGCAGATTTGTGGCGCTTTTTGCCAGGGAATCTCCTTGCCTAGCTCCCTGTTTCAGTCCCCTTTTTTTCAGTTGAACGGGCAACTCTGTCTCCCAGGTGTTCCAGTCACCAGTTGAAAAGGCGCCCAGATTTGTGTGAGATTATGTGCAGAGACCCACTGTGCCAGCTGAAATGCCGCTCGGAGATTTGTGGCGCTTTTCTGCCCGGGAATCTCCTGGCCTGGCTCCCTGTTTCAGTCCCCTTTTTATCAGTTGAATGGGTGACTCTGGCTCCCAGGCATTCCAGTCGCCTGTGGAAAAGGCGCTGGGATCTGTGTGATTTCCCCTGTGGCGACCCACTGCACGGGCTGAAACAGCCGCTTGGATATTCTTGGCACTTTTTTTGCCTGGGAATCTCCTGGCCTGGCTCTCTGTTTCAGTCCCCGTTTTATCAGTCGAATGGGCTACTCTGTCACCCAGGTGCTCCAGTCGCCAGCTAAAACGGCATCTGGACCCATGTATTTTGTGTAGAGACCCACCGCACTGGCCACAACAGCCGTGCTGGCGACTCATGGGGCTCCTACGCCTGGGAATCTCCAGGTCTGTGGGCAATAAAAATCTATCTGGAAATGCTGCGTCCACTCACCCTCTGCGTTCTTGCTGGGAGCTGCAGTCCTGAGCTGCTCCTAATCAGCCATCTTGGAGTCCTCAAGTTTTAAATGTTAAATGGGTTGCGATGCCAGAATGTTTGAGAACTGCTTTCGTGTGTGATTGAGAATCATGAATTCATTATTTATTGGATTAATTAGAAATTTTTTTCTAAAGTGCTGTATAGCACTAAAATTAGATTTAAACTGTTTAGACAGGTTTAAACATGGTGTATCTGCCATTGAGATGAAAGACAGAATATACGGCTAGAACAGGTATGAAACCAGAAAGATAATTTCATCGGGTAAGAAGAGAATTTAAACCCTGGCAGCTGAGTCTGTGTCTTTGAAAGCTGTTCTATCAAGTGGAATGGTTTTCATAGCTAGTCTGGCGTTCTTACTTGTTTCTTTTCAAATGGCATTTCTTTGAGAACTTATTTTTTTAATGTATATTTTATGAATAGAACAGAGTCAGTGACTTTTACAGTGGCAAGAATTACTGGTATAGTACTATCCTGATTGTGTTACGTTACTTATTAAATGTTTTCTTCTTGAAACTGAGGATTTTATTTTTGTAGTACAGGATTTGTTTTTTAATTTTTATAGTGGCAGAACAATTTGCTTTTAAAAATCAAGGAAGAACAAATTAAAAATTTCAAGCCAAATTATTCTCTTAAATATATATAATATTAATTTAGTTGGATGTGGATTTTCTTTAATCCATTTGAACAGTTAAGTATTGTATGTTTTGTGCCCAGGTATTAGAATAATCTCTGATCTAATGAAGTCTTCTGCCTGATGGCAAGACAATTGAACAAACACTTCAGATACATTATAATCACTGTTTATGCAGTTCTGTGTAAGGTACAGGCCCTGGGGCTACTTGGAGGAGTTTAAGAAGGCTTCACACAGGCAGTAGTGCTGGACCTGAGATTTAAAAGCTGCCTAGGAGTTTGCCTGGTGAAGAGCTTCAGGGAAGGCAACACAAGTTCAGGGAATTATATATGTAGAGGCATTAGGCATTAGAAAGCATGGCTTGTTTTGGAAAGTATAAATATTTCTGTAGTATCCAATGCAAGGATGCATGGCAGGAGAGAGAACAGGACAGGGAGGTAGGGATCACATCACAAAAGGACATTCTTTATTGTGTAAACACATTTTAATTTTGTCTGGCAGGTTGCAGAGAGCCTGTAAATAATTTTGAGCAAGAGATTTACAAGCTGTAATTAGTTTTTTAAAACACATCAGTCTGATCACAGTATAGAAGGACCTTTAGTAGGAGATGAGGCTGGAGAGTAGGGACCAGTTGATAAAACAGACTGCCTCAAGAGTTCAGACTGGGGGTGATGCCTGGTACGAAGCTGAGTATGAAGATTTGTAAGTTGAGTAAGACAGGTATTGGTAAATGCCAGAATGCAGTGAGGCAGTGTCAAAAGAGAATGAGGTTTTAAATAAATTGCTAATCGAATTCAGTGTACAGTCCAATGTAGATGTTAGGCCCACTGAATATTCTTTATATCCTCGAGTCATTAAATAATTTTGTGTGTGAAGTGTATTATCCAGAGGAAGTCATCTGTTGCCAGCTTACCTTTCATTTCATCTGTATGCCTATGTTCCAACCTTATGTTTATCAAAACCTTCTTCTGCAAGTTTTATATTCTGTCATTGTTACATTTCCAATATTTTGGTAATATTGAAATTAAAGTGTAACTTTGTAAAGTCATTAATATTATAAATGGCATTGGGAATGGAGTTTTTTTCCAATTTTAGTATAATTACACCTGCCGATTTATTTTCTGGATTAAAGAAGGTTATTCTTTACTGTAGAAGGTTATTCTAGACTGAAGAAGATTGGTGAATTTGTGTTTATATTGAAGTAACAGGTCAGTGTAGAGTAAGGTAAGGTGAGTTGTGCCAGAATTTGCTGTCAGGAAGAATTCTGTTTTTTTTCTGTCCTGTAGTCTGCTAACTTGAATTTTATCCTTTTCTCACTAAAATGCTTCCACTGAGAAGGACGTAAACGTAAAAAGCACAAAAAGCATTTTAAGAAACCTTTTAAAGGTCTTGATCGTTCAAAAGGTAGGTAAAGTAGTTTTATACCATGGTGTTGTTTATATACATTGCTACTTTATTTCTGATTTGGAATGTGAAATGAGTGTTAGATTTCAGTTGGAAGGTGAAATGAATGTCAGATAAACAGTATAACTTCAAAAACATTTTAGGAAGAGGTGTTACAGGCATTAAATATAAACAACAATGCCACAAAACCACATTTTAGGTTGGAAATGCGTATTAAAATATAAATAAAGACACTATGGCTGTAATTTCCATTGAGTAGTGCCTTAGCTGTCCTTTGGTTATTAATTTTGATACATTAATTAATTTTGAGGTGTATGAGAATTTCAACTTTTGAGCTTGTATTTTTCTATTTTTTAATAGATAAGCCAAAAGAAGCCAAAAAGGATACATTTGTGGAAAAATTGGCGACTCAAGTAATAAAAAATGTACAAGTAAAAATCACAGACATTCACATTAAATATGAAGATGATGTAAGTAATTTTTATTTACTCAGTTTAAGTTAATAATTAAATATGCATTTTATAATATTTTTGACTTTTCTACATATGGATTATCTGTACCCATTTTTAAATCCAAGATTGATTTTTTTCTTATGAGTACACTACCATATGTTCTTGTATTAGGCTAGTTTTATTGAGCATTTATGTACATAAATATACTATAACATTACCATGGTTCCTTTCTGAAGCTGATAAAAGAGGTTTTTGGATTGTCCTCAATTATCCTGTGTTCTTTTTTTTTTTTGAATTTTGTTTTACATGTTGAGACTCATCATATTAAAACTTTAAGGAACTAATTTTTGCTTTTTGGTGACAAAAGAGTTAATTCTAAAAGGTGATGAAAAAACTATTAGTAATGTTAATTGCCCAAAAAATGACTAAAACTCTGGTCACCTGACTGTAGTCTCATTTTTTTTACCTTCCACTGAGTTGGATTGAACACCCACAGCTATTCACACACACGTGGAACAGTAATTGCACGAAAGAAACCAAACTCACTCATAATCAGAAGTGTAACATCAACTGATTAAGAACTGTTTAACTGGCTGATTTTAATTAAAATGTAACGCATGTTTTGAACAATATATATTGCTTTATTTAAAAGTTTGAAACGTAAGAAATCTTGAATTTTTTCATTTATCTAGGAACTTGGAAATGTTCATTGCTTCGAAAAATCAGTTTGCATTCTTTTTGTTTTAAAGTTGCTTTAAGTGTGAATTCAGTTAAAGCAAAACTGACATTTCTAGATTTCATTTTTCTTTTCTTGATAAGTTCCCTGTGTAACTTGAAAGTCAGCAGGAGAAACTTGTAGATTTTCAAAAAACACCGTCTCTGTCATACCGACTTTTATCTCTTGACTTAATGGAATCATTAAAATGAAGTGTGTTAACAAATAAACGTCTTAAAGAAATCTAACTAATAAATGCCTTATTGATGACAAACTTAAGAAAATAAAGTGTACTCAACACATTATGAAAGTAGAATAATTATCATTATCATTAAAATCTTATGTGAAGAAAAGTGAACCTGGATACACTGTTGGTGGGAATGTAAATTACTCCAGCCATTTTGGAAGACAGTGTGGAGTTTCCTCAGAAAACTAAAAATCGAATTACTATATGATCTAGCAGTCCCATTTCTAATTTGTAATATTAAACTTTATCATAGGTTTATATATATATGAAAAAGCATATCATATTTAGAGTTTGGTACTATTTGTGGTTGGAGACATCCACTAGGGAGCTTGGAATATATCTCCCGAGGATAAGAGGATACTGATTTCAATTCCTATGTATCCAAGGGAATTGAAATAAGTATTTCAGAGAAAAGGCTGCATTCCCTTGTTCATTTTAGCACTATTCACTCTAGAGAAGATTGCCCATCAGTGGATGAATGGATAAATACAATGTATATATACACAATGGAATACCATTCAGCCTTTAAAAAGGAGGAAATTCTTTCATTTACAAAATTATTTATTAAGAAATGAGTGTATCAAAGATAGACTGGATGAAGAAAATATAGCACATATACATGATGGAATACGATGCAGCCATAAAAAAGGATGAGTTCATGTCCTTTGCAGGGACATGGATGAAGCTGGAAAACATAATTCTCAGCAAAGTAACACAAGAACAGAAAACCAAACATTACATATTCTCACTCATAAGTGGGAGTTGAACAATGAGAACACATGGGCACAGGGAAGGGTACATCACACATCACAGGCCTATAGTCGGGTAGAGGGTTAGGGGAGGGATAGAAGTGGGTAGAGGCCTAGGAGAGGGATAGCATTAGGAGAAATACCTAATGTAGAAGGTGGGTTGATGGGGTGCAGCAAACCACCATTTTATGTGTATACTTATATAACCTGTACATTCTCTACATGTACCGCAGAACTTAAAAGTATAATAATAATAAAGAAATGGGTTTAGAGAAAATATAATAATTTATCATAAACATGCTCACTGGATAATAACTATGGTTTATAGGTAGTACATTAGCAACTGAGGGTTGTCTTTAATAAAACTAATGACAGTTTCTTCAGAACGAGCTGCAAATTATTTTGAGCTAGTTATCTCTAAGTATAAAAAGATGACTGTGGGAATGAAGGAAAATACTTTGCCACAAATCATCATATATCTGATGTTAATTAAAAATGACTTATAAAACTATTCAGACTTCTCAACTGTACCACATGGATTTTTTTCCATTTGAGAAAAGTGTATGTGACTAAACTGTGGAATCCCAGTTGGATGATTTAGAACATTATCTTTTTCCCTTCTCCGTAATTTCCTTAGTTTCTGCCATGACCAAGCAATTCTATAAGACTTTTCTTTAAGATGTCTAAAACAGTGATGCTGTGCACATTGTGGTATAGTTTAAGCACTGTGGATTGCAACTTAGATATTGAAGATGAGAAATAGAGCAAAAACTTGAAGACAAATCCAATTGAGTTGTATGACTTGTAAACACATTCCTCTTTGCTGCTTATTGTAAAGGACGTGGATTCGCCTTCACCATCAGTATTTTTTACTCTTATCCTTTCTTTTTTGGTAGGTCACTGATCCAAAGCGGCCTCTTTCATTTGGTGTCACACTGGGAGAGCTTAGTCTATTGGTAATGTTTGCTTTATTTAAAACTTCTGTGGAACCTGTAAAGTATTATTCTGAAGTCACAGGGTAAATTGTCTAAAATTAACTGTACTGTAAAGAACTATGATTTTTTAAATGTATTACCATGCTACAACTTTTCCAGAAGTTTAACATTTTTAGTGATGCTATTATTACATTTTAAAATTATTTGTAATTGTCTTTCCATATAATCAAAATATCATTATTGAATAATTTGAAAGAAAAAAGCTGTATCTTAAACATGGGAAAGTAGGGGAAGATGAATTTCTGTAGAGTAATGTACTCGTCTTTGGTATAGGTAGATGGAATTTCTAAGTAGGTTTTATATATATATATATATATATATATATATATATATGTTTGTGTGTACGTGTGTACATATGCATCTCTGGGCTATGTGTAAATTAATTGTTTTTGATTATTTTATAAGTTTTTCTTTTAATGGTCTTTAAGGATAGACAGTTGTGTATATATATTATACACACACATATATATATACACACACAACTCTCTACCCTTAAATATACATATAGGCTGGACATCTATATACATATATATAAAATATATAGGCTGGATTTTTTTCTATTTTTTCACCATCAGTATATTTTACTATTTTATATACATATATATATATTATATATATAATATATATATATATATGGGCTGCACATTTTTTTTCTATTATGGGCAACTAAGTGGTAGGAAACATGTTTTAGGGTATGTAAGTGAAGACAGATAGCTGAATTAGGTTCTGCTATGGAGAAGATGTGGTTCACTTAGATACTTTTAAAGTTAAGGACAGTGAACCATAAATGATACCAGACCAGTTTGCCTTGTTACTACTTATATGAGAAGGCCTCAGTAGGGAAAGAAGAAGAAGAAGAAAGGAAGGGCAGTAGACTGCCAGAGAAACAGGAAAAGAAGGACATGGTTATATGGAGGGCTTAACAATGTTGTGGGCATATAGAGAAGCAGAGACACACATTGAGTCGAAGAACAGAGCAGAAAGAATAAAGAAAAAGCTGAAGAAATAAAGGAAAGGAAGTGAAGGAAGCTAGCGTGTAATATACTGTTTATCCTTTGCCATTTCGGAAATGAATTTGAAGAAACTTTTGACAAAAAGAAGTATGCAGTAACACCTTTAACAAGGGTTGAATCTGTGTTCTAAAGGATAGAGAAAGAGTTGTTCCAGAAGACCGTATCTAATGATATTGCTCATAAGGGAGCATAGTAACTTTGCGCTTCTAGCAAACAATGCACAAAATACAAAATGGTCATATATCTCCTATTTTCTGATAACAGATATACTAGTGCATAAGAATATGTAGTTTCCTTAGTGTTTGCTGTTGTTTGACCCTTTGTATCTTTGCTCAGACTCTTGATTCTGCTTTAGTTGTCTGTATTACTCTCTTCCCTTTGCCTGGCTGGTGATTCTACTCAAGTTTTAATACTTATGTGATATATGACCTTTTCTTTCTCATTCTTTTTCATTTCCTTCTTAGAATTTGCCACTCCCTCTTTTATGCTTCCTATTATATTTTATTAAAGACCTGCAAAATAATATTGTACTGGTTACCATGTTAATCTCCTTCTGTCAAAACCACATTCATTCACTAGCATAGTATCTACCTTTTAGGGTTTTTGTGATGATTAAATGAGGTAGTTTATGAAAACATTTGGCACATTGTCTGGCTCAATTATTTCCTGCTTCAACTGTTACAGTGGCTGTTATAACAACAACAGCACTAGCAGACCTACCTCTTTGTATCCATACCATTTGTTTTTCTTTGCAGTTACAATCTAACTTTTAAATCTAAAGTTATATTCCCACATCTGATCTGGATCTCATCTTAACCTATCTTACCAATGCCTTACCCATTTTACTCTCACTCTACTACTCCACTGAAACAGTTCTTAACAGGTTTCTCAGTAATACGCTTGCTGCTAAATAAGTTTAGTATTTGGCATTGCTGAATGTGCTGTCCTTGTAGAAACATGGTCATGCTGTAATTTCCATACTGTCCTGGTTTTCTTCCTATTTTACAACAATTATTTGTTTGTTTCTTTAAAAAAGAATATGTACCGTCTTCAGTAGTATATAGGCTGGCTCTCTGTTTTCATTTATACCCAATTCTTTCCAGTAATACACATAGTAGCTCATTAATTACTTTCTGAGTGAATGAACTCAGTTAAGTTAGAACCATACCAATTCTCTTTTCATTGTTTCTTTGATTTTGTCTTATAAATATGTAAAGAAATATATAGCTAATATTAACTAACATTAACTAGATGTCTTTTCTTCCTAAGTTATTTCGTTACATTTTACAGGTATTAAAGCACTGTTGTATGACGTCTATAACACATTTCACAGGTGTTCTTTTTTCCTTTTAGACTGCAAATGAACACTGGACTCCATGCATATTAAATGAAGCAGAAAAAATTATATACAAGGTATTATATTGGAATAAAAATTTTTGTTAGTTTTCTAGGTGCTCTTAATTTATTTTCTTGAAGAAACATTGGTGGAGCATCATGTGCCATTGGGGTGTGAGTTAAAAGTCTGGGGTCTAGTTTTGGCTGTGCTGCTTACTATGTGACCTTCTGTAATCACTTACCAGTTCTGAGATCTAGGTTCTTTATCTATCAAATGAAGATACTGGATACAGTTAATATTTCCCAAATGGTACTTTATGAACATTAGATATTGAGATATTTTTAGATGTTACAGACAAGATATTCTCTGCTCAAGTAAGAATAGTGATTGAAGTACTAAGCTATACATAATTAAACCGACATGTTTCTTTTTATTTTAAACTACAGAGCTTCACAATACTTTAAATATGTTAACAAACATCGTGAATCCCCAAGAGGGATATTTAGTACATAGTTTTTCCACTGTGTTGATAATAGACTCCTCTCCTACCACCTGTTTTCAGCAAACAGCCATTCGTATCTGCTGGAGAGATCATGTCTTTTTTTTAGCGAAACACTTACAGGGTCTGTTAAATACTAAATTCTCAACAAATATTTGGTAATTGAATGAATGAGTTCCTTGGAAATAGTATTCTTCAAAGCACAATTTAGCAAATGCTAGACTTAATGAAGTCTGAATAGCGTGGATATATTTTCCCCTCATTTTTGTATTATTTTCTTTCTTTTAAAAATTCAAAATGGCATTTGGATAATTTTGGAGTGGTGAATATGAGAATAATCTTTTAATATTGATTCATAATTTCAGTGTGGTTGATCTCTTTCATTTTTCTCTTACAGCTTATACGGCTTGATAGTCTTAGCGCCTACTGGAATGTAAACTGCAGCATGTCTTACCAGAGATCAAGGGAGCAGATTTTGGTAATATTCATGTATGCTTGGAGGAGTTAACTGTACTCCCACTCCCTAAATTTGTTTAATATAAGAGGGCCTTCATGAGGAAAGGATATCAGCTATTCGTTTAACTTGTGTTTCACTAAATCAGAAATTTGAAAAACATCCTTTCAAATCTTTGTGTCTTTAGAAAAGCACTTTTGTTTAAGATTTTTGTAAAATGGTTCACTGGGAAATGATATCAGAGCCCATAGTATTAAATTAAGACTGTATTTTTGATTTTTTTACATTCTTATTTTGATGGTATTCTGGTTATATTCTGATATTTCATATTAGAATGATTAAGAGTATTATAAAGATTATAAAGATGTTACTTTCCGATATAAGCATATATCTTTGACAAATGTTTTAGACATTTGTGATGATATTTTCTGAATAATAGAAGATTAATTCAAAACTTCAGTGTGCTAAACCAGTTTTAGTCATGTTTATTAACGGATAAAGGAAGAACAGTTGGATTTTTAGAGCTTGCTAAATTTCAGTGTTCCATCTCTTAATTCTCAGAAAGATACTTTACCACCTAATTTGCCTTTGACTAGACTGCGTCTGAAATCCCAATGTATGGATATACATTTATGTACATTTCTTCAGAGTCAGAGGGGACATACTACATGATTGTTTGTAGACATACGGAATTCTTAAAATTGTCTGCTTCTGTATCTTTATACTTGTAAATAATGCTCAGCGTATTTTTCTTACTACCAGTAACAAAGAAAGAAACAAAGATACTGATGTAAGAACCAAGTTGTGTGTGTGTATGTGTGTGTGTGTGTGTGTGTGTGTGTGTGTGTGTATGTGGCTGAGTATGTGTGCATTTTCTTTTTTATTCTCATTCATATTTTTTGTTTAGGATCAGCTGAAAAATGAAATTCTTACAAGTGGAAATATACCTCCAAATTATCAATACAGTAAGTAATAGTAAAAGTTTATTTCACATTATAGGAAGAAACATAGAATTTAATACATTATTTTAACATACCTGTGTGGTAAAGTTACTTTGTCAAAGTTTATTAATTTTATACCTTAGTATTATGATACAGCATGTTTGTGTTATAACTATTTAGGAATAGATAACACACACACCACTGGAGAGTAAGAGAGAGAAGGGCAGTATGGCTGTAGTTCATTCCTTATAGCCAACCTTGTTTGAATTCCATGTATTCTTAGCTTGCTATTGTATTCTTTGTTTTAGGATTTAGGTTTTCTTTCTTTTTTCAAAAAAAAACAACTTAATCTCTGAGATCCTGGTATTCAGGTCACCCTTACCATGTTACTATTGCAGTGTTAACATAAACCAGCCACTCTAGAGATTTTTTTTTTTTTTGTGAGCTTTTCTGTTTCTGGGCAGCCTCACCTTTATTTTATAACTAGATCTCTAACAAAGCTTCCTCCTTACTTGTTTATTTTTTTCATCTGTTTTCTTTATTTCAGTTTCATTCTAATGAAGCTGTTGGTTTATTATGTCTTTATGATTGTTCTCAGCTTTCATATTCATGTTGTTCTATGTTACTTTGGTTCACTGTTGTTTTCTTCATGTTCTTTTGTAACTAATTGCCTCTGGATAATAGTTGGCACTTATGTTATATAGATCCCTGTATTTTATGATGACAAAACTTTCAAGTGCTGCTTGTTTGCAAAAGCATTTAGGTTCACTGATATAAGAAATAGTTAAGAAAAATCTACAATTTTATTCTTAGGCATTTTCCATTTATAATTAGTGTTTATATAAAGCAGTTGAAAATTTTGGGCAATCTTAAGCAAATTCTAATTACCATAATATATCACAGTTTTTATAGTTTTGATACTATTCATAGTTAAAATTTATCATTTATTACCTTGCATTCCCCTGTCTATTATCTTCCGTAGTACACCTTTTTATATTACTTCTCGACCCAAAAATTATTTTCTTTAGTTGATTCTAAGGTTATGTATATAATGATCATTTTGAAAATCATAAAGAGGTGAGCAGTTTCCTTTTTTGGAATGAATTTTACTCATGATTTTGTTATTAAATTCTGCTAGCGATTAAGACAGAGTTACCACATTTTATTTCCCTTTTGTGTTAGTATTTTCAGTGAATAATAAAATCATTAAAGGTCTTGCAGCAAGGAAGAGAAGCCTAATTTCATGCAGACTGTGAATAACCAAGAGTAGGTTGTCTGATTCATACATTTATTACCTAGAAGCATAGGTCTCCAATTTGCCCCTTGGAGATAACGCTTTAACCATTAAGCTTATTATTAGGCAGATAAGTAGAAGCTTAAACTGCTGAAATATTTTTTGGTAGTGGTTTTATTACACATATTTTTGATCATTTTTCTTTACTTCTAGTATGACAGTGTTTTCATAATTATTTATACTTGTTTATATGTAAAAGCATATAAGCATATCTTATGTCTTCCTGTGTGATATAAGTTTTCCAGCCAGTATCAGCCTCTGCAAAACTCTACATGAATCCTTATGCAGAATCAGAGCTCAAAGCGCCCAAACTGGATTGGAACATAGAAGTACAAAATATTGCCATTGAACTTACCAAACCTCAGGTATGATTCATTTGGATATTTGCAGCTTTGATTAGCTTCAAATCTTGACTGCTTTTATTGGTGATTATTACTTCTCTAGTGGTTTGGTGGATTTGGGGGATTCATTATGTTAATATTTGTTTAAAAAATTCTGTTTGAAGGGATATGAACTTCAAATTTAAGAAATGATTTTCTTTATTTTTTTTCATCTTTTCCTAAATCAGGCATCCCCAAACTACGGCCTGTGGGCCGCATGCGGCCCCCTGAGGCCCTTTATCCGACGCGCCCCCCCCCCCTCCCCCGCGCCGCTGCACTTCAGGAAGGGGCACCTCTTTTATTGGTGGTCAGTGAGAGGAGCACAGTATGTGGCGGCCCTCCAACGGTCTGAGGGACAGTGAACTGGCCCGCTGTACAAAAAGTTTAGGGACGCCTGTCCTAAATTGTGGAGAATCATATCAAACTGTAGGGAATAACATTATTTCCGTTTGACTCACAATTGTTGATGGAAGATTTTAATGTATTTTTCCCTCCTCAGTTTTTAGTGGAAGACACTGTTATAAATACTGTTTCTTTAATTTTTAGAACAGCTATGTTGGCAACTTTTTCCTTCATTGTTTCCCAAGCATGGTTATATGCCCAGAGAGTTGGGGTGATAGGCTTGGTGAACTGCAAGTGAAAGGAGGACGGGAGATTTAGCTAATTTAGCTTTTTTGTACAGTTCTGTTCAATCAAGATGTAATGCAAGTTGTAATTTTAGATTTTCTAGTAGCTCTGTTAACAATGTTAAAAAAAAAAGGTGAAATTAACTTTAATAATACATTTTGTTAAACTTAACATTTCCAAAATATTAATCATATCAACATGTAATAAATGTAAAAAGTTGTAATGAGGTAGTTCACATCTTTTTCTCCCCAAATATTTGAAATCTTTTGTACTTACAATACATTTAAGTTGAGACTAGACACATTTCAAGTGATCAACAGCTGCGTGGTAGGTAACCCTGAGTTAGAAATGCATTATGAAAAAGAGGAGGAAGCTAGACTTGCCCTTTTCTTTATCTTCTCTGCTTTCATGTTACCTCTGGATGTATGTTTCCCTCCATTTAAACTGTTTGTCAGATCTGTGCAGAATTGCTGTCTTGGTGGTAAGATGGCTGCTTAAATAGCTTTATCTTGCTTTAGTTATGCAGTAATTTTTTGCAGCAATTTCAAAATCAGCTCATAGATAGTTACTGCTGAAACGATGATCCAGAGGAAAAATATATAGTCTTAGAAACAGACATGTTTTATGTCATACTTTACAGATACCATATTTCATTGTTTCTAAGTTGTTCATTTAGTTTACATTTTAGCATATCTGAAAATAGGATATATATATATCGGTGATAAGACAGTTTAATTAACAGCAGTTTTCTTTTGTAGTAGTACCTAAAATTACAACTTAAAATTGATAAATGTCTTAAATTTGATGAAATACG
This sequence comes from Saimiri boliviensis, assembly GCF_048565385.1. NCBI lineage: Eukaryota > Metazoa > Chordata > Mammalia > Primates > Cebidae > Saimiri > Saimiri boliviensis. The sequence continues at coordinate 89,659,631 of NC_133450.1, read as the reverse complement.
GTATACTTGTAGTTGATAGCATTTGATTAAAAACAGTATATTTTTGGATTACCAGGCAACATTGTTCTGGGAATTGGGAGTCTCACTAGACTAAAAAGTAGAATGAAATTAGTCTTTATTTATATGTACAATGTCATAAATTTTTTTTTTAAATTTTAACAGTACTTAAGTATGATCGACCTTTTGGAATCAGTGGATTATATGGTTAGGAATGCACCTTATAGGAAATACAAGCCTTGTTTACCACTTCATACCAATTGTCGACTATGGTGAGTTAGAATTTCTTTTTTTTATTTTGTGAGAAGCATATAATCATGTAATTAGATATTCTCAGAGTTAACAGACCCTTAAAAGCCATATAATTCAGCCACTTTTAAAAAAGAGACAAGAATATTAAAAGACAAATAGTAAATATATTGATTACTTATAAAAACAGGAAAACAGCTTTTACTTCTTTTATATGTCCATGTTACTTTTTTCATATGAATATCCACTTGTATTTCTGCTCCTAGGTTCTAAAATTCTTTTTTTTTCTTTTCTTTTCTTTCTTTCTTGCTTTCTTTCTTTCTTTTTTTTTTTTTTTTTTTTTTTTTTTTTTTTGTGACAGGGTCTTACTCTGTTGCCAGGGCTGGAGTGCAGTGGCATATTCTTAGCTCACTGCAGCCTCCACCTCCTGGATTCAAGTGATTATCCTGCCTCAGGCTCCTAAGTAACTGGGACTACAGGCGCGTGCTGCCACACCCAGCTAATTTTTTTATTTTTAATAGAAACGGGGTTTCACCATGTTTGCTGGGATAGTCTTGATCTCTTGACCTTGTGATCTGCCTGTCTTGGCCTCCCAAAATGTTGGGATTACAGATGTGAGCCACCATGCCCAGGGGGTTCCCAAATTCTTAACGTTCAAGACATTCAACATTTTTATAAAAGTTTTATTGCTTATCAGTCACCCACATAAACTCATGTTATAACCTTACTGGAATACTATTTTCCACATGTAATTCTGTGCCTTTGGGATTTTGCTTTGGCAAAACCTCTTCCTTACGAGTTTTCCTATATCTAAATCTGTTTAAGTCAGACAGTTGCACTGGGAATTGCTGAGCTCTTATGTTAAGAAGAACAAAAAATTTTATAATTTAATATCTAAAAAGTCAAGACTCTTCTACTTTCTCTTACATCTTTATACTCAAATTTACATTAAAAAATTTGATTTTCAGGTGGAAATATGCAATTGATTCTGTTCTTGAAGTTCATATAAGAAGGTATACACAAATGTGGTCATGGAGTAACATAAAAAAGCACAGGCAGTTACTCAAGAGTTATAAAATTGCCTACAAAAACAAGTTAATACAGTCTAAAGTCTCAGAAGAAATACAAAAAGAAATTCAGGTATGTCTTGCATGTATTAGTGAGAGCTGTTATTTGTCTAATCATCCTTTAATATTCTTGTCTGTGTAATTTGAATCAAAAAATAATTTTAGGAGGAAAATTATTCACCTCTTTTTGAGAGAGAATCATATGGGAAAATGTAGAATTTTTTTCCAGTTTTTCTTCTTTAAAAAAACTTTTTCCCCATGCTAATATCAGATAAAATAAGGTTACTATAAGCGATTTGGGAAAGGTGTCTGGTTTTCATAATAATGTTTAGAGAGTCAGTATCATAGCTGTTTTAAAATGCATTTATTAGATAGCTAGATCTTATTTTGTTGGTAAAAATCCTGTATTTAAGTGGTAGTGGCTTTTTAAAATATTTCAAAATATTATTTATATAAAATAGCTTTTACTTCTCGGGAAAGAGGATGTCTTATCTACTCCTTTTAAAAGGTAGAAACACACTGGATATATAATTTTCTCAATGTCATCTGATTTCATTTATAGAACTATTTGTACCAGTGATTCATAAGGTGAAAAATGAGTTGAATTCCTATTTTTCTGAAATATATTACAATCCCCAGTTTGAAATATTAGAAAAAGATGTTAGAATCAGATGGATTTGGGTTCAGATACTGACTTGGATATTTACTGAGTGTCCTCCTGTTTATGGACACAAGTTTCACAAACTCTCAGGTCTTATGTTCTCATATATAAAGTGAAACAGTATCTGTCTTACAGAGTTGGGAGAATTGCATAAGACAACACATAAGCACCTGTAACACAGGTCACCTGGTTAATGTTAGATTCTCCCACATATTTTTATATAAATGCCTTCAGATTCTGCTTTAGCCTGCTTGTTGATTTGGAGAATTTACCTTCTTAAATATTACGTGTTTTGTAATGGTACCCTTAGTATAATGGCTATATAATAAAAAGAATAGAGGAGAGTAAGAGGTAAGAACCATAAGGATAATATGTAAAACAAATCCTCTTTCTAAATATTCTTGTTTTCATGTACATTTATGACTGTCTTACCAATTATAATGGTCTCACAGAAAAATTAATTTTTGTACTGTATTTAATGAGGATTTATTTTCTTGGAAAACTCTTACTGTACAAAATTAAAAATTTGAAAGTCTACAATACATTCAGATTTATACTAATACTTTCATTAGATCACAAGTACTGATAATGGACTAGATATGCCTAGAAATCATAAAAGAAAAATTTCTTTTATCTAGTGATTACGTTTCCTGTTTACAAGTGTCTCTGTTTTTTATAGGACTTGGAGAAAACTCTAGATGTTTTTAACATAATTTTAGCAAGGCAACAAGCACAAGTTGAGGTAATCATTTTTATTAGCTCATTTTATGTTTTAAACATGTTAATACCTTCCTTTAAACCTAGGATCAAGATACTGAAGTTTCATGAGTTGAGGTTTTTATTGCTTAATTTACTCTCAGGGGAAAAGAAACTGGAGTACTGAAAAATCTAACATAAAGGGAAAAGAAAACTTTATTTTATTTTATTACCATTTTTTTGAGATGGAGCCTTACTCTGTCTCTCAGGCTGGGGTTCAGTGGGGTGCAGCTTACTGCAGCCTCCATCTCCTGGGTTCAAGTGATTGTCCTATCTCAGCCTCCTGAGTAGTTGGGATCATAGACGCCTGGTAATTTTTTTTGTATTTTTAGTGGAGACCGGTTTTCGCCATGTTGGCGAGGCTGGTCTTGAACTCTTGACCTCAGGTGATCCACCTGCCTTGGCCTCCCATAGTCCTGGGATTACAGGTGTGAGCCACTGTGCCTGGCCACTTAAAAAATTTTATGATGAAAACTCTGAAAAACTCCAAGAAGAAACTAAAAGACATCTATACTCCTAACGACTTAGAATACTACTGCTATCATTTTGTCTACCCAGTTTTTCTCCCATGCTAATGTGTCTGCCTACTTACGGTTTTTATCTCCTATTTGTTTTACTTTTTCTTTCCTTTGTTTCTTCTTCCTTCCTTTCCTTGTTCCTTCTCTCCCTCTCTTCTTTTCACCTTTCCTTCCTTCCTTTTTTTTTTCTTTCTTCACTTTCTTCTTTTTTCTTTCTTTCTGATACATTTGTGAAAAGAGGGTGAAATGAGATTCAAGGACTATTTTAATTTATATCCCTCTTTCTGCCTAGTTAGCAAGCCAGCGATGTATATGAATTCTGAAATATAATTGTTTTAAATTAATACTTCTTAGGGTGTGTCCCTTTCAAGGAACTTTTCGTTTTATAAACATGCCTATCTAGTGTCTCCTTAACTTGAAAACTTGGAAGTCACATTACTTAGAAACATTTTACTTGGAACGTTAATTACATTGCTCATAAAATGCAGCCTCATCAAAATGCTATCAGTTGGTGTTAGAAGTATTAATAAACTGATAGCAGAACTACATTTAACCAAATTATGTTGTGAGCATCATTTAAGCAAATACTGGCTTTCTTGACTGGTTCAGTGTTACGTAGTGTTAAAACAAACAAACAAACAAAAGTAAACCATTGTTTTTTTCAGGCTACACCTGAAAATAAAGAGGGCACTATTCTTCAAGTAAATTAAAAAAAAAAAATTTTTTTTTTAGGTCATTCGGTCTGGGCAAAAATTAAGGAAAAAGTCTGCTGACACAGGCGAGAAACGTGGAGGCTGGTTTAGTGGGTTTTGGGGTAAGAAAGAGTCTAAGAAAAAGGACGAAGAATCATTGATCCCTGAAAGTAAGTTCCAAGTCAAATTTATTGTACAGTGTTAAGTAACAAAAAACAAAACTATGTAAATTATATCTTCCCTGTTAGTTGAATTTTATTTTGAAATACATTTGAAATAAATTAGTTCAGTATGGTAAATATATAAGCAAATACATTAGGCTGGAATATTTCCATGTTTATCTAAAATAAAACTTTGACTAAAATAAAACTTTGATTTTTTTTGTTGTTTGTGTAGTATTTATGTTAAATTTAAAATGTTTAGAGATCTCAACGTTTAGCATTTTTTTGTTACCTTTTACATAGGTCTCTCTTCCTTTTCTTGACCTTAGCAAGCAAATAGAATGTGTTTAACTAGTCGAAGTTTTTGCATATTAGAGGAAATTACCTGGGTAGTTTAGCTTTAGCAGTTATGTCTGTTGAGTTTAGGATACTTGTTAGTTTGGTTAGTCTTTTTAGTTTTATCTGTCAAATGAATGCAATTAATTTTTTAAAATGTTTTTTCTTCATAGCTATTGATGACCTTATGACTCCAGAGGAAAAAGATAAACTCTTCACTGCCATTGGTTATAGTGAGAGTACCCACAACCTAACTTTACCTAAGCAGGTAATTATTTAAGTGGTTTAAGAGGTATTTTTGTCTCATTGTACTGTATTAGATTGAATTGAGTTAGAGTTACTGTTTTTTTTAAGTAATAAAAGTACTGCTAGTTTCACTCTGCTACTTAATTGGTTAAATGCTGTCAGTCAGGTTTTACCAATTAAAATTTTCTCTCCAACTTTAATTTTTATTTTTTTGAGATGGAGTCTTGCTCTGTCACCAAGCCTGGAGTGCAGTGGCGCAATCTTGGCTCATTGCACCCTCCGCCTGCCAGGTTCAAGCAGTTCTCCTGCCTCTGCCTCCCGAGTAGCTGGGGTTTCAGGCATCCACCACAACCCCTGGCTAATTTTTGTATTTTTAATAGAGATGGGGTTTTGCCATGTTGATCAGGCTGGTCTGGAACTGCTGATTTCAGGTGATCTGCCTGCCTCAGCCTCCCAAAATGCTGCGATTACAGCCTTGAGCCACTGTGCCCAGCCTCCAACTTTATATTTAAGTAGTTTTAGTGAATGTAAGAATAACCTGATAAAAGTACTTATTATAGTTCTAAATTAAAGCTTTAAAGAATTTTATCTTAAAAAATTTGTTTCAAATTGTGAAGCATAACATATATAAAAGAGTAAGCAAAACCAAAATGTACTGCTTATTTGATTGACTGAAAGGGGAACAGCTATGTAATTATTATTAAGATTAAGATTTAAATATTGCTGCCCCTTTAGAAGCTTCCACATCCCCCATCATTGCTTCTCTGTAAGTAACCATTATCCTGATTTTTATGGTAATCATCTTTGATTTCTTTTTGATTTTTACTACTGACATTGTGATTTTGTTTTGCATATTTTTAATCTTTCTATAAATGGCCTCTCTCTCTATATCTATCTATCTATTTATCTATATATATATTTTGTTTCTAGTTTTGTTCTTGTGAGATCCATGCCTGTTGTTGCAGTAGATGTATTTTACTCATTTTCATTGCTGTGTAGGATTCAATTATTTGAAAATACCACATCTTATTTATTTGTACATTTGTTGATAAACATTTGGGTTGTTTCTTGTTTATTATGAATAATGCTGCTCTAAACTTGTGTCTTTTAGTGTGGATATGTAAGATAATGTTTACTGAGTAGAATTGCTGAGTCATAGAATATGAGCATATTTGATATTATATTGTACCAAATAGTTTTCCGTGGAAAACACTTCCAGTAGCAGTATGTGAGGATAATTATTGCTCCATGTCTTCACATTGGCATTATCAGTCTTTGAAATTTTAGCCATTCTAAATGGGGATGAATAGTGGTAGTCTTAGGTTGATGCAAAAGTAGTTGTAATATTACGGTTTTAATTTGCATTTCCTGGGTAACTAAAGAGGTTTTGCACTTTTTAATGTCTTTAAATATGCTTTTTTTGTGAAGGTGGGTTTTGAGTCTCTTCATTATTAGGTTGTCTTTTTTTCTTACTGGTTTGTAGGAATTCTTTATATATTCTGGATATGAAGCCTTTGCTGGTTGGATGTTAATATCTGCCCTTACAATGTGGCTTGGCTTTTCATTTTTAGTTGTGTTGCAAGTCTCTTCTCTCATAATGTAAAGTATATTTTTATTCTCTGTTTTGTTTTTTTTTTTTCTTTCTTTTGAGACAGGGTCTTATTCTTCCAGAGTGCAGTGGAACAATCTTGGCTCACTATAACCTCTGTCTCCCAGGTTCAAGTGAATCTGCTGCCTCAGCCACCTGAGTAACTGGGATTACATGCATGTGCCACCACGCCCAGCTAATTTTGTGTGTGTGTGTGTGTGTGTGTGTGTGTGTGTGTGTGTATATATATATTTTTAGTAGAGACAGGGTTTTGCCATGTTACCCAGGCTGATCTCAAACTCCTGAGCTCAAGCAACCTGCTCACCTTGGCCTTCCAAAGTGCAGAGATTACAGGTATGAGCCACCACTCCCATCTCCATTTTCATTCATTAATGGTATCTTTTGATGGCTAGACTTCTTATTTTTAATATTTACTGATTTTTTCATTTATGGCTAGTGCTTTTTTGTGTCCTGTTTAAAAGTCTTTCCTCACTGCAAGGTCATGAAACTGTTCTTTCAGAAGTTTTATATTGTCTTTATTTAATTTATGGTCTGTCTAAAATTGGGTTTTGTATATGGTGTGAAGTTGGGGTTAAGATTCAGTTTTTGTCCATATAGCTATCTCCTTGACACAACACCGGTTGCCTTTCCAACTGCTCTCCATTTACCCCTTTATCATCAGTTAAGTGTCTATACTTGTGGAATTCCTGCTTTATTCCATTGGCCATTTGTCTGTCTTTGTATTATTCTGTCTTAGTTACTGCAACTTTGTAATCATTCCTTTGACCTTGTTGTAAAAATCCTTAAACTCTGGTGTTCTTACTGCCTTATGTATTCTTGGTCCTTAAAATTTCCATATAAATTTTAGAATCAGCTGGTCAGTTTCTATATAAAAACTTGAGATTTTCATTGGGATTTTATTGACTCTATAAATTAATTTGGGGAGAATTTATATCTCTATAGTATTGAGCCTTTTAATCTATAAATACAGCACATGGCTCCATTTATTTATCCCTTTTTCATTCCTTTAATCATGTTTTATACTTTTATCAGCAGAAGTTGAACATCTTTTGTTGGATTGGTATAAGTGGTGTCTTTAAAATTTGGTTAGGGCAGAATTACAAGATGGAGAACATTTCCATCACTCCAAAAAAGTTCCCTTGTGACTCATCCAGTCATTTTTCTTCTTTTGCCTTTCAAAAGCAAACACTTTTTCCTGTTCAGGAATTGTTTTGTTTCTATCTTCTTTTGCTTAAAATAATGTTTTTGATATTCAATTATGTTGTGTATGTATTTATAGATGGTTCCTTTTCATTGCTGAATAACATTTAATTGTATGAATATGCCATACTTTCTCATCTATTTCCTGTTGATAAATATTTTTGTTGTTTCTGGTTTTGGCTATTACAGATAATGCTGCTATGAATGTACAAGTCTTTGGTGGACATATTTTTTATTTCTCTTGAGTTGAATACCTGGGAGTAGAATTGCTGGGTCATAGGGTAAATATATATAACTTTTCCAAAAACTGGCAAATGCTTCTCCAAAGGTAGTAATAATTTATATTCCTACCACTAGTTCCAGTTGTTACATATTCTTGCCACATTTGATATTGTGAGGCTTTTTAATTTTAGCCATTTTAGTGGGTATGATATGTTTCTCAACTGTGGTTTTAATTTGCATTTTCCTAATGACTAATTATGTTGATATGGTTAGGCTTTTGTGTAACTCTTCAGATCTCATCCTAATTGTAATCCCCATAATCTGCACCTTGCCATCATGGAGGGAGAGACCAGGTGGTCGTAATTGAATCATGGGGGTAGTTTCCCCTCTACTGTTGTAGCCATAGTGAGTTAGTTCTCATGAGATCTGATGGTTTTATAAAGGGCTCTTCCCCCTTCACTCAGCACTTCTCTTTCCTGCCAGCTTGTACAGAAAGTACCTTGCTTCCCCATCACCTTCTTCCATGATTATAAGTTTCCTGAGACCTCCCCAGCCATGCTGAAAGATAGTCAATTAAACCTCTTTCCTTTATAATATAATTACCCAGTCTCAGGTATGTCTTTATTAGCAGCATGAGAACAGAGTAGTACTCTTGATTATTACAGTTTTATAAGTCTTGAACTAAGACCTCTGACCTTTTTTTTAAAAGAGTATTTTGGTTATCTTAGGACTTTTCCACTTATGTATACCTTTTAGAATCATATTATCAATGTTTTTCAAAAGTATATGGTGCTTTTGTTAGAGATTACATTGAATCTGTAAATTATTATGGGGAGAATTTTAAGTGTAGAAATATTTAGTATTCCAGTCATGTAATTTCTTTCTGTATCTCTAACCATCTGTCAGTCATTTTCCTTCTTCCTGAACAATGCCCGTCATATTATCTTATTTAATGCAGTTCTGCTGGTGACAAGTTTAAAAATTTTTATTTTTCTGAAAATATTTTTATTTTTCTTTATTTCTTGGAGGATACTTATTTTTATTTTTATTTTTATTTTTTTGAGACAGGCTCGCTCTATTGCCAGGTTGGAGTGCAGTGGTGTGATCTCGGCTTACTGCAACTTCCGTTTTCTGATTTCAAGCAATTCTCCTGCCTCAGGCCTCCTGAGTAGCTGGGACTACTGGCACGCACTACCATGCTTGGCTAATTTTTTGTACTTTTTAGTAGAGATGGGGTTTCACCATGTTGGCCAGGATAGTCTCAATTTCTTGACCTTGTGATCCCCCTGCCTGGGCCTCCCAAAGTGCTGGGATTGCAGGCGTGAGCCACCGCGCCTGGCTGGATACTTCTTTTTGTGTATAGAATTCTAGGTTGTTAATGATTTTCTGAGTTTTGAAGATACAATTTCATTGTTGTTTGGCCTGCATTTTCTTTTGTGTATTCAGCTGTTAGTCTTACTGTATCACTTTGAAGGTAATTTCCACCCACCTCTCTGTTTTGTCTATTTTTAAGAAAATCTCTTTACCTTAGATTTTCAGTAATTTTACTGTCATGTGCTCAGATATGTATTCATTTTTGTTTTTACTGTTTGGACATCTTGAGGTTTCATCAATTTGGGAAAAGTCATTACTTTCAGTTTTGTTTCTGTCCCATCATTCTTTTATCCTTCGTCCTTTGGGACTTCTAGTGTACACAGTGGAATCTTTTCATAATATCTCATGTGTGTCTTATTTTCTCTGAGGTATTTCCAAGTTCTTTCTCTGTTTATTCTTTGGCTAGTTTCCTCTAATTCTGTCTTCAGCTCTTTGTATATTACTGTTAAACTCATTCATTGAATTCTTAATTGGTTTTTGTATGGTTCAGTTCTTCAATTTCTATTTGGTTCTTCTTTTTATAGCTTCCAAATTATTTTCTAGCATGCTCTGTTTTATCTTTTATGTCTTTGAGCGTAATAAATCTAGTAGTCTGAATAAGTCTAAATTTAGACACACTTGATGTCCAGAGCTCCTATGAATCTATTTACTGTTGTTTCTGCTGTTTTTTTTCGAATTTGTCTTGAATCTGGTGAGCCTGTGTGTGTGTGTGTGTGTGTGTGTGTGTGTGCGCGCGTGCGCACGCGCGCATGTGTGTGTTTGGGTGTATATGTGAGAGAGAGAGAGAGAGAATGTGTGTGTGTGTGTGTGTGTGTGTGTGTGTATGTACATGCACACAGTCAGTGTTACTGTAGGTATTGAGATGATTTGATGCCATGCTGTAGATCATGGGAGTCTCCCTACTTCCAGTTCACCTTTAGTCCTATGATATAGCCCTCTAGGGTCCCAGCCGAAAGAGAGAGTATTTTATCAGTGCTTTTACTTTTTGTGGGACCTGGTTTCCAATTTTGACCCTGCCAGCCTTAGCTTTATAGCCTTTAGACTGTCCGCTCTGAAATTTCCAAATACCTCTAGGAGAAACACGTCCCCAGATTCCAGGATCATCTCCCTGGTTCTCTGTTTTAACTTCAATCTTGACTCAGTAATTTTGGAGTCAGGATTTATTTTCTCAGTATCTTACTGACCCTGCACAGCAGTCAAGCAGATGTACTATATAGTTTTCTTTCCTTCAGCCACAGGATTATTCTGAAATAGTTTGTTTCAGAAAAAGCTGCTGAATTGACTCTTCATGTCACAGAATGTTTCGTAATTGTTTCACTGTTATCACCTTTAAAAGTAAGAGAGGGTGAGCTTATGTGTTTGTGTGCACAGTGGCTCATGCCTATAATGCCAGTACTCTAGGAGGCCGAGGCAGGTGGATCACCTGAGGTCAGGAGTTTGAGACCAGCCTGGCCAACATGGTGAAACCTCATTTCTACTAAAAACACAAAATTAGCTGGGCATGGTGGCAGATCACATCCTAGCTACTCAGGAGGCCGAGGCAGGACATTGCTTGAACCTGGGAGGCAGAGGTTGCACTTAGCCAAGACTGCACCACTGCACTCCCATCTGGGCAACAGAGCAAGACAGCATCTCCAAAAAAAACAAAACAAAACAAAATAAACTAAGAGAAATGAATTTCTAGGTGTTTTGTAAGTATCCTATTTAAGTGGACAATTTTATATTGAATTTTCTAATTTATAGTGAATAAATTTGTAAAGGAAGAATTTTTCCTTTATGGTGAGCATATGGATGCCAGAATCTACTGTGCTCTATTTGTTAGGTTGCTTTATTATTCAGCAAATTTAAATAAGAAGAAAGTATTAAAGAAAGTAATAATTATTTAGCCGGGCGCGGTGGCTCATGCCTGTAATCCCAGCACTTTGGGAGGCCGAGGCCAGTGGATCACGAGGTCAAGAGATCAAGACCATCCTAGTCAACATGGTAAAACCCCGTCTCTACTAAAAATACAAAAAATTAGCTGGGCATGGTGGCACGTGCGTGTAATCCCAGTTACTCAGGAGGCTGAGGCAGGAGAATTGCCTGAACCTAGGAGGCAGAGGTTGCGGTGAGCCAAGATCGCGCCATTGCACTCCAGCCTGGGTACCAAGAGCGAGACTCCGTCTCAAAAAAAAAAAAAAAAAAAAAAAAGAAAGTAATAATTATTTAAACTTTAACAATTTTAATTTTTTTCTTCCTCTATAGTATGTTGCCCATATAATGACCCTGAAGTTAGTAAGCACCTCTGTTACTATCAGAGAAAACAAGAATATTCCAGAAATACTAAAAATTCAGATAATTGGCCTGGGCACTCAAGTATCTCAGCGTCCAGGAGCACAAGCACTTAAGTAAGTTTTTAAGAACTTGTTTCAAATTTTATTTCTAGTTAAAGTTTTAGGCAAAAAATGTGGCGTGTTATTCAGTATTAAAAATGATTAGTGCTAGCTATTCTTTAATTTCTTTTGCTTGTATATGTCAAGATAGTCTTTTTATATTTGCTTTTGTTTTATTATGGAGCTGTATGGGTACGTCATCATTTGTTCTGCCCTCCCTCCTTACATTTGTGAATATTTATTGGATAGTTTTTAATTTATAGGCCCGATACTGTGAAAGCTATGGAGAAGTACAAGTCTTTGTTTTCAAGAAATGTAATTAGATAAGAAAAGATAGAAAAAATTAATAATTCAAGAACTATGTAACAGTAGACAGCTCTAAGGTGAGAAGGTATTGTAAGATTAAATGACTCTTAGTTAACCCTACACAAGCTTAGTTGTGGAAGAGAATAACTGAGCTAGGAGAAGGCCTTGACTCCTGATGGAAATGACTAGAAGAAGCGATGATGGAGTAAGAGGGTGTTCAGGGTGGCGTAGAAATAGGGTGAGGAGTTCATCCATGTCGTGTAATCTTTTATTCATACAACAGTGATCAGAACTTTTTTTTTTTTTTTTTTGAGACGGAGTTTCGCTCTTGTTACCCAGGCTGGAGTGCAATGGCGCGATATCGGCTCACCGCAACCTCCGCCTCCTGGGTTCAGGCAATTCTCCTGCCTCAGCCTCCTGAGTAGCTGGGATTACAGGCACGCGCCGCCATGCCCAGCTAATTTTTTGTATTTTTAGTAGAGACGGGGTTTCATCATGTTGACCAGGTTGGTCTCGATATCTCGACCTTGTGATCCACCCGTCTCGGCCTCCCAAAGTGCTGGGATTACAGGCTTGAGCCACTGCGCCCGGCAATGATCAGAACTTTTACAGTATTCTGAAGGTGGCAAAAGTGAGTTTTTCATGTGGATGAAAAAGAATTAATTAAAACAACAAGAGCAGCAAAACATTGTTTGGGGACAATTGAATACCTGACTAAGGAGGCTGAGCTTCAGCTCTGGATAATGTGCATGGATGGTCCTGGTTCTCAAAGAAGTTTTTAAAGGGAAATTTGTATTTTGGCCCATTAGATTACAGAAGACCTTATCTGTATTATTTCCTTTTTCTTCATTGGCTTATAGGGTAGAAGCAAAATTAGAACACTGGTATATAACAGGTTTGAGACAGCAGGATATTGTACCATCACTTGTGGCTTCCATTGGTGATACTACATCATCCTTGCTTAAAATTGAGTTTGAAACCAATCCGGAGGATAGTGCTGCTGACCAGAGTCTGATTGTTCAGTCTCAGCCCGTGGAGGTCATCTATGATGCTGTAAGTGCAAGGAAAAAGTAACTGTTTATTTAAACCATCTTACACTTCTGACCAATGTTTTTTAAATTTCTCCTGTTTCATATTTAAATTTATTTACTTAGTAGGTAAGTTTCCTAATAGGTTTTTCTTGTTTCAAAAACAGTACGTGTTCAGTAGCTAATTTTGATTTTTTCATATGCTGTACATTTTTTTCCTACTCTGAGGTTTATTTGTCTATGCTTACGTTAAATTTTAAAAATCTAATATACTTTAAAAAATTCTTGTTTATTTGCCAACTACTCCCAAATTGTTACACGTTGACGTCTTACTCAGGTTCTTTTTGTGAAGTTTCTCTTTTCTTTCATTGTTTAGAAGAAATTCATAGAGCTTGAGGAGTGATTAAAAGAATTTTAAATATTGTTAACATGGGGAAAAAGCATTGGCATTTAGATGTTATTGGAAATGCTGGCTCAGGTTCTGTATCTATGGCTTTACCTTTTATTCAGGCTGTCTTATCCATCATCTCAAGTCAGTCAGCAATATGGATATGGTTCACTATTCATTGCATCACTTTGTAGGTTCACCCCAGCTTGTTGAGATCCCTTCCTTAATTTTACTTTACAACTGAAAGCTAGATTCACAGTGTATGTGTGGGAGGGGCAATATATAAAGACTGCAGAACTCATTATATTTTATAATTAAAAATTTTAATTGTGGTATAATTTATATAACTCAGTTCAATATCTTAACCATTTTTAAGCTTACAGTTCAGTAGTGTTAAGTACATTCACATTGTTGAACAACCAGTCTCCAGAACTGTTTTCATCTCGGAAAATCTCTGATTTTTTTAAAGCTTAAGTTTGGCATGTAGGTAAGAGCTGAATGGCTTTCTTCCTCGTAATTTTCTAAACTTCAAAGTGCAACAGGATCTAATTACAGTGTAGAGAAGTGACGTTTCACCTTCTGACTAATTGGAGGCTAAAACTAGAGGTAATATCTGCTGATGCATCCATATGACACTGTAGAACATACTTGACACCTTAATGATAAGTGCACATTTGTTGCTTCTCCAGTAAGATTGCTTAGGCTCTTTCCTTTCTCCAGATTCTCTTTTACTCTAAAGGGAGATGTAGTAGAGCAGAGTATCTTTGAAGTTCCACAGTTCAAAGCCACAGCTGTTTAGAATTGAGGTGAAACTTTAAAGTTTACAATATGGAAGGAACTATGTGTAACTTGGTTACATTAAAAAAAATTTCTTACAGAAAACTGTCAATGCAGTGGTTGAATTCTTTCAGTCAGATAAGGGGTTGGATCTTGAGCAAATAACATCAGCAACATTGATGAAGTTGGAAGAAATTAAGGAGAGAACAGCTACAGGTAAGGAATTTGAGTGTCTATATTAGCATCAGCTAAGCTTTAAAAATTTTGTCTACTCTGCTGTAAACATTGTATTCAAAATATCATTTTGCTTTTCTTCTTTATTTTAAACTCAGGCTGTATTACAGTATAGAGTGGACATGGCTTACTCAAAGACAAATATACCTGCTAGACGGGTTGAGAAAGAACATAATATAGGGCACAGATGATTTTGCCTTCCATTACAGTCAAGAACTCATGCTTCAGAATGAGCTTGAGAGGAAAAACAATCCTCCTTCTCAGTCCTTAAGAAAGTCTTCATCACACTGTGTGTGAATATAGTTTGAAAGATACTTACTTTGTATAACATGGCCTCTAAACTCAAGCCAACTATTTTATCCAGTTCCTTAAAATACTAGCTGTGTTAGGTTTATTATGCTGTGCTATAGTAAGATTGTTTCCCATTGATAGTAAGCAGTTTTCACCTTACATGCTGAATCGAGAATCTAATTTTTGACAAAAACTAATACTCCTTTGTAATACTTTTCATGTAAAATTCTTATTCTAGTTGTTAATAATATGATTACATATTTCAACTTGACCATCTAATCTGTGATTATTTCTTACCTTTTTTAGGACTTACACATATTATTGAAACTCGAAAAGTCCTTGATTTAAGGATAAATTTGAAGCCTTCTTATCTAATAGTTCCACAGACAGGTTTCCACCATGAAAAGTCAAATCTTCTGATTTTAGATTTTGGTACCTTTCAGGTAGGTATATATGCATTTTTTTTTGTCAGCCCATCTTTGACTGGCTTGCTGGCTCACTCTACAATAGTTTGCTGTTTTTTTCTTCGGAGTTCACTAAGCAAAATGTGGACTGACTTTTTTTTTTAGCCTGTTTTTCAGGCCTAGCTTGGAGTATTTTATTTATGTTTTATGATTGTTGAAAGAAAAAACCTCCAAATTTTCTGTAATGATAGGTGAATTGACAGTAAGGACTGGATTCAGTCTTTTCCTAATTAGAAAGAAGCATTCCTAGTTTTCAAAGTTTCCAGGGTTTAATTATACCATGTTATTTGTTGCGTATATATTTTGACGATAGGAAATTGTACATATATGAATACATATTTGTTAAACCACTGTCAGTAACTAAGTAGAGCAAGAGAACTTTTGGATTTTGGATTTTGACTCTCGTAGAAATCCATGCCTCCTGTAAAAGGTGATGATTTCAGATATATGAGGGGACTTCGAAAAGTTTGTGAAAAAAATGGAATTAAAAGATAAAAAAAAATGATAAACTTTGTTTCTCAACATCAGATCCATCAAGTTCAAGACATTTTTCTAAGTGTTGATACTAGCCATTTAGTCCATTGCTCAAGGATTCAGCCTCCTAGGAATTTAATCATGTCAGTGTAGTCTTTTTTTATATTACTAACTGAAGAAAATTAGGTGTTGTTTATAAGTTTTTTTTTTTTTTAAGAATAGGAAACCAAAAAAAGGAGGAGGCAGATTAGGGCTCTAAGGTGGGTGCCTAATTATTTCTCAGAAAATCTTACAAAACTGCCCTCATTTGATGAGAGGAATGAGTAGAAAGTGCATTGTCATGGTGAAGCAGGACTCTGTTGAAGATTTCCTGGGTATTTTTTTGCTAAAACGTTGGCTGACTTTCTCAGCACACTCTCATAAAAAGCAAATGCCATCGTTCTTTGGCCCTCCAGAAAGTGAACAACCAGAATGCCTGGAATATCCCCAAAAACTGTTGCCATGACCTTTGCTCTTGACTAGTCCACTTCTGCTTTGACTTAGACCACTTTCAAATCCTGGTAACCATTGCTTTAATTGTGGTTTGTCCTTAAGATCACACTGGTAGAGCCATGTTTCATCTCTCTCTCTCTCTTTTTTTTTTTTTTTTCTTTTTGAGACAGTCTCATTCTTGCCCAGGCTGGAGTACAGTGGCACTAGCTTAGCTCACTGCAACCTTCGCATCCAGGATTCAAGTGATTCTCCTGCCTCAGCCTCGTGAATAACTGGGATTGCAGGTGCCCGCTACTACACCTGGCTTATTTTTGTATTTTTAGTAGAGACAGGGTTTCACCATGTTGGCCAGGCTGGTCTTGAATTCCTGACCTCAAGTGATCCGCCCACTGTGGCTTCCCAACGTGCTGGGATTACAGATGTCAGCCACCATGACCGGCCCATGTTTCATCTGTTATTATAGTTCTTTGAAGAAATGTTTCTGGATCTTGATTCCATGCTTTTAAAACATTTCCATTGAAAGCTCTGCCTTTCTTTGTCTGTAGCTGATATCAGCGCAATGGTTTTGGATCCTGTTGATTAATTTGCTCAACTTTAAATTTTCAGTCAGAATTGTGTAGGCTGAAGCAGTTGAAATTGTGTAGGCCGAAACCAGTCTGGTGTTGACTATTGTTTCTGCTGTTAATCGTCGATCCTCTTTAGTTAGGAAATGAACATGATTAAGTTTTTCTTCAAAATTGATGTGCATGGGCTGCCACTGGTGGGCTTCATCTTCAAAATTGTCTTGACCCTTCTTAAAATTAGTTATCTGTTTGTAAACTGCTGATTTCCTTGGGGCACTGTTCCTATACATTTTTTGCAAAGCATTACTGATTTATTCTTCCACCCAAGCTTCAGCATAATTTTGGTGTTTGTTTTCACGTTAATTTTAGCAGAATTTATGTTGCTATGATAGGGGGTCCATTTTCAAACAGATGTGACTCAAAGTTGATCCTGTTCAGACATGATATAAAAAGTTAGTACAAGTTTCTTTAGGTGCAAAACAGTTTTCAAATTTATTTATAGTTTTTTCATAATGGGCATTTTCCATCAACTTTTTGAAGATCCCTTGTATACTCCTGAACTGATCTTTGCTTCCACCAGGAAGGGGAGGAAGGTAGTCCTAATTGGAGCTGAATTATAGTGGCCTAATTATTTCTGTGGTATAGTGTGGAGAAGGGACAAAACGCTGCTATTTAATGGTGAAGGGTGTAGAGTGGGGAGGTAGGGGAGCTGGACTATAAGTGGCAATAACTCCTGAGAGCCAGGAAGAGGAGTAGTTGTACATCCAGACAAGTTATTTGAGGCAGACAGCTTAAAAATAAAAATGTGCTGATCACCTATTTCTCAACTTTAATAGAGATGTATGCTGAAATATTATATTCCTAATATATTGTTTACCAATAATTATCTGAAGATTAAACAAAATGCTTATTAATTAAAGGCAGTATTTTCATTTTGTTAGGTTTTAACTAACTAAATGCAAGATTTAAACCTAACTAAAATATGTTGATGTATGTGCTTTTCTGTTTCGGAGAAAAAAAAAAATTGAAACTTTTCCTTCATTTTAGCTCAACAGTAAAGATCAAGGTTTACAGAAGACTACTAATTCGTCTCTGGAGGAAATAATGGATAAGGCATATGACAAGTTTGATGTTGAAATAAAAAATGTACAACTCCTTTTTGCAAGAGCAGGTAAACCATTATTCAACTTTTAGGATCTGGGAATTATGTTGGGTAGGTTGTGTAATATATGTGTGTATATATGTGTGCCTTTATATCAACCCTGACAACCATTTTGCACACATACTCTGTTGGCCGCTTAAAGAAACCGTGTAGGAGACTATTAGTGTAAATTACTGCAACACTTAGAAATGGAAATTTGGCTAGTCATCTTAAGATACCTAGCTCCATTTGAATCTAGGTCTATTCATAGCCTGTATTTTTGTAATACGACTATAAAACTGCTTAGAACACAAAATGGAAATTGCAGTTGATTCACATGTTTCTGTCTTAATGCCTTTGGGATGACTCAATATTATCCTTGCTGCCTTCATTATTAAATGTTATATTAGCCTAGTCTTAATTTCAATGCTATTACTAGTATTATGCTTTCTATTTTTGTAGATATCTGAGAAAGGTGTATCTACAAAATCGTAGACATAGTCTTAATATCTTAAAGTAACTGACTTAATTATTTTCCAAAAGCTTTGGTGTTTTCTACGTTTAAGTAAATATTTTTGGTTTTTTTAGACTTTGTTTTTAGAAGCAATAAATATTTATTAATTATCCTTGATCATAATACCACTTTGTGGTAGGTCATTAGAGGAAAGGACACAGTTATAGCCTCTACCTGCAGAGTTTATACTCTAGTAGGAGTGCTGAGATTTATTAAAATGTAAATACATAATACTTTTCATGTATTAAGAGCCTGCTGATTCCTTTAAGTGGAATATTTACACAGAACGTTAAAACTGTCTTTTGTTTTGTATTTACTTAAAAATAATTGAATTATAAGTGATAAAAGATGTTTAGTCATTGCCATCAATAAAGATCTGCTTAGGGCTCTGTTGGTTATAGGAAAATCTGTTTTTGGGACCTTATTTGAAGAAAAGTGATTATTAAACTTTTTTGGTCATGAAATTTTGATAAAACTCATTTTTGCTTTGGAATTGTGGGCTAAGCTGGTATAAATATTGTACTTTAACCATAAACCTCTTTTTTTATTTTTTCTTGCTTTTCCTCCTCTTTTCCCTGTAATTATCAACCTTGGTCACTAATTCTGGAATTGGGGTAGTAAATCCAGGGCTTTGTTTTTTTTTTTTGTTTACTTTGAAATGGAAGATGTTATGTGAACATTCTCCAAACAGAATTATTTTATATCACAGTCTTTGATCCTGTCAGTTTGTATTTAAAAAGCATAGGAAATTGGTAATCATTGACTTTGGATTAATTTACAGTGATTTTCCATAGACTGATAATTTACAGTAATATTCATTAAAAATAATATTTTATCCATGTTCCACTGCTGTTTGTAAAAACAGTAAATAATATCTTAAATTATTTTTTAAAGAGGAAAACTGGAAAAAGTGTCGATTTCAGCATCCATCAACTATGCATATATTGCAACCCATGGATATTCATGTTGAGCTGGCCAAGGCCATGGTAGAAAAAGACATTAGAATGGCCAGGTAATGTATGAGCTTCTTTTATATTAGAAAATCAACAGGTGAAATATGTCCGCATCAGTTGCTAGAATTTAAGGAAACAAAGATAGATTTCTGTGGGAGACAGAAATAAATAAGGATTATTCTATTTTGCAGCAGAAATATATTTTTAAGAAAATGTATGTTTGAGTTATACATCAACTCTTATTTCAGAAGTATTTGAACTTTTACATTCTGTAAAAGTTGATGGTCCATTTTTTGAATGAATGTAATCCCATGTTTAATATCAATGAAATAAAATCTTTAAAAACATTAGAGGCTCTTTTGATAATGAAATTTCATATAATCCTGAGAAGAATAAAGTGACATAAAAATGGAAAATTATGCTTGAATTTAAGTAGACAGTTATGAAATGTTTTTGCTGGTTTTAAAAAGCAGCTTTATTGAATATAACTGCATCTATTTAAAGTTTACGATTTGATAAATGTCACCTTAGCTATATAGCTGTGAAACCATCATCACAGTCAAGATAATGAACACGTTATCTCCAAAAGTGACCTTGTTCCCCTTTGTATTCCTTTCTTTTCTTCTGGAAATTCTCTTCTTCCAGTCCCTGGACAACATTGGTCTGCATTTTGATGTTATATATATATATGCTAGAATTTTCTAGAATTTTACGTAAATAGAATCATAGGCCTTTAACTTTTTTGTTTGACATTTTAAATTCAGCATAATTAATTTGAGATTCATTTATGTTATATGTATCAGTATTTCATTGATACCCTTATAAGGTGGATATTAAACCAACTTTTCATTGCTGGATTAAGCTCGCTTGGTAATGGTGAACATCCTAATCCAAAGACCCCAAATTTGAAATTCTCCAATATTTGACACTTTTTGAGATCCAACATAATGTCACATGTGGAAAATTCAGCACATAGGTTCTTAACACAAGCTTTGTTTCTTGCACAAAATTATTAAAAATTTTATATAAAATTACCTTCAGACTCTGTATAAGTTATGAATGAAACATGAGTCAATTTCGTGTTTAGACTTGGGTCCTATCTGTAGTATATATCATTATGTAATACAAATATTCCAAAATCTGGAAAAATCCAAAATCTGAAACACTTCTTACCCCATTTCTGATCAGAGATACTCAACCCGTATGTATTAATCTTTTAAAATATTTTTGGACTTGTTTTGCCAAAAATTGGTTACACAGTTTTATATTTGTGTTAATGAGGGATATTGGTTTGTGCTTTTCTTGTTTTGATATCAGGATAATGTTGACCTCATACATTGTGTTTTCTGGAAGATGATGTGTAGAACTGGCATTATTTCTTCCTAAAATGTTAGATAGAATTCTCCAGTAAAGCCATGTGGTCTTGGAGTTTTCTATTTGAGAGGTATTTAACTACAAATTCATGTTTTTTCATAGATACAGAGCTAGATTTGAATGATCTGTGTGTTTCAAATGTTTTGAGTTATTGTTTGTATGTTTTAAGGAATTTCTCCATCTTAGTTGTTTAATGTATTGGCATAAAATCGTTCATAATGCTTTCCTCTTACCTATGTAATACACAAAGAATCTGTAGTGGTGTTATTTCTCTTAGTCCTGATGTTAGTAATTTGTGCCTTTTCTCTTTTTCTCTTGATCACTCTGATGAGAGGTTTATCAATTTTGCTGATCTTCTGAGATACCCAGCTATTGGTTTCCATTTTCTTTTTTCTTTTGATTCTTTTTTTCCCCCTGATTTCCACTCTAATATTTATTATTTCTTTCTTTTGCTTATTCTATATTTTATTTGCTTTCCAGTCTTAGTTTTTTAAGGTGGAAGCCGAGGTCATTGATTTGAGACCTTAGTTTTTTTTCCAATATGGGCATTTAGTGCTTTATGTTTCCCTCTCTATAGTGCTTTACTGTACATACCCCAGTATGGCATCTAGCAGTTAGGCATCTGTCAGCTTGAGCTGTTCACAGCTTAGTCAGGAAGCCAAAGGTAAACAAGAACCAAAAAGAGCTTTATGACCAGCATATGGCTGCCATAAAGCTATTGAGACAAATAAACCTGGGGCAATTACATTGAGTAGGAAACAGAATAGAAGCATCTGCCAAAAAGTAAGCAACTGATGAAAACACAATGGTGATTCAGCAGTGAGTAAAACAGATGTCCTCATGGAGCTAACGTTTTAATCAGAGCAGACATGAAATAAACAACTATAAATGTGATTTGTTCAGTGCTGCCAACTGCTATATATAAAAAGAAAGAAAGCAAGGCAATGGGATAGAGAGATGATGGGGTAAATACTCTTTGATGTTTATAATATGAGATCTTTGATACTAGGAAAAGTAGTGTTTTAGTTTTAAAAGGTAGAGAATTGTGTTTGGAAAGATTTTGATAAAAATTAGTTAAGTTAAAGAGGTTTGGTTACTTAAGAGGGATATGTTGAAATGATCTGGAAACTTAGCTAACATAGAATTTCCCATTTCTTTTTTTTTTTTTTTTATTTCTCTAAAACTTTATTTCAAAGTTATTCACCTCACCATTAATAAGGTGTATAATTAATGCTCTGTGCCAGTGTTAGCGGGCCTGCCCATTGCTGGCAATGGACTTTGAGAAAACCCATTTCCTGGCACCCAAAAGTTAAATTACTCTTTTCAAAACATACCAATCTCCCCAACACTTGCAAAAGTATTGCATGCACCATTTCCCCACCATTCTTTAAATCAGAATTTATATTATTAATCTACATCAGTGAATGTTAAAATGAATTCATTTAAACAAATTATGCCTGTGCAAATCAAAATACTACTAGTTCACATTAGACAAAAGTATCTTACAAACACTACATTACATATTACCTTGCAATTGGAAACATTACTTTTCGTATTTGTGTATGTTTATTTTAGATAACTGAAATTTCACAGAATTTAACAGCAAATAAAGTTTTAAAAATTTAGTTCTGTACCTTAGCTCCAGCTATCTCTGTTTTACAATCCGTAAGGCTAATGTCATAGTTCATCACCAAAAATTTACACAAAACTGTTTAACCAGTCTTGTTATCCATCCTGTGTGATAGTTTTTGTTTGTTGTTGTTGTTGTTTTTTTAAGGTAAAAGTCCTACTTTCAGTCCTTGAAGTGGAATTCCTCTAGTCAGACTACAAAACTTGGGTTGTACCTTCTTATTTTCATTGAACAGATACAAAAACAAACAAGCAAACAAACAAACAAACAAAAAAACCTGTGTCACACCATTAATTTAGGTTGTCAGTCTATATGTTGAATTTATAAAACTGAAGCATCAGAAGTAACCTAATAATGCCCTGCCCCTATTCTTCCCCTCCATTTAAAATTTTTAAAAAGGCAACAAGAAAAATGTTTCATTTATTCTTTAAAATAAGGTGCAAAGGGGGATTACAACAAACTTCCTCATCCACACCTCCAAGTACATCTCACTGTTTAGCATTTCTTGACAGTGTTGTAAAGGAGGTATTTGATGTAATTAGATTAAAACACGTTCAAACTTTTGACATGTTTTAATCTAATTACATTAGTGCAGTTCTTTCCTTCGTCTGTAATACTGAGATGCTGACTTAAAACCTTACCACTGAATTGTACTTTTAGATTTAAAGTATCAGGAGGACTTCCTTTGATGCATGTTAGAATTTCTGACCAGAAGATGAAAGATGTGCTATGTTTGATAAACAGTATACCTTTGCCACAGAAATCATCAGACCAGTCTCCAGAGAGACAGGTAAAGAGATAAAATAAATTTTGTAAACCTATTTTTACCATCGTTTTAGAGTAGTGGTGAAAAGTCTGTTTCAGCACAGGGTTTATAAGTGAAAGGACCAAAAGTATAAAAATAAAAGTAAAATATCTTTTCAGATTTATAAAATGGGTTTTAAATAAAGCTAGAGGGGAAAAAAACAAACAAAAATCTTCATTAGAAGCTTGCAAATGAAACAATTGGTATAAAATTTCCCTATATGTTAAGACTTAAAAGTTGTAGGTCACTTTAATTGGAATTGATCTTTATTCAGTAGAAATGTTGAATTTCTACTTTGAAATGAAATTTGATAAAGCCAGCTAATGGTGAGACCATGTGCCAGGGACCTCTAAAAAGATGTACTTTAATATTGTAATAGACAGAATGTAAATGATATGCAGCATTAATAGATTAACTTACCAGAGCTACGCTTAGTTTTGTACTTGTAAATGGGTGGTAGACTTAATAATTTGTAATTCTAGTTAACTATTAGTTGATTGCACAATATGTCTTATTGGAAGATTTGTATATTGTGTTATATTGTGTGTATGTGTCTTTTCATATCTCTTTATCCTCTATTACTTTTAAGTCTTTCTCTCATTTATGTCATTTATTCCTGCTAAATCATTCTTTTTAAGAAAACTTTTTGTATTCTTCGCTAGATATCCTCAATTCCTGTTATTTCAGGCGGGACAAAAGGTCTGCTTGGTACTTCACTGTTGTTAGATGCTGTGGAATCAGGTAAGGAGAGTAAAATACTCTTTCTCTGCTAAATTAAGCCTGTACATTGTTACACAGTGATAACGTTTTTAGAAAATAAGGGCATTCAGAAAGTGCTATAGTAATTTACTGGTTTTAGTTCTAGTTGTGCTACATTAGTGTGACTTTGAGTCTTTTCTCTTCTTTAAGCCTAAGTTTCTGTCTTCATTGGATAAATGAAGGAATTTTCTTTTTTTTGTAGTTGACAATGCTTAAGATTCGAAATAAGTGACTTTTTTTGGCCCCAATCTCTACATGAACTTTTTCTCTAGCTCAGACCTAATTGATCTGTTTTAATTTGGAACTAGAATGTAAGCCTTATCAGGAGAGGACTATGTCTATCCTGGTCATTCTGGTATCCTTAGTGGCTGGCACAGCCTGATACATGGTAGATAATGCCCAATAAATATTTTGTTTAATATTGAATGAATGAACTAAAGTGGAAAACAGAATCATTGAAGAAAAGAACATAGTGCTATTTAATTTAACTAAATTAAATTTATTTATTTATTTATTTATTTTTGGAGATGGGAGTCTTGCTCTTGTCACCCACGCTGGAGTGCAGTGGCCAATCATGGCTCACTGTAAACTCTGCCTCCTGGGTTCAAGCAGTTCTCTTGCATCAGCCTCCTGAGTAGCTGGGATTACAGGCACCTGCCACCATGCCTGGCTAATTTTTTTTTTTTTTTTTTTTTTTTGTATTTTTAGTAGGGACAGGGTTTCACCATGTTGTCCGGGCTGGTCTCAAACTCCTGACGTTATGATCTGCTCACCTTAGCCTCCCAAAGTGTTGAGATTACAGGTGTGAGCCGTCATGCCTGACCTTGATTTTTAATGATTGTTACATGTCAGGTTGAGTCACTTGGTGGAAGTTTAAAAAAGGCAACTATTCTGATGATAAATATGAAGATTATATCTAATAAATGAATTCCCTTTTTGGAGACTTAGATTTGAGTGTTTTATGCAGTTTTCAGCATACATTGTCTCAGATCAAATAATTGTCTTTTTCCTTTAGAGTCCGATGATGAGTATTTTGATGCTGAAGAGGGAGAACCACAGACTGGTAAAAGTATGAAAGGATCAGAACTTAAAAAAGCTGCAGAGGTCCCAAATGAGGAGCTCATTAATCTTCTACTGAAGTTTGAAATTAAAGAAGTATGTGCTTTTTTGTCTATAAGTAGATATGTTCTGGTTGTCACTATCTTTTAAGCTATCCTCAAGCTAGACCCAGATGTCAAGTATATTAAAAATGTGGTACTCTGTCTTTCCTGCTGCCCAGCACACATGAACATACACACTCACACACATTCACTCTCTCACACACAAAGATTTTTTAAAATAAAATGCTTTTTAAAAAACTGATGTATGAGAAGAGATCCAAGATGGCCAAATAGGAACAGCTCTGGATCACAGTTTCCAGTGAAAACACAGAGGGTGAGTAATCACCACATTTCCAAACGAATTTTTACTGCCCACAGACCAGGAAATTCCCTGGTGGAAAAGTGCCACGAGTTGCCAGCATGGCTGTTTCAGCTGGTGCAGCGGGTCTCCGCACAGAAACTCATACAATTCCTAGCGCTGTTTCAACTGGCAACTGGAACACCTGAGAGACAGAGTCCCTGTTCAACTGAAAAAAAGGGGGCTGAAACAGGGAGACAGGTGATCTGGCTCAGCCGGTCCCACCCCCACAAAGACCAGCAATCTGAAACACTCTGGATTGAGAGTTTCATAGCAAGCACAGCTGGACCCAGGATGGTCCAGCTCTGTGGAGGGTAGGGCGTCCTCCATTGCTGAGGCAGTCCACCACTACCAAGGCAGCCTGCCATTACTGAGGCAGTCCACCATTACCGAGGCAGTCCACCACTATTGAGGCAATCTGCTATTACTGAGGCAGTCCACCATTACCGAGGCGGTCTACCATTACCAAGGCAGTTCGCCATTACAGAGACAGTCTGCCATTACTGAGGCAGTTCTAACTATACCCCTTTAAACAAAACTGCAAGGAAGTGCAGTCAGCAGCTGGGCAGAGCCCATGGCAACTCAGCAATGACTCTGCTGGCAGACTGTGACTAGGCCACCTCCTTGCTGGGCAGGGCAACCCTGAAAAAAACAGCAGCATGACAGGAACATATAAATAAAGCCCCACCTTCCCGGGACAGAGCACCTGGAAAAAAAGGCAATTATGAGTTCTGCTGCAACAGACTTAAACATACCTGCCCAGCAGCTCTGAATGGAACAACAGAGCTCACAGCTCAGCACTTGAGCTCCTATAAGGGGCAGACTGTCTCCTCAAGCAGCTCCCCAACCCCTGTATATCCAGAGTCACCTCATAAAGGAGAGCTAAGGCTGACAGCTGGTGGGTATCCTTCTGGGACAAAGATAGCAGAAGACACTGGCAGCAACCCTTACCTGCAGCCACTGCAGGTTATCCCCAGGCAAGTAGGTTCTGGAGTGGACTTCCAGCAGTCCTACAGTAGAGGGGCCTGACAGAAGGAAAACTGAGAAACAGAAGTAACTTCATCATCAACAAACAGGACATCCACTCAGAGACCCCATCTGAAAGTCAACAACTGCAAAGACCGCAGGTAGATAAATCCACAAACATGGGAAGAAACCAGCGCAAAGAGAATGAAAACACCCAAACCCAGAATGCTTCTCCTCCTCCAAGGGATCACAACTCCTCACCAGCAAAGGAACAGGGCTGGATGGAGAACAAGGCTGATGAATTGACAGAAAAAGTGTTCAGAAGGTGGGTAAAAAGAAACTTCTCTGAGCTAAAAGAACATGTTCTAACCCAATGCATAGAAACCAGGAACTTTGAAAAAAGGTTTGATGAAATGCTAACGAGAATAAACAGCTTAGAGAGGAATACAAATGAATTGATGGAGCTGAAAAACGCAACAAGAGAACTTTGTGAGGCATGTGCAAGTTTCAATAGCCGAAGCAACCAGACAGAAGAAAGGATATCAGAGATTGAAGATAAATTCAATGAAATAAAACAAAAAGGCAAGATTAGAGAAAAAAGGGTAAAAGAAATGAACAAAGCCTCAAAGAAATATGGGATTATGTGAAAAGAACTAATCTACATTTGATAGGTATACCTGAATGTGATGGAGAGAATGAGTCCAAACTGGAAAACAGTCTTCAGGATATTATCCAGGAGAACTTCCCCAACCTAGCAAGGCCGGCCAATATTCAAGTCCAGGAAATACAGAGAATACCACAAAGGTATTCCTCAAAAAGAGCAACCCCCAGGGCACATAATCGTCAGATCCTCCAGGGATGAAATGAAGGAAACCATGCTAAGGGCAGCCAGAGAGAAAGGTTGGGTTATCCATAAAGGGAAGCCTATCAGACTCACAGCAGATCTCTCAGCAGAAACCCTACAAGCCAGAAGAGAGTGGGGACCAATATTCAGCATCCTTAAAGAAAAGAACTTTGAACCTAGAATTTCATATCCAGCCAAACTAAGCTTCATAAGCGAAGGAGAAATAAAATCCTTTAGGAACAAGCAATTGCTCAGAGATTTCATCACCACCAGGCCTGCTTTACAAGAGCTCCTGAAAGAACCACTAAACATAGAAAGGAACAACCAGTACCAGGCACTGCAAAAACATACCAAATTGTAAAAAGCATTGAAACAATGAAGAAACTGCATTAACTAATGGGCAAAACAGCCAGTTAACATCAAAATGGCAGGATCAAATTTATACAAAACAATATTAACCTTAAATGTAAATGGGCTAAATGGTCCAATCAAAAGACATAGACTGGCAAACTGGATAAAAAGTCAAAACCCATCGGTGTGCTACATCCAAGAAAGAAACCCATCTCACATGTAAGGATACACATAGGCTCAAAACATAAGGATGGAGGAAGATTTATCAAGCAAATGGAGTGTAAAAAAAAAGCAGGAGTTGCAATCCTAGTCTCAGATAAAATAGATTTTAAACCAACAAAGATCAAAAGAGACAAAGAAGGGCATTACATAATGGTAAAAGGATCAATGCAACAAGAAGAGCTAACGATCCTAAATATATACGCACCCAATACAGGTGCACCCAGATATATAAAGCAAGTTCTTAATGACCTACAAAGAGACTTAGACTCCCACACAATAATACTGGGAGACATTAACACTCCACTGTCAATATTAGACGGATCAACGAGACAGAAAATTAACAAGGATATCCAGGACTTGAACTCAGACCTGGACCAAGCAAACCTAATAGACATTTACAGAACTCTCCATCCCAAATCCACAGAATATACATTCTTATCAGCACCACATCGCACCTACTCTAAAATTGACCACATAATGGGAAGTAAATCACTCCTCCGCAAAGGCAAAAGAAAGGAAATCATAAACAGTGTCTCAGATCACAGTGCAATCAAATTAAAAATCATAATTCAGAAACTAACTCAGAACCACACAACTTCATGGAAAGTGAACAACTGGTCCTTGAATGTTGACTGGACTAACAGTGAAATGAAGGCAGAAATAAAGGTGTTCTGGAAACCAACAAGAACGAAGACAAAGCATACCAGAATCTCTGGGACACATTTAAAGCAGTGTCTAGAGGAAGATGTATAGCAATAAATGTCCACATGCGAAGCAAGGAAAGATCTAAAATCAACATGCTGTCATCAAAATTGAAAGAGCTAAAGGAGCAAGATTAAAAAAACTCAAAAGCTAGCTGAAGACAAGAAATAACTAAGATCAGAGCAGAACTGAAGGAGATAGAGACACAAAAAACCCTTCAAAAAATCAATAAATCGAGGGGCTGGGTTTTTGAGATCAACAATATAGACTGACCACTAGCCAGATTGATAGAAAAGAGAGAAGAATCGAATAGATGCAATAAAAAAAAATGAGAAAGGGGATATTACCACAGATTCCACAGAAATACAAACAACCATCAGAGATTATTATAAACAACTCTATGTACATAAGCTAGTAAGCCTGGAAGAAATTGATACATTCCTGGACACTTGCATCCTCCCAAGCCTAAACCAGGAAGAAGTCGAAACCCTCAATAGACCAATAATAAGGGCTGAAGATGAGGTAGCAATTTATAGCATACCAACAAAAAAAGCCCAGGTCTAGTTGGGTTTACAGCAGAATTCTACCAGACATACAAAGAGGAGCTGGTATCACTCCTGAAACTATTCCAAACAATTCAAAAAGAGAGAATCCTTCCCAAATCATTTTATGAGACCAACATCATCCTGATGCCAAAATTCAGCAGAGACTCAGCAAGAAAAGAAAACTTAAGGCCAATATCCACGATGAACATAGATGCAAAAACCTTCAATAAAATACTAGCGAACCAATTGGAACAGCGCATCAAAAGGCTTATCCATCGCGATCAAGTAGGCTTTATTCCGGGGATGCAAGGCTGGTTCAACATATACAAGTCTATGAACGTAATTCACCACATAAACAGAACCAAAGACAAAACCCACATGATTATCTCAATAGATGCAGAGAAGGCCTTCGACAAAATTCAACAGCCCTTTATGCTAAAAATTCTGAATAAACTAGGTATTGATGGAACGTATCTCAAAATAATAAAAGCTATTTACAGCAAGCCCACAGCCAATATCATACTGAATGGGCAAAAACTGGAGGCATTCCTTTTGAAATCTGGCACTAGACAAGGATGCCCTCTCTCACCATTCCTCTTCAATATAGTGTTGGAAGTTCTAGCCAGAGCAATCAGGCAAGAAAAAGAAATAAAGGGTATTCAGTTAGGAAAGAAGGAAGTCAAATTGTCTCTATTTGCAGATGGCATGATTATATATTTAGAGGCCCCTTTGTCTCAGCCCCAAATCTCCTGAAATTGATAAGTAACTTCAGCAAAGTCTTAGGATACAAAATCAATGTGTAAAAATCAGAAACATTACTATACACCAATAACAGACAGAGAGCCAAATCAAGAATGAACTGCCATTCACAATTGCTACAAAGAGAATAAAATACCTAGGAATGCAACTAACAAAGGACGTGAAGGACCTCTTCAAGGAGAACTATAAACCACTGCTCAAGGAAATCAGAGGGGACACGAACAGATGGAGAAACATTCCATGCTCATGGGTAGGAAGAATCAATATCATGAAAATGGCCATACTGCCCAAAGTAATTTACAAATTCAATGCTACCCCATCAAACTACCAATGACCTTCTTCACAGAACTGGAAAAAACACCTTGAACTTCATATGGAACCAAAAGAGAGCCCACATAGCCAAGTCGGTTCTAAGCAAAAAGAACAAAGTAGGAGGCATCACACTACAGGACTTCAAACTATACTACAAGTCTACAGTAATCAAAACAGCATGGTACTGGTACCAAAACAGAGATCTAGACCAATGGAACAGAACAGAGGCCTAGGAGGCAACGCCACACATCTACAACCACCTGATCTTTGACAAACCTGACAAAAACAAGCAATGCGGAAAGGATTCCCTATTTAATAAATGGTGCTGGAAAAAATGGCTAGCCATGTATAGAAAGCAGAAACTGGACCCCTTCCTGACACTTTACACTAAAATTAGCTCCAGATGTATTAAAGACTTAAACATAAGAACTAACACCATAAAAACCCTAGAAGAAAACCTAGGCAAAACCATTCAGGACATAGGCATAGGCAAGGACTTCATGACCAAAACACCAAAAGCACAACAAAAGCCAAAATAGACAAATGGTATCTAATTAAACTCCAGAGCTTCGGTATTGCAAAAGAAAGAATCATTAGAGTGAACTGACAACCAACAGAATGGGAAAAAATGTTTGCAATCTACCCATCTGACAAAAGACTTATATCCAGAATCTACAAAGAACTAAAACAGATTTATAAGAAAAAAACAAACCAATTCAAAGGTGGTCAAAGGATATGAACAGACACTTCCAAAAGAAGATATGTATGAGGCCAACAAACATATGAAAAAATGCTCATCATCACTGGTCATTAGAGAAATGCAAATCAAAACCACATTGAGATACTATCTCACACCAGTTAGAATGGCGATCATTAAGGAATCTGGAGACAACAGATGCTGGATAGGATGTGGAGAAATAGAAACACTTTTGCACTGTTGGTGGGAATGTAAATTAGTTCAACCATTGTGGAAGACAGTGTGACGATTTTTCAAGGACCTAGAAATAGAAATTCCATTTGACCCAGCAATCCCATTACTGGGTATATATCCAAAGGATTATAAATTGTTCTATTATAAGGACGCATGCACACAAATGTTCACTGCAGCACTGTTTACAATAGCAAAGACCTGGAACCAACCCAAATGCCCATCGATGATAGACTGCACAGGGAAAGTGTGGCACATATACACCATGGAACACTAGCCATAAAAAACGTCCTTTGTAGGAACATGGATGAACCTGGAAACCATCATTCTCAGCAAACCGACACAAGAACAGAAAATCAAACACTGCATGTTCTCACTCATAGGTGGGTGCTGAACAATGAGAACACATGGACACAGGGAGGGGAGCATCATACACTTAGGTCTGTTGGTGGGGAGTTTAGGGGAGAGACAGCGGCGGGTAGGGAGTTGAGGAGAAATGCCAGGTGTAGATGATGGGGATGAAGGCAGCAAACCAGTTTGCCCTGCAACAATCCTGCATGTTCTTCACATGTATCCTAGAACCTAAAATGCAATTAAAAAATATATATATACAAAGAAAAAAAAAACTGATCTAAGAATGATCTGTGACATATCTAAATTATTCTGGAAGAGCTTCGACTTTTTTTTTTTTTTTTTTTTTTTGGGAGATAGACTCTCGCTCTTGTTGCCCATAGTGGAGTGCAGTGGCATGATCTCTGCTCACTGCAATCTCCACCTCCTGGGTTCAAGCAGTTCTCCTGCTTCAAGCTTAGACTTTTAATTAGGATTTACTTTTCTGCAGAAAATTTTTATGACATGCCTACTTTAATTTTTTAAACTTTTAACTTTTAAGCTAAGTAATATTGCTCATTGTCATGTTTATGGTTTGAAAAAATGTGAACAACCTAAATTTTCAACATATGTTTACAGCCTTTAAAAGTCATGTGGTAAAAGGAGACATGGAGAAATGTTTACAATACATCAGTATTTGGGGAAAGAAAAAGATTATAATACCAAGGATATTACGATTCCATTTAAAGTTATATTTATTTGTTTTCTTTGATAAATGACAGACAGTGTTCATCTCTGGGTGGTGGGATTACAGGTTTTTATATTTGCCTGCTTGCTTTTCCATGTATTCCAGATTTCTATAAAAAAATTTGTCTTACACACACAAAAAGGATAGAAAATGGAGGTACCTGTTCCTTATTGACTGTTTCATATCTCAAAGTGACAGCATGTCCTAAAATACAATGTCAGAAATACTGCATTTTAGCTGTGTGTACAAACCTAAGTGTTACTGATACTTGTTTAGAGAAAGGTTTGTTCTTTTCCATTAGCCACCTTCAACTTCTCTCTTTCTTTCATACTCCATCCAAAATATAATTAAATACCATGACGCAAACTTCAAAATGCATTCAAATGATTGCTTCTCCTTTCTGCTGCTAATGTGCTGTCCAAGGCACCATAATCTTGCCTGGATTATATTTCAGTAGCCTCTTAACTGTCTTTGCTTCCATCAGGTACTCTGTTCTGTCAGTTGCCAGAGTGATCCTTTAAAAGTGAATGTCAGGCTGGGTGCAGTGGGTCATGCCTATAATCGTAGCACTTTGGGAGCTGAGGTGGGTGGATCATCTGAGGTCAGGAGTTCAAGACCAGTGTGGCCAACATGGTGAAACCACGTCTCTACTAAAAATACAAAATTTGCCATTTGTGGTGGTGGGCACCTGTAATCCCATCTATTCAGGTGTCTGAGGCAGGAGATTCGCTTAAACCTGGGAGGTGGAGGTTGTAGTGATCCGACATTGCACTATTGCACTCCAGCCTGGGTGACAGAGCAAGACGTAGTCTCAAAAATAAAATAAAATAGAATAAAAAAAAGTGAATGTCAGATCATGTTGCTACTCTGCTCCATATCCTCCACTGACTTCATGTCTCACTAAGGGTAAATGATAAGTCCTTCCCATGGCAGACAAGGCCTTACATGTAACACTTCATATGACTGGCCATTGCTCACTCTGCTTCAGCCATATTCTATTTATCCTTTCAATAAGTATTGATCCTGTGCCATTATTACCAGGCATTATTTATATAATGGAAAATAGCAGTGAATAAAGTTCTTGCCCCCTGGAGCTTGTACCTGTCTTATGTTTTTCCTTCTATATACCAAAGCACATTCCTTGTGCTTGCTGTTTCCTTTGCCTGGAACACTCTTTTTCTACATGGCTTGGTTTTTTTTAACTTAAGGTATTTGTTTGATTGTCATCCCATTGGAAAGATCTGACCACCCAAGACAAGATAGCAACCTTCACTTTCTCCAGCTTTCCCTAGAATATCAACTTCTTGATGATAAAGAATGTCTTAATTTGTTTTATGTTATTGTGACAGAATACCTCAGCCTCCCAAGAGGCTGGGATTACAGTCATATGCCACCACACCCAGCTGATGTTTTATAGTCTTTGTAGAGTTGGGGTTTCACCATGTTGCCCAGCCTGGTCTTGAACTCTCAGGCTCAAGTGATCCACTTTTCCTTGGCCTCCCAAACTGCTGGCCTTATAGGTGTGAGCCACCACACCTGGCCTCTTCTTAAGTATTTTTAAAGTTTTATCTCAGTGTGTAATTATAACATCTGCTAACAATATTATATTTTGCCTTTTTTCAGTATTATTCTGGTTATTATTGCTGTGTATCAAGTTAAATAGCTTAAAATAACTTTTATTTTCCTTACAGGTTTGTGGATTAGGAATTCTGGAAGGGTCAAACTGGGCACTTTTGTGCGTAGTCTTTCGTTTGTTTACATTCTGATATTGACGGGCTGCAGTCATCTGAAGCCTCAAGCTGGAGGTCCCTGTGGCTGACTTAATGAGGCTTGCAGTTGATACTGGCTATTGACTGGAGCTCAGCTGGGAATGTTGACTGAAACACCTACTTATTGGCCTCTCATCATGGTAAAGGCCATGACAGTCTGAGTAGCTAAACTTTTTACATGGTGGCTGGCTTCCCCCAGTATGAGTCTTCCCAAGTGGGGTTTTCATGGTCTTTTTTGACACCAGAAGTCCTTATAGTATCAGTTCCTTTCACTCTAATTATTTAAGCATTCACAACCCTGCCCATATTCAAAGGGTGGGGACAAAGGTCTACACCTTTGATTAGAGTAGCAAAATCACTTACATCTTTGAAAAATTACCACTTTTTTTTATACAGGCTATCATTTCCAGAGTTAACTTATATAATAGTATGATAGTGAACATCTTGTCTTACTTTCACTTTAATGGGAATTAAAAAAAATCCCCATAAAAAATTACTAATAAAAATTACTAAACATGATTTTTGCTTTGAATTATAGGTTTAAGAAAATCATATTAAGGATTTATACATTCTTCTTTATACTAAATTGGAAAAAATAAACAATGGAGTTAAATTGTTATGATTTTTTATAAATATATCCTCAAGAATAGAATTTCGTTTGGTAATTTCGAATTATATTAAATAGCTATGGTCATGGAAGGATATGAACAAAGTGACTACTATTCATATGGTGATGTGTATGGAGAAAGATTTTGTTTTCATTATTTTAAGTATGATTCAGACTCCTTATCAACTTTTAATTGGCTCTACTAATTCTTTTAGGTGATTTTGGAGTTTACTAAACAACAGAAAGAAGAAGATACAATTCTAGTATTTAATGTTACTCAGTTAGGAACAGAAGCTACAGTGAGAACATTTGACCTAACTGCAGTATCTTATTTAAAGAAAATCAGCTTGGATTATTATGAAATTGAAGGTAATAGCCATAAAAATAGAAATAGTAGCCTGTAATAAAGATAGCTCTTATAAGTATGTGAAACACTTTATATAGTATTTATAATAGATAATATCTGTATGGTTCTAAGCATTTTACAAGCAATAACTTATTTAATCCTTATATCAGTGCTATGGGGTAGGCAGTGTTATTGTCTATGGTTTACATGTAAGTAAACTAAGGCATAGACAGTTTATATTAATATAATTTGTCATCATCACAGAACTAGTAAGTGACTGAATTATGATTAAAACCCGGGAAATCTGGCCCTAGGGTCTGTGCTTTTAATTAATATTACCTATTGCTTCAGATAGTCTGTAAAAATCTCCTTGATACTGGGAATATTATTCTCATTTTATAAACAGATAACGGCTAAATAAAGATTAAGCAGCTTACTTAATATCATGTATTTCATGAATGACAAAACTTAGAGTCTGGTCTTAAGATATTGAAGGCCTTGTTCTTTCTTTTAAATAGTACTCATTTACCACAAGAAACACCAAGTTATAAAAATAAAAATGGTAGGATATAAAGTTAGTTCTTTCAGAAACTCTGATAGTTTATTCATTTCCGTGTATATGTTGTGTTCTCAGGTATTTGAGGCATGTAGGAATGGACAGATCTTCAATAATTAAAATTCCCTAACATTTGCCTAAAGCTTTGGTCAAATACCATCATCCCTTGGTATCTGTGGGGCATTGATTCTGGGACCTCTGTGGGTACCAAAGTCCATGGTGCTCAAGTTCCTTATATAAAATGGCATTGTATTTTCTTTTATTTATTTATTTATTTATTTTTATTTTTTTTTTAAGATGGAGTTTCACTCTTGTTGCCCACGCTGGAGTGCAATGGCATGATCTCGGCTTACCGCAACCTCTGCCTCCTGGGTTCAGGTGATTCTCCTGCTTCAGCATCTCAAGTAGCTGGAATTACAGGCATGCGCTGTGACGTCCAGCTAATTTTGCATTTTTATAGTAGAGATGGGGTTTCTCCATGTTGGTCAGGCTGGTCTTAAACTCCCGACCTCAGGTGATCTCCCCGCCTCGGCCGCCCAAAGCACCGGGATTACAGGCGTGAGCCACCATGCCACCATGCCTGGCTCCGGCATTTCACATAGCCCATGCATATCTTTCCATATACTTTAAATATCTCTATATTTCTAATACCTAATACAATGTAAATGCTATGTAAATGGTTGTTGTACCATATTAGTTTTAGATATTTTTGTGTTTTTAATTTTTTATTGTTTTTAATTTTTAAAAAATATTTCAGGCTGAAATTGGTTTGAACTATGGATTGGAATCCATCGATACAGAAGGCTGACTGTATAAAGACCTATGTTTTATAATTTTTTTAAATAGCTGAAACTAAAATCTCCGCTTAGAAGAAAAATATTTTATGTGTTTGTAATTTCTATAGGCACTGTGTTAATACAAAGTTTGCATTATTGTCTTGAGGGAAAAATATAAATAATACATTTTCTAGGCTATTTTTTCCTTTAGTGAAGGTTATGCCCTTGGAAGTCAAGGGAAAATTTTAAGATGTCTCAGAAGCAAGGCTTAAAGAATTGCAAATAATAAAAGATGGATAAAATGGTGGACAAGTTACTTCTCCCTCCAAAGCTTTTGGAGGCAGTTCCTTGGTACATCTACCTAAGAATATAAAGGACATGTAGTAGTACCTGCTGTTTTTAAGTTAAAAAGGAGTTTAACAGTTCTCTCTTAAGAAAAAAAGACAAAGACAAAAATTTTTCTCTTTTAAGTCACCTCTCACACTTTAAACAAAAGGAAATTATTTTAATTTCTATAATAGAAGTAAAATAATTTGTCAGAATTTTAGAAGACACTTGTGAGATCAGGTGAAAATAAATATGCATGTTTTTAACCAAGATGTCAGAGACAACTATTTGTGTTCATTAATTTCATCAGCAGTGATGGCCTTAGTATTTAATAACTGACAACATGCAAAGATTTTCTTGTAAAGCTTAATTAACAAATTTTTAAAAAGTCTAAAAAGTTTCAAATTACAAAAGAGCAATTTATTTGAAACATATTTTTTTTCCTGTTTCTTTAATCTAGGATCCAAAAAGAAGCCCCTTCACTTGATTAGCTCTTCTGACAAGCCTGGATTAGATCTTTTGAAAGTGGAATATGTTAAGGTAGGGACCATAGAATGATTATATATGTATTGTATATTCCAAACTATGTTTCTGGAAGGAAAAATATGACAGTAAAAAACGAATGGCTCTGGATGTGTATCACAGTTTTTAATTATAGGGAAATCTGTTTCTTTTTTCATTTGTACACCTTCTTTCTCTTTCAGTTAAGTACAGGGCTATTATTACACAAAGTCACTGAACTTCTTATCCCCAAAGATGGAAACCTGGGATGAAGTAGGTACCATTTGTCTTCGAGGGCATACTCACATGTCTATACTGATTATAGGTCATATATAGGTGACCTTTGGCTGAGTATCCTGCATGAAAAAGGATAAAGTCATATTAAATTGGGTTCAGAAGAGAAATGCCAGGAATAGGAAGGGCCACAGAAATATTTCCTATGAGCAACACGAAAGGAACTAATGGTATATAGCTGCATTCAAGATATTCAAGATTCGTTGATTTGTTTAATCAGTCAACAGCTATTTATTGACTATCTCTGCATGTGTTATTGGATATCTATACTGTTAGGCGCTTGGGATACAGAGATGAAAAACATTCCCTGTTCTCAAGGAAATTATAGACTAGTAGGGAGATACACAAGTAAATAATCATTAGAATATAATGTGATTGATTCTCTAATAAAGAAAAGCACAAAGCATTATTAGAACAGAGGGGCAAGGGAAATTGGCAAGGCCAGAAAACTTCTCACGGGAGGTAAATCTTTTGAGTTTGAGTTTGTTTATGTTCCCAAGGGACAGAACGAGGACCAATGATTAGTTATGATGGGAGATAGATTTTTGACTCGGTGTGAAGGCCTCGTTAAGATTTCTAAAGATTAGATTTGTAAAGAAACAAGGTTTCTTTTACTGGAGATATAAAAAAAATGGACTTGCTAAAGACTTTATGGAGGGATTTAAGCATTAGGTGATAGATGGGCTATGTTACCTTTATACCTCACAACCTTCAGAGTTTATCATTCTGATTCCTGGCTACAGTTTGACAGAAGTGAATGTTCTCCCACGTTTGAAGAGGAGAACACATTTGCACTATTATAATAAATATGTTATTTGGATGTAACTTTAAAATAATGACAATAAAATTAAATATACAATGAATGTATGTAAAATATATTTATAACTAACTATAAATTAACTAGAAATCATAAATAAGTGATTTCTTTACTTTGATCTTAGTTCCTTCTTTAGAACTATTGTTTCTTTTTTCAGGCTGATAAGAATGGACCTAGTTTTCAAACTGCTTTTGGAAAAACTGAACAAACAGTTAAGGTAAGAAATTCTGTTAAAGGAATTTATCCTGTTTGAAAATAACCTACTCTTGAAGTCTCTCTAGTATCTCTTGAGGAGTATTGACTGGGTAATTTCATGGCATAGTCAAGGATCGATATGAGTTATAAATAACCTCATCGATACCATGCTCTGTGTTTATGATTCAGTTTACTAAAGCTGTTCTTTTATTATATCACATCCTAACATCCTTAAAATTTCAGTATTATTTCTAAATTAGGAAATGCTATAGGCAAAGGAACTTCGATGTACAAAGAACTAAAGGTTTCTAAAGTAGCCAAACTATATACCATTGTTTGATGTACAGGTGGAAAAGTGTATTAAATATAAGGAGAGATGTTGAGCACTTTTGAAGCTATACTACTTATGTAGTAGTTTAGAGTAAGAGGAGCAAAATGTGCTTATGGGTAACATTAAAATGTTAAAATGAAGCTGGGCGTGGTGGCTCATGCTTGTAATCTCAGCACCTTGGGAGGCCTAGGCAAGTGGATCACTTGCGGTCAGGAGTTCAAAACCAGCCTGGCTAACGTGGTGAAATCCCGTCTCTACTAAACTTACAAAAAAATTAGCCAGGTGTGGTGGTGGGTGCCTGTAATCCCAGCTGCTTTGTAGTCTGAAGCAGAATAATCTTGAACTGGGGAGGCGGAGATTGCAGTGAGCTGAGATCGGCCCACTGCACTCCATTCTGGGCAACAGAGTGAAGCTCAAAAGAGAGTTAAAATGAAAGAGCTGAGTGTTAGCTCACACTTTTTTGAGAGGTAGAAGAATATATGTTTTAATATTGTGAAGCTTTTATTGTTTTTATATCCATTTAGTGTTAGGAGAAAATGAAAAGAAATTCTTATTTAAAACAGAGTTTTAAATTTTATATTAATTTGCTATTAGAAAACTACCCATTCTTGAAAGCAGTTGTTTTAACAAGTGTAGTACCTTTTCCCTGTAAGTTATATATTGTGTTTCCTTTTAAATGATAGGACCATTATTGTGATTTGAGGAGATCACTTAGTAACTCACTCATAATTGTCCTTTTTATATTTAAATCTCATGGATGCCACCTTTGAAATCATTTCTAGACATAGTAGTAGCACATGGTGGTTCTGGGATTTTATCTTTTGACTTGTAATTTTATATAATCATAATTATCTATTGAAGATTTAAAAAGCTATTTATATGTTGAATATCAGGATGGCCATGTGAAGCAGAGTATAGATTTCATGACCATTATGCTTGGTAAATGGAGTAATTAGGTTACTGTAATATTCTGATGTACCCCTGTAGTATACAAGTGTAATTTTTCTCTATATTTTCCCTGTTAAAGGGGATTGTGATCTTCCTCTCTTCACTGTTCCTTCTAAATGGTGGAAAGCAATGATGCAGACCCAGCTGAGAATCTTTTGGGTCTGTTCTGGAGACTGCAGGT
This sequence comes from Saimiri boliviensis, assembly GCF_048565385.1. NCBI lineage: Eukaryota > Metazoa > Chordata > Mammalia > Primates > Cebidae > Saimiri > Saimiri boliviensis. Next base: position 89,620,165 of record NC_133450.1, on the reverse strand, counting down.
TATAACTGGCTGTGGAAAACTAATTTTTTCTTTAAAACATTTTTAGGTGGCCTTTTCATCTTTACATCTGTTACTACAAACACAAGCTCTTCTCTCTTCTATTAATTACCTTACAACCATTGTTCCATCAGATGATCAAAGCATGAGTGTTGCCAAGGAGGTACAAATTTCAACTGAAAAACAGCAAAAAAATTCAACTCTGCCAAAAGGTATGAAAAATACATTTTTGTTTTTTGTTAGCAAGGGTTTTCAAATTCTACAGCTAAATGAGGAATACTAGAGATTATCTGACTCAGTCATTTAATTACCATTTTCCCCTTTTCTTCAAATTAAATTATATGCAAGCAACTGATATATAAGGCAAATATAATCAATACTGCTGTTTTAAAAAATGTTTGTTCTTATTTTGGTGGTGATATAGGATGCCTTTAGGTAGGTAATAGGGGGAAAAGATCTGTATTTATACTGAGCTCTTCCTCCTCTCTCAGTGGCTCCTGAAGAGGCTTTATAAAGAGTTAGTCTTTCTTTCCATTTTACACATAAGGAAATTAAGATTCAGACAACAAAGGTAGGGAAGGGCTGAGGAGTGGCATCTAATTGGCCAAGAACCCAGATTTTGGATAAGGAAGAACACAGTTCAGATCCTGATTTTCCAACTTCAACCGTGTAAACTTGGGACACATTATTTAACTTCTCTGAAGTTCAGTGTCCTTATTTATTTTAGTTTTTTTTTTTTTTCTTGCTTTTAAATCACTATTAAAAATGCAAACTTTACAGAATATATGAAGCAAAAAAAATTATTTGAATCTTTAACAGTTGGAGAATGTTAAAATTTTTTTTTAACGTAACAGTGGTTCACTTAATATAGGGAATAAACCTTAATAGAGTGTAGATGACTAGAATTTCACTATGTGATAGAGTGCTTTGTTTTATTTCCAGTGATTGTATCCTCCAAAGATACTGACATTATTGGCTTCAGGCTATTTGCTAAGTTGAATGCCTTCTGTATCGTTGTTTGCAATGAAAAGAACAATATCGCGGAAATCAAGATTCAAGGTAAAAGTTCACACGGTATTAAAAATTGTGAAGAGAGAAGCTTTTTCTTCTTCTTTTTTTTTTTCTTTGCAGTGCTAACGAATGTACAAATAAAGGGCTCTGAGCTGTGAAAGCTGGAGAGACATAATTGGATTGTATGCTTTCTTCTCTTTGGGATACAGATACTGGTCAGAATCTGACCATCCCTATTGAACTTTACACATATCCTGGTGTTTGGGATCTTCCTGAGAGTTATCTAGGAAGTGGAAAAGGGATACTGATGTCAATGTAGAAATGCTGTTGAGCTAGGAGAAATGTCAGTCTAGATTTTAGGTGACGGTCTATGGACATGCTTTATAATAACTTTACTTTTTAATATTTTTTTACGTTTATGTGATTTTTATATATAACATAATTACATATTTGTGTTTATCTTTCCTTATGAAAAGCAGTCTTATAATGAATGACAATATCTGTGAGCACATTATGTTCTTTTAGATAAAAGTTGCCAAAACTCATCTAGCTTTTCCTCTGTCTTACCTTTACTAGCTTGTTGTGATCTGGTAAAGATAAAGAATATGTTTAATAGGTGGCTGGGGGTGGTGGCTCACGCCTGTAATCCCAGCACTTTGGGAGGCTGAGGCAGGCAGATCACCTGAATTCGGGAGTTGGAGACCAGCCTGACCAACATGGAGGAACCCCGTCTCTACTAAAAATACAAAAAATTAGCCTGACGTGGTAGCGCATACCTGTAATCCAGCTACTCGGGAGGCTAAGGCAGGAGAATCGCTTAAACCTGGGAGACGGATGTTGTAGTGAGCTGAGATTGCGCCATTGCAATCTCCAGCTGGGCAACAAGGGTGAAACTCCATCTCAAAAAAACAAAAACAAAAACCAGAATACGTTTAATATGTTTAATGAAAATTTTTAAGAACTTAAAAACTGCAAAACTAGTTTTTTTTTTCCTTTTGTCCTTTCCAAACTGGCAATGCATCTACTAGTCTGAATTTGATTTGTGAAACTTATAGTTTCCATGTAAATGATTGGATATAAAGTATAAAGGATATTTTCTTAAATCCTGAGATAATCTATTTGTACTAGATGTGTTTCTTCCCTGGTTTGAAAATTCAGATAATTGTTTAATGAATTTATAGATTTTGGTGTTTATAAAACCAAAAACTTTAATATTGCAACTTATTCATCCATTGGGAGTTGAAACATTGCTAAATTTAAAAGTCACCCCAAAGTAAAATCATATAATTTAATGGAAATAAAGATCTTATATATGGTAGGTATGTAGAAATTATAGTACACTCTTTTTTCAGGCCTGGATTCCTCCCTTTCTCTTCAGTCAAGAAAGCAGTCACTTTTTGCCAGACTGGAAAATATTATTGTTATAGATGTTGATCCGAAGACAGTTCATAAGAAAGTAAGTGATTGTAAAAAGTTAATATTCTTTAATGGCTGAATATGAAATTCTATTGTAAAGTATATTTTATTTTAAAAACATTAATAAAATAAACTTCAATAGAAAAATGTTTTTATAAATATTACAAATATAAAGCCTTTTCTAAAATTTTGTCATTATCTTTCTGGATGAGAGTACATTCATGTCTCTGTTTTTCAGGCTGTGTCAATAATGGGAAATGAAGTTTTTCGTTTTAATTTGGATTGGTATCCAGATGCTACTGAGGGGGATTTGTATACTGATATGTCCAAAGTGGATGGTGTGCTATCACTGAATGTTGGCTGCATTCAGATCGTCTATCTTCATAAATTCCTTATGTCACTTCTGGTAAAATTGTTATTTGTATATGGATTTTTCAACTTTGAAATACTTTTAAAAGTCTAATAATTATGATGGCAAATGTTATAAATCTTGGATTTTAGGGTGGGCATTATTTTAATTATAGATGGTATTTATGCATGAATGTAGAGATTAAAACTCCCACTTAACAGTTGAAATCTGAATCATTTAATGATTTTTGTCTAGAACAAATTAGTTTTACTATAATATAATGAAGCCAAATTCTTTAGTACAAAAATTATTGGAAAAAAAATTCTTTCTGTGTTTCTTAACCACGTAACATTAACTCATTTCAGGCAGCTCATAGCTCTAGATGGATTATCGGTAATTTCTTACTACCACAAGGAAAGGAGGGCTCAAATGAAAGTTAAATATTGGGGGAAAAAAGTTACTACATGTATGAAAACAAGATTGTGTTATTATTGATGTGCCTGTATTCTCTTTGAATTTCTCTTTTTATACTTTGTGTCCACAGAACTTCCTGAATAATTTCCAGACAGCCAAAGAGTCTCTGAGTGCTGCCACTGCTCAGGCTGCAGAAAAGGCTGCCACAAGTGTGAAAGATCTTGCCCAGAGGAGTTTTCGTGTTTCCATCAATATTGATTTGAAAGCACCAGTTATAGTCATCCCACAGTCTTCCATTTCTACCAATGCAGTTGTGGTAGATCTTGGGTTAATCAGAGTTCAGAATCAGTTTAGTCTGGTATCTGATGAAGACTACGTAAATCCTCCAGTAATTGATAGGTTGGATGTGCAGCTAACAAAGCTTACACTTTCTAGGTATGCTTTTTCAATAATTATGGATTTAAACATTATGTTCATGATTTCCATGAAATTTTATGACCATTGAAATTCTTACCCAACACAGTTTGTTCAAATGAACTCTTCACTTACACAGATTTTCTTTTACTTTTGTGTGTGTGTGTCTGTGTGTGTCTGTGTGTGTTTTGAGATGGAGTCTTGCTCTGTCACCCAGGCTGGAGTTTAGTGGCGTGGTCTTGGCTCACTGGAACCTCTCCCTCCTGGGTTTAAGCGATTTTCCTGCCTCAGCCTCCTTAGTAGCTGAGACTATGGGCATGTGCCACCATACCTGGCTAAATTTTGTATTTTTGATAGAAATGGGGTTTCACCATGTTGGCCGCGCTTGTCTTGAACTCCTGACCTCAGGTGGTGCACATGCTTTGGCCCCCGAAAATGCTGGGATTACAGGTGTGAGCCACCATGCCTGGTCCAGAACAGTTTTTTATTTTGTTTTTTTTTGAGACGAAGTCTCGCTGTGCTGCTCAGGCTAGAGTGCAGTGACGCAATCTCAGCTCTCTGCAACCTCCGCCTCCCGGATTCAAGCAATTCTCCTGCTTCAGCCTTTTGAGTATCTGGGAATATAGGCACGAACCACCACACCTGGCTCAATTTTTTGTATTTTTTTTTTTTTGGTAGAAATGGGGTTTCTCCATGTTGGCTAGGCTAGTCTCAAACTCCTGACCTCAGGTGATCTGCCCACTTCGGCCTCCCAAAGTGCTGAGATTATAGGCATGAGCCCCCTGCACCAGGCCGCCAGAACAGTTTTTAAATCAACTTTTACTTTCAAAAATTTCAAACCTATAGAAAAATTGAAAAAAATGGTACTGTGAATGTACCTACATATCCTTCATCTAGGTTCACAAATTGTTTATATTTCATTTAATCTGTCTATACATATATATATTATTTAAAACATTTTTGTTAAATCATTTGAGAATAGACATCTTAACTCTTTGTCTCTAAATACTTTGTCATATGTCTCCTATAAACAAGGATATTCATTCTTTTACATTAACCATGATATAATTATAGAAATTTAATATTGATACAATACTATAATCTGAAATTCAGTCAATATTCAGATTTTACCAGTTGTTCCATTATAATAATTTCCATTATAGGAATATCCACTGTTTCACCCAATTCAGGATCACCCATAGTGTATACTTGTATTCTGCATTACTGAGGAGGATTTCTGTACTGACAAAAATTTATTTTGGAGTAGTTCTTGAGCTTTTCTTTGTCTTTTATGACTATATGACTATTACTGTAGTTTTGAAGAAAACAGTCTGGTTCCGTTTACCTCTCAATTTGGTTTTGTCTGAGTGATTCCTCCTGGTTTGATTGAACTTGTACATTTTTGGCAGGGACGTTATGTAAATTATGTTGTATCTTAAGTGCTCATACCAGGCGGCACATGAAATCTGTACATAATACATTTAAAAATTATTTTCTACCCCAGCAATGAAGATTTAATTATGTAGAATAAAAAATTAATGACTGTAAGGCAAGTCCAGAAAATAATCCTAGAGAAGAGCTTTATGAAATGCCTTAGAAAATGCTAACTGCTCACCTCTTGTTCACTTTGCCATCATTTTCTTCAGTCTCTGCACCAACATACCTATTAATCCCTGAACAACTGTATGTAATGATTTTCTCTATTTCTTTGTATGGATTGCTTTTAAAAACTTATTCCATTTTTCACCTATCTCCTGTTTTTTTTAAAAAAAGTTTTCTTAATGGTTCATTGTATATCACCTTTTAATTTGTCCCTTCTAGTGGATTATAGATTAATTATAGATTCAGTTTTGAAGATATTCAAGCCACACTGTTTCAAATCAGTATTTAGAACGGCCAAAAACTGCTTGACTTTGCTTTTTTAAATTTGTTGCATTTCTTCCCTATATCTATGCATATGTAACATTTCTATTTTTCACAGGACAGTCATCCAGCCAGGCGTCTATCATCCTGATATTCAGCTGTTGCACCCAATTAACTTGGATTTTTTTATAAATCGGAATATAGCTGCATCTTGGTACCACAAGCTGCCTGTTGTGGAAATTAAAGGACATCTTGATTCAATGAATGTAAGTATATGAGTGAAAAAAAAATTCATTGTTGAAATTTTAAACTCTGAAGACTTTTAAAGTTGAAATCCAAATGAAATATAGACTTTTTTGCTGAATAGCATAAGAAAAATTTCAATGAGACTTTTTCCAACAAGATCATTACTATTTTCTGTAGAATTAAACCTTTAGTTAAGATTTCTTAACTTTAAAATTTGTTATGCATATGTATTGGTAGAGATCTGTATATAAATTATGTATTAACTTTATCTCACATATTATATATGTACATTTTTATTTTTAGGGATATCTAAGTACCCCTAGGATAATTATAGCATTGAAGAAAATATTTATTTTTTATATTGAAGACAACCTTTTTATTTCATTGGAGTTGTTATTGTTTAAAAAGTAGAATTTATGCATTTTCCCAATTTGTCACTTTTAAAAAAAAGATAATATTTCTTTGATCATTATTAACTTTCAGTAAACATAAGTCATTGGAGCTAATATTGACTGACAAATTACATTGATTTTTCTGTAAACATCTTATTATCTTTGAAAATAAAAACTTTAACATGAAATAAATAATACAATTCTTGTGGGTTTTGATTGTATGTAACTTTTTAGTGTTAGGATTATTCTGTCCCTCATGTGTTACAACTGGGAATTTATTTTCTGTATTACAGTTGTTTCATTTAAAAATGTAATATAGTTAATTTTTAACATAATATTTTACAGGTTAGTCTAAATCAAGAAGATCTTAATCTTTTATTTAGGATACTAGCAGAAAATCTCGGTGAGGGTACTGAAGACTTGTGTAAAGTGAAACCAAGGACACAAGAGACAGGTAAGAGGCTGACAGTAAGTGACGTAATACTTATGTGTCTATTTATATTATGGTTTAGTAGGGAATTAGGAAATAAAAAGTAAACAAATGTATGTTTACAAGTTACAGTTCATATTACCAAGAAAATATACAAGATGCTATTGAATGAAATCATAGTTGGAGATGATTGACTTTCTTAAGTTTTCAGTTATAGTTTCAGACTTTTTTCCAAGTTGCATGAGTGAAGAGGAGGCCATAAAGAAGGCCTTCAAATCAATGGTAGATTGTTGAAGTATCATTGAAATTGCATGTATAGAAGAAGCCATTCTGAGTTGGCAGTAGGTTATGGTAGCATAGTGTATCTGATTTTTCAAAAAGGCTTGGTAGTAAAATATCTGTAGGAATTGAAATGGTTGATAAATTATCACTTTCCAGAGATACTGAGAAGATTATACAGGAGTAAAAATGGAAACCGAATTTAAATTATTAGTTAAAGGGGCCCTTTTGACTTAAAGACAAAATAACTCCCAGCCTTATTTTTTAAGGTAATATATGCATATATACATATATGTGTGTATTTATATATAATGTATGTATATACACATAAATGTATAATCTTTAGTTTTTTTCAAACATGGTATCATCCTGTATGTATACATGCATGTGTGTGTTTATTATGCACTTTGCTTTTTTGAAGAAATATTAACAGTGTATCTTGGTGTCTATTCCATATCTGTAGATATGTATAGATCTCCTTCATTCTTTGTAATGGTTGCATGGTATTAAATTCTGTTGAAGTATCTTAATTTATTTAGCAAGTTCCTAGTGGTAGACGTTTTTAAACTTTCATTATCGCCGTGTCGCATTAAATATCCTCATACGTACTTTTATAAGTATGTATATATCTATAGGATAACACCAGTTAAAAGATATGTAAATTATTAATGTAAATTTAATTGACAATTAGGTCAGCAAATCAATAGACTAATTGAAGATTTTGACAGATCTTGCTGTTTACCCTCCATAGAACGTTACTAACTTTGCACTCCCACCAGGTTGTTTTTCTTTACCTTTCTAACACAGAATATTATCAGATTTAAAAAATTTTGTCCATATGCTAAGTGAAAACTGGCATCACATTGTATTTTTTATTAAAGAATGATTTTATTGTATTTTAGTACATACAGTGAAGTGTAAAAATATTCAGTGTACAATTCAGTGAATTTTTTCATGTATGGATACATCTGTGTAATCACCATGATCAACAAATAGTACATTTTCAGTACCCCAAAAGGTTTCTCTCTTGTCCTTTGTCAGTCAGTACCAAACACCCTGCCTGCAAATCTACCCAGAGGTAACTAGCATTTTAACTTGTAATAGATTAGTTTTGCTTCTTGAATTTCATGTAAATGGAATCATACAGAATTTACTCTTTGATGTTTGGCTTCTTCAGCATTATGTTTGCAAGATTTGCAGCAGTAGTTTGTTCTTTTTATTTCTGTGCAGTATTCAGTTATATGAATGTATCAAAATTTATTTTATTCTATCTTTGATGGACATTCAGGTTGTTTCCAGTTTTTAGCTATCATGAATGAAATTGCTATGAATGTTACTTGGTGTCTTTGACATAATTATCTACACTTTGTTTTTTGGATATATAGGTAGGAGTAGAATTACTCGGTCATACGTGAGATTTACATTTAGCTTCAGTCACTTGTGCCATACTGATTGCACTAATTTACTTTCCTAGCAGCAATGTATGAGAGTTCCAGTTGTTTTACATTCTCTCCAGTACTGGGCTTTGGCAATCTTTTTACATTTAGCATTCTATAGATATGCAGTGGCATCTCACTATGGATTTTATTTGCTTTTTGATTACTAGTGATGGTGAACACGTTTTCATAATGGTTATTGGCCGTTTGGATATCCTTTTTAGTGAAGTAACCATTTAATCCTATTGACAGCTATTTTTATTGAGATGTTTGCCTTTTTTCTTATTGATATGTGGTTTTAAAATTCTGATTATGAGCCCTTTGTTGGTTATATGTGTTACATGCATGTCTGTGTAGAAATATCTTTTTCCCTATCTGTGGTTTGCCTTTCACACTTTTTTTTTTCCAACTTTTATTTTAGGTTCAGGGGGTCCATGTATGGGTTTGTTACATGGGTAAATTGTGTGTCACTGAGATTTCATCTACAAATGATCCCATAACCCATGTAGTGAGCATAGTACCTGACAGGTAGTTTTTCAGCCCTCTTCCTGTCCACCTTCCCTCAACCCCAGTAGTCCCCAGGGTCTGTTGTTGCCATCTTTATGTCCATGTGTACTTAATGTTTAGCTCCCACTTACAAGTGAGAACATATGGTATTTGGTTTTTTGTTGCTGGGTTTACTCATTCAGGATAGTGGCCTCCAGCTCCATCCATGTTGCTGCAAAGGACATAATTTCATTTTTTTGTGTGTGGCTAGTAGTGTTCCACGGAGTATAGGTACCACATTTTCTTTTTTTTTTCTTTTCTTTATTTTTTTTAGATGGAGTTTCACTCTTGTTACCCAGGCTGGAGTGCAATGGCGCGACCTCGGCTCACCGCAACCTCCGCCTCCTGGGTTCAGGCAATTCTCCTGCCTCAGCCTCCTGAGTAGCTGGGATTACAGGCACGCGCCGCCATGCCCAGCTAATTTTTTGTATTTTTAGTAGAGACGGGGCTTCACCATGTTGACCAGGACGGTCTCGATTTCTTGACGTCGTGATCCACCCGCCTCGGCCTCCCAAAGTACTGGGATTACAGGCTTGAGCCACCGCGCCCGGCGGTACCACATTTTCATTATTCAGCCCACTGCCACTTGGCATCTAGGGTGATTCCTTGTCTTTGCTATTGTGAATAATGCTGTGATGAACAGGTGGGGGTATGTGTCTTTTTGGTAGAATCATGTATTTTTATTTGAGTATGTACCCAGTAACTGGAGTACTGGGTCAAAGGGTTTAAGTTCTCTGATAAATCTCAAAACTGCTTTCTACAGTGGCTGAACTAATTTACATTCCCACAGTATGTAAGTATTCCCTTTGTTATGCAACCTGGCCAACGTATGTTATTTTTTTGACTTTCCAATAGCTATTCTGACTGGTGGCCTTTCACTCTTCTAATGGATCTTTTAATGAATAGAATTTGTTAATTTCAATCAGCTTAAATTTACTGTTTGTTAAAATGATCAATGTTTTTTTTTTTCCACTTGAAAAATCTTTGCCTATTCTGGGAATTGTTTTTTAAAAGCAAAAATATTTGCTAGAATCATTTTCCCTGGTTCACATTATGTTTGGAACAGTGTTAGAGTAAGACGATAGTTAAGAAACCCTACCCTATACAATGCTTTGTCAAAGGTAATGATTAACAATAGTGACTTTCTATATGGAATTCTGGTATAGTTTATACTACATGGTTCCTGTGTGTTGTATCAGTGGTCAAGATAACGTCAACTGCAATAATAGTAATAACTTATTTAATGATATTGAGGGACAGTGGAGAGTGAAGACTGTAAAATCAGACTGACAAATTTGGACTCTGCCATTTGTGCAACACTGGGCAAGGGACTAAATCTGTCTGAATCTCATTTGGTCACTTCTAAAATAAGGGCAATAAAGTTCTTACCTCAAAGGTAGGTCATAAGAATTAAATAGGAAAGTATATATACAGCCCTTAGAACAGTGTCTGCCACACAGGTGAGCACTTAGTAAGTGATAGCTGTTAATATTTTTTATATTACAGTTTAAAAAGCAATTTTATTGCATTTCAGGGTGTGCGAATTTCAGAAACAGCGTCAAAATTATATAGCTTTACTTTTGTTTCTTAGTGTGGTGTAACCTCCTGCTCCCTTTTTTCTTTTCTAGTCTTAACTCTTGTTATCCCCCTAATGACTTAACCATATCGAACTCCATTCTGTTTGCAAAACCTATCATGTGTTTTCCTCCTTTCCAGTAATGTCTCCGCTGTGTGAGGAGGTCCTTTAGCTCTCCTCTAAGAGCCTTTCTTGACTTCTGTAAAACAATGTCACTCTTCCAGTGCATTTTATATAGCCTCTATTAACATTTGTTCACTTACTGTGATTAGGTATGGCCTGCTTATTTTGTTTGTCCTTTTTTTTTTTTTTTTTTTTTTTTTTGAGACGGAGTCTTACTCTATCACCACGTTGGAGTGCAGTGGCGCAATCTCGGCTCACGGCAACTCCGCCTCCTGGGTTCAAGAGATTCTTCCGCCTCAGCCTGCGGAGTAGCTGGGACTACAGGCATGTGCCGCTATGCTCCGCTATTTTTTGTATTTTTAGTAGAGACGGGATTTCACCATGTTGGCCAGGATGGTCTCAATCTCCTGACCTCGTGATCCGCCTCCCTTGCCCTCCCAAAGTGCTGGTATTACAGGCGTGAGCCACCGCGCCTGGCCTTGTTTGTCTTTTAAATGTATATGCCTCTTCTACTAAACCATGAGTTTTCTAAGGGCTAGCACTGTTACTAATTTGTGGATGTTAATTGCTTCTATCAGGTCCAGAATACTCACATAAGTCCACAATAAGTATTTGTGGAAGAAATGTGTGAATAAAAGTGAATGGATTTCTTTTAAACATTTCAGGTGAAATTAAAGAGCCTCTTGAAATTTCCATATCACAACAAGACGTACCTGCTTCAAAAAATACTTTAACAGCTGGAGTGGAAGAAATTAGATCTGTAGACATCATTAATATGCTGCTGAATTTTGAAATTAAAGAGGTGTGTAATTTTCAGCTGTTTTTGTAAAGTGAGGTGAAAAAGTACTGGATATTTGGAATTACCTCTACTAAACTTGTAGTTAATTGATACTGATGAAAAAAATCTTTGGGCTGCTCACATATAGCAGTGATTTTTTTTTTTTTTTTTTTTTTTTTGAGACAGAGTTTTTCTCTGTCGCTGGACTGGAGTGCAGTGGCTTGATCTTGGCTCACTGCAACCACTGCCTTCCAGGTTCAAGTGATTCTCCTGCCTCAGCCTCCTGAGTAGCTGGCCATTACAGGCAGCTGCCACTATGCCCAGCTAATTTTTATTTTGTATTTTTAGTAGAGAGAGGATTTCACCATGTTGGTCAGGATGGTTTTGATCTCTTGACCTTGTGATCCGCCTGCCTCGGCCTCCAAAAGTGCTAGGATTACAGATATGAACCACAGTGCCTGGCTCAGCAGTGATGTTTTAAATATTAAAAGTTTGTTAAACATTTGGGAGCTACAGTATTTCATAGAGAAAATGACAGCATCCTATAACATGCTTTTTAATGATTTTAGGATAGTTGGAATGTCACTTGCCTTGGATGTCATATAAGAAAGGCAGGAAAGGGAAATAGTGTCAGAGAAATTCTTTTCAAATGTTAGAAACCCTTGATAGAATAAAATACTATATGCCTGCATTTTTAAAAAAGTTAAATTACTAATATGTTTACCATCTGCATATTCTTGAGAAAAGATGAAATGGATTTTCTTCTTTACTCACACATCCAACAAATATTTGTTGTATGTGTCTTGTGACAAGGATAGAGGCAAAAAGTATAGAGTCTGAACTCATGTGGGAAAACTATTAAAATTTTTGTAATCACTTCACGAAAACTCTTGCTGAAGATGCTGTTGGAGCTTGCGGTGCTGATGGTAGGGAGGGGGCATTTAAGCAGACTGAGAGGCTCAGTAAAGATTTTCTGGAGGAGGAGATATTTGAATCAAGTTTTTAAAGAGAAATAAATTATCTGAGAAAAGGGATCAGGAAAGGGTCTGGGAGCAAGCCAGAGAGGAACAGGCATAAAAGTGTGAGTATGTGAGAAAGCATAGTGGATACAGAGACTTGTAAGGACTTCCTCTAAATCTGTTTTATCAGAGCTTATGTTTTTTCTCTGAGCTAAAAATAATAAACTTTTAAATAGGCTGGTTGCAATGGCTTATGCCTATAATCTCAGCTCTTTGGGAGGCCAAGACTGGAGGATCATGTGAGTCCAGGTATTAGAGACCAGCCTGGGCAATGTAACGAGACCACATTCTACAAAAAAAAAAAAAAAAAAAATTTTTAAATTATTCAGGTGTGGTGGCATGTGCCTTTACTCCTGGCTACTTGGAAGGCAGGAGGATCGCTTGAGCCCAGGAGGTCAAGACTGCAGTGAGCTCTGATTGTGCCACTGCACTCTAGCCAGGGTGACAGAGCAAGACCCTGTCTCTAACAATCAGTCAATAAACAAACAAACAAACTTTTAAAGGAATGAGCTCTAGTTTTAGGAATCTGAAATACATGCTTTGAAGCCAACTTCTTTTACATTAAACTTGTATGTTTTTCTGGTTAATACCGGAGTTACTGAAGTTTTTAAGCCTTGGTCGTTGAAACATTGATAGATGAATCATTCTATTTGCAGATATACTTAACATGCACACATATACAACATATATACATACATATATAAAACCCGTAAGACATTTTAAGTATTATTTGTGATGTATATTATGGTTGTTCTCTTTCCTTAAGACAGTGATTGGGTTAAAGGGGAGCAGTTTGCATTGGATATTTGGCATTCTTTGAAAACATTTTCTGTTGCATTATCTGGGAGGGTAATGGCTAATGACAGCTGGTAGGTAGAGGCAGGGAATGCTGCCTTGTATCGTATGATTCATAAGACAGTCCCCACTACAAAGAATTACCAGCTCAAAATGTTAATACTGCCAAAGTTGAGAAAAGTTGCCTTAGGAATAGTGTAAAAATTGGCTGTTAGTATCATAGACTTTTAGTTGGATAGCTGTCCATCAGACTAGGACTTCTGGGAATTAGGCCAAACTGCAGGCACAAACAGAAGTAAACATCTTAACATTATGTGAATTTCTTGCTTATAGTACTCCAGATGCTTATTAAATTCTTGACTTACCTTCATTGTGTGTTAGTGAAATAGTTGATGTTAATACTGGTACCTTCTTTTAGGTTGTAGTTACTTTGATGAAAAAATCAGAAAAGGAAGGAAGACCTTTACATGAGCTAAATGTCCTGCATCTTGGAATGGAAGCTAGAGTTAAAACCTATGACATGACTGCTAAAGCTTATCTAAAAAAAATTAGTATGCGATGCTTTGATTTCACTGGTAAGTGTGAAATATTGTCTGTGAAAATTATTCATTAGGCAGATGATCCCTACTTTATCAACATTAAACATATTTATTTGTGTACAGTTGTGTTAATTTCCTACTACATTAACTCAGCTTTTCAAAAACAGTCCCTGGGTACACAGGTTGGGGACCCATTGAAAAGTTGATTTAATTTACTAGAAAAAAGATGTTTTATTTGTTTTTTAAATTTTTAAATTATACGAGTTTTAACATTTCTTTTAAATTATGCTAATGTGTGTTTGTGAAAAATCAAAATTAAACACAAAAGTATATAGAGGAAAAAAATTAATATCATCTGTAGTCTCATGTCCTTCCCTCAGAATAAATACTAAGTTATTGTTAGTGGGTATCCTTGACCTTTTAAGTTCCTGCAATAAGCTAACTTTTAAAGTTCTATTAGTGTTTAAAGTTTATAAGAACTCTATGGGATATCTTTAAGTAAATTTGTATTGAGAATAATTCCTACTTTATGTATTTTATAGATTCTTTAATATACTAGGATTTGTTTAGATGAGAGTAGTATTGTAGTACCATGTATTATACAAGTTGTAATTGGTGGGTACTAGTATTTTTGTTTTATGGAATTTGTTTCCTTTTTTTTCAAAGCCAGGTTTATTGAGGTATGATTTATACACAGTGTACTTTACTCTTTTTAGTGTACAGTTCTGAGTTTTGACAAATGTACATTTGTGTAATGGTTGGTCTTGTTTTAAAACGTGTGAAATGTTTAACTTGATGTATCAACCTTGTCTTTCTTCTCTATTAGACTCAAAAGGAGAACCTCTTCACATTATTAACTCTTCTAATGTGACTGATGAACCCCTTCTGAAAATGTTACTGACAAAGGTACATTTCATTTCATTTCTAGTATTCTTTAATATTTGAATATATAAAGTTATATATATTACCCTTGTATTTAATATTCCAGTTTTCTCTCCCAACATTTTTCAATCTAAACTGATTGATTGTGGTAAATTTTACAAGCATCTGAAAATCCTAGATACGTTCATTAACCTTCTGAGTTACTCTATGATGTTGAATAAATGAGAGTAATATAAAGTTCCATTGTAATCCAAAGTAAAGTGTGTTTTATATAATCTGGCACTTTTTCCTACTTTTTAGATTAGTGTACCTAATCTGGATATACTAGCATTTCCTCCACAGTAAGATAAGGAATTTGAGAGTTTTTGCTTGTATGGAATGTGAGAAATGCTAATGTGGTCAGTTTGGATTTTTTTGAATGGTCTTCTTTGCCTTTAAAAAATAGGGTTTCACTCTTTTAATAGCATGCTTAGAAAAGTAAAGAGTATATGTATTTTCAGTATATGAATTTTTAGTGTTTGAAACTCAGTGGTGTAATTTTCCACTATTTGTAGGCAGACAGTGATGGACCAGAATTTAAAACTATTCATGACAGTACCAAACAGAGACTGAAGGTAAATCTTTTATAATTTACTGTAAGGCTGGGTTGTGTTGATTAAATCTAGCTTCATAGCCATTTTCAATTGTGAGATTGTAAATTCTAACATGAGAATAACAGTGGCAGTAATAATATTTCTGATCTAATTTATGCATAAAGTTAAATAGATATAGAATTGGAATAAAGTTCTTACAGAAAGTTGATTTGAATTCTGAAAATATTGTTTGCTAATTTTGACTTAGATTTCTTGAAAAGTATGTTAATAATACACTTAAAGGCAATTTTGTTACTCATTTTAGTTGACTCTGGTTATTTGGCCTAACACTGGTGGAAGCATTAAACATTTGAATTATGTATTGGCATTCAAATTAGAATAAGATATGGTGGAGGGTAAAGCATAACCTAGTGCAGACATTGCTCACAGTCCATTTGAACATGCATAGTCAGCTTGGAACTCTCTGAAATGTGGTTTCAAGCCTGATAATATTTCCTGTGTCTTTACTTAAAATCCATCCAGTTCTGTTGAGTTAAAAACCAGAGTGTGGAGAGTATTGGTTTATTATCTGGCAAATATTAACATTTTAATAGAGTTAGTTCTTAAAAAAATTAAAATTTTAAAAAGGCCCTTACTTAATTGAACTATTCTTGTGCTGCTTATATCTGTTGAACCCTGATGTAAAAATGTTACTGCATCTGAAATCTGCCTCTCTAATTGTTCATTGTATTAGGTTTCATTTTCATCCTTAGATGTAGTACTTCATTTGGAAGCTTTACTTTCCTTCATGGATTTTTTATCATCTGCTGTTCCATCCTCTGAACCTTCCTCTTCTGAAAAGGAATCTGAGCTGAAACCACTTGTGGGGGAGTCCAGAAGTATCACTGTCAAAGCTGGTAATAATTTTGAATCATGATCTAATGCTTTGTATCTGAACTTTAATAATAATATAGCAACTTGTTTCTTTTCCATTAAGTTAAGTATTTAGCATATTGACATTGCTGCTCTGATAGGTTAGTTTCAAGAGAAAGAAAACATTATCTCTATAGGATTATAGAGCAGTTTAGTGAAGAATTTTAAATAAATATTGTTTAATGTTATGTATTTATATTTCAATTCACTGTCTAGTTTTTACATAAAATAGAAATGTATGTACTTTATGTTGATGTGTCTTTGCAGTCTTCAGTTCAATGAAAGTTAGAAAGGAAGAAGTTCAATTATGGATTCAATCTTACATGATAACAAAGATCCATTTCAGTTAGTCAGGTAGACTTGACTTACCTGGTGCTCAGTAATTTTAAGTGCTTTGTGGAACAATCCAGGGAAGGAGCTCATGGAATGGACAGACACTGGTTTCCAACCAAAATTATATTTTGATCACACAGATATGGGCACGTGGTCCTCAGGCATATGACTTATGTTATGAAATATTAGGTATGACATTCTGTGTGAATAAAGAGCATTTGCTTTTTTTTTTTTTTTTTTTGAGACGGAGTTTCACTCTTGTTACTCAGGCTGGAGTGCAATGGCGCGATCTCGGCTCACGGCAACCTCTGCCTCCTGGGCTCAGGCAATTCTCCTGCCTCAGCCTCCTGAGTAGCTGGTACTACAGGCACGCACCACCATGCCTAGCTAATTTTTTGTATTTTTAGTAGAGACGGGGTTTCACTATGTTGACCAGGATGGTCTCGATCTCTTGACCTCGTGATCCACCCGCCTCGGCCTCCCAAAGTCCTGGGATTACAGGCTTGAGCCACCGCGCCCGGCCGAGCATTTGCTTATTTTTAAACCAAATGTCATTTTAATTATTTTTCTTTTATATTATATGATGTTAGTATTTAATATCTAGTAATTCAATTTTCAGATCATTACCGGTTTGAGTTTTACCTATGTTACTGACATGTTTGGTGTAAAACTGTCAGTATTATTAGATCAGATACAAAGATAGGATTTTTTTAAACAATGTAACAGAACAATAATTACCTTATAAACTAGGGTAAAAGAGCTTTACCAAACTCTTGCCTTTAATGTACCTGTCACATTAATAGCCTCAGAAATAATACCCTCAGAAGTTTGTCTCCTTTATATAATGTATATATACAATAAATACACAATACAGTTGAATAAATGAAAAAGAAATGTTTAAACTCACAATAAGCTAGAAACACTATTAACCCCAAAGATACAGTCTTCCAGTTTTACTATATTTTTTATCTTTGTGGTTTGGTTAGGCTACATCAAATATTAAAGAAAAAAAACAACCTGTCATATTAGTGATTAAGGACAGATATTCTCCATGCTTTTGCAATTTCAATCAGAAGTCTCTATTTCCTTCAAGTGAGACAGATTTTTAGGAAAATGTATCCTAAATTTATCAATCAGCATTTGGACTAAAGTGGATTTAGGGAACTAGTTTTATTGTGATTCTTATGCACACATACACCTGCATGCACACACACTATACAATATATTTTTGGCTGGGTGTGGTGTTTCATGCCTGTAATTCCAGCACTTTGGGAGGTCAAGGCTGGCGGATCATGAGGTCAAGAGATTGAGACCATCTTGGCCGACATGGTGAAACCTCGTCTTTACTAAAAATACAAAAATTAGCTGGGCATGGTGGCATGCGCCTGTAATCCCAGTTACTTGGGAGGCTGAGGCAGGAGAATTGCTTGAATCTGGGAGGCGGAAGTTGCTGTGAGCTGAGATGGTGCTACTGCACTCCATCCTGGCGATGGAGCAGGACTCAGTCTCAAAAAAAAGTATATGTTCAAAAAAATATGTATATGTATATGTACATTTTTTTGGAGATAGAGTCTCACTCTGTTTTGTTTTGTTTTTTGCTTTTTTAAAAGTTTGGCCCTTTATGTTCATTTCTCATAGAATTTATTTTAGGATTGTTCATGGAGCAACAGGATATAATCTAAATAAATTCTTTCTGTAGTTAATAACATGCAAGTGCCATAGTAAATAATATGTATTTTATTAACTATGCATCACTAATTCAGTTTGTCATGAATTATTCTTCCTTTAACATATGATATGCAAAGGAGTTCAGAATCAAAACTTTAGACCAAGAGAGATCTAGAGTACTCACATACAATGTAACTTTTTTCCCAGAAAAAGTTATAGTGTGAGTTAAGTATGTATAAAACTCATATAACTTTTTTCAGAAAAAGTTATAGTATGAGTTAAGTATATATAAAACTCATGTAACTTTTTCCAGAAAAAGTTATGGTAAGGTTTCCATCAAGTAAACTGCACTTTCAAGATGCTATTAATAGTATAGTTGCCTTTCACACCTGTAGTCCCAGCTACTTGGGAGGCTGAGGCAGGAGAATCACTTGAACCCAGGAGACAGAGGTTGCAGTGAGCTGAGATCGTGCTACTGGCCTCCCTCTGAGTGATGGAGCAGGACTCTGTTTCAAAAAAAAAAAAAAAACATAGTTGCCTTTATTTGTAATTTGAAAGGGAAAATGCTTATTTTTGTATGATTGGAATTTGATAATTGATCCAGAATCTGTTAATTACATGCTATCTTAATGGAGGGAGTTCTGGTTCCTCAGAGTACGTTATTTTATTTTGGTGGATTTGAGGTTATTGTATGTGTTCTATCATGTTTGCCCTTTGCTAATCAGAAGGTTTCTGTGACTTTTTAGTATCCAGCAACATTTCCCAAAAAGATGTGTTTGATTTAAAGGTCACAGCTGAATTAAATACATTTAATGTCTTCGTCTGTGATCAGAAGTGTAACATTGCAGATATTAAAATACATGGTAAGTAGTTATTTCTTGTTGTAGGTGTTTCTGTTTCTTTACATAACTAGGAAAAATGAGCTTGTACCTGGTAGACTTCTTATAAGTATTCTTTTGGTTTACTTACATTGAAGATTTTGCAAGCTTTTCAAAGATGTGCTTTAAAATGTTAAAAGTAAATTTGTTATGATTCATAGCTGATGAGACATTCCTTATGCATTATGTATTATCTACATTTTTATGCAGTTGTAGAAATCATTATGCTTTTAGAAATTGAAAATGACAAAGAAATTTTGTTTTGGAGAGAAATCTTAGAGGACTGCTATCTAATACAGTTTATTATAGAAATAAAAGTATTCATTAAATGATGTTCATTTTTTAAAAGTTATTAGAGCAACAGTTTTTAATATGGTAGATATTTGTAATATCACTGTTTAACAAATACTGTCTTCCTAAATGACCACTGCCAATCTTGCTGATTCAGAGGATATTTAAGTTTGGAGAAATATGATTAATTTGGAAAATTTCCTTGAAACTTGGTGTTTTTTTTTTTTAATTTCCACAACTTTTTTTGTAGATGTTTGTATCCCTAAAGGTATTCTTATCTTTCTTAGGTGTCTCATACATGAAGGTTGATGCCATTCATATGTCTAATAATGAGTAGTTTTTATTCACTTTATATCTTATCAGTATATTATTGTACTTAAATACCCCTGAATTGGTGAAAAGTTTATAAATGTTGTGCTTCCTATAGGAATGGATGCCTCTATTTCTGTGAAGCCTAAGCAGACCGATGTGTTTGCCAGACTTAAAGATATTATAGTTATGAATGTAGATCTGCTGTCCGTTCACAAAAAGGTGATTAAAAAATAGATTTTTATATTGGAATTTATGTTGTTCTTTGGATTTGAGATGTTATTATTTGTTTGCATACTATATATTTATTGTCGGTCATGTACCAGATACTTTATTAGGAATTGGAGATGAGAATGCTAATAGTCTGCTTTCACATTGTGTATAGACTAGGCCTCTTGATACACACTGATTTGTAAAATTCATTTCTGAATAGTTAAGTGATTGATCTTTTTACTGGTAAAATGATTTTTATAGAAATAGGAAGAAGTTATTGTTACACAAAATGTTTTCAGCTAATAATTTTTAAGGTTGAAACCATAGATTGCTACTTTATATATCAAGGATTCTGTAATAAGAGAACTTATTTATAATATATTGATAAGGGCTATACAGCACTTTGGATATAATAACCAGTTAATGTAATACTTTTAGGCTGTCTCTATTTTGGGAGATGAAGTCTTTAGGTTCCAACTGACTCTTTATCCAGATGCTACAGAAGGAGAGGCCTATGCTGATATGTCCAAAGTAGATGGCAAACTTAGTTTCAAAGTGGGTTGTATTCAGATTGTTTATGTCCATAAATTCTTCATGTCTCTTTTGGTAAGTTTTAAAAAATCTTTTTATTTCTCACTGAGGCCCAAATACCTTTGCTTATATAGCTGAACCTAGATAGTAAAAATCTTCACTGATAGGGCTATGTGATGAGCACCTGAGTGCTGAACAGAATGTTAAATCCTTTTCATGATATTAACCAAATGAATTTTTTAAATTACTGTTTTGAAGTTACAGACTATAATTCTCTCACATTTCCATAGGCATACATTTTAAATGTATGTTTTATGTTTTAGTTTAGGGCTTTTCACTGTTACTTGTTTAATGAAATATGTTTAAGAGTATTTAGTTAAAACAATTTATTTGAGGAAACTCTTCAAGCATTTGGGGAGGGCTCCTTTTGAAACTTACAGCTTTTGGTTATGATTGTGATCCACAGCATCATGAAATGCTTTTCTTTCTATTATTTATTTCCATGTAAGTGTCATGGTGTATTAGTCTATGATCACATTGCTGTGAAGAACTGCCTGAGACTGGGTAATTTATAAAGTAAAGAGCTTTAATTAACTCACCGTTCTGCACAGCTGCAGAGACCTCAGGACACTTAACAGTCATGGTGAAAGGGAAGGCAGACATGTCTTAGATGGCAGCAGTCAAAAATGAGCGGAGAGGGAAGCGCCCCTTGTAAAACCATCAGATCTCATGAGAACTCACTATCACGAGAACAGCATGGGGGAAACCGCCCCCATGGTTCAGTTACCTCCTACCGGTTCCCTCCCTTGACACCTGGGGATTACAATTTGAGATGAGATTTGGGCAGGGACGCAGAGCCAAACGGTATCAAATGGGCTAAAGGATTTAAATCTGCCTGTTCTTCTTAGCAGGGCTGCTAATCAAAGCTTTCTAAAATCACAATAAAAAAAAAATCAACTTTTTTGGATTTCAATTGTTAATTTCAGTTGATAATTTCAACTATTTAATTTCAGTTGATGATCCAAATATTTTAGATTCAGGGCATACATGGGCATGTTTGTTACATGAGTATATTATATGATGCTGAGGTTTGGGGGTATGATTGATCCTGTTACCCAAGTACTGAGAATAGTATCCAATATTTTTTTCAATCTTTTCCTCCTTTCCTCTCTCTCTCTGGTAGTCCCCAGTGTCTCTTGTTACCATTGTTATGTTCATGAAATACCCAGTGTTTAGCTCCCACTTATAAACGAAAATATGTAGTATTTGATTTTCTGTTCCTGTGTTAATTTGCTTAGGATAATGGTCTCCAGCTGCATTCATTGTGAAAATATGTAGTATTTGATTTTCTGTTCCTGTGTTAATTTGCTTAGGATGATAGTCTCCAGCTGCATTCATGTTGCTGCAAAGGATGTGATTTCATTCTTTTTTATCACTATGTAGCATTCTGTGGTCTATATGTGCCATGTTTCCTTTATCTGGTCCACTGTTGATGGGTATCTAGGTTGATTCCATGTTTTTGCTTTTGTGAATTGTGCTCTGATGAACAGATGAGTGCATGTGTCTTTTTGGGAGAACAGTTTATTTTCTTTTTTATATATACCCAGAAAGAGGATTGCTGGGTCAAATGGTAGTTTTGAGTTCTTTGAGAAATCTCTAAATTGCTTTCTTAATGGCTGAAATAATTTA
This sequence comes from Saimiri boliviensis, assembly GCF_048565385.1. Lineage (NCBI taxonomy): Eukaryota > Metazoa > Chordata > Mammalia > Primates > Cebidae > Saimiri > Saimiri boliviensis. Next base: position 89,598,243 of record NC_133450.1, on the reverse strand, counting down.
AATTTCCAGAAATAGTTATGTAAATGTTATCTTTTCTCTGCAGTCTCTTTAGCATTTGTTTCTTGACTTTTTAATAACTGTTATTCTTACAGGTGTGAAATGGTTTTGATTATGGTTCTCATGGTTTTGATTTGCATTTCTCTGATCATTAGTGATGTGGAACATTTTTTCATATGTTGGCTGCTTGTATGTCTTCTTCTGAGAAGTGTCTGTTCATGTCTTTTGCCCATTTTTAAATGGGATTTGTTTTTTTGCTTGTCTACTCATTTACTTTTCTTTTTTTAATAGATTCTGCATGTTAGACCTTTGTCAGATACATAATTTGTGAATTTTTTTCCATTCTGTAGGTTGTCTGTTTACTTCATTGAAAGTTTCTTTTGTAGCGCAGAAGCTCTGTAATTAGGTCCCGATTGTCAATTTTTATTTTTGTTGCAATTGATTTTAAGGACTTAGTCATAAATTCTTTCCCAAAGCCAATGTTTAGAATGGTGTTTCCTAGGTTTCCTGTAGGATTCTTACAGTTTGGGGTCTTACACTTAAATATTTAATCCATCTTGAGTTAATTTTTTTATATGGTGAAAGGTAGGGATTCTTTCACCGTAGAATGAACAATGTTTAATTCTTTTGCTATGACTATCCAGCCCTCTCAGCACCATTTACTGAGTAGGGAATCCTTTCTTCATTGCTTATTTTTGTTGACTTTGTTAAAGAACAGGAGGTTGCAGGTGTGCAGGTTTGTTTCTGGGTTCTCAATTATGTTCCCTTGGTTTATTTGTCTGTTTTTGTACCAGTACCATGCTGTTTGGATTACTGTAGCTTTATAGTATAGTATAAAGTCAGGTAATGTGATGCCTTAGCTTTGTTCTTTATGCTTGGGATTGGTTGGATTATTTAGGTTCTTTTTTGGTTCCATATGAATTTTAGAATAGTTTTTTCCAGTTCTGTGAAAAATGACGTTGGTCATTTGATATGTATAACATTGAATCTATAGGTTGCTTTGAGAAGTATAGCCATTTTAATAATATTGATTCTTCCAATCTATGAGCATGGAATGTTTTTCTATTTGTCTGTGTCATCTGTGATTTCTTTCGGCAGTGTTTTCTAGTTCTCCTTGTAGACATCTTTCATGTCCTTGGTTAGATGTGTTTATAGGTACTTTGTTTTTTTGATGGATATTATAAATAGGATTACGTTTTTCATTTGACTTTCAAATTGAATGTTATTGGTGTATAGAAATGCTACTGATTTTTGTACGTTGATTTTGTATCCTGAAACTTTACCAATGTTGTTTGTCAATTCCAGGAGCCTTTTGGTAGAGTCTGTAGGGTTTCCCATGTACAGAATCTCATGAGTTCTTAAAATCATGAATTTCTACTTAAACCATCATGTTTATTTTTCTAGAGAGTAACTAATTTGGAAGTGGGTACCAGGGAAGGTTAGATTGCTTTTTTAATGTTAATAGATGTATACCAAGAATATTGCTTCTAAGAATGACCTTATCCTCATTGGGAAAAATTTTTCTGTTTTTAGTTGAAATTGAGATGAAGTATGTCTTACTATAAATAAATTTTGGCTCTTACTAATGATTACAGGATTGTAGACAATTAATTGTCTTCCTCATGCATGAGTATATTAAAAAAAAATCTTTAGAAGTAAGCCAGCAGAAGCTTAGTATCTAAGGCTAAACTTTATTGCTGTTACCTGCAGTACAGAATAGAACCCACTTTTAGAGTAGTACAGTACTGTCCTTTTCCCTTTCATTTAAATTTGAATTAAAAATAATCAACATTCATGAATAAAGGGAGATTTTTTCTTCATGACTCCCCTATTCTGGTCCACCCCATAGCTGCCAGGTAAGGCCGGAATTAAAGTTGACAGTTTCAACCGTTTATTTATATATGTGTTCTATTATATCCTACTCTCAGCAGTCCTAATGATATACTAGTCTATTGTATCAAGTATTCTTTCTTAGAACAACATTCTAGAAATTTAGCCTAAAATATTCTTGGTTTCTCATTATCCCATTTATCTTATTTTTTTCTTAAAAAAAAAAAAAACAAACACTCAACCTTTTTCTCTCTGATGTCTTATCACAAGAGTAACTTATCACATATCTTTGTTCTCCTTACTTAGCAAAGTATTTATAATTTATTCTTTTCCATTTTTCCTACATCTTTCCTTTCAAATTCTTATTTTGCTTGACAAAATAGATTTTGAATATAACTAAACCATTTTAATCCCACTTAATTTTTTTTCTACTTCAGGATATCTCTTTGATGTGTAGCTTGGAAGAGCCCCCTACTTTAGTTTATATGTTCACTATTTTTATTTCTCTATTGAGCTTATATAAATGGATCATTCAATTATTTTGAGTGTACTATGAGCAATATACATTTACTTTTTAAATCTAGTAACAGTGAGAGTAAAGTTTATTTAACCCTATTTATTTTTCCAAGACTGAAAAACAAAAGCCTTAAGTAGTAGTCACTTTGCATTTTTCATTTGTGCAAAAATCTTGGAATGTCATGTTCTCAGAGGCATGTCTAAGGAGTGTCTAAGGCAAGCTTGTTGAACCCACGGCAGGATAGCTTTGAATGTGGCCCAACACAAATTTGTAAACTGTCTTAAAACATGATGAGTTTTTTTGTGATTTTTTTTTTTTTAAGCTTATCAGCTATCATTAATGTTAGTGTATTTTTTGTGTGGCTCAAAACAATTCCTCTCATTCCAGTGTGGCCTGGGGAAGCCAAAAGATTGAATACCCTTGGTCTAAGGTATACTGAAAAGCTCTAATGGGGGTTCAGAGAACGGTGAGATTGAAGCATATATAGCTGCTGCTGTCCTATTGTCAATCTCGAGTCTACCAAGAGAATAATAGCAGTAGCAGGAGTAGCGTACTCAGTTGTTTACAGGTGACAGATAACATATGTAAATGAATAAAGATCAATTTTCCTCAAAAACAAAAAAGAATTGTTGCAAAAATTTGTCATAAGAATAAAATAATTCTCAAATATGTAAAATGAAAGAAAGAGCTCTTTTTTTCTAGAGCAAATGTTACTAATAGCTCAGAGTGTATGTTTCTAGACTTTGTTCTCTCCATATACAAAATCATAAACATATCTCTTTTATATTACTTCTTTTGTTTATTTTTTCTTTTTAGAGTAAATGCTTTTTAAAGTTTTTTCTTTTAAAAATAATTACATTTTTCCCTAAAAATCTGTCTCTTCCAACAGAACTTCCTCAACAATTTCCAAACTGCTAAAGAAGCTCTAAGCACAGCCACAGTCCAGGCTGCAGAAAGAGCTGCTTCCAGCATGAAAGACTTGGCTCAAAAGAGTTTCCGCCTTTTGATGGATATTAATTTGAAAGCACCAGTTATTATTATTCCTCAGTCTTCAGTGTCACCTAATGGTGTTATAGCAGATCTTGGTTTAATCAGAGTTGAAAACAAGTTTACCTTGGTTCCTGTGGAACATTATTCTCTTCCCCCAGTCATTGATAAAATGAACATTGAACTCACTCAGTTGAAGCTGTCAAGGTATAAATATGTAATCTAGTTGTATATTTCTTACTAGAAATAGGATTTTCATAGAATTTTTGCCTAAGATAAATTATTCTAGTAATTTGTGGTTTTCATTCCTTATTTCTTCTAATTATGAAACCTTGACCATTAGCTTCTTGATCAGTGGTTAATAGTCATTTGTATGCCTCACAGAGTCTGTATTTTCTCTTACTAAGTTTATAATATGGTTTTTTTCCATTCTATAAAAATTAGCTATTATAAAACCATAGTTTACTCAATACTTAATTTGATTTTTTAATTTTTCTTACTTTGCACATAACCCTTTCCTTTTTTAGGGGTGGGAAAAAAACTTCCTAACATAAAAAATTTCAAATTCATTTCTCATTTTCAAACTTTGTCACATTTGGGAATTTTTAGTGAGTTATCTAAAGGATTATTTAATCCATATAGGACAGTGTTGGCTCTGTTGAGAGACAAGAGAACTTATTTGATGATGCAAGTGGTTGTTGGCAGGCAAGCTAGAATGACTATTACCATATGTTTGTTTAACTTTTAGATAAGTTGAGTTTTCCCCTTGAGTCTGGAGAAGCACCAGTAGCATGTTAAGGGCTAAGTATAGATCACTTTCTTTATCTTCCAATTTTAGGAGGATGTAACATTTGTTGGCATGTCAGTATGTACTATTTACTATATCAAACAGCCTTTGTGAAAAATAGTAAATAATGCAGTAGTCTTAGTGTATGACAATATGTCTTTGAAATCAGTGTTATATAGGCTTAGTTTTGTATAGTTCTGCATATTAACTTTATTTATTGTGATACGGATTGATTTTGTGAAAAGAAGTATGTTCTAAAAGACTTCTGATAGCAGCCTTTAACCTTTATGAAAGGCTGTGTAGAAACTGTTAAACATAGGGTAGTCCTTATTTTAAAAATGTAAATTTGAAAAAAAAATAAATTCTTGTTTTTCTTTCAGAACTGTTTTGCAGGCTAGCTTGCCACAAAATGACATTGAAATTTTAAAACCAGTCAACATGCTTTTGTCCATACAGCGAAACTTAGCAGCAGCATGGTGTGTACAAATTCCAGGGATAGAGATAAAAGGAAAACTAAAACCTATGCAGGTAAATATCTAGTATATAATATATGAAAATTTCTTGATAGGCTTTTATCATTGGTCATAGTGCAGTTCTAGTGGTTATCAGAAGAATGTAATACTTTAGAGGATGCTACATTATTGATAAAGCTAAACCAGTTTTCTCTTAGTGCACATTTGTTGTATGTATACTTTTGCCTAAGTAGTAAATAGAATAAACTAGATTTGTTTCCTATTCAAAAATGACAAAAATAACTAAAAAATAAAAGGGAATCCTTTAGTAACTGAGAGGATTAGTTTATTATTAGATCATCCTTGTTTCCCTCACTTTTCTTTGTTTTCATTTTAGTTAGTTGTTTGATAAAACCAGCAAGGAGTCTGAGATAAAATCTGCTGGAGTCTACTAAAAAATATTGCTATTTTCTTTTTTTTTTTTTGAGGTGGAGTCTTGCTCTATTACCCAGGCTGGAGTACAGTGGCATGATCGTGGCTCACTATAACATTCGTGTCCCTGGTTCAAGCAGTTCTCCTCCCTCAGCCTCCTGAGTAGCTGGGACTACAGATGCCTGCCACCACGCCTGGCTAATTTTTTTGTATTTTAATAGAGACACGTTTTCATGGTGTTAGCCAGGCTGATCTTGGTCTCCTGACCTCGTGATCTGCCCTCCTCTGCCTCTGAAAGTGCTGAGATTACAGGCATGAGCCACCATGCCCGGCCCAAAATATTATTCTTAATTTTGGAAAATTATTTTAAAGTTTTAATGCAGTTAAATTGTAAGACAATGCTAAGTGATGTTCAGACACTAATTCAAAGCACCTTAGTATTTTTAATGTGTAGAGGCCCTATTTTAACTAGAAAGGTGATACCATTTTGAATAGGCAAATGTATATATTTGATAAGCATATACTTAGAGCTTTTTTTTTGCTTTTTTTTTTTGAGATGGAGTCTTGTTCTGTCACCCAGGCTGGAGTGCTGTGGCACAATCTTGGCCCACTACAACCTCTGCCACCTAAGTTCAAGCGATTCTCCTGCCTCAGCCTCCTGAGTAGCTGGGATTACAGGCACATGCCACCACACCAAGCTATTTTTTTTTTTTTTTTTTTTTTTTGTATTTTTATTAGAGATGGGGTTTTACCATGTTCACCAGCCTGGTCTTCAACTCCTGACCTCAGGTGATTCACCTGCCTCAGCCTCCCAAAGTGCTGGGGTTACAGGCATGAGCCACGGCATTATTTTTAATACAGTAGTGTTGTTAGCAGGTTGCATATTAGCTCAGAGGAGGAGGTGAGACTGGTTAAAGGTAGCCGTGGAAGTGTAGGAATCTTTGTGATTCTTGTGAGCCTATGTGTGAAACTGTTGAAACCACACAGCCGGGTATGGAGTAGGGGTGAGAGAGGCTAAACAAAACCAAACAAAAATTCAGTAGTTTAATGGGTTTTGATACTTGTGATTGTTTCAGAATTGACTCTAACATAAAATAAGAAGGATCAAAGGAGCAGAGTTCTACTAGAGAAGAAGTTAAAATTGAAGCTTGTTGTAGAAATGAAAGGTTTCTGTTCATATATTAGTGTATATGTTACATGAAGAACAATGAGTGAATTATGTCTGTTTGGGCATTGATAGGGTAGGCTTTATTCCAGAGTATGGGTACCTTCTTTTAATTTCTCTCTGCTAAGAGATTAGATCCCAGGACTAATATTTGACTCTTCCTTTCAGAGATTGTGTGCTTATAGGTTTGGTCCTAAGTAAAACCTAAATGTCTTTTGGTAGCAGAACATGGATAAAATTATGGTATCTTCATATAATGGATGTTGTAAAGCAGGTAAAGTGAATGAAGTAGAACTATATGAAACAAAATTGGTATATGTTAAACATAAAAATGAAAAAAGTGAGTTGCAAAATGATAGTACAGTTCTATCAGTTCTATATTATTTCAGATTTTCAACAGGAAATATAATACTATTATATATTGTTTATAAGAGATGCAGTAGTGGTAACTGTAAGAAAGTATTCATGGAAATAATAATTCTATAATTTAGGCTAGTGTCTTTCTCCGGGGATGAAAGGAGAAGGGAATAGGGTTTCAGAGAGGTACACACAGGGCTTCAGCTATATCTGTAATTGGGAAACAAGATCTCAAGGAAATATTGCAACTTGTTAAAATTTGACAAAGCCAGGTGGTAGATTCATAGGGGAAGATTGTAGTATTCTCTGTTCTTTTCCTTTATGCTTGAAGTGTTTTAGAAGAAACAAGAAAACAAAAAGTAACATCTGATACTTCAGCATCAAAGTATGATCATTACTTTAACCAAAAGGCCTCCTATTAACTCAGGAATGCAGTAACAGTGGATGAGGCCACCAATGCTTAATTTGTCAGCAGTCCAGTGCTCTCTAAACACCCGTCTTTGGTCATAGTCTGTATAGTTTTCCTGGGTCTGGGCTGCAGCTCAGAAAGGGTATCAGGCAGGTGATAAATACCAACAAGTTTGTTTTACATAGATCAGTTTGATGGTTTTTAAGAACTGTGAGGCTGCCTTTCAAAATTGTTCTTTATACTCGTTTATTTTTTTTAAAACCCACAGCAAAGTGAAAGAGGGGTGAAACTTAGTTGCCCTTTAAGAAGCTGTGGTACCTTGGTTGGTATAAGAAGGGGGAAGGGATACACAAGGAATTTCTAAGGCATGAAAATTACACCTGTTATGTGAGGCCTGGGGCTTAGGACAAGCCATAAATCCCTGGTCTTTATCTTGTGCTTAAATAGCTCTGTATTTTCATTTAAACTGGGAACTAGGCAATTTCTCTGGTGATAGGGACCTAATTTGGCAGACACAGGGTACTGTGGTATTCAGAGGAGATTTGCTATGCATGCATGCATGTGTGAATTAGTGTATAAATACTTGAAACAGGTCTTTTGAGCCACTGTGTCTTACACAAGGTAGAAAGATAAGAAACTTCAAAGAAAGTACTGATTTAATGGATTTTAGCAGCCAATAGCAGCTTTGTTTTAGTTGCTTTGTCTTGTTCTGCAGCCGACTGTTAGAAAGTTGGTATTATGCCTATTTTAAAGTTAAAAAACTTGAGTTAAGAGATTAGGAAACTTGGGAGACAAGACAGCTTGAAGTGGTAGAGTTGATACAGATCTGTCTGACTCAAAGCCCTGGCTCTTTTTCTTTTTGCCACACATACCCTTTTGTGAAGGTGAGAGATAAAGAAGATGCTACCTTCCTATTTTTTGTTCTTTAAACATTCTTTGTAGATACATTTGTTATTGTTCTAAGTGGCATTATTCTCGATAAGTTAAACAAATGTTTTTTATATATATATATGTTTTATATATATGTGTGTGTTTGTATATATATATACATATACGTGTGTATATATATATATATATATATATATATATATATATATATATATATGTATCTCCAGATGCGTATGTACTGAGATTAAGAGCTACATAGCAGGAGAGCATCTTCTTACTCTTTGGTTGAGACTACAAACTGAACAACACTCTCCCTGTATTGAATTATAAGGGGAGTAAATAATTTAGAAGTGCTGGTACTACGTGAGTTGAAAGAGAGACAGAATGGAGGTGGGAAGATCGGGAAAGGGGACAGATAGGCACAGGTCCAGGAACAGGAGGACATAGTAACAGATAAGCCATAGAGAGTGTTGGAGTGCCAGAGGCAGAGGCCTGGATATGGGTGAAGGCAGAAGTGTGTGTATACGACAGCCTGGCGCGGTGGCTCAAGCCTGTAATCCCAGCACTTTGGGAGGCTGAGGCGGGTGGATCACGAGGTCAAGAGATCGAGACCATCCTGGTCAACATGGTGAAACCCCGTCTCTACTAAAAATACAAAAAATTAGCTGGGCATGGTGGCGCTTGCCTGTAATCCCAGCTACTCAGGAGGCTGAGGCAGGAGAATTGTCTGAACCCAGGAGGCAGAGGTTGCGGTGAGCTGAGATGGCGCCATTGCACTCCAGCCTGGGTAACAAGAGTGAAACTCCGTCTCAAAAAAAAAAAAAGAAGTGTGTGTACACACAGAAAACAAGCCGAAATACTTCTCTTCTGGTATTTATGGTCCCAACTCTCTTTCTTTTTTAAGTAATGAACAATTAATTTAAAAAAAAACATAAATTGAGACATAAATATGATGGTCTGCATTTTTTTTTTGAGATGAAATCTCACACTGTCTCCAGGCTGCAGTGCAGTGGCACAATCTCAGCTCACTGCAACCTCTGCCTCTCTGGTTCAAGCAATTCTCCTGCCTCAGCCTCCCAAGTAGCTGGAATTACAGGCCCCTGCCACCACGCCCCTCTAATGTTTTGTATGTTGAGTAGAGATGGGGTTTCACTATGTTGGCCAGGCTGGTCTTAAACTCCTGACCTCATGATCTGCCCACCACCTTGGCCTCCTAAAGTGCTGGGATTACAGGTGTGAGTCACCATGCCCAGCCAGTCTGCATTTTAAAAATTACTTTCAGTGAACAAATTATTGGTTGTTTCCAGGTTGCTCTCAGTCAAGATGACTTGACAGTTTTAATGAAAATTTTGCTTGAAAATCTTGGAGAAGCTTCCTCACAACCAAGCCCTACACAGTCTGTGCAGGAGGCTGTAAGAGTCAGAAAAGTTGATGTTTCAAGTGGACCTGACCATCTCAAAGGTATAAATTGATGATATATACTTAAAGGAGACAAAATTAGTGTTAATGTCATATTTATATATAGTATTTTTCTAGGTGTCCAGCACATTGTGATATGAACGAATTCAGTTTTGTTCTACTTACTGTGGAAATTTAGCTGGGGGGGAGGTGTGTCTGTTGGCTGCTACAGGGGGAATGGTCACTTGTTGGCATGATGCTTGTTTACCCTTTGCTTGTGAATGCTAAATCTGCTGAATTCATTAGGCACTGAAGTGGAATATCTTGAGAGAAGAATCAAACTAGACAGGCAATGTAGTAAGGTTCCAAAATAATTAAGAGAGAAAAGGACCTTGGTGTCACATATCATGCTCAGGTGATTGAACAGTGAGAAAGGAAGGTATTCGTGTATAGTAACTGCTTTATTTATCTGGACTTATTAGAGAATTATGGATCAAATACATAAGATACTTTTTCAGATCATTTATTTGAACCTATTAAAAGCAGTGAACCTTTTTAATTCAGCCATTTAAAAATGATAGTTTTTCTAAAATGTAAGGTTTCTTTTTTCTTTCCTAGATTATATTAAATATAATTTCTTTTTTCATTATTTAAAACCATTGATGTGAATGTTATGTTTTATTAGACTGTAAATGGGTTAATACTTTCATGGCTAAAAAGAGACGAAGTACCCCTTGCCCATACAGTAAATGGTCCCAGGCTGCTGTACTTTTCTAATGCTCTCATACCATCATCTATTACTTCCAATGACAGTAATTGATAAAACCACCAGTTGATATACCATATCAACATTGCTTTTCCTGTAGTTATGCTTGCTGTGTTTTGAAATGGCACAAACAAATAACTAGAACAGTATGCAAGGTTTCTGGTTTAAGTGGATAGTTGGTTTTTTTTTTTTAATTATACTTTAGATTCTGGGGTACATGTGCAGATCATGCAAGATTGTTGCACAGGTACATTCATGGCAAGGTGGTTTATTGCCACCATCCCCCCACCACCTATACCTGATATTTCTCCCCACATTATCTCTCCCCAACCCTTCCTCCCACTATCCCTCCCGTAGCCATCCCCAACAGATCCCAGTGTGTGATGCTTCCCTCTTTGTGTCCAAGTGTTCTCATTGTTCAACACCTGCCTATGAGTGAGAACATGTGGTGTTTGATTTTCTGTTTTTGTGTCAGTTTGCTGAGAATGATGGTTTCCAGGTTCATCCATGTCCCTACAAAGGACACGAACTCATCGTTTTTTATGGCTGCATAGATTCCATGGTGTATATGTGTCACATTTTCTTTGTCCAGTCTATCATTGATGGGCATTCGGGTTGGTTCCAATGCTATTGTAAACAGTGCTGTGATGAACATGCGTGTGCATGTGTCTTTATAATAGAACAATTTATAATCCTTTGGATATATACCCAGTAATGGAATTGCTGGGTCAAATGGAATTTCTATTTCTGGATCCTTGAGGAATCGCCACACTGTCTTCCCCAATGGTTGAACTAATTTACACTCCCACCAACAGTGTAAAAGTGTTCCTATTTCTCCACATCGTCTCCAGCATCTGTTGTCTCCAGATTTTTTAATGATCGCCATTCTAACTGGCGTGAGATGGTATCTCAATGGGGTTTTGATTTGCATTTCTCTAATGACCAGTGATGATGAGCATTTTTTCATATGTTTGTTGGCCTCATGTATTTCTTCTTTTGAAAAGTGTCCTTCACCCACTTTTGGATGGATTTGTTTGTTTCTTGTAAATCTGTTTTAGTTCTTTGTAGATTCTGGATATTAGCCCTTTGTCAGATGGGTAGATTGTAAAAATTTTTCCCATTCTGTTGATTCTTTCTTTTGCTGTACAGAAGCTCTGGAGTTTAATTAGATCCCATTTGTCTATTTTGGCTTTTGTTGCCAATGCTTTTGGTGTTTTAGTCATGAAGTCCTTGCCTATGCCTATGTCCTGAATGGTTTTGCCTAGGTTTTCTACTAGGGTTTATATGGTGTTAGGTTTTTTTTGTTGTTGTTGTTCCAGTCAACCAAAGGGTCACTTTATTGAGGCTCCAGGGTCATGGGGCCTAGCAGGAGGCTGCCCTTCCAGAAAGGAAGAGGCTTATTTGACCTGCTTCTTCAGCACAGGTTGTTGGTGTGGCCACACTTCTTATGGCAGTTGACAGCATAAAGGTGCCGACAAGCATAGCACTTAAGGCACATCATCTTGTCGAAGTTGTATTTCTGGGTGAGCTGGCGGAGGGAAGGCTCAATAATGCCACCTCATAGATATAGCACCAGGTGCAGGGTGGACTCCAGATTTCTGGATGTTGTAGTCTGAGAGAGTGCGGCCATCCTCCATCTGTTTGCCGGCAAAGATTAGACACTGCTGGTCAGGTGGGATACCTTCTTTGTCTTGAATTTTGGCTTTGACATTCTCAGTGGTGTCACTGGACTCGACCTCAAGGGTGATGATCTTGCCCGTGAGTATCTTCACAAAGATCTACATCTCTGCGTCTGCAATTTGGCCACCTTGCTGAAGACAAAAAGCTAAATAGATAGTTTCAAGTATTGCAAAACTTGATGAGATCATCTCCCTAGGTGAAGTTTGTGCCACCATACAGACAAATGCTAGATAACCGGACTATTATTATAATTAGACAAGAACTATATGTAGAGATGAGTAAACTATTAACAGGCAAGCTTTATGTGGTTAATGATCTCATTTTGTTCAGTCATGATCATATTCATGTATCTGGTTCTTGCTATATGGACACTGTGGCACTTGGGAAAATTTATGAATTCAAATAGAAGCTGCAAAGATGATGAAAATTAGAATATAAATTATTTCCAGGAAAAATGGAATTTTCTAACGTGGAGAAGGCTTAGGTGGTTAGAATTATGCAGTATTCGTTTTTTCAGTAACTTGTAAGAACAGACTCTTCTACAGAATGACAACATTTAGAATCAATATTGAAGAAGATTATAGAATCAGTCTGTAAGAGTGATTGAAAGCAAGATCTATTCAGTCTGTATGGTCTATCTAAAGATGAGGGAAAAAACTATGTGACTTCCTGAAGTCTCATTCGTCTCAAAATTCCAAAGCATCCACTCCCTTCCCCTGCATCAAATATGAACTCTGTTTGACTTTGCTATTGAGTTATATTTTGTTCTTATAAAGACAACGGGTTGGATAATATAGGTAGTTAAAGATAGTGGGAAGTACGTTAGGCTAGCAGAGAATCTGTTAACTAGCTGTCTAATCTAAGGGAAAATATTTGACTGTTCTTTGTCTCCAATTTCATAATGTCTTGAAAATGGCTTGTAGCCAGTTAGATGTAAAAGCCTTGAAAATTATAAACTATATTCTTTGTAAGTCCCCCTCTTTAAATTTTTTTTTAACATTGTCTGCCTGTGCCTCTTTGTGCATATATAGTAAATATATATGGAATAGTCATTGCCATTTTTAGAATTTAACAGTTGGAATGTAATTGCCATTTTTATTAATTGTCTCAAGGTGATTAGCAGAATCTCAGAAAGCATCATATAAATTTAGAATAATAAATTCAGATTTAAAAATATTTATAAAATTATGTACTTACTTAAAAGCTTTTAAATTTTCACCGTCAGAACAAGAAGATGGGACAGACTCAAAGCTTTCTGTGAACCAGACTGTCACTCTTCAGTTTGACTTTCACTTTGAATCTCTTTCCATTATCCTTTATAACAATGATATCAACCAGGTATGTAATACATTTGTATAATTAGAAATAAATCTGTAGCTCTTGATAGTCAGTTTTAGAGTATTGGCTTTTTTTTTTTTTTGGTGGGACTTTTCATTAAAACATTTAATATGTCTATAAAATTCTATTTGGCCTACAGAATATGCATTGGTCCTGCCCTCTATCTTCACTTTGTTGGTATTTCTGATCTTACAAGGCTAAGGCAAAGTACTCAGGGTTTTCTTTCTTTCCAAGTAATATCAGCATCAAAACACAGTTTGATTTATTACTAGTAAAAGAATTTTATATATGAGTGATTTATTATACATACAGTTTTATTACACAGCTATATGTGTATGTATATGTATATATAACTACTTAAGAATAATAATTTAGTAGTGGCTTTAGAGCCTTGCCTGATGATTTTTAAATTCATGATTATTCATGATATATAAACATTAATTATGTTTCTATTGAATAAGTGTTATATGTAGTAGATTATGTATTAAGGATACCAGTTAAGGAATTGAAGAACCAAGGTCTTACGCCATAATGATTTGAACTAATTAATATATCAGTGGTATTGTAGAAAGCTATTTTTTATTATGCAGATATTTCTTCCAGTAAATATTTTTAATTATGTCATATATTAATACCTATAATGAGTATGTCACATTTTAATATCCATATTTTGTATTGATTATAGATTGAACATTGAGGATATACCCTAATTGGCCAGTGAGCCATATACTCAAATGGACGTTAACAACAGATACAGATTATGGGTTTTATATCTGTTGTTAATGTCTATTTATATGAAATATGTTCATTCTTATTTTATTTACAAATTATATAATATTTATACATTGTTACTATTGAATTTTGGGCTTGTATTTGTCATTTATGCAATGAACTGCCTTATTTTCTAATGTTTAATGCTCAGTCAGAAAATGACCTTACAGAAAATGAACCGATAAATTCAGTCTTTATTTTACTTGGTACCATCATTCTGCTGGTTCCCCAGTCTTAGAATCTTGATGTCTACTTTTACTTCATTGTTTGCATACCTTCCTTATTCATTGAGATGCTGAGTACTGTCAGTTTTTTCTTGAGTAAACTTTTTCTTTTTTCTGTCAATTCTCATACTGCTTTATTCAAAACTCTTCTTACCCTTGTAGTACTGCAATGACTTCCTTGTTTGATTTTTTTACCTTTCATCCATCCTGGATATTGGCACAAGTTCATTTTCCTAAATGAATTTCATGTAGTCATTTCCACCTTCCCTTTCCACTAATAAACATTGTGTTATGTAATCTGAATTTCATCTGTGGAAGAAAATTTAGGGGCTCCATATTGTCTCCATCAGGAAACCATATCAGTAATCCTGTCAGGAAACGTTAGTGTATACTGATCAGTGGATGTGTCTCAGGCCCGTTCTGTTAATGGTTATAGAATAAAAGTTTGTGAATAATTTTCATTTTTATTAGTTAAATGCATTCAAAGTTTGCCAATAATAATGTCATTCTGACCCAGTTGCATGAACATACTCTCTTGAGTGAGAGAAGGGGTGAAGTTCTAACCAGTGTGCTAATGATTGCATATACACGGCACACCTATTATCATTGCCTTGGTCTGTAGTAAGCAATGGTGATGGATGTTCATTGATTGCCTGAAGGTTTTTGTTTGTTAATTGGCTAGTTTTTTTTTTTTTTTTTTTTTTTTTTAATCTGGGCATACTGAGACAATTTGGAATTATATGTTATGGTAGAATAAAGATTGAGGTCCGTTTTTCTGTAAGTGAAAATTTAAATATTTAGGTTGGGATTTGAGACCTTGATTAGGCCTCTGTATTTCTTTCTAGTTTTTTACCTGCCATTCTTTACTGGAGTATCCTAGCCCAATTACCCTGTATTGTATGTCCTCAGAGCATCTTAAATTGTTTGTTCATGTTCTTTCTTTACGTAGAGTGAGTGTCTCCTGCCACCCTCTTAGCCTATCTGATCCCACTTAGCCTCTGAGGCTGTATTAAGTTCTCATAGTCTTCATGAATTTTCCCTCAGCCAGAATGATACCTTGAGCCTCTCTGAGCTCTTATTATTTATATTCCTTACCTAACCACTAAATGGCCTTTGTGAAATGTGAGAAGATATAAATATGAATGAATAAAATACTATGTGTCACAAAATATTTAATCATTTACAACTAATAGCATCTTCTTGTGATGCTCCTTTTAGTGTATTTCTGTTTTGTTTTTTCAATGAATTGGGGTGTATGCTCACTCACATCACCTACCATGCCTTACTCTTTCTTATAAACCTCATAAATCTTATCATGGTTTTTTTTTTTTTTAAACAGAAGAACTCATTAAATATTTATTAGTTAGATTAATTGGTTAATTGACAGAACTCCTTCCTAATTATTTTTATTTGCAATAAGCTGTAAATCAGATAAATTTTTCTATACTAACCATTGTTGAATACTCACACATATAATGTATTTATTTGTATGTGCAGGTATACTCACAAACATGCATATTCTCTCTTCTATTTAGGTGTTTTAGCACTGATACTTTCAAATTTTGTGAAATCAATTTGCCTTTAATCTCTGAATTAAGAAATATGTTTAAAAGTTAATTATATAATATTTAAAGATAATTAATTCTTTTGCTTGTAAAATATACCATAGGAGTCCAGAATTTCTTTTCATAGTGACAGTTTCCAGCTTGGTGAACTCAGACTACATCTTATGGCCTCCTCAGGGAAGATGTTTAAGGATGGCTCAATGAATGTCAGTGTTAAACTTAAGACATGCACCCTTGATGATCTCAGAGAAGGAATTGAGAGAGCAACATCGAGGTTTGTCAGCTCTGAATTTGCTGTATGTTATTTCAGGTTGACATTGCAGTTGGCATGGCTTCCAGGCATTGCTAGGCTAGGGATCACCAAAAAGATTTCTGTCTTTTGATCATACTTCCTGACTTGAATCGCATTACGAAGTAGCGCTAATATAAGATTCGGTTGCTTTAAATGTTAAATTAAAGGGAAGTTTAATAATAAAATGGAATACCATCATTAGAATGGGAACTAAGAGAAAATGAGTTTTAATAGTTAAATCAACATGGGGTGGTATATTTGGTGATATATTTTTCGAATTTCTTTCCAGTAGGCAGAATTTTATTTTAAAAAAGCCTTCAAGTTACAGATTTTTCCTTCTTCTTGTTTATTTTGTTCATGTCTTTTTAAAACTGTTATGCAAAATTTATTTCAAAGTTTTAGTAGAAATAGAATCTAGTGCATTCACATCATCAAGCCATTTTTGAAAGGGTGACTTATATTAGCTCACTCTAAAGTGGGAAATATATAATTTGAGTAGCCTAATTATGTTTTTGTTTTCTTTCTCAAGTTATGAGACACAAATTTTGTACCTTTTTTTTTTTTTTTTTGGGAGGAAAAACTATGTTGCTACTTAAACTTGGACTCCATTGAATACATATGGGATACTTCTGAGCCCTTTGTTTTTCTGAGAGAGGAATAAATAAGGAAGGAGTGCTGTCATGCACCCAGCTTTTCTAGTTTGGAAATTTCATGTCTAGAGTAGCTGTCCACAGCTCTCTAGACAAGGGTGATAAATGGTAACATCCATCAGGTAGCCTGCTTTTTCCATTTTATGGAGGACATAGGGGAACTGTAATTGAGTACACTTGATAAAACACTTGATGATTTAAGTTGTATTGAATACTTTTGGGCCCAAATTTTCATAGGATTATCTTTGAAGGTGAATTTATTAAAAGTTATTTTAATAAATAATATTAATAATATTTATTAAATGAGGTTGTATTTCATAAAATATTAAATATTTATTTAATAAATTTATTAAATAATAATAAATATTAATAATATTTATTAAATGAGGTTGTATTTCATAAAAATAATATAAAGGGCTGCATTACCCTTTAGGCTGTTAATTGCCTAAATTCCATTCTGGCCATCATTGGTTTGTTTCTCTAGTATTGCATTATAATATAATACTTAATAATTGCATTATAATTCAATAACATATATAATTGCATAATATAAGTATAAAATATTTAGTAATTGCTTAATAACCTGTATCTTGCCTTGGAGATTGGTAATCTTGGTTACTAATGAATAATTGGATTCTAGTTAAACTTGACCTGTTTTTTATACATATTAGAAACTGAAAGGTGAAAGAAGGATTATTGAGGTATTTAGGAAATGTTTCATCTTTTTTATTGTTTTAGCAAGAATAAAATAATGAATAGCATTTTTTTTTCAGAATGATTGACAGAAAGAATGACCAAGATAACAACAGTTCTATGATTGATATAAGTTACAAACAACACAAAAATGGAAGTCAAATTGATGCTGTTCTTGACAAGCTGTATGTATGTGCCAGTGTGGAATTTCTGATGACTGTGGCAGATTTCTTTATCAAAGCTGTGCCTCAGAGTCCAGAAAATGTGGCAAAAGAAACACAGATTTTACCAAGACAGACTGCCACAGGGAAAGTCAAGATAGAGAAAGGTTAGCAGAATTTATCTGTCATAGATGACAACTTATATATTTGAACAAGAATTACAAGTAGAAAAAAGAAATGGAGAACACAAGAATGTAAAATTAGACTTTTAGATTTAAACATATTCTATATAAAAACTTTAGCTTTTTAGTTTTTTTAAACATTTTAAGAAATGTTTAATATGTTTAAATGTAATGTTTAAACATTTTTAAGAAATGTTCAAAATGTTTAAAACATTTTAAGAAATTTTTAAAAATGAAAACATTTTTAAGAGAGAGGTACAGTAGAAATTGGACCAACGGCCAGGAAACTGCGTTGGTTCCAACTGTGCCATGAACACTTCTTTACTGATCCAGAAATGGAGTTAATCTGGGTCAGTGGTTAGTGGCCTGTTTTATAGGTGGGGAATCTTATTCAAAGAAAACGTTTTGAGAATTCTAGCATATTGAAAAACAACTGAAAATATTAAAGCAGAACATGGGGACTTTGGAGGACTCAGCAGGACCTCCCTGAATGTCACCTTAACTCCTTAAAGTTTGTGGAGGAGTTTGCAAATGTCTTGTCTAGCTGTATGCTAAAGCCACTTTGAGCTGTATACTTCTTTTATTCCAGCATTATCTGATAGATCAGTGATTTTCTTTCTTTTCTTTCCCTTTTTTTCTTTCCTTTTCTCTCCTTCCCTCTCCACCCCAACCTTTTTTTTTTTTTTTGAGATGAGCTCTCACTCTGTCACCCAGGCTGGAGTGCAGTACTGTAATCTTGACTTACTGTAATTTTCACCTCCTGAGGCAGGCTCAAGCAAGTCCACCATCTCAGCCTCCTGATTAGCTTGGGACCAGTTTTGTACCACCACGCCTGGTTAATTTTTTTGTATTTTTGGTAGAGATCGGGCTTTGCCATGTTGCCCAGGCTGGTCTCAAACCCTAGGCTCAAGTGGTCCGTCCTCCTCGGCCTACCAGAGTGCTGTGATGATAGGTGTGAGCCACTTTGCCCCTGCCAGATCAGTGACTTTTCTATGTTAAATTACAATTGTCTTAGGCAGATATGTTTCTCTCTAATGTATTATCCAGATTGAAAAAGTATTATGTCCTGGTAGGGTAAGAATGCTATTTTAAAAATTTACTGTTATTGTTTTTTAAATAGTAATTATATCTGATATTTATATTTATATATGCATTGAATTTATTTATACTATAGATTATATGACACTGACTATGGACTTTTGGGTGAAACTGAAGGAAACAAGTAACGGTGTCTGCTTTATCAGGGTTTCTTTCCTCTTCCTGATATTATTATTTCCAGTTTTCCCTTTTTTGTGCCTGTAGTATAATACATACTTATGTCTGTGTATATGCACATATCTTAATTCTGACAAAAAGAACGTCAAAACAGTATCAAAGTGGTAATGGTATTCTTGGGACAGGGATCAGATTGCCTTATCTTACACAATCAGCATTTGTTAATCACTTAATCATTCATATTAACCAATTAATATTGTCCGTTTCACCATATCTTTTATAGGAAAACATTGAGAAGAACTTAACAACTTGTAGATAACATGCAGTCAAATGAAAATGCCTACCTGAAACTTTTCTAGTTCCTGTTTTTTGTTTCTTCAGATGACTCTGTTAGACCAAATATGACTTTAAAGGCCATGATCACAGATCCAGAAGTCGTATTTGTTGCCAATCTGACAAAGGCTGATGCTCCTGCTCTGACAGCCTCGTTTCAGTGTAAACTTTCTCTGTCAACATCCAAACTTGAACAGATGATGGAAGCTTCTGTGAGAGATCTGAAAGTGCTCGCTTGCCCTTTTCTCAGAGAAAAGAGAGGGAAAAACATTACCACAGTAAGAATTACCTTGTGTCCTAAACTTGGGTTGAAGAGTGGCAGAAACAGTTGATTCATGGAATTCTAGAGTATGAGAGCTTTGCAGGACTTTAGAGGTTATTTATTGTGAACTTGAGGTTTTACATATAAACATACTGAATTCCAAAGATGTTAAGTGACTTAGCCACGGATGCGATGACCAAACTGGGGATTATCTCCAGAATGGTTTTATTTTCATTATACCATCTTCTGTTGAGTAGCATTTGATAAAATTAAAAAATGTACAAATTAATATTCTTTTTCAACCGTTTCTTTTGTTCACCATACTATACCTATTTAATGAATGAATGATATGTAGACTTAGAATGAAAAAAATTAGAGTCATCTCTCCAAAAGTGTTGGTGTTTGCTGTTACTGAAAGTGAATGTCGGCTGGGTGCAGTGGCTCACGCCTGTAATCCCAGCACTTTGGGAGGCCAAGGCAGGCGGATCATGAGGTCAGGAGATCGAGACCATCCTGGCTAACATGGTGAAATCCCATCTCTACTAAAAATACAAAGAAAAAAAAATTAATTGGGCATGGTGGCATTTGCTTGTAATCCCAGCCACTAGGGAGGCTAAGGGAGGAGAATTGCTCGAACCACGGAGGTGGAGGTTGCAGTGAGCTGATATCGCACCACTGCACTCTAGCCTTGGTGACAGTTTGAGACTTTGTGTCTCAAAAAAAAGGGAATGTCAATTATGTTTTCATATTATTATTGAAAAATATGGTTTTAGTCAGTTAATTACCATACCAATTATTTTATAGTGTTGATAATTTTATAAGAGAATCATTATGTTATGTGACTTATTTGTAGTGGCATTTTAAATAAAAAAAATTTGTGGGCCAAGTGACCTGCATAAAGAAAGAGTGAAGTTTGTACTTTATCATGAAATATTCTTTGACAGGATCATCTTTATACATGTCACCAAAAGCTTATATCTATTAGCTCATCCTAATTCTTTCTCTTTTAGAGACAAGTGTCTCACTTTGTCACCCAACCTGGAGTGCAGTGGTGTCATCTTAGCTCACTGTATCCTCAAACTACTGGGCTCAAATAATCCTCCTGCCTCAGCGTTCTAAGTAGTTAGGAATGTTACTTGGCTAAGTTTTTTTTAAAAATTAATTTTTTTTTGTAGAGAAGGGATCTTGCTATATTGCCCAGGCTGGCCTAGAACTCCTGGCCTCAAGCAATCCTCCTACCTTGGCCTCCCAAAGTGCTGGAATAACAGGTGTGCACTCCCATACCTGGCCTCATTCTATTTTTTAAGAAATGGCGATTATGCAGTACTAATTACTTTATTCAGTTCAGGTACAAGCTTATTCATTTATTTCTTTAATGGTATGTAAGAATATAGGCTTCACAATTTGAAGATTTGACCTTTATTGTAGTATGATATTTCAAACTGACCTGTCAATCATCTGGAAACTGTTTATTTAACTACCTTTACCATAGTCTTTAGGTCACTTTTATAGATATTTCAAAGGCATATTTCATAGAGCACATCATTTAAAAACTATTACAGCAGAAAGAAACATTTTAAACGTACTAAATATACCTTATTACTTAAAGATTTGGCGTGATGAAATTCATCAGAACTGCTTAAAGTACTTTACCAATGTGTACAGACTTCTCATAGTACAGAAGCGTCTTCAAAAGAGATTCTCAGCTAATTTAGTTTCGCCTTTTTGCTTTTAGAATAATAGCAGGCAGTAAAGAACCCAAGTTAAGTAAGACATGGTTGTTGTAAGTGTATCTTACGTATATGATGGATCTATGGAAATGTGAATGAACTTCATTTATCTGTTTATAGGTCTTGCAGCCCTGTTCTTTATTTATGGAAAAATGTATGTGGGCTTCAGGAAAACAAAATATAAATATCAAGGTTAAAGAATTTATAATTAAGGTTAGTACTTACCATATTCTTTGAGTGAAAAATTCTTGTGTTCCCTCACAACATTGCATATTTTGCAGTTGAGACAGTATCTTTTGATGTCTCTCATAACTCAAGCATTATGCTAGTCATATGTTCAGTAATAAGTAATTTCTAACATTAAAGTATATTTTTCTTTAATACAAATGTTTGCTTCTATTTTCTTTAAAAGAGTGCTTTTTACTGTCTACAAATGATCAGGGTAGTTTTTCTCTATTATATTTGCATGTATGTGCTGGGGAGGTTGAGTTGGATGAGGGAAGAGATGGGTGGGAGGGAAGATAAGGGAAGAAAGGATGGAGAGAAGACGTTGTTATTACTTTGTAATAAGTCATTTTTAGGCATTTGTTATATAAGTTGATTGAATTTAATAACTATATGATTAAATTTTTTATTTGGCTTCAAATATTTGTAATGACACCTGTACAGTAGAAATAATTATTAGGGTTTACTGCTTTTTACTCTACATTTAAAGTATTGAGAAACATTAATTGTTTTCAGTGCCATTGAAATAATTGTTTTCCAGTGGCATTTAGATTCTTTAAGTATGACCTCGCTCCCAGTCACAAATAGAAGATATAGAATACTTTCTGCAATCTGTTTCTCTGTTTACACAAAGGATACAAAAATGAGTCCTTTTTTGGTTAATTGCCTAATTTTTGGTTAATTGGTTAACGCCAGTAATGGTAGTGGCTTTACTTACATATGTCCGTGGCCAACAGTGATTGAACTAACGCTGAAACTCATTTCATTTAAAGTACAATGTAAATATTAATTTAGTTTTTTCTCAATATTTTAAAATACTGAATAGTCTTAGAATGTATATTGTTAATGGATTTACTTTTATAAATATATAAAGTAGTAAAGGGGGAAAAACTCCTTGAATTTGCATGTATATTCTCTTAAGACATTAGGTTAGGTGCTGTTAAGACTTTACATTCTTTGTACATAAATGTATCGACTGATTCAACAAACATTTTTGAGATTTTCCTGTGTATAAAAAAAAAATGTCCTTTACAAGGCATTGGGAATTTGCAGCCCCTGCTGTCAAAAAACTTAATGACATATGTGGGAGAAAGAAAGAAATCAGTGATCATAGCTCTCAGTGCTAAAGGCATGGACAAGGTTCAGTTGGGAGCAAAGACATGGAGCCTTTAATTCAGACCAGGACATCAGGGAAAGCTGTGTAGAAGCAGGACTATGTGATCTGAGTTTTGAAAGTCTAATGGAGATTAAATAGATGGAGAGCATGGAAAGGTTTATCCAGACAGAACTGATAATATGCACAAAGGCAGAGGTATGAAAAAATCCTTTTAAGACTTAGGGGGGTGGTCCCTTTAGAGAATGGTGTGGTGGAGTTGTAAGACCGGAAGCATTAATTGTAAGTGACTAACGTCACTTTCCTAAGACAAGGAAGAAAAGTTGACAAGTACATTAGGAAAGCAGTGCATACTAGATCCTGCTTTTGTTGATGTAATTATATCTCTTTACATTTTAAGTAAGGATTGTGAGGAGTGAATAATAAAGGAATACAGTTAACTTATTTAGCCTGGTATTTCAGGGGAATTTCTGGCTAGCTGGTTGAATAGGCGCTAGGCCACAAAGAGCTTTGCACATTAAGCTAAAGAGAGTTTGAATTTTATCCTGTGGGATAAAAAAGTTATGGAAAGTTGATGAAGATTTTAAGCATAAGAATGACATGCTCAGATCTGGGTTGTAGAAAAATTATGCTGGTGGCATTGTGGAGGGTAGGCTGAGACAGTGTTGGACATAGAAGGTATCGTCAGCGTAGAACTCAAGTTACAATAATAGAAAATGAGGGAAGTGAGCAAAGAAAGGCACTATCCAAAGACAGTAAGAGGCAGAATCTGCAGATCTTGGGGTAAGTCAAAGGAGAGCTATGATATCCAGTCTTCCAGTTTTAGTAAGGCAAACAGAAGCAAATGCATATCTTCTTTTATTTTATTTTTTTAAGATCTTCTTGTGTAACGATATTTATGTGTGTCTTGACAAGGATCACACACTTTGGTTTAATTAATGCAGCTGATTTTAAAATGAAGAATTTGTTTACATTTCTATACTTGTCTATTCACGTAACACTATTTTGGTCTGACTTGATCAGTTTAACTTTAGATTTTGACTAGTGACGTATAACATTAGTTGCTTAATTCCAGATAACCTGAGTAGAAGTCAGTGTTGCGTGGTTAGTTGGCTTGACACATAATTTTGTGTTCTCTCTTGTTTTTCTTGGTTATGAAATTATTTAAAATTTAAATTAGTTACTTTTTAACTTAAAAAATCATGTATGCATATATTGTCATCTGGGAAAGAATTTATTCTAAATATTTTTCTGCTTTTTTTTTTTTTTTTTTGAAGATTTCACCCATAATTCTTAATACTGTGATGACAATCATGGCTGCATTGTCTCCAAAAACAAAAGAAGATGAATCCAAAGATACAGCTAAGGAAATGGAAAATCTTTGGGGTGTCAAATCGATTAATGATTATAACACTTGGTT
Source organism: Saimiri boliviensis (assembly GCF_048565385.1). Taxonomy (NCBI): domain Eukaryota; kingdom Metazoa; phylum Chordata; class Mammalia; order Primates; family Cebidae; genus Saimiri; species Saimiri boliviensis. The sequence continues at coordinate 89,574,403 of NC_133450.1, read as the reverse complement.
TCTTGGTGTTGATGTGGCAACAGAAGCAACGGAAAGTTTCAGAGACATTGAACATTCATTGATAGAGGAAAATTGTGCTGTTCTTGTAGAATCAGTTCAGGTTACCTTAGAATGTGGCCTTGGACATCGAACTGTACCTTTATTATTGGCAGAGTCTAAGTTTTCAGGAAATATTAAAAATTGGACTTCTTTAATGGCTGCTGCTGCAGACTTGACGCTACAGGTATGGCCACTTCATTTAATACCTTCAGAGACAACTTCTTGAAGTGCAATTTTGGAATTAAGATATAAGCTTTTCTTGTTTGTGCATGGCCATCGTGAGTATATATGTGAATAGATGTTGTATTCGGACATTTAATTTGTCGATGTATTTTTTTTGATAATTATTTTTAAAGCTTGATTTGGTAAATAATTTATGACAATAGAGTAAGAGAGTAAAGGAACATACACTCTCTATATTGTTAGGTGGGTTTTTAAAATGGCTAATAATATATAACATTAATATTTTTCCCACTGGTTACGAAATACATAATTAAGGCCAAAAGACTCTCTTATCATTCTGTATGTATCTTTCCAGGTGCACTATTACAATGAGATTCATGCTGTCTGGGAGCCACTGATTGAGAGAGTGGATGGGAAGAGACAGTGGAATTTGAGGCTTGATGTAAGGAAATCTTAAAATATCTTTGGATAGAACGATACTGTGCATATTCATTCCTAATTTTTAGTTCAGTGATTGTTAAGATGTGGTCTAGGATCCTTGAAGCCCTTTTAAGGGCTCTGTCCATGAGGTCAGAACTCTTTTCACAGATCGTTTTCATTCTCATTCTCTCATGAGTGTATAGTGGAGTTTTCCAGAGACTACATAAATGTGATACTGCAACAGATTGAATGCAGAACAGAAACGAGAATTTATCTGTCTTCCCTTAAGGCACGCACTAAAGAAATTTGCCTATTCTCTTCTTCTCACTGTATTTTTAAAGTAGTTATTTTTGAGTATAATGTTATTTATATTAGGATGTAATTTTTATTTTTAAATGAATATTTAATTTTTTCAGTTTTAATTGTTAATAGAGTGCATATTGGTAGATACAACATAAATGATACTGTTTAGTCTACTCAGTGATTTTTTTTTTTAAGAGTGAGACAAGAATATCTGAGAATTGCTATTCTAGTTAATAAACTCTTTTGTGTTACCTCTTTATTTTATTTTTTGAGAACACCTTAGAATCCTAGATACTGAAGCACGTTTTTCTTGATTAAAAGGAACTTGAGTCATATATTGTTAAGAAATTATCATAGCATACTTCTTTGGGGCAGCCTAAGGAGTCAGACATGGAAATGGACTCCACATAATCTTCTGTTAAACATAAGTCCCTTAACCTGTGTTCCAATTTCCTCTCAATAAAGAAGTAATATTTTTCTGACATGCCTTTCTCTGGCATAGGGAGGCTAACAAAGAATGTTTTACAAGGCTTTTGAAATACTACTAGAACAAAAGCTGATGGAATCTGATGGCTAGTTAAGTGTTTACTATATTAATGTTACTTATTTTAAGGTGTTATTGGTTAAAAAAAATAAAAGGAGAGAAACATTTCCAGGTAGCACCTCTAATAGGGATCACTTTAGAATTCAGGGTCCTCTTTGATTGCTCATCAGCACATAATCGCCAGTTGTATGACACTGAATAAATAGCTGTGCTCTGAGGAATGCATAAGAAACAAATATTTTAGCTGGCTTTGAATAATTTCATGACGTAATTCTAAACTTTTCCCCATGATTGGACTATGCTCTGAAGGCATGAATGTTGATCTCCATGAAATCAAAGTGAACCACTATGTGTTTTTGAAAATAAGACTTGTGGAACATCTGTTTAGCGTTTTTATTTTTTTATCAGCTGGTTAATAAATTTGCTATGTTATTTTTCTTCATAGGTAAAGAAGAATCCAGTCCAGGATAAAAGTTTGCTGCCAGGAGATGATTTTATTCCTGAGCCACAAATGGCAATTCATATTTCTTCAGGAAATACAATGAATATAACAATATCCAAAAGTTGTCTTAATGTTTTCAACAATTTAGCGAAAGTATGTCTGAATTTTGCTTAGAATATTTCAGGTGGACTTTTAAAATGAAACATGGATTTTTTTATCATCAAAAAATGTGTAGTTATGGTATAGGTTTTAGAAAGAATGTATGTTTTTCAAAAATTTTACTGTGATGATCTGTTCCTTTTCAGGGCTTTTCAGAGGGCACTGCTTCTACTTTTGACTACTCTTTAAAGGACAGAGCTCCTTTCACGGTAAAAAATGCTGTAGGTGTTCCCATTAAGGTGCGGCCCAATTGTAATCTCAGAGTAATGGGCTTCCCCAAGAAAAGTGATGTTTTTGATGTTGATGCTGGCCAAAATTTGGAGCTGGAATATGCCAGCATGATACCTTCAAGTCAAGGGAACCTATCTATATTGAGCCGTCAAGAAAGCTCTTTCTTCACTCTGACCATTGGTATGTTATGTTTATTTTCTTTTAAGGGCATCTTAGAAGTTGTTGGTGTGGGCCAATTTTTGATAAAATATGAAAAAACATTTTGCTGCACATATCTGGAGATACAACATTTGAAAATATAATTGCTAACCTCTTGTTTCTTGTTTTCTAAACTTGAGAAAATTAAACTTTATTGATTTAAGAAATACTTTATAAAACTATATTATTTTTATGCTCTTAAATAACACACATATAGATATATAATGTGTTTTTAAAAAGATAAGAGTTTAATGAGCAGAGAAAATAGCTATATTCAGAAGTCTTAAAATCATGACACTGTGACAGAGAAAAGGATTGTTGCTATATAATTGAGAGAATAAAATTATAAGTTGGATTTTGCTTTTATATTCAAAACCTCAAGAAAAATTGTTTTGGTCAAAATTTTCTAACACTAACTGGTCTCCTTTTTTTATTTTATGTGTCTTAGAAGAGCATTTTGTGGTGATCATTTCTAGTCATGAAGAAAAATACTCATTATTTTGAGGTACTAATGATAATTCTGTCATGGAGAAACATTGGCAAATTAATATTTGGAATTCTTTTCTCTTATGCACTGCCTTAGTACCTCATGGATATACAGAAGTTGCAAATATCCCTGTGGCCAGACCTGGACGGCGATTATATAATGTACGGAATCCCAATGCCAGTCATTCTGACTCCGTCTTGATACAGATCGATGCGACTGAAGGGAATAAAGTAATTACCCTTCGCTCTCCTCTACAGGTAATACTTCAAAGTGAACTGCATCCCTTTCAGTGTATCAAGAAATATTCAATAATTTAGCTGAATATAGGAATATAGTAAAACTTCATTAAGTCAATACTGATTATTCAGAAATAAATTGTAAACTGAAATGGCTTCTATTTCCTACCCAGCTTGCTTTGGTAATATTTATTTTAAATGTCTGTAGTTTTGCTAACTTAAAGCTCAGTTTTGTTTTCTATCTTTTAAGCCAACAAATTTAAAATTAATAAAGCTTTTTTGATATATTCCTTTAAATATTCAGACCCGAGGATTATTGTAATTGTAGTTAGGCAACATTCCATTCTCTTTGTATGCCACTTGGATTATATTTTTCAAGTATGTATGAAGGGATATTGGAATGATCTACTCCTCTAAAATCATTTTAACATCTTAATCTGTAAATATTTCTACTTTTAAGGTTTTTCCAAAATTTTTATTTTTCTCTATATTACTACAGGTTTCAGTATATGGTCAGCAAAAGAACTATTTTTTTTTTCTATCTGTAACATCAGATAAAAATACAAAGGTTTCATATTTTGGTCATTGTTATGTCTTAGTTTGTTATTTGCTCCAGTGCATAACAGACTTTAGTCAAGGAAAGAGAGTTGTACTATTTCTCTCTCTCTCTCTCTCTCTTTTTTTTGCTATTCATTTCTGTTTAGTTATTATACATGATGCATTGAGAAACGATTGTCACAGAAAAAATGGCTTAAATCTTCAAAGAATAAGACATATTTGAAAGATAATATAGACTAATACTAAACATAAGTTTATAATATATGGAGAATTTGAATACCTTAATTTTCAACTGCCACCAAACATTAAGTTTAATATATATAACACTTAAATATCCTAAAATTTTTCAATTGCCAGTAAACATATTTTCCAGTATTGAGTTTGAAATTTTTTAGATCTGAAAGTAATTGTGTGTGGCTCTCATTTTTCTTTTGAACTTGTGTATCTTTTAAAAAATTTGTATGTCTTTTTGTCCAACAGATCAAAAACCATTTCTCCATTCCATTTATCATCTATAAATTTGTTAAGAATGTTAAGCTATTGGAGCGTATTGGGATAGCCAGACCTGAAGAGGAGTTCCATGTTCCTTTAGATTCATATAGGTAGATACTTCTTTAAATGTACTGAGCATTAAAAAAATTCATAATACATATTTTTAATTTTGTGAATTGGGGATTTATATTCTAGAAAATAACTTCATATTTTTATTATGTAAAGACTGGTAAAAGCCAATTTTAAGACATAATTTATTCTTATATTAATAAATACATTTACATTATATTATCATTGAATTTATCAGGTGAAAATTCCTTATAATATATTTGATGTCAGAGTTTTTCTGAGTATTTTTATTAGATTGCCTTTGTATTTGAAATGAAAAAAATTTTTAAGTTGTCTTTGTTTACAGAGTTTTTTTTTTTTTTCCCCCTCCCGAGAAAGTTCCTCCACAAGTTGGTTATGTGATTTTGGGTGAATGTTGTAACCTTTTTTTCAGCCCTGGTTTCCTCATCTGTACATCTGTAAAAACAGGAATAATAGCACCTATTTTGTAGAGTTGTCAGGAAGATTTAATAAGATTCTTTTTCTTAAGTTCTGGATCAAAACTTTATTCTCACTGTTTCCTCTTTCTGCAGATGTCAGTTGTTTATCCAGCCAGCTGGAGTCTTAGAGCATCAGTACAAGGAATCCACCACTTACATTTCTTGGAAAGAAGAACTTCATAGGAGCAGGGAAGTCAGATGCATGTTGCAGTGTCCATCAGTAGAAGTTAGCTTCTTACCTCTCATCGTGAATACAGTTGCTCTGCCTGATGAATTAAGCTACATATGTACACATGGGGAAGACTGGGATTTAGCTTACCTTATTCATCTTTATCCTTCTCTCACTTTGCGAAATCTTCTCCCATATTCTCTAAGATATTTACTTGAGGTATGTCTTTTGCATTTAGTTTGATTTTTTATTGTTGCACAGAGTAAATTTTGATTGTTTTATGGTATTTTAAATTGAGGTCAGTGTTTTATATAGCATATATATATAGCATATATATATGTAATTTGTAATGCCTTCATAATATTAATGATAGCAAAAACTGGCATAACATTTACTGTGTGCCAGGAACTGCTCCGTGTACTTTGCATGTATCAGCCTATTTACTCTTTATAATAATCCTGATGTAGGTACTTAATTAGGCCCATTTTATGTATAAGGAAGCTGAGTTGAAAACAGGGTAAGTGACTGGCTCAAGGTCCCGTAGCTAGGAAGTGGTAGAGTTGTGATTTGAACCTAGGCAGTTTGGCTTTTTTATTTCTGCCTCTTTGTGGCATCTTCCTTCAATTAAGAGCCATGATCATCTCTTTATTAATTTAGTAAAATTCCATTAACTGAAAGATAGGAAAAAATGAGAAAATATTTCCTCTTAATTTTTTTCTTTTAAAATCAATATTATGATTATTTCTTCAAGGTTCTATTGAAAATAAACCTTGGAAAATAAAAATAATTTACTGTCTGTCTTAAGAAGTAATAAAGATTTTCTAGTAATGGAGTATGATAAATATTTTAAAATTTTTGTGTCCCAGTATATTTTAAAATACTAAAATCTGGAAAGTATTTGGAACCTTTTTTTTTTTGTTGTTATAATGAGCCATTCCTGAGTTGTGGAGACAAAAATTAATTAAATGACTTAAATAGGATTTATATAAGAGGAGTTTTTAGTAAGGAAACCTGGTTTATATGTTGTTACTCATTTTTCAAATAATTCTACCTTAGATTACTCGTCAGAATAGTTTCATACCACTTTTCTTATTCCATTCATATGGGAACCATTAGGCATGATACATGAATAGAGGATAAAACTGAAGGCCAGGCACTTAAGTGGCTCATTTAAAGCCATAGCTCTTTTTTTTTTTTTTTTGAGGCGGAGTTTCACTCTTGTTACCCAGGCTGGAGTGCAATGGTGCAATCTCGGCTCACCGCAACCTCCGCCTCCTGGGTTCAGGCAATTCTCCTGCCTCAGCCTCCTGAGTAGCTGGGATTACAGGCACGCGCCACCATGCCCAGCTAATGTTTTGTATTTTTAGTAGAGATGGGGTTTCACCATGTTGACCAGGATGGTCTCGATCTCTTGACCTCGTGATCCACCTGCCTCGGCCTCCCAAAGTGCTGGGATTACAGGCTTGAGCCACCGCACCCAGCCTAAAGCCATAGCTCTAATGGACAACAGCCAAGCTTCCTGAATCCAGTCTTTGACTCTTGTTATAGACCCGATTTTTTCACAAAACTATGGCTATTAGCCTCCTAATGGCCAAAGTCAGTTTCTGCCTGTGGCTATGGTATAGAGTTTGCTTTTTAGTCCTTAGTGAGTGCCGGACATTTGTAATATGTAAGCATGGTACTGCACAAGAAGACTTCGCAGTTAACTTGCAACTGGTAGGTTATTTAGCATTTATGAAAAATACGGATTTTGTTATTTCAGAGGTTTTAAAAAAGTCACTAAGAAAGTTTTTGTTTGGTTTTAGGGAACAGCAGAAACTCATGAGCTAGCAGAAGGCAGTACTGCTGATGTTCTGCATTCGAGAATCAGTGGTGAAATAATGGAATTAGTCCTGGTGAAATACCAGGGCAAAAACTGGAATGGACATTTCCGAATACGTGATACACTTCCAGAATTCTTTCCTGTGTGTTTTTCTTCTGACTCCGCAGAAGTGACGACAGTCGATCTGTCAGTACATGTCAGGCGAATTGGCAGCCGGATGGTACTGTCTGTCTTTAGTCCCTATTGGCTAATCAACAAGACTTCCCGGGTTCTCCAGTATCGTTCAGAAGATATTCATGTGAAACATCCAGCTGATTTCAGGGATATTATTTTATTCTCTTTCAAGAAGAAGAATATTTTTACTAAAAATAAGGTGTGGTTTTGTTCACATAATAAGTTAAAACATAAATTTCTAATCTAGAAACTTTGAATTATTTGCCTTCCCTAAAACCATGCTTACCTATTTGCTAAATGCCATTGGTATGAATTAGGCTCAAGGAGACATAAGCATAATCAAATGGTATATTAGGAACTAACTTTTCCTGAGCCTGAATTGCCCTTTTCTCCACTGACTGTAGAGTTACCTCTCTTCTTGAAGTGGTAGTAGTAGTATGGTAGGTAGAATAACTTGATTTTATGCACTTTACTAGTGAAAAAATAGCATTTCTAAAGATGTAATCACTGAATTTGGCCTATATTAGTTGAGCCTTCCTATGTGTGAAGCACTCAGCCAGGCCTTCGGGAGAGAAACCTAATGCCTAAGCCTGGTCCTTTATGCTCTGTCCTTTCTTTCCTCTTTAGGATCATGTCTTGCCATTTCTTACCACACACTTTCCTAAGGGCTCACCTCTAGGCTTTTGCATAGGGTGTACCCTTTGCCTCCAATGCCTCTTCCCTTAATTGTTTCTCTGTCTTCCTCATCATTCCTGATTATCTGCTGTTCGTTCTTTGGCATTCTGCCGAAGCCTGTATGTGTGAAGATTTTCTAACCATTTAAAATGGGTCTAGATATCCCATCTGCGTTCTTACAGTAGTAGTGGTTCCCAAATTTCAGTGTACATTAGAATCACCTAAAGGTTTCGTTTGCTTGCTTGTTTGTTTGTTTTTGAGATGGAGTATTGTTCTTGTTGCATAGGCTGGAGTGCAGTGGTGTGATCTTGGCTCACTGCAACCTCAGCCTCCCAGGGTCAAGCGATTCTCCTGCCTTAACCTCCTAAGTAGCTGGGATTACAGGCACCTGCCACCACGCCCAGCTAATTTTTGTATTTTTAATAGAGACAGAATTTCACCATGGTGGCTAGTGTGGTCTGAAACTCCTGATATCAGGTGATCTGCCTGCCTGAGCCTCCCAAACTGCTGGGATTACAGGTGCGAGCCACTGCACCTGGCACTTAAAGGGTTTTAAACACTGATTGCTGGGTCCTGTCTCTAGAGTTTGATTCAGTAGGTCTAGGTATGATTTGAGAATTTACATTTCCAACAGGTGATGCTTTGGGATCTCCACTATCTTTGAGTGTTTATTAAAACATGGTATTGTAGTTGTGATTGCTTGTTTATGTGTCTGACCTCTAGTTGCCCTCAGGTTTTTTACAGTCTAATTGGGTGGATGAGGGTGAGATTAATACAAGGGCACAGTTTGATCTCTTCTGTAAATCTTTATCTAAATCCCAGAACCAGAAGTAAACGATTTACCCTCTCATCTTGATAGTGTGTTTTGCCTCTTGTATGGCTCTTATTCCATCGAGTCTTGTATGATAATTTGGAGTATGTATTTCCTAGTCTCTCTTTCTAGTTGGAAGCTCATTGAAGATAGGAACTGTGTCCTCTTGTCTTCCATTCTGCCTATCACAATGTCTCATGCAGTGTCTGCTGAATAATGTTAAAGACATCAATTCTCTATATGCTAAAACTTAAAAAATGTGTTAGCTCTGTATCATAGGTCTATCACTGGAAAACATCATTTTGCTTTATAATTCTTTTTAAAAACAATACACAGTCTCATTGGTATCTATCTTTAGATTTACTATACTCATTGCATAGGTGAATGAGAAAGTCAGAACTTTGTTTTCATTTTATTGTTCCCTAGAGTTTTTTGTGGTTCTGTTATCTGTTTGCTATACGGCTTTGATTATATTTTTCTGTGTCCTATAGTAACTAAAGAAATTTCTAGTAGTCTAGCAACTTTCTGTCAGATAAAATTATTATAGTGTTTTAGGTTTCTTATATGATGATATGTGCTCTCTGGTATAGGTACAATTAAAAATTTCAACTAGTGCCTGGTCCAGTAGTTTCTCGTTGGATACAGTGGGAAGTTATGGTTGTGTGAAGTGTCCTGCCAACAATATGGAATACTTGGTGAGTTCTGCTTGCTTATTTACTTTTGATTCGATTCACCTTTTCTACAGTTCAATGAACAACTTGGCTCCTCAGGGTACAGAAATTTGAATTTAAAGTGATATGTAGAAGGCCGTTAGCACTACAGATTTTTATGGCCACTGATACCAGAGCACAACCTGAATGTGTCTAAGTTTAAGACAGTGAGCTTAATCCATCCAAGAGAGCAACTTGGAAAATATTCACAGTATGCTTGAGTCCTTATTCTATACCACCCCTTGCCAGACATTTCTTAAATGTTAAATTTGACTAGTATGAAAATTTGAATAATCTGGTACCAATTGACCTATTTTCTTACTACTTCAAAATTTTTATTTTACTAATAATAGATAATAAAGCAGCAAAACTTGGGCCTGTATACAAATTATAATGCAATTTATGTTTGGAATTTTTAAAAGTAAAGAATGCTAGACATATTAAATCTGCCATTCCAAGTCATTAGTTAAATTACTAATTGATATTTCTTGAGTTCTTGAGTCAAACTAAGGAACTAAAATTTTTTTTTTCTTAGGAGATAATCTGTAGTAGAATATAACTTGTAGTTGCTTTATTTAATAATTCTTATTTTTAAATGTTTTAAGAAGTTGGTGTGTGAATCGGGCTGTGTGTATATTTCAAAGATATTGAATAAACTGGAAAATAAGCTTGTTTCCCTTCCACAGGTTGGTGTTAGCATCAAAATGAGCAGTTTTAATCTTTCACGAATCGTTACCCTGACTCCCTTTTGTACCATTGCAAACAAGTCATCATTAGAACTAGAAGTTGGTGAGATTGCATCTGATGGCTCAATGCCAACTAATAAATGGAACTATATTGCTTCTTCAGAGGTAACATTTTTCTCTATTACAACTGGTTCCTAAGATATACAAATAATTGTTGACATCTAAATAAGAATTGTATATGCCTCTTTTTCATACTCTATGATATTGATGTGTTAAAATACAATACCCAGCTTTGAAAGATTCTTTTCATTACTATGTTTTTAAAGAAACAAGAAAAGTTTTGATAATACTTACCACTAGCCCAGTCTAGATCATTAATAGTCTTTTTTCTAATTCTTATACGTATAGAATGTGGATATGTACTGTAAAAAGTACGGAGATATTATATACTATGTAGTGTTTCCATAATCAAGATAATGTCTCTATATTCAAGAAGCTATTATTTTAAAAGAGTTATAAAAGTCAGCACATGGAGAGAAAGATAGTATATGCCAAGTTATAGGTGGTTATAGAATATCTGACTAGGTGAGCTGGAAATTTCTTTGAGGTAAAATTTCGCCTTCTCTCTTTACCGGAAAGGAAACTGAGTTTCAGAGTTTTCCAAGGTCGATAAAGTCATTGGTAGTTGAAATCATGGTGCTGTAGATGAAAAGATAAAAGTTTCACAGAAGAGTTGGATTTGAACTAAGCTTTTCATGCTCAGTAAGAAATGAGGAGGTAAAGCAAATGGGGCAATGTGTGCCAGAAGAGGACAGGTGCGAAAATAAACACTAGAGCTTAATCTTGACCGAGTTTTCAACCAAACAGCTGATGCTCAGGATAGTTGAAGATCACTTTTCACTGTTTAAAGAAAGATTCTGAAGTTATTTTAAAAATGTTTAGCAAAAGACTCAAAAGGAAGGATTCCAATTACAGTATATACAAAGTTAGAGCTCTAAGAGCCGTGTGTTCACGGTAAACTCGACAACAAATAAATGCTCATTATGTTTTTATCTTTATTGTGGGTTTGATTATAGTAGTATTTTTAAATTCAGAGATAGAATTTACCTGGTATATTCCATAACAGAGGGACATTTTTTTATTGGGAACTAAATCTTCAGTTTTATAAGTAAAACTGACGCTCAAAGAAGTAAGTATGTGGTCTGATTATCAGCTAGAAGGGTGGTGTCAGAACTTCCAGCAAGGTCTGTGCTGTTCTCTCCTCTGCCTTCAATTGTCATTCTTATTTACCTAGAATAAGATACTCTGTGAAATAATTCATCATATATTAATGAATCAATCGGATATACACAAAAGCAATTCAGGTTATAATTTTAAATAATTGAAATTAATTGTATAATTCTTAATCAACAGGCTCTTCAGTTTCTCATATTATAATTATACCATAAATGCATAGACTAATATATCTGTATTCTCCTGATGAAATTTCATTGGTTTCCACAGTCAGTAATCTTACTATGAGATGTGGAGGATATATTTTTAGAGACTTCATAGTAATTTAATCAAGAACCAAAATTTAAAATTTAATTAATGTCTTATTTATTATATTACAGTATTGTCTTAAGACTGATAATTACTTTTGTATTTTTAGTGCCTTCCGTTTTGGCCTGAAAATTTGTCAGGCAAACTTTGTGTAAGAGTGGTGGGCTGTGAAGGATCTTCCAAACCATTCTTTTATAACCGACAGGATAATGGCACTTTATTGAGCTTAGAAGATCTGGTAAGTTTCCATATTTTAAAATAAAATGTTTTTGATTTCTAAAATTTGCTTTGAGGTATTTCAGTAAACCATGCTATCAAAATCTACTGGTAATTATTTGAAGGTGCTGCTATATCAATATGTTATGCCTACATATATTCGTAACAGATCCAGAGCTAGTTTGCTTTTCAGTAAGAACTTAAGAAAACAGGAGAGGCATGGCGGCTCAACGCCTGTAATCCCAGCACTTTGGTAGGCCAAGGCGGGTGGGTCGTGAGGTCAGGAGTTTGAGACCAGCCTGGCCAACATGGTGAAACCCCGTCTCTACTTAAAAGTACAAAAATTAGACAGGCATGGTGGTGCATATCTGCAATCTCAGCTACTTGGGAGTCTGGGGCAGGACAATTGCTTGAACCCAGAAGATGGAGGTTGCAGTGACCCGAGTTCTCAACACTGCACTGCAGGCTGGGTGACAGAGCAAGATTCTGTCTCAGAAAAAAAAAAAAAGGAAAAGAAAGCTTTTGTGTTTTACATAGTATTGAAATTTCCATGTGTAAGTGTAGATTAAACCAATTTATCGAACATATATTTTTTTCGTACAATAGGATGGGGGTATCTTGGTGGATGTAAACACTGCTGAACATTCAACTGTCATAACTTTCTCTGATTACCATGAGGGATCTGCACCTGCCTTGATAATGAACCATACACCATGGGACATCCTCACATACAAACAGAGGTATGAGAAAAAAGGGGTTAATGGGAAATACTTGTATCGGTCCACAGTAATTTCTGGGAAGCACGTTGGTTTCACATTCAAAATATTTTTACATGTTAGAAAGGTGATATGGAATACATGGTGTTTGAATACCCTTAGCATGTTTTGAGATAACACTGTAAATACATTAATATTTCTACAGCAAAAGTGATGAATATTCACATCAAATAGGATAAATAGAAACTATTAATAGTTTCGTATCAATTCAGATCAGGTTTTGCTGCCAAATAAGTTTTGACACCAAATTTCCAGATAAATGTTTGGGCTTTTAAAGCTTTTAAGATATCAGAATGTCAGATAAGGGAGTGAACCTGTTTAAGTATTACCTTTCCTATGTAATCTGGTAGTGCTCAGTGAACTTCTTCTTATAAATCTGCATCTAGTCTTTTTGGGTAGGGGTAATAGAAGGTTCCATGAGAAGATGATGAGTAGATAGTGGTGTTGAGTGTATAGCATTGGCTGTTAGGAATTTCGTTATTCTTGCATTTGCTGTCATTTGGTTTGGATGACATAGGGAATTTAAGTCCTTAAAAATAATTTTATTTATAAAATTATATATATTTGTATTAATATATGTATATATGTGTATATATTTATACACATATATACTCATATATATATATGTATATATGTAAATTTCTTAAAGATTTTCCTAGTCTTAATTCTAATGGAGTGAATACAGTGAGAGATTTAAAAGTACATATTAGGATTAAAACCTAGTTGGATTACTTTTTTCTACCAGTTCTCTGAAATATTTTTTGCATTCAATGGACAAATACTTGTTAAACTTTAATCATCAATTTAAAAATCTCCTGGGAATCTTGGTCAGATGCAGATTTTGATTTAGTAAATTTTGGATGGGGCCTAGGATTTTGCATTTTCCACAAGTCCCCAAGTAATCCTTATGCTGCTTGTTTACAGACCACAATTTGCATAGTAATGGTATGGACATAATTTTTTTTGGTTGCTATGACCCATAATACATATTAAGTATTGTATTTGATTTAAAAGCTTAGCTGGTCATGGTGATGCATACCTATAGTCACAGCTTCTTGAGAGGCTTCAGTAGGAGGATCTCATGAGCCCAGGAATTTGAGGCTGTAGTGCAATATGATCTTACTTCTGAATGGCCACTGCACTCCAGCCTGAGAAACATAGGGAGACCCTGTCTCTAAAAAAAAAAAAAAGTTTAAATTTAAGCACTGAGTGACGTTCTTCTGCTACTAAAGATATATATTTATTGTTCACAGCCATATCTACAGGTGGACTTTGATCTTGCCAATCTGTTTACCCTAATGAATTCCATTGGTATGATTCCGCTTGGATCAATTGCAGGTGCCCTGAAGCTTCAGAAATGGCAATATTCTGTTTCCCCAAGCTTAAAAACCATTAGTTTATTAGACATTTTAGGGTACTTTTTTTTAGGTAGAGTTGTATTTTATTAACCAAAGCAATTTCATATGACTCTTATGCTAATCCCCTCCTCAGTAAACTACAGGTTTGGATTTTTTAACTCCAAGATAAACTGATCTTCTGTCTGTCCATTGTGTTTCAGTGGGTCACCAGAAGAAATGGTCTTGCTGCCAAGACAAGCTCGACTTTTTGCCTGGGCAGATCCTACTGGTACCAGAAAACTTAAATGGACATATGCAGCAAATGTTGGGGAACATGATCTATTAAAGGTATCATTTGATGTGAATGAGTGCTATATGAGTTACCTGACAGTGAAGAAAGTAGAGAAGCTGTCTTCACTGACTCCTTGTCTTAACTGAACTAAAAATGAATTGGAAGTATTTCCAGAATAAGCAGCTTTTGGACTTTAGATGGCGAATACTGTTGTTCTAACCAATATATTATCCTAGATCAATGTAAACAATTTATTTACAGTTTAAAAAATAGACCTGCTTTATCCTGCCCAAGTAAAGACCACTAAAGCACCCTTTTTATTTACCTATTTTAAAAGGAAGGAGTTGTAAGACTAACTTAAAAACCACTTTATTTTGAACATATCTATGCCACCTTTGGCTATGAGTTTTTAAAGCATGTCTTCCTCAACACAGCTATGTATTTTGTTAACTAATGGAGTCAACAAATTACCCCATGTAAGAAATTTAGTGAAATATTTATTGATATAATATTTAGGGAGTCAAATTGATTAAATATGTTATTTTTTATACTCTCAGCCTCTGAAAGGGCCCCAAGAATTTACCAGCCTCCCATCTGATATAGGAATTGCACCTGCATTAGTAGCGGATCATTTAGTTTCTGTATGAATATATTCCATGATGAAAGAGTTTAAATAGTGTCATTGTCCACTGTTCATTGTCCAGTACCACCAGCTGTTAAAAGGCTTTCTTGACTTTTGCTTTAAAATGGTAATTGGCCAGCAGTGATTGAAATATCTTCTCTCCTCACATTTAATACTACTTAGCAACCGTAGCTCCCAGTAAGTAGCATATAGATACTAGAGAGAAGGTGGCAATGACATTCTGGAGGAGAACTTAAAGGCCTGTGTATAGAAGCAGATCCAGGAAGAATTCTATCAACAGCATGATCAGGGATTTCAATTTTTAATGTTTCTTTTCTATTTGGTGTTAGAGAACAAGACAGTAGGAAGAGAGGGTGAGTCCACCTCAGTCAGCAGATAATCTGTCAGGTATTGAAAACTGAGCTATAAGCAAAGAAATTGTTCACGTCCTTTTCCACTCACTTGGTCAAAGAAGGGAGTTCTGCCCCAGGCCAAGTGGATATGACAGGGAAGTTCAAAGAAAATCATACATTATTGGCCAACACTTTTAAACATTTAAACATTACACATTTAAACATTACACGTTTAGTGTAAACACTAGATTTACACTAGGTTTCCTCATTTAAGTATGATAAACAGAAAAAAACTCAACATGGGCTTTGTGAAAAAAATATGTCATTAGAAAAAGGTAGCATTATCCTGTTGATTTGGAGGATAGTTATGCCTCTGAAAAATTTTTTATTACAGAACCAGAAGAAACATTTCAAAATGTATGCCTGGCATTCTCAACTAGGTTATAAAGACATGACGACTACGAAATAAGAGAAAGCAAGGTGAAATAAAAGACAAAGACAGCAAACTAAAGTGTAAAGGGAGAGGGAAAACTATATATATCCCATTTAATCCTAAATTTTAGTTAAGAGAAATGATAGATTTAAGATAAATCTTTTAAAAAAAGCTGTCGATTAGTAGAACTCAAATCAGTGAGAAAGGAATTTCAAAGCAATGAGAAAATGAAAATAACTAAAACTTTGCCCTTATAGTAAAAGAATGAAACCTAAGAAAGTATATAATAAATGACAGATACATTTTATTGAGGACATATCATATATTAATGCTTTTTATATATTATCACTAATTCTTATGATAGGAACATTGAACTGTTGGTTAGAATTCAAAACCACGGCTGTATGACTTAAGTCTGTGAACTTTTTCTACTAGACCATGCTTCCTATCAGTTATGTTAGTAAATAGAAATGATTTAAATTCTATTAAAAGACAAAACATTCAGATTAAATTAAAAAATAAGATTTAACTCTAAATTGTTTACAAGAGTTCTGTTTCAGCCAAGCTAACAGAAAATTATAACCATGAAGAGAGATGGTAAAGATTTAATAAGCAAATAGAAGTAAAAAGAAAGCAAAGTTGTGATTTTAATTTCTTTCTTTTTAAATATTTATATACAATAGTTGTACATTTTGGGGAATACATGTGGTATTTTGATACATAAAATGTGCAATAAAAAAGTTGGAGTAATTGGCATATCTATCACCTCAAAAATTTCTCTTTATATTGGGAACATTCCAAATCTTCTCTTCTATCTATTTTGAGGTATAGAATATATTATTGTTAACTATAATAATCCTGTATTAGTTAACACAAGATCTTATTCCTTCTGACTATATTTTTGTACCCATTAACCTCTCTTACTCCCTCCCATCCCCTTCTCATCCTTTGGTTACCAATAACAACTCTCTGTAAAATAAAATCCACTTTCTTTAGCTCCCACATATGAGCGAGAACATGCGGTATTTGTCTCTCTGTACCTGACTGACATCACTTAACATAATGACCTCCAGTCCTGTCCAGTTGCTGCAAATGACAGGATTTCCATCATTTTTATGACTGAATAATATTTCATTCTGTATGTAGTACATTTTCTTTATCCATTCATCTATTGATGGACGTTTAGGTTGGTTCCATATTGTGGAGTGCTGCAATAAATATGGGACTACAGATATCTCTTTGATAACCTGATTTCCTTTCATTGGGATGTATACCAAGCAGTGGAATTGCTGGATTATGGTTCTATTTTTAGTTTTTTGAGAAAACTCCATACTGTTTTCCATGTAGCTCTACTACTTCACATTCTCACCAGCACAAGCTTGGTGAGTGTATTGAGTTCCTTGTATTTTCTGATTAGTAATCTCTTAGTAGACAGATAGTTTGCTAATACTATCTTTCTGAATGTTGTCTCTACTGTCGATTGTTTCCTTTGCTGTCCAGCCTTTTAGCTTAATATAATCCTGTATATTTGTTTTCACTTCTGTTGATCACGCTTTTGAGGTCTTATCCAAAAAGTCTTTGCCTCGACCAATGTCCCAAAGCATTTCTCCAATGTTTTCTTTTAAGTATTTTTTTTGTGGTATTAGGTCTTAAATTTAAGTCTTTAATCTATTTCAGTTTTATTTTTGTATATGTAAGAGGTAAGGGTCTAGTTTAATTCTTCCGCATTATATGGTTATCCAGTTTTCTCAGCATCATTTATTGAAGACACTGTCTTTCCCCAGTATGTCCTCTTGTCACCTTGTTGAATGAAGATGAGTTGGCTATAAATGCATGGATTTATTTCCAGGTTCTCTATTCTGTTTTATTGGTCTGCTTTTTATGCCAGTATCAAATTGTTTTAGTTAGTATGACAGTGGTATATTTTGAGGTCAGTTAGTATGATGTGTGCAGTTTTATTCTTTTTGCTCAGAATTACTTTGGCTATTTGGGATCTTATGTGGTTCCATATGAATTTTAGGTTTTTTCTATTTCTGTGAAGAATATCACTGATATTTTGATATGGATTGCATTGGTCTTACAGATTGCTTTGGGTAGTAGAGACGTTTTAACAATATTAAATTCTTATAAACCATGAATAAGGGATATCTTTTCATTTTTTGATGTCCTCTTTCATTTCTTTCATTAGTGTTTCATAGCTTTATCCAGTTTGGTTAAATCTGATTCCTAGGTGTTCTATATTTCTTGTAGCTATTGTAAATGGGATTGCTTTCTTGATTTCTTTTTTAGTTTGTTTTTTGTTGGCACAGAGCTGTGCAATTGATTTTTTTTTTTTTTGGAGACAGGGTCTTGCTCTGTTACCTGGGCTGGAGTTCAGTGGTGGGATTATCGTTCACTGTAGCCTCAACGTCCCAGACTCAAGTAATTCTCCACCTGAGTCCCTTGAGTATCAGGGACTACAGGTGTATACCACCAATCCTGGCTTTTATTTTTATTTTTGGAGAGATGGAGTTTTGCCATGTTGCCCAGGCTGGTCTCAAATTCCTGAAGTCAAGTGATCTGCCCATCCTGGCCTCTGAAAGTGCTGGGATTATAGGCATGAGCTACTGTGCTTGGCCATTTGATTTTTATATATTGATTTTGTATTGTGCAACTTTACCAAATTTATCTGTTTTAATAGGTTGGTTTTTTTTTTTTTTTAATTATGTGTGTGGAATCTTTAGGTTTTTCTAAATACGTTGTTTGTGAGCAAGGATAATTTGACTTTTTTTTTTTCCTTTCTCAAATTTGCATGCCCTTTTCTTCTTTCTCTTGCCTAAGGGCTCTGACTAGGACTTCACTATGTGAAATAAAAATGGTGAAAGTGGGCATCCTTGTCTTGTTCTAGATCTTAGAGGAAAGGCTTTCAATTTTTTCCACTTCAGTATGATATTAGCTGTGGGTTTGTTACATACAGCCTTTATAGTTTTGAGGTATGTTCCTTCTGTACCCAGTTTGTTGAGAGCTGTTGTCATAAAACAATATCAAATTTTGTCAAATGCTTTTTTGGCATCTGTTGATGATTTTTGTCCTTGATTCTGTTAATGTCATATATCATATTAATTTACATATGTTGATCCATCATTGTATCCCTGTCATGAATCTCACTTGATCATGATTAATCTTTTTAATGTGTTATTGCATTCGGTTTACTAGTGTTTTGTTGAGGATTGTAGTTGTTGTATCTTTGTCTGGTTTTAGTAACAGCATGATGTTGGCCTTGTAAAATCAGTTTAGAAGTATTCCCCCCTCTTCAGTTTTTTTTGAAGCGTTTAAGTAGAATGGTTCTAAGTTCATTTTTTTTTTTTTTTGAAGATGGAGTCTTGTTCTGTTGCCAGGCTGGAGTGCAGTGGCATGATCTCTGCTCACTGCAACCTCTGCCTCCCAGGTTCAAGCAGTTCCCCTGCCTCAGCCTCCCAAGTAGCTGGGACTACAAGCACATGCCACCACACCTAGCTAGTTTTTTGTATTTTAGTAGAGACAGGGTTTTACCTTGTTGGCCAGGATGGTCTAGATCTCCTGACCTCATTATCCACCCACAAATCCCAGCAACTTCCAAAGTGCTGGGATTATAGATGTGAGCCACTGCACTGTGCCTGGCTGTAAGTTCATTTTTGAAGTGTTTGGTAGAATTCAGCAGTGAGGCCATCAGGTCCTGGGTTTTTCTTTGATGTAAGACTTTTTGTTATTGCTTTGATCTTGTCACTTGTAATTGGTCTGCTCAAGCTTTGTGTTTCTTTTAAAATAATTTTTAAAAATTGACACATAATTGTACATACTTACGGGGTATATAATGATCAGATCAGAGTACTTAATGTATTTGTGTCTCTTTCTCACTTCTTTGTGTTGGGAACATTCAAACATTTGAAGAAACATTTATCATTTCTTTGTGTGGGGAACATTCAGTATCCTTTTCCTAGCTATGTATGTGACAGTAATAATACTATTGTTTACTATAGTCATCCTACAGTGCTATAGAACACTAGAACTGATTGCTTCTATCTTGCTGTAATTTTGTATCCTTTAAAATAACTTTCCCTATTTCCACTTCTGCCTATCCTTCCCAGCCTCTAGTATCCACTATTCTAATTTTTGCTTTATGAGACCAGCCATTTTTTAGCTACCACATACAAGTGAGAATGTGCAGTGTTTAACTGTCTGTTCCTGGCTTATTTCACTTAACATGACGTTTTCCAGTTAGGTTTTCTGTTTCTTCAGGGTTCATTATTAGTAGACTGTATGTGTCCAGAAATTTGTCTCTTTCTTCTCTGTTTTCCAATTTGTTGGCAGATAGTTGTTCAAAATAGTCTCTAATGATCCTTTTATGTTTCCTTGGTATCGATTGTTATGTCTCCTTATTCATGTCTGATTTTATTTGGGGCCTTCTCTCTTTTTTTAGTCTACCTGAAAGTTTGTCCATTTTATGTTTTCAAAAAACTTACTCTGTTTCATTGATTTTTTTATTTTTTAGTCTTAATTTTATTTATTTCTGCTTTGATCTTTATTAGTTTTTTCCTTCTACTCTTTTTGGGTTTGGTTTATTCTTGCTTTTCGAAATCCTTAAGATGTATTGTTAGGTTGTTTGTTTGAAATTTTCTGTTCTTTTGATATAGGCATTTATTGCTGTAAACTTCGTTCTTAGTGCTGCTTTTGCTGTATCCTATAAACTTTGATATATTTTATTTCCATTTTCATTTGTTTTATGAAAATTTTATAATTCCTTCTTAATTTCTTCATTGACTTATTGTTCAGAAAGATGTTATTTAATTTTAATATGTTTTTATACTTTATAAGTTTCTCTTGTTATTGATTTCTAGTTTTATTCTGTTATAGACAGAAAAGATACTTGATATAATTTCAGCTTTTTGAATTTTTTGTGACTTGTTTGGTGGCCTACCATATGGTCTTCCTGGCGAATGTTCCGTGTGCTGCTTAAAAGAAGGTTTATTCTGCAGTGGTTGGATAAATGTTCTTTACATGTCAGTTAGATCCATTTAGTCTAAAGTGTAGTTTAACTCCAGTGTTTCTTTGTTGATTTTCGGTCTGGATGTCTTTCTATTAATGAGAGTGGAGGTGTTGAAGTCCCCTATTAATAGTGTATTCCAGTCTATCTTTTCCTTTAGATCTGTTATTATTTTCTTTATATATCTGGCTGCTCTGGTGTTGGGTATGTATATTCACAACTGTTATATCCTTTTGCTGAATTGACTCCTTTATCATTATATAATGACTTTGTATCTTTTTAGAATCTTAGCCTTGCAATCTGTTTTATTTGAGGTAAGTATAGCTACTCCTACTCTTTTATTCTTGGTTTCCATTTTTGTGGAATATCTTTTTCTATCACTTCGCTTTCACCCTATGTCTTTCTTTATAGATGAAGTGTTGTTTCTAGTAGCGAGCATACAGTTGGGCCTTATTTTTTTATTCATCCAGCCACTCCATTTCTATTAATTGGGAAATTTAGTCTATTTACATTCAGTGTTATTGTTGATAATTAAGGACTTACTATTGCCATTTTGTTACAGGTCTCCTCTGCCTTCTCCTCCCCACCCTCCCCTCCCCTCCCCTTCCCTCCCTACCTTCTGTCCTTTCTTTCTCATCTGTCCATCTTGTCTTCTCTCTTCTCTTTCTCTTTCTCTTCCTCTTTCTCTTCTCTTTTCCTTTCTCACTCTATCACCCAGGCTGGAGTGCAGTGGTATGATTTCAGCTTACTACAACATCCACCTCCCTGGTTCAAGCAATTCCCCTGCCTCAACCTCCCAAGTAGCTGGGATTACAGGCACACACCACCACGGCCAACTAAAGTTTGTTTGTTTTTTTTTTGTATTTTTAGTAGAGATGGAGTTTCACCATGTTGGCCAGATTGGTCTTGAACTCCTGACCTCAGACAGTCTGCCCGCCTTGGCCTCCTAAAGTGCTGGGATTACAGCTGTACGCCCAGCCTTTCTGATTATTTTATAATGCCACTCTTTCTTTCATCTTTTTTTTTTAACTGTCTTCCTTAGTGTTTAAGTCGTTTTTCTCTGACAGTATGTTTTAGTTTGTTGCTTTGTATTTTTAGTATATTTATTATAGCTTTTTGCTTTGTGGTTACCATGAGTCTTACAAGAAACATCTTGTAGACACAATATATTATTTTAAACAAATGACAACTTAACTTTGATCAGAAAGGAAAGCAAGGAAACTAAACAACACTATACTTTAAGTCCATCCCCCATACATCTTGACATTCTGTTGTCTCAATTTGTATCTTATTATATTGCTTTTTAACAGGTTGCTATAATTATTTTTGGTAGATTTGTCTTTTAGTTTTCATTCTAGATATATGAGTAGATTATGCACCACAATTATGGTGTTAGATTGTTCTGAATTTGTCTGCGTTCTAAGTTGTACGAGTGAGTTTTATGCCTCTATTTTTTTTTCATTTTAGCATCCTTTTCTTTCATACTGAAATACTCCATTTATCATTTTTAATAAGGTGCATCTAAAGATGATGAATTCATTCCTTCAGCCTCTTTTTGTCTGATAAAAACTCTCTCTCTGTTATGTTTGAAAGAAAGCTTTGTTGGATACAATATTCTTGGTTGACAGGATTTTTCTTCCCCTTCAGCACTTCCAATATGTTGTCTTACTGCCTCCTGCAGGGCATGGTTTCCTGAGAAGTCAGTTGCCAAACAAATTGCAGCTTCTTTATATGTTATTTGCTTTTCTTTTGCTGCGTTTAGGGTTCTCTCTTTGTCATAGGCCTTTGAGAGTTTGATTATTATATGCCTTGGGATAGTCTTATTTGGATTGAATCTTTTTGGTCATCTCTGACCTTTAACTGTACATTTCTGTCTTTCTCCAATAGGGAAAGTTTTTTCTTAATAATTTTTTAATTAACTTGCTACTCCTTGCTCTTTCTCAACTCTCTCATGACCACCAGTGACTCTTAGATTTGTTCTTTTGAGGTTATTCTCTATATCTTGCAGGCATTCTTTTTCTTTTTTTTTTTTTTTAAATTCTGTTTCTCCTCTGTATATTTTCCAGTAGCCTGTCTTAGAGCCGATTATTTTCTCTACTTGATCCAGTCTGCTGTTGAGAGCCTCCAGTGCATTTTTTAGTTTAGCAAATTTATTTCTTCATTCCATCGTTTCTGTTTAATTTTATTATTTCAATATATTTCAGTTTCTCTGATAAATTTCTTAATTGTTTTTCTGTGTTATTTGGAAGTTGCTGACTTTGTTAGAATTGCTATTTTGAATTCTTGATCTGAGTGCTCACACATGGCTGTCTTATCCAAGCTTGTCACTGGCACTTTGCTTTGTCTATTTGGGGAGGTCATGGTTCCCTGCTTGCTGTTGTTTCTTGTGGACATGCGTCTGTGGCTTTACATTGAAGGATTATTTATTTATTCCAGTGTTTGTTCCCTGGCTTGGTTTGGTCTTTCCAGAGTATGTTTGCTTAAAGGTCCTTTGCAGGTGCCTATGGACCCTCTTTATACTAGATCACTGCCTCCTATTCAGCTCTAAATGGTGCCATAAGTCCTGGTTTGCCTCAGTTCTCAGATACATTGGCACTATCTCCACTGGTGGGTAGGAGGTTGCATCTCGAAGGGGATATCCTATCTATGTGGGAAGGCTGGCCATTGGTTCCTGTTCTGAAGATTTATGGACTGTGTCTCCCACAATGTGGTGCTGGTGAACAGCTGCTCTGAATAGGCATCTCCTTTAGCTGAAATAAAGAGCAAAAATTCTTGGAGTGGAGTTTTTAATCCTGCTTCCCCTCTTTGTCTGTAGCTGCCCTTGGGGGGTTTTCTTTCTGAGGCACTTGTAATGCTTCCCATGGGTTGAGTCAGGAGTGATTTTCCTGCAAGGGAGCCCAAGATGGTGGGGAAGTTGGCTTTCTGAGCCTGAGAGGAAATTCCTGCATGCAATGCCAGGCAGAGTTAAGGAGAGGCATTGTGGGGAGAGAAGTTCATTTCTCTTACAGTCTGCATGGAGCTTTGTACTTCTCTGTAGTCCCAGGAATTCTATCAGCCTTGGGTTTAAGTTCTGGGATGTTGCTGGTGATAATCTTGGTGCTAGAAGTTCATGTTTGGTTTTCTGTGGTAAAGAGTGAATCTACATCGCTTCTACTCTTTCCGTTTTGGACATATCACTCTCAGTTGATTTTAATTTCTGACCAATTATAATTCAAAGCAGAATTATTAAATAATGATAATATGACAAAGAAGGAGTGATGGCCATAACTTTCATGCAATGGCTAGTATTGTATTAGCATATAAAACTTAAAATGCTAGAAATTAACTGAAACACAATTGCATGGGGATATTTTATTGTACTTCATTTAATTTTTAACATAAAAAATAGATGAAAAACAAGAGTCTGAGAATATTTGAGTAATAACTGTGAACTAAGATACATAGCCCATTTTGTAGTTTACACAGACAGAATTCACCTCTTTAATAGGTATTTATTAAAATTTGATTTCTTATTAGAGTAAAAAAATCAAACAGGCTTCTTTGATAATATATCTTAAAAGTATTAGTAAATTTTGAACGTTAATGACACTCTACTATTCTTATGCTCTTGGTAACTTCATTTGTTTTTTGTTTTTTTTTTCCCCCTCCCCTGGAAAGCAGGAAATGGAAAGTACATAGTAGCTATTTGCACTGGTTATTGAAATGAACTGCTGTTCTTTTTTTGTTAAGCCCTGAATGAAGTAGAATTTATTATTAATTTATTATTTTAACCTCTGAAAACATTGACCAAATCAAGCCTCATATGTTTAAGTGCTACGTGTAACCTTCACCAGTGTGATTTATATAAATATTTTTCTGTGTTATAGATCATTAAAACATAAAAATAAGCTAGCCTGGTTTTGTCTGAGGTTACATTTCTTTTTTTTTTCTTTTATTATTTTTTTTATTTTTGAGACGGAGTCTTGCTCCTGTCGCCCAGGCTGGAGTGCAATGATGTGATCTCAGCTCACTGCAACCTCTGCCTCCTAGGTTCAAGTGATTCTCCTGCCTCAGCCTCCTGATTAGCTGGGGTTATAGGTGCCCACTACCATGCCCGGCTAATTTTTGTGTTTTTGGTAGAGATGGGGTTTCACTGTTTTGGCCAGGATGGTCTTGAACTACTGACCTCAGGTGATCCACCTCAGCCTCTCAAAGTGCTGGGATTATAGGCATGACCCACCATATCTGGCCTGAGGTTGTATTTCTAAGAAACTTGTGAACCATTCTATTCTCCAGCTTGGAGACAAATAAGCATCTTACGGCATTGGTGCCACCAAAATATCCTCTTGAATCCTGCTCTGTGATTTTTTTTAGTGCTCACTAGATAATTCAGACTAAGGTATTAAAAAACTAATCATTTAGTCAGTTTTTGAAAATAATTGGTATGTTTTAAAGTAGATTATAGCTTAATTTAATT
The DNA here is from genome assembly GCF_048565385.1 of Saimiri boliviensis. Classification (NCBI taxonomy): domain Eukaryota; kingdom Metazoa; phylum Chordata; class Mammalia; order Primates; family Cebidae; genus Saimiri; species Saimiri boliviensis. The sequence goes on along the minus strand of NC_133450.1, from coordinate 89,549,487 downwards.
TATGTCATTTTGATGGTTAGAATTTTTCAATTTATAGTAGTGCTTCTTAAACTTTTCTAATCTTTATCTACTTTATATAATAAAAAGTTACTATGTGTGGGTTTAATGAAAAGTCTTTCTTTTTCCCAGGATGAATGCGGACAGTTTCCATATGATGCAAACATACAGATACACTGGGTATCATTTCTAGATGGGCGCCAGAGAGTTTTGCTTTTCACCGATGATGTTGCCTTGGTTTCCAAAGCACTGCAGGCAGAAGAAATGGAACAGGCTGATTATGAAATAACCTTGTCTCTCCACAGTCTTGGGCTTTCATTGGTTAACAATGAAAGCAAGCAGGAAGTTTCATATATTGGGATAACCAGGTACGCAAGAGGGAAAGTAAGACATCCTAAACCTTTAAAAGGCATTGAGTTCATAATATCCAATTTGAGGAAAGTAAAAAGATACCTGGTTTGACTTTGGTATGGTGTATATTTATTCAGTAAAACTTACTCACTTTGTCTTCACAATACTCATTGTCAGTTTGTGGGAAAAAAGTGGTTTGCTTCTTTCCTTGTTGTCCTTATATGTGTGTGTGTTTTTTAACGAATTACAGAAATACTGAGAAAAGGAAAGGGTGTACAAAGAAGGATGTGCATGTGCATTGGAAATACAGAGGTAGAAGTGACTAATTTGTTTGGTGTAGTAGAGGTTGGAGGAACTGTCATGAGTCGGGGGAAACCAACGGAAACTGGAAAAAAGGTTGTAGAGGAGGCAGCATTTGATACAAGTACATATCTTTAATGGGTGGCCATTTAGAATTTTGAAATAGTTTTGGGACCAGTTATTTTCTCTAGTTCTGTTTATACCTGTATAAGATAAGTATCTGAATGATTTGAAAAATCACACTTAATTTGGTGAAAGACTCTTTTTTGGAGGCTGATGGGTGGAATGATTGACATGATACCAAATATAACCAGGATAAGATCTATCAATAAGCATGTGTTTGGGGAAATAAAAGCAAATATTAAGGATAAAAGTTTATGTAAAGAGATAATCTATGTAATGCACTTTGCATAACACCTGACAAACTAATGGTTATAAATGATATCATACATACAATTAATATAATGTTAATGTATTTATGTGTATTTAGGTAATACATTCTTTGTTATATATTTCAGTATTATATGGTATTTTTAAACTAAACATGGACATCATTTTTAGTCATATAGGTCCAATATTTTCTTTTATTTTGTTCTTTGATAAAACTTCTTTTTACTTTAATATTATATATCCTGTCCTAATTTGTCTGGTTTACCTTTATTTATAAGAACATTTAAAAATTTATCTAAAATAACTTCATTACCTTTTTTATGACATGGTACACATTCAGTGATATCTACACTTTCAAAGGAAAAACACCAGTTTTATAATTTTAACAACAGACCTTTTTTTTGAGCTGCCTTATGTCTAGAGAAAAACTGTAAAATACAGAGTTTTCATATACCCACACTCTTGTTTTACCTATTACTAACATCTTGCGGTCATGTGATATGTTTGTTACTAATGATGAGCTGATATTGGTACTACATTATTATCTAATTTTATTATTGTCTAACATTATTATCTAACTTCCCTATCTAACATCTAACTCTTTGTATTGTACATTCTATGAGTTTTGACAAATGTGTAATAACCTGTATTCACCATTAACAGTATTATATAAGATAGTTTCACTGCTCTAAAAGTCCCTCAGCTTCCTCCTGTTAATCCCTCTATTCCTCTTCTAAACCTTTGGAAACCACTGATCTTTTTATTGTCTCCAAAGTTTTTCTTTTTTCAGAATTTCATGTAGTTGGAATCAAACAGTATGTAGCCTATTCAAATGAACTTCTCTGACTTAGCAGTATGCTTTTAAGGTCCTTCGTTTCTTCACATGGCTTGACAGCTCATTTCTTTTTATTACCGACTAATAGTCCACTGTATGAATGGACTCTTACTCCAGTTTGTTTATCCATTCAACTATCGAAGGACATCTTGGTTGCTTTCACATTTTGACAATTATGAATAAAGCTTTTATAAACATTCATGTGCAAGGTTTTGTGTAGACATATGTTTTCTACACAAAACGTTTTGGGGGTAAGTGCCAAGGAATGTGATTGCTGGATTTTATGATGAAAATATGTTTAGTTTTGTAAGAAACATCAAACTGTCTTATGAAGTGGCTGCACCATTTTGCATTCCCAGCAGCAATGAATTAGAGTTGATGTTCCACATCCTTGCCAAAATTTGATATGGTCAGTGTTTCGGATTTTTGCTATTTTACTAGAGTTATAGTAGTATCTCATTGTTTTAATTTGCAGTTTTCTGATGACATATGATGTTAGGATCTGTTCATATGCTTATTTGTCATCTATATATCTTCTTTCCTGAGCCACCTGTTCAAATTTTTTGCCCATTTAAAAATTAGATTATTTTCTTAATGTTGAGTTTTAAAGAGTTCTTTGTTGATTTTGGATACCAGTCTTTTATCAGATATGTGTTTTGCAAATATTTTTTCCCAGTCTGTGGCTTATCTTTTCATTCTCGTAACTGTTTTTAACAACGGAAGTTTTATATTGTGAGTCAGACTTACCGATTTTTTTCCTTCGTGGATTGTGCTTTTGTTGCTGTATATAAAAAGTCTTTGCTATACCCAAAGTTACCTAGATTTTCTCCTACTGTCTTCTAGGAGTTATATAATTTTGTGTTTTATATTTATTTATTTTTATGTATATATGTATTTATTTATTTTTGAGACAGAGTGTCACTTGGTTGCCCAGGCTGGAGTGCAGTGGTGTAATCTCTGCTCACTGCAACCTCACCAACCGGGCTCAAGCAATCCTCCCACCTCAGCCTCCTGAGTAGCTGGGACTACAGATACATGCCACCATGCCAGGCTAGTATTTTTTATTTCTTTGTAGAGACTGAGATTTCACCATGTTGCCTAGGCTGATCTCGAACTAATATTTAAGTCTAATCTAGTTTGAGGTATTTTTTGCGAAAGGTGAAAGCTCTGTGTCTAGATTTGCTTTATCGCATATGAATGTCCAGTTCTTCCAACATAATTTGTTGAAAGACTTGGAGTTTCCTCATTTAGGTCACATACACATTGTATTAGAGTTTGTTTATACATAGGTGTTCATTTCTTTGGTGCTAATGTAAATGGTATTGTGTTTTTATTTTAAATTCTGATTGTTTATTGCTGGCATATAAGAAAGCAGTTGACATATATTAACCTTGTATTTTTGCAATCTTTTTATAATTGCTTATTAGTTACAAATTTTTTTAATTGATTTTTTTGGGATTTTCTGTTTAGACAGTCATGTCAGATGTGAACATAGACACTTTATTTCTTCATTCCTAACTTTATTTTCTTGTCTGATCACATCTTGGACTTACAGTACTATGTTGAAGTGGGAGTGGTTGAGAGTGGGCATACTTGCCTTGTTCCTAATCTTAGTGGGAAAGCATCTGGTTTCTCACTATGATGTTAGCTATAAGTTTTTTGTAGGTGCTCTTTATCAAGTTGAGGAAGTTCCCCCTTACGTTGTCTCAGAGTTTTTATCATGAATAATGTTGGATTTATATTGTCTATAGTAGGTATTTTATTCAGTGCCTTCACTGATATCCTCTAAATACATTTTATAGTTAGGACATTGTTAACACGAACATTGACTAATATAAACAAGCCATGTAAAGTAAAATATTATAGATGTATATTTTATTATTATCTAAATATATATGTTCTGCAAGCATTATTCTCTAATTCAGGTGCCAGCGAAGTTTGACCTATGAGCCACATCTAGCCCACTGCCTGTTTTTAATTCCGCTTTTAAGAATAATTTTTTTTTACGTTTGTAAATGGTTGAAAAAAATCCACAGAATAATATAATACTTGAAAATTATGAAAATCAGTTTGTTTCCTATCAATAATGTTTTGTTGGGACACAGTGATTTCTGTTCTTTTTTACATAGCTGCTTTGACACTGCTACTCAGTGCACTACAGATAATGCTGTGTTTCAGTTCAGGCATATTATTCTCCAGCATTTTTTTATATTACTGATATATATCCATCATGTCAAACAAGAAGAGAAAAATGGACTTTGAATGTTATTCTTTTAGGGCATAATGGAATGTGGGTTATCTTCTTATTAAAAAAGCATTATTTTATTATGTTAGGAAACTATAGCTGTGCCGAAATAATACAACATATGTTGATAATATAGTTTGCAAACTAAACGCTTACCATAACATTTCCAAATCACAGGGAAGCAACAGCTAGACAAATTAGAAAGTTTAAGGCAACATATCTGATCCCAGAATCTTTACAAATATAAAAAAACAATAATAGGTTGCAAGCAAAGTAAGTTTCTGAGTGACTCATGTATTAGCCAAGCCAGGAAAGTCTTTTACCAATAGTGAGTTAATTGAATTGTGTCTGCAGCAGCTAAAGAAATGTATCCAGAGAAAATGAATTTGTTTAAGGCCGTCAGCCTTTCAGTGGGAACAGTTGCTTAAAGAATGGAAGACATTTAGAACGTCAGTAGTCAATTAAAAAAACAAGGCAAATGATACTGGCTCTTGATGAGTCTACAGATGTTACCGATACTGCTCAGTTGTATATTTGAGAAGTCAGTGCTTAGTTTGAAGTGACTAAAGGGTTAACCTCTAGGTTAATCTAAATAGTTTGCCTAGGACAACTATAGGTGAGAAAATTTTTAAACAGTCTGAGGAAATGCTAATTCCATATTAACCTGAAGATACATACAACTGATTATGGGAAAAATGTGTGTGGAACAGAAAAAGACTTAGTTGGACTAATTCATATAGCTGGTGAAAATGTAAAGCACTTGGGCCGGACACGGTGGCTCAAGCCTGTAATCCCAGCACTTTGGGAGGCCGAGGCGGGTGGATCACGAGGTCAAGAGATCGAGATCATCCTGGTCAACATGGTGAAACCCCGTCTCTACTAAAAATACAAAAAATTAGCTGGGCATGGTGGCACATGCCTGTAATCCAAGCTACTCAGGAGGCTGAGGCAGGAGAATTGCCTGAACCCAGGAGGCGGAGTTTGCGGTGAGCCGAGATCGTGCCATTGCACTCCAGCCTGGGTAACAAAAGTGAAACTTCGTCTCAAAGTAAAGCACTTAAAGCCTATTGTTTGTGAGTAGGTACTTAGTGGAAAAATTTTAGTTTGCCTTTTGTTATCAAACCATTAATGTCAGATAGTAAACTTTATTCAGTTTTGTGGTCTTAACCTTCATTAGTTTTGTGAATTTTTGCCAGAAATAGAAGCTGAATGTTCTTTCTGACTTGTCTTGCCACACAGCAGTTTGATGGGTTAGCATCAGTAACTTTTTGTTGTACTCTTGAGTTCTGGGCTAGGATTAAAATTTTTTGAACAAAAAGAATCACTCTCAACCACCATCACAGAGCACCAATAATAGTGGCTTTGGAAATTAATTTTTGATGCAGAATTGATGAAGCAATAATAGTGGCTTTGGAAATTAGTTTTCGTTGCAGAATTGCAGAGTTGATTTTTTTTAATGAATTTCAAGCTAAAATTATAAGTGCTTATGTGAAAAATTTATACTACAGTGTAGTCATTTTGAAGACAGCTAATGTTTGAATCTCAAGTAATATCAAGATGTTCCATGTACTTTCTGTGCTGTCCAAAGTTAAAACATGAAGCAAAACCTCCACTTCCACATGTATTTGGAGAGGATATATTTCATGGCCTGCAACTCCAGTACCAGCAACATTTTTTCTAACTTCAATGCAGGTGTAAGAAAATTTCCACATTACAAAATTTATTTGTGCAATTGAGTAGCTTCTACCTAACTTTGAATTGGAAGTGATTGACTTGTAACATATTGATATACGAAAAGGCAAATATCAAGAGAAGAATTTAATAGAATTTTATAAATGCCTTCCAAGTGATATATATGCGCAAGTAAAATAATAAATTCTCATTGATCAATATGAGTATTTGACAGCACTTATCTATGTGAAGTGGCGTTTTTAAAGATGCTCATTATGCATTATCATTTAATAGATGAATGTTTGCAATTGACTTTGCTAATTAATGGCACTAATTGGGTGACATACTACTTTCACAAAACAAGTTTTTTTTTTCATTAATAGACTTGTTTTTAAGAATTGCTCTCACTTATATTCTGAGTTTCAATTAAAAATTTATGGGAGGTTTTTTTTTTATCTCATTTATATCTAAGTTGCCTATCTAATAACTTGGACTGTGTCTCAGTCCAGAAAGCCTAAAATATTTACTGCTTGATATATGGCCCTCTGCAGAAAAAGTTCGCCAGTCCTTTGATTGATTGATGTCAATGTGTGATAGAAAAAGTATTTTCTTGCCTGCTTCTTTTCTTTTTGTATGCTTGCAACACAGGTATAGTTCGCTCCTTTAAGAAGTTCCTTGTACCAATGTAATTTTCATAGAAAACAATAGTTAGAATAATCTGGAGTTGAATAATGTTCCACAGGCCTAAATACATGTTGCTAATTTAATTTTCTTTGTGAATTATTTAGTTCTGGTGTTGTTTGGGAGATGAAACCAAAACAGAAGTGGAAGCCATTTAGTCAAAAGCAGATAATCTTATTGGAACAATCCTATCAGAAACATCAAATATCAAGAGGCCATGGTTGGATTAAGCTAGATAATAATTTTGAGGTATACCAACGTTCTTTTGTTTTGGTTTTTATTATGTGTATTTTCTTGGTGGCGGTAGTAAGTAAAATTGTAATGCCCAAGTAAAGATGTATTCAGAATTAAACTTACTTATTAGTAGATAAAGTCTTATTTCTTAATAGGATTGGCGTGACTAATGATACATATTAGTATATTTTTAATTAAAACATATTGTTATTTAATCATATACTGTGAAACAGGATTTAAACCTGTCTTTTAATAATTTTATTGCATTTTTATATAATTTGTTATATTTGCAAATCAGATAGTCTCATGGAACTTCTTTTCAGAAAAATTAGGGAGAAGTTAAGATTACTTCATTGAAATTTTTAAAAAATATTTTGAATGACACCAATATATATTGCTAAATAAAGACTGTAAAATTATATATTTCATTGAGGAGAAACCTACAAAAACCTGCTCAAGTAAATTCATTAGTTGTGAGTAATTGTTGGACTTGAGTAGGCATCCACAAATAAGACGCACTCTACCTGGGTCCTTACACAGTTGAAACTAACAGTCACCTTTGCTCCAGAAAGTTTGCAGAAGCTTGACTGCAGTTTCCAGCTTGCTCTAGTTTAATTATGCAGTTTGGTTACTCTGTCGTTGGTGTCTGGTGGTTCAGTTTGCACTGGTCAAACTGTTCGGTTCTCTACCACCCCCGTCAATGTTGGCCATACTTAAATGATAAAAATTGATATTATTAGTGTCAGGAATGACTAAGCTATCAATTAGTGATTGCAAAACAGAATTTGTTTGAGAATTATCTTGGGGCCAGGTGCAGTGGCTCACATCTGTAATCCCAGCATTTTAGGAGGCTGAGGCCGGACGATCACTTAAGGCCAGGAGTTTGAGACTTGCTTGGGCAACATAGTGAGACTTTGTCTATACAAAGAAAAAGATAATAAGAATTAAAATTAGCAGCGCATGGTGTCACACCTGTAGTCTCAGCTGCTCTGGAGGCTGACAGGAGGATCACTTGAGGCCAGGAGGTTGAGGCTGCAGTGAGATGTGATTTTGTCACTACACTCTAGCCTGTGTGACAGCAAAACCCTGTCTCCAAAAAAAAAAAAAAAAAAAAAAAAATCCATAATTATTCGTTACTTGAAAAAGTTTTCTTTTCTATAAAGCAGTTTTTTAAACTGAAGTTTCTATAATTGAAAAGTTTTATAACTGTTTTCTTGCTTTTCTAATAACTTTGGTGGAAAAGCGGTGCTTTTGTTTCAAAGATCTCAACTGTAGATCGCCTTAAGATAGATCTTTTGGTGAGACACAAAGTTTTTTTCAATCTGATCAGTAAATAGATATTTAAAATAGAACAGCTACTGTGCTAACAACAGCTCACAAAAACATGTGCTTTTTTTCCAGGTCAATTTTGATAAAGATCCAATGGAAATGCGCCTCCCTATTCGTTGTCCTATTAAACGAGACTTTTTATCAGGAATTCAGATTGAATTTAAGCAGTCTTCTCACCAGAGAAGTTTAAGGGCCAGGTTGTACTGGCTTCAGGTAATATTGTCATTCTCAAATAAGTATTTATCATCACTTTGGGAATCTTGAGAATAAAATTTCTTTTTTACAACTTTGTAGTTTACATTGTAATTGGTATCTTTTCTTTTTGTTTGTATGCTTTTTCCCCTTCTTCCATAATCCTGTTTGTTTAACATCTTACTTATAAACTTTGTGATTATTGATACTAATTTAATCAGTTAGCCTGCAAAAGGGTTTTTTTGCATTGAGATTGTTATTTTTAAATGTTCCTATGAATTTGTCATGGGATCCCAAATAAGGTTTTCCTTTATCATGGTTCAGGGCAGAGAGCAGAGCTTTGCTGAAGGTTCCTTTTAGATAAATTTGCTTGCTTGCTCCCTCTCAGCATCCCTCGTTTCCTTCTTTTTAGCTGTTAAGTATGGTTTAGGCGACTTTAATTCTTTTTCTTCTTTTTTACCTTATCCCCTAATTTCATATTCAGTTTCTACTTATATTTTCTTTAAACCATAGAGAGTTGAAATCTCATGGGATCCACAGATACAAGTATTTTCATTAATGATGTACATACACCACACTGTTAATACAATTATGAGGGTATTTATATAGTTCTTTCTTTAAAGCCTTGTCCTTGCTGAGTTATGTAACTTTTAAAGATTTAAAATGAAAGTTCTAATTGCACCACATAAACGTGCAGACAATTATGATGAAATTAGAGACGTCTTCTATCACATTATCTTTGAAACTGAAAGTTTGAATTATTTGAAATCTTGCTAAGTTGGTTTTCTTTACTTTCAGGTAGATAATCAGTTACCAGGTGCAATGTTCCCTGTTGTATTTCATCCCGTTGCCCCTCCAAAATCTATTGCTTTAGATTCAGGTAAAAAAAAAAAGTTGTGACATAGATATACCTTATTTATAAAAGTTAAATAGTCAGTAGTTTGACCTAGTATAAACTATTTTGTGTATCTGTGTTACTTCTTCCTGTTAGAGCCCAAGCCTTTCGTTGATGTGAGTGTCATCACAAGATTTAATGAGTACAGTAAAGTCTTACAGTTCAAGTAAGTAAAGATTCCTGTTGTTTCGCTAAAGGAATTTAAAATGAAAATCTACTTTGAAAGTAATTTTACTCTTTTTGAAAGTGACTTTCATGTAAAAAGTATTTTCCAACTGAACCTATTAATTCACTTTTTGTCAAATAATGTGCTTCAACTTATTTTAGTAGTATTTACATATTTTAAAGTGTAGAATTTCTTCAACTATCTTCTTCCTTTTATAACTCCAGTTAGAATATAAAATAGTAAGTGAAATCTAAATGACATGTATCTGTGAGCTGTGTTCTTTAATTACTGTGAACTTTAAAAATTGGATCATATATGCTACATCATCTAGTTGTATTTGTTTCATCTGTGACATGATGAATGTGGCATTTGGGACTGTAAGTGCCAAGTGGTAATGCAGCAGTATTACCTTAAGTGAAACTTTCACTCCAGTGAAAAAGTCTCAAGACTTTGATCTTATTAACATAATTTTTAGGAGATGAAAGAAAAGATGCAATTATAGCTTTTGATTAAAATCAAAGTTTTAACACTGAAAATTAAAAGATCTGATAGAAATCCTTTTCCATCTTGGATTTTATATTCCTTAGGTATTTTATGGTCCTCATTCAGGAAATGGCCTTAAAAATTGATCAGGGGTTTCTAGGAGCTATTATTGCACTGTTTACCCCAACAACAGACCCTGAAGCTGAAAAAAGACGGGTAAAAATTTTTATTTCTTGGGAAAATTATAAAATTAAAATTTAAATAGCATTTTTGAACTAATTCTATGTAATAGAGAAAAAATTAAAATAGAAATTCTTGATTTTAATTTTTTCAGGCAAAGTTAATCCAACAAGATATTGATGCTCTAAATGCAGAGTTAATGGAGACTTCAATGACTGATATATCAATTCTTAGTTTCTTTGAACATTTCCATATTTCTCCTGTTAAGGTTTGTTGTAATTATTATTTTGAAAATTTTGTGCAATTGTTGTAGAACTTTTTAAAGGGTCTGTAGACGAAAGTAGGTTTTAATTTGTTGCATCATGTATTTGGTGGGAATTTTGTTTGATTAATCGAAATAATTAAGACAATTCTCTGTAACATATGTACAACCAAAATTCCCACTGAGAAACCACCAAAGCATGTTCTCCAGTCTTGAATTAATAACCCCCTTATTCAAGGAAGAAGCTGACAAAAGCATTTCTTAATTAAGCGAAGTGCTTGCCAACATTTAATGTTTTGGTTGCACTTTGTAACTACTATCACTGTCTAAACAGAGAGCTATAATGGGTGCCCTAACCAGAATGTGAAAACGCTGAAGTAGGTACTATACTGTTGATGTGGTGTTTTTCCTCCTTCCAAAATTCGATTGTAACTAAGGGAGTGGAAAATTGGATACCTTTCACTTGCCTGATTTTGTACTTTATGAACCCATTTCCTTTTTCCCTTTTGTTGTTCTTTTTAGCCTTTATAGAAGGTGATTGCTTAGTAAATTCACAAATGCTATCAACCAAAATGCTCTAAACTTGTGTATTGTAATGGGCCAGATTTATAATTAAGTAAGCTCTTTAAAATATTGATGATCCTTTATATTCTCAAAAACTGTTCATAGCACATTACTTTCAATTGCATATACCAGTCCTTCAGCTAAATGAATAAATTTCTAAAATGGAATTATTATTTTAAATTGATATATTAGTTTGATGATAGCTGACATATTGATAGTGTCAGGTTTAAAACTGATAATGTTTTATGTGATAGGTAATATACCATTTCTTTTTTATTTTTAAGTGAAAATCAGTTATTTGTGAGATTGAACAATACCTTAAATATTACTGAATGCTTATTCTCAAAGTTGCTGTGGAGGTATAAAATGGCTTTATGGATTTTATATGCTAGAGGAATATTAATGATAGATAATTTCCAGATTCATGTTCTTAGGCACATGCAAACTGTGCCATGAAGTCTAATGGCAAAAATTGTGAACAACAATTATTTTCATAGCCCATGATGACTTTACCCTAGGGAAAGGCTGGATCAGTGTTTACTCGTGGTTACCTTTCTTGGATCCCAGCACTCCCCGACTCTTCATGTGGGCAGAAGGTCACATGAAAGAAAATAACCACAGGCCTTCCTGGCCTTACCCCAAGTTCACTTTACTTGAGCTCTATATTAGTTAGTTAATATGCCTAGGAAATGACAAAATGACAAAGGAAGTTCATCTACTTTATTTCACATATTGAATTACTTTTTGCCTGTTTCTTCTTGCACTATTGCACTAATGATAGCTTAGCACAAAGTAGCAGCTAAATGAGAATCTAAAATCTCATTTTTAAATACTAAGTTGGACGGTCTGTGGAAGCTGAAAACCTTACTATACTTTTAAAAACTTGACAGCTTGGTAACTTACCTTGTCATGTTATCGTTATTATCTATTATTTTAACTGTCAGATTACTTTATGTGCCAGTTGACATGTTTTTCTTCTTAAAATGATTGGCTGGGTGTGGTGGCTCAAGCCTATAATCCCAGTACTTTGGCAGGCCATTGTGGGTGGATCACGAGGTCAATAGATTGAGACTATCCTGGCCAATGTGGGGAAACCCCGTTTTTACTAAAAATACAAAAAATTAGCTGGGCGTGGTGGTGCACGCCTGCAGTCCCAGCTACTTGGGATACCGAAGCAGGAGAATTGCTTGAACCTGGGAGGCGGAGGTTGCAGTGAGCCGAGATCGTGCCATTGCATTCCAGCCTGGCAACAGAATGAGACTCTGTCTCAAAAAACAAAAAAAACCAAAATGATTATGCAATTTTTTAAAAGTATGTTGGTCTTCTTCATATGAATACAATGGCATTTATACACATTGCATAAAATTAGAACTCTATTTTTGGATCAGACTAATTTGTATTTTATCAAAAAGTAAGGAGAATCAAATATAAGTGGGTTGTTCTGCTTTAATGTATGGTATCAAATAATGGCTTTCACTAGGACTCTAATCAAAAGACATTTTTTTGGTTTGTTTCTGTAACGACTTGGATCCTATATATGTAAATTTTTCACTTTTAGCTTTCATTTATTGAGAATTATTTTTCTTTTAGTTGCATTTGAGTTTGTCTTTGGGTTCCGGAGGTGAAGAATCAGACAAAGAAAAACAGGAGATGTTTGCAGTTCATTCTGTCAACCTGCTGCTGAAAAGCATAGGTGCTACTCTAACTGATGTGGATGACCTTATATTCAAGTAAGACTTCTGTTAGAGTACATTGGGAGGCAGGTGTACCAGGTTCATGTTTCTTGATGTTAGTTCTCTCCGTTTGTGCATTGTTAACTTAGGAAAAGGATAACTTTACTACTTACATTTGGAGAATTTGGTCCATTTGTGATTATACTCTTTAGGAATGCTTATTGTATTTATAATGATAAGGTGAAAAGTCTTGTTTTCTTTGATTACTCATATCTAGATAATACATGAATGTAGAATAATTGAATTTTTTAGTGATATATTATAAATTGACCATATTTTAAAACATAATTATATTTAGAAATATGCAATGCTAGATACATATAAATTAAATATTGTTATTGAATTGAAATTCAACAGTGGTATTGGAACAAGTAATTATCTGAGTGAAAAAAAATTCCCTGTAGATCATTTTCACCTCAAATGTACACTACTAAATTTTGGAGAAAATGAATGATAAAACATAAAACCTAAACTGAAAAGACAAAAAAAGTAAAATCTCTGAATAGAGGATGTCTTTCTAAGTTTAAAATCACTGGAAAACATTTCAGTGGAAAATACAAGATATATTTAACCACATAAAGATCAAATATTTTACAACAAAATCAATGAAAACAATTAAAAAAACAAAAGACTGGGAAAATACAATGACAGAGAAACAACTGTTATCTTAATATTAAACATTGATGACAAAAACCTAGATTCTAATGGTTATAGTGGCCAGACAACAATAAGAGATAATTAACAAAAGGGGAAACACAGTGATGGTGTTATTATTTATCAAAGAATACATGCATATTAAAGCAAATTATCACAGATTTTAAATACAAACGATTCCATTTTAAAATCCTATTTAATACTAGTCAGGGGTAAGAGTAAGAAATAGACACTTTTTATATACTATTGGTGTAAGTGGAAAATTACATTTGTTAGGAGCCTTAAATGTTTTGTTGCCTTTCACTCAGTAATTCTCTTTTTGAAATTTTTTTCCAAAAAGTAATCTAATCTTGAAGTTCAGTTAAAGAGTTATATTCAACATACACATGGCATCATTAATTATTTTACCAAAAATTGGAAATGTCTGACAGAATTGTTTATTACAACACTGCCACATGGTGGCATACTATGCATCCCTTAAAAATGGTTATGTAGAGTTTTAAATAACATAGAGAAATACTTTTCCACAATGTTGAGTGTAAACAGGACATACAAAATGTTTTAAACGTTTTACCATTGCATAGAAAAAAAAAAATTCAAAGTGGAAAATAAGAAAATGAACCTTTGTGGTGGGATGATTGTTGACTTTTAAAAAACATCTTCACTCTTTATCCATATATGAAAAACGTATGTACCATTTTTATAATAATTTAGTAACCTTATTAGGATAATCATAAATTGTGTATGGTAAATGTACAAAGTCAATTGTGAAAGAATTGGCTATGATTAGCATTAGCTGTCATTCAAATTTTAAGCCCCATTTATTTTTTTATAATATATCTTGGTATCTTTGAATCTTTCCTTTTTCTCCTCCCAGACTTGCTTATTATGAAATTCGATATCAGTTTTACAAGAGAGATCAGCTTATATGGAGTGTTGTTAGGCATTACAGTGAACAGGTAATATCCTATCATAGTATTTCATAAGGAATATACTTTATAAAATAGCAAAACATTTGCATGTGATTGTATAGTGTGCAGTAATGTTTGTCTAATTTACTCAGTTTGAAATTTCCTTATTTAGTGGTTTTCTTCAATGATTAATTTCTTTATTTATTTTTTATTATTATACTTTAAGTTCTGGGGCACATGTATAGAATGTCCAGGTGTGTTACATAGGTATACATGTGCCATCGTGGTTTGCTGCATCTATCACCCCATCATCTACATTAGGTATTTCTCCTAATGCTGTCCCTCCCCTAGCCACCCAACCGCTGACAAGCCCTGGTATGTGATGTTCCCCTCCCTGTGTCCATGTGTTCTCATTGTTCAGTTCCCATTTATGAGGGAGAACATGCAGTGTTTGATTTCCTATTCTTGTGTTAGTTTGCTGAGAATGATCGTTTGCAGCTTCATCCATGCCCCTGCCAAGGACATGAGCTCATCCTTTTTTATGGCTTCAAAGTATTCCATAGTGTATATGCCACATTTCCTTTATCTAGTCTGTCATTGATGGGCATTAATTTCCATTTCTTTAGTTCTACCCCTCTTTATACGCCTTTTGAAAATTTTCCTCCTGTTCCTTTTTTTCCTTTGCAATTGTATTTTTACCACTTTGGGAAAGAATAGTGAATTTGTAGTCATTATACTTGATTTCTTTAGTGATTATAGTTCCTAAACATAATCTAGTGAATCTCAAAGAGAATTCGAAGCCCGTTTCCTCCCTGTGCCTCAGTTACTCTGTGGTTCAAGTTTGTATGCATAGAGACAGTAGTTGTTGCAGGTCACTTGGGTAAAACTGCTATACCATGGAACTGCAGGGTGACATCTTTCCTTCTACTGCTGGAATATTCTGACTCCTGTGACATATACAGACATTATGGTTGTTACATGTTAAAATAAGGATGCAGTTTCCCTTATTTTTTGTTTTTGTTATTATTTTCCATCTATTTTATTAATAATAGTGATGGTAAAGTGGTAGTAAAAACAACTAAGAATGACTAAATTATGTATTCATTTAATATGCATACTCACCCCTGCAAGGACAGTGTAACTTCCCATTTCAAAAAAATTTTAATTTTCATTTTTTATTGAGATGGGGTCTCACTATGTTGCCCAGTCTGGTCATGAACTGCTAGCCTCAAGTGATCCTCTCATCTCAGCCTCCAGTGTTGGAATTACAGGCATAAGCTACCCAACCTAACCTTCCATTTTATAGATTAGAAGACAGGCCATTAGATACTAAATGACTTGTACAAGGTCACATAACTGTGTAAAGTATTAGCATAGTGCCTGGCACATAGTCAAAGATCAATTAGTTGACGTGGTGGCGGTTATTCCATACAGCTTTCTTTTAACACAAACTTAATTTTATCAGTAAATCTCTTTTTTTCTACTTCGTTATGATCTGTCTTACAACAGTTGTGAGGACTTACTTTAATTTCTTTTTTAGTTCTTGAAACAGATGTATGTCCTTGTATTGGGCTTAGATGTACTTGGAAACCCATTTGGATTAATTAGAGGTCTGTCTGAAGGAGTTGAAGCTTTATTCTATGAACCCTTCCAGGTATTGACTTCGTACTTATTTTAAGGATAGATATAGAAAAATGGATGTTCTGTTTATTAATGACAAATAGTAATTTGCATTGTAATTGTATCTGGGAATTGAATAATATTCAAATCACAAAAGTATATCAATTTTATATTTTTATTTAAGGTACATGAGATAACATTGGATGATTGCTTAGAATTTAATGAACACTGCCCACATTTGCCAGGATTCAATGTAGTTGTAAGAATATTTAGAGTGCCGAGTAGATTAAGATCTTCAAGGCTGTACCACTATGTGGAAAGGACTAATAGGGCACTGAAAGCAAAGTTTATTTCATTTCAGGCTTTTATCTAACCTATTCCCCTCCATTTAAAGGGCCTACCAGTCCAGCGTATGAGGGTTTTAGAAGAATAAAGCAGAGAAAATAAATGGGAGAACAAGACAGCAAAAAATCTGTGGGCTCTTACTCTTATTGCAGCTTGTTTTAGCAACCTGATGAAACTTAGTTCTGGGAGGCCAACTTCAAATTGTAATTGAAGCCAGTGATTTATACCTATCCAATTTTTAACTTAAAGGGTTTGCTAAGATTGTGTAAGTCAGACGTGTCTTCAAACACAATAGATATTCTATCCATACTTGGGGTAGAAGGTGCAAATTGATCCATCACAATGTTTATGGATTTTTACAGATAAAAATTCTTCATGCAAACCCTGAACTATTAGATTAAAAGTCTTAAACTTATTTAAATTTTAAATAATAAGCTTTTTATTTTTGGCCAGGGTGCTGTTCAAGGTCCTGAAGAATTTGCAGAGGGGTTAGTTATTGGAGTGAGAAGTCTCTTTGGACACACAGTAGGTATGTATCACATATTTGTGTTTATGTATATATTGTTTATTACATTGTTATGAAATATGAAAAACAAATGCTTTCATTTAATAAAAAAGGGATCACTTTTTTAGTAATCCCTTTTAAAGGATGTGTTTCCTTGTTTTTAAGTGGAAAATAAGTTAACAGTGGCCTGTTGGTTTTTAAATATGTCTTTGTAGTGTTGAATCATGTATTTTTAATAATTTTGTTCCTTTTCTTGTTAGATGGGAAAAGTTAATTTCTACATTTCTTTTATGGCACAGCATTTTATGCTTTTATTAGTTTAAAGCAGTTGCATGCTATATATTGTGATAGTGCTGTTTATATAAACAATGTAACTTCTCTGAGCCTTACAAAATTTTTAAATTTTATTTTTAATTGACCTTAATGATTGTACATATTTATGGGGTATAGAGTGACATTTTGATACCTGTATACAATGTGTAGTGATCAAATCAGGTAATTAGTATATTTATTACCTCAAAATTTATTATTTCTTTGTGTTGGGAACATTCAAAACCCTCTCTTCTAGCTATTTGGAAACATACAATAAGTTGTTTATTATAGTCACTCTACAGTGCTATAGCACACTTGAACTTACTCTCCTGTCTGGTTGTAATATTGTGTCCATTAACCAATCTCTCCCTATCTTCTTCTCCCCTTGCCCTTCTCAGCATTTAATAACCATAGTTCTGTTCTCCAATTCTATGAGTTCAACTTCTTTAGCTTTCAGATGTGAATGAGAACATGCAGTATTTGTCTTTTTGTGCCAGACTTTATTTCACTTAACATAATGTCCTCCAGTGTTGCTGTCAATGACAGGATTTCATTTTTTTTTAAATGTCTGAGTAGTATTCCATTGTGTGTGTATATATCTATCACATTTGCTTTATCCATTCTTCCATTGGTGGACACTTAGATTGATTCTGTATTTTAGCTATTGTGACTATAGTGATGCAGTAAACATGGGAGTGCAGACATCTCTTTGATAAACTGAGTTCCTTCCTTTTGGATATATACCGAGTAGTTGGATTGCTGAATCATACGGTAATTCTTGTTTTAGTTTTTTGAGGAACCTCCATAGTATTTTCCATAATAGCTGTATTAAGTTATGTTCCCACTCTCAGTGTATAAGCATTCCCTTTTCTCCACTTCTTTGACAGCATTTGTGATTTTTTGTCTTTTCTGTAGTAGCCATTCTAACTGGGGTGAGATACTATCTCACTGTGGTTTTGATGTGCACTTTCCTGATGACTATTGATCTTGGACATTTTTTCATATATTTGTTGGCCATTTGTATGTCTCCTTTTGAGAAATATTCAGATTGATTGCCAATTTTTAAATCAGATTGTTTTCTTGGTGTTAAGTTGTTTGAGTTCCTTGTATATTCTAGAAATTAATTCCTTGTCTTTGATAGGTGGTGCAGCAGGAGTTGTATCTCGAATCACTGGTTCTGTTGGGAAAGGTTTGGCAGCAATTACAATGGACAAGGAATATCAGCAAAAAAGAAGAGAAGAATTGAGTCGTCAGCCGAAAGATTTTGGAGACAGCCTGGCCAGAGGAGGAAAGGGCTTTTTACGAGTAAGTTCTCTGGTGAATCTTTAAGAAATCTGCAACTTAAAAAAAAAAAAATGTATTCTAGCTGGTTGTATGAAACTTAAACAGTTCCTTATGAGTCTAGGCTTGTTAGAATAGAAATAATGATAGATTATTGACTTTCCAGTTTCTTTTTGCTCCCCTTCCTCATTGTCATCACCACATCTATCCCCTGAATTGCCAGATTTTGTAAAACTGTAATGATAACTGGTTAGAACTGGTGAGAAGGTGAGGAAGTGAGAAGCAGAGATACGTGGTACCAATGGAAACTAGAGGAAGAAGGAACTCTACAGGTTACCAGCAATTGACTGTTTCTTTAGAAGGGATGTGTGAAAGTTAATTGTTGGTAAACCAGGAACTGCCTTTCATTACTTTTTAAGTCTTTTAAATTATATAGGTAATATATGAATACTATTAATTATATAGGTGATATATGAATATTCTCCTTATAAATAATTGTAAGAACTTACAAGTTATTCTTTTAATAAGTAAATAAAACATTGAAAGTAAGGGTAGACTACTCTAATCATCTCTCATCTGTTTCCAGTTTAAGTGTGTATCCATCAGTTCTCTTTCTGTGTGTTTTTAGAATATACAGGTAGTTTTACTACTATTACTTCACAGTGATTAAGAATGTATTAGTATATTCATGTTTTAATTTTGGAAATAATTTTAGGAAACTGCTGTGTTTGTGATAGTAATTTGTAATGTTGGATATTATAGTCACTAAGGCATTTTATTTGCCAGGTTATTAGGTATCCTTGGGAGTTCCCTTTATTTTCAGTTTTCTGCACTTCCACTAAGTTACAAAGTAATCTCATTAAAATCTATAATTAGATCATAAATATTATTTGGCTCGACTCACTCATTTTGCTGATGTGGAAACTGAGACTTACAGATTTCCTCAACTGCCCATGGTTACATAGCTGATTGGTATCATAGCCAGATTTTAAATCCTTTTGTCTGCTTTACTCCTGTTTCTTTTATAACATTTTACTCCTACTAGGTGATTTCATTAAAATTTGCTGCGATATAATATTTGAAAAATCACAGTGCTAACTTATATGTCTATGTTGTTCACATTATCAAGTTAAGTCTTCAATTTTTTGTTGTCGTTGTTGTTATTTCCAGTATGTCTGTAGAGACCTCTAGTGGTTGGTTTAAAATTAAATGCTGTGCATTCAGTCTAGACTATTATGTTTGATTTGTCTTTCAGGGAGTTGTTGGTGGAGTGACTGGAATAATAACAAAACCTGTGGAAGGTATGTTGAAAATATCGCCTTCCTTTACAAAATCTGAAGACTTAATGCATGGTAAACATAATATATGTTATTGATGCTAGATACTTGATTGAGAAAATTACTGACTGAATTTTATATTCATAGCCGTAAGTTGCTCAATGAATGTGTTTTCCTCAGAAAGCAGAGAGGTTAAGTAGGAGATTAGGCTTCAGACTTTCAATGTTATTTTTAGCAGGACCAGAGATAAACTAGATTTGTTTGGGCCCTCAGTAGCAATTGACTCAATTTTGCTGCTGTTGTTTTTATCCCATTAATAAAGCACATTGCTTCTTCAGTGCAATCCCTATCAAAATCCCAATTGGTTTCCTTGCAGAAATTGACAAACCAAGACCAGAATTTATATGGCGGTTCCAGGGATCTAAAATAGCCAAAACAGTCTTGAGAAAGAAGAATAAAGTTGGAGGACTTCTACTTGCCAAATCCAAAACTTACTGTAAAGCTACAGTAACTAAGACAGTGTAGTACTGGCAAAAGTACTACAGTGGGATACAATTGAAAATTCAGAAATAGATCCTTACTTATGATTGTCTTTGACAAGAATGTCCAGATAATTCAATAGGAAAGAACCATCTTCAACAGATTTGCTGGGATAACTACATATCCACGAGCAAAAGAACTAAATTGGACCCCTACCTGTACCATATATAAAAATAAGTTCACAATAGATTAAATACCTAAATGTAAGAGCAAAACTATTAAACTCAGAAGAAAATATAGGAGTAAATCTTCATGACTTTGGATTAAGCAAAACCTTGCTAGAAAAGATACATAAATTGGCCTTCATCGAAATTAAAAATTTTTGTGCTTCAAAGGACAACCATGAAGAAAGGGAGAAGACAGTCCACAGAATGGAAGAAAATGTTTGCAAATCATATATGTGATAAAAGACATATCTAGAACATACAAAGAACTATTATAAATCAAGAAAAAGACGAATCACATAATTTTAAACAAGCAAAAGATATGAATAGACATTTCTCCAAAGAATATATACACATGGCCAATAAGCACATAAAAGGATGCTAAACATTAATAGTCAGTAGGGAAATGCAAGTCAAAACTGTGATGCGATGCCATTTCATACCTATTGGGATGGCTAGTATCAAGTGTTAGGAGGATGTGGAGAAGTTGGAACCCTCATATACCAGTAGTGGGACTATAAAATAATGCAGTTATTTTGGAGGAAAATAGTCTGTCAGTGCTTCAAAAAGTTAAGCACAGAGTCACCATGTGTCCCAGCAATTCTACTCCTAGGTTTACACCCAGAAGAATTGAAAGCAGGTGTTTAAACAAAAACTGTGCACAAATGTTCATAGCACCGTTATTCAAGATAACTGAAAGATGGAAACAACCCGAATGTCCATCACCTGATGCATGAATAGACAGAAGGTGATATTTCTATACATTACAATAGTATTCAGCCATAAAGAGGAATCAGGTACTGGTACATGTTACAAAATGGATGAACCTTGAAAACGTGATGCTAAGTGAAAATAATCAGTTGCAGTATACCACATATTACATAATTCCATTTGTCTGAAATGTCCAGAATAGGCAAATCCATAGGGATAGAAAGTATCTCTAGGTAGTTACCTAGTCTGGAGTTGGGGAGGGGCAGGGAGAAATGGAGGTACACTGGGTAGGATTTGTGGGGGAGAGACTGGGGGAAATGGGGAATGACTGTAATGGATAGGGGGTTTCTTTTTAAAATGTTTAACATTTGCTAAAATGGATTGTGGTGATAGTTGTGCAAGTCTGAACGTACTAAAGGCCACTTTATCCTAAAATTTAGTTTGTACATTTTAAATGGTAAATTTTATGTTATATGAACTACATATTTCAGTAAAGTTGTTATATATTTTTTAAAAGTATACTCCTTGAAAAATCTGATGGTCAGCATTAAAAAAGAGAATGTTTTTGGTCCCTTCATACACCTGCAAGTTACAGGTACTGATGTGACTCCTAGATCAGTAGTTCCCAAACTTGACCATGTGTCATCACCACCTGGAGTGCTTATTAATGCCCCCGGAGATTCTGATTCAGTAGGTCTAGGGTGGCGCCCAAGAATGTGTGTTTCTAACACACTTTGAGAATCACTATTTTATCACATTAGGATTACATTTAACTTCTTTGGAAAGCCAAATTTTTATAACTTCCTGATTAAAACAGTTCAGTATCTGACCCCGGTTTTGGTTGAATTCAAATTTGCTCATTGTAAAATATCTTTATCATTAATTGTCATTGAACATTGAATTTCTGAAGGTGCCAAAAAGGAAGGAGCTGCTGGATTCTTTAAAGGAATTGGAAAAGGGCTTGTGGGTGCTGTGGCTCGTCCAACTGGTGGAATCATAGATATGGCCAGTAGTACCTTCCAAGGCATTCAGAGGTAATTGAGTGTATTATGTGCAAGGTATGTCTCTGTGTGCTAATTATTACAAGGAACACATAAATAGATTAGATAATTTGCCTGCTCTTAAGGATCTTAGAGTCTAATTGAAAGCTGTGATGGTTTTAAAACATACAGTGCCACCAGAATGGAATAATAAAAGACATATTTTCTGAATTTCTCTTTTATTCAACAAATGCTTATTACCTACCGTGTACCAAGCACTGTGCTAGACACCAAGGATACAGAGAGTAGATGAGCTAGACCCTGGTTTTATTATTTTGATATTTCTTTTGATTTTAGAAAACCTTGGGGGACTTGGAGTCATTTTAATATTTTTGTATTATTTGGGGAAAGTTACCTAAAATTACTGATTTTTTATGAAATATTTATGTATTTAATCAACACACACGTTACTTTGAAAGACTGTCATGTATTTTCTTACACTTACTCTGATGCCTTTTTCAGGGCAGCAGAGTCAACTGAGGAAGTATCTAGTCTGCGTCCCCCTCGCCTGATCCATGAAGATGGTATCATTCGTCCATATGACAGACAGGAGTCTGAGGGGTCTGATTTACTTGAGGTAAATTCTGTTCTTCATGGTCATGAGTGTAATGGAATTTTACTGATTTCTAGGTCCAGGATTTCATGGGTGGTTCTTAAAGTTCCTGATTCATGAACTTCTTTAGGTATTATACATAGTTTGTAGAATAGAATTTGATTATTTTTCATTTGAGCATGTGTTAAATTGAAATTATAGATTTTTTTTTCTACACAGGAGTAAAGCTTTTTTTTTTTTTTTTTTTTTTCAGAAGCAATAATATTAAGTTATAGGCTGTATCACTATTTCTGTGATAACTTGTTTAGTTAACATTGTTAATTTTGGTTTCCTGCTTTGTACCTGATTACTGGAACTTCATTGCTTCCATTTCTCCCAAACAAATTATTTGCACTACTTTGTCAATCTAGATTTATTCCAGTAAATAGAACTGGGCTGGGGGAAGGAATAAAATGTTATGTATAATTATGATTTTGCTAAATCTTAAAGAAAATTTAAGAGTTTTTAGGCTTTTAGTTTTAACTTTATTGTGTTTTGATCATATATATATATATATATATATATATATATATATAGCTGTTTTCCCATGACAGGCTTTCCCCCAGAAGAGATTTATTAATATTTTTCTACCTTGACTTTAAAATAAAATGCCTCTTAATTGTTCTTCCTTTGGTTTTTATTGTATATGTTTACATTTTATCTGTATTTCTGCATGCTTCTAACTTTATTTTCTTTGTTTTTCTGCCTACACAGCAAGAACTGGAAATACAGGAATAAATGTTTCCTAATCTACTACTTGATTTCATCCTTAAAAATCAAAACAAACTGTGGTATTAATTGACTGTGTGTGAATTCCATTGTCAATTTTAATGAAATTTTCTTTAAAACTCTCACCTCCATCTGAACTTTCATAGTAGTGGCTTGACTACAAATAAAAACTTGTGGTATTCCTGGTAATACAGTCCAGAAATAAGAGATTAGCACAAAATATTAAAGGATGCAGAGAATCAACTTTCTTCTCTGTTTAATAGATTGACTTTAATAGACTTTATTGAGCTCGGAAGCAGATAACTGATAGTACCATTTCAAAGATTTTATCTTTTTGTATGGTGTTCATGTGCATTTCAGGTAAAATTGAAAAACAGGACCATTTTATGTCCAATTTAGTGAATGCGTTCTTTATGTTTCTGAGTCCTGATGATGGAATTACATAGCCTTCTGTTTCATAAATGACTAAATTTACTGAAGTTACAGGACTGTTTACTGGAGCATCTGCTTTAATAACTGAAGTGTCAGTTGCTCTGCTCCTGCCCTTAGACCTCAAATAATAGTTGGCACATGAATTTTGAGAATATGTTTTCTCATTCCTCTTTTTCCTATTTAACCCCTTGGTACTGTTGCTGATAAATGATAGTCATTTTGTAATTGTGTTATATACATTTTCACCCTTTAGCATTTCTGCTTTTCAAAAATTGAATCTCCTTGTTGGTTATGCTTATTTCATAATTACTAGTTTTAATTAATGTAGATAGAAGTTGAACATGTAATTAGTCAAATTGCTGTGTGGCCCTTGAATATATAGAGGTCTTTATTTTTAAAAACCAACCTTTTGCATTTAAATCCTTAGAGAAGATTTAATAAGAGAAAAATAATTATAAATCATTATTTTTGAAATTAGTATCCTCTTAATTCTCAACATAAATCATGTTTCAATTTCTTTTTTTTGTAATAAATGATGGAAATGTTAAACAATGTCTTATCTAGCAACTTTTATGCTTCTCCTCAAAAATGAAGCCAAAGTATAAATGTAGATTTAATATGTTGTATATTTGAAGAGAATGAAACTATTAACATATAACTGTTTAGTTGGATTATGTATTTTAAGGATTGCAGTTATCAAAATAATAAGTTGAAGTTTATGTTTAAAATAAGAGCTTTAAAGAAGATAGACTGACATTCAAAAACCAGCCTGTGCTGAATATACAAAGGAAATGACTTCTGTACTTAAAGGATGAAGTGTAACAAAATATGTAAATGTTAGTGGTAGCTGACAAACCTTTTTTGTGCCTAGAAAATGGAGCGATGGCAAAATTGTCACCGCATGCAGTATTCTAGGAGAGTCAAGCACAAATACCTACTTCAAGATGCTATCTTGAATCATTTCTAGTAATTTTCCTCTTGACATTCTAAAATAAAAGTAACAATTTTTAATTTTACTAGATATATTGCTATTTTAATGAGACTTACTTTTGAGAACTTCTGTAACTTAAGATTTTTTCTTAAATGTTGAATTTTTGTTTAGCTTTTTATGTTATTAATCTTTTCCTTGTGATATCTTTTTATAACTCTATGTCAAAAAGCACAAAACTTCCAGAAACTTTAATTATTTTATTTAAACATATAATCATTTTGTCTGATTTATTAGTTTTAAGATATCAGACAGCTTTTAAAGCTTTGATGCATTATTATAATTACTGGAAGAAATAGAATGATTATACACTAATGAGAGAACTTGATAGTTTTTGCCGTGGATGTCAAGTGTGGGCATGGAAAATGGAGATACTTAGGCTATTTTATTTTTGCCTGTCTTGTTGTCATAGTTACTTGAGTAAAAATATTTATTGATTATTGATTATTTTGACTGTACTGGATATACAAAAGAAGCCTTCTGTCCTTAAGGGACCAAGTATAACAAAACATGGAAATATTAAAGAGCGTTAGAGTATAAAATTATATCCTTTTAGCCCTTTGTAATATGGGCACATTCTAAATATTTTATTTGGGGATCTTTTGATCCTCGTTTTCTTTTTTCTCCTGAGTAGTGCTCTGTATTCTTTAATACTCAGCTTTGAGAGTTACTAAATCATATATTATGTTTTCCTGAGATGTACTATTCTACTTATCCTCTAGTCTTCATACTTATATATGTATATACATATATACACATAAACACATATATACACACATAAATATATATACATACATTATGTATGTATAGTCATTTAATACTCATTTTCGTTCACATCCTTATTATGATCATATAACATTTAAAGCAACGTTCCTTGCTTTTTCATTTTAGTTATATTTTTCCATGTTCTTAGAAGTGATTCATTAACATTTTTAATTCTTGTATATATGACTACACATAGATTATATGTATGCATATATAGTCATTTAATACTCATTTTTGTTCACATACTTATATGATCATGCAACATTTAAAGCAACATTCCTTTTTCATTTTAGTTATATTTTTCCATGTTCTTAGAAATGCTTCACTAACATTTTTAATTCTTCTATATATGACTGTATATACATTGTATGTATATATAGTCATTTAATACTCATTTTGGTTCACATACTTATGATCATACAACATTTAAAGCAACATTCCTTGCTTTTTCGTTTTAGTTAAATTTTTCCATGTTCTTAGAAATGCTTCATTAACATTTTTAATTCTTGTATTACCATCTATTTAGGTAACATTACATTGTGCTTTTAACTCTTAATTCATGACATTAAATTTGTTTATTATTTTACTAGCAGTAATAATGCTGTAATAAGCATCATTATACATTTTGCTTTTTAATATCTTGCTTTTTGATATTTCCTTAGAATTTATTTGAAAAAATTGAATTACGGGGTAAAGGGCTTTTGCAAAGTATTGTTAAATTCCTCAAATTGCATTTTTGGGAAGGATATGTGATTATTTTAACAACTAATTTGGTCTTCTGCTGCCATTAGTGACTGAATATCTTAATCTGAATCTCAGAGTGTAATGGGTTTTTATTAGTGCTGAAAACAAGGTTTTCTAAAGTGTATTATGGTGATATATTGTAAAAGCTCTCAATGGTTTGAAGCACAATAGCCTGATAACTAATGCATACAAGATAGAAAGTGGGTAGTATTTCTTGTGCTTGCATTTCAAATATAAATATTTTAACATTTAAATTTCAAACTGAAGATAAATGCATTAAATTATTAAATTCATTTCCCATTTTCTCATTGAAGAAATTAAGGCATAAATGTTAAAAGAATTTAGGTAATTTGCACAAGTGAATTATGAAACAAGTGACTATTACTATGAAACTGCACTCTTCTCTGAGACTCATTCTGAAGATGAGATCCCAGTTCTTTTTGGATTCCTATTCCTTATTCATGGCTTTTTTCAATTGTCAAGGAATGACTAGGTACTAAGCAACTTTAAAAAATGTGTACTTAAGCACTGAAATAATATCAAGTGTGATTTCTCTGCTTCTGGTTATATTGGTTGTGTTATCCTTTTAACAATATTGGTGTTATATTCTTGGTCATAGAGTGTCAAGGTCTTATATTTATGTTCTGTATTTTCATATATATTATCTATTTTCAACTGTGTATTATATATAATGTCAGTAATATTTCATTAGCATCCATTATTTAAAAAGCTCTCGTTTTTAATATTTGACTAATTCAAGTCACAATACTTTTGAGATAGCTGAAAAGGAAAATAAACGTGTTTTAATGTGCTACTACTTATATTTGAATTACTTTATGCTTACACTTGTCTTCAGAAATAAATTGTGCCAGCTATTTTGAAATCTTAGAAATTCTTTGTTCATACTAATATTGTCATATTTTCTTTACTATAAGAAATATAATTTGATACATAAATATACTTCTCAATGCATGTTTATAAGATCAAATGTCCAAAGCATTAAACATTAATTATCTCGGAATTTTATTATGTGTATAATTAATTATATATTCATACCTCTATTTAAAGCAGTGGTTCTTAATCTTTGAGAGAGATCACTGACTCCCTTCTGTGACTGAAAAAAAAACTGACAAAAAATATGAACTGTGCTCTGAAAAAAGCTGTAGAACCACATTTTCAAAAAATTTTCTATTTTATGTTTGGTGCTTCAGAGACCCACCCAAAGTCCTCCCATGGACTCCTACTTCAGAGCCCCTGTAATGTTAATGTAGTTATTTTATTTTAGCATATGTTTCTTAATTAAAATGTGATGATTGGTGGTAGATATTTTAATATTTCTAAGCTACTACAGAACAAAATGTATTTTACCAGAAGACCACTTGGTAAGCATTTAATACATATTTTTCTCATAAGGCAACAGTGGAAGTTAACTTACAAACATGCTGTGAATATTTTTCTAGCTTCATGTAACAACATATAGAATTCTGTTGTTATTTCTAATAAACGTTTTCCTAACACTATTATAATTAGCTAATATGCAGTATTGTAAATACTACTTACATGCATATACTTCTCAAATCTAGAGCCTGGTTTCCTTTTCAGAATCATATCAAAAAGTTGGAAGGAGAGATTTACCGATACCACTGTGCTGTTCCTGGAAGCAAGAAGACAATCTTTATGGTTACAAATAGGTATTGACTTGAAGTGACATTTTTTCAAATACTACTTAGTTGCATAGGTCACAAGAATTTTGAAGGCTAAAGTGGCAGAGGATTTGGAGAATTGTACTTAAAATTCTCCAAAGTGAATGGCAAAATGTTCATTTTCAAAGAATCGCAACAATACAGATCTAAATATGTCCTCTGAGATTTTCTGTTCCAACCTTCTCATTTTAAAGATGCTAAAACTGAGATATCTTTGTAGCTTAGGGACTTAGCCAAGTTACACAGTGTAGCTTAGGGAGTTATTCACAGTACACAACCACTGAGAGAATCTAGAATGGGCTTTATACCTATAATAGTGATACCCTTATTCATGAATTGCAAGACCAGTTATGGAGGATTAATTCGTGAATCACTTTTACTAAGTTTTATTTTGAGTGATTAGCATGCCCCTTTTAAAGAATGGCATTACTTTATATTTATCTCAGCTTTTACTAAGCATTTGGAAGTGGTAGATAATTTTTCCAAATACAGGAACTTGGACTAAACTACCAAGCTTATTTTCCTGAGATTTAGCCTAGATAATAAACTTATCCCAAAGTGAGAATTATAGATTAATGATTTCCAGAACTTTCTTAGTGATGAGTTTTATAAGATTAAGGCAAAGTTCTTACAGTAGGCAAAATCTGCATTAGATTCCTTATGACTGCATTTAAACTTATTTGGATGGGAAGAAAAAAAGGAAAGCTGAATGACAGGATAAGAGAGGTTAACCAGTCATGTAAGAATCCTCATGTAAGGGAGGATTCTTCAGTCACCTGATTTGCTCATTAGTTAAAAGGTAAAAATATTCACAAAACAATCTAAAAAGCAGATTTTATGACTTTGACAATCACTTATTTTTTATGTCCATAATTTATATTGTCTCCTATAGCTTAAGCCAAAACAATGTTTGTCTTAGATATTCCCTGATTTCTTACTGTTATATATTTGTAACCAGATACTTTTTCTGTTATTTTATTGGAATACATTTTTAAAAGTGGGATTACTAAGTTACAAAGATTTTTGAGGTCTTTTCTGGATATTGCCAAGTCATTTTTCAGAAAGGTTGAATCAGTTGTTTAGAAACCACTCAACAACACATGAAAGTGTTCTTTATCCTGTGTTTTGCTAAGACTAGGTTTTATCATTTAAACTTACATTTTTTGCTGGCTTGATGGGTAGAATATAATTTTTTATTTTAATTAGCGTTTCTTTGATTACTGTTGAGCATGAACCTTTTAATATATCATCATCCATTTTTATTTGCTACTTCTTGAATTACTTGTTCATATTCTTTGCTCATTTTTCATTGGTACGTTAGCCTTCTTACTGAATTTAAAGAACATTTTGGAAATCAATGATATTAACCCTGTTTATCAAATGTATTATTGACATGTTAATGATTACTAATTGAGTTTCTCAGTATATAGCATTTTTTATTTTGAAATTCGCCGAAAACTTAGTCCCCCAATTTTTTTTTTCTACGAGGTTTTTAAAACAAAATGCAAGTTCTCATGACCTAAATTTCTTAGGCTATAGCTTTACTAGTTGGTCCTAACTCTGCTATAGTTTATTTTAGTAATCCTTATTAAGAAATTGATTATTGAGCAGACTTTTTAAAAAAAAAAAATCAACATGTGACAAATACAAGGACACAGAGATGAAAGTTACATCTCTGTCCCTTCCCTGTTTTAAAGGTCGAGGGCTACAAATTATCAATGATGTCACAGTATGATAGTGCTAAGAAAAGCAAAGAAAAGCCAAGGCAGTTCTCCTGCCTTGGCCTCCCAAAGTGCTGGGACTATAGGCATGAGCCATCACACCCAGCTGTCTCTTATTTTTTTGTTTGATACCACTCACAGCTTCTCACATGGAGGCATATGCACAGAGTACACACATGAATCATCTCTCTTTTGTTCTATCCCATGGAAGTCTTATAAACAGGGAGTAATATGATGAGGCTTGTAGTTTTAAAAGATCGTTTGTGGTTAGCTGCAATACTGGAAGAGAATCAGTTCAGAGGCAAGGAGACCAGTTAGAGACTGCGTGTGTTTTCTATTGACAGAGACTGAATGACATAGGAAGAACTCTTGATACAGTAAGATAGGGACCACAGTGTCATGGGAAAAGTGTCAAGGAGGCTTTTATAGATGAGGGAGCTTGAGCTGAGTCTTGAGTGTGTATCTTTTGTATAGGTAAACTAGAGGCAGGTGGAGGCCTACAGCAGTATGGCAATTTGATCAGTAAGATCAGTGTGGAATGGCTGGATGGTAAGATGTTAGTGTTGGGAGATGAGTCATAAGATTTTAAAGGTTTCGATTTTATCATTAACGTGATGGAGAATCACTGGTTTTTGCTTAAGGTAGAGACTGTTACTGTATTTTTTTGAAACAGGGTCTCACTTTCATTTCCCAGTCTGTAATGCAGAGGCTTGATCATGGTTCACTTCATTCTCTACTTTCCTGGGCTCAGGTGATTCTCCCACCCCAGCTCCTCACGTCGTTGGTACCACAGGCATGCAGCAGCTAATTTTTTGTATTTTTAGTAGAGATAGAGTCTCACTGTGTTGCCCAGGCTAGTCTTGAACTCCTGGGCTCAAGCAATCCTCCTGCCTTGGCCTCCCAAAGTGCTGGGATTATAGGCATGAGCCATCACACCCAGACGTCTGTTTTTTTTTTTTTTTATGTCACTTGTAGCTGCTCACACAGAGGCATAATACACACATGAGTAACCTCTCTTCTTTTCTACCCCATGGAAATCTTGTAAACAGGGAATAATACAATGAGTCTTGTAGTCTTAAAAGATCTTTGGCAGTTTGGATGCTATACTGGAAGAGAATCAGTCCAGAGGCAAGGAGACCAGTTAGAGATTGTATAAGTTTTCTATTGTGGCAAAACACATTACCACAGAATCCACCTCAAAGCTCATTTGCTGTTGTTGACAGAATTCTAAGATCCCCATATCGTTGACCTCTGTCAGCCAGTGGGCTGCTCTCAGCTCCTAGAAACCACCTTTATTCCAGGCCAGCAAGGGTGCTTTGAATCTCTGACTTCTTGGTATCTTACCCAGATTTAGAGTCCATGAACTTAGGTCAGGCCCACCTACATAAAATATTTTTGCTTAAAGTCACCTGTGCCTTATAACAAAACCTAATCTTGGAAATGAAATCCATCATATTAAAAGTTTAGGAGACTGTGCAGAGATGTATACTAGGGTTTGGGAATCTTGGGGGCGGTCTTAGAATTCTGTCTGCCATAAAGACTGTGGCAGCTATCATGATAGGAAGTGGGAGGGTCTAAAGAATGAGAATTCAACTTATGAGATGAGGCTTGGTGACTGAGTGGATATAGATGAGAAGGGAATACATGATAGGGAGAGAGGTAGATAGATACCTAGATAGGTAGGCAGGTAGGTAGGTAGGTAGGTAAATGGATAGATTGATAGGGAGGGAGGGAGAGAGGTAGATAAATACCTAGATAGACAAGATAGATAGATAGGTAGGTAGGTAGGTAGGTAGGTAGATTAGATAGATAGATAGATAGATGATAGATATATAGATGATAGATAGATGATTGATAGATAGATAGATGATAGATGATTGATTGATTGATAGATAGATAGATAGATAGATAGATAGATAGATAGATAGATAGTTTGGATAAAAATCCAGAGTTGAGATCTTTCTGAGACCATTCTGAGAGAGTGTGTGAGTAGAAGGCCACCAAGATTTGAATCCTGGTAAACATGGTGCAAGAGGAAGAGAGTGAGGGAGACATTTTAGATGGTAGGAGAGCAGTGGTATTATTGGGATGGTAAAGAAAACTGAAAGATACTTGGAGTAGTGAATTGTGTTTGGCACAAGCATTTGTAACAGCCATTTTAACTCTTAGCTCTGTCAGCTTATTATCAATTGGGGCCAAGAGTGTGGACAGTGGAGGCTGTTTGGAAATGAATGTTGGTGTTGGAGACTGTCACAGTGATTAGAGGACGCTACTGCCACTTACTTGGCTGGGGTTAGGGATGTTGAACTTTGTCCAGTGCACAACACAATCCCAAACAAGTCCAAAATTTAATAAACACTTCTGCTGAGAAATACAGTGCCAGGGGTCTGTTTCAGTTCCCCACACTGCATTGGTCACCATGTTCATTCATGTCTACCTTCTAAACGTGGAATCTAGCCCTTTCTTGCCCCTTCTCAGGCCACTGCCATACTTGAGGCTTTCATTGTCTCCTGACTGGACTATTGCGGTAACTTCCTACCTTGAATGTCTATTGCCAATCTCTTTGCCACCTCCCTCTGTTACCACCAGAACCATGACTCTAAAATAATAAACATGCCCTTTCTTTTTCATTAAAAGTGAAACAACATTATCATGTTATTTCCTGTTATATTAAAAGTGAAAATTTTTTAAAAGGAAAAGAAAAAAACCCCTCAAGGTCTGGTGCTAAGCTCATTTTCCTACTGCTTCACCATAGTATCTATCCAGTACTCCAGCTACAGACCTTCACATTCCTCAAATAAGTGTTTCCTTTTTTGTATCCCTTTATATGTCAGTGTGTTCCTCTTTTTGTCTGGACTGTCATTTCCTTACCTACATAGAGAATTCCTTCCTTTCAGGAATCAACTCCTATGTCACCTGCTTTACCAGTACAGGCTTGTACCCCTCTCTCTTGCTTGCTTCAAAAGACTCGAATCTGCACGCTCTTATCACACTTGTCTAATTGTGCTGTTGCGTTTATTTACATGTTTATTTCTCCTCTAGCCAGTGACCATCTCAAGCAGAAACTATCTTCTTTGATTCTCTGGCACCCAAAATATTTGTTGAATTAATAGTTCTCTTCCTTTGTAATTTTGCTTTCTGTAATAGAAGCTTAATTTTAAGTATAGGTATATCAGTAATCAAAATGAATCACACACTGAGAAATCAATGTGGTTGCCCTTTAAGCATTCTTTTATTTTTTTATTGCCATTGAATATACTCTGTGATAAAGTATATTAGCATTAAAGTGTTCAAATCTGATCTTTATTAGTGGCCTAAAGTGAATCTTTGCTGACATTTAAGGTTTATGACATTTCCTGCACATTCATTCTTGACTGGAAGACATAAATGGCTGACAGTACAGAGCAATTAATAATTTTCCAAGTGAAACATTTTCAGGGGCTTCTGCCTTTACTGCTCCCCTGATGAGAGTACAGCCTGTTTCTTATGTGTTTCAAAGATGATTTCCCTATCAGCTTTTTGGTCGGTTAACCAAAAAAAAAAAAAAAAAAGTTACATTTTTCTGAATTCTGTAAGATTGACAGAAGGGGAATTTTTGAAAGTCTACTTTGTTACTTTATTGAGCAAGTGCTACCTCTGCCATCCAGCAGAGTGAATTATTGGTGAGAATAAATTGTCTTCATCATGACCTGTACATTTTTTGTTTTCTTTTGCAAAATAGGCGAGTGTTGTGTATAAAGGAAGTTGAAATCCTGGGCCTTATGTCTATAGACTGGCAGTATCCATTTGAAGATTTTGTATTTCCTCCTAGTGTCAGTGAAAATATGCTAAAAATTTCAGTTAAGGTAAGAAAACATGTCACACCTTTAGAGCTAAGAATTCATTGTTTTCAGACTGTTTTATAGTTAACTACACAAAATGTTTGAAGGATTAGTGTCGTCATTACTACCATATGCTGAGACATAAAGAAAGATATAATCAATTTATTTGTATATCTGTACTTTATTTTCTGGCAGTCTTGATTGCATAGAGTGAAGTGTCAGTTTACCCACCCAGATAACTAAGATTCTGATATGCTGATATTTTCTTTTTGGTAGAAATAAGCATTAGTAAATAGTTTCTTTTTTAAATTTCATATGGATACCCATGTTACTATAATCTTAGATATTTTTGGAAAGATTCCTCTTGTTTAGGTTTTCAGAAGATTATTAAGTGATTTGATTAAAAAAAAAAGTATCCAAAATTCCCATGTTGTATAATATTTGGCATTTATGGAATGCTAATACAATTTAAGTATGTAATAATAAATAATACTTTTATGTCTTTTGTCCCATCATTTTATAAGGAAGCACTTTTATTTTAATTACATAGTAATTTGTAAAAGTGATTATCTTTTGTTTAGTTTTCAGACTCAAGTACTTAACTTTCTTTGAAATATGTTTGCTATATTATATATATTATAAATTTATTTTCATGCCTTTAAAAAACTATGTTTTTTTTTCTAAATATGGTAATTTCTTTAGTGTATTTGTTTTCTCTAAACAATAATGTTGTTTCTATTAGCAAAACTATCTGAAAAAGTTTACTGTGAAATTTAGTTAGCTAGAAAAACATTTACTGTGAAATTTAATAGCTAGATATGTGAGTACTGTTACCCTTTAATTTATGTTTACTTATCTTTTTGTGGAAATTTACAAATAAAAGGAAACACCATGTTACCCTGGCATTACCACATTGTAGAATGTCAAAACTTAAGGAGTGGGTTGGTGTATGAAATACAGTTTTCAAACTGGGAAAGACTATGTCACTGTGCATATATTTTACAGTTTCCTCAGTTACCACTTTTCTTTTGCATCAATGGTGAGAATTGACTCAATGTATTTTGCATTATACAAAAATTTTATCTATCAGCCAAAGAAATGAACGAAGGGTTTTTTTGATTTGTCAGATGTGATGAGTTACCAAGTGGTGTTTCTGTAGGCTATTTATCATAGCCTGCAGAAAGCCATTATTTTATACAGATAGTTCATCCAGTTTTATAACTTCTAACAACTCACATATGGAAATACTGTCTTTGTACCAAGATGATTTATTTCATGTCTTATTTGAATGTGTGTATTTGGTTAGTCAATTTGTTTAGAGTTCACATTTAAGTATACAATTGAAAGTTGTGATTTTTTTTTTCTTCCTCAGAATAATTTCCTTTCTTTCATTGTTTCTTTTGAAACAGGAACAGGGTCTGTTCCACAAAAAAGACAGTGCCAGTCAAGGCTGTGTTCGAAAAGTTTACCTGAAGGATGCCGCCACAGCAGAGGTGAACAAGAGTACCCCTCAATTTTTTTTGTTTTTAGCTGAAATACTTTTTAAAAAGCCGGTTATAATGAATACCATTATTCTCCCTAAGGTCTCCCAATTATAACTTTGGATGGATATATAAACTTAAAATGATACGCTGTGGATCAGTCAGGTGCAAGAGTCTTTTTATTTGACACCTCTGGACTGTATCCTTGGTCCGTAGCTATTAGACCTGTTTGGAGAGCTTCAGCTCTTGCTTTCTTAGCTTTCCCTTCAACCAAATGAGCCTCCACTTGTCTTTACAATTCACAATAAGTATTTTACTTTACAGAGAGCATATAATGCCATTGAGGATGCACAGTCAACGAGACAGCAGCAAAAATTGGTGAAGCAGTCATCAGTGAGACTTCTCAAACCCCAAATACCATCTTAGTCACAGATCCCAGGGGCTCCAGCAGGGAGGAGAAAACACCCACTGGTCTTGTCTATAAATCACTCTGCTTTATCTTGCTAAAGACAATTTTCAAACCATCTTTTCGTTTTATTTTTCTAGACTAACTAATACTGGGTTTTCTACTTTTTTCCCCTTTTAGGTTTTACTCTAATTTTGTGACCATGTATGTGATAACAGTCCACTTGTGCATTGCCACCCACATGGGCCAGACCCTTGAAGAAACATCACTTCAAACTTAGAATGAAATTTTCATTAATATTAAAATTGTGAAGCAAAGGTCAATAGGCTTATGTTTAATTTAAGCCTTACTGAAGAATAGGAAAGGAGCTTAGAATGACTAGTGTTCTTTCAAAGGTTTTTTTTTCTTTTCTTTCTTTTTTTTTTTGAGATGGAATCTTGCTCTGTCTCCAGGCTGGAGTGCAGTGGCGCAATCTTTGCTCACTGCAACCTTTGCCTCCCGGGTTGAAGCGATTATCCTGCCTCAGCCTCCTGAGTAGCTGGGATTACAGGTGCATGCTGCCACACCCAGCTAATATTTTTTGTATTTTTAGTAGAGTCTGGTTTCACCATGTTGGTCAGGCTGGTCTTGAACTGACCTCGTGATCCACCCACCTTGGCCTCCCCAAAATTCTGGGATTATAGGCGCTAGCCACCATGCCTGGCTGAAAGGTTTTAACCCATGGACAAATGTTGGACCCTGACATTTTGTTGAAGAGTAATTTGTTCAGTGATTGAACTGAGTTAACATTTTTGGTAAGCCAGGTAATTGAATGAAGAAAACCCACTAAGGGGAGAAATGACATGTTTGCTATTTTCTTTTCATGAAAACACTGTTTTCCCTCTAATAAAGCATATTTTACATTGGTGCTTATTTTTTCTCCTTGCACTCTAATAATAAAAATTGTGGACAGTCAAACCTTAAAATATCTATACTCTGCCCTCTTTAATGTAGCATTCATAAAAATTTGGAAGCTATTTACGTGCTCTTTCAAGATGAGCTTATATGGCATAATTATTTGCTGATACATGAAAATATTGCACTTTAAGTTTTTCAAGACTCTGAAATATGTAAAATTCAATATTTTTATATTCCCAGAAATTGTTTCTTACGGATTGAAAGACTTTAAGGACATCACAAATTAACATTTAGTCCTAATGCATACCTAGAATGTATTTTAAATACTTTTTAAGAAGACTGAAAATTCTCTGGTTGTTTTATATATAAATAAGCCATATATAATGACACTGTGTTTCTTGAGGGAGCAGGCCTGTGAGAATCAGTTCAGTACAGTATTTTTTTTTTTTTTGTCCTTTCTGCATCCTTCATCAGAGATACACTATTAAAACTTTAAAAAATACTGAAAAATATTTAAGTTTTTTGGGTGAACCTTAAGATTTGCTCTTAATGTTTAACCCAGCAACATTTATTTCAAATCACTGAATTCATGAAGATGTGGACACCCTCTGTTCTATTTTTGTTTATGGTGGTGGTGGTTCTGTCATCATCATTCATGTTTTTTAAGGCCTGGTCATAAAACTTTAAATTTTCCTAGAGTGATTTAATATACATTCTAAAAAGAGAATGCAGTAACTAATGCCCTAAGTGTTTGATCTCTGTTTGTCATAACTTTTTCAAAATTATTGTTTTCTGTAAAGTATATATATAAAGCTTATAGCTTAAATTGAATTTCTATATTAGTGGTTAATTGCAGTTTAATAAAGGGATCATTATAAGCGATTTCAAAGCAAATGTTATTGTATTTTGTGTTTTTAAAACAATTAGGAATTTGAGATATCCGATTATATTTTCATATGAATCAAGCTGTTGACAGTGTCCTATATATTTAAGGAATTATATTATACTATTTGTAACATTTTTATTTAATCTCCAGGCACAGAAATAATTCATTGGTAAAGTGTAATAATTTTTTAATCCTTTGAGAGTCAGTTACTTGCATATGAGAGAAATAAAACATTTGGCACATTGTTTACAGGTGTGAAAACTTTGTGGGTTTGTATTATTCAAGTAACATTTGCTTTACTTTTTGTCTTCCCTTTTCGTCTTTAAATCCTATAATAGTGAGAAGTTATATTAATAGTTAACGGAGGACTTTACAAGATGCTAGTCGGATAAGCTTTTTCTCAGGGGTACTGAGCCCCTTCATCATACTGGAGATCTGTGGCACACACTTCCAATACGGGGGCATTACAGAGAATGCAGTTGACCTGGGGGCCCAGCTGCGCTTTGAAATCCATTGCAGTATTTGCATTGCTTTCCGTGGTTTCTCTCAGCCATTGGCTGAGTATGGCAGTTATGCTAAGATATACTTAGTTTACAAATTCTAGAAGACATGGAAATCCTCTGACAGCCGTATTTGGCTTGAAAACTCTACAGTGGCCTTGCAGAACCTTTCTTAGACTGCATGGCTGTCTGGGATGTTCTACCATACTGCTCTCTTTCTCTTCTCCTCCCTCTTCCACTTGGGGCTCAGTCTACAAGTCTGGAAGGCTCACCCAGTGCTGGATTATCCAGTAGGAAGAACAAGTTTATGCTGAGGGCTGTAGCAAAGCAGGGGCATTAAAAAAATAATAATAAAAAGAGGGTGCCCAAGCTTCATAAGAAAAATTCCATACAGGGTGGACTTCCTTCCATGTGTTTTATGATTATTGTTTTTATTTTGAATTTTGTATGAAGGAGGACACTATTACCTTTTTGGCGTTTTGGGTTTCTAAGTATATTGATCTGGTGCTGCCTGGATATCTATTTTTAACAATGTTCTGTGTGTATTTCTAATGTATAGGTCTAAAAATTAATGCTGTGGACTTAAAATGATTCTTAGAGCTCTGCAGATCTCAATGTCAGTTAATATTGATTTGCAATTATTGCCAGAGTTAGAAGAATCATCTTTTTATTGCAGAGAAAAACCACAGGTTCTTAGAAAATAGAAGATTGCTTATAATAGGGTCATTTGTCCTCTAGGGACAAGCCCTTGTGGTTGAGAATCACTGTCAGAATGACCGTGAGTACTGGTGAAAGTGGGTTCTGTGCCATGTGTGTTGGCTCTAAGAAGAAATCGAGACTTGAGCTGAGGGAGCACATTTCACTTGGTAATTGTGCTGCTAGCGGGAAAGTTGAGGCTTATTGTTCTTGAATCCGTGCTTGAAAGTATTTTCAGTTTTAAATATATTAAATGTATATGTATAAATAATTCAGACAGTCAACTGTGCATCTCTTTGAGGTGAAAAAGTCATCAGAAAGACTTTTCTGTTTTGTTTTTACAAGCCACAGACTTCTTCAAAATTCAAAAAGCTCTGAAAACCCAAAGATTTTGCAAAAGTTTGAAACAAAGACATTTGGCAGCAAAATCTGAACTGAATTGACATGAAGCTATTCACGGTCTTTTATTTTATTTGGTGTAATTAATTTGGCTGTAGCAAAAGTACTTAATTTTGTTATGGAGTGCTGCTGCAGATTTCCTTAGAGATAAACAAGCTGTATGTGATGTAGTATACGAACAATGTCGCGTTGCCTTTTTTTATTTTATTTTTACTAGAGACAGAGTCTTGCTCTGTCTCCTAAGGCTGGAGTGCAGTAGCATAATCTTGGCTCACTGCATCCTCCACTTCCCAGGTTCAAGTGATTCTCCTTCCTCAGCCTCCTGAGTACCTGGGACTACAAGTGCACACCACTAGGCCCGGCTCATTTTTGTTTTTTCAGTAGAGATGAGGTTTTACCCTGTTGGTCTGGCTGGTCTTGAACTCCTGACCTCGTGATCCACCCACCTCGGCCTCCCAAAGTTCTGGGATTACAGGTGTGAGCCACTGCACCCAGCACACACTGCCTTTCTTAAATATGAATTTCTGAATTCTGAAACACATCTGAACCAAAGGTTTTAGATAAGAGATTGTAGAGCTGTATGCCCTCAAAATTCTCAATTTATTAAATTTGCTTCTCAAATTTTAGAAAAATCATAGACTATAGGAGAAACTCTAAGAAACAACAGAATTTTCTTCCCTCTTCAGATCATACCAATGTTTCATTTTACAAGTGCTGGCAAATTGTTTTGATAAAGAATTCAGAGTAATTGGTGTTAACATATATGTTGCCACATGATTGTACATCAGGATGACACTTGAGAAAAAAATAGGAAACATAAGCACATCATTGATTTTTATCCCTTTTGTACATTAAATATCATCTGCTGGATGAAATTATTTTAAAAATTGACCTCTAGTGGGAAAAAGAATAGTAATGAAATATGTATACCACCGTGATCTATCCACTAAGATGATAACACTTCACAAAGAAGGTTTAGTTCTTTAGCATTACTTCTTTTAAACTTGAAGAAAGATCAAGCAACTTCCCCAGAGACTGACTACAATGCCTCAAGCGGTTTAAATGCCTTGGTAAATAATTTTCACCAAGAGTAGATTTCAGTTCTTGCTGTTTGGGTTTTGTTTATTTTTGGAGAAATCATTTACCTTGTGATACCAGTTTTTCTCTTAAACCACTTTTCTCTTTCGCCACCATTTTAAGTCTTCTTTCTCTATGCATCATTTTATCTTTTCTTATGGCACTTCTTTAAATATTAAGGTATTTTTATTAAATAGATACTATATTATTGCTTGGCAAACTACAACCTACAGGCCAAATCATCTGTTCTTACAGAATTTTATTGGAACAACCACACCCATTTATTTGCAGTGGTTATGGCTGGTTTTGCCACTACAGTGGCAGAGTTGGGTAATTGTGACAAAGACAAAATGGCCAACAAAGCCTAAAAAATTTACCGTTAGACCCTTTACAGAAACGTTTATTGATCTCTATATGATATCGTATCATTGATCTTACAGATGGGACAAACAGGTATCAAATGGCTTACCCAAAGTCCTGTGGTGAGATAGGAACTGAAATTAGGATCCAGCATCACCAGCATCCCTTTCTACCTGTACGTCTTCCTAAAAACAAGGACGCTTACATTGGTGTTGAGTGTTGGCAGCCAGTGTTGGCCTCTTGGATTTCTTTTAGAACTACCCTTAACCCCAAATTTTATTCATTTTCTCCCTATCTATGTTTTAGGTCTAACTGTGATATGGCATTTTTCATAGTAACACCCAAATCTAAGCCAGCCCTTAAACATTTTTTTTCCTGGACAATTCTTACATATGGTCTAATATTATTGTGACAGTTGACTAGCATATGTAGCATTTGAGGTGTACAAATGAAATTTTGGATATGGGACATAAAATTTGCCTCTATTTTTATAGCACAATCGAAACTAAAAATCAAATGCGTGGGGTTCTACTATAAGCCATTATAGTTCTACTGATAGCAGGAGCAGAAAAACCATGTCCAAGATACATCCTTTATCGTAACTGGCTAGGGATGTGCCACAGTAGAAATGATATTTTTGAGCATGGCACATGACATTATAGTAATGTAACAAACGAGCAGGTGTTCAAAGATTGCAGTTTGAATGGAAGCTATAAAATTTTAGCTTCACCAGAGGATGCTGCTGCAAATTAGTTAAGCAAGCACTTATTGATGGTTTAAATTAAGCAGCCACTCTGGAACAGGGCACATTTCCTTTCCCTGTGGAGTACTGTTAGAGAGGCTTAACCTACTTTGACACTTCTGATCAAATATTCCCACTTCATTCAATTCACAGTGATTCATGCTCTCAAAAATAGTAAAAATGAAAAAAAAATAGGGCATGAACTAGAGGATTAACAGCATTCTTAACTGTTTCAATAAAGATTTCTTGGACTATGCAGTCAGTTGAATAATTTATCACTGACTGTGTTACTGAAGTAGGTAGATTTTTTTTTCTTTATGTCAAGATAAGGAAGTTATACTCCTGAGGAATTCTGGAATAGTCGTAAGGTCTATGGGACATTTGAATATATCTGGAATTATTGGCAGCGGGAAACAACTGCTTTCTTGTGAAAAAGATTCCTGCAGTTAAAATGGAGAGACCTGGAAAGCTCTCCTTTCGAGTTGGCCTCAAGTGAACAGAATAGAAATCTTGCATGACTGTTACTACAATCCAAATGGTAAATGGATACCATTGAAAACACTGTTTTGTAAGGGCCATAAAGACTGAGTACTCATGACTTAGACTGGTGAGTAAGAATATATTTCCCACAGTCCCTAAAATTAATGCTGAGTTGCCACCGAATTACAGTGCAGCTCTTTCAGAAGCACTAATGATGCTTATTTTATGTGGAATGGATTAATTTTAATCATCATTTTTTGGCAAAAAATAATTCACTTGGGGGCCTTCGTTTTAGTTGTACTTACT
Source organism: Saimiri boliviensis (assembly GCF_048565385.1). Taxonomy (NCBI): domain Eukaryota; kingdom Metazoa; phylum Chordata; class Mammalia; order Primates; family Cebidae; genus Saimiri; species Saimiri boliviensis. The sequence continues at coordinate 89,507,894 of NC_133450.1, read as the reverse complement.
CATAGACTAGTTAATGGTTGGAAGATCCTTATATTCAGCATAGATTTATTTCCTGTGGCTTCCATCCATTAAGCCCAAATCCTTAGGGCCATCAGAATGAGAATGAGTCTTTCTGTATATGGAAGCCTAGCTGTGGGAGCCCTACCTAGTAGAATTGAAGGCTAGCCCCATGCTCTACCCCGTTTATCCAGCAAGCATGTAAGTTTTATTTTCAAGTTCTCATCTTATTCTACCTAAACCATCCCTAATGAGACAAAACTGCAAGTCATCCCATAATCCTAGTGGCATTCCTTAAGTACATCCAGGTTCCTCTTACAATATGGTGCACAGATCTGCAAGAATGTTCCAGGAATCGACTAAGGCAGATTAGTGCTTTGACAAATCTATATTTTCTACTACTTGACTAATAGTAGTAAGTATCCCAGGCTATTAAAGCAATTACTTTTGAAAGTTCTTCAAGTATTGTAATTTATTAATCTTGTAACTTACATAAGAATATTGTTTATTCTTTTTACCATTTTTGCTAACAGTAAGGGTAAACAACCAAGTAGATTTTTTAGAAATTAAAAAACATTTTTATAAAAAGTCAGAGCCAGGTGTGGTGGCTCACACCTGTAATCCCAACACTTTGGGAGGCCAAAGTGGGTGGATCATGAGGTCAAGAGATTGAGACCATCCTGGCCAACATGGTGAAACCCTGTCTCTACTGAAAATGCAAAAATTAGCTGGGCGTGGTGGTGCACACTTGTTGTCTCAGCTACTCTGGAGGCTGAGGCAGGAGAATCACTCGAACCTGGGAGGCGGAGATTACAATGAGCTGAGATCATGCCACTGCACTCCAGCCTGGCGACAGAGCAAGACTCTGTCTCAAAAAAAAAAAAAAAAAAAAAAAAAAAAAAAAAAAAATCAATGGACAGCCACAAAATACATTAGACATAGCTGAAGAAACGATTAATGGACTAGAACAGTAGAACTTACGAATACATTTCCTGGAACGCAGCACAAACAGAGATGGAAATATGAAAGAGGAGTTAAGTGACATCAAGTATAGATGAGTGTATTGAACGTACTCTAATCCAAGTCCTCTTATACAGAAAATGGCTACTATGATTCCGAAAGATTCGATTTGATAGATGCAAGAAACAAAGTGAACCTGGAACAGAAAAAATAAAAACAAATGTAAACCTAAGAGACACTGGCTAGAAACTCTCACATAGCAATCACAAAGAGAAAAGCTGAAAAACAACTAAAACGAACAGAGATTACTGACAAAGGATCAACAATTAGACCAAAAGAAGAGTTCTTAATAGTAGCCTCCAGGGAACAAGCGGACAGCCACAAATTGCTGAGAGAAAACCTGCTGTCCATGTAGTTGACTTTAATCAGCTACATTATCATTCAAGAATGAGGGTTAAATAATCCCGTTTTCATAATAAAAAGTTTTCCACTCTCAAATTCTCTCTTTAAAAACTAAGGGATGTCCTTCAGGAAACAGAAGGAATGAAATATAGAAATCAATGGCAACAAAGAAATGGCTAAACTGTAGAGTTAAAATATCAAGTAGCTACAAGGGTGCACAGGAAGAAGTTTATCAAAACTGTGCAAGACATTTTTAAAGAAAATTACAAAATTATATCGAAATAAAGTTTAAATTTTCTTAAATATACAGAAAGTGATATAATGTTCATGAATGGTAAGACTTATTAAAAAGTAATCATATTCAAATTTATCTATAAATTCAATACAATTTTAATCAACATCCTATTAATATTTTTCATAGACCTTGACAGGCTGTTTCAAAAATTTATGTGGAAGACTGAAAGGCCAAGAATTATCAAATAACTTTAAGGAATGAGATCAAGTGAGAGACATATTTTATCCTCCCAGATTTTAAAATGTACTGAAAAATTATAGTAAGTGAAACGATGTGATATTTTCAGAGAAATAGGTTAGAAGAGAAATGGAACAAAAGAGAATAAGGACAGACCCATGAAAATATGAAAATATAGAATAAGAATGGTAACTATAGCTTACATGATTTCTGCTATGTAAGTTTTAGGCAGTATTCCATGCACTTTATATATTGTAATTAATTTATCCTTAAAGGTGACATTAAATTTCAGTTAAGCATAGCAGTATTAAGAGCCAAAAGGAAGAAATAACACATATGTATATGAAGATATAAAGGGATAAATTGTGGTACAGACAGATGATTCAGCTATGAAAAGGAACAAAGTACTATATGCTATAAGATAGATAAACCTCCAGGACATTATGCTAAGTGAAAGAAGTCGTGATCAAAAGGTCACATCTTACATGATTCCTTTTATATGAAATATCCAAAATAGGCAAACTATAGAGACAAAGAGCAGATTCCTGGTTGCTAGGGGCTGGGAGAGAGGGAGTGATTCCTCAAAAGTGTTTGCATGTTCTCACTTATAAGTGGGAGCTGAACATAAGACCACATGTACACAGGGAGGGGAACAGCACACACTGGGGCCTGTAGGGGAAGAATGGGGGCAGGGAGAGCATTAGGGAAAAGAGTGAATGCATGCTGGGCTTAATACCTAGGTGATGGGTTGACAGGTGCAGCAAACCACCATGGCACATGTTTGCCTGTGTAACAAACCTGCACATCCTGCACATGTGCCCCGGAACTTAAAAAAGTAAGGCAATGATTACCATGGGGAAAAAAAAGGGGGTGTTCTTTTAGGATGAAAAGTTATGGAACTAGAGATAGTGGTTTCATGGCATTGTGAATCCTCTAAATACTGCTGAACTGTACATTTTTAAATGGTTACTTGTTAATGTAAAATTTATACCTCAATAAAAAAATTTGCAGTCAGCAAGGATAGACAGGTACTGCTCAGGAAATTATTTTCTTCATATGAGAAACAATTGGATTTCTGCCTCGTACGCCACACGAAAATAAATATCAGGTATGTTAAACCCTAAATGCAAAGCAATTCTTTAAAATGTACAGAAGACAATGTAAGAGAATATTCTTACACTCTTGAGAAGCTAGAACCTTCTATGAGAGAAAAGACTATTCAAATAATGTTAAATGCCAAGCCACAAACTTGGAGGGAATATTTGCAACCAATATAACAGCCAAAGGGTTATTAGCTGAAATATATGAAGACCTCCTTTAACTCAATATGAAGAAACAACTCAATAGAAAAATGGGCAAATGCTATGAACAGACAATTCACAGAAAAGGAAGACTGGAAATTACTCATTGACATGCAGAGTGAAACAATGAGCTTCCCTTTTACATCTGTCAGATTGGCACAAATGGAACTTTGAGAACAGCTGATGTTTCACAGGATGCGATGAGACACACGCAGTAAAAGCCTGCTGATGGGGTGCAGAGTCACTTGAGAAATCAAGCTGGCAAGGCCTCCCCCAGCTGAACACAGCATACAAACACAGCAGTTCCACTCCAGATATCCAACCCAAGGAACTCTCCTGCAGTCTAAGCATAAAGAGAAATGAGAATACAAGGATGTTCGCCACAGCACTTTAAATAAAATTAAAAACGTGGAAATTATCCATCAGCAGCAGATTTTAAAACATGGAAAAGAATACAAAAATAGCAGCTGTAAGAAATGAACTCTCAAGTTTTGAGTGAAAAGAACAACTTGCAAAAGGATATAGATCATGTAAATGTGAGCACATAATCCGTGAGGCATATATGAAAATTATACACGCCAACTCTAGAAAACGATTTCTAGGAAGACAGGGTGAGAGAAGGAATGAGGTAGGAGAAGGATGGGCTTTAGTTATAAATTTGGAGGCCAAGCATGGTGGCTCCCAGCACTTTGGGAGGCTGAGGTGGGAGGATCATTTGAGGCCAGGAGATGGAGGCCAGCCTGGAGACCCCATCTCTATGGAAAATACGAAAATCAGCAGAGTGTGGTAGCACATGCCTGTAGCCCTAGCTATTCAGGAGGCTGAGGCGGGAAGATGGCTTGAACCTAAAAGTTCCAGCCTTCAGCATGGGTGACACAGTGAGACCCTGATTCAAAAAAAGAAAAAAAAAAAAAAGATTTTATACACTTTCTGTACATGAAACATTTTATATTTAAAACGAAGGAAGGCAGGAAGGCAAGCAGGAAGGAAGGAAGGAAGAAAGGAAGGAAGTGAGGGAGGGAGGCAGACAGAGACAGAGAGGCCTCACTCATGGTCAGGACAGCGTTTGTGAGTTTTGCCAGTGCAGCCAGGGAGTTGGAACGTTCCTTCTCTTCTGCAGCTGTGGCAATCCCAAAACGCAGAGAGGGCCTCTGTCACAGGCCGGGGCCCACAGATCTCCAGGGACTGATCTTAAGGGAGTCCTTTCAGGGAGGGAGGAGGCCGTGAGAGGAAGAGAGCGCGTGCTGGAGCGACTCTGGGTCTTGGCAAAAGGCAGGGAGGGGAAAATGGGAAGAAAGGCAAGGGTCAAACGACCTAAGGAATTCCACCCTGGAGACATCGGGTTAAAGGAAGCAAACTTCCACCCCGCACGTGTCTGCACTCTTCCCGTCCCCCGCCCCAGGGCCAGTGGAGAGACCAAAAGGTGAGTGCGGTGGGAGGAGTCAACAGTACTGAGGGGAGGAATGACTGCAATTGACTTGGCAAACTGGATACAGCTGGGACCCAGAGGCTTTGCTGGGGGACGCTGTTCACGATGGTAAGCTTCTGAATGCTGCACACTCACAGAGAGAATGCCGAGTGTTGGGTGGAACTGAAAACAAGGGGATTCAGTGAAAGTCTTAAAATGAGCACGTTAAGACATCCCCAGCCTTCCACGGCCGACTAATATCCCTTCTCCTGAATTGGTAGGAGATCTGGGGGGAAAGTGTGGGATGGTGGTGGTAGGGGACGTGGGACGGCAATCAGTGCCCTAGAGAGATTGACGCAGAGAGTTTCCGGGCTCTGGGACACAGGCCATCATGGGCAGTTTGAGGAGCTGTACTGAGCATCAAGAGAAGCCGAGGAAAAAAAATGAGCATTCAGATTGAGGAGACCCCAGTCCCCTTCTTTCCTCACTCTCTCCGCTCAGCCAGGCAGTCAGGCCAAGAAACCAAGACAGAAATAGAGATCTGTTTTCTTTGGAGAAACTGATTTGCCTAAGACATTTTTGACGTTTCGAGGTTTTGACATAAGAGATTTTTGACATTTGTATCAACATTTTTGCTCCAATGCAGTGGCTGGTTTGATTCAGGTATCTGATGGCCGCTGCAGCCATGGGGAACCAGGCACCCTCAGAGTGATAATGAACTTCAGAGGTGATGAGGCCCCTCTTGTTACAGAGGGGCCAACTGAGTCCCGGGGAAGCCAGGGTTCTGCCCAGGAGAACACTGCTGCATATAATGCAGGTATCTTTTCCTCTAAGATAGAAATGCTATAATAAAAAAAATTACAATGGCAGACTACGTGGAAGGGGATTTCTGAGGCAATTCCACTCTATTACTTTCAGGTACAAATCGTTTCCATAACTTAAACTAGGTTATCAAAGTATGGTCTGACCAGGGCTCTGGGGGACCTGCTTTAATGAATTAGAGAAAGTCGATTCATATCTCATGTACCAAATGATTGTCAATTGCTCCTTCTAAGGTAATTGAGAATGCTTGAAAGGTAATTTAAGTGATGCTTTATACTATTAATTAGCTCTATCTAACTTTTGTATTTCATTGATAGAGCAGAGGCCTCCCTTGAATGACTTCGGCAATCCAAGCTACTAAGGTTTTCTGGATAAGAAAATGTTTCTGGATCTAGTGTGGCCTGACAGGAATCTTGTTTGGATTCAGCAAGTTTCTGACCTTCACTGGAGGTTCCTGTAGCATTTACAGCGGCCTGGGCCTATGCATACCTTGTTTAGCCACTAATTACACATTTTGATTGGAAATCTCTGTCTTCTAAGGCAGAACCCACGTATCTGAAACACCCATGTCAGAGGGCTGATCTGATGAATTAACTAACCAGGGCTTTGGACAGCTACCTTGTTGCTTCTAGAAACCTTTGCTTTTGATGCAACATCTCTGTTAAAACAGAGATAAACAGGGATAAATTGGCCTCTTAGGGGAATGTAAGCTCCCGTTCTTCTGCTCTTAGAGAAAGCGCACCATGTCTTTCATCCTTCTTGTGAGAAACTGAGGGAGTGCTTCTGCATAAAGAAATTCTTCATGGCTTCCTCCAGAATGGCTCTTGTCTTCACGGGGCTGGGAATCTGAGCGGGAGGCCCAACACAACATCACAAGGCTGTACTGGAGGGCTTGATGACGGACCTGCACAGACATACCTCCCACTGCTTGCATTCGAGTCCACCTTTCACTCGTCCCTCCTGTTCCTCCCGGTTCCCTTTCTTCACCTGCGCCGGTTCCTCGTTCCTAGCTGCCAAGGAGGAGGAGCTCCGAGCGCACCTGCAATGGCATCAAGCGAGGCCCACGGCATTGCTGCTCTGTTTGCCTGGGCCGCCCCACTCTGAGAATGTCACAGGTGGCTGCTCGCTGTGGCCAGAGAAGAGATACTGTTGTTTGTCTTGAGGTAGCTGTTTTTTTTCTGTCCTGTGGGCAGCCATGAGGTCCCAGCTCCACAGACATAAGAGAGGAACAGCAATTTTGCAGTCAGGAGGCCTGGGCGAGGGTCGCATGGATGCCTTCCGCTCTGTGAGTCTGTCTCCTTGATGCCGAACTGAGTAGGTTGGTTCTGAAAGCACGTCCAGTCCTTTAGTGGGTTGCGTAGTTTGAACTATGAATAAAAAGCCCCAGTGGCAATAAGCTTGGAAGTTTTTTATTTTATTTTATCTTATTTTTTTTTTTAATAGAGATATGTTCGTCCTTGGTGAAATGCAGATAGAAACGTTTCTAGGGATCAAACCTGTGGCCTAGAAGTTGCTAGCACAGATCCGTTAAGGAGACATTTCGTGAGTACCCACCACCCACCTAACACTGCGCTGGGCTGGGTCTCGGAAGCAACAGCCTCTGCTTCTGTGGGCCCTTTGATGCAGGAACACCAAGGTGAGAGAGGAACTACCACAAACAGGTCTAAATGGACTTGCTAAGTTCACTGCTCTTGAAACCTGGAGGAGAAAGTTTTCTTACTTAAATTATCTTGCAATAAACAATATATAAAATTAATATATAAATATATAATTGTTATTAATCTGAACCCACTTGAATTGTATGCTTCAGAAATTACGAAGTTCAGTCTCATTAAAGAAAAATGCACAGACATGCTGACGGATTTAGTTACCTTTTATAAATGCTGAATTGGCTTCTCGAATTAAAATCATCATATACTTCTCTTGAAAAGATGTTTACACCGACACTTTATAAATGCTAACTCAATTCTTTCCAGATCAAGCAGCCTTAGATTGGAGGCATTTAATGTTAGAAAAGGTGAAGTTTAAGATTAATCATTGGAAAGTTTTTTTTTTTTTAACATTATTTATAATGTTTTGGTAAGTGCTAAGGTCTCACCAAAGAAGAGCCGAAGTTGTCTTTATGCAGTGAATATCTATTTATGTTTTCAAGTCTGTTGTTCAAAAGCTGTGATTTTGGTAAATTTGTATTTTAAATCTTTCTGGGATTATGTACCACTGTTGTGTGCACATTTTGATTTCGGTCTTCAAGTATTCAAATGTATTCATGTGATTAGATTGGAGACACTGTTTAGAATCACATTTCTTTTCTAAAAACATCTTTGTATAAAAGCCTTTTGTGGAATCCTTAAACTACATTATTTTCCTTTCAAGAATTTACTTAACCTTTCTGTGTTGGAATTCTTTTTGTCTGAAATTCTTTTCATTCGGTCCGCATCCTCCGGTGTAAGTACGTTACAAGTGGGTTATTCTTGCCAGCACTTCTGGCACTGGCACAGGCGGCAGCGAAGTGGAGTGGGACAGACAGAGACGAATGCCTGTTCAGGTTTACTTTTCTTAACGACAGAATGGAAATAATAATACTTACTTCATGTAGTCGTTGGGAAAATTAAATGAGATTATGTGTGTAAACTGTTTGGCCTGACGCTCCGTTCTCAGAGGAACTGAGAAAGAGATGTTACATCTTAATGTTCTTTGATTTTATAATACTTCATCCAACATTCCTGTTAAATATCCACATTAAAATACTGTTATGATATTTAATAGGTTTTGTCAGTATCTAAAGCCACAGAAAAACTAATTGCAAAGAGTATATCATAAACAATAATAACCTTGCGGTGCTTAAATAACTCCATTTATAAAAATTATCAATTTTTTTTTTTTTTTTGGTCAGAATCCCACTCTGTTGCCCAGGCTGGAGTGCAGTGGCATGATCGCAGCTCACTGCAACCTCTGCCTTGTGGGTTCAAGCCATTCTCGTGCCTCAGCCTCCCAAGTGGCTGGGATTCATGCGCCATCATTCCTGGCTAATTTTTTTATTTTTAGTAGCGACAGGGTTTCATCATGTTGGCCAGGCTGGTCTTGATCTCCTGATCTCAGGTGATACACCTCCCCTGGTCTCCCAAAGTCCTGGGATTACAGGCATGAGCCACCATGCCTGGCTAAATATCAATTTTTAGTTTACAATTTTTACAAATTTTAAGCGTAGGCCCACTTCCGTGCACGCCCACACAATAGGACTGTGTGCATCTGCTCCAGGCATTCCTGGAATCTAGTTTGTTCAAATGGATGTGTGCTGCACAATGGATTTTATATTTTAAAGAGACTAATAAAAAGACCAAATGCTTTGGAAATGAAATGAGTCATTTAAAAAAGAACAGCTACTATTTGTCTTGGTTTTCAGACCTCCTACTTGAAAGGGCTATGCGTGCATTTGATGCCCAAACTTGAAAGCTCCCTGAACCAGGAGAATCATGTGTGAAACACATCAAGGGAGGAAGGCGGCCCAAACACCAAATTTTATTGTTTTTCTTGGAGGTGGAGAGGGCTGCTGTTCAGAAACATTTCCAAGGTTTCTGTGATTTGTTATGAATTGAAGGTCGTTCCCTAGACTGGAGCATAGGAGGCACTGAAGCCTGCCTGCCAGTCAACGTGGAAGCAGATGTGTGCTGGCAATCCTGAAGCAGGGGAAAGAAAACTCAGGAAAAACACTCACTTGGCTTACTTGGTGAGTTTCATTTTGCATCCCTGCAGGCCGTCTTCTTCCGATCTTCCACTAGAGGGCGCGCAGCCACCAGCTGTGCCCGGGCTGCAAGAAGTCGGCCTCCTTTCTGATCCTGCCCTTTGGGCTCTGGTGTGAGGTCCCAGGAGAGAGTCCTGGCCAGTCACAGGCTAGGGAGGATTCCAGCTTCAACCCCGAAACAGGCGGCCCTCCGACCGCTTGGCCAGGGTGGCCACTGTGAGAGCCCTACACTTCAGGATTGGGATTTCAGAGACCCCAGGGAGGGTTTTTACATTTATCATGGTTTATGCCTCTTGCCTTCAAAAGGGTGCTGCGAGAATGGGGTTCCGGGACCTATATTTCCTGAAACCCAGTTGTCAGACCCTGCCAAGCACATGTGTCTTTATTGGCGCAATAGACGGAATATTTGACACCGGAAGTCCAGAAAATCCAGAACAGATGGCTTCCGTGATCGGGGCAAGCTCTGTGTCACAGAGCCCCGGGCCTCCCTGCCCTGGCCAGAGTCACTCCTGCACGGCCACTCTGCGGCTGAGGGGGGTTACTGTCAACTCAGAATGCCAGTGAGCAGGTCACTGGTTCATGGTTTGTGGGTGGCCCGCTTGCACTGTGACTCCCAAGCTGGGCAGGAGGGTGTGACATGTCTGGTCCCACTAACTCCAGTCTGGTTCCTCCTACTTCTGTGTTTGAAGACATCATTTTGCGCAACCTGCCCCTCTTGAATGTCTTCTGACACCTTGGAACATTTCATGAGAGTGACTGGAGCCACGTTCCTACCGCCCTTTAAAAGCCTTACAGTGTGCTTTGGCACACCCCACGTCCCTGCAACCCGAAGGCAGGGGCAGGAGGAGTGACTCTCGCCCCCGCACATCACAGATGAGAACGGTAAGGCTCAGAGCAAGCGACTTCTCCCATTAGGACTCGAACTCACATCAGCTTCAGCAGGGGTTGCTCATACTTCCTCAGGTCTTCGCAGCAGTAGGAATTCGGGTTTGACTTCAGAGAAAATCTTCCGACCCCTTGACCTTCAAACACATGGTTGCGTGTTATCAGGAGATGGTGACGCTGCCTTCAGACACTCTTCATAGCACGGCAGTGACGTGTGTTTCCTGAGTGGGTTCAAGGGTGTCCTTCCTTGGGGCAGGAGGACGAAGTGGATAAAGCCTGAGGATGGATTCTAAGCACGATGTTTTGGAGAACAAAGCACCCAGAAATGGATGAATCGGTCCCTTTAAACACAAGAAAACTTGTGTACAATTGTATGAAAGCAGACGATTTCCAGTGCAATTAGGAACTGCGGTCAGGCCTTTGAGGAGGTGCTCCTAAAAGGTGCTAGCATGGATTTGAAAATGGTGAGCAGCTTGGGAGCTCATTGTTCCGGAGCCTGGCCCGCGGGAAACGTGCAGTTGTCGCGCTGGCCACAGGGTGGCAGAGTGACTTAAGCTTCGTGCCTCTGTCAGACTCGGGCCTGGAAGCTCAGCTTCAGCCAAAGTCAGCAAAATGGAGCATCTAAGAGTTTGTTCAGAGTGGTGTGCACTTCACGTTTGTGAAAACTCTAAATGCCAGCGTTGGGAGGTGGTGAGGAGAGGAGATACTGGATTCTGAAGTAGAAGGGGCTTTTCCAGGGAGCACTGAGTGACCAAAGCCAAATCCATCCATGCGGCTGGGCATGGTGGCACGGCCTGAGGTCCTACACTCCAGGAGGCTGAGGCTGCCATGAGCCAAGATCGCGCCGCTGCACTCCAGCCTGGGTGACAGAGCCAGACCCTGTCTCTTAAAAACAAGAAAGGACCATGATGACCTCATTAGCTGGCAGGTGCTGAGTGAGCCGTGTCCTTTGAAGGCTCCCTTTTGGGAACTGCAAAACCATTGCCACTCCCCCATCTCTTTCTGAATTTCCTTTTATAGATCGTTGGTCCTCATTTGTTTACTCATTCTGTTTTGAAAGGAGTGGTTTCAGTGTTTGTATACCTTTTGGAGGAAATAATGGCTGATGAGGCAGTGATTCATTTTTGAACTTCATATGTGATACATGTTTTTAACGTGCGTGGCTGTATTTAGAGTTACGGTGCGTGCATGTGCGCGCGCATGCACACACACACACACACACACACACGCACACACACAGACACCACAGCTAGAGCTGGAGGAGTATGTGAGCCATGGTTACAGACACTGAGGCCTTACCAAGCTCCAGAGTTAGGTAGAAAGGGCAGGAACCAGGAACTAGGATAGATCCCGCTGTTGCCCACGTAGAAGCTCTGAGCTGTCACATCCCACACTTCTGCCCAAACCCTTGGTGCCGCCTTGTAAAGATAGTAGAGGTTTCAGTGGCATTAATGAGATTAGCAGAAGGAAGGTCGAATTGCAGCATGGGTGGAGTTCTGAAGCACATCTTGGGGGATGGAAAAGCCTCTAATATTTATGTAGAAGTAATTAATAGTCGCTTTCTTAAACTTGAGACATAGACTTGTGTGGTGTCTGTGTACCTGCGTGTGTTTGTGTATGAGACACACACAACACATACCAGGAAATTGCTGATAATGCTTCAGAACAGAGTGCGCGTCTTTAACCCATCTTTGAATCCTTTCTCCCTTCACTATTTGCTTTTTCATTGACATTGATGCCATCCATTTATTAATCCTCCATAGACATTTATAGAACACCTACTGTTTGCCAGGCAATGAAGATGAAACAAAGTCATGCTGATGTTTAGAAAAAGGCAGATCCCTGGGAATCCGTCCTTTTTTGATAGGGAAAAAAAGCAGGCTGTACAGCTGGCTGAAAATGTGGCTTTAGGATAGGCAGGCTGGGTTTGAAACCCGGCCCAGGACCCTCCTATAGTTCAGTTTCCTCCTCCTAAAATATGGCTAATAGTATTGCCCACATCAACACATTGTTATCAGAACTAAATGCGCTCACATAAAGGGTTCTTCACAGTATACGCAGTAAGAAATCAAGAAACATGCAGCTCAGGGAATATATTACTCCTTTTTCTTTATCAACCAAAGCATTCCTATCTGACACATGTCTATCATGTGCTCATAGACCAGTTACTTCAGGGAATAAAGATGAGCTGGACACAGTTGTTTCAGCTCAGGGGGCTGGGAGGAGCTGTGACGTGTGTGGCCGCCAGTACAGGGGTAGGTGATGACAAAGCTCGAGACGAACCCATCGCTCAGGGTCCATGAAGATGAGGGAGGCCTGGCTGTGGCCTCTGACTTGGTTGGGGCTGCCTGGCTGGGAGCGCTCTTCACCTGCAGTACAGCTTCTATGTCTTTGCAGCAACTGCAAAATCCCTGAAGGACAGCATGACCTTCAGAGACACAGAAGGATTCTCACTTCTGCCAAGAGGATTCTAGGGCATAGGGCAGTTATCTTTAGAGCTGACCTGAGCCCTTGTTTGTAGGCGATCCCTGAGCTGTGGAGGCCTGTGTCACCCTTTGGGGCCTGGTGATTAAGACAGGTCCATGCTGGTGCCCAGGGGTGCAAAGGAGGCCTGGCCAGGTACTGCCTGCTCATTTTAGCTGGGGCTTCCCGGAGCTGTGTCTTACCCCAGGTTCTTGCCACTTGATTGGCGAAGGTATGTGGAGGGGGGACCTGTGTTTATCAATAGCTCCCCAAGCCTGGAGTTCCCTGGGGGAGAAAGATGGAATCCTGGGCTCTCGGCAGAGGTGGAACAGTGCCCCAAGGCTCTGAAAGGCTGAGAGCTGAAACTGACTAGGGATTCATGCTGCCCTGTGCCCTGCCTGGGACCAGTGGACCTCGTGGGTCACCTGGATAGAGGCTGTGCCATGTTCACAGTGCATAGCTTGTGCCCTGCACAATGGGGCACCCTGCAAACACCTGCTGGGAGAGAGATAGAGAGAGCGGGGGCGAGTGCCCACGCCTCCCCCGGGGAGAGGCAGTATGATGCTGAGGAGGAGCAGGGCCAGAATCCGACACTGTTCTCTCTTAGTCTGTGCGAGCCACGCGACCCTGAGCACATGAGTTCACCTCTCTGAGCCTCAGTCGAAAAATCGTAATGCAGGGAGGAAAGCTGATGCCACTGCCTCCCCTGCCGGGCTCTGCCAGCGGTGTGTCTGGGACCTGGCAGTACCTGCAGAGCCAGCTCCGGGAGCTCAACCCAGCGCCAGCTCCTTCCGGGAGCTCTCCAGGCGTCCCTTTCCGGTCCCTGTCACCAAGCCTCTCCCCTCAGGTGAGGAGCAACTGGCATTTTCCACACATTATCCGTCCTCACCCAGGGCCATGGCGTTCCCTTTCAGGAGCCAACTCCACGTGGGTTTTGAAGTCGCTGGGCTCCGACCTCGCAGGGTTTCCCTTCCTCAGCCTCCCACCCGCCTCCTGCTCGCACCGGGCCCAGAGTCTCCTCCACACTCGGGCCCCTGTGGGCTGCCACGCTCTCCTCTTCCCCAAACCACAGGTCTCTTGGTTTCCACGAGGTAGCCATCGCTGGCTGGGCAACATACGCAGTGTGGGCGGACATACTGCCGCCGCCTCTTCCCCAGCGTACTCCCAGGGCAGGCCCAGGAGGGCCACGACTCCCCCTGCCTCCTTGGGCTGCTCAGGACTTTGCCCTGGCCTTGGCTGCCCTCGGTCCACTCTCAGCATTCTCCATCAGGTGAGGACACTTACAGCGTCCCCTCCCCACGGGGTCCCCTCGGCCTGCGCTGATGCTCACCTCCCTGCGGGGTCAGCGGACACAGGCAGATGCCTCCTGTTCCAGGTGTGGCTGGGCTAGGGGTACAGTGGTGATTGAGACGTGGTCACTGGCTTTCCGGAGCTTACAGGCTCATGGGGGAGTCAGATGGGATTTAGATCTAGGCCTCATTCTTGCACCTATAAAACAGGTTCTCTGGGTCCCTCGGCTGAGTGATAGCGACCACCCCTGGCATTCCTCAGATCTGCAGGTGCCTGGCTGCTCTTCATCCCCATTCACAAGGTTGGAGCAGCCACTTCCTGGGTGTCGGGTGCTGAGCTGGAGGCTCCTTGCGTCTGTCCTATGGCATGTGAGAGGCTTCTGCCCCAGGATGGCCGGCCTTGCGTCTGTGGGACACACTCACCCACTCATTGCGATACTCTCATGGTCGTAACTAGGACCATTCCAGATGCAGCGGGGAGCAGTGAATTCCCCACATGCCGTGGGTGATGGAGGGCCCCAGGGCCTCATGTTAACACTGGCTTTTTTCCTTTTGCTGTTACTCCGTGACACGTTCTTCCATTTTCCATCTTTTTCACACTGGTTTCTCTAGCTTCCTGCCTGTTCGGAACCTTGGATTTTTAAATCCTTCTTGAGTGATTTCCTCTATCCTTCCTCCTTCCTGAGCATAGCGGGAGAAACAGGAGTCCAGGCAGGGTGGGGCACGTTCATTGGTAATGGGCGAAGACGCTGCTTGCTGAGCAAATCCGCACGTAGAAGGGAGGGATCTCAGATCAAACACACTGCCATGTGTAGCGCAACCAGGAGTTTTTTCAGGTTAACCATGAGGAAGAAAATCAAATTCGACAAATATTTGCATTCCCTCTCCTCCCTCCACAGTGGCCGACGTTGCTGTTAAAACACAGTTCTTTGTCCCCTCTCGCCTAAATTCAGCTTTTCTGTTCTCCCTTTAAAGTGGTTCACATTTAGTTTTTTTGGTAGATAATATGTGTGCATGGCCCGAACTGGAACATGTCCAAGGGCACACGGGGAAGCCTGCTGTCTCCTGATCAGCTCTTTCTTGACACAGGTGGCATGACCAAGGGATCAGCGCTGACAGGTGAGGAGGAGTGAACTGTCCGTCCTGGATGGTGAGAACTGGCTCACAATGGCGGCTGGGCAGGAGGAGGCATTCTGGCTGATGGTGGCGGGCTTCATGGGCTGACCGCAGGCCCACAGCTCTGCCCACATGCTCCACAGCGTCTCTTTCCTGCTTCCTCCCTGCGCCCTAGCCCACTGTTGCAGGCGGTGGCCTGTCCTCACTGTCACCTGGGAGCTCTCTGCCCCTGGGTTCGGGGCTGGGATGCCAAGGAGAGAGGCAGGATTTTCTCCCCAAAGTGTCCGACCAAGTTCTGGCATTAGTACTGAGAGGGGGCTCAGCAGGTTGAAGACAATGATTTGTTATTGTTATTGTTTAATATTCATTAAGTGCCTGTAATGTGTTGGACGACATTGAGAAAGATTCGTGGCTGGTGAAATGAAACTGAGCTCAGAACTGGCCTGGTGCCTGGAGGTCCCTGGCAGGCCAAGTTCTGGTTTCTTCTGTTTGTCCACAGGAATGACCTCACAAACCAGGAATGAGAAACCCCCACCAACAAAGGCCTGCGGTCATTCTGCTTAGAAGGCGCATGGATTCCCATCTTTTCCCCACCTTGGGTTAAGGAGTGGACAGTGATGCTTTCTTCGCCCTCAAGAATCAGACAGCCAGAGAGGGAAGGTGACCTGAGAAGGTGACAAAGCAATCAGTGCAGACTGCCTCCTTGGGCCAAATCTATGACATCAGCAAAGCTAGGCCTCAGTCCTGCCCCTCTTTCCCCCTGGTTAGGGCGTTCCTCCCTAACACAGGAGGCACCTCATTCTTGCTCCCCTTCAAGACCCCCTGCTGGGCAATAGCCATTTACTCATTCATACTAGAGAGTAACTGGCTGATAGCTGACATTATAATATTCTGAGCACAAGTCAGGCCTTGTGCTAGGTGTTTTTACCTCTATGATGTCACGGAATTCTCCCACAGCCTTTGATGGGAAAAGCTGTCATTCGACACATTGACTTAAGGTGATTTCCTTAGGTAGCAGGTGCCGAGGTGCTGGGTCACTACCCTAGAGCATTACATTTACCACACCTGGGCTAGTTTACTCTAACCAAGCCAAACACCCGCTCACGCCTATAATCCCAGCACTTTGGAAGATCAAGTCTGGAGGATTACTTGAGCCCAGGAGTTCGAGGTCAGCCTGGGCACCATGATGAGATCCCTGTCTCTACAAAAACTAACTAACTAACTAACTAAGTAACTAAATAAGTGAGCTGAGCGTATCCCCAACTACTTGGGAGGTTGAGGTGGGAGGATTTCACAGGCCCAGGAGGTGGAGGCTGTAGTGAGCTCTGATGGTTCTCCTGCAAAGCACAGCAGCTTTAGACCCTGCGCTCATTCCTGGTCGAACATCTGAATCACCTGTAGGCTTTTAAAGGCTGTCAGTGTTGGAGCTCCTCTTCTGAGATTTGGATTTAACTGATCAGGTGGGAGAGGGGGACTACCGTTGGTATGTTTAAAACACTTCCCAGGTGACTCTAATTGAACCCGGGCTGAAAACCCTGCTAAGGAGGAAGGCCAGCGAGGGGTCCGGGCATGCCGAGCACGGGAGAGAGGTGAGTGCTGTGTCAGGAAAGATGGCCGCCCAGGCTGGGGGCACAGGGTGGCAGCTGTGACTGTGCTCACTAAAGAAGACTGGTCTTCATCCCCGGGAGGCAGTGCATACGTGCTTTCAAGTGGGAAGCAGGACGTGGGTGGGCCAGTGAATATTCTGGAGCCCAGCGACCCATTGCCAAGCCAGCGTCCTCCGGGTGGCCTTCAGAGGGATCTATTTCAGGGAGGGACCCAGAAAGTTGGGACTCCTGTGACCCTTGCTTTTCTCCCCACCTCGTTGGCTGGCTTGACTGGAGGAGATGCTCTTGAGGGGCTCTGAGGTCCCTGGGAGGGCCCCTGCAAGCCAAGCCACGAGGGAATTTTGGGAAGGTGGGCGTGGGGGAGGGCACAATAAACGAGACACAGGAGAGACCAGGGAAAGGTCATCAGAGCCCTTGGAATCGGGCTACCAGCCAGCGACTCTGCCTGCAGCATGGGGAACGTTAAGGGCAGCTCCCTGCAGGCAGAATTCATCGCTGTGGTTTCCCCGCCAGAGCCTGTGGCTGGTGTCTCCAGTAAGACGAATCGCAGCAGGGCAGGTGGGTTCTCCAGCAGGGTCCTCATTTGCATCGTAAGGAGACCTTGAAGTTTGAGAGTGTGTTGTTTATCTTCATACCCTTTCTCCCCCCAGCACTGCTTGGCCAACAGCCAGACACACAGCAGTTGCTCACAAGGGTGACCAGCTGTCTGGGTTTGCATGAGGCTGAGAGGGTTCCTGGGATGTGAAACTTTCAGTGCTAAAATGGGGGACAAACTGGGACAAGTTGGTTACCTTAGTGTCAGGGAAGTAACAGCGCCCCTCGGAAGCAACAGCCCAAATGGTGGGTGGTTGTCTTCACTAGGGCTCCAAAGCTGCCCCGGATAGTGCTGGCATAGCCTCTCTGGGGGTCAGCCGTCACCCTAAAGGGTGTCTCTGGCATGGCATAAGGACCCTGCCATAGTCATTCACCCCATCCGTGGTTTCCATTTCTTCGGATTCACAGCAAATAAACACCAGCCGAGGGACGTGCGCTATACAGGTGGTGGGGAGGGAGAAGGAGAGTGAAGTTCTAAGTCACAGAGTCTTCATGGGAAGGTGGGAAATTCACTTCTGCTTCCAACCAAGAAGAGAAAAGTGTTTGGAGAACAAGAGCTGGCTACAAGAATGGGACAGAAGGGGAATTGTCCAGGGCACAGCACATCATAATGGTCAGGAGAATGGCTGCTGTCTTTTGATCACTGTTTTGTGCCAGGTATGGTAATAAGGTTTGTTTGTTCGTTTCAACACATTTGTTGAAAAACAGAGAAAACCACACACAGAAAAACCTGAAAATGTCCCGTAGTCCCACCACTCTTCTGGGGTTCTGTGGTAGCAGTCTGGGGGGCATCTTTCCTGACTTTCTCCCATCTGATGCAGGTGCATCTGAGTCTATACAAGGTATGTCTTTACAAATGGAATCAGTCTGTATGTTTTGGTTTGTAACTAATTAAAAAAAAAATACAGAAACATTCTTCCTTCCAGATCACCGGATACTTCTCGTTCTTTTAACTTCTGCATAGCATGCCATATGAATGCAACAGAATTCTTTCTACCCTTCCCTTATTGGTAATTTACTGAGATATTATTATTTTCATTTTGTTATTGCAACGCCTCATTAAACCTTTTTTACATATCATTATGCATGTGTACAAACGTTCTGTTGAATACCTCCTTAGAAGTGTCTGAAGCAGAATTGATCCACATTTTTAGCTTTGTAAATATTGCAAAACTGACATCCAGAAAGATAGTGGCAATTTATTTTTCCAGCTCCTTTTCTCTACACACATGCCATTACTAGATGCTATTTTTTTCCCCGCTGGACCTCTCAATGAAAAGTGCATCTCACTAACCATCTTTTTGCTATGAATTTGAATATCTTTTCATCTGTTTACTGGCCATTTGATTTTCCTCTTCTGTTCATATCTTCTGTTTAGTTTCCCTTTAAAGTACTAACAGTTTTCTTGTAAAGGTATTACAGTTCTTTTTGTAGAAGAGATATACTTTGAACATTATATCCTGTTATTTTTTACTTTTTCAAATAAGGTTTTAATTTTAAAATCTTTTAAAATCTGTTAAATCATTTCAGTTTTGTCTTCCCTAGGAAGACCTTCCTTATAATGTTAGAAAACTGTTCTCAAATGCAGTCTAAAATTTATGCTTTTTAGAAATGCTTAGTTTTTAAAAATCCATCACAAGACAGGTATCTAACATTTTTTTCTTTCTGAGGGATCTTCTATTTTCCCAAGACTTAAAATGCCACCCTTATCATTTATTAAATTCCCACATAGACTCACGTATTTCTCTACCCTCTTTCCTTTTTCATTGATCTGTTTATTTATAGTGTCATTACTGCTTTGATTAGAACAGCTTTCTGCTACCTTTTCCTATCTAAAAGAAGATTTCACTGTCACTTGTCATCTTGTTCAAACATTTCTTGACAATCTTTCAGCAAAATTTTATTAAAGATTACACTATCCTTGCTAAATTCTTTGACCATCCTTTTACATTTAAATTAATGGTAATAGGAAAAATCTGTAGGACCTCAAAGATACCAGTAAATAGAGAATGAACCACTAAGTGGGAAAAATCTAACAAAGGAGGAAACCTGTATTCCATAGGTATTGCTGAGTGGAAGCCTGGGCGGGCTTTATGACAGGGGAAGTTAGTGCACAGAAAGGCCCTCATCTTCTGCTTACCTTCTCTGTTCACCTTTAGGCCTGAAAAGACTAATTTTGGAGAAGCTGTGTTGGCTGTTCCAGCTGTGAGCACACTTCCTGCCCTCCCTCTGGCGGCTCCGCAGTACCACTGCTGCAAATCCAGGTGAGCTAGAGGGGCTCAGAGACAGAAGGCGCCACCTTGCATGGGAAACATGAATTTCTAGCCAGTGAAGGTGTTCAAACCTCTTGATGAGGTTTTCTTAGAGAAGGTGGGGTCCCAGGGTCTGATGATTTGTGTTAACATTGAAATTCTCTGATTCTAGGATTCAGCAATTGAATATATTAATGGGAAGGTGATATGGTTTGGCTTTGTCCCCACCCAAATCTCATCTTGAATGGTAGCTCCCATAATTCCCACATGTTGTAGGAGGGACCCAGTGGGAGGTGGTTGCATCATGGGGGCAGTTTCTGTAAATAAGTTCTTGCAGTAGTGAATAGGTCTCCTGAGATCTTAGAGGTTTATAAGGGATTTCCCCTTTTGCTTGGCTCTCATTTTTTTTTGATGGCCACCATGTAAGACCTGACTTTGCACCTCCTTTACCTTCCTCCATGATTGCAAAGCCTCCTCATCCAGGTGGAACTGTGAGTCAATTAAACCTCCTTCCTTTATAAATTACCCATTCTCGGGTATGTCTTTGTTAGCAGCATGAGAACAGACTAATACAGAAGAAATAACCTAATGCATTTAGCAGCAATACAAGTGGAAATCATAGAAGGGGGATGGGAGTCTATCAGGTTTCCACTGGAATGCAAATCTCAACCTGGAGAGAAGGTGCGTGTGGGGAGAGCAATGGGAGCACTATTTTAGGAGTGGATGGAGAATACTTTTTAAAGGCGGAACACAAAACTGGCGTGAGGCAAGATCCAGGAGTAAAGGAAGACTTCAACCATCTGGGCATCAGCCAGAGTCTCAGGCTGCTAAAAACAGATAATCTCTTGTTTGACCTTGCTAAGAATTTTCTTTCCAAAAGCTGAGGAGAAGAAACAAAGAGAAAAAAACTGGTCATTTTGACCAGAAAGAATTTATTTGGGGGTAGGAAAAGACAAAGATCCCAGAAGAAAGTGGCCTTAGACTTAGAATCTATCTAAGAAGGAAGCAAGCTGGGAATGAGGTGAGGCGTGTTTTTCACACTCGAGAAATAAGTCTAAATGGGGTGAGAGGGGGAGTAATTCTTATCTCTCAAAGTCTTCAGAGTTTATGTGAGTTACAAGGACAGTACACTGTATAATGCCATTGTTGATGCATTGTAAATGACCCCAAAGAAACAGATAAAGAAGGTTCTTAAAGAACTAGCATGGCCCTACCAAAGATGGGAGAGGAATGGGTTAGTCAGGGTTCTCCAAAGAAACATACCAATAGGACGGACACACAAACACACGTTTTAAGGAGTTGACTCACATGATTGTGGAGGCTGGCAAGTCGGAAATCCATGGGACAGGCCTTCAGGGTGGAGACGTGGGTAAGAGTTGATGTCACAATCTTCTGTTCAGATGTCACAGGGCAGCAGGCTGTAACTCTGGCAGGGATTCTATGTTGCATTCTCACGGAGAATGCCTCTACCTCAGGGAACCTTGTTTTTGATCTTAAGGCCTTCAGTGGTTTGGAAGAGGCCCATTCACATTGTGGTGGGTCATCTGCTCTACTCAAAGTCCACTGACTTAAATGTTAATCTCATGTAAAATAATACTTCACAGCAATATCTGGACCACTGTTTGACCAAGCAGTTGGGCACCCTAACCTAGCCAAACCACAATTAATTATCAAAAAGAGCGTGTGGCCAAGGGCAAATACAAGAACATGGTGATCACGAAAGACGAGTCCCAGGAAGGCTGGGAAAGCTGAGAAATGGCTGAAGAGCTATTGAAAGACCATGGTGGGGACGCTCAAATGTTAGTGTGCAGTAGATGGATGGTGGCTTCGTATGTTTGAGCTGTTATGACAAAATTCCATAAACTGGGTGGTTTATAAACAACAGAAAGTTGGTTCTCACAGTTCTGGAGGCCAGCAAGTCCAAGATCAAGGCATGGGCAAATCTGGTGTCTGGCGAGGGCCTTCCTGGTTCATAGATGGTGGTCTTGCTGTGTCCTCACATCTGGAAGAGGTGAGGAGCTTGCTCAGGCCTCTGCCATCAGGACAGTAGTCCCACTCATGAAGGCATAGCCCTCATGATTTCCTCACTTCCCAAAGGCCCCACTTCCAAATGCCATCATGTTGGAGAATATGTTTTAACATGTGAATTTCAGGGAGACGTAAACATTCAGATCATAGCAGATGGGGCGTCCAGTAGAGTAGGGTCAGATCACTTACCTTTCCTCTTTATTGATCAAGGAGATGTGTCTCTAACCTGAGCTATGTAAAACAGGAGCATAGAAAAAAAAGGTGAGGCTGGGCGTGGTGGATCAAGCCTGTAATCCCAGCGCTTTGGGAGACCGAGGCGGGTGGATCACGAGGTCAAAAGATCGAGACCATCCTGGTAACATGGTGAAACCCCGTCTCCTAAAACTACAAGAAATTAGCTGGGCATGGTGGTGCGTGCCTGTAATCCCAGCTACTCAGGAGGCTGAGGCAGGAGAATTGCCTGAACCTAGGAGGCGGAGGTTGCAGTGAGCTGAGATCGCGCCATTGCACTCCGGCCTGGGTAACAAGAGCGAAACTCCGTCTCAAAAAAAAAAAAAAAAAGAGCCCCCAAGCACCTTTAAATCCACAGGCCTATGGGCTAAGACCACTTGCAGCTCAGGGCACTGAAAATTCCTGGAGATGTGATCATTGAACCCCTGTCTGAAATTTTAGAATGTGGAAAGCCAGCGGGAGTCCTAGAATTGCAAACTATTTGGCTTTTCATAAAGGAAACATACTGCATATAAGTCCCTAGTCAATTTTTAAAAGAAATTGGAAGCAGTGGGAGCATTTAGAAATAAAGGGTTGCGGTGAGAGAGCCAGCCTGGGGTAACAGATTTGAGATGTTCTGTGCACCCGCGCTGTGCCTGCGTCTTCCTAACCCTGGGCCCAGCCTTGCCTTCCTGCACCATGTCATCCCTGCTTGCAAGTGAGCGGAGTCAGAGGGTAAGGGGTGTGCCCAAGATCCCACCGCTGGAAATAAAAGAACTCAGGTCATTAGCAGAGTGTGTGCTCTTTCTTTTACTGTACAGCGGGTGTTGTCGGGCTATAGCTGAAGGCTGAAACTGGCCCACCAGCTGGTTTTGTATGTTCTGTTAGCTAAGAATGGTTTTTTACATTTTTAAATGGTTAGGGAAAAAACATAAAAAAGGAATTATACTTCGTGACCTGTGAAAGTGATATAAAATTCAAATTTCAGTGTCCATCAAAAAAGTTTCATTGGAACACATCCATACCCACTAGTTTATATACTGTCTGTGCCTGCTTTTGTGCTGGAATGGCGAAGTAGACACCATGAGAGACCCTCTGATTTTCAAAGTCAGAAGTGTTTTATCTGCCCCTTTACTGAAGTTTGCTGACTTCTCTTCAGCCCTTGGCCGGTTCTTCTAGGGCTCCTATGTTAAAAGCTACCAGAAAAAGATTATGAGGATGTGTCAGAACCTGGGAACCAAGGATATGAGAACCATTTTTCATATTGGCATGGCTTGAATGAGGTGAACCCATGGAGCATGGGAAGAGAAGGCGAGACAGGACAAGGCAGGGTGATGAAAGATCCTGGAATGTAGTTTAATTCCATTCGGTCTGTTAAATGGTGGCTGTGGCTTTGAGCAGGGCATTTGCAAAGTCTCTCATGATATCCCTGACCTACTAGAGAAAATGTGGATTTGATGGTAACAATTAGATGTATGTGTCATGGGCCAATCAACTTGTACTCACGGGATTTGATTAATGAATTACTTGCAACCTAAGGTCTCTAGTAATACTCTGTGGGGCCATAGTTTTGAGCCTGCCCTAACATTTACATCAAATGTTTAGATAAAGGCACAGAGAGCATACTTATCCACTCCAAAGTAAAATAAGGCTGGGAGCAGTAGCAGTTCAAGTCAGAAGACCTGGGACTTTCACCATAATAAGCAGATTATAAATCAAGAGTGTGATATGATGGAAAAAGCAAATGCAGTCCTAAAGAGAAGTGTAGTGCTGAGACGGAAAAGAAAAGACAGGACTGGCATTGCATTGGATAAGATGGGCTGGGAGCACTGTCTCCTGTCCCAGGCCTCACATCTTAAGAGAGAACTTGGCAAGTGAGATGGCCATGGAGAAGCTTGGCCAGGGCAACTCTGGGAATATCACATCAGAGACAGGAGAAGGCATCAGGGGGAACTTAAACATGGCATTGTCTTGGTTGGGAACCCGGAAACGAACTCTGGGACAAGGAATGGTTCCAGGTGTTTTATGTGAGAAGCAAAGAGACCATGGGAAGAGGGTGGGAAAGGGAGACAGGGCAGGGAAGCATTGTCCACACTCATCTGTCATTGACTGAGGGCTATGCCCAGGGGTCTTTCCAAGGTCTCTGAGGGAGCCCAGACACAGAGATGACGATACTATAGCGGGAAGGCTAAATCATATGGGCAGGATACTAACCCGCGTGCTGTGGGCTCCTGTCCCCAGATGCTGAAAGAGCTATAATGTGGAAGTAAATCCTGGGTAAAGAGAAATTAGCCTTTTCTCACCTTTGTGGCCCCATGAATTGGTGGCTTCACAAGGTGATGTGAATTCCAGCAGCAGAGCCTAAGGGGCCAGATCTCAGACATGCCAAGGGGGAATTCTGATACAAGGAAAATGTTTAAAAGGATGATGGCATGCTATCCCTTTCCAGGACAAGGAGCTCCAATTCTGTGAATGGAATTCTCTTGGGATATTGAGCATCAGGTAGTGAGTGGAAAGCTTGCTGGAGAAGGCGAGGGTCTGGAGGAGGAAAGCCACCACTGGTCATCCGCAGCCCACAAACTATACCGTATACTCCATCCCACCTCAGCCCCTGTGGGATGTGACAGGGGCTGCGAACCAGTTCTAGTCCAGGGCTTTGATCCCCCTGACTCCCGGCATTAGCATTGCTGGGCAAAATTGAAGGGCATTTAAAATAAAGTCTGGGTTCAAAAACATCCCCTTGGGCAAAAACATCAATGCAAGAGGCCTTGCGGATCCCGCTTGCCCAGCAGCCTCACGGCGCCAAAGCTTCACTGCAGAGGCCTTTAGGCTCCGTGGCTCTGTGCCCCCTTTGAGCCTCCCTTCCCAGACCCTCCGTGCAGGAGCTCAGCAGCTCACGACAGAGGCAGCTCATTATTTTGCTGCAGTTGACTTGAAATCTGAAATCAATCGGGTATCAAATATTCAGTCCCCAGTTTGATACTGTTTTTCAAAGGTGCATTAATGTTCAGAAATGACACTGCATTTCCTAATTACGAAATTCTGTCGTTGATGCTCAGTCTAGAATGACTTGGCTGCAGGGTTTTCTTTTTTCTTTTTCTTTTTTAAGGTTTAGCATACAGTACGATTATTTTAAAATTGCTTTGGAAGAATATTTCATCAGCAAACTAAGGGCATGCTTATTACCAAAGTTTGGAGGCAATCTGAGAGGAAGGATAAATTTGCACAGACTCTGGGGGCCTCAAAGCGTGCCCTCCCTCATCCTCCCTGCTCCTTCTCCCCAGAGCTCAGGAAACCTATCACTCTTGTGCCTCTACACTCCTGCCTGCCTCACTCACACCCACCAGTGAAGGTCATTAATGATTTCGGGATAGGGAAGGGCTCATGGGAAAATTCCTGCTTCCCATGAGAACCACAGCACTGCTGAGAGGAAGGATAGAGAAGGGGCAAGAAGTTAACCCAAGAGTTCCCTGCAAATCCAGGATCCTCAAAGCCCGTGTGAAGAAGAGCTGCTGTAGATGCCAGAGCTTGTGGGAAACCAAAGGCTTCGTTTGCTCAGGGACATGGATGCCGTCATGACAAGTGGGGCTGTCGAGCGGGCTGCCAACATTTAAACAGTGGTCAGAGGCTGGGTGTGGTGGCTCATGCCTGTAATCTCAGCACTCTGGGAGGTATACGCAGGTGGATCACTTGCGGTCAGGAGTTTGAGACCAGCCTGGGCAACACAGTGAGTCCCTATCTCTACACAAATTTAAAAATTAGCCAGCCGTGGTGGCATGCACCTGTGGTCCCAACTACTTGGGAGGCTGAGGCAGGAGGATTGCTTGTGCTTGGGAGGTCGAAGCTTCATTGAGCTGTGATGGTGTCACTGCACTCCAGCCTGGGTGTCAGAGTGAGACCCTGTTTCAAAAAGAAATCATGGAGGGAGGTTTATATCCAATAGGAGTTTATTTCTCACAGCTCTGGGAGTTGGGAGTCCAAGATCAAGGCGCCAGCAGATTCAGTGTCTGGTGAGGGCTGCTTTCTGGTTCACAGCAACTTCTCCCACTGTGTCCTCCCATGGTAGAAGGGGTGAAGGGCCTCTGTGGGGTCTCTCTCATAAGGGCACTAATCCCATTCATGAGGGCTCCACCATCATGACCTGATCGTCTCCCAAAGGCCCCACCTCCAAATCCCACTACATTGGGAATTAGGTTTCAGCATTTGAATGCTGGAGGACATGAACATTCAGTCTATGGCAGGAATGAATTACTGACACACAAGAGCATGGTGAATCTCAGAAACGCTTCATTCAACACAAGAAGCCAAATAAGGCCATGCTGTAAGAGTCCCTTGATGTTACCATTCTAGAGCAGATGAAACTCATCTGTGGTGAAGAATACCAGAACCACGGTCGCCTCTGGGGAGGAGAAGATTGAGTGGAACAGGGCTTGAGGGCGTGCTCCGTGGTGATGGGAATGTACTGTATCTGGATGAGGGTGTTGCTCCATGGCGTATATGTTTGCCAAAACAAATGGAATCATATGCTTTAAAAAATATTGTGGTGGCTTACCATATGTAGATGAATGTAGATAGAAGCTCATGGCCAATCGTAGCCTACGTGGAAGCCTGCAGGTGACTCACCTCCACAGAAGGGCACCACTTTAAAGATCTACCCTTTATTTCTGCTAAGAAATTGAGTCACTGAAGCCTCCTATTCCTGCTTAGGGGCCTGCCCTCTTATCCTAGCCACGAGCTGAATATCTAAATACTGCCCTACTCTCCGGGGAGGCAGCCTTGTTTTCTGAGTAATATATTCAGCCTAGAGCCCACATCATTCATATCTTGGTGAGCAAGTGACTGGCAGGGATTGCATTGGGTCAAATGCTAGAGGACAGAGGCTGACAACACGTGTGTGCCTCCCAGGGCTGGTGTGAAGGGAGCCACCTCATTTGTATGAGATGATACTTCCCAAGGAACTTTTTCTTTTTCCTTTCTGTCTTCTTCTTTCTTTCTTTTTTCTTTTTTTTTTTTCTGTAGCAAAGACCTCTTCACATTGACGAATTATGAATATGCAGAAAAGATGGTATGAGACCACTCTGTGTCTCTGAACTGAGGCCAGCTTAATTCCTAGGACTCTAGTCACTGGTACTTTTCCTGCATTTTCAGCAGCACCTGAAATAGATTTTGCTTCATATGAAATGCAAAACACTGCAGAGTAGAAAGCTCACCCTGGTCTCTGATCCAGGCGAGTGTTCTCAAGCCTGGTGTTCGTATTTTTTTTTCTCCCTTTCTTCAAAACACTGCCTTGTTAAGCCCACAGATGGGGATCACAGGATAAGTAGATCCATAATATATTACCCAAAATATTCCATCAGGCATCTTCTCTTACAGGTCAGGAGGACTTGCAAATGGAGTCTTCTAGGTCACTGCATTTCCATCTGAAGGAAAGTCTCCCTCATGCTTAAGATTATGTCAGCGTTTCCATTACGGAAGCCAGTGGTAAAATCTACTCTGAAATGCAGCTTGGTTTTAAAGCTCTTGGTCTTGGAGAGAACTCTTTGTCTCTCTGACAATGGTTTGCCTCACTTTTTACCTTGGAAACTAGGGGAAGAACAGTGCACGGCAAGTCGGGAGTAGGGGCTATGCCGCCTGGTGAAGCCATTAGTGGGCCTGGCTATTGGGCAAGGAGTTGGGAAGAGGAGGTGCGGGGTCCCCCACGGTCTCCTGGATGGCAGAGCAGTGCAGTAGCCGGAGCCTCCGAGTCCCAGACAGGGTTCCCCAGGCTTTCCCCTGCTGATCCTCTTTCTGAGAATCACCTGGGCAGAGCCTGTTCTGAATGTAGATTCTCGCCCTCCTGTGGTACTGTCTGCTGGCCCTATCCAATCAGAGTATCTGGGGTGGGGCCTGGGGATCTGCATTTCCTACCTGTATTTCCCAAATTATTCCTTTGCCCAGGAAACCTGAAGTTACACTGGTGTACACTCTGCTGTATGGTTGCTGGTGACCTTGGCCAAATCTCTTCACCTTGTTATTATGCCTCATTTGTAAAATAACAGCTAACATGTATTGATTGCTTACCATGTGTCAGTCGTGTTCTACGAGTCTCATGAATCAACTCATCTGATTCTCACAGCAGCCCTACAAGGTGGATACTATAATTATCTACACAGAGAGGTTGAATAAGTTGTCCAAATCACACAGCTAGTAGGTCCGTAGCATGGGCTTTGAAGCCAGCATCTGGCTGTGCCGTGCCATGCTGCCTCTTGGAGGATAATCATAGCTCTCACTGTCCCAGGTTGTAAAGGGACAAATGACGTGGGAGATGTCAGGCTGCTTTGTGGCCTGCGTGGTTATTTTTACGGCATTTTTATCTTAGGTTCTCTTTATCCAGTTCCCTATTTCAGACAGTCTTGGTCCTTCCCAATCTCCTCTTTCATGCTCTCTTCCGCCTTCCTGGTCCCTCGCAAAGCTCTGATTTGTGAACAGCTGATCTCACGGGCTAATCGACACTCAAGTGTTCATAAATAACGATAGCCTAATGCGATTGCTTTTCTCAGATAACATGCTTTCATTTGAGCTGAGATTTTAACTCGGAATTTTCTAATCTGCGGACACCAGGGACCCTCTTGCTATCTTCCCCCTTACCAGCCCCATACTCTGTGAGGTGTTTCTGAAAGAAGCAAACTTCATTAGCTAATTAGGAATCTATTCCATATATACATCTTTTTATTTTGTAAAATGGGAGATAATCCACGGGGATGATTTCTGGGGCTTTTCTGAAATCTCAAAACCTCTAGGCGACATCTCCTCATTTCCATCTTAATGGGTCATCAAGTCCCTGGGGACTTCTTGGAGGAAGCCATTTTCAAAATCTGTTGTTTGTGGCTGTGGGGGGCATGATTTTGTGATGATATGTGTCCTGCCCTGGTTTTGGGTCAGGCTGGTCCAGCTTACCAGGACTTTCTTCCCTAAGGGGCTGCTGAGAGGACGGGCTGCTCATAGGGGCAACCGCTGAGGCACAGAACCCACAGGCGGGGGACAGGGTCACCGCCGGCTGCCACCCAGGGAGGACGTGGCTGGAAGTTGCTGTGAAAGGTGAGCATGTTTGCATGAGAGTCATACTGTCCTCCTCCCCGCTGTGAAACCGGCCTTGTTCTCTATTTCGTTAATTTATGTATTCTCTGTGCCCGGTATGTGCACCTGACACACAGCAGTGGCTGAAAAAGTGCTGGGTGCGGAATGCCTTGGTGGCTTGTGGAGTGGTCTGTGTCACCTCCTCCCTTTCCATCATCCAGGCTCCTCCAGCCACACTGGACCCTGTGGTTCCTTGAACACAGCAGCCACTTTCTTGACGTGGGCCTCCAGCTGGCCTCCCTTTCTTGGGGTTTTGGCACAGCAAGGCTGACATCCTAGGAAGCCCTTCAGTCCTGGGTAAGCAGACGCAGCTGGTCACCCTGCATGTTTCTAGAACACTTTTCTCCATCCGAGACACCAGCCAGCAAACTGTATCCCTATCAGGCCTTTTGCCAAATCTTACCTCCTCATTGAGGCCCACCGCATCCACCTTTAACAGTCCCTATCCCCTGTTTTTCTTATTTATTGTTTTAATAATAGCACGTGCCACCTTCTTTCATACTTTGTTCTTTATGTATTTATCATGTTTATTGCTTATTGTTTATCTGTTGCCACTAGAATTAAGTACCATGAGGGTAGGGATATTTGTCTGTTTTGTTTCCTGATTTATCCCAAATGCCTAGAACTGTGCCTGGCATGTAGTAGATAAAAACAAAATGGGATGGATCGATGGATGGATAATGGCTCATATATTCTGTGCAAATTTTGCTAGATATTATTGGTGGGTTGAGGGATTTAAAAAAGCATGAACTATATAGTCCCTGCCTTCAAACAATGTAAAATCTAGTAGGAGAAAGATAGCAAGAAGACGCAACCAAGTCTTTCGCAACGGAAAAAGATTCATGACCCACCGGGCTGGCTCTCACCTTGTTCTGTGCCTGATTCCACATCTCTGTGTCCAGCTTCAGTCCTGCCTCCAAGCTTCAGGCCCAGGCACCACTGCCCACCAACTTCTCCCCCGTCCCATAGTCCAGCAAAACCAATTGCCAGCAATTCTTAATATGCACTGCTTCCTGTTTCTGCTGTTTCATTGATAAGACCCCTACCTAGCTAGTCAAGCTGGAAATCCTTTTTCCTTACCTCTCACATTCAAATCCTAGTAATTTTAACTCTAAAACATTTCTGAAACGTGCTTTCACTCTATACCAACCACTAACCACTCCCCACCCGCTGCCCAGTCTGGGTTCTCTGCAGCAGCCTCCCAGATCTCCTTGTTTCCAGCCTGGTCCCCTCAGCTCAGGGTCCACACAGCTGTCACTCTTTCCTTATTGAACCTCCGTCACATGGCAAGCTTAGTGCCTGGTGCTAGGGATACAGCAGTGCAGAAGACGGACAAGGCCCCTATTCTTTATGTATTAGTGGGATCCACATTAATGAATCATACACTGGCCCTCTCTGGCTGAGAACCTTCAAACCTCATCCTCGTTATCCTTAACCTGTTTGGGTCATGAATCCTTTTTAGAATATGATGAAAGCTAAATTTATGCACAAAACTTTCCTTACAATGTCCGGGGAGAATACACTGGATTTGGAGAGCAACAGGTTTCAAGAATCCTCACCCTGCAAGGTCAAGTCTGCCCCGGGTATAAAATACACACAGCCATCATTGCTGGACCTGTCAGCCCTCTCCCCTCTTTGCTTTTGGTCATGTCCACCTGTCCTACTCTTTGGTGTTCCAGCAACATGAGACTTCCTGAAGTTCCCCATATAGATGCTGCTTTCATCCAGGAAATATTAGTTTAGAACATATTTCTGTATTTATTTGTTTTCTGAGATGGAGTCTTTCTCTGTCACCCAGACTGGAGTACAATGGCATGATCTCAGCTCACTACAACCTCTGCCTCCCAGGATCAGGTGATTCTTCTGCTTCAGACTCCCAAGTATCTGGGATTACAGGTGCCTGCCATGAGGCCCAGCTAATTTTTGTATTTTTAGTAGATACAGGGTTTCACCATGTTGGCCAGGCTGGTCTTGAATTCCTGACCTCATGATCCACCCTCCTTGGCCTCCCAAAGTGCTGGGATTAGAGGTGTGAGCCACTGTGCCCAGCCAAGAACATATTTCTTTAGATTCTGAGTCACTAGAAGCACAGAAGCAAAAAATAATATGACAGCTGCCCATCAGGACTTTATATTCTGACTCCATCGCTTGCTCTTGCTCAGGATGTCCCTTCTCCTGGAACCCCTGGTGTCCTTCCCTGTTAACTGACCAGTGTCCACTTTAAAGTTCAATTCAGGCATCCATCTTCCCAGAAGACTTTTCGAGATGTAACTTCCCTGTTCATATTGGCTTTGTATTGAATTCTGTCTCTGGAGTCCCATATTTCCTTACAAATATTGGTTTCTCTGCCCCTAATACAGTATATTATAATTATGTGTTTATGCAGCTATTGCTTGCACTAAATTAGGAGCTTTTAAAAGACAGACACAGTTTTAGTCTTGACTGTTTTAGCCTCAGTGCCTGACGTCAAAAAATATTTATTGAATGAATGAGCAAATGAACACAAAAGATGAATAAGGCTAGAAAGGCAGATCATGTCTCACCAAAGGACAGCCCTGAGTGCCCACCTACAAATTTTGTTCTTTACTGGATTGTGTCTTATTTTGGGCAGCTATAACCAATTACCATAGCTTTGGTGGCTTAAACAACAAGCTTTTATTTCTTGTGGTTCCAGAAGCTGCAAGTCTGAGATCAGGGTGCTAGATGTTCGGGTGCTTGGTGAGGGCTCTCTTCCTAGTTTGCAGATAGGTATTCTCTTAGAGTATCCTTACATAGCAGAAAGAGCGAGAGAGAGAGTGACAGAGAGCGACAGAGAGCCACAGACAGCGCTTGTGCATGCTCTGGTGTCTTAATCCCCCCCATAAGATCGCCATTTCCATTGTGGGGGCTCTATCCTCATGACCTCATCTCAACCTGATTACTTCCTAATGGCCCTGTCTCCAAATACCATTGCATCGAGGATCGGGGCCTCAACACGGGAATCTCAGACATTCAGTCCACAGAAGAGCTTTTGGACGTGTTGGGCCAAGGATGGCAGGCTAAAGTGAGTCTTTGTGACCACAAATCTGGCACTGGCTTCAAGGATGGGTTGGAGGGTAGGGAAAGACCTCCACCCAGAGCGGGCTGTAAGCATGATTTTCAAGAGCAGGGTGAGAGGCACATGGCGGGGTGGGGAGGCCTGGGCTACAGGCCTGCTGCTCTTGAGCTGTTCGGTATTTAGTGGGCACGCGCCTCTCCTGGCCTCAGTTTTTTCACCTGTTAAATGAGGAGTTTTATTGGATGTACTCTGGGACCCTGTTTCATGTTTTTGTGTCCTTCCTGCTTGATACTGCTTCTCTGCTGCAAGCCTGAACCCACAGTTTCGTTAAGAGCTAGAGCTTTAGAGGGCTGGTGCTAGAAATGGCCCCTGGAGGCCACCGTAGCGCCTCGTGCCTTGCTTAATTTGGATGCCCGGATAGGTAACTCCAACTTGGATGGCATCTGAGGGTATTTCAGGGTTGATGGGGATCTCATCTGTCACCAGGGCTTTGACTGCCAGATAATTAGGCCCCAAGCAACAGCCGGCCACATCTCCAGCCCCTTTGTCGCATGTTAACTTGGCTCTAGCTCCCTCATTTTCTTTGGTTTTAGAAGTGGCAGCTGCCTGTGATCTTGTTGTTGGGGATCAGTCCCTTATCAGAGCTGGACAAGGCTTCCCCTAGAAGGAACCAGTGAGGGTGGGTGTGTCCACTCCAGCCCCTCACAGGCTCAGTCCACCGGCTACTGCTTTAAACCAGACCCAGAATCCCCAAAGGAGGACAGACTGGGAGGGAAATGGTGTCTCACAAGGAGCACCCCAACCCCACACCCACACATGGGGGCCTTGGGCTGTCACCCCAGGGCCTCAACCATGACCTTGACAGGCAGCTGTTTCCACTTCCCTTGAGAAATGAAGGAATTGGGGCAAAGAGGGCTTGAGGAACTGTCCCAAATCTCTGAGCCAGGCTCTTTACCTCTGGAGTCTGTGTGCCTTCTAACCACCCAGGTGTAGGGAATTAGCTGCTTGAAACCACAGGTCACCTGCACTAGGACTTCTTATTATTGCAGAAAAAGGAAGGAAACTTGGAATCCAAGAAGTGGGTGTGAGTCTTGGCTCTACCATATCCTGTGTGACCTTGCAAATTACTTCATATTTTTTTCATTTGCCTTATTCGTTGTTAACCTAAACTCGATTTGGCCTGAGGATGCCTCTATACCTTGAGTCCTTATATAAAGAACTGCAGCCTAACTTAATACAGGAACTTACTGAAGAACCCTAACGCAGGAGTGTACTTAGGAGCTGAGCTTCAGCCCATCACAGGTGGGCAACTCATGATCAAATAAGGCCAACACTGAGCAGTCACCAATGGTGGTCTCTGTACCTTCCATGGATGCTGTCCGCCCACCCTGCTGATCCAAGCTTTCTGAACTGCTGATGGTTTTGAGGCCTGTGTCACTGGCGAATCTTTCTTTGCTGAATTAAATTCTGTTAAATTTAATTTATCTAAAGATGGTCTTTTAACACTGTACAGTGGTGGTGTGGGGGCTTCTACTTACTGTGCAGACTTATGAGGAAGAACTGGGATACTACACATGCTAATCCTCGTTACTCTGCTCTTCGGTGGTGACTTGTGAAGGGTGGGGACGGAGGGTTAGCAGGTCCCCCTGTCCCTGTCGGAACCACCCCTGCATCCTGGAGGTTGTCCTGTCCCCACAAGGCCCATGCCTGATCCCTCAGAGCGGTCTTGGGTGTCAGGGGTGACAGGAACCCAAGGGAACCATGACTCCAGGCTTCCCAGAAAGGAAGAGGGGAGGCGTCCCCAGGGCACCCTTTGGCCCTGCCTTTCGGAGGACTCTAGTGTTACAGGAAGTGGGGCTGGAAGTCTTCAGGGTTTCAAGGCAGGGGATGGTGAGAGTGGTAGAAGCCACACTGGAAGATGGTGGCCTTGGGACTGAAGCCCAGCCCCGGCCCCGGCTGGCTGTGAGACCTTGGGCAGTGTGCTGGCCCTCTCTGCACCTGAGTCTGTGTCTCTGACTTTTTCTCAGTGCACCCCATAGGCTGTTACACAGACCAAAAAGCAGGGAGGGAGATGCTCAAGGGTGAATAAAAATACTGAGGTCATAAAGATTTTTGAAAAATGAGGTTGCTGGTTCAACTTTCTGATCTGTGAATTTATTGATATGAAAAGTCTTACAAAGTACAGACATCAATTGTATTTTGGTCTAATGGAAGGAGAAACCTTTGTTTCAAAGACTAACAGCACTTCTTGGAATTTTGCTTAAAAAAAAAATCTAGGCTATTTGATGACTGTCGATAAGGAATCCTTTTCATTCTGTTTTCCTAGTGTCAATTGCAGGAGGACCTTGGTAGGGATCATGGCAAAAGCAGCCGGGAAAACAAAACCTTCCTTGTCCCTTACCGTTCTTTTGAACACGCCCCCAGAAGACATTTTTACCTGTGGACTCTTACTCCCCAACAAGGGCAGACACCTCCTTCCCCGCATGCCTTTTTCTTTCCATTTTCAATATTTATTCTCTCCATGATGCCCTTTCCTGGAAACCAAAATAAGTATTTACTTGATTAGAAATAATGACACAGCACATGGTCTGGGGCTAACACAGCACACCAATTCAGGCTTGATGTTTCCCTATTATTTATGCTGCCATCAGCAGAGCTTCTCAGTTAAATCCTGGTCTTAAATCAGGGATCCCATCACAGAACCTAATGTGAGAGAAAATCAGATGTACCAGGAGCCTCCTTTACTCTTCCTCCCTGGCTTGTCAAGCACTCAGCAAACGGAGACTCGACATTAAAACGTATGTGCTGAATCGCTCTGTCTGGTTGCTAATGATACTGTGATGTGGCAAAACACGAGCTATTGCAGAGGCTCCTCGGAGCAGATCTGTATTCTAGAGTCAGGCCCAACGCCTTTGTCTAATAGGACATGTAGCATTTAGAACATACACCCAGAGCACCTGAAGGCATTTACATTTTATTTGAGTCTTATGGGAAATACAGAAGGGTCAAAGAATTAGGAGAGTCATATGAGCTTTGAGGTTGTCTCAGTTGGTTAAAATTCACTGGGGGCATTGCTCAGAATACCCGGATGTGGGATGGCTCTGGCCCCTGACGAGGCACACCTGGGTTATCTCATTGAACACGCACGACTACCGAGTGCCAGCTACAGACCAGTCATTGGGCTGCATTCTGGAGACAGATGGCAGGGGTCAAAACCCCTTGGTCCCTGCTTTCATGAAGCCTATACTCTCGAGAGATGGGCAAACAAATCAGGGCAGTATTTTGGTAGAGCTTCTAGAAGGCTCCCTTCAAGGGAAACTGGAAGGCTTTGAGGGTTAATTGGACGGTCAACGTTGGTGTGTTAGCTCTGAGACAGGTTCCTGAGCCCTTCCTTCTAACCTTTGCCTCTTAGGAAATTTCCAAGAGAGTGCCTTTCAAGAGTCCCCTTTCTTCACCTCCTCATGATAATTAACTAACGGGCCAGGAAAGCTATTTAAATGAAAGAAAGAGGGTGTTAGGAGAGATCCTGGATGAAGTCTTATGATGCAGGTAGGTGTCTCCCTCCGGCCCCCTGCAGTGTGGTACAATGGAAATGTCCTGTCTGCCACTTGCCAGGCGTGGGATCAGCTACATGCTGGTAAACCGTTCTCAGAGGGGGACACAAAAGCCCTCTTGTGTAATGTTTTCCAATTTCCATGGCATAAATACTCCCATCAAGGCCAATTTAAAGCTGTCAACTGCTTAACAACTAGCTTGAAAAATTCCTGAAAATTTAATAGGCCCTGGTGAGCCGCAGAAGCTGGCTTCAGTGCACCATTGCCAGGGACCTGGTTCTCCCTCATTTCCCCAGAGGTAACCGTTTCTGACCTGGTGTCTCCAGGGCTGTGGTGAATATGGGGGGTGAGGCAGGCCTTCTGACTGTCACACTGCTGGAGCACAGAAAGGTCTCAGCAAACCTTGGTTCCCTGAACCCTTCTCCACTCCAGGAGCAGCAAAGTGCGATGTGTATCACCACTCACTCATTCATTCATTCATTTAGTCAACATTTATCAACACCTAGTAGTTTCCAGCTAAGTAGACTCAGACATGGACCCTTGCCTAAAAGCCCTATACAGATCAATTGAGGAGACAGTGACAGAGCAGAGCCGTGGGTGGGCGCTCAATCTTTAGCGCTCAATCTTGACACTATGAACCAGCTGTGTAGAGGTCATCATAGGAACAAAAAGAAGGGGCAAAGAGGATTGGAGAATCAAGGAAGGCTTCTTGGAGGAGGGGACATGTATTGAGTTCTGAAGACTGAGACGGTTGAAAAGGGGGAGAAAGTCACATAAAACTAGGGTAGACGTGATTGTTTTCATTACTGCTCCCCTAAGGAGCCTTTTTAGACATCTTTTCCCTAATCGTTTCCTCCCTGCCCACCAAGAAAATTTAAAAATATGCTGCATGTCTAGTTATGTACTACATGTATATCTGTGCTTTCTTACACAAAAATGTGAGATTTGTTACTCCCCCAGAACCAAGGGGGCACTATTGCCCCTTGTTGAGGATATCTACTACAGGCCAAGAATCCCAAGGGAGCAGAAACCACAGCTCTTCTTGCTAGCCATTAAACACCTAAGAAGCTGTGGACAATTATTTGCAAAATAAATGAATACATAAACAAATGTCAGTAGAAGAACGAATTCAAGAAGCAGGGCAGGGAATAAAATAGCACAGGGTGAATGAGGAAACACAGCGTGTTGTTCCCATTTACAAATAAGGAAACAGACTCCGTAAGGGATAGGGTCGGAGGGGGTAAGTTTGGTCTGGTTGGCAGGTCCTCAGCGGCCAGGCCGAGCTGTCACACTCCAGGCATGGTACGAGATTCTCAACCCCCCAGCTCACAAGCAGGCACAGTTATCATGTGACTCTCTGGTCTCTTTGTTGCTCCCCCTGCGGGATGTGCCAGGAGGGTCTGAGCTCTCCAAGGCGGAGATGAACAAGCACTGGCTAACTCATTACGCTCCAAAGTTTTAATGAAAGAGCTCCAATTACCAAGCTCTCTGCCTTTGGCACTTGAGAATCCATCTCAATTTCCCCTTTCTTTCTGAAGCGACAGTGATTAAGGATTCATTCTGCACATAAAACAAGTGATCAATGGCTTCTGGCAGTCGCCATTGTCTGTCTCCCCCCATCAGTAGACAATGTATCTTGGGGAGCTGCCGGGGCCTGAGAAAAATGAGTTTGCCAGACACAGTTCTATTTTGATTTAGATCACAAATAGCTCAGCTCAGTTTGTACATTGATAACAAGGAGATGGGTTCCATTTCCTGAGTTCTGTAATCTGAATAAGTCCATCTCTGTTGAGAGAGAGAGAGGAAGAGAGATGGATCTTTTTGTGTGACTTGTAATACAGTGGACCTGGATTTTTATGTCAGGCTGACACACAAGGAACCACAGTCTAACTGGCAAGTCCCCTTTCCTGGAACCTCTGAGATGGGTGTGGTCTGGTCTCTGTGGGGTCACCAAGTCTGGGGTTGCGGTTCTTTATCGGCCACCCAAACCGGTCCTCAGTAGAGGTCAGTGCAAGACATCTGCCCTGGAGGGGAGGTTAGAGAAATTGTTAGCCTGTGATTGTAACATTCAGGGGGCTTGGGGTGGGGGCAGGTAATCCAGGAAGAGCAAGTGGGTGAAAAAGGAATCGAACCTCTATTAACTTTTTTTTTTCTCTCTCTTTTATTTTATTTTATTTTATTTTATTTTTTTGAGATGGGAGTCTTGCTCTGTCACCCTGGCTGGAGTGCAGTGGAGCAATCAGCTCACTGCAACCTCTGCCTCCCAGAGTCAAGCAATTCTCCTGCCTCAGCCTTCCGGATAGCTGGGATTACAGGCATGCACCAGGATGCCTGGCTAATTTTTGTATTTTCAGTAGAGATGGGGTTTCACCATGTTGGCCAGGCTCAAGAGAGCCACCTCGGCCTCCCAAAGGGCTGGGATTATAGGCATAAGCCACTGCACCAGGCCAGATTTCCATTATCTTTCCTGGAAGGTATTTAAGATAAATAGACAAATATGTGAAAATAAGTAATTCAGAACCTAAGCTGTTGGAACTCTAAATTATTTTGAGCCTTTAAGGAATAATTATGGGCCCGAGGCACGTGACAGGAAGCTGTAATCTAGGCAGCTGTAATCTTTGTTTTTTTCTCTCATTACGGATTAAGCCTTCTTCCTTACCTATGTTGTTCTGTATTAATTAAAATGTGGTAAATGGCTGAAGGATGCCAGGGAGAACCGCTTTCCTCTTACTGTTGACTTTCATTATAGATTAACTTCCCTCCTACCTTTCTTATACAAGACTTCATGGCTCTCGTCTTATCTTAAAAGGGAATGTTAAATATACTCTTTTAAGTGGAAAAAGAAATAAAAACCAGCTGTAAAGAAAACCTATAGGGAAAAGAAAACAGACTGCAACTGACTAATTTGTTGCAATTCTTAAACCAGCCTTGTATTGAAAATATAATCCTGTTAAATTTCTTTGTTTTCTGCCTATATAAGCAGGAACTTAACTTTTCACTTCAGAGTGTTGACCCCGTTTCTCTGGAGTCTTTCTCTCCTGGATGGTCATTCTCAGCTGTTTGCTTAAATACATTCTTTATCACTGGATTCCAACCCGTTTGATTATTTCAGGCTGATATACTGATTGATTGATAGATACTATTCTTTCAGGAGGAAGGGTGGCTGCTTGAAGAGAAGAGATTCAACCTCCCCACCCTACTCTCTCTCAAAATTACCTCCTTCCCTGCATCCCTTTTCTCTTAAAGGGGAAGAAATACTGAAATTGCACCCAAGGAGCCAGGTTTAGGAGCAGGAGCAGGAGTCACGAGAACAAAGGGTTTTTCTGTGGGAACAGTGCCTGTCATCCAGACTGTAGTCCCGAATGTTGAAATCCTGAGAGATCAAAATCTCTACAGTCGAAATTCCTAACATCTAAAATCCTAAAGATCACAACCCTGACATAAAAATCCTGGATGTGAAATCCTGAGACCTGAGTTCTGGGGAAGCCTTAGTGTCCTTTCAGTTAGGATAGTTGCATCATGTTAGGTGGGACTATTACCTTGTCACCGTCTTCATTCGGAAATTAAGTATGGTTTAAGGAGATGCATATGGATGCCATATTGACAAGGGGTAGATTTGTGGACTTAATTTTAGGTGTCAGCTTGACTGGATTAAGGGTTACCTCAAAAGCCGGTAAAGCATTATTTGGGGGTGTGTCTGTGAGGGTGTTCCCAGGGGACTTCAGTGTGTGAGTCTGATGGACTAGGTGCGGAATATCTGACTTCATTGTTGATGGGCACCGTCCAGCTGGCTAGGAACTCAGAGAGAGCAAATACAGAAGGTAAATTGGTCTTTCTCTAAGATCTGGAACAGACTTTCCTACTGCTGTTTTGAGCATCAGAAATTTGACTTCATTCAAGTGAATTATCACAACGTTGACTTTATGTGTAAACCTTGGTTGTGTATGTTAGAAATGTTGAAACTTCTTCGGTAAATGAAGAGGTACCCTTTCTTTACATCTGCATTTGTGGAAAAGAAAATTTCTCAAGATCTCAGCTCTTTGGCCAATTGCATATGTGGCGGTCACCCACTGTGTTTGAGCCATCTCATCAAAGGACTGAGATTGTCTGTCATGGAATTTCAGATGACTGCACTTACAAAGCTGGGTACACATAATGACCAGCTATACTGATATGTGCTAAACATTTTTCTTTTTGTCTTCTTTATGAATACTTTTTGCTCATAACCCTTATACCTATGCGATGGTTGCTAATATACATGATTGTTTATGCTTGCAAAAATATGTGTGTTGTTATTTTCTATCTTATTGTCTAAAGTGGCCTTTGAAGTGTTCTATCATGTTATTTATGTCTTTCTCAGATCCCCCTTTAAAATGTAAAGAAACATCTTTTAAGTAATTTCTGAAAATTATTTTTCCAGAATTATATTTTCAGAATTTTGGTCTTTCGGGATTTCAACATTCAGAATTATGGTGTTCAGAATTGTGTCTTGGGGATATGGCCCAAACTGCTAACCTTATGCCAGTACCTTATGCCAGTACCGTATGCCACACAGTTTTATTTATGCAGCTTTGTTGCAAGCTTTGAAATGGTGAAATTTGAATCTTTCAACTTTGTTCTTTTTCAAAGATTATTTTGGCTCTTCTGGAACCTTTGACTTATTACATGAATTTTAGAATCTAATTGTCAATTTCAGCCCAAAAGCCTACTGTGATTTTGATAGGGATTGCATTGACTCTGTAGATCAATTTGGAGATTTTACTTTTAAAGAAGAAAGCGGTCTGGAAGTGAGGCAGCATGGTATAGAAGAAAGAATAAATGGAGTCTTCAGTGTCAGGTGGACAGGTGGTCTCTGACCTCCCAGCACTGACTGGTTTTGAGATCTTTAGCACATCAATCTTCTTCAAGCCCCAGATTCCTCATCTGTAAAACAGGCCTAAGGATACTCACTCCAAAGGTGTTCTGAGGATTAAATGAGTTTGCCCGTGCAGGCTGTAAGGGCAATGTCTGGCACATAACTGTGGCTACCTTCATTTCCTGAAGGCATTGAAACTCACCCAACTAATAGGAGAAAAAGCATCAGAGTAGAAAAATGTAAAGCCTGGGAAGGACCTTAGTGATTAAATTAATGCATGTTGAATTTTCATTGTCTGTGACCTTAATCTTTCTCTTGCCCCTAGAATACTTTTCTCCCCACAATTTTGACAAGATCCCACCTGCCTCTGACGGCCTAGTTGGAAGTAATCTCTTTTTTGAATGCACCCAGCATTTTTTTTCCTTTGACAGCATCTAATTCTGTTTGCCTGTTTTCTACAGATTTGAATATGAGTCTTGACCTCACTTCTAGACTGTAAGCCTATAAAGGCAGGATTCAGCTGTGCCTTCCTTGACATATTAATGTGGAGGGCTTGACAAGGCATGGCCCATTCATGTGCCTACAAAATGTGGGGTGTATGTGTGTGTGTGTGTGTGTGTGTGTGTAGTCTGATTTCTCTACTTTTCGAAGCACATACACACCCTGCCTCATGCTCAGTCAGGCTCTGCTAAATAGTGAAATGTTTAAGGATACAGGTGAATTGATTCTGAAGTCTGCAGAAAGGAGGTTTCTTCTGCCTTGGGTATGGGTGATCACTTCAGCACCCCACCTGGCACAGCTGGAAGGTAGCCAGAGACCTCTCCAGCTGGGAATAATCTTATTGCTTTTAATTTTGCCAGTTTGACAGATCAAAAGTACTATTCTGTCTTGATTTTTTTTTTCTTTCATGACTGCTGAGGTTGAATTTTTAATGTGTTTATTAGCCATTTGTACTTGCTTTTTGATTACCTTTTCCACTTGAAGTATTTCAACATTTGGATTAGAAGTGATAAGGGAGAGACTGGAGGTGAGCAGGCAGTGCAGCTCAGCAACTCGTTTCGGGCTGATCAGTCAAGTTTGAAACTGGCTCAGTATGAGGCATGTGTGCCTGTGTGTGTGCATGTGTCTGATGGTTTGTGTGTGGGGTGTGAGTGTGTGGGTTCATAGGTGGAGACACAGCCTGGGAGACTTGGACAGTCACCACTGACCTCATTCTGTGCGACTATACGTCATGATAGTATGTTTTTGCCGTGTGCTCCCCATGAAATGCAAATTTTAGCAGCACAGCATTCTACATAGGCCCACAGCTGAGATCTGTTTCTGTTAATTCTTTCATTCAAGCTCCCTTGCTGACTTCAGATGTCGGCATCTCTTCAAAACATCTCTCATGTGTGGATAAGCTTCTGATCACTTCCCTTGGAAAAATAGAATTGAGCATTACACGTCCCTGCTGGGGTGAGATATTGCTTTTTTGTATCTGTTGCCAGTTGCCAGTTAATTACTTAAATGTTTGATGAAGGCTGGAAGTAGGGCTGGGGCCAGAGGCTGGAAGGAAGTCCATGTGCTTCCTGGCTATGAAGGGTTC
The DNA here is from genome assembly GCF_048565385.1 of Saimiri boliviensis. NCBI lineage: Eukaryota > Metazoa > Chordata > Mammalia > Primates > Cebidae > Saimiri > Saimiri boliviensis. Next base: position 89,466,199 of record NC_133450.1, on the reverse strand, counting down.
CTGCTGCATGGAGTGTGCAGTTGGGGCACAATGGGCAGAAGAAAGTCAAGCAAGGCCAGTGCTGAGGCCCAGGATGAGCTGAGACAAAGAAGCCAGCACCTCACCCTTGCTCAGAACCCAAGAAAGAGGCTTTGTGGATGGCTTTACAGAGTAGAAAATGCTGAGACTGACAGTGGGTAGCCAAGCGATGAGCGTGTTCTAGGTGTTGGTGATAGACTGGACCAACCTGGTGCCACCCAAAGGCCTGACCCGTGGGAAGTGGCAGGTGATTGAGAAGACTAGGGCATGGGATGTGGATGGTGGAGGTAAATGGTGAGGGTGAAAAACTGACCTTGGGCACCCAAAGGAGGGGATGAGCCGGCTTTATTCTGTAGGAGATGGGAACGTAAAGGTGAGAAGCTTCAGTCAGAGCATCAGGGAGATAATCAGCTGCCCATGTCAACTGATGGGCTGTGGGCTGAGTGACAGGACCAGGCAGGGCTGACTCTGGCTTCCGGTTGGGGAGCCTAGGTCGGTGGTGTTGCCAGGAATGTGGTACACATACGGGGATATAAGTCATGAGTTCAGGATGGGTCATGCTGAAATGGAGGAGTTCATGGTACCTCTAAGAAGATGGGAGTTTGAGAGAAAGATGTGGGTTGAATTAAACGTAAAGGTAAAGGTTTGCCAGTCATCAGCCTTTGGTGGTAGTTGAATGCAGAGTTGTATGTCACGTTACCTGGAGAGAATGGCGTGTGTCGAAAGTTCAAGTCCCAGCGAGGACCAGGACTCACGGGTGGAGCAGGGGGAACTAGTGAGGGTCAGTTCACACCAGGCATTGTCCTGGAAGCGTGAGGAGGAGGGCTCTCCCAGGAGGAAGGCACTGGTGACAGTGTCAAATGCCACAAAGAGATGAATGCTAAGACAGACTTGGCCATGTAGTATTCGACTAAGGGTGTAGGCTTGGGTTGAGATGAACTTGGCTTCAAATCCTGATTCCAGCACTTAGTGTCTCTGGGGTCTTGGAGATGTCACGTAACCTTAGCCTCATTTTTTGCATTTATAAAGTGGAGAGATGCTAACAGAAGTAAATGCATAGGTTTGTGAGGATTACATGATATACTGAAGGTAAGGTATATGGCACAGATCCTGGTACACTGTGAGCAGGAAATAAATGCCACTGTTTTAGTTATGAGAGGTAAAAATGGTAACAAAATCTACTTACAAAACTGCAGTAATAATTACCTTAAGAATGCACTCATGTCATGTCCTACATCCAGTCCCAGACAGGTGGGGGTAAGAGCTTCTGCCAGCAAAAAGACAGGAGCTGGGACCAGGCCAGGAGGAGTATGGTGTGGGATTGTGAGAGGCCTGGAGTGTGGACTGAGTGTGGACTGAGTCTGGTGTCTGCTTCCTAAGGTTGGAAGTATTAGATTCCAGTCAGTGCAGGTGAGACCCTTGCCCATGGGGTCTGATCTGAGAGGGCTGGCATGCTTTGAGACTAATGTGGTAGTGTTAGGTGGGAGTCTGGATTATTTTTTTAGTGAGGATTTTAAAAGTAAATCTAGACAAGTGTGGTTTAAAAGGATCAGGATAGTGAGGCTTTTAGGAAAGGTGTGAGCCCCAGCTTCAGTCCCACTGGCCCCAAGGCGGGGGGCAGTGTGGGCTCAAACGCTAGGTGCTTGCTTTATGAGGGAGCGAAAAAGGAGGAAAGATACGTATGTGTGTGCATGAGGCTTCATAGAGCAGCCAGTGCCTCCGTAGTTTTGTGAAAGGGCGTGAATGAAGGAGAGTGGCAGTGTGGCCAAGAGCACAGAGGCCCATGCCCCTGTGTCTGGAGAAACCGCGGTCAGCTCACTGTGTTAGAGTGCAGGGTTTGAGGAGTGTGCATCTGTCTTTCCTTTTGTCATCCCACATGCTGTAAACTCCTCGACAGGGGTTTGGCTCTGCGGGGGCCCATACTTTTCCAGAGCACATCCTGCAGGGTTCCTGAACAGCTGACCTTTACTAAATATTTTGCTGACTCACTTGCATAGCCACAGATCTTAGTGGAGGCGTTTTCTATCTGGCCTTCTGGAGAACAGAGACTACGCGCCTTCCACGGATGCTGTGTTGCTGCTGCTCAGACGTGACTTTAAACCCAGATCCCTTAGAGAAGCGCTTCCGCAGCCTCCAGGGAGGTGGGGAATGTTGTGGAGAGAGGCCGAGCTGCCCGGGCGGGTGCTAAGCTCAGTCGCCAGGGAAGCGCTTCACAGCTTCTCTGTTCTTTCATCTGTTGGAGGAATGACAACGCCTGCCACTTGTGTGTTTCACAGACATGTTGTTATCAGGAACATTGGCAACGCTCTTTGATATATGGAGATGAAAGATGCCGGATTAATTCAAAGCTTTATTTGTTGTTTTTTTACTATTATTAATAGTTAAATTGCCGAACACATTTCTGACAGTCTTGTCAGAAGCTTTTCGGTATGTTCTCTTCCCTGGAAGAGTAAACATTGCCGTTAGAGGCTTGACTACTGTTTTTTTTTTTTTTTTTTTTTTTTCTTTCTTGGCAGTAAGAAATGACTTCAAATCACAGTATTTAGGATGATGATATTTTTGATGTACTCTAGCCTCTTTCAAACTCTTCTACTCCTCAGTCCTGTGTCAAAAATGAAAGGGCAGAGAAAGATTCAGATATTAACCTTGCCTTGGCCGGCAGAGCTACTTCAGGGCCCCTGCCAGTAGGCGGACATGGGAGGGATGGGGAGGAGGAGTGGTCACCTAGAAACACAGATGGGCTGGGTGTTCCATTGCCTTGCGAGCCTTAGAAGGGGCTATCCAAGTTTCTGGTCTAAATGTCCTGGTATTGCTGTCTCCTGAGTCACTGTGAGCAGAGATTTGCCTTCTTTACTAAACGATGAGCTTGAGAGCCTGGATTTTGTGCTACCATCTCTGTCCTTTGGGTGGAAAAGAATTACTTCAGAGCTAGCGAAATTTACACTTCAGATTACTTCATCTCAGATCTTGAGGCCTGAAGAAAGGAAATTAGCAAAAGTATGGTATATTAACCACAGTCTGTTAAGATCAACTCTCTTTACAATCTAGTTTCTTCTTCGTACTTCTCTCTGTGTCTGGTTGGTGGGAAGCACCCACAGATACCTGTTGGTGTTCTATTAAAGGAAAGTTGATTGGAATTAAGCCTTGTGCCCCCACCTCACTGCTCCGCCAGACGGAATCTTGCTCTGTCACCCAGCTGGAATGCAGTGGTGCGATTGTGGCTCACTGCAACCTCCGCCTCCCGGGTTCAAGTGATCCTCCTGCCTCAGCCTTCTGAGTAGCTGGGACTTTAGGTGCCCACCACCATGCCCGGCTAATTTTTGTATTTTTAGTAGAGATGGGGATTCACCCGTTCGCCAGGCTGGTCTGGAACTCCTGACCTCATGATCCATCCACCTTGGCCTTCCAAAGTGCTGGGATTACAGGTGTGAACCACCATACCTGGCTGGAAATATGCCTATTTGACTGTAATTTGGAAAGATCACTTGAAATATATCGATAAAACAAGTTAGAAGTTACAGATTCCTGATACGGACCGATACAAAGAGCACCTTCTATTGTCATCTTTATTTATTAAAGAACTGGGAGAAAATTCAGATGAAGATTAATAGACTGTGAAATTAAAGCAATAAGATGAATGATTAAATCAATAAAATTCTTTGCTTCCTGATGTCAGATTGTAACAAAAATTTCAGATTCCATTAAAAGGAGCAGTTCTGTAAGGAAGAGGTATATTTTGAACAGAAATATTGAGTCGGTTTTTGGATTGTTTGCTAATTCAATTAATGATGTAGAGTCAGTCATATGAATGCTTTGGAAAAAGATTTATTTTATTTTTTTGCTGATTTGATGTGAAATACTGAAATCAACTAAGATAATAAAACTCATACATCACTACAACAAGGACATTGTTGGTAAAATGGTTAATCAAGTCATAAATTTAAAAGGCATTTGATTAGCTATTCCGGAGAAAACTTGAAAGGCACCAAGATTTTATAGGTTACGTATAAAAAAAAAACCCAAAAAACTGGCCTTCCCAAATGTTACAGCAGTCTTAAAAGTTTATGAGACCTTATCGATTGAGCTATGAAGCAGGAAACCATCCACTTCTCTAAACTTTCAGTAAAAGAAACAAGATGTACAGTGGATAAATAAGCACGTGAAAAGATGTTTGACATCATTAATTATTAGGGACATATAAATTGAAACTACAACCTATTACAATGGCTAAAGCATAAACAATCTGCCAATATCAAGTGCTAGCAGAGCAACTAGAACTCCATGTTCCTAGTGAGAATGCAAAATGTTACAGCCCCTTTGGAAAATTCTGAGGCAGTTTCCTATCATGTTAAATATATACTTACCATGAGGTCCTGCAGTCCCATTCTAGGTATTTACCGTAAAGAAATAAAACTTACGTTGACATTAGAATCTATGTTTGAATGTTTATAGTAGACTTATTCATAACCACTAAAGCTTGAAACAACACAGATGTTTCTCAACCAGTGGATGAATGAACAAATTGTGATACATGTGATACATCTGTATAATGGAACTGAAAGCTACTTAGCAATGAAAAGAAACATGATTCACACACCATGAATGAATCTTAAATGTGTTTTGCTGAATGAAAGAAACAAAGCCCAAGTTTTCGTTTCTAAATGTCACTCTCCAATAAAAGGAACCAGGATTCCTTAAAGAAATAGTAGATTCCAGGGCTGGAGTAGGGAAAAGACAAGATGATCCTAGAATGTCATTTGAGGCTAAAAAGTAAAGAAGTGTGAGAAAGACAGAAGGGAAGCAAAGAAGCAAGGAAGCACGGAAGGATGTCAAAAGGGCGCAAGAACCCACCTGAAAAAAACTCTCAATGGTTTGAAGTAGAAGAATTTGAGCAACAAAGTAAATTAAGAGTAAAGGATTATAACCTAAAGAATAAAATAAATATTAATGAGTTTAGACTCATATGAAAAATTACTGAAAAATAAATGTAGAAGAAATAACTCTTTCATAACAGAAGAATTCTACTTAATAAAAGGTAGAAGAATGTGAGAGATGGAAAATCATCATTAAGACCACAGTATTACTACAATAATAATTGCTATAAACAAGCTCTACTAATGGATAAAATTAGTAGATGAAAGTTTAAGGAGACCCAAGATTTTTGCCTAGTCTCAAAATATTTCTCTTGCAAATAATAAATTTACAAGGAAGAAATCTGGCAGACATTACCTTAACCAAGTAATGAAAGTTAACATCAACAGTAATAAGACATACTGACATAGGTCCCCTGTTATGTGAGATATATATATAGATACATACATATATACATACACAGAGGGAATTTCACCTCGTTGGAATTCTTTCCAGGGATGCATAAGCCCAATTTAACCATGAGGAAGTACTAGAAAGCTCAAATTAAGGGGCATTCTGCAAAGTAACTGACGAGTAGTACTGTTTAAAAGGATTAAGATCAAGCAAGATGAGGAAAGGACAAGGAATGTCATACTCTGGAGATGACTAAGGAGGCACAACCACCAAATGCAATGTGGTTTGGATCCTGCAACAGAAAATAAACATTAGTGGAAAAACTAGTAAAATCCAAATAAAGCCTGCAATTCAGTTCATAGTATGTAGCAATGCTGATTTCTCACTTTTGATTCTTGTACTATAGTTACATAAGATACAAACATTAGACGAAGCTGGGCGAACTCTTTGTACTATTTTTGGAAATCTTCTGTGAATCTAACATTATCTTAAAAGTTTTAAAATTTTCAGTTAACCATGCCAGAGGAAAGACTGAATTACTTTCTAATTTTTAGATAGAAAGTATTCTATGTAGCTGCTACATGAAGAGATGCAGTCAAAAAGATAGGAAAAATAATATCATAGAGATGTGTAAAGGAGTTAAGGCAGAAAAACTTTTTTTTCCCCCTCTGGATTTTGTGATGCTTTGTTTTTGACAACTCATATTTGTAATTGTCAGTGGAGTTTCTTATTTTACATAAATATTTGTATTTTTACTTCACTTGGTATTAAGAAAATTATTTCTGCTTTGAGCTTCTGCTGGATTGTTCAGGAGACTGGCCCAAAGCTAGACCCTGAGGGAGTATCTGTTAAACACGTTGGCGTCCTGCCCCATTCTTTTCATCTCTGCTGGCCTGGTGGCTACGGAAAGGACAGTTTTCTACAAAGGTTCACTCCTGTTCCCTGCATTACTGTGATCCCACCAGTCTCCACTGATAGTTTTAACATGGTCATGGTGTCTTTAAAAGACAGTCTTTAGAGTCCTGTTTACTCTAGGCCTCTCTGCTCCTAAATTTCTGCCTTTCTGTCCAGTGGTCCCTGCTTACACCCTGTCTGTATTTTACCCTCCACTTTGACTGAGGTTTATTTTTTGGGGTCTTCAGTGATGAGAAATATATTTGTATTTTCTCTTTTTTTTTAAGATTAGTATTTTCTGTTCTAAAAAATAAGCATTATTTAAAAGTTGAAAAAATAAAAATCCAAAAAGGAAACCAAGAAAACAATTCCATTTACAATAGCATCAAAAAAGGAATAAATTTAATCAGAGAGGTAAACATTCTTTATGCTGAAAACTGTAAAAAATTGACAACAGAAATTGAAGAAGACACAGGTAAATGGAAAGATATCTTGTGTTCATAGACTGGAAGAATTAATGACTATGCTACCCAAAGCTACCTACAGATACAGTGCAATGCCTATTAAAATTTCAATGACAGCTTTCACAGAAATAGAAAAAACAACCTGAAATTCATATGGAACCACAAAAGACCCCGATTAGCCAAAGCAATCCTAAGCAAAAAGGGAAAAGCTGGAGGCATCACACTACCTAATTTCAAAACCTAACACAAAGCTATAGTAGTCAAAACAGCATGGTACTGGCACAAAAAACAGACATACAGAATAATGGAACAGAACAGGTAGCCCAAAGATAAATCCACGTATTTATAGCTGACTGATCTTTGATAAAGGTGCTAAGAAAACACAATGGGGAAAGAATGGCCTCTTTAATAAGTGGTTTTGGGAAAACTGGATATTAACATGCAGAAGAATAAAAGTGGACTTTTATTTCACTTCATATACAAAAATCAACTGGAACTGTAAGACTACTAGAAGAAAACCTAGGGACGAAGCTTCTTAACATTGGTTGGCAAATATTTTTTGGATCTGGCCCCAAAAGCACATGCAACAACAAAAAAATTAAACAAATGGCATTGCATCAAATTAAAAAGCTTCTGCACAGTAAAGGGAACAATCAATAAAGAGACAACTGACAGAATGAGAGAAGATATTTGCATACCATGCATCTGATGAGAGATTAATATCCAAAATAGAAAAAACCCAACCCAGTAACAAGAAAGTAACCTGATATAAAAATGGGCAGAGAACCTGAAAAAACATTTCTCAAAAGAAGACATGCAAATGACCAACATATATATTACTTAAAAGTGTTCAACATTACTAATCATCATGGAAATGCAATTAAAACCACAGTGAGATATCACCTCACAACTCAGGATGATGATTATCAAAATGACAAGAGATAATAAGTGTTGCTGAAAATGTGGAGAGAAGAAAATCCTTGTACACAATTGGTGGGAGTGTAAATTAGTGGAGACATTATGGAAAACATTATGAAGGATTCTCAAAAAATTAAAAGTAGAACTTCCATATGATCCAGCAGTCCTAATTCTGGATATACAAGTAAAGGAAATGAAATTGTATGTTGAAGAGCTGTCTGCATTTCCATGTTTATTGCAGCACCATTCACAATAGCCAAATGGAATCAATCTAAGTGTCCTTCAACAGTTGAATGGATAAAGAAAATGTGGTCTGTATATTAAATACATAATGGAATACTCTTCCTTAGAAAGAAGGAAATCTTGTTATCTGTGATGTGAATAAAACTGAAGAACATTATGCTAGCAGAAATAACCCAGGCACAAGAAGACAAATACTGCATAATCTCACTTGAATGTTATAAAAAGGTTGAACTCAGAGGCAGAGAGTAGAATGGTGGTTACCAGAAGCTGGAGTGGGTGAAAGAAGACCTGGGGAGATGTTGGTCCAAGGATACAAAATTTCAGTTAGTTAGAAGGATGAAGCGCGGGAGCTCTGTGGTACAACATAGTGGCTTAGGTAATAACAATGTATTGTATAGTACTTGAAAATTATTGCACAGTAATTGAAAATTATTAAGAAAGTAGATTGTAGACGTTCTTACCACAAAAATAATGGTGAGGTAATGGATATATTAATTAGCTAGATTTAGCCATTCCATAATCTATGCAGATATCAAAACATTGTTGTACAGCATAAATATATGTAATTTTTGCTAATTAAAAATAAATGAATTAATTAAAAGACAGTTATTTCCAAGATATCCTATCTATATTAGCCATTGTAAATATTTTAGTATAGCTCCCTCCTGTCTTTTTCATGTGCATGGGGATGTGAGTGTGTATATTTTAAAATATAGTTGTGATAATGCTACATGAACAACTAACGGCACAGTGTAAATATTTTTCCATAGTGTTTTATGCAGTCTTTATATACTTTATATACATATATATATATATTAATATGCATACTTTATATATATGTCAATGACTGCATTCTCTCCTGTTAAATAAGTACCATGGTTTACTTAACCCTTTCTGAATTGCTGAATGCAGTGAAAAACTTCATTTGTGAAACGCGCGCATGCGCGTGTGTGTGTGACTTTTATGAAATTCGCTAAGGAATGGCAACCAGAAAACTTCAAATAGGTGTAAGCAATTTAGATAAGAGTAGAGTCTGTACTGGGTTCTTGGAATAGTCCCTTAGAGCATGCTGGAAGTAGGGAGATAATAGCAATAGAAAGACAAGTTTTGGTCCTAGGAAGGGTCTGGAGTTTAGCCTTTCGGTTGAACTAAATGGTTTTCTACTTCTAGGATGAGTGTCTAAGAAGATGTTTATTAAGCACTAGGAGAAATGAAAACTAATGCAAATGTCTATTAGCCACTAAAGCCCAAGGAAGGACAAGAATGAGACATTGCAGCAGAGAGGAAATGCAATCCATAATAATGGAGAAAAGAGCATGTGTGGAGACTTCCAATGAAGACTGACACCAGCAGCGTAATTAAATCAAATCCTTGGACAGCTGAGAGACAGGGTTGTTAATGTGCTGAAGCCCACTCTGCAGCAGAGGAGGCTGAAGATGCACTGGAGATTAGAGCCTTGGCTTCTGCTGTCAGTGGAAGCCACACTGATCCTCTGGTCCCGCATCTCAAAGAGAATAATTGTGCTAATTAATAACATGAGTGATATGGAGGGCGCTGATTCTGTAGATTTGCCCAGGGTGATGGAATGCAAATGGTCATTTATTTATTCGGAAAAACCAACAGTATTTTCCCGAGGGAGGAGATTATTCCATTAATACAGTTTTGACTCCTGATAAAAGGTGTGGAGTTTGCCTCCTTAAAAAACCACATGCTTTGAAGGGCATTGGTATTGGGAACATTAAAAAGTCCAAAAATGCTTGGCATGGAAAGAACAATGGGAAGTTGAGAGACATCAGCCTGGGAACTGTGCAAAAGCCGGTTTAGTGCCTAGAAGCAAGCTGGTATCAGAGATAGTCGGCAGTCTGTCAGAGGAGTCCACTGGATTACAGAGGCTGCCACTCAGCTCAGAGAAAGGGCTTTGTATCAGAAGCCCCAGTTCTTGCCATCCATGCCTTCTTGATGGCCACAATTTCCCACAGATGTTTCCAAACAAAGCAAAAACGTTCTTCTACATGAATCAACAGACCCTGCCAAGTCAAGGGAGCCAGGATCCTCTCAGGGGCCTGCTCAGCTGCTCAACGGAGAAGAGAATAGAAAAGAGGGGAAATGGTTCTTTTGCTGGCTGCAGAACGGAGCGAGCTGAGGTGATTCTCTGACAGTCTCGGTATCTGACAGGAGGGGAGTTATCTCTGAGCCAAACTTAGAGGAGACGTCGTTGCCCTTTTCAATGTAATTTTTTTTTTTTTTTTCTGAATGGAGGCACAATTATTTTGTGAATTTCTTTCCAATAAGGCAATAGTTTTCAGAAGTGAAAGGTAATAAATCCCAGTGACAAAAAACAGTTTTATATTCTGTTTCCTTCCACTCACAGAGTGATGTTCCGTACTTTGGCATAACATTTAAGGCTCTTAGTAATCGTGCATTTCTGCCCCATTTTCCTGCCTTATGCCCCAGCTACCCTTGTGGTTCCTAGACTATGTTAGACTCTTTTTCAGTCTTCCAGGTATGAAATGTTGATGAAGTTTATGCTTTCTCTGGCATATGCGCTTTCCTCTGTTGATCTTCCGTGTGCCCTGTAAGATCTGACTTGACATTCATACCCCCATAGAGAAGCTGTATCTCAGAAAAGGCTTCAAAAGGAAACAAATAATGCACTCACATTTCTTCTTTATTCTTCTTCTTCTGGAAGCCATTAATAAAGTTACGAATGGGAACATAGAGCTGCCGTTCACAGAAGAATGAGCAGTGTGCAGACCTGTCAGCATGCTTAGTTTCAGAGAGATGAGAAAGGGGAAGAGTTACTAGAATTCAAACCCCGGAGAAGAGAGTCGTACATAAAAGTGCACCTTGGGGGAAGTCAGTTGCAGCTGGCCAAATGATTATAAGGAGTTCTCTCTTCACTTCCTTCCATCTCCTGCTGGAGCTCTCCCTTAACTGCACCCAGGCAAAAGCCAGAGGGCACCAGAGTCTTGTTGTGACCCAAATGGATCAGCCCGGGGCAGAGAGCAGGGCAGGGTAGAGAAGGAAGGAGAGTGTATCAAGAGGAGAAAATGAAAAATATTCAGCACAGTCCACTCCTTTGATCTGTAGAATCCATTCTTGTCCTTTGTCTATGTAAAAGTTCACATTCTTCAAATAGCAAATGCAAAAATGTTATCCATTTGGTTTTCCTTACATGGGAAATATAACCTATGAGTCACTACTCATATTCTTTATATAAGGTAGAAGGAAGCAGGGGAGGACTTAAATAATTAAGTAACATAGCAAATAGAGTCCTTACTTCTGTAGCTAGCTTTGAGGCCCAGGTCGATAATCACAGCTATTTTCTTTCACCACCACATCCATGTTTCCTTTACCCTCTACCAGCCCCATAGGTTAGATGGGATTCATTACTTAATTTCTGTGTGACTGAGGATACTGAAAGCTCAATTTCTGAAAAATCAGAAGCCTCTAAAATGGTTTTGATTTTATTGACTTCCATCGATCAAGTCAATTGGGCAAGGGAGTACTTACAAGCATTCCAGCGAGGATTTGCATTTCAAACCTATCCTAATTTGTGTTGGGGATTAGCAATCCATTCCCCCTTGGTAACTGGAGACATGCACATGCAAACTAGCCAGGAGAATGAGTTTTAAAAATTCCCTTTTATTCAATGGTGTGAGAAACCCAAAATGGTCAGAAACCTCAGCTTCCAATGATTGGAACCATGACTTTCAAACCCATGAAGCCCAAGGCTGTGGGGATAGAAAGCAAACCTTTTGTAAGTGAGTTGTTTGAAATAATAATCAGAGAAACCACTCTCAACACCACTACTGCTTTTTTGAACCCAAGCATCCTGGCTATGGGAAAGATGAAACCTAATAGAGGCTGCTGGTTCAAGATACATTCCACATCCTGTTAGAGCATACCCTAACCTCACAGGGACTTTCTTCACCTGGTTCTACCACTAAATCTTCAGCAGGCTATTGTATTGTTCTGTGAAACCAATTACCATCCAAGGAGAGTAAGAACAGATTAATTCCTCAGTGTGAGCCCAGCTCTAACCCTCCTTTGTTGTAAAATGTGTCCCCTGGTCGGAAGTAACATTAAATGAGATATCACAGTCTTAGATAGGATATCCTGTAAGTCTATGAATAGTGAGTTTAGCACAAGCAGTTTGGGTAGGAATAACGTATATGTGAGAGGTATGCCTAATCCTGTAATGAAAAAGCACTGCTCACTGTGATTAGAGGGAGACGGATCTAATTTAACTGTGGGCTATTTCTTCTTTTAAAGTTACTTTTTCTTAACCTTGGTGTGTGGAGACACTTAAAAGAGTTCATGAACTTGGATAGGAAAAAATTGTATCTCCATTTTCACTAATATCTTACTGAAAACATTTATCTCTTTCTTTCTCTCTCTTCCTTTCTTCCTTTCTTTCTTTTTCGACAGAATTTCAATCTTGTTGCCCAGACTAGAGTGCAGTGGTGCGATCTTTGGTTGCTGCAACCTCTGCCTCCTGGGTTCAGATGATTTTCCTGCCTCAGCCTCCCGAGTAGCCGGGATTAGACGTGCCCACCACCACACCCGGCTAAGTTTTTGTATTTTTAGTAGAGGAGAGGTTTCACCGTGTTGGCCAGGCTGATCTTGAACTCCTGATCTCAAGTAATCCACCAGCCTCCACCTCCCAAGGTGCTGGGATTATAGGCGTGAGTCACCACGCCTGGCCACATTTCTTTCAATTATGGATGTAGTCAACAAACGACAGTAGTGCTAGTAGTATCTGTGACTTTATCACAATAGAAATCACACAGCATTTAATAACATAGTGGTTTGTACATACCTTGAAATGTCATCTGTGCATCACTATTTTGAAAATACACCAGTTTTTAGGCATGCTGCTGGAAGAAACGTGTCGTCTCTCTCTCTCTCTGTGTGCTTGTGCAATGGTGCCACTAAAGACAGAGTTACTTGTTCTTACTTGGGTAATTCAGATGCTACGTTACTTTTCAGTATTTCCTGTTTACCATTGTTGATACATTTGTGAAAGTAGGTTAGCAGTTTTCAGAGTTTGCTGAAAGTTTGAAAAATGGGATAGTTCAAATGAAAAATCTTAACGCTGTATAGGATACTTTCAAGTTTGTATTTGCCAAGTACGAGAATCCCCACGGTACTCGAGAGGTGAGAGTAAAGCCATACCACCCATGCTAGAGAACATGGGGCTGGTTTGTGGTTGGGAGCAGAAGGAAAAGGCTGGTAATGGTACCTTTGTTACATGGTGAGATCTGGTCTGGACTAGCTGATTTTTAGAAAGATTCTGAAGTCTGTCTTTAGGAATTGGCAGCTCTGCCATTCCCACTCAGTCTATGGTAGGATGCGAACAGACACTTCTCATTGTAGCCAGCTCCCCACTTTTGCTCCCCGTGTACCACGCGGATGCTTTTAAAGAATTCTTATTTTGTGAGTCCCTTATGGAAACTACAAAGTCCTTCAGTATTTTGGAAAACAAAACTTAGCCTGGAAATAAAAGCATCAGACTCTGCACAGATGGTAGTTCTATAATACTTGGTGATTCATCTACTTTTGATATATAGAGAAAATGAAAGCTCCCTACTTTGGTGTCACTCATTCCCTTTCGCACAGCCATGCACTGACATCATGGACTCTTCCAACAATTCTTAAATAAGTTCAGCCAGTAGCCATAAGGTCATCAAGTATATGTGAAGCAGTTCTCTGAATTTTAAATAGATCTTGTCAAGAAATGGGGGCAGAGTATGAGGAGCTTTTTCATCACACGGGGGTTCTCTAGCAAGAGGGCCTGACAGCCACTGCTAACAAACTAAGGGCATAGTTTTACCTCCTCTAGATAAAAAAGAAAACCCAACAGCAACCAAACCGAACCCAAATATCCAATTTTTAAAAAATGGGCAAGAGGCCAGAACAGACATTTCTCAAAAGAAGATATACAAATGGCCAATAGGTATATGAAAAAAATGCTTAACATCACTAATTATCAGGGAAATGCAAATCAAAGCCAGAATGATATATCATCTCACTTTAGCTAGACAGCTATTATTAAAAAGACGACAGATAACAGGTGTTGGTGAGGACGTGGAGGAAAGGAAACGTTACACACTGCTGGTGGCAATGCAAAGTAGTACAGCCATGATGGAAAACTGCATGGTGTTCCTCAAAAACTTAAAAATAGAACTACCGTGTGACCTGGCAATCCCACTACTGGGTATATAGCCAAAGGAAATGAAATTAGTTTGTCAAAGAGCACTCCCATGCTTACTGTAGCTCTGTTAACAGTGGTCAAAATATGGACTCAACCTCAGTGTCCATCAATGAATGAATGAATGAATGGATAATGCAGCATATATACACAATGGCATACTACTCAGCCAGAAAAAGAATGAAATCCTGTTATTTGTGACAACACGAATGAATTTGGAGGACGCTTTGCTGAGGGAAATAAGTCAGACACAGAAAAACAAATACTTCACGGCCTCACTCACGTGAAATCCAAAATAGTTGATTTATAGAAGTAGAGAGTAGAATAATGGTTACCAGCAGCTTGGAAAGGGAGAAGAGAGGGGTTGGAGAAAGGTTGGACTGTGAGTACGAGGCTACAGTTAGATGGGAAGACCGTGTTCTGGTGTTCTAGTCACAGTAGGATGACTATAGGTAACAATAATGTATCTGTCAAAAGAACCAGAGTAAAGGATTTTGAATGTTCTCATCACAAAGAAGTGATAAAGGTTTGAGGTAATGGATTTGCTAATTATCTTGATTTGATCATTACACAGTATATACGTCTCAAAACATCCCACTGTACCTCATAAATATGTACATTTATGTACCAATTAAAAAATAAAACTTAAGAAAAATTCATTCTAGAACTTTCCTGAAAGAAAGAATTTTATCTATGAGCTGGCTTACCTTGCAGACATTTTAAACCATATGAATAAGATAAATCTTTCTCTTCAGGGGCTTGATGTTACCTTTATGGATGCAACTGAAAAATTAAAAACTGTCTTACCTTAGATGCTGATATGGAAGAAAAAAGTCGAGGCCGGTGTCCTCGCAAACTTTCAGTTACTGGAGTGGTTGCTTTTCCAAGACGGAGTCAAGATACAAATTTCTCTGTCAATTTCTTTGACAAAATAAACCAGAAGACACCTGGAAACTCTAAAAGTCTTTCAAAAATTTTCTCTATCTTGATGCCATTAAAGTTGAATTATGGATCCATCCATTTCTCTCTGTTATAAACTATATTGAAAATGTGGGCTGAGCCCAAGAGGAATGTGTTGATCTTAAGGGCAAAAAGCCTGACTATTATACAAACTTACTACAATTAGGAGTTTGACCAAAACAGCCTTGGAACATTTCTTTGAAATGTTTCTTGAGACAAGCCTATCTTGATCCTGTGAAATTAGCTACAGAAATTTATAATTCCGCCTGCAATGTTGTATCTTTGTAAACAGGGATGATTTTTCACATTTGTAATCATTGAAACAAACAAAAAATCACAGTTGGGCTGGACACCCTGGCTCATGCCGGTAATCCCAGAATTTTGGGAGGCCTAGGCAGGCGGATTACTTGGGTTTACGAATTCAAGAGCAGCCTTGGCAACATGGCGGAACCCCGTCTCTACAGAAAGTACAAAAATTAGTCAGGCAGGTGGTGAGCACTTGGAGTCCAGCTACCTGGGAGGCTGAAGCATGAGAATCGCTTGAACCTGGGAGTCAGAAGTTGTAGCGAGTTGAGGTTGCGTCACTGTACTCCAGCCTGGGTAATAGAGCCGGACCTTGTCTCATAAATAAATACATACATAAATAAATAACAATTAGATGTCCAACTTGACATATGCTGCCATCCAGGGATCACCCCAGAGTTTAATGTTTTTTTTTTTTTTTTGAGACAGGTCTCACTCTGCCACCCAGGCTGAAGTGAGTGCAGTGGCACAAGCATGGCTCACTGTAGCCTCAACCTCCCAGCCTCAAGCAGTCCTCCAGCCTCACCCTCCTGAGTCACTGGGACCACAGGCACATGCCACCATACCTAGCTAATTTTTGTATTTTTTGTAGAGACAAGATCTCACTATGTTGCCCAGGCTTAGCCTCAAACTTCTGGGGTCAAGCAATTTACCTGCCTCAGCCTCCTAGGGTGCCGGGATTAAAGATGTGAGCCACCATGCCTGGCCTGAGCGTAATGTTCTTATTTGTGCTAAATAACGTTGACCTATGTCTTAGAAAATAAAATTTAATCTCAACTTCCTACATTATATTATTTTGGTATTTAATGTACCAATAAAGAAGTACATACCCTACTATATCACAACCATTTAACTATATGTACGTAAATTCCAATATACATAGATAAATATATATATACAAATTTAAAACTATATTTTATTTTTAGAATTTTCTTGCATGAAAATTTCATTGCCTGAGCAGTGGACCTTATACCCAATGTGTAGTGTTTTATCCATCCTCCTCCCAACCTTTCCCACTGAGTCCCCAAAATCCCCGAATGTCATTCTTATGCCTTTGCATAATCATAGCTTAGCTCCCACTTACCAGTGAGAACATGTGATATTTGGTTTTCCGAGTAGAACTGTATTTTAATGCGAGAGTAGAACTGTATTTTAATGCGAGTGGTTTTCTTTGTAGTCTTATGTATTTTGTTTTATATATTTAAAAACATTAATCTGAAAAGGTGCCCATATATGTCACTGGATTTCCAAGAAGGACCACGTGGCATAACAAGGTGAAAAAACCCTTTTCTAAATGTTACACCAACCAAGGTTGTGCCTCCTTAGAGGAAGCCAACCAGAGAATAAATACGTTGCTGATTTTCCCTTCCCTGTGGTCCCTTACTGAGGTTCCCATTCTCTGAACCCTCTGAAAGCAAGGGTTAAGGAAGAGTCTTGTCCTATTCATAGAGGTCCACCTTCAAGGGCAGACAGCAAGTAGAGAAGAGAGAATGAGGACTGTGGATGAGCCAATGGAAGATACCCCAGAAGCTTTCTCTTCTCTTCTTCCCAATGCTGTGTTTCTCTACCACACATTTTATTCCTCTGTACAATAACTGTATTTTTAATTATTTCAATTTAATTTTGGCCAGTTAATATTTTTGAGCACATGTTGGAATCCGTATATTACTTTTTTTAATACTTGCAAAGTAGACATCAGCACTTCCATTTTATGAAGAAAACAAAGCTTATACATCAACCTTCTTTCGCATCAAATTATGCAGAGAAAAGGATAAAAGATTCTGTACAATCTTTGGTACAGGTAAAATGAGTCTGGTACAACTGTTACACAACTTTGTTAGATATTGTTAGGTGCAACAGGCTGGTGACAACTTTATGCTTGTACACTACAGTCTATCATAAAGAATGGAAGTTTAAGTTTAAATATTTATAGTGAATGCTATAGGCCTGTAAATAACAGAAGACCTGTTTATAGAAAAAATTACCAGTCTAAGATTAGCAGTTTTTATTCTTTCTTAAGGCTCAAAGATTTCTTGTATGTCTATATCCCCATGAGTGTACCTATGAAATTTATATTGCCATAAAATAGTCATTGTGTAGGGATTTTTAAAAACACTGCCTCCTCCCTAATTTAGGACCTCACTGTTACCTTTGTGTTTTGCAACAGCCTCCAAACTATAGCCCTGCTTCTCACTTCTTCCTCTCCAAAAAGTATATACCATAGAAGGGGTGGATAATAGAATATAGGTGATAGCCTCCTATTGCAAATCCTTGGAGTTCAACTGACCCTTTTTTGCTCAAAGAAATTCTGTCCTGCTCCTTCATGCTGAATGCTCATTTTCTCCCTTTGCTGGTCAGACTCATTTTAGTTGGAAAACTGACCAAGAACAGTGGATTCAAATACCAGAAAAACTTCAATTCAAATGTTTATATCTATCTCTTTCTTAGTTCCAGACTTGTACATGCAGCCACCTACTGCATGTCACCACATGAATAGATGGACTGGGCATCTTAAACTCAGTATGGCCAAAAGTAGCCCATCCTGTTTCCTTCCAAATGGCTTCTTAACTTCTCGACACATTGTGCCGGAACACTTGAGCATACATAGGTAAATGAGTGAACACATAATTAACTCAAAATGGATCACATCTAAAATATAAATCTAAATCTCTAAACCTTCTGGAAGAAAACAGGTTAAAATTCTTGAAACCTCAGATAAGGCAATGGTTTTTTTAGATGAGACACAAAAGGAAGGAGTTTAACAGTGAGATCACGTGGACACAGGGAGGGGAACATCACACTCCTGTCAGGGGGAGGGGGGCAAGGGGAGGGAGAGAGTTAGGGCAAATACCTAATGCATGCAGAGCTTAAAACCTAGATGACAGGTTGATAGATGCAGCAAACCACCATGGCACATGTATATCTATGTTACAAATCTGCACGTTCCACCTATCCCAAAACTTTAAAAATAAATGACATAAAAAGCATTAACTATAAGAGAAAAATTGGATAAATTGGACTTTATCAAACTAGTGCTTCTCACTCTGAAAGGACTGTTATAAAAATAAGGCAATCACAGACTGGGATAAAATATTTACAAATAGTATGTGTGATAAATGGCTTGTACTGAGAATATATAAAGATTCTCACAGTTCATTAATAACCCAATAAAAATGGGCAAATAATTTGAATAGATGCTTCACCCAAAACATGGTATTGTAAGCACATGAAAAGATGTTCAGTATCATTATTCATTAGGGAAATGCAAATTAAAACCACAGTAAGAAATCGTTACACACCTACTAAATACCTAAAATGGAAAAAAAAAAAACAAACTAACAATATCAAGTGGTGGTGAAGATACAGAGCAACTGGAACTCTCCTACATTGCTACTGGGAATGCAAGATGGTACAGGCACTGTGGAAAAGTTTGGAAACTTCTTAGTATGCTAAAGGTATACTTTGCATACAACCTAGAAATCCCACTCCTAGAGGTCTTTACTCTTGAGCGATGCAAATAAACGTCCACACAAAAACTTGAATGTTCATATTAACTTTATTAGTAATAGCTCAAAACTGGAAACAACCCAAATGTCCATCAACCAGTAAATGGATAAACAACTTACAGTAACCAATGCAATATGACTCAGCAGTATAAAGGAACAAACTACTGACACCAGCAACAACATAGCATTACGTTAACTTCTTAAAAGTCATGCAAAACACCACATACTATACGATTCTAATTATGGGAAAGTCTGGAAAGGCAAGACTCTAAGAACAGAAATCAGATGAGTGGTTGCCGGCATCTGGGGTAAGGAGAGAAGGGCGTGTACTTCATACAAAGATGCAGGAACTTTATCGGATGATGGAATATTCTAGATCTTGACAGTGGAGGAAGTTACATGACTATCAAACTATACATGTAAAATGTATACATGTAACAGAACTATACATGTAAAATGAGTAAATTTACTGTATGTAAACAGTACCTCAATCAATCTCCCACCTAAAAAATTCTTTTAAAGCTTAAAAAAAAGCAGCTCCTCTCCTTTTTCTACCTCAAGTATTGGTTCTACCTTCCAACCCAGTCTTCAACTGTGATATCTGTATCATAGTTATTTCCTTTCTCTCCCACAATACCCCAAAGAAGCAGTTACAAAGTCAAGCAAATGTTTCCTCCTCTGAAATTCCCGAGTCTCTCTTCACCTCTGCATCTGAACTCTTTCTCTTTCATCCACGCCATCCCCTCCTCCTGCCAGGGTCATTGTGACACCCTTGAGGGGCCTCTCTGATGTGGCACTGCCCTTTCTACTGTTACTGAATGGGTCTCTGGAAAGTGCACATGTTCTCAAGGTATTCTCCTGCTTAGAACTGCTCATCATGACTCACTCATTTTTTTATGTGATTAAGACAACCATTTCTTTATGATCTCACTCATGTGCTTTTTCATTTCCATTACCGCCCCCTCCTACCCTGTGCACTCTAATCTCCTAGTATCTCTTCAGTTCACACGAAGTATTTGCAGTTCCCAGCATGAGTTCTACAAAAGCTCTTCACTCTATTAGGAATTTTCTTACTCCACTCTTTGGTTGGCCAACCCAGTCACCTTCTAGATGCTATTCAAACATACCGTCACTCTGGAAAGGCTTTCTGGAATTTATATTTGAGCAAGACATTCCTGTGTGGGTTACTATGGCACCCCATGTGTGCCATAAACACAAATCTTTCCGAATAGTATATTTTAAGGCTAAGTTTATTGATGTGAGCCCCATGTCGTTTCTACTCACTTATGCCCAGAACTCAGCACAGTTCCTGTTACATAGTTGAACTGAGTGTTCAATGGGCAAATGCTCAATAGATTTGTCTGCTAGTCAGAGTTATTGAACAAACAGTATGAAGAAACTCTCCTGCAATGAGGTAGTTACGATGATGAGCTGGGCCTTACTTGAAGTTACAGAGTTCCCAGGCCATGTTATTTCCTGTGTCACAGACTCCCAGGCACTCCCCACACCCTACCTACCACACAGCAGCATTGTTCTGCCAAACAGCCCCCAAGCCATTTCCTACATCCAGGTGCATCACTCTGACCTAAGTTATTTTATGGCCAGTGTTCTATAAATGATAGGGTAAAATTGTCGTGTTTGTGTAAAGTTCCTTGAAGATTATTAGAGAAATAATCTAACAAGTTCTTCTCATAGAGAGGGAGAGGAAGATGTTGAACAGATTGATTCTTCCCAACTATACAGCATTTTTTAATGATCTGCAGCCTGATCAATGCAAATTTTCACTTGCAGGGTAGCATGTCAAGGGGTCTGTTTTCAGTGCTTACTGCTTGTAATCAGCTCCACAATGCTGTTAGAGATTGTCTGCTCTTAGAGAGAGAAGCAAAGCAAAGAATATGTGTCTGTAAGTCTTCAGGAAATGCTCACAGGAGTACTCTGCGAGTTAATTTTCCAGCTTTTTCTTCCAGAGTCAACTCACTTCGCCCCTCGTAGGCAAAAGGCTCTGACTCTTAAAGAAACCTGTGTGTAAGTAGGTGACTTTGATGCAAGGCAAGAGCAGGGCTTCGTCCTGGATAAAGGTTGATCAGAAAGATAAATGCTCCCTGTGTGTTCATACTTCACACTGGTGGACAGAGTGATAGTCAACCTGTTTATTTTCCAGCAGAGGGGACGTGGCCATGTGACACGTGAAGAAAGAGCCTGCATTTACCTCCCAGATATTTGACCCTGTTCTTCTGAGAGTTGCCGGGCATATTTCAAGTCTAAATCCACAAGAGAGTGTTTCCAGAGCACATGACCCAGCATTTAGACAGAGATGGGGAAGCAACCTGAACTGAGATGCATTAAGGAAACCCAATTCCATGACCTTCATCGGTGTCAAGCACAACATCCATGTGTCGTGTCATTTTGTGGTGGTACGGCTTGACTGTCATTTTTCTTTCCTCCATTAGGAGTTACTGAAGGAAGCACATGATTAATCTTTCATACACCCATTCACCTAGGTTTGAAGGTAGTTTGTTTACAACATTGTCATTTCCATGAACCCTGAGTCCTCCCCGGTCGTGTTTGTGGAGCCAAGGACCTGGCTGAGAGGAATGATCAGATTGAGAAAACACTGAGAGCCACT
Organism: Saimiri boliviensis; assembly: GCF_048565385.1. Taxonomy (NCBI): domain Eukaryota; kingdom Metazoa; phylum Chordata; class Mammalia; order Primates; family Cebidae; genus Saimiri; species Saimiri boliviensis. The sequence continues at coordinate 89,444,788 of NC_133450.1, read as the reverse complement.
TGGTTTCAATTCGGAGGGGTGATTTTTTAAAGACAGAGTCAGTGGCTGGTAAAAAATGTGTTTTCTTTACATAAATCTCGATCCTCTTTGTGTAAATCTGTGTTAGTGTGAGGCGTTGTGTGTGCTTGTGTGGTTGGGTGATGAATATTTCCAGGCTGAACAAGACTGTGTTCCATTCTGGGGCCATGGCTTTCCAAACGTTTTCTTTTTATTTGGTAGCAGAAACCCATTGTCCAAATGTCCTAAGAAACCAACACATTTAACAGACTGATAGGTCTTTTAATATCCAAATATATTGTATAAGTTCAATACTTATGCTGTACAATGAAACAGGGAAGTGTTGAGCAACACAGAAATGTGAAACTGCTAGTGACTGAAGCCAGTACCATTTTTTGTGAGCTTCAGCGTCTCCTCTTTCTTTTTCTCTCCCTCTCTCCCTGCCTGCCTCCCTTCCTCCCTTCCTGCCTTCTCTCCTTCTCTCTCTCTCTCTTCCTCCCTCCCTCCTCTTCTCTCCCCTCCCTACTGCTTCCTTTTCCTTCTCTTTCCTTTCTGTTTTTTTGAGACAGAATTTTGCTCTGTTTCCCAGGTTGTAGTGCAGTGGTGGAATGAGAGCTCACTGCAGCCTTGACCTCCTGGGCTCAAAGGATTCTCCTGCCTTACCCTCCCAAGTAGCTGGTAGGTGTGTGCCACCATGCCTGGCTAATTTTATGATTTTTTTTTTTTTTTATAGAGATGAGGTCTTGCTGTGTTGCTCGATCCAGTCTAGAGCTCCTGAGCCCAAGCAGTCCTTCTGTGTCAGCCTCCCAAAGTGCTGACCCTACAGGCATGCCCTACTGTATCTGGCCTTTTTTTATAATTAAAACAAACAAACAAAAAACTTAGATTGTAGAGTATTAAGAAAAGCCAGATTTCCATAGGTCAGTAATTTCAAGTTGTAAGCTTTCTACAGTTTACTTTGCAGTCTCAGAATACTCTACAATTAAAGAAAAAGCAGGAGAAACTTTCTTCCAAGGTCTGAATAAAAATGAAGCGACCTGGCAGTTCCAAACGGGGGTATAACACATTTACATGTCAACATGCTTTACAACCATTTGATACAGAATTTGCTTATTAGAAAATGAAATCTGAGGGTTCTGGCTCTGTGGAAGATGAAGTAAACACAGTTACCCTGTCTCTGCGTCGAAAAGGAAGGAGAAATCCTGCATAGAATGCACAAAGCAGCTATCTGAAAACTCTGGAGTAAATGGCAGCAGGCGGATTGGGAAGGAGACTAGAATTTGAAGTTCCACCAAACTGGCGGGGAGGAAGTTTCCCTTTTCATCTTCCTCTCGTATGATCTGGTTTGCACTCAGAGACAGCCTCAAACCCAGAAATACACACTTGGTGTGGAAGCAGAAACCCTAAGATAATTCCTCTATTTGTGGCCGAAAGAGCAGGGAAAGGGCTCCTTCAAACCTAAGAGAGTGGGAAAATTCCTCACCCCCAACACCTGCCTTCTTTCATGCCCTGTCTCTAGGCAGGATTCCAGCACAGCACAGAGACAGCAGTGGCGACTGACAGGTGCCTCGAAGTCTAACAGAGGCAACCCCTCATTCAGACCAGAATACCCACAGTCCCAAGAGTGTGGGGTGACTCTCTATTCCTTTTATTCTTTCTCTGTGCTGCCATTGCTTGGCCCTGTGCTCAGACACATGGTGGTAAGTTCATGGCAGAGCTGGGAAAATGGAGCCTCAGTTTTCTGGCTGGAGGACTGGGAACAGAAGCCCCAGAAAGCCATAAAGTATTGGGGAGATCATGGAGAGAGGAGGGGTCAGGGAGTGGGTCCATAAAATCGTGTGTGAATTCCTGGGTTCATTTTCAAACTGTGCATGCACGAATCTACACATTGTACCACAAGCTTTGAGAACCAAGCTACAGGGTCAGTCATCATGGAGGTCTCAGACTGGCTGTTTGGGGAGACGAGCAGCATAGATCAAGGTAGCACAGCCAACATTTTGAAATATGAACTGATACTGTACCATAGCCCATAGAAGGCGGATTAGAATTTGCAGCCAGAACGTAACCTAGTTGATTGCCAACTAAAACAATAATCAACATTCTGCTTAGGATTTAAACAAGACCTAGGCTCTCATAACACAATATCCAAAATAGCCAGGATATAATCCAAACGTACTCAGCATTTGAAGAACAAGGAAAAATTCAACATTCAAAAGATAACCAGCAGACACCAATCCTAAGAAGACACAGATACTAGAAAGATCAAGGACTTTAAAAAATGTTGTCAAGCATTCTTGATATTAATAGAAGAAGTATCAACAGAGAAATAAAAGATGTAAGAAAAAACCAAATAGAAATTAAGAATGGAAAAATATAATAGCCAAAATAAAAAAAATTTTACTATCTGGCTCAATAGCAGAATAGATATGATGGAGGAAAAGGCCAGTGAACTTGATGATAGATCAGTAGAAGTAATAGAATTTGAGCAACAGAGGGGGAAAAAAAAGATTGGAAAAGCAAAAAGAAATCAAAACCTCAGAAACTGTAGGACAAAAAAAAAAAAAAAAAAAAGGAAGAAAGAAAAATTGAGAGAGAGAGATTTGATTTGGATAATGTATCTGTGGATTAGTGAGATTTGTAAACATGAAGTCAAACCGCTAGTTAAGTGCATGGAAAATCTTTGCTTTCTTCGAGGAATTCATATGTTACTGCTTAAAGACAGTGAGAAAAACGTAGTTATCACTGAATATTTTCCTGTCATTTTGGTTGCCAGGAACCTGGGAGTTAAATTTTAGGGCCAGCTATAACTGTAAGTTTGAAAGCTTCCAGCCAGCAATCTCTCTCTCTCTCTCTCTTTTTTTTTTTTTCAACTTCTATTTTAGATTCAGGGAATACACATGCAGGTTTGTTACCTGGCTATATTATGGGATGCTGAGGCTTGGGATATGCTTGATCCTGTCACCTGGGTACTAAACACAGTACTCAATAGTTAGTTCTTTAACCTTTGCCCCCTGCCCCGCAAGTAGTCCCCAGTGTCTTTCGGTGCCATTTTTATGTCTATGAGTGCTCAATGTTTAGCTCCCACTTGTAAGTGAGAACTTGCGGTATTTGGTTTTCCATTCCTGCACTGATTTGCTTAGGAAGCTGCATCCATGTTGCTGCAAAGGGCATGATTTCATTCTTTTTTATGGCTGCGTATTCTGTGGTGCATATGTACCACATTTTCCTTATCCAGTCCGTCGCTGATGGGCACCTAGCTTGATTCCGTATCCTTCCTACTGTGAATAGTGCTGTGATGAACACACAAGGGTCTGTGTCATTTTGGTAGAATGATTTGTATTATTTTGGATATATACCCAGTAATGGGATTGTTCCAGCCAGCTCTTTCATTATTTATTTCTAGTACAAAAGCCAAGAAGAAAATAAAATGCATGAGATTGGAAAAGAATAAATAAAACTGATTTTATTAGCAGATGATTGTCTTCAGAGAAAACCTTATGAAATCTAAATATTAAAATGAGTAAAGGAAATTTGCAAGGTTATATATTGCCTATAAGATCAATATACAAAAATCAGTTTTATTTCTAAATATTGATAATAACCAACTGGAAAATAAAAATGCAAAAAAAAAAAAATTAGTCTAACTTACAGTAGTATCAAAAACACCGGGATACTTAACAGTAAATCTAAAGAAAGAGGTGCAAGATCTCCACAGGGACCATCAGAAACATTGCAGAGAATAATTACAGATAATTGAAAGGGGGAAAAAAAGGAGAGTTATACCATGTTAATTTTGATTTTCAAATGTAGAACTAACCTTGCATTCCTCGTATGAAATTCTCTTAATCACGAAGTATTAACATTTTCATATAATTCTGGATTTTACTTTTAAATAATTGGGAATTCTTTTATGTTTATGCTTTTCTTATAAAACTCATGTTTTGATATCAGAGTTATGCTAACCTCATACAATAATTTTCAACCCTTGTCTATTTCAGTACTTCTACTCAAAAATATGCGTATGGTTGATATTACTTATGCTTTAAATTTTTGATTAAAGTAACTTGAGAAAACACCTGAGACTGAACTTTTTTATTATAGGAATAATTTACTAATTATTAATTTAATGTCTTCAGCCAAGGGCTACTCAGATTATCTGTATCTCCTTTGTCAGTTATGCAAATTTGTATCTTTTAAGAAATTGATCTGGCAGGGAGTGGTGGCTCACACCTATAATCCCAACACTGGGAGACCAAGGCAGGAGGATCATTCGAGGCCAGAAGTTTGAGACCAGCCTGGCCAACATGGGAAAACCCCATCTGTACTAAAAATACAAAAAAAAAGCAAGTTGTGGTGGCGGGCATCTGTAATCCCAGCTACTGGAGAGGCTGAGGTAGAAAAATTGCTTGAACCTGGGAAGTGGAGGCTGCAGTGAGCTGACATTGTGCCACTGTACTCCAGCCTGGGTGACAGGGCCGGACTCTGTCTCAAAAACAAACACATCAAAAACAAAGAAATTGATCCATGTCTTCTGATTTATCAATTAAATGAAATTATCACTTCATTAGCATAAAGTTTTTCATAATATTTCTTTCTTTTTTGTGTGTGGTTTCTCCAGTGATAACCTCTTTTTTTATTCCTGATGCTGGTAACCTATGTTTTACTCTTTTATTTTTGATCTATCTAGTTAAAAGGGTTATAACATTTTAAATATTTTTACAGATCTAATATTTGTTTACATTTATTTGCTTTCTTGTTTATTTTCTATTTCATTGGCCTCTACTCTTCGTTTTCATCAGTTTACTTACATTGGTTTCAAATTAATCTTTTTTGCTTAGTTTCTTAAGGAGAAAGTTCATATCACTGGTTCTATGTATTTTTTCCCTCCAGATAGAAGCAGTTAGTGCAATGAATTTACCTGTCAGCAGTGCTTAATCTGTATCCCACAGGTTTTCAATTCTTGTGTTTTAGCTATCACTTTAAGACATTTTCTGATTTTCTTCATGAGTTTTTCTTGGACTCATGGACTATTTAGAAGTGTTTGGCTTAATTTCCAAGTATGTGATGATCTTCATTATCTTATTACTGTTTTCAAGTTTAAGTTCATTGTGGTCAGAGACCGTTCCTATATGGGTCCAGTCCTCTTAAATTTATTGAGCCATGTCTAAGCATACAATCTATTTCAGTGGATTCTTTACACATTAACTTGTGAAGAATGTGTATTCTGCTATCAGGTGGGTACAGTGTTCTATAACTATTACTTAGGCTAAGTTATTTCATTTTGCTTAAATTTTTATTCTTACTGATTTTTATCTACTTGTTTTATTGATTACTGAGAGGGCCATGTTAAAACCTGTCACCATGACTTTTGGTTGGTGTGTTTTTACCTTTCACTTCTGTCAGTTTATGCTTTGGGTGTCTTGAAGCTCTGTATATTTGGGATTGTAATGTCTTCTCCCTGAATTGATCCCTTTATCATTAGGAAAGGTCTATTTTTATCTCTGGTCCTTATTTTGAGGACTACTTTGTTATCTATAAAGCCACTTATGAATGGATCTTGCATGGTGTAGTATTTTCCATCTTTTGATACATACAGTTTGATCTTGATTTTTCATCTAGTCTGACATTCTCTAATAAGTTATTAACATGATTAAATTTAAGTCTACTATTTTGCTATTTTTTTTTCTATGCTTCCCATATGTTTTCCTTTTGTTATTCTCTTCTGACTACTATTGGATTACCTGACTGTGTTTGAGTACTCCATTTTACTTCCTCTATTGGGCTTATTTTTTTTTAACTTTTTTACATTGTTGCTCTAGGGATTACAAGATTTCTTAAACTATGACAGTGTACCCTGAATTAGTATTATACTATTTCACTTAAAATGTAATAAGTTAGCAATAGTATACTCCCAATTACCCCATCCCATTCTTTGTGCAATTACTGTCAATTTAATCTCTGTATTAAGATTCATAATGGATTATTTTTTAAAAATTATATTTTAAACAAATTAAGAAATTAAAAGGTATGTATTTTACCTACATAGAGACAGTGTTTTACTTTGCACATCTTTATATAGATCCTCATTTACATCCAGTATAATTTTCTGTTAGCCCGAAGGTTTCCTTTAATTGCAGTGTATGTCTGTTGCTGATAAATTCTCTCACATACTTTCACTTTTATTTTTAAAATATATTTTTCTGAATATAGCATTCTAGGTTGACAGGTAGTTGTATTTCATTTATTTGTAAAAGTTTTAATTTTTCTGGGTACATAGTGATAGTTCTATTTTAGCATTATAAAGGTATTATTCAGCTGTCTTCTGATTTGCACTATTTCTAAGGGGAAGTCATAAACATTTCCATCCTTGTTCCCTGTAGGCAATGTGTGCTTTTCGTTGGCTGCTTTTAGGATTATCTTTTTATATTTGCTATTTACCTATTTGCCTGTGATATAGATAGATGTGGTTTTCTTTGTACTTTTACTATTTGGGTTTGTTGAACTACTTGTATGTGTTGATTTATATTTTTTATTAAATTTAGGTGAAAAATAAAAGTTATTTATTTGAAGGAAAATATTTTTCAAACATTTTTTTCCACTCTCATTTTTCTCTTCTACTTTTGGGAGTCCATTTTTATGTATATTGACCTGATGTTTTTCCACGTGTCAATGAGACTCTGTTCGTTTCTTTTTCAGCCTTTTTTTGTTTTGGTTATGATGCTTTCTGTTTCCCCTGAAAGTGATTTTGAAGGGCCACTTCATTTTGCAGTGTTTATTTATAAGCTATATAAAAATTCCAGTGAATTTTTTTGTTCAGTTATACTTTTCAGTTCTAAGATTTCTAGAGTGTTTTTTATTTTTACAGTTTCCATTTATTTATTGAGATTCCTGTGTGTTCACTCATTATGTCCATCTTTTTTTCTTTTCTTTTTTTTTTTTTTTTTGAGACAGAGTTTCACTCTCGTCACCCAGGCTGGAGTGCAGTGGCATGATCTCAGCTCACTGGGTTCAAGCTCACCTCTGCCTCCTGGGTTGAAGCAGTTGTCCTGCCTCAGCCTCCCCAATAGCTGGGATTACAGGCACCCGCCACCCCGCCCAGCTAATTTTTGTATGTTTGGTAGAGACAGGGTTTCATCATATTGGCCAGGCTGTTCTCAAACTCCTGAACTCAGGTGATCTGCCCACCTTGGCCTCTCAAAGTGCTGGGCTTATAGGCGTGAACCACTATGCCCAACCTTCTGTTTGTTATTAGTTACATTTTTCTGCTTCTTTATGCATCTTTTGTTTGTTTGTTTGTTTTGATTATGTACTAGACATTGTTGAGAGACTGGATTTCATTGTCTTTTGCTCCCCCCTTTTTTTTTTTGAGGCAGGTCACCCCCTCTGTTGCCCAGGCTAGAGTGCAGTGGCACCATCCAGCTCACTGCAACCTCTGCCTCCTTGGCTTAAGCAACCCTACCACCTCAGTCTCCAAGTAGTTGGGACTACAGGCACATGCCGTCATGCCTGGCTAGAAACAGGGTTTTGCCATGTCATCCAGGCTGGTCTGGAAATCCTTGACTCAAGCAAACTGCCCACCTCAGCCTCCCATAGTACTGGGATTACAGAACGTGCCACCACACGTGGTGTCGTTGTCTTTCTCTAAAGAGTTTTCTTTTGTTTTGTTTTGACAGGCAGTGAATTCGTGGTTGTATTGGCTTGATACTTGTTGAACTTGAGCAATAAGATTTGATAGGGTGACTCTAGACTGAGCTCTTATTCTGGACTAGAGTCCCAGTTGAATTGACTGGGAGTGTACAGCAAGATCTCTAAAGTCTCTCCAAAATTTCTCTGTTTTATAGCACTCTGTGATTTCTGTAATCTTCATTTGCATTATATTGCCTGAACATGTGTAGCTTAGTATGTGCTCTGAGCATATTCGACTTAGTATTCCACCAAAAAACTAAAAAGATTCCTACACTAATTTCTGGAATTCCTTCTCTATGTGGCTTCCTCCTATATGATACCCTGTCCTACAAATCAACCTACCTTATTAGCTCTGAATTCCTATTTGTACCTCTTCAGCTCATCCAGACCTCAGAATTTTGCTTGGACACCACCTACCTACTTTCTGATCCAACCGAGCAGAAAGGTGGGGTGGCTTTGACTATAACCTCATGTATTTTTCTTCTCAGAGGGATGACAGTCCTATGCTTCTTGGGGATAACAGTCTTCTGCTATATTACATTGTTCAATCATCACAAAGAACTTATTTATTAGGTTGGTGGAAAAACAATGGCAGTTTTTTTCCATTACTTTAATGGCAAAAACCGCCATTGCTTTGTGCCAACGTAATGTATGTTTTGCTAGTTTGAAAGTTGTTTACCTCAGAAAGGCTAGTCTGGTACCAAGTACTTAATGAATAAAAACAAGTCTCATTTATTTTTTAATTGAGTATAATCTATTACTTAAAGTGGAGTTAACTAAATCCATCTACTGTTTTCCCTTACCCTCCTTAAAATAAGTCAAAAGTCCTTGTGAGCGTCCAAAATATCAAGGGCTAAGATCATGAACTACATGTAATTAACACGATTTCACTAATAAATTCTATGAAAGTGCAAGTTGGTATTGAAGTTTGAATTGTGAATTTGGCATGATAATTTCTAAAACTCTATAAAGGAAGAATTTAGAAAAGGCAAGATAACAGCTCTCTTTAGATCTAATATTGAAAGTTATTTTTTTTTTCCATTTGGAAGCATTGATTTCTTCCCTTCATGGGTTTTTATGTGATTCACTGATTGACGCGGCTGCCTTAGGATGGCAAGTCCATTGCATTTCATTTTTTATCATCCCCAAACATCTTGATTCAGGCCTCAGAGTCACTGACTGATGGCAGTGCTGTCTTGAGCATTGTAATGGGTTGTTTTGTTCTAAAACTTAATCGCTGTGGGTACAGTGAAGAAGAGGGGTTTATTATTTTGTAGATCCTGTTTTAAATGGATAATTTCATGACCATTCATTCAGATTTCTACAATTTGTGACTTATGGTTCCCAGGAAAGTGCTGGCAGAAGTCAATCTTTCTTAGGAAGCTTTTTCTTTGTAGCAGAAACAAAGAGTTTTAAGGATGCAGAGGACTCCTCTACCCTATTTTCCCAGGGCCACCTAGACCTGCAGAGGGACTCACGGTTGCATATGTCATAGAATGTGGCTCTGAAGAGGGAATCACATTGTTCGGCTTCCCATTAGTGCACTAACTGAGTGTGGCAAGAGCTGAGCTTGATGTCTTGAGCTCAGATTACAGAAACAGGAAAGCTCGTATGTTTCCCCACTTTTGCTCTCTTTTTCTTCTTAACCAAAGATTAATCTCCTTTGTCCAGGGCTAAGGACAATTTCCTCAGTTTCTTACTAGTCCCTCATTTAAGATGGTATTTCTTAGGCCCAATATATACAGTGCTTCATGCAATCTCAGTTTTTACACTGGTAGAAAGAGCTCGGAAGAAATATGGGTGTGTGGACACTGTAGGAATTGAGTTATATTTTAATAAGTATTTAAAAAGTATGTTTTCATAAAGTATTAAATATTAAAGTTGTAATAAAGTAATTAAAGTAGTAATAAAGTATATTTTAATAAAGTACTAAAATATTTCTTAAAATCATTGACTTTGTCATAGTTGGTTAGGTTTGCTGGTTTTTTTTTTTCCTGTACTTCTCCAGGGTAATAAAGCTATATTTGTTTAGATAATAGTTCCCAATCTAGGCTTTCTCCCTAGTTAATCTAATTGAATTAATGACATTTTCCTGTATTTTAATTCTGGGACTCAAAATGGACATTTTTCTCTTTCTCAGTTTTTAATGCTGTTTAGATCTGTTCAGTAGTTTAGCAAATAAATCATATTATTCATTTAACTTTAAAAATGCTCTTAGATGAATTTTAGACTATTGATGCAGTATGTTTATCTGCTGTAAAATTTAATGTTTTTTAATACTGTGCATGGGTAACTCACAAATAGGAGTAGCTCAGGCCTTCATTTGTCTCACAGTGCCTTTAACTTGCTGTTCTGGGACACACACTTCAGAGTAGCTTGTCTGGAAAACTGTGGAGTGGGTGGATTAAAGAATTCCTCTAATTCTCCACACTTAGAAGTATATGGTCTGTCAGACCCACTTACCCAATGGAGATCTTATGAGGCCCTGAGATCACAGATGACTTGAGATTTCTTTGAATCCTCCTGTATTCATACATTTCCCCCTCTTTTTACTGTGAAGACTTGTTAGGACACTTGCCTTAGACAAAATTAGCTAGAATTTTTTTTTAAAAAACTCCCAAACTGGAATTGATAGATAACAACCTTTAACTTCCTACATGTAAAGAAAGAGAGAAGATACTTTAATAATAAAACAATAATTAAATTTAGAAAAAGTCGGAATTTACAAAAGACTTTCTAATGAAAGGCTCACAACAACCCAGGAGCCAAGGAACATTGTTATTATTATTATTATCATCACCATTACACAGAGGAAGGAATGGAGTTTTCAGCCCTATTATACAAGGATGTTAAGGAATGCAAAAATGAGACTAGCTTGAAAAGAGGGTAGAAAGATTATGGAATTCTGAAAATCAAATTTTGTTTTAGATTGAACTGTAGAACTAGAAGGGATCTGTGCAGTCTGGCTCCTAAGTCACACACTGAGACATAGACCTGGGAAGCCAGATATTTACCAGTCATTGAGGGGTTGCTTGGTGTCAGAGCTGGGAGCAGGGTCGCTTGGGTAGTAGGTTACCTCCTAGGACAGAGCTGACGCTCTGTTTTCAAAAAACTGCATTCTCTGAACTGTTTCTCAGGACTTCTATCCAGACTGGATGTGGTAAGAAGGTCTAGCTTGTTGAGGGCATTATCAGGGCAGGTAGCTACTTAGATGTGGCCTGCCCTGTTCTGAAGTCACCTTTGCTTTAAGTCATTGGGTATCTCCAGAGCCTCATTAAAATGCAACCCTTCGACATGTGAGGGAAAGGCATGCAGGCAGTAGGCTCTCTGGCCTCACTAGCACAAATTAGTTACTTCAGTTGGCTTGTTGTCACCTTGTAGTCTGACTTCCAAAGTGAGAGCTAACTGGGCTGGAACATTTAGATTGGGAAAGAAAGATAATGGAAGGCTTTAGTACACAGGGGTGGTAAGGGTGGACCTAAGTGGAACACCATGATGGGCAGTCCTGGACATCTGGGTGTGCCAGGTTGGGAGGACACCAGGCTTCACTTATTTATGCACAGGACCACTTCTATCCATATGTTTCAACGGAGACTTCCGGCATTGTTTGATCATTCATTCACGTGGTCATCAAACATCGGGGATTACTTTTTTTTCAAGAAATTTTGCTGAACCTATTATTGGTAGAGGCGACTAATTAATTAACCCATAATGCATTATTGAGAACCAAATATAAACAAGGCACAGTGCTAGACACCAAAAGAACACAAAGATGACAGTGGCATCGTCTTCGCCCTCAAAGAGTCCATGGTCTAGTTCACAAATAAGTGAAATAAAATAAAAGAGGGGTGGGTAGAGTAGATGCTCATGGAAATACACAGGAAAAAAAATGTTATAAAATCCAGAGAAGTTTTGAGTAGCTAGGGGGAATTAAAGAAGGATTCATAGAGGAGAAGCTATTGAACTGGTCTTAATGTTTGAGAAGAATATCACTCCCAAATTTTAATCCTCAGGCCTCACCTCCCCTGAAGCCAGACTCATATGTCCAACATCCTTATGCAGACATTGAATAGATATTTTATGTCCTGCATGTCTATAATTAGACTTTTGATTTTACCACCCTGAACTGGTTTGTTCCCCAGTCTTGCTAATTTCAGCTAGGGGAACTCCATTATTCCAGTTGGTCAGGACTTTCCTCTTCTCCTAAATCACCCCTTTTATTATTTTTTTGCCAGAGCCACACTTTACGCATTCAGTAGATTATTGCTGTGAGACTTAGATTTTTGATGTGTTCATGAAACTGATAAATAGCTAATAGGGACTCAACAGTATTTAAATAAAAGCTCTGATGGAAGACGGTATTTTACACTTGTAAGATAGTATACCTAGAGTCTCTTATTTGTGGCCAGGACTGCAGACATCCCTGCATTGTATAGAGATTCATACATTCATAAGATTTGTGTCATACTTTATCATTTGACCAAGTGTGCTCTCACTGTATACTTCCATTTCATTGACAACAGGAACGTTGCCACAGGTGTTTTTATTGTTCTCATTCCCTGCATGAGGAAGCATAAGACGGATGAGTGGCTTACCTGTGACCTAACACTGGTGTAAGGAAGAGCCCATACTCACAGCCTGGTGCCAAAGCCTATTGGGCAGCTTGGGCCTACAGGCAATTGGTGATTCAGTTTGATTGTGAAACAGGGAACAGCAGTGGATTATGCCGAAAAGGAATTAAGGCTCCATTGTGGTAGGCTTGGAATGTCACTCAAAAGTTTAATTATTTGTTTTGTTTTGTTTTCTTTCATTTTGAGATGGAGTCTCACTCTGTCACCCAGTCTGGACTACAGTGGTGTGATCTCAGCTCACTGCAATGTCTACCTCCCAGGTTCAAGTGATTCTCCTGCCTCAGTCTCCCTAGTAGCTAGGACTACAGGTGTGTGCCACCACGCCTGGCTGATTTTGTATCTTTAGTATAGACAGGGTTTCACCATATTGGCCAGGCTGGTCGCAAAAGTTAGATCTTGATCTTCTCAAACGGGAGTCTCCCGACTAAGACCTACTCCTTTCAGGGGGTGTGCTGGGCAGTCCACTAGGGCACAGTGAAATATAAAGACTTCCGTTTAGATTTGGAAACCTCCTTTTTCTAAATGTATTTTTGTTAATGTTTTATAGTATGTTAATATATTTGCAGAGTGACACATATATATACACATAGACATATATTCACACACTCATATCTCAAAATGGTTTTTATTGATAAAGGCACAATGATGCTTTTTGAGCAAGGCAGTATTATGAGGACAGCACAAGTTTAGGGAAATCAATTTCGTGTACCATAGCTGGGGACAGGAAGAGTGCCCCTGTACACGAGGGATTGTGAACATACCAGCCAGTCTGTTTTGTATGGGGAAGCCGAAGTTAGATCATATGAGTGAAAATACCCTGCAAATATAAGATAAACAGGAAAACATACTAAAAAATGCAAACAGAATTCATATTTTAAACTTCTCAACAGCTGATGCTAGGTATTTGGAAATCAAGGACTCCATTAAAGGGTAAGAGGAGAAGCCTAAAAAAGTAAAATGAAGAATTTAGAACAGATGCTGAGGAAATGCTTTTCAGATCTGGCTGAGAAGATTTTGAGTTGTTTATTTATTTGGCATTTCTACTGCCTATTCTAGAATCATTAAAGCCTTAAATGTGGAAAAATAAAAACACTATAGAAAGGGGAGCTGTGCTTTGAAACACTAGACGGAATTTTTAAGGCATCTTTACCTTTTTATACAGGATAGCATTTATCATTCTGTGGTCCAGCGCTGATCAAACATTAGCAGAAAGGCGTGGAGGGGGAGGAGGAGGAGGAGGGAAATGGCCGTGTGAAGAAACTGACTACCCAAGCATTAATAAGTAGGAAGTTCCATTTGTTCTCATACTCCTCAAACTTCAACATTTTTATGCCCAGAAATGAAGATGACATTTTCTTGTGTTTTTTTTTTTGTTTTTTTTTTTTTTTTCCAACTGAGCTGAATCTGTGTTTCAGAAACTGGTTTTATAAGCTTTTATTTTCCAAGGAACAAAGTGGCAAACTTTCTAGTTTAGTTAAAATTCCTGTAACTTAAGAACCAGTTAAAAAGGATCTTGGTGCAGAACAGTCTGTTTGCCAGAGTGAGGACTCCGCTGGCGTGACAACTATTTTTAGAGAGAACACTGGCAGGCAGCATTCTAATGAAAGGGACAACAGGAGTACCCTACCCTAAATGCCTTCCCTCTTTATCCAACCTAGACTGGTGAGAGGCCTGATTTTACAATCACATTTTCCTTAGTTCAAAGATTTCATGTATCTGTGCATATTTCATATGGTTAAAAAACTGCTAAGTTCCATGGAGGGGTAAAAATAACCATTTCAAAATCCACAGCTTAATAGTCATTGTTGGTTGGTCAGGATTGATCAGTTCTTGGCTCCAGGGAAGTTGGATTGAGAGACATCAAATATTAACTAGGAGTGTAATTAAAGAGAGCATTGAGTAAACCTGTGTCACTGTGAATAAGTGGGATTCAGACTTCTCCTGGAGGAAATAATGCGTTTACTGTTATGAATGTCTTTGTTGAAGGCAAGAGATTTTTTTTTTTTTTTTTTTTTTAAATAACGAAGGATTCTACTTAAATGACAGAAATGTAAACAGGACGTTCCTCACTGCTGCCTCTAGCTTTGGGTTTCTTGTGGTTCAGCTTCTTGTAAGAATTCTGCCGAAGGGCTGGATTTACAGTTACATTTTCCCTAGTTCAAAGATTTCATGTGGGAAAGGGCAGGAGGAGCCCTGAGCTGGGTGGAGGTCAGGAGGCTTGGGTCTGGCTAATCACTGTCAAGAACTGATTCTTCAGTGTGACCTTGAGCAAAAGCTTCTGTTCTTGGATCTCAATTTCTTCTCCTGTCATATGGAGTGGTGTTTCCTGAGGCTCCCTCTAGCTCTAAGCATGTGACTCTGTATCTGTAATTTTCTAGGTTTCTCTTCTTTTCAATCGACAACACGAGAGGAACTTTTCTTTCATCTGGCCACAGAGCCCTGCTCTGGCCAGGTCCTGTGCTCTACCTGTTAAATTTTGGCTATCCATTCTCCACTGCATCTTGATTTCACTTGCCTAAACATAAGATGGGTCAATTCGTAGTAGTGTTTAAGAAAGATAGCCATGTGTAGCTGAGGTTGATGCCTGGGCCTGTGAAATGCAGTGTGGTGACTAGTAGAGCAGGCACTGGAGGAGGCACTGGAGAGAGAGCCACTTACTCTGCCTGGGGCGGGTGTGGTTGGATGTCTTTAAAAAGGCTTCCGGGTCAGCTGAGAGGCAGGATGGCATGAGAACCCAGCCTGCCTGAGTTCCATTCTTGGTTCTGCCACTCACTGGCTATGTGATTTAGGGCAAGTTTCTTCATTTCTTTGTAACTTAGTTTTGTCACCTGTAAATAGGGATAAGGTTAGTCATTGCTTCATAGGGCTGTTGTAAGGATTAAGTGAATGAATGTATGTAATATATGTAGAACAGAGCCAGGCACTTAGTAAATACTCCTTGAATGTAAGAATTTTTTTTTTTTTTTTTTTGAGAAGGAGTCTCACTCTGATTCCCAGGCTGGAGCGCAGCAGTGTGATCTCAGCTCACTGCAGCCTCTGCCTCCAGGTTCAAGCGATTCTCCTGTCTCAGCCTCCTGAGTAGCTGGGACTACAGGCATTTGCCATCATACCTAGCTAATTTTTCTACTTTTGGTGGAGAAGGAGTTTGCTTATGTTGGCCAGGTCTTGAACTCCTGGGCCCAAGTGATCCACCCACCTCAGCCTTCCTACATGCTGGGATTATAGGCGTGAGCCACTGTGCTGCCAGAATGTTAGGAATGATGTGATTGTGTGATGAATGCCTGGCTTTTCCATCAGTGTGTGAGCCCCAAGAAAACAGGGAACATCGTAGTTCCTAGTGCTTATCAAAGTTTGTCACATGATAAGCACTTAATAAGTAATTGCCAAATCAATGAATTTGCTATTTGGGATCTCCTATTGGACATTAGCCAGTATTCCCCTTTTTCCATGACAATACACCCCGTTCACTGACCTCACAAGGCTGCCTCTTCCTACTCTTCGATGAAACGAGCACAATCAAACCTACCGATGATTCTGATACACTTAGCAAATGTCTCATACCACTATATTCTTAGGTCCTTGCAAACGATGGGTGTCTTTTTCTTTTCAGCCTGTAGGCTCTGGCCTGCTAATAAGGATAAAAGGAGAAGCTAGAAATAAATGAGTAAGAAGACCTGCTGTTCCCACAGCTCAACTTTCTCAAGGCTCTGCTGATGGGAAGGCAGATGATGTCCTTGAGCGACTCCACAACCTAGATAAGGCTGTCTAAGACAAAGGGATTGTCCCTGCTTTGACAAATGGAACTGACCTTCCAGTCCTGGTAAAACATTCGGGTTTCAACAAAGTCTGTATCATGTGGGAGATGATATGTGGCTGGAAATATGTAAATCCACAGGCAGGTGTTAACTGGCTGCCTGGTTATGCAATTAACCCACAATTGTCAGGCACATCCAAGAAAGAAGTGACGTTGTATTTGCCATCTCATCTGGCTTTTTAGTTAAGTGGCTGTATTAAGAAACACTTCTGAAAAAGAGAGATTCATTAGTCGTAGATTCTAAGAATCTCAGTCTGAATTAAGGCTCTGCAATTTAGCCTCAAACAACACTTGTCTAAACATAAGATGAGTCAATTAGTAGAATTGGAGGGATATCAAGTTTTCTTTGTATGTTTTCATTGGTGCTACCCTCAGCAGTCAAGGAAGATGACTGCAGAAACATCTTTACTCTATCAGGCCAGAACTGAAGTGGCAACCGAGGAATGAGGATTTCACATTTAATTTGAGTCAAAGTAAGAAAAGACATCTGATATTATTTGGTTCTCTGTCCCCAGTTTTAGGTAGGAGCTTGCCCTACCTTCCATTATCTCTTTGTCTGATCCAGCATGTCAGTTTGTTTCTCCTTCTCTGCAGCGAATCAAAATTCCTGTTCTTTTCCAAATTTGCTGTTCAGTGTCACTGTATCTTCAGATTCTTGAAGTTTTGAACTACTAATTGAAATTTTGATTCAATTTGTTAAAGTGAAGACCTGGGAGGGCATGATAATTATCTTCAAATAGTTGAAGGTCTGTCATGGGAAAGATAAAAACATTGTTCTGTAAGGGTGTAGAACGAGGGACAGATGCTGCAGAGGGAGTTTTTAATTCATTATAAAGATGGATTGTTTATCAGTCAAGGATGAGGAAAAAATGAAATGGTTTATCCTAAGAGATAGTCAGTTTCCCATGAAAGTCCAATCACTGGATTTGCTAAGAACTGCAGATTGGGTAGCTATCAATGATGCTTTCTAAGCCTGTATCTGCCTCTCCTCTCAAACCGGTCTCTTGGAGGAATGATATTTGTGACTCCCTTATGGTCTGGCAGGGCCATGTGACCCAGAAGTTCTGGCTGTTAGGTCTAGCCCATATTTAATTGCCTTTGTGAGACTTCAGGAGTTCTCCTCCCCTGCCATTGACATTAAGGAAACACAGGCACAGATGGAGCCTCTATTAGCCAGGCTCCCTGGGGTGATAACAATGAGAAGAGACCCTTGCCACTCCGCACCAAACCCATGGCAAGAGAGAGAAATGAGCTTTGTTGTTTGAAGCTACCACAGCATAACCTGAAAACCTGATCACGGATTTTGTTCAGTTTTTCTTGGGCAGTTTTAAATTCAGCAAGGCAGACCCCTCTCCCGCCTCAGAGTTTGAATTGTGATTGATCACAGCCAGTCATGGCACTTTTACTCCCCTTTTCCAGAAAATACGATGCTCAATCAAGGCTGGCCATGTGTCCCAGCTCTGGCTGATGAGATTTAAGGATGGTCTTGGGTAGGGAGGCCTTTGAAAGAGATTTTCCTTCCTGATAAATGAGGGAAAAGAGTGAGGAGGAGAATTACTATTTTTTCATACGTTTGATTATTTTATATGATCCCTGAAAGGAGAAAGACATACAGTCTATTTCACACAGAGCGCCATGCTTGTGGAACACCGATTGAGTTGTATAAAGTGAAGTTTCTACTTTCTAAGTCCATGTCTAGCCAATTCCACTTGGATGTAGAAACAAGCAAAGGTTCCTCAAACTTATGTTCAGAACCTGTTCCTCTTGTTAGGGTCCCTGTCTCAGCTCAAGGAACCATACACCTCCCTGCTGCCAGATCAGAGAAGCCTGAGATTGCACGTTCACTCAAAGCTCTTCCACACCCAGTCTCTACTATTCCCCATCCGCCCGCCCCTCTCCTCCTGCACTGCCACTACCTCAGCTCAGGCTTTCAGCACCTCTTCAAATGACTATTTACCTAACTAGCCGACCTCAAAGCTAGCTCACCTTCAACTTAGATCCATATCTTGGCCAGAAGGACTTTCTAAAACAAAGTGATCATATCAGCCTCCTGTTTAAAATGTCTTCGTAATGTTCCCTGGGTAAAGTTCCAAATTCTTGGCCGAGTTTATAGGACTTTTCATGGTTTAGCCCTGGCTACATCTTCAGTCTTGGTTTTGGCCACTCCCACTGTCCTCGCCCTCTTTGCTGTATTTTTTTTTTTTTTTTTTTGAGGTGGAGTCTTGTTCTGTTGCTAAGACTGGAGTGGCGCGATCTTGGCTCCCTGCAACCTCTGCCTCCCAGGTTCAAGCGAGTCTCCTGACTCAGCCTCCTGAATAGCTGGGATCACTGGCGCCCACCACCATGCCCAGCTAATTTTTGTATATTTAGCAGAGATAGGGTTTCACCATGTCAGCCAGGCTGGTCTCGAACTCCTGGCCTCAGGTGATCCACCTGCTTCGGCCTTCCAAAGGGCAGGTGTGAACCACCATGCCCTGCCTTTGCTGCAATCTGAACTGCATCGTCCACAGGCCACAGAATGCTGCATGCTCTCTTCCTTCCCTGCCCCATGCACACGCCAGCCTGCTCTCTTAGAACAATCCTCCCCTCTTTCCCCTCTCTCTTGCCTGGCTAATTCCTTGTCCTCCTTAATATTTCACTTCCTGTCCTCTCATGGGAGCCTTCCCTCACTTCCCCAGTGCTGGCTGGGCTGATCTTTTGTGCAAGCACCACATTCTATTTCTACCACCCCGTTAGCATTTTTCACCACTATTAATCTCCTACTAATCCTCTGTGTCTTCTAGCAGACTGTAGCCCCTTGAGGGTGCCATCTTTGGAAAAGAACCTGGCACATCTTAGACCCTCCGTGAAGCATTGTGTGTGCCATCATTATACAGCATGCCTCTTTGCTAGACACAAGTAGTCCATGCATGTAGGTTTCTCAGAACACTGCTGGGGGGATGAGCCGGTGGTTGACGGCAGGAGACAGGGATGATGGTAAGAGTAGGCAACTTGGGCTAGATAAGGCTCTGCGACTGGAAGTGTAAACAGGCAAGCAGCCTGTGTGTTGAGGAGCCAGAAGTCAGAACAAAAGCAGGAATAGAAGCTCAAGAGGCATGATCTGGGCCTGGGAAGACATCCAGCTGGAAAAATTCTGGGCAAAGGCCCCTAGGAAGAGAGAACACCCAGCTTGAGGTGACAAAGGCCCCAAACAAGGACTGTCTCTGAGCACAGAGCCACAGGAAACTTGCTTTCTTTAAGACAGAGGGAACTTAACTGTCCTGAGAGAGACGCAAGGTGGAGCAAAAGCAGAAACCTGTTAAATTAGAGAAAGCTGGCTTTGTAACCACAAGTGTAGCTGGGAATCTCCTGCCTGTATCGAACGTGTACCCCAGGACTCTTCCCATTGCAGTAGATGAGACGTTGTGCTCTAAGCAGCCAGACAGTGGGAGGCAGAGCTTGGCTCATGACCCAGGAGGAGCAGAGCTGTGGTCCCAGGCTTGGCCATGCTCGGAGAGGAGCTGCATTCATAATCATCAGCGAACACAGGACGCCCTGGTGGGAGGCTGTCCCTGGCTTCTCTCACAGATGAACAAAAGTTGTTCAAGTTGGTGATGGATCCATGGAGATCCACAGATCTGAGAGAAGAGTTACTGAAGCAGGAGAATCAAAACTGGGCTTCGTTTTAGAAATTTGTTAAGTTGTAAACCAAAAAACCAGAAAGGATACTTTGTCCTGGGGAAGGGACTCTAAAATCTCACCTGGGAACTTCATGTGAACATCTAGCTGTTCTTAGATCTTACTGAGAATCGCTGTGTGATCGTGCAAGCTTATTTGCTGGTCTTTTCTAAGGATTAAGAGGGTCTGAAGAATCCATGTCTTTCTGCTGAATTCAGGCAACTGATACCCGGTGATAAGTTAGAGTCTTCTAAGAATTATGAGGACAACAGAGAAACCCATCTCTTGGGTCCCCATTGCTTCAGTGGGGCAATGGTGGCCTTCATAATCGGGTTTCAAGTCTCTTCTATGACCAGGCCTTTCTCCACTCCCTTCCAAATGCTGATCACACCAGAGTATCACATGGGTCAATAGCTTAATCTTTATTTACAGAATAAAACTTCCCCTGACTGACTCTACCCCATTCCCCAGCCCCTTGTTACTCTCTGGACATTCTTTCTTACCCCTGTTATTTCTTTTCCATAACGATAAGTCATTCATCACAGCATCATGAAGATTGAGCAGAATATTGATGTGATGAGTGTGCCCAGATGGAGAGCACGTTCCAGAAATGTGTGTTCCATGTACAGGCAAGGAAGTCAGACTTTTGAACACAACCAAATTTAGAATTAAACGTAATCCTCTTGAGTCTTTCTGTCTGCAGGAGAATTTCTTTACAAATATGTATCTGATCCTTGTTTTCCCTTGTTTCTATGTTTAAAAAGGCCCACTATTTTGTTTCTCGTGTAACACGTACAGCTCGTGTTATTTTCTATTGTCCTCAAGAAATGCATAAAATCTGTCATATTCCATCAAGATTTATAACAATTGAGGAGATTTTATAACAAGTAAGGAAAATATTTACTGACCAGTCATGAACAATGATGTGGTACAGACTGAGAAGAGCCCATGAGTGTCTACACAGTCAGCTTCAATTTGCCCGGCATTCACTGTGTGCTTGTTAGGCCCAGCATTGCATTTGTAGAAGGGTAATCTTTTCTGGAGAGACGAGCAATAATCAAAAGATGTTAAAAGAGACGAAATTTGCAAAATAGAAATCGTCACCTAAAGTATCACTCAGATTAAAGGAGATCCGAGCAGGAGTATCAGGGTGAAGACCAAGAAACTAGCCCAGGATGAGGGTGGAAAGGGGTTGTGTAGCTAGATATAGTTTCTTCCATCAGTGGGCTGTGAAGATTCTAACCTTTCAATACCAGCACTAATGAAGGGACATGACCCCCATAATAGGAAATTCTGCATGCTCTATACTGTTCTAAGAGAAACTTACATGTTTTGTTTTCTATAATCCCTACAACCACGCGATGAGGTAAGAACTGCTATTGTACCCATTTCATAGATGAAGGGAATTGAGGCAAAGAGAAGGTGAGTGACTTGCCCAGCTAGAAAGTAGCTGAAATGGGATTTGAACCTGGGCAATCTGGCTCCACAGCCTGGCATGCACTCTCCCAAGACGGAAGATGAGAGCAAAACCATGTACTCATTACTGACTTTGTAGTACATTGTCTGTTCCCACCTCACGTTCTTTCTTCTCATTTATAAATAAATAGATGTAGGGACACTTGCTGAAGGCTACCTGCCCATTTGTGTTGTTTGAGTGTGCACTTCTCTGGAGTTTTGGGAGAGACCCTTAGAGGATGGTCAGTGGAGATGGCAAGTTGGCCTGAGAATGAGCCAATGTAATGGAACTAACTGTCTGAAGTCAGTAGAATCCATGAGCTAGAGCAAAAATCAGGGCCCAGTGAGACTTTGACACAGCGCCGCTCCTCAGGGGTTTCTCCCCGACCCAGGCCTGTACAGCTGGTGACTTTTGGGACTGTGTGTTTAGTGATGTTATATCTGAAAAGGCCAGTGCTTCTTTACGTTTTATTCAGAGAGATGGGGAAGGAAAGGGTTGGAAATGAAAAAGAGCATGATTCTCTATTCGGGGCAGACCAGCCAAAAGACAGGCCAGAGTCCTCTCCGCTCAGACCCCAGCACTCTCCTTCACACCATCTTCCCAAGCCCTGTTGGAGCCTTGGCCTTGCTGGGAGTGTCCTCACGCTGCATTTTGGCCCAAATTCCATGCATTTTCCAAGGCCCAGCTTAAGGTTGTACTTCTCTTTGATGCTTTCCTGGGCCTCCACTGCTCTGCCTCTCCCTTCTCCCAACTCCTTAGCCTATGATGGGAAACCCGACACTCATTAAGATACTTTTATCCCATGCTGCACGCAAGTCTTCTCCTCTGTAATGGTATGGAATGTACTGGAAGATGGAGACTGTCTCCTGACTTTAACCTGCTCTCTCTGCTCCTCCATTATACTGCCCTACTGTCTACTGTCTACTGGTGGATTTTGGTTGTAACCTGCACATTTCAGCACAGGGTGTATAATCTATGGATTTGGAGAAAAAGACGAAAGAGAAACTTGAGAGAAAAAAAAGGGGGTTTGCTTTAAAAGAAGAGAGATGCTTCTCTTATAAAAGATAAAATGGCCAAATGGGGGTAGGCTTGTGCCCCTGAGATAAGAGGAAATGTCATTTATTTAAACGGTAAATGGCTAGAAATGCAGATCAGATTTATAGGGCTTCTACAAATCCATAAAAAATGCTTGCACACCAGATGCATGCATAATAATCCTGAATTGGCTATGAAATTTATCTTCATGAGTAAAGAGAAGGAGGGATTGTTGATGCTGTTATGATTTTTACTCCATCTTTCCAAGGAAGACAGGATTAATACCAGGAGAGATAAATCATGATGTGATTTTTGTGTATATGCACAAAACAAATACAATGAATATTTGATTTTCTCCAACTTTTGCAGGGCTAAATCAATTTGAAGAGATAATGGTAGAGGATTAAGTTATTGAAACGTGTGTAACTATAAAGTTTTGAATACAGTTAACTCACGAGTTATTACAATTTCAGTATAACATCTGTTATCATTGAACTAACAGATGTGTTGTGTATTGTGAAACTAAGGGAAAATTGGGTATGCACAGTTTCAAAGGAAACCAGGCTCATATTAAATTATTTGTGAAATACAACACTGTAAAACTATTGCAAAGGGTGGACTAAAGGGGTGTCCCCAAAACAAAGCTACAGCATAAATAATGCGATTAACAGAAAGTCACCTTAAAACATGACACAAATGAAACGTTCTGTGAATTCTTACACTCAGTCAAATTTGAGAGAAGGGAAGTTATCGTACTTAAGAATGTAGAAAAATTTAAAGACATAAAAGAGAACATAGCAATCCAGAAAAGTGGGCTAGGAATAAAGAGTGATGATTGCTTAACTCTGCTGTCTACACTCAGTGGTCTTTGCTTTTATTCCCTTACTACGGCAGCTTAACTATAAACTCTTTATGAATGGTGAGTTATGCCCACCATTCTTTCACCGGTCATCGTTTCTGAACCCAGAGTTGGTTCATGTGCTTTAGCAAGAACACAGGGATGCACAGAAATTAGGGGAGAGGCTTTTTGACAGTGAGGCTTTCTCATAAAATATGGGAATGTATCACTCACTTTTCCTGTGTTGTCTGCAAAGTGCTGGCCTCAAAGCAGAAGCTCAGAAACTTTTTCTTCTTACTGGCGCATCTGAAATCCCCTTTAAGTAGCTGGACTATTTCCCAGCTCTTTACCAAGCACCACCCTTGAGGCATCTCTATGAGTTTTCTGATTACATTATTATGATGACATGATTGGTGACGTTCAGCTATTATTTTGTATAGAGTTGTAAAATCTGTTGCTACATTTTTATTTTCTTTTTCCACCTGTTCACAATTGTGCTTCTTTTTTTTGAAAGGTTTGGGAGACATGGATCCCACTATATTATTATTTATCAAGGACTATAGTCAGGAAAGAATATACCAGAATGTGAGGTTGGAGTTGCGGGGAGATCTAATTAAGCTTGACTTTGGTTTTCAATTCTACTGCCGTTGACAGCCTGCTCCTAGGAGAAGGAGGTCCCAGTTGGTCTCCACCACAAAAAGGTTTTTAATAAAATATTCAAGATAGCTGAGGACCTTTAGAGTGGGTAATTTTATTCAACATACACTATGATCTTCCTGCTGGTTGTGGGCTCTGGACCAATACCCAGGAGCTTCTCTTGGAGTGCATGACTATTATGCATTATGTTAGAGTATTCTGTGAAAAGTCAATTTACTCGGAGTCAGATACACTATATTTTGACTTTGAGACTAAAATTGTCTCTGGGGCTTAGTTTGCTGCCATGATTAAATTCTTACTGTTCTGCAAATCCTAGATTTATTCTTAACTGTTTCAATGCTGCATTTAAGAAAGACAAATGAATGGTTAAAAAAGATAGAAAAGAATTCGAGGATTCAGGAAGAATTCTCTGATGAAGTGCAGACTTTCATTAAATAATGCCTGTAGTGAGTTTACCTGCCGTTGGCTTTGCCTCTGGTTTTGAGAGCCTGCCTAACCAGGCCTAGGACTTAATGAGGTGGCTCCCTTCAGTGTCTTAGACACTTAGCTCTCAAAAATCTCTGTCTACAAACCAATTTTTCCCATCCATTACAAAATGAGCAAGAGAAATTGAATGCATGGGTTGAAATCCCAGTTAATCAATTGGACTATTCCCCTTAGGTTGTAGTTGAAGAGCAAGTTTTCATTATATCCAATAATTAGCATAATCTTTTTTGAAATTAGCTGAATGGACTGACACAATAATCTGTGGTGGATATGACATGTGT
Source organism: Saimiri boliviensis (assembly GCF_048565385.1). NCBI lineage: Eukaryota > Metazoa > Chordata > Mammalia > Primates > Cebidae > Saimiri > Saimiri boliviensis. Next base: position 89,420,250 of record NC_133450.1, on the reverse strand, counting down.
CTTTCCATTATTAACTTTTTGAAAGGAGGGAAGAGTGAGGAGGGGAAGAAATAAACTATGGGAATTTTTTCTTATCTTGGCGGCATTTAACATGAGCCTGTGGGGTGGCAGGTGTCTATTTTAGGTGATCTAAAAGCATAACTTCGGAGACATTATCAAGAACTTGGGTCCCGTTCCTACGACTTACTTGGTGAGTGAAATTGGACAAGTTACTTACCTCCCTAAGTCCAAGCTTCTGCTTCTGTAAAGTGGAGATAGTAATAATGCCTTTCTCACATGGCATTATTGCAAAGATAAGGTTTATTATAAAAATAAGGTTATTATAAAGATTCAATGGGAGAGTGCACATAAAGCACTTAAGAAGTACCTGGCATTTAGTAAATACCCAATGCATGCATTGTAGCTACTACTATGGCAGCTTTGTTTCTTTAGGCATTGTCATGTTAAATAAGAATTCTTATTCATTCATCAGATATTGATGGATTCATTTAACCACTATGCTCAAGACTGCTGACTAGGCACTGAGAAACATACGGAGATGGATCCACTGTCCTCGTAAGGGGATCAGATGTTGTCAGAAATTATCGTGGTACAGGTCGGGGGTGGTAGGTGCCACAGAAGGTGACCATCCAGTATCCAGTGCAGTGGTGCTGATGGAACCAGGCATCCATTAAGTGGTTGATGGCAGAGGAGGGGTGTTCTGGTGGGACAGCTCTATGGAGTAATTTTTAGTGTGGCGACTGGCAGCAGAACCACAGAGCCTAGCTCTCCTTTCACAGGTTTTATGGACTAAATGTAATTTTCCAAAATCAATACATTGAAGCCCTAACCCCCAGTGTGATGGTATTTGGAGGTGGGCCTTTGGAAAGTAAATAGTTTCAGATGAAGTCATGGGGGTAGGGCTGCCACAACGGGGGTTAGTCCCCTGGGAGAGGAAGTGAGAGCAGAGTGCTCTCTCTCTATCCCTAACTCCCACCCCCATTGTGAGAACACAGTGAGAAGGCAGCTGTTTGCAAGTCAGGAAGTGGGCCCTCACCAGAAAACAGGGCTGGCACTTTGACTTTGGACTTCCCAGCCTCTAGAGCTGTAAGAAATAAATGTCTGTTGTTTAAGCCACTCTGTCTATGGTATTTTGTGATAGTCTGAGCTAAGACAGAGGACTTCTGTGAGCTTGTCATTATCCTTTTAATGAATCTCTTTCTGCTTTAATTAGCCAGAGTCCATTTGCTGCTTGCTACTAAGAAGCTGACTGTCATACCACTCAGGGACAGGATCTTCCCAGTGGGACTATGGCATAGCTTCCATCTCTGGTCCTCTGTGCCTACATCTTCTTTTCATCCTGCTCCAATAGGCTAATTCCTTCAGGGTTCTTTCATTCAGCTTCCAGAGTTGGGGGATCTGATCAGCTTTGTTAATTACCACTGGGCAGAGTGTGGCATCAGACAATCCCAAAGGACTCTACTTGACATGGAAACTGGACCACCTTTGGTCTAACTAGTAGAAAAGATATGCTCAAGGCAGAGCCTGGAGCCTCTTCCCCTAGCATGGGCAGAAGAAGGTCCCCAAAAAGGATAGGGAGCATGGTAGACACTACAATTGACTTTTCTAGTACAGTTTTCTCAAGATTATATAAAGCAAGGTACAAGCCAGCAAGATATAGCAGAGAAAATTCAGGGCTAGAATGGAATAACTGGGAAAAGCTTATCAGAGAGAGGAGCCAACTCCACCTCTTCCTCAGATGTCACCATGTTTCTAATGGCTTTTCCTGACTGCATGCTTTTAGCTCTGTTCACATAGACTATTAGAAGAATGTTAAACGTTCTTTTATTGCAAAATTCTCATGTTCTATTTATGTTATGCTTGTCTCTCTCTCTTCTGTGAATGTTTAGGGTCAGGGACTAACCTATTCAAACAGAACGTAGTGGAGAGTTGGATCTGTAAAAGAGCATATTATGGTGTTGATGGCTGTTGTAGTAAACAAACTTCCAGTCACAAGAACTCAGGTGTGATGGGTGAAAGTTTATTTCCTACTTACATGAGACCCAGATGGGAGTTTCTGATTAATGGGTGGCCTTCCTTTAAGCAGGGATAAGGGATTAGGACCTTCTATTATATGGCTTTACTGCCTTCAACACATGTTACCTGAGGTCTCCTAGCTTATCTACATCAGACTAGAATGAGGATTCCAAGTGCATGCAGAGTTTGATAAGGTGGGCCTGGCAGTGGTTATTCTTCTATTCACATTCCTTTGGCTAGAAGGCAGTTGCATGGCCACACCTGAATGCAAGGGAGGTTGGGAAGAGGAAATGGGTTTGGCACGCAGGGAACTAAGCTCTTGAATCTTGAGCTGGGCCATAGAAAAAAGGAAGGATATGAATGGATGGAAAGGGGAGGATGATATCTCAGCAGGAGGCAGGAGGGCTGAAGCATGGAGAACAAGAGAAGCTGGCTGTCAGAAGCTCAGCGTGGACAGTTCACCTTGTTCTCACCAGGTGCTGGTCTGAGATTTTGGTTTCTCAAACGAAGAAGGAGAACTGTGGTCAAAGATGCTGATTTGGAACCCAGAATGCCAGGTTCGAATCTCAGCTCACATACGTGTCGGCTGTGTTACCTTGCATAAACTCTCTGTGTTTCATTTTTCACAACTACAAAATGGGGATAGAAACACTATCTACCTCATGGGCATGCCGTGAGGATTAAATGAATGAAAACCTGTAAAAGCTTTAGAAGCGTGCCTGGCATGTAATATGAAATCAGCCAATGTTACTACTTTCACTGTTTCCATCTGTATGTGTATGTATTTTTATGTGTGTGTGTTTGTGTTTGTGTGTTAATTACAGCACCATGAGGTTGGGAAAATAGCAATCTGAGGATAAGGGAACAAGAAGGGAAGGAGTTCAAAAAATTCAGCTTCAGCTTTGTAGTTTGGTCAGTAATAATGCTGCAGCACTCACTCTTAGTCATCTCAGTGGTTTAGACAGTCCGTGCTTTCTTCCAGTTGCCTTTGTCGTCTCACCCATTATCAGTTGGTTCTCTGGTGACATTTGGTCTTACATTTTGTATTTTGTGTTATGACATAAATCTTTCCTCTCTCCTACCTTTTGTCTGAAATTTGGCTCATTTGTATGAGGAATATAATGACGCTCATTAGTATTGGTAGGGCCCATCAGCTGCCGGCTTCCTTAGAGCAAAGCCCCACTCACGCGGGTCTTTATTTCAGTGGGTGAGATGTCCATTCATGCAAGGTCATTGCCAGTTCCTACACTTGTTTGCTCCTTCCTCTTGGTGGCCCTTCTGGCTCCTCCATTCTGCTGCCGGTGGGCGGCCTTCCATGATCAAAGGCCACCCGGACTCACTCTCCACTCACTTGGGCTGTACACACTCTGGGTCCTATGGCCATATCCCCAAACCAGCAGCTGTCCCGACTGCAAGTCCGGTGGCCACCCGGGCAGCCAGAAGGGGTGGAGCAGCTGCGTCTGGATAAGGTGATGGGTCATAGGCACTGACATTTGACGAACTACCTCTCTGCATTCTTGCTTCACAGAGAGGCTGGGTGGAGTGGGTTTGCCAAGTCCTCAAATAAGAAAACACTGTGTTTCCACTCGACTTCACTTTCGGAAGTAAACTCACCGGGCAACTTCTTGCATGAGGCTCATGTAACTTTAATGCCTCGTCCTGGCGCTGTTTACTTGCCTGGCCGGTAATGGCCCCTGTGCTGGGCCTCTTGGAGGACAGGATTTGTTCCGTGCCTCCAGGGCGTGCCATCCCGGGTCAGCAGATGGCCTTCTGATTGCTATTTCCAGCCTGTCTTACCTGACCATTCCTTCACTGTATGAACAGCTGTTTCCTTCACTTCAGTGCTGCCCAACCGGATTGGTGATTTTTCTTCTGCCCTTTTATTTGCACAGAACATAAATCTTTCTCTCTTTCTGACCTGGCCTGCAGTTCCATCCACCTGTGCCTGCCTTGAGCAATATATAACTCTCGCCAGGTTCTGTTTCCCTTGCTTGCTTCAGCCTATAAACCAAACTTTCTTCTTCCTTCCTCCCTCTCTTCTGGGCTGATTCAGCACTCTCTAAGCACCTGGCTTCCAGTTAACACTTAAACACAAAAAAAATACATTATTTTATGGGTCTGACCTGAACCGACAGAATGAGATGCGCACCAGAAATCTCAGTCCCGCTGGCCTCCTTTCTCTCCTTTGCTTGAGTCTGAGGAGACTTAATTTACACTAGGCTAGAAGCGACTGTGCTAATTGAAAATGAGTTAATTAAATAACTTGGTACTTAGGAAGGCTTTTGATCCGTCAAAGTATAGCCAGTCAGTTGAATCAATTCAGTTAAATGTTTAGCAATGATCACAAAAACTAGATATGAACTTAAGAAAGGAAAAGTGGCCGGGCGCGGTGGCTCAAGCCTGTAATCCCAGCACTTTGGGAGGCCGAGGCGGGTGGATCACGAGGTCGAGAGATCGAGACCAACCATGGTCAACATGGTGAAACCCCGTCTCTACTAAAAATACTAAAAATTAGCTGGGCATGGTGGTGCGTGCCTATAATCCCAGCTACTCAGGAGGCTGAGGCAGGAGAATTGCCTGAACCCAGGAGGCGGAGGTTGCGGTGAGCCGAGATCGCGCCATTGCACTCCAGCCTGGGTAACAAGAGCGAAACTCCGTCTCAAAAAAAAAAAAAAAAAAAAGAAAGGAAAAGTAGCGTATGTCCGTAAGAAGACCCTCTTGTGGATTTCAGACCATTCCTAGTTAAACGCTTTTGACCTAACTGCTGCAGTTGTTTCATTGGCGTTTTGCTTTATAATTTTATTTTGCTTTCCTGGACTAGAGGAGAATCCTTCTGTACGTTTTCTTGATGTCCTCTTTTTATGGAGTGTGTAACATGCTCTCAAAACACTGTTTCTCACTTCCAGTTGAAAATCAAAGTGGCCGGGCGCAGTGGCTCATGGCTGCAATCCCAGCACTTTGGGAGGCTGAGGCGGGTGGATCACAAGGTCAAGAGATTGAGACCATCCTGGCCAACATGGCAAAACCCCGTCTCTACTAAAAATACAAAAATTAGCTGGGCGTGGTGGTGTGCACCTGTAGTCCCCGCTACTCAGGAGGCTGAGGCAGGAGAATTGTTTGAACCCGGGAGGCAGAGGTTGCAGTGAGCCGAGATCGCGCCACTGCACTCCAGCCTGGCGCCTGGCGACAGATCAAGACTCCATCTCAAAAAAAAAAAAAAAAAAAATCAAGAAAATGAAGTACTCAGTCAATAAAGTGTGTAGCAACAGGCTAGTTAGAAAGAAGGAACTCAGCTGTGGTTCTAACAACCTTTGTAGTGAAATGAATGAGATCCTATGATGCTATGATCCAGAATCTGCCTGCAGACACACACACACACACACACACACACACACACACACTCTATTCAACTGCTTGAGAATGCTTAGCTCTTTCCATTTTTTTTTTTTCCTGAATGTCCCTTTTTTTTTTTTTTTTTTGAATAGCAGGTCAAGATTTGATATGTAATGAAAACCTAAGTATCTAAATGAGAGCTTAACATACTAGGAGAGTCTGTGTGGCATATGGGATGTCTTCACATTGACTTAGGCTTAATCAACAGGGTAGTGAACATCCGGATGGAACATGGCAACGCTCCAGCCGTTTGGCAGGCCTCTTCACCTCATGGAATTGGCATGTTGAATCCTGTTTGGATTGAGTGATCATCCCATTCTCTCACAGAGAAGAATAAGTTGTTGATATTTGTTTGGTAGTTGTTAATCGTTCAGTGTTTTCACAACCTATTACATCTTTTGATCCTCACATCAACCCTATACGATAGGACAGATGCAGTTTTCCCATCTTATGTGTAGAAAAAAAGATTCAAAGTGGTTTCCTTGGCTATGGAACTAGTTAGTATCAGAAGTAGAATTATGTGCTTGACACCCTGACACCTCATCTAGTGGAGCATTTTCATTTCACATCTACCTTGAAAGGAATACTCCTGAAAATGAGAAGAAAAGACACATAAGGACAGCAAATTTAAGTTCACAAGCTCATTAGTCCCAGCAGCAAAGCTCAAATAAGCAGGTAGGATTTAGAGGGGAGTTTTACGGTTTCTTTCTTAATGACGAGCCTCCAGCACTACAAGATCCCAAAGTGCTGTCTGAGTCATCAGATGAACAGTTGATTCTAAGACCAAGCCACTGGTGATGAACATCTCTTTCTTGAACATGTACAATTCATTTATGATACTTACGTTACTCGTCAAGTAAACAGAACATTCAGTTATTTGGAACACTCGTTCAACAGGTATTTTGTTGTTAGTGGGTAGGAGGGTAAAACTCGGGGGGTGGCAGGGACAACAGAACTATCTAATTGAGTCTTTTCATTTCAAATATGAGGAAATCAAGGGCCAAAGAAGTGAAATGACTCAAAGTCTCATGACTATGTAGCAGCAGACCTTGGTTACTTGGGTTTTTTCAGTCTAGTGCATGTTCACCATACCATGTCAAAGACATGAACCTACCCACCCATCCTCAGGGTGGAGCCAGGAGGGAAATAACCTTCCCAGGGGACTTTGGGTCCCTTTCATAGTGATTGTGTGTATAAATAAAATCACATTTTTTTTTTTGAGACGGAGTTTTGCTCTTGTTACCCAGGCTGGAGTGCAATGGCGCGATCTCGGCTCACCGCAACCTCCGCCTCCTGGGTTCAGGCAATTCTCCTGCCTCAGCCTCCTGAGTAGCTGGGATTACAGGCACGCGCCACCATGCCCAGCTAATTTTTTGTATTTTTAGTAGAGACGGGGTTTCACCATGTTGACCAGAATGGTCTCGATCTCTCGACCTCGTGATCCACCCGCCTCGGCCTCCCAAAGTGCTGGGATTACAGGCTTGAGCCACCGCGCCCGGCCCAAAATCACATTTTTTATATCTAGCTTTTCTGCAAAAAATCACACACACACACACACACACACACACACACACACGCACACATACACACAGTTTGTTTAAAAGCATGGTATTAAAAAAAAAATCCACTATACCTTTTTTTTTTTTTTTTTGAGTTGGAATTTTGGTCTGTTGCCCAGGCTGGAGTACAATGGTATGATCATGGCTCAGTGCAACCTCTGCCTCCTGGGTTCAAGAATTCTCCTGCCTCAGATTCCTGAGTAGCTGGAATTACAGGCACCCACCACCACACCTGGCTAATTTTGTATTTTTAGTAAAGGTGGGGTTTCACCATGTGGGCCAGGTTGGTCTGAAACTCCTGACCTCAGGTGATCCTCCCACCTTGGCCTCCCAAAGTACTGGGATTATAGGCATGAGCCACTGTACCTGGCCTGAAATATTTGCAGTAATAATAGATATAATGATTTGTTTTCATCCTAGTCTTCTGTATTGAGGCTTGTTTCATAATTAGTAGATTGACTAGGAAGTTAAGATAACTATACTGTTTTCTTTGTTTGAGGGTTAAGATCCTAGAACTACAAATCTCACACACTTAATTAAATATCTTAGAGCTTGTCATGTTCAAGTACATTGATTACTTTTTCCCACTTAATTCTCTCAAGCACTCTATGAATCTGATACTATTATGATCCCATTTTAAGGACAAGGAGGCTGAGACTTAGAGAAGCTTGAAACCACACTGTCTATAAATGGTAGAGTTTTGATTTAAGTCAATGTGGTCTGACTCCAGAACCTGCAATTTCAAATGGTGCTCTTCTGCCCTCAATTATGTTTCAAAAATAATTTTATGAAATTCTTAGGCTGCTTGATTTCTTGGATAAGCATAAGCATAAAATGAACTGCAAATTTAAATAAAATAAATTGCTCAACATTTTCTTTTAAGAGCTTCTGGGATTGGTCACCAGGTAGTGTCAAGACAGATGCCTCCCTGAGTTGGTACAAGAGAGCTTGCCAGCATGCCGACCACTGCAAGCATCTTGTAGAAGGACTCCTGGGGCTAAAATTTCTCCAGCAACTTCTGTACCTCTAAAGACAATTCTAAGCACACAGTCTGAATAAAAACCTCTTTAATAATTTGTACACTTGTTTTAGAAGATAATGAAGATACATGCTTAACAAGAGAACAAGCAGTGTGGAAATCATTATTATACTAGGTCTTAAAGGCCAAGTTGTGTTTTTACTGCTAAGTTAAAAGTAGGGCATTAAATTACATATCTTTTTCTTGCTTATTCATTTTCTGGGTGTCATCAACCAAATATTTATGTGTTGATCACTGAAGCTTCAGTATGAACCACCATGGCCCAGGCAGGCTTCCGATCTCAGATGAGAGTCTTTGGAATAATTTCCTTTTGATTTTAAAGATACACCCACTTAATAAGAACTCATAGCAAGCTTAAGCAATCGCAGAATGCCTCCTTTACAACTCCATTTTCCCTTGACTCACCACCAGCTCTTTCAATAAACATGAGCTTATGAGAGAAAGAAAAAGCCACACAAAATGTTCTACTTCTCATATTGTTTTCCTTTTTAAGTTGCAAACTCAAGCCTGATTGTACAGCTCTCCAACCAAAAGACCCCCTCAGGCAAAAACCACATTATGAAAAGCTATTTATAAGGTTTAAATTATCCATATTAACATATTTAAGATTCACCAGTGTGATTTCTAGATGTCAAATCCAATCCACAGCGAAGCTTCAGTGTAGCGTTGTGCAGTCAACTACAGAGACTCTTACAGGAAGAAAATGTGGAGTGAAACCACAGGGCTGGAAAATCCCTGGAGGTGTTAACTAATCTATCCCCCTGCCTCTGGCAGGACCAAAAGCAAAACCCATTTAGGTTTAGGTACAGGCCTATATTCCTATTTTGTTTGCAAAACCTGATTGGTTTATCTCTTTCCATTTTTTAAGTGAAAGCTGTAGGCAAAGTATGACAGAAAAACATTACTTAGTATATATAGACATGGAGGTATACAGCCAGCCCTTGATCATTAAGTATTTATTGGAATTCTTCTATATTAAAAGCACAGCATTGAGCTCAGAAAGTTAACCCAGTTTAGATATAAACATAGTTTATGCTCGTATTACAATTTGACTAGGGAGACACGACATACCAGAAACATTTATATCCCAATTCAAGCCAGCATTGGATTGTCTTGACATAAGTATTAGGAACCTAATGTGTACTAGCACAAACAGTTCTAATCACATTCACTCAGACTTCTAGTTCTTTATACTTTCATGTCCTGGGAATTCATTCACAGCATTTCAAAATTACAAAAAATTGATTTCAAGGAGTTTGGTGACATCCAATTTTCATATCTTGAATTCTTGCCCAGAACTGTTATCTGCTCCCTCTAGGCCCATCCCCCTGCTGGAAACTACTAGTGTCATCCACTGGACTGACGTAAGAGACACAGCAAGGCAGGGCCGAAGTCTCCATGCAAGGTTATGGCTCATGGGATTCTCCTAGGCTCTGGGGAGGCTTTTTAGCTGGGGAGAAATGGTTAATGGTCCCCTGCTCTTGTCTCTCAGGTAGAGTCAATAGGCTCCTCCTACTTGGCTCAGAACACATGGAATTAAACAGAATTAAACTGGGTGGTAAGGCAACCATTCATTCATTCATGAACTCAGTCAGTGGGCTGTTATGGGCTAGACTCTGAGGCTATACAATGCATGACACTTGATCCTTGTCTGTGAAGGGCTCACAATAAAGAAGTGACAGTGATGCCGTGGCAAAGGGCAGTAATCAAGGCAGGAACTGTGGGAGCCAGGGGGAGAAGGATTAGATCAGCTATGAGTTCTATAGATACTCCATAAATTATGCGACATTTAAACTGAGATTTGGGGTATGGGGGATTTCATCAGATGGAGAGGGTGCAAGAATCGTTCTAGGCAGAAGAATATGCTATGTACAAAGTAGTGTCCCTGGGACACAGCATGGTCAGAGAAGGACAAGGTGGACGAGAACCTGTGGACAGGGCAAGAGGATGGGACTGGAACAGCCGTGTGATGACCACATTATAAAAGCCGTTTTATGTAAGTTTGGTTTAGGAATTTTGATTTAATCCAGAAAGAAGGATGGAGAGAAGGATGGGAGTCAGTTAAAGCTCTGAAACAGGGAAGGACATGTCTGGTTCATGCTTTAGGAAGACCATTCCAACCCCCAGTGCCTGGAGAGAATCCTGAGGTGGGGAAAGCCTGGAACAGGGAGACTGGCTTGGAAGCCATGGCACTAGCCCGGACGAGACAAGGTGGAGAGAGGAGATTGGAGATTGTTGGCATCATGGGGGATGATAGGATTTGTAGACCGTATCGTGTGGGCAAAGGAGAGAAAAAGCTGGGGAAGTGTTTGTTACACCTCTGTGGAGATCAACAGAACATGAGAAGAGGATCAAATTAGAAAGGGGTGAGGTGTAAAGCCCAGGTATCTTTGAAATGAGTTTAACTGTAGACAGGTTGTATTTGTGGGACAAATTTTCAGTGATGTTTACTTCAGGTGAAAGTGTAAGATTGTAGAGCTGAGGAGTGACCCCGAGGTGGGACAGGACGGTGAAACTCACCGTGATGACTGAATGGGATGTTCTAGTTCTGGGAAACGCTCCTGTTGCTGGGGCCGTTTCCCTTTTTCATCCCCAGAGACGGCTGTGAGATTGTTAGTTTCAGCCACACTGTGGTTCACGCCTGTCAACCCTTCTCCAGTTTTTTTTACCAAGATGCCCCTATACTGTGGGGGAGACTCGGGCAAGGAGAATTATTATTTCAAGTGCCTGTTTTGTCTGCTAGATGTATTTAATGTCTGGATTCTGCTACATGTTTGTTTTCATCTAAATATTGTTTTAGATTATTTACCTGGTAAATTATGCATGGTAACCACTCCCCACCCAAACCTACAAATAGCCAGGGCTCTGGGCCCCCTTGGTATGTGACGGGCCATACTCCTTGGTGTGTGAATCACAGATCTAGTAGACATCTCACCATTACTGTAACCACCCTTCTATTCAGAAAGAGCCTTAGACCCCATTCGCATGCGTGTCTGATTGTGCCGGCCCAGAATTCCCTAATCATTTCCTCAGGCACAATCTGACTTTGGGAAAATAAAACAAAATAAAAAAACCCAGAGATGATGATCCTTTTTCTTTTCTTAAAAAACAAACAAAACTAGATTATGTATTTGACAATTTTTAAATGACATAGAGGGAGCACAATAGAAAAAACTGAATAATACACAAGTGTGTAAAATGTCAGGTAGGTTTTTACATTATTCCTTTTCCTCCTCTCCTCCCAACTCCCACTTCAGGGCTTTTCCTATCTGAATAATTGCATGTGTTAAATTGCCTCAAAATAAAATTCAGTAACTGGCAGCGCAGCCTCACCTAGGAGCTTGCTAGGAATGCGCAGTCTTAGGCCCCACCCGACCAACTGAGTCAGAATCTGTGTTTTAGGACTCTCCCCAGGAGATTGGTATGAACTATCGAGTTGGAGGGGCAAACTTTTTGTGGAATTAGAGGAAACATCGATTTTCCCTCTCTTCATATGGAGTATCAGTTTCTTGAGTCCCCACATGGTGCTGCTTTCTCTGGGCTTGTTGTACTTACCCTGTCCTGGGGGGCCGTGGCCCTCTGCACCTGGCTGTGGCTCATCCTCTCTGTTCTACAACTGATCAATCCCCACCTGGACAAGTGGTCCCCAGCTAGCCTGGCTATTTGCAGATCCCACCATTCATTTAGCATGCTCTGTTGTCAGATTTCCAGAGAAGCAAAACAAAACCACAGGACAGAAAGAACAATCGCCAAATTGAGCTTTCTTGGGCACCCCTCCAGCCATTCTCACCCATTTGAATGGAATCCAGCTCTCCTGGTTTGTTACTCTGAAGCTGCTGAGGAAGAAGGCCCACCAGCTTCTTGTGACAGATCCCCTGGATCCTCGGGTGTCACTAAATGCTTATTCCTGGCATCACCTCTGCTGGGGAGCTCTTGGCTAGGTTGCTGGTGGAGGTATTTTATCAGGGACTGGTTTGAGGAGACTAAAGCAGTGATGCCACAGAGATGATACTCACATTTTCAATAAAATTATGCATGCTGGAGGGCCAGGTGTGGTGGCTCACACCTGTAATCCCAGCATTTTTGGAGGCCAAGGCAGGTAGATCACTTGAGATCCAGAGCCTGGGTAACAGGATTCCAAAACAAAAACAAAAACAAAAAAATTAGCCGGGCATGGTGGCACACATCTGTAGTCCTGGCTACTTGAGAGGCTGAGGTGGGAGGATTGCTTGAATCCAGGAGACAGAGGTTGCAGTGAGCCAAGATGGCACCACTGTACTCCAGACTGAAGAACAGAATGAGACCCTGTCTAAAAAAAAAAAAAAAAAAAAAATGGAATCTAGTTTGTATGCCCTTGGCATGGATCCAGGACACCTGGGTCACAGAGATTTAAGTTAATCCTCAAGACTTCTGATTCAGTGTGGTAGGTTGGACTGGTTGCATTGGTGATGGATCTTGGAGGCAGACACGCTAGTCCATCCGTCTCCTTGTGTGGGGTAATGACCACCACAGAGGCTGAAGTATGCCGGATGATCTAAAACAATTATTCAAGGTTAAACCGTGATTAGTACCACCAGAGCTAGTTCCTCTGGAGTTTCAGAAAGTTTAACTGAAGGGATCTGGGCATAGTAAAGCATGTATGAAAACTACTGTCTCCGCTAGCTCAGACTGCTGTGTAACAATGACCGTAGACTGGGTGGCTTAAACAACAGGCATTTATTTCTCACAATTCCGACGGCTAGAAGTTCAATATCAGAGCGCCAATATGGTTGGTTCCAATGGAGGCCTTTTCCTGCCTTGTGGACAGCTGTCTTCTTGTCCACATGGCAGAGTTGGAGATGATCTCTCTTGTGTCTCTTGTCATTAGGGCACTAACCCCATTCATGAGACCTGTACCCTCATGGCCACATTGCCTCTCAAAGGCCCCACCTCCAAATACCATCTCATTGGGGGTTGGGGCTTCAACATACACATTTTTGCAGGGAGAGGGAGGAATACAAACATTCAGTTCATAGCAAGTACTAAGACAATGAGGTATTTAAGACCCATTTATTTATCTACTCACTCAACATGTAAACTGAGCGTAGAACAGGCCAGTGTTTTCTGATATTTTAAAGCCCTTCTTTATTGGGTATACCTAAAACTACCTTCCTTGACTGCCAAGATTTTGCTACACTTATTATCTCACCCTTACCACCACCATTTCCACTTAAGATTAGTATCTTCTGTTTATCCCCATCAGTTAAGATGTTTTTTTAGACTTTTGTTTCCATGCTATGAAAATAATGCTTGTGTTTTTCATTTTTCAACCATAAAATCATATATATTATTGAATCTGTTTTCTTAAGCTGCATGTCGTCTCCACATCCTGCCAGGGGAGTTTGGGCCACTCTGGAAATGCGCTCCTGGGAGGGAACCACTGTCCTAGGAATTTAGTGCAGGTGAAATTCTAAAAATAATGATCTTGCAAAGATCATGCTGGAGAGCTCAGAAAACCAAGGGAGGTTCTTCCAATAGATAAAGAAGACGAGACAAAGGAAAGGTCTAGATAATAGAATTTGGGGTTATAATTTGTTTTTCTTTTACCATTTCTCAAATTTGCTTTCCACCAAATCCCTCCATGGATAAAATATGACTCTAGGAAGGTGCTTGGCTAGTTCAAAGTATTTCAGCCATGCTTGTGAATATTTGGAATTTCTTTAATAAGGAACTGATTTATTCTTCCCATTGAAAATGAGTTTTAAAAGCCCCGGGAGACGCCCTTCAGAAAAGAAACTTCCATTGATGTGTAAATGATTGACAGTGGTCTTTCCTTAAAGTAGATTTTGAAGTGTGGAGAGGAAGAGAGCATGAGAGCTTTGTGTATCTGAAAAAAGAAGATTGCAGAAACCACAGAAAGAGCAGGCACAGGATGTGAAAGACAAGTGTGGCCAGTGTCACAGTTATTCTGTAGGAGTTTTAGTGTTTCAAGGTCATCTGACAGCTTATTTCCAAGTGAAGGTGGAGAGGGACAAAGACGGTGTTTCCACTCAGTATCCCAATAGCATCTGATGCATAGTAGATGCTCAATAAATGTTGAATGGCTCAAAAAATTCATAAAAGTATTACTTAATGTTCTTCTCTAACTCTTGCCACCTGTTCTACATGAGGTAATGCTTGGTGGTCGGATGGTTTGTAACATCCCAGGGACTCAACTTGATGTGAAAAGTTCATCTGAGCATCCTAAGAGAATTTTGCAGAAAAAATGATTTTCACAAGATATCTCTAAGACACATAGAATAAATGTCAGAAGCCTGATCTTCGCTATAGTACTACTAATCTTGTGAAATTCTCTAAGTCTCAGTTTTTCATCTATCAAAAAGAAGAAATGAATATTTCATCAAGTTGTCACAAGGATTAAATGAGACATGTAGGGCACAGGACTCGGGGCCTGGCACTTTGTGGGTGTTAAAAAAAATACCGATATCCCAAGTCATTCATGATGGGTATAAAATTGAGTGGGGATCGGAGTTCCCTGCCACTTTATATTCCTCTGGAGTGATGACTTTTAGGCCTGTGGATTTATTTATGAGTGATATATTTCAGAAACATACAGTAGGCTTTTATGGGGACATTGCCAACTTCTCAAGGTAGGGTGGGAATGTTGGCTTCCCATATAGTCAAATCAACGATCACCACTACCACCATCACCAGTGCTGGCTTTTGATGAGCCTGCTTAGGAGTGTGACTCAAACCAAGGGTGTAACTCAGAGGTACTGGAATCTCCTCACCCTGTGAAGACCCTGAGATCTAAGGGCAAATATTATACCAGTGTTTGCAGAAGCAGTGGACTCTCTTAGGGCTTGGCTAGGTGTTCTTCAAGCTACATACAGGCATATCTCATTTTATCATGCCTTGCTTTATGCCACTATGCAGATACTGTTTTTTAGACATTGAAGCTTTGTGACAACCCTGCATGGAGCAAGTCTATCAGTGCCATTTTTCCAAATGTGCTCACTTTGTGTCTCTGTGTCACATTTTGGTAATTCTTGCAATATTTCAGGCTTTATCATTATTATATCTATTATGGTGATCTGGGATTAGTGAGCTCTGACGTTACTATTGTAATTGTTTTGTGGTACCAAAAAACATGCTCATATAGGTTGGCAAACTTCATCAGTAAATATTGTTGGTATTGTGACTGCTCTACCAGTCTACCATTCCCCCATCTCCCTCCTTTTCCTCAGACCTCGTTATTTCCTGAGACAAAACAATATTGAAATTAGGCCAATTAATAACCCTACAATGACCTCTTCTTACTGTTTGATTGAAAGGAAAAGTTATGTGTCTCTCATTTTAAATGAAAAGCTAGGAATGATTAAGCTTAGTGAGGAAGGCATGTTGAAAGCTGAGACAGGCCAAAAGCTAGGCCTCTTGCACAAAATAGTTAGCAAAGTTATGTATGCGATGAGAAATTTCACCACTTAAATGAACATACTAATGCTAAGAAAGTGAAGCAGCCGTATTGCTTATATGAAGAATGTTTTGGTAGTTTGGATAGAAGATCAAGCCAGTCCCAACATCACCCTAAGGCAAAGTCTAATCCAGAGCACAGCCCACCCCTTTTCAATTCCATGAAGGCTGGGAGAGGTGAGGAAGCAGAAGAAAAGTTTGAAGCCAGCATAGGTTGTTTCATGAGGTTTAGGAAAGATTTGGTCTCCATAATGTTTTTTTTTTTTTTTTTTTTTTTTTTTAATTGCATTTTAGGTTTTGGGGTACATGTGATGAACATGCAAGATTGTTGCATAGGTACACACATGGCAGTGTGCTTTGCTGCCTTCCGTCCCCTCACCTGTATCTGTCATTTCTCCCCATGCTATCTCTTCCCACCTCCCCACCCCCCGCCCCTCCCCCATTTCCCCCAACAGACCCCAGTGTGTAGTGCTCCCCTCCCTGTGTCCATGTGTTCTCATTGTTCAACACCCGCCTATAAGCGAGAATATACGGTGTTTGATTTTCTGCTCTTGTGTCAGTTTGCTGAGAATGATGGTTTCCAGGTTCATCCATGTCCCTATAAAGGACGTGAACTCATCGTTTTTGATGGCTGCATAATATTCCATGGTGTATATGTACCACATTTTCCCTATCCAGTCTATCATCGTTGGGCATTTGGGTTGGTTCCAGGTCTTTGCTATTGTAAACAGTGCTGCAATGAACATTCGTGTGCACGTGTCCTTGTAGTAGAATGATTTATAATCCTTTGGATATATACCCAGTAATGGGATTGCTGGGTCAAATGGGATTTCTATTTTTAGGTCCTTGAGGAATCGCCACACTGTCTTCCACAATGGTTGAATTAATTTACATTCCCACCAACAGTGTAAAAGTGTTCCTATTTCTCCACATCCTCTCCAGCATCTGTCGTTTCCCGATTTTTTAATGATCGCCATTCTAACTGGTGTGAGATGGTATCTCAATGTGGTTTTGATTTGCATTTCTCTGATGACCAGTGATGATGAGCATTTTTTCATATGTTTGTTGGCCTCCTGTATGTCTTCTTTTGTAAAGTATCTGTTCATATCCTTTGCCCATTTTTGAATGGGCTTGTTTGTTTTTTTCTTGTAGATCTGCTTTAGTTCTTTGTAAATTCTGGATATCAGCCCCTTGTCAGATGGGTAGACTGCAAAAATTTTTTCCCATTCTGTTGGTTGCCGATTCACTCTACTGACTGTTTCTTTTGCCGTGCAGAAGCTGTGGAGTTTGATTAGGTCCCATTTGTCTATTTTGGCTTTTGTTGCCATTGCTTTTGGCGTTTTGGTCATGAAGTCCTTGCCTACACCTATGTCCTGAATGGTTTTGCCTAGATTTTCTTCTAAGGTTTTTATGGTATTAGGTCTGATGTTTAAGTCTTTAATCCATCTGGAGTTAATTTTGGTGTAAGGTGTCAGGAAGGGGTCCTGTTTCTGCTTTCTGCACATGGCTAGCCAGTTTTCCCAACAGCATTTATTAAACAGGGAGTCCTTTCCCCATTGCTTGTTTTTGTCAGGTTTGTCGAAGATCAGATGGTTGTGGGTATGTTGTATTTCCTGTGAGGCCTCTGTTCTGTTCCATTGGTCTATATCTCTGTTTTGGTACCAGTACCATGCTGTTTTGATTACTGTAGCCTTGTAGTATAGTTTGAAGTCCGGTAGTGTGATGCCTCCCGCTTTGTTCTTTTTGCTTAGAATTGACTTGGCTATGCGGGCTCTCTTTTGGTTCCATATGAAGTTTAAGGTGTTTTTTTCCAGTTCTGTGAAGAAGGTCATTGGTAGCTTGATGGGAATAGCGTTGAATCTGTAAATTACTTTGGGCAGTATGGCCATTTTCACGATGTTGATTCTTCCTAACCATGAACATGGAATGTTTCTCCATCTGTTTGTATCCTCTCTTATTTCGTTGAGCAATGGCTTGTAGTTCTCCTTGAAGAGGTCCTTTACGTTCCTTGTTAGTTGTATTCCTAGGTACTTTATTCTCTTTGTAGCAATTGTGAATGGCAGTTCGTTCTTGATTTGGCTCTCTTGAAGTCTATTACTGGTGTATAGGAATGCTTGTGATTTTTGCACGTTGATTTTGTATCCTGAGACTTTGCTGAAGTTGTTTATCAGTTTCAGGAGATTTTGGGCTGAGATGATGGGGTCTTCCAGATATACAATCATGTCATCTGCAAATAGAGACAATTTGATTTCCTCCTTTCCAATTTGGATACCCTTTATTTCTTTTTCTTGCCTGATTGCTCTGGCTAGAACTTCCAGTACTATATTGAATAGGAGTGGTGAGAGAGGGCATCCTTGTCTAGTGCCAGATTTCAAAGGGAATGCTTCCAGTTTTTGCCCATTCAGTATGATATTGGCTGTTGGTTTGTCGTAAATAGCTTTTATTGTTTTGAGATACGTTCCGTCAATACCTAGTTTATTGAGGGTTTTTAGCATAAAGGGTTGTTGAATTTTGTCAAAAGCCTTCTCTGCATCAATCGAGATAATCATGTGGTTTTTGTCTTTGGTTCTGTTTATGTGGTGAATTACGTTTATGGACTTGCGTATGTTGAACCAGCCTTGCATCCCCGGGATGAATCCTACTTGATCATGGTGGATGAGCTTTTTGATATGCTGTTGCAATCGGTTTGCCAGTATTTTATTGAAGATTTTTGCATCTATGTTCATCATGGATATTGGCCTGAAATTTTCTTTTCTTGTTGAGTCTCTGCCGGGTTTTGGTATCAGGATGATGTTTGTCTCGTAAAATGATTTGGGAAGGATTCCCTCTTTTTGGATTGTCTGGAATAGTTTCAGAAGGAATGGTATCAGCTCCTCCTTGTATGTCTGGTAGAATTCAGCTGTGAACCCATCTGGACCTGGGCTTTTTTTGGGTGGTAGGCTCTTTATTGCTGTCTCGACTTCAGACCATGTTATTGGTCTATTCAGGGTTTCGGCTTCTTCCAGGTTTAGGCTTGGGAGGTTGCAGGTGTCCAGGAATTTATCCATTTCTTCCAGGTTTACTAGTTTATGTGCATAGAGTTGTTTGTAATAATCTCTGATGATGGTTTGGATTTCTGTGGAATCTGTGGTGATATCCCCTTTATCGTTTTTTATTGCATCAATTTGGTTATTCTCTCTTTTCTTTTTTATTAATCTGGCTAGTGGTCTGTCTATTTTGTTGATCTTTTCAAAAAACCAGCTCCTGGATTTATTGATTTTTTGAAGAGTTTTTTGTGTCTCTATTTCCTTCAGTTCTGCTCTGATCTTAGTTATTTCCTGTCTTCTGCTAGGTTTTGAGTTTTTTTGATCTTGCTCCTCTAGCTCTTTCAATTTTGCTGATAGGGTGTCAATTTTAGATCTCTCCTTTCTTCTCATGTGGGCACTCATTGCTATATATTTTCCTCTAGAGACTGCTTTAAATGTGTCCCAGAGATTCTGGTATGTTGTGTCTTCGTTCTCATTGGTTTCGAAGAACATCTTTATTTCTGCCTTCATTTCATTGTTTATCCAGTCAACATTCAAGAGCAAGTTGTTCAGTTTCCATGAAGCTGTGCGGTTCTGAGTTAGTTTCTGCATTCTGAGTTCTAACTCGATTGCACTGTGGTCTGAGAGACTGTTTGTTATGATTTCTGTTCTTTTGCATTTTCTGAGGAGTGATTTATTGCCAATTATGTGGTCAATTTTAGAGTAGGTGTGATGTGGTGCTGAGAAGAATGTATATTCTGTGGATTTGGGGTGGAGAGTTCCGTAAATGTCTATTAGGTTTGCTCGTTCCAGGTCTGTGTTCAGGTCCTGGATATCCTTGTTGATTTTCTGTCTGGTTGATCTGTCTAATATTGACAATGGGGTGTTAAAGTCTCCCACTATTATTGTGTGGGAGTCTAAGTCTCTTTGTAAGTCATTAAGAACTTGCCTTATGTATCTGGGTGCTCCTGTATTGGGTGCATATATATTTAGGATCGTTAGCTCTTCTTGTTGCAGTGATCCTTTTACCATTATGTAATGTCCTTCTTTGTCTCTTTTGATCTTTGTTGCTTTAAAGTCTATTTTATCAGAGATGAGAATTGCAACTCCTGCCTTTTTTTGCTCTCCATTTGCTTGGTAGATCTTCCTCCATCCCTTTATTTTGAGCCTTTGTGTATCCTTGCATGTAAGATGGGTTTCCTGGATACAGCACACTGATGGGTTTTGGCTTTTTATCCAATTTGCCATTCTGTGTCTTTTGATTGGGGCATTTAGTCCATTGACATTTAGGGATAGTATTGTTATGTGTGAATTTGATGCTGTCATTTTGATGCTACCTGGCTGTTTTGTTGGTTAGTTGATGCAGATTCTTGATTGTGTTGCTGCTTTTTTACCATTTGGTGTGTTTTTGGAGTGGCTGGTACTGGTTGTTCCTTTATATGTGTAGAGCCTCTTTCAGGAGTTCTTGTAGAGCAGGTTTGGTGGTGATGAAATCTCTGAGTGCTTGCTTGTTCACAAAGGATTTTATTTTTCCTTCACTTATGAAGCTGAGTTTGGCTGGATAGGAGATTCTGGGTTGAAAGTTCTTTTCTTTAAGGATGTTGAATATTGGCCCCCAGTCTCTTCTGGCTTGTAGGGTTTCTGCTGAGAGATCTGCTGTGAGTCTAATGGGCTTCCCTTTGTGGGTAACCCGACTTTTCTCTCTGGCTGCCCTTAGCATTTTCTCTTTCATTTCAACCCTGGTGAATCTGACGATTATGTGCCTTGGGGTTGCTCTTCTTGAGGAATATCTCTGTGGTGTTCTCTGTATTTCCTGGATTTGAATATTGGTCTGCCTTGCTAGGTTGGGGAAGTTTTCCTGGATAATATCCTGAAGAGTATTTTCCAGCTTGGATTCATTCTCTTCATCACATTCAGGTACACCTATCAGACGTAGATTAGGTCTTTTCACATAGTCCCACATTTCTTGAAGATTTTGTTCATTCCTTTTTGCGCTTTTTTCTCTGTTCTTGCCTTCTCTTTTTATTTCATTGAGTTGGTCTTCGACCTCTGATATCCTTTCTTCTGCTTGGTCAATTCGGCTGTTGAAGCTTGTGCATGCTTCACGAAGTTCTCGTGTTGCGTTTTTCAGCTCCATCAATTCACTTATTCTCCTCTCTATGCTGTCCATTCTCGTCAGCAGTTCGTCCAATCTTTTTTCAAGGTTCCTATTTTCTTTGCGATGGGTTAGAACATGTTCTTTTAGCTCATTGTAGTTTCTTAGTACCCATCTTCTGAAGTCTGATTCTGTCATTTCATCACCCTCTTTCTCCATCCGGTCTGGTTCCCTTGCTGGTGAGGAGTTATGATCACTTTTAGGAGGAGAGGTGTTCTGGTTTCGGGAGTTTTCCTCCTTTTTACGCTGGTTTCTACCCATTTTTGTGGGTTTATCCACCTGTTGTCTGTCTCTGTCCCAGGGAGTTGGAGCTTTATGAGTTTCCGTTGCACTACTGCCTTTTTTGATTTTTTTTTTTTCAGGTCGGACCCGCCCAGCTAGCAGCACGCCTAGCCTCTGCCTGCCCGCAGGGGCTTTGCTGAGCTGCTGTGGGCTCCGCCCAGCTGCCCTGAGCTCTTCCCTGTAGTCCTTTTTATATGGGCGTAGTTAGAACTGTCTGGGCAATGGTGGCCCCGCCTCTGTTATGGGGGACTCTCTCTGTTGTGGCAGGTTGCCTCGGCAACGGCAGCCTGCCTCCGTAGCGGTGGAGAGTCTCAGTAATGGCGGAAGCCCCTCCCCCACGGAGCCGGACCGTCCAGGTTCAGCTGTGCTTGGTTTGAAGGGCTCAACCCAGAGGTTTTCCAATTACTGTTTTTGTTTTCGTTGTTGTTGGGGGTGGAGGGGTGGGACCAACCGAGCCTGATCACCTGGCTCCCTGACTCAGAGTCTTTTCTTTTAAGTTGAACGACCCCGCGTTCCGGTCGCTTGTTGAAAAGGCGCCGGGATCTCCCGTGCTGCGACTCACGGAGTCGGCTCGAACCGCGGCGCCGGCTCCTGGCGGATTTTTTGCCTAGGAATCTCCTGGCCTGGCTCGCTGTTTCAGATGAATGGGCTATTCTGCCGTCTCAGGGCTCTGCTCGCCAGCTAAGAGGGCTCCCAGACCAGTGGCTTTTGTACGGAGAACCGCAGCAACAGGGAGTGGTCACAGCAGCCGCGCGGGCGGAATCAGCCCCGCGGGGGCCAAAACAGCCGCACCGGCTGGGACTGCGACGCTGGCGACCCCTCTGCCTGGGTATCTCCTGGTCTGTGGGCAATAAGAGTTCGTCTGGAAATGCGGCGTCCACTCACCCTCTGCACTTTCACTGGGAGCTGAAGTCCTGAGCTGTTCTTAGGCGGCCATCTTGAAAGTCGGATCCTGGTCTCCACAATGTTAAAGTGCAAGGTAGAGCAGCAAGTGCTGATGGAGAAGCTGCCCCAAGTTATCCAAAAGATCTAGCTAAGATAATTGAGGAAGGTGGCTACACTGAACAACAGACTTTCAATACAGGCAAAACAGCCTTTTTAGGAAGAAGGTGCCATCTGTGTCTTTCATAGCTACAGAGAAAAAGTCAGTGCCTAGCTTCAAATCTTCTAAGGGCAGGCTAACTCTCTTGTTAGGGGCTAATGCAGCTAGTGACTTTAAGTTGAAGCCAGTGCTCATTTGCCATTCTGAAAATCCTAAGGCTCTTAAGAATTTTGTTACATCTACTCTGCCTGTGCTCTATAAATGAAACAACAAAGCCTGGATGACAGCACATCTGCTTCTAACATGAATTGCTGAATATTTTAAGCCCATTGTTGAGACCTACTGCTTAGAAGAAAATATTCCTGTAGAAATATTACTGCTTATTGACAATGCACCAAAACCCTAGTGTGCTGATGGAGATGCAAGAGGAGATTGATGTTTTTTTCATGCCTGCTAACACAACATACATTTTGTAGTCCATGCATCATGGAGGCATTTTGACTTTCAAGTCTTATTATTTAAGAAACACATTTTGTGAGGCTATCACTGCCATTGATTGTAATTCCTCTGATGGATCTGCACAAAGTACATTGAGAAACTTCTGAAAAGAATTCACCATTCTAGATGCTATTAAGAACATTTTAAATTCATTGAAGGGGGTCACAATAACAATATTAGCAGAAGTTTGAAAGAAGTTGACTCCAATTTTCATGGATGATTTTGAGGGGTTCAAGACTTCAGTGGAGAAAGTAACTTCAGATGTGGTAGAAATAGGAAGAAAACTAGAATTAGAAGTGGAGCTCAAAGATGTGACTGAATTGCTGCAAGCACATGATAACATTTGAATAGATGAGGAATTGTTTCTTATGGATAAGGAAAAAAAGTAGAATCTATTTCTGGTGCAGATGTAGTGAACATTGTTGGAATGACAACCAAAGATTTAGAATATTACATAAATGTAGTAGACAGAGCAACAGCAGTGTTTGCGAGGATGGACTTCAGTTTTGAAAAAAAGCTCTCCTGTGAGTAAAATGCTATCAAACAGCATCATATGCTAGTTGTGAAAGAAAAACTTCATTGTTGTCTTATTTTTAAAAATTGCCGGAGCCACCCTAACCTTCAGCGACCACCAACTGGATTAGCCAGCAGCCATCAACATCTAGGCAAGATCTCCCTCCAGCAAAAAGATGATAAGGCTTAGATGATTGTTAGCATTTTTATTTTTAAATTATTTTATTTATTTCTGAGACAGGATCTTTGTTACCCTAGAATGCAATGGTACAATCACAGCTTACTGCAGCCTCAACCTCCCAGGCTCAATGGATCCTCCTACCTCTGCCTCTTGAGTAGCTGAGACTACAGATGCACCCCACCATACCTGGCTAATTTTTGGATTTTTTTTTTTTTGGTAGATGAGGTTTTGCTATGTTGCCCAGGCTGGTATCAGATTCCTGGGCTCAAGTGATTTGCCCACCTTGGCCTCCCAAAGTGCAAGAGTTACAGGCATGAGCCACTGCACTCAGCCAATCATTAGCCTTTTTTAGCAATAAAATGTTATAAAATGAGAGTATGTGCATTTTTTCAGACATAAGACTACTTTATGCTTAATAGAATGCTTTATTTTAGTGTAAATATGACTTTCATCTGCACTGGGAAATTAAATCATTCATGTGATTTGCTTTATTGCAACATTTACTTTATCACAGCAGTCTTGAACTGAATCTACAATATATCTAAGGTATGCCTGTGTTCAGGCATCTAGAGCCTAGAACATGGGCTTATCAGCAATAAGGGGCTGTGATCTTTTCTTTGTGACTGCACAGCTTCTAGTCCAGGTCTCCTAGGAACTGGTAGATATTTGCTGAGTGAATAAATGAATGCCCAAATGAAGGATAACCAGGGACATGAGCTAGAATATTGAAGACTTTAGATAAGAAACCAATCCAGAGACAGGGAGGGTGGTCATGGATGGGGACAACGCTGGGATGCCAAATAGAAGTAATACAAAAAGTCACACACCACAGCAGAGGCCACACCCAGGCAAATTCCCACACAGGTTTTTGTTGGTGGTGGTGGTGGTTGTACCCCGAAATTCTACATTCTACGGGGAAGCTATAGATTTTCTTGGTGGGCCTTCAAGCAGACAGCTTGGTCCTGGCCTTAGAGCATCCCAGGAAACTATAAAAAGTTGGCTTGACCAGAGGCCAAGTCTGGGTTGTTTTTGGTGCTAGGGTTTCTGAATCTGCCCTGCATGACTGCCTACTTCCTTTTTGGAGCAGAGACAGAAAGTGTGAGGTCATCTGTGTGTAAGGAACCTTTGGCCTCTTTTTTTGCACAGCAGGCCAGAACTATTGCAAAATGCTTTTGATCATGTCATTAGTAGCAGTTCTTTATCATTAGACTTTACCGTCAGAAAAATACATCTACTTCCATGTACCCCCAACTTTGTGTACTATTGAAGACTTTCCAAATTCTTGAAGTTTAGCCAAGGTCTCGTGTTAAGAAACCTTGCTTTGGAATGAAGTAATTTGTTCTTCTTAATTCTTGGACCTCCATCAGTCAAGAAGACTGTTGATTAAAGCAAGGACAATGTGATGTTATTCAGCAGAGTGGAGAAGCACAGGACTTTGCTAAGTTGAGAAACCAATCCTGACTCATTACTTCAGTGCATCTCTGAGGAGTCACTTGCATTACTATGAAGCACAAATTATTATTTTTATTGAAGGTGGAAGTAACTCAAAACCTTCAAGAACCACATGATTATCTCAATAGATGCAGAGAAGGCCTTCGACCAAATTCAACAGCCCTTTATGCTAAAAACTCAATAAACTAGTTATCAGCGGAACATATCTCAAAATAATAAAAGCTATTTACAACAAACCCACAGCCCGTATCATACTGAATGGGCAAAAACTGGAAGCATTCCCTTTGAAATCTGGCACTAGACAAGGATGCCCTCTCTCACCACTCCTATTCAATATAGTATTGGAAGCTCTAGCCAGAGCAATCAGGCAAGAAAAAGAAATCAAGTGTATTCAATTTGGAAAGGAGGAAGTCAAATTGTCTCTATTTGAGATGACATGATTGTATATCTAGAAGACCCCATCATCTCAGCCCAAAATCTCCTGAAACTGATAAGCAACTTCAGCAAAGTCTCAGGATACAAAATCAATGTGCAGAAATCACAAGCATTCCTATACACCAGTAACAGACTTAAAGAGAGCCAAATCAAAAATGAACTGCCATTCACAATTGCTACAAAGACAATAAAATACCTAGGAATACAACTAACAAAGGAGGTAAAGGACCTCTTCAAGAACTATAAACCACTGCTCAAGGAAGTAAGAGAGGACACAAACAGATGGAAATACATGCCATGCTCATGGTTAGGAAGAATCAATATTGTGAAAATCGCCATACTTCCCAAAGTGGTTTATAGATTCAACACTATCCCCATCAAGCTACCTATGACCCTCTTCACAGAACTGGAAAAAACCACCTTAAACTTCATGTGGAACCAAAAGAGAGCCTGCATAGCCAAGTAAATTCTCAGCAAAAAGAACAAAGCTGTAGGCATCATGCTACCTGACTTTGAACTATACTACAAGGCTACAGTAATCAAAACAGCATGGTACTGGTACCAAAGCAGAGATGTAGACCAATGGAATAGAACAGATTTGTCTGATCTTTGACAAACCTGACAAAAACAAGCAATGGGGAAAGGATTCCTTGTTTAATAAATGGTGTTGGGAAAAGTGGCAAGCAGAAACTGGACCCCTTTCTGACACCTTACACTAAAATTAACTCCAGATGGGTTAAAGACTTAAACATAAAACCTAACACCATAAAAACCCTAGAAGAAAACCTAGGCAAAACCATTCAGGACATAGGCATAGGCAAGGACTTCATGACTAATACACCAAAAGCATTGGCAACAAAAGCCAAAATAGACAAATGAGATCTAATTAAACTCCAGAGCTTCTGCACAGCAAAAGAAACAATCATTAGAGTGAACTGGCATCCAGTAGAATGGGAAAAACTTTTTGTAATCTGCCCATCTGACAAAGGGGTAATATCCAGAATCTACAAAGAACTAAAACAGATTTACAAGAAACAAACAAACCCATTCAAAAGTGGGCAAAGGATATGAACAGACACTTTTCAAAAGAAGACATTTATGAAGCCAACAAACATATAAAAAATGCTCGTCGTCACTGGTCATTACAGAATACAAATCAAAACCACATTGAGATACCATCTCACACCAGTTAGAATGGCCATCATTAAAAAAATCTGGAGACAACAGATGCTAGAGAGGATGTGGAGTAATAGGAACACTTTTACACTGTTGGTGGGAGTGCAAATTAGTTCCACCATTGTGGAAGATAGTGTGGTGATTCCTCAAGGACCTAGAAATAGAAATTCCATTTGACCCAGCAATCCCATTACTGGGTATATATCCAAAGGATTATAAATAAGTCTGTAATAAAGACACATGGACATGTATGTTCATTGTGATACTGTTTACAATAGCAAAGATCTGGAACCAACCCAAATGCCCATTGATGACAGAATGGACAAGGAAAATGTGGCACATATACACCATGGAATACTATGCAGCCATGAAAAATGGTAAGTTTGTGTCCTTTGTAGTGACATGAGTGAATCTGGAAACCATCATTCTCAGCAAACTGACAGAAGAACAGAAAGCACCACATGTTCTCACTCATAGGCATTGAACAATAAGAACACATGGACACAGGGAGGGGAGCATCACACACTGGGGTCTGTTGAGGGGGAATAGGGGAGGGACAGCAGTGGGTAGGGAGCTTGGTGAGGGATAACAGGAGGAGAAATGCCAGATATAGGTGACAGGGGGATGGAGACAGCAAACCACATTGCCATGTATGTACCTACGCAACAATCCTGCATGATCTGCACATGTACCCCAGAACCGAAAGTGTAATAAAATATATAATATTAAAAAAAATAATACTTATGACTATGTAATAAAAGTCTGGATTTACTGAAGTAGCAGATACTTTCAGTGAATATTAATGAAGAAATATGAGACTAAAAAAGATACTGGGTTATAATACCAATGCACTGAAATTAAGAAAGATAAATTTTAACAAAAACATGATTAAAGTAATTGATGCCAATATAATTTTTATATGTTCCAAATTTTTTAAGGGACAAGAAATTCCTTTGGAATTAAGCCAGCAAATGATGTGTTTAAATGTCAGCCTGGCTACAGTTGTCTCATTACTAACTTTCACTAAGTATTGAAAAATCTATATGGGGTGTATTTCAATTTCCTAATTTTGCTCTTTTTAAAAGAGAAGGTAAAAAACGGAAGTCCATCACCAGCCTGGCATTTAAGCTCATAATCAAGATGACCAGCATAATATTTAAGATAGAAGCTGCTGAAAATTATTGATCATCTCATGTACAGGCAATCTTATTCACATATGGCAAAGATTACAGGCGTAAACATGAGAGCATAAAATCCTGTTGCTTGAAAGTACTAAACATTATTATTTAAAAATAGTAGGCAGTATTACGTAACTAAGCAAATGTCTTCTTCGCAGGGCCTGGGAATGATTTCCTTCCATTTCTGCCATCTACCTTCTCTTCTGCAGTGGTGCTCAGGCTTCCCCATTACCTAAGGATTCTCCTTGACCATTTAGAAAGATAGGGATGGCAATCACTTAATTAACCGCATCATTATCTCCTAGGTGGCTTCACCAGGGAGATCTGAGCTCACTTTTGGGATCTTTACCTATTTTATTTTATCACTCTACCATCTTCAGCCTAGTATGTTTTACAGAATTAAGAGTAAGCATGGTAACTTCTGACTTCCTCTCTCTCTCTCTCTCTAACACACACACACACACACACACACACACACACACACACACACTTTTCCTCTCTGTGTGCTCAGTTTTGCATTACAGAAATAATGTATATCCAGAATTTCTAGATATATAGTAGTAAAGTTTTTGGGTTTTTTTTTTTTTAAGGCGAAGTTTCACTCTTGTAGCCCAGGCTGGAGTGCAATGGCACAATCTTGGCTCACTGCAGCCTCCTCCTCTCAGGTTAAGTGGTTCTTCCACCTCAGTCTCCCCATTAGCTGGGATGACAGATGCCCACCACCATACCCGGCTAATTTTTGTGTTTTTTTGTAGAGACGGGGTTTTGCCATATTGGCTAGTCTGATCTCAAATTCCTGACCTCAGGTGTTCCACTCACCTGGGCTTCCCAAAGGGCTGGGATTACAGGCGTGAGCCATCAGGCCCAGTAGGAGAATTTTGAGCGTATCTTTAGTCTGCCATCTTTCTAGAACTACAGGCTTGTCTTCTTTGCCTCTATCTTTGCTTGGCCTCGTGGAGAGTTGGCTTCATCCTCAGGTTCCACAATACAGTTTCTAGAAAGCTCTAGGCTTCTCGCTTCTGGTACCAAGACGGCACCAACAGTTCCAGGTGTTTACAGCAACACATTTAGAGGAAAAGTGATGGTCTCTTCTGGTAACTTTATTGAAAAAGAAAATAATGTCACTTTCCTGGAAACTCCCTGGATCTCACTGGTTGACATTGGGCTGTATGCCCCTGAGCCAGTCACTGTGGCTGGGGATGGCTGAAGCCCTGAGGGAGCTCTCCCCTCTATCTGGAGAGGAGGTCCACGCTCTTCAAGGCACATGGGTGATAATGAAACAGAAAGTCATGGTATTCTGTCCAGAAGGAGTGAATGTGTGCTGGACAGCCAGCTACAGATGTCCATTTTACTTTCCTTTTTTTGTGAGACCGAGTTTCACTTTGTCATCCAGGCTGGAGTACAGTGGCCCGATTTAAGCTCACTGCAACCTCCAGCTTCCAGGCTCAGGTGATCCTCCCACCTCAGCCTCCCAAGTAGCTGGGACTACAGGTGTATGCCACCACGCCTGGCTAATTTTTTTTTTTTTTTTTTTTTTAATGGAGATGGGGTTTCACCATGTGGCCCAGGCTGGTCTCAAACTCCTGAGCTCAAGCAATCCAGCTGCCTCAGCTTCCCAAAGTGCAGGTATTACAGGCATGAACCACCACACCCAGCCCATTTTACTTTCCCTTTTGCTCTTATGTGGCCACATGTTTAGTGAGACATGTCCAGGTGCTTGTTATGCCAAAATGTAAGGGTTTGCAGTGGTGGGCTCATCAAATGGGCATCAGGAAAAAGATATGCAATATCTTCATCTGCAGGCAGAGAAGTTGTGTTATAATGTTATTTAGTTATGTCTGTTATTAGGACTTAAAAACCCTGTGGGTGTAAAAGTCAAGATAGAAACCAGAGAGTTTGTAGTACCTGTGGTTGATGATACTAATGCTATCATAAATAATAATAACACAGTTGTATAGAAACTTACCATTTATAGAACACTTTACACTCATTTACATTTAATGGTATATGTAAGGCAGGTATGAATTTCATTCCTAGTAGCAGAATCCCCACAAACATACCAAATAACCCAGTAACTTGTAGAAGTAACAGCTTGTGCTAAAATTAAAATGTTATTTTGGCATGTAAGTAAATATGTGCTTCAAATTATAACACATTAGATACTCAAAGGTCTGTGTAAAAAAGATATTTATGATAACAAAAATTGGAAACTCCATGAACACTGAACACTAATAGAATGTTTTAATAAATCATGATGTATCTACTCCATTGCATTATTAGTAGACGATTTTAAAATGTTGGCCTTAAAGAATGTCTCATGACAGGAAGAGTTCAGTATATAAGTGATAAAAGCAATTTAAAAATCTGAATGAACATATATATTCAGTATGTTTCCAAAAACAAACACATAGGCATGCAAAGCATGTACAAGCCTAGGGTAATGCTGAGAATATTTGGAAATGTTATAGCAGGGTCCAGCCAATCAGAATGCACACATGTTCTCCATTGGTATGGCCATGCCAGTATTTACTGACTCATAATCAACAGTGTTAAGACTATGAGGTTGATTTTTCTTCTTTTAGTCTTTAAAAATTTTTTTGCGGCTTTCTCTGTTTTCTAAATTGTGTACACTGAGAATGTGTTGTTTATAATAATATGATGCCTTAATATTCCTTTTAGTGAAAGTAATTTGTAATTTCTTAGAATTATGCAGTGTTTTCTGGATTCCTTTCTGTTTCTGTAGCCCTTCCTCACCCTTCACTGCGTTTGTCTCATTTAGTCCATGCAATTTACAGAGAATTCCGGGAATGGGTCAAAAGATGTGCTTTTTGAACTGCCCAGCGAAGCCAAACTAAATCAACACCATAAAAAAAAGAAAAAGTCTACCGTCTCTTAGTGCTTATTGGTGTGAAACCACAATGCAACCGGTTATATTTTTAGTGGAGGAGTCCTGCAGTCTAGCCTACCTATTGACTATAGAAATCTCTTCTCTGTCAACAGAGGAAAATAATTACAGCATTCATTTAACTTTTACTATGCACTGGGTTCTGTTCTAAGCCCTTTTCTGATATTATTTTCTTTCATCCTCACAATCACCCCGCCAAGCGTTGCCATTATTGCCTTCATTTTATAGACGAGGCTTAGAAAGTTGAAGTAATTTGAGCAAGGTCACACAGCTCGCCACGGTGGAGCTGAGATTTGATCTGAGAGTCTGACTCCACAGCTTGTGCTCTTAATCAGTTCATTATCCTACCACCATTATTTCATGTGTGTGCAAGAGTCAGCATTGTTCTGAAAATAGTGCAGACACACTATACTTACACACACACACAGGAACATACTGCAGTAGATGCTTAAATGATAGATAAGGATACTTATTATTATTAAAGCTCTTGGCATTTTAAAATCCTTCTAGGAGACAATGTTTGTAGCATAGGATGTAGGGCCTCTCGTTTTCAGGGTTTTCTTGCTTTCTGCTCTGTGCAGTGATAGCTACGATCTTTAAGCCTCGGTTTTGTTTCCCACTGAATGAAGATAGAAATGATACCCTTCAGCGCAGTGTGAATTAAACAAGTTAAAACATATAAAGCGGCCAGGCGTGGTGGCTCACACCTGTAATCCCAGCACTTTGGGAGGCTGAGGCAGGCAGATCACAAGGTCAGGAGTTTGAGACTAGCTTGACCAATATTGTGAAACCCTGTGTCTACTGAAAATACAAAAATTAGCCGGGCATGGTGGCATGCACCTGTAGTCCCAGCTTCTTGGAAGGCTGAGGCAGAAGAATTGCTTCAACCCAGGAGGCAGAGGTTGCAGTGAGCAGAGATTGCACCACTACACTCCAGCTTGGGCGACAGAGTTAGACTTTGTCTCAAAACAAAACAAAAACCAAACATATAAAGCCTGGTACAAAGTAAAAGCTCAATAAATACTGGTTGTTTCTATGTTTTGTTTCATCTCTAAGTTATTTCACATAGAGATGGAAATATCCGCCCCAGGAAGCTACAAAAAGAGGTTTTATACCAGTTTATCATCCAGGCTCCCATGATGTAGAAAAGGAAGGCGCAGAATCTCAAACCGTAAAGGTCAGCATGGGGCATTTACTCATCATCTTCATTTCCGTGCCTGATACTTATTTGCAGTATATATTCCAGATTTTTCCCCCTTGAATAGCCTTCTCCTAAAACACCCTGCTTTGCTGTGTAGTTTGGTTAAGACAGTCCCTAATCAATTTTACATACACTGCTCTTATGCTGTTTTAAGATTAGAGTGAATTTCAGCAGGCAAGGGTTTCCATGATTGATTGTAAGTTCTGTCCTTTCATAATATGGCTGAAGCGAAGAGAAATGTGAACAGCGGTTTGAAGTTAACAAGGTGCGAGGCTAATGGAGCACTAATTGAGCAGTGAAAGCCTAATTAGGAATCACAGAGGGCTTGAGCTGGCATGTGGGGAGTGAAGGTTCCCAGTGAGTGCTGAGCTGTGGATTTTGGAAAAAGGACTAAGTTGGATGTTTCTACACTCTTCTTGCAGTCCAGTGGGCCTTGTCATTCCAAATTTTCTGGGCAAGTGGCAGCTTCTGGGAAAGAAATTCCGACTTGCGGGGTTGAAAAGATGGTAAGAGAAAGTGCTCCCTCTCCTCCTCCAGTCCCCACCCCCCACCGAGGACGAAGAGGACAAGCAATTGATTTCGGAGGCAGGCGATCTCTAAACCGTTGTGCACACCCTGATAATTTGGGGAGCTGCTAACATTTATGGAAATGGGAATATATTTAAAATTCAAACGTATAATTTCTAGCTATTTCCAACCTCCCATATGTGTATCGCCAAAAGTGAATTTTGAGAGCAGTAGTGGGAAAATACTGCCTGGGGATAGAGAAAAGTTACCGCAGGAGTCTGGTTTCTATATTAATTTATTTCACAATAAGAGCAAATTTCTTTCCCTAGGGGAATACTTGACAGAGTAATTGCACTAGGGAACAGTCACTATTTCATTTTGTTTTCTTTCTCTCTTTTAAACTTTCTTTGTAAAGCGGACTGTTATAAATCTTTCTGAAAGAGCAGCTTAAACAAGGTATGTGGGCTGTGTGATACAGGTTTTATTTGTGTGCATGTGCATGTATATGATGAATATATACACATTCATTCATTGTTGGATTTCGGAGTGACAGTTTCAACAATTAAAAGTGAAAGTTAAAATTTGTGAGATTAGAGACACTGTGAAATGCATCTTTTCCAGATTTAGTGAGTGGTAAGAGAACACAAGCCATCCACATATTACCGATCAGGAACAAAAGCCATAGAACTAAGCTCAACTTGCATTGCCTCTGACCCAAGTAGTAATGATTTTCTTATTTATAAAGATTTCTAAACATTTTAATTGTATGTATAATACAAATTGTATTCAATAAACTCGTATACAATGTGATGGTTTTAATGGTCAATATCCAGTTATTAAAAAATACTCTTAAGAGTAGAGAGATCTGAGAGGCATGTCTTTCTGAATGCTAGCCTTTGATTGAGACCTGCACCTCAGTGTCCTGTAAGACTCAGCAGCATCCTGGTTCCGGAATCCTTCTCACCATCCCCAGGGTCTTAGTACTGCCACAGGCTCTTGTTACTGTCTAGAAAACGTCTAATAAACTCAGCTGCACCAAGGCTTAGAGACTGAAGCTGCTGTTCCTCCCAGGAACGTTTGTAGCTGCACAGACAGTAGAATTCGAAGGGACAGATTCCACTATTAGAAGAAACATGGAATTTCATGTGCGAGCAGGATGTATTTCAGGTGGGAGGTTTTCTGGCATACTTCAGCTGTTATCATGAACAAAGCACACATGTAATGCTCACTTGCTGCATTCTGCAAAGAAAACAAATGCTTACAAAAATAAAAGCATTACAAAAATTTTAAAAAGTAAGAGAGGTAATCAAAGGCACTGGAAACATAAGAGAAAAATAAATTGATTCTCAAGGGAAGAGTAACACTTCAAACAGATATTAAATTATTATTACCATTATTTTCGTTACTGCAAAGACAATATAACACCAAGAAAGTTTGGAAATTGACAAAAATAGTTCTCATACTCCTTTTCCCAGTAGGAAAATTACTCTTTAAAAAAAATTATGTTCCAACAATCTCAATTTCTAGGTTAGGAAACTGTTATTTAAAAAAACTCAGGTACTCATGATTACACAGTTCAGACAGAACTCATCAAGACTGACAAACAGAACCTACTTTTAAGGAAGGCTTATAAATTATTTTGGAAAGTACCTTGCTGATTTTCAAGTGCCATCAACTCACGCCGGCCTGTGTCCAATAGAGACTCCATGAGGGAAACATTCCATTGGATTGCATTCTCTTTGGCTTACCATAGGAATGAGAACACTTTGCGGGCATCTCCGTAGCCCTAGAACAAATTATGAAAGGAAAACGGAAACAGATGCCAGCATTCTTAAATTGAAGCCCAGCTCCTCCCCTCTTGCACTGTGCTCCTTTCATTGACTGAATTGCTGAGTCTGTAATGGATGCTGTTCATAGTTTTCTCTGCATGATTTGTCCTCTTAGATAAGGGTGGTGCTTCTTTTCATGTGAAAATAAATTTAGGTTGGGAACAAGAAGCAGCAACTCTGTGGGGGAGTTAATAGTAAGCCCTTTGATAGCAGATGAGGAAGCAAAGGCTCAGAAGGTTGAGTGGGGAGATTGACTGGGGCCTTTACTCTTCCAGGCTGGGCACGGTGGCTTGCACCTCTAATCTCAGCACTTTGGGTGGTTGAGGTGGGCAAATCACAAGATCAAGAGATGGAGACCATGATAGGCAACATGGTGGAACCCCGTCTCTACTAAAAACACAAAAATTAGTTGAGTGTGGTGGCACACACCTGTAGTCCCAGCTACTTGGGAGGCTGAGGCAGGAGAATTGCTTGAACCTGGGAGGCAGAGGTTGCAGTGAGCCAAGATCATGCCACTCCAGCCTGGTGATAGAGCGAGAGTCCATCAAAGAAAAAACCAGATACTCTTTTCTCTTGAGTCCAAACAGTATTGGAATCTCAACACAGCGCAGTTACTACCAACCAGTAGAAACTGGCCATTGTGTGTGAAACCTATTGGCCCCCAGCACTGCAAACCTTCCCTGAAGTAGACTTACATGGTGGGTAGAGCCCTGAACATCTGCCTGGATCACTTGTGTGAGTTTGGGAGCAAATAGCTTAAACTTTCAGAGCATCATTCTCCATATTATAAAGGGGAACAATCCTATCCCCTAGCCAGGCCTGGTGTGAGGGACACATGAAATAAGAAAACATGTAATAGCATCTGGTAAACTGTTCAAACTGAAGGATCGTAATAGTAGTAAGTTTTACAGATGAGAAAAATTGGTTTGCTTACACAATTCCTCACTCCTTTTGGTCTTTACTACGTTTAAACTTTCTAAAAATAAGATTTAATATGCTCTCATTGTTAATGGTCTCATTTACAGCCTAGACACACAGAAGCAGGGATAGTTATTAGAACTATTGCATGAAGTTCCACTAATGACTTTGTTTTCAGTTGCTCCCTTTCTATGTAAAAATGTTGTTACCTTTCCTGGACACATGAGGGTTTATTTAATTGCTGTGGAGCAGGTCCCTTTTTGTTTCTTGGGTAGGATAGCTTCATCTGTTTCCATGCTCATAGCATGAGGAAATTGAGGAACAGGACTATTTACAAACGCACGGAAGTGCCCTACCCCAGGGCTAAAATCGAAGGGGGAACTGTTACCTCCTGGGCTTGCAGAGGGACAGGCGAGGGTGGTCACTGCAACCTGGAGAAGGTGGCTGTTTAGAACCCTAGCCTTTGGGAGAGGAATAAGTGCAGCTGGTGCCACCCTTTGACCCAGGAGAAACGGAACCAGAGCATAGAAGGCAAAGGAGCCACTGGTAGGATCCATGTGTTCTGTCTCTTGGGCACAGAGAGGTGGGGTGGGGAGAGACTGGGGTGCACAGATGACACCTGGGGCAGGAGGCATTCAGAAGGGGGAGCAGAGTGGTGCTGAGAGGAGTTAGATTCATTTGGGGCTATCGAAAGATGTAAAGAGTAAAGAAGAAAGAGGACCCTGTGGCCCCAATGTCTTGACCGTCCAGTGGGTAGCATGTGGTCTTATATTGTGGAGAGATGAGAAACTGAATCACTCATCTGGAGGCAATGTGGAGACCCAACACGAAGCTCTGAAACCAACCGTACATTCCTCTAGGGTCTCCAAGCTCTCTGAAGAGCGTGGGATTACCAGAGTAATATCTGCACTGCAACTGTCCTCTCAGGACAGTGATATAATCCTCCGTCCTCAGTGTTTTACCTAGCATTGAGCTTTTTGAAAAGTCACTCAAAGAATATTTCTTTGCTTAAGTTTCTTCTTGAGATAATGATGATGATGATTGTGCTGTTCAGAGAGCCTGCCATCAAGGTCTTGAAAATCAGTATTTCTCATGGAGAAATCTAAGCCACCTTCATCCAAACTAGTAGGAATGTGTGTTGAAAAGGAGGATTTCTGGGTCCCAGGCAGGACCTACTTGGTCAGAATCTGCAGAGAGATCCCCATCATTTGCTTAAGGTTGGCCCTCCAGGTCATTCATGGGCACCCTAAGTTTTGAGGGCCCTGGGTGTCTTCTGTGCACCCCAGATTCTCCCCACCCCAGCTTTAAAGTTTTGCTCTAGAGAGAACGGTGTTCCTCTAGGTCTAAGTGATTGTGATTACCACATGTGATTGTGACGGGGAACTTTGTGGAGGTTTGGCTCTATCCCCTTTTGCTACTTAAGCTAATTCTTTTACCCCTGTATGAATCACTTACATATATATTTAAGCCACCTCAGACATTTTCAGAAGTTGACAATGTATGTATCATTAAATAATAAAGTTTGGCTATTATATTATAAAGTAATAGTTTCTTTTTCCTCCTGCTGACTCACAGACACTTGTTTCATACCCTGCTCTTTTATTTTTAATATGAAAAATTTAACTTTAACTTTTGGGTTAACTTTCTTATCAAGTTACTTTTAAACTTATACCTTTGATTTACAAGCTCACATTCTGACTTATTTATTTACACAGTACAGTTTGACTATGCCTACAGTCCCAGCACCCAAAACCACCTGCACTTATATTTAAAAACGGGTCTTATTTCTTGAGTATCTCCCTTGGGGTTGGCAGGGGGTCCAGCTCTGAGTACAAAAGATGAGGGTCATTGGGAAGGGTTCCCAGAGATGCTATGTGAGGCTACCATGGCCGGCTTTATGCCAAACATATTTCCCAGGGGCTCTTGGAAAATAAAGATGCAGTGAGAACATTCATCTGTTTTTAGTGCCTGACATACTTGGTTTAAGTCCTGGCGTTGTCACTTACTGCTGTGTAGATAACTACGAACATATTTCTTAACCTCTTGAGCGTTATGGCTGTAGAGATTTCACTGGAGGAAATAGGGGTAGATTGAATTAGTTGAAAATGAGGAATGAAGCCAAGATGACACTGAGACTGTGTTTTGGAGGTCAGAAAAGGGGTTTGTTCCCCGGAGCGCCCTCGGGGAATTGTAACATATTTGGGGGCTGGCCACCACAAAATTAATTAGGTAGAGCCCACTTTCAGCATCCTGTGAGCTGCCTTCAGATTGGCATCCTATTTTTCTGTTCAGCTGCCCATTGACCTGTCTTAGTGGTTTGCACACTATGGCCAGCAGACCAAATCTAGCCTGCATGCCCAGTGTCTGCGAATAAAGTTTTACTGGAGCACAGTCACATTCATTCATTCATTCATTCACACGTTGTCCATGGCTGTGTTCATGTTACAACAGCAGAGTTACATAGTTGGGGCAAAGACCAATGGCCCACAGAGCCTAAAATATTTACTGTCAGGTCCTCTAGAGAAAACATTTACTGACCCTTGTTCCAAGACAAGAAAGCTTTTTTGGCCCCACCTGTCCCTTTCCCCAGGGCCCTAGGAGGATACTGGCTGATCTGATGCATGCTCCTGATGAAGTTGTTCCTGGTGTCAGCCCTCCCCGGCAGGGTTCTCTTGTTAGCATCAGCCTTTAAAGCTGGCTCGTAAGAGGGAAGTGATGTTGAAACTGGCAACAGAATCAATGGGGGTGTGTTTGGGATTCTGGGGAGTTTGTCATCACTGAAGTCATGTACACTGACAACACACAGAGAATGAACCTATCTTTACTGTTGGTAGAAGTAAAAACAGCTTTTACTTACAGATCTCCTTCCTGGTCATTAGGAGCAGCTTCCTCAAGTTAGAGGAGACCTTG
This sequence comes from Saimiri boliviensis, assembly GCF_048565385.1. NCBI lineage: Eukaryota > Metazoa > Chordata > Mammalia > Primates > Cebidae > Saimiri > Saimiri boliviensis. The sequence goes on along the minus strand of NC_133450.1, from coordinate 89,382,604 downwards.
AGATGGAAGTGAAGATAGTGGACAGTCGGGGAGTTGTAGGGCTACAGCTTAACCCCCTTTGGGCTGATTGGGTAACTCCTCACTGTCCTGAGCATTTAACCATCTTGAGGGTGCAGGGAAGTCCTTAAGGCTAATGAAAGTTCAGTCATGAAAGCTGAGTCTTGCTGCTTCTTAGGTCAAATGTTAACCAGATGTGCTGGGCTGCCTTTGAGACACTTTCTTCCCCACCCCCACCTTCCACCCCGCTTTCACCCCACCCTCTGGTGATGTTAGAGACCCAGTGGCAGACAGTTTCAGCGTAAAGTTGTGGGGTTGACTTCCCCCATCATCCCAGTCTCTTCAGCCTGGACCAGGACACCACGCAGTCCTCCACCCCTCCCACCCATCCCCGCCCACGCAGTAGCTCCTTCCCTTTGGCCTGCTTCTCATACACTTCCACTGCTCGGCACGCCGCACTCCTTCTGCCAGGGCCTCCTTCATCTCCCTTCAAACCTAGATCTCATGTCTCCTTGCTGTGAATCTTTCCTTGGTTCTCCCAGACAGCATCCCTTCTCTTTCTTCGACCCCGGAATATTGTTCGTCCTTTGTTGTAGCTTCACTCAGATGGTGTATTTGCATTTTTCTCCCTTGCCTCCCCGGAAAGTGGGCAAGGACTACATCTTTGTCATTTTTGCATCCCCAGTTCCTAGCGCAGTATCTGGCACGCAAGAGAACACCAGTAAGTGCAATGCAATAAAGCAGCAAGTTTATGAGCATGAGTTAGAATGTGTGGGACTCTGGACAAGTGACTTAACCTCTTTAAGCCTCACTTCTTCACTGTCATGTGGGAACAACGACCGTTCCCACATAGGATTGTTATGAGGATTAAATGAACTGATTAGGTAAGGGGCTTAGCCCAGTGCCTGCTACATAGTAAAGACTCAGTAGGTGTTAGCTCATGCAATTACTAATAATACCCTCCACTGTTCAACTATCTGACCTAGTCAACAATAGTGCTGATAACAATTTGTTGACCGAATGACTTGTTGGATGAATGTCTATTTCATTCTCTTTTATTCCCTTGATGGGGCCATGATAATGACAGTGGTTCGCTCCCTAAACGAAAGCCTTGTCCTGGGCAGTGAAAGGACCCAATTTCTTCCAGAGTTTCTCCTTTTCCGGAAGGCCTTCCCTCCACTTGGGCAAAGTTTAGAATCTCTCAACTTTCCTCTCCTTCAATCAGGTCAAGCACTCCTGTGCAGGGAGGAACCGACACCAAAGGCCAAGGAATGGGCTCCAACACCCCAACTCATTAATATCGTCAGCATCCTAACAAATGGGAGGCCGGAGAGCCAGACCGAGCGGCCACTTGGTCACATGGCGGGGGTCTGCCCTGGGGCCCTGCGCACATTGAGTGGACGGGCACAAGTGCCATCTATATTTCTCTGCACAGCCTCGGCCCCCACCTCCCATGTCAGCCTGCTGAGCGGGCTTGGCCCAGGTTCTTGTGCTTCCTCGAGAAGATTTATTCCTCAAGACTGACCTACATGGACGTATGTATCTAAATTCACAAAAGCTTGAGTTTGATGGCAAGCAACGAAAGGTCAGAAGAAAAACAGGCAAGGCATTTAAATCAAAATGATGAAACTGGGTAATTTCATTAGCAACAGTTGTATTTACTGGAAGTCACAGATGGTGCAGTTTAGCTCATAGCCAAGTTTTTAGGACAAAATAAGAATGAAGAAAGAAATATTTCAAGGGAGAGGTGGTTAAAAATTAAATAGGCACCAGATGGCTCAAGATTGTCCTTCCTATAAATTTGGTGAAGGAAGGCATGCTGAATCCAAAGGCTTTCTGAATGGGTTTAGAGTTTGAAAAGGAACTTTGGGAAAATATAAGGCCTTTAAAAGAAAGCAATATTAAGTTTGTAGTGATACGGAATGGAGGTAACAGCATTATATAAACCACATTACATTTTATTTACTTATTTATTTAGCATTTATTCAGAACCTCCTGTATGCTAGATCCTATTTCTGATATCTTTTAATGATACCAAGGAAGGTTGTAGTTTCCTGGAATGTTGAAAAGCTCCTTGCCTAGGCTAAGAGGGGGAAAATATGGATTTGAAATACGTTTAGCCATGAAGATACACTTGTTTCTCCTCTGGTACATTTGGTGAGAAATGCTTCAATAATTTTCCATCTTATAGAGATTAAAATCTAAGCCCTTTTCCATGCCCAGAGCCCATCGCAGACTGACACTGTCTGCTTCTCTAGACTCGGAGTTCTTGAAATGGTAAACTGGTGTGCATCAGGTCGGGAGAGACCTGAATTTCAGCAAGCAACCCAGTGAATGCTATTGCACGCTGATTGAGAACTACTGTTCTAGACTCTTCTTTTACCTGTCCCATAGTGTCTTCTCTTCAACCTGCTGGGAACTAGCTGCCACTCCCTGAACTTCTAAGTCTTATACTCTTACATCTTTGTATATGGTGTTCCCCTGACATGTATTTGCAAGTTCGCCCTCATGTTCACCCTCCACATCTGAGTTTAAGAAGCATCTCCTGCTGCGTGCGGTGGCTCATGCCTGTAATCCCGGCACTTTGGGAGGCCCAGTTGGGCAGATCACAAGGTCAGGAGTTTGAGACCAGCCTGGCCAATATGGTGAAAACCTGTCTCTGCTAAAATTACCAAAATCAGCTGGGCGTGGTGGTGTGTGCCTGTAGTCCCAGCCACTCGGGGGGCTGAGGCAGGAGAATCACTTAAACCTGGAAAGCGGAGGCAGGAGAATTGCTTGAACCCAGGAGGCGGAGGTTGCAGTGGGCTGAGATTGCGCCACTGCACTTCACCTGGGAGACAGAGTGAGACTATCTCAAAAAATAAAACAAAACAAAACAAAAAAGGAAGCATCTCCTCTGAGCCAGGTGTAATAGCACACACCTGTAATCTTAGCTACTGGGAAGGCTGAGGCATGAGAATTGCTTGAACCCAGAAAATGGAGGCTGCAATGAGCCAATATCATGCCACTGCCCTCCGGCCTACATTTTGAGGAAAATTGACCTGTCCTAACAAAACTTCCACTAGTTCAGGGTGATCACCAGTAATTTAAATGTCTGTAGTAACAAAACTCATTACTCTTCAGAAGAAACTCTATATCTTGAATTGATGGAATTTCTTCAACAGAAGAAGCCGAGAATGTATGCATTTTCAGATTTTATATTCTTTATTTATTTGCTTTATTATCCATTGAGAAAAAAATGTCTACTCTTAAATAATTTCAATTTAAGTAATATCAGGCAGGCACTGTGGCTCACAGCTGTAATCCCAGCACTTTAGGAGACCAAGGCAGGTGGATCTCTTGAGGTCAGGAGTTCGAGACCAGCCTGGGCAACATGGTGAAATCCCGTCTCTACTAAAAATACAAAAACTAGCCAGGCATGGTGGTGCATGCCTGTAATCGTAGCTACTGGGGAGTCTGAGGCACTAGAATCGCTTGAATTCAGGAGGTAGAGGTTGTAGAGAGCTGAGATCATGCCATTGCACTCCAGCCTGGGCAACAGAGTGAGGCTGTGTCTTAAACAAACAAGCAAACAAACAAAAAACCAAATTAAGTAACATCACATGTAAGTGCTTTTGCATGTCAGGGTTCCAAGATCCAGTACCCAGTAATGTATAGTGCAAAGCCATCCCCTTATCTTTGGGTCACTACCACATTTTCTCCACAATTTAAGCTCTGTCTCACTTTACAGTCTTCGACACTATCCCATCTTAATTCTTGATAATTTCATTATAAATATATGATGCTTGCAATACATTTTTTAAGGTGAATTGAAGAATGTTTTTCTTGGCCCTCTCAATTTCCTGAACTCATCTTGCTGATGATTCTATCCTACCCTAATTCAGCCGCTCACTTTCAAGGTCAAAGCCTAGACCTCGTCACTACTAATAACCGTGGTGCTTCCAGCAATCACAATTTTGAACATTCATCTCCTGACCACTCCTTCTCTCTTTCTAGCTCACATGCGTTTTCCACCAGCTCCAGCAGCCCTTCTTCATCTATTAGCTGTGGATCCACCAACATTATGTCTCTCTCGAAATTTCCAGAAGCCTTGTCTTTTTTCTTTACCATTTCACTTCCTTTGCATACATCCACCTTCCTAGCTTCTCTCCGACTTCTTCATTCTGGCTTGCTTAACCACAAGGCTGATTATACCAATTTGTTATCTACTTCAAGCCTGTGTCTATGCAGCTGGAGAGAACATAAGACCAAATTGAGGTCTTCACTGGAGCCCCCACTGCTACGTTCTCTCTTTCTCAGAGACAGCTGTCTCTCCTTTTCTCCTCAAACCCTCAAATATCTTCCTTATACTTTCAGACAGACCTTGTGTTCTACATCACTAAAGAAAACAATTTCAGGCCGGGCACGGTGGCTCACGCCTGTAATCCCAGCCCTTTGGGAGGCAGAGGCAGGTGGATCGCGAGGTCAAGAGATCGAGACCATCCTGGTCAACGTGGTGAAACCCCGTCTCTACTAAAAACGCAAAAAATTAGCTGGGCGTGGTGGCGCGTGCCTGTAATCCCAGCTACTCAGGAGGCTGAGGCAGGAGAATTGCCTGAACCCAGGAGGCGGACGTTGCGGTGAGCCGAGATCGCGCCATTGCGTTCCAGCCTGGGTAACAAGAGCGAAACTCGTCTCAAAAAAAAAAAAAAAAAGTGACGAAAACAATTTCAGAAAGAGGAAATCAGTAAAGAGCTTATAGAGACCCATCACCATCTCTCCCCTCTTCCACTCTGTGCCTGGCCTGATAATATGGACAAGAAGCTGATAGTGCGGCTCCTCCACGTGGGCCCTGCCTCTGGGAATTGAGTCAATCCAGCTCTCCTCTCCCCTGGCCTTTCCCCACAGCATACAGATCTGTCTTCATTGAAACTCTGGCCCTCCTTTTTCCTTCAGCAGCTGCCCGTCTCTCCCCAGGAGCATCTCTCCAAGAGCACACAGTATGTGGTTGCTGCCCGGTGTGACTCTTGAACCCCATCATCCTTGGTCATTTCATGATTGACTGTTAGGTGATTAGCACAGTGGCATATTGTCTTTTTGACTTTTTCTTTAGACAACATTATATTTCAGTGAAGTTATGGGTAATCATGATTTTCTTCCCTTTACTTATTTGTTCTTTCTAAATTTTCTATGATGAATATGCAATACTTTGGTTAAAATGAGAAACAATAAAATTATATAAAAGGAAACACCATATTTTATGAATACTTTACAATCAATTGCATTTTTATAGCAAAAAATTGGCAGTGGGTTGGAGTGGAATGGGCATTGGGATGGGGGCCAGTTCTAGTCCTGACTTGCTCTTGAGAAGACACTTAAATTCTCTGAATTTCTGATGCCTCAGCTGTGAAGGGGAGAAACTGCCATTTTCCCGGCTTTCCTTTCAACAATATTGTGAAGATCTTAAAAAAAAGAAAAGGATGTGAAAATTCTTGGGGGCTAAATGGATGTAAGCCCCTGTTACTCCTGGCCCAGACATGTGTGAGCTCCATGGGTAACATCTTTGTTTTACTGATGAGGAAGTGAGCACCCTGGGATAGGACAGGTTTAAAACCACATCAAAGGAGAACACTAATAAGATCGGCTTTCCCTGCTTCTTGGCCAGGTTCTTCGCTGTGTCCCAGTTTCTTCATCTAACCCACTCCCAAAATATCTAGTGAGAGTGATTCTTCTTCCCTCCACCAAAGATGGTTGTCGGGCTGGCTGACAAGAAGCGGGTGCATGACGGCATCTTGATGCTGTGGAGATGTTGGCTGCAGGTCATTGAAAGCATTTGAGTTTTACACATTGGTTAGAAAGGATACTCCTTAGCCTTGTGAGATCCTCAACAGGACTGACCTAATAGTTTGGCCGTGTGCTAAAATTCCAGTCTGGAATCTCTGACACCAAGGCCCGCTTGGGTGTGGAAGCTCTGACTCATGAATGTAGGACATGGAGTGTTTCTGTTCATTGTTTTTCTCCGAGTCCTTTGTTTGTTTTCTCCATTTCCTTCCCTTGACTTGGTTTAGCTTCTAGTAAGTAGGGAGGGAACACCCCACCGATACTGCCGAGGGAATAGATTGAGTGCATCCCTAGGCTTGACCCATTTTTCATAGTAATCACATGCCGGGTGGAGTCCTTTCTTTCCCGTCTCTTGTCCTTAAGTTCAGCCCTTGAACTCTTTAGTCCAAGATGTGATAAAAGAAGCCCTATATTCACTGGGTTGAGTAAATTTCAAGGCATTAAACTGGCAAGCAAATTCCTTCACTGCCCAACCCTCTATGGTTTGCTTGTTGGTTTGGTCCCTTCCTCCTCGGAGGATGCTTAACCTCTTGCTTTCCACCAATCAGCATTCCCAGCCTTCACAAGGAAGGGAAAAGCATTTTCTGAGCGTCCACTTTGTGTCAGGGATGTTCATATACATTGCTACATTTAATCCTCAGACAACTGTACAAGGCACATGTTAGCCCAGTTCATTGAAACCCTTTGACCTCTCTGTATAGAGATATAAGATAGCTTTCTTAGCTCGGAAAGCTAAGAAGCCACCAAGCTGGGATTCGAAGCAGCTCTAATTCCAGAGCAGAGCTCGTTCGAGCACCTCCAGCAGTTTTTAGAAGGCTTTTCTTCCCTGAAGCTTTCCGTGATCACCTTCTCTCTCTACCCATTAAAATGAATGCAGTGGTTTGCTAGCATGCTTCCTCACTGCTCATCCTTCCCTACTGAAGAGCACAAATGTTTTAAATTTCAACCTTGAGTGTGCTGGGATGCTGACCAAACCCATCCAGACAGGGACACCTGAAGCTGCTTCATGCTGAACAGGGGAATTTCCTGGGGGAGGAGAAGGTCTCTACCACCAGGCTTACAAATGACATGTTGGTTTTCTTGATAATTGGATTGTTAGAGTTTTCAGAGAAAGAGTTTGAATCCAGAGGAGCACAATTTAAATGTAAATGAATGTTTACATGGGTATTTGGAGGGACTCTGGGGCTGGAATACTGATGTGGTGGTGCTTAATAACACCGAGGGAGCTGACTTTGGAGGCGCAGGGGTGGATATTTGCCCTTCCTCCTTCTGTTCTTATCTTGATGGAGATAAATGAATCTGCTCTAGCTTAAGGGCCTTGCCCAGCCTGTTAGTGTCTTCTTGTCAATCTGTTGACGAAAATACAATAGTGGAAAAATACCTACTGAGTTATAAAAGGAGGTGCAGAAATGCTCCCTGCCTCTCATTAGTTAGAGTCCAACCAGACTACCCTCAGACAGTCTGTTTTATAGTCCAGTGTGATCGACTTTTCTGTCTCTGACTTTTCTGCTGCAGTTTGCACTCTACTCTAGAGGGCTGTTCTTCTTCCTCTGCTTAGACCTCAGGGAGCCCAGGACTCAAGGCTTGGGTTTTTGTTCTTGGCTCTACCTTCCTATCCCCCAGATAGTTTGTCTGTCCCCCTGGATTCAGTGGTTCTTCTTTACTGTTCATTCTTCCCCAAACTTGGACTTCTGGTCACAGCTCAGACACTGGGACTTCCGCCTCAGTGCTCAGATCCTATTCTCGAGGACAGCCTTGTCTCCTTGCAGTTAGAGAGTGTGTCTAATTCTGCTGTGTACCCCCTACAGGGGCAGAGCTTGTAGTAGCTGTTCAAAAACTGATGTTTTTACTAATCCACACACAGAAAAAATTCACAAAATTCACAAGCTTAAAAATTCACAAAATCCGCAAAATTGAAATTCACACGCACAAAATTTACTTTCAACAAACTTGTGATGAACATGGACGAGCATAAGGAATGGTTTTAAGATGAACACATTAAAACAGATAATATGTCGTCTTAGTCCATTGATGCCGCTATAACAGAATAGCAATAGACTGGATAATTTATTTAAAAAATAGAAATCTATTTTTCACAGTTCTGGAGGCTGAGAAGTCCAAGATCAGGGAGCCAGCAGGTTTGGTGTCTGAAAGAGCGCCCCCTACTTTGCTTCCAAGACGGTGCTTTGTTGCTGCATCCTTCATGGGGAGGCATGCTGTGTTCTCCCATGATAAAAGGAATGTAAGGACAAAAAGGGCAAATGCTACAGAAAGTTTTTTTTTTTTTTTAAACAGTCTCACTCTGTCACTGAGGCTGGAGTGCAGTGACAATATCCTGGCTCACTGCAGCCTCCGCCTCCTGGGTTCAAGTGATTCTCCTGCCTCAGCCTCCCAAATAGCTGGAATTACCGGCATGTGCCACCATACCCAGTGAATTTTGTATTTTCAATAGAGATGGGGTTACACCAAGTTAGCCAGGCTGGTCTTGAACTCCTGACCTCAGGTGATCCACCCATCTCAGCCTCCCAAAGTGCTGGGATTACAGGAGTGACACACTGCATCCTGCCAGAAAGCCTCTTTTATAAAGGTCTTGATCTCATTCATGAGACAAGAACCTCATGACCTAATCACCTTCTAAAGGTCCCACCTCTTAGTGCTTCTGATGCTCCTCAACCTGTAATGGGGCTGTGTTCTGATAAACTCGTTGTAAGTTGAAAATATTAAGTCAAAAATGCATTTGATACGTGTCACCTATCAAACATACATAGTTTAGTATAGCCTACCTTAAATGTGCTCAGAACATTTACATTAGCCTGTAGGTGGCAAAAATCATCAACACAAAGCTTATTTTGCAATAAAGTGTTGACTGTCTCAGGTCATTTATTGAATACTGTACTAAAAGGAAAAAACAGAATGGTTGTACGGTTACTTGAAGTAGTTTCTACTGAATGCATATCGCTTTTTGCATTATGGTAAAGTTGAAACACTACAAGCTGGGCCCTGTGTTACATTGAAATATTGCACCGCCTTTTAATAGCACCACATTCTTATTCAATATGAATTTTGGAAGGGACACAAACATTCAAAGGGACACAAACATTCAAACCATAGCACCTGTGGAATCACACGCTCCCTCCTCCTCCCTGCCCCACACCAGGCTAAAGGATGTTTGAAGACTACAGATGGTATTTCTTCTTAAGTGGGAAGCGAGTTATGATTAAAAATACAGTTTGTTCTCTCAATTCAATTAATTCAATTTAAAACCATTTTATTGAGTCTCTGCTATGTGCTAGCCAGGATGTGAGCTAGGTGTTAAGGTGTGACTATAACCTCTTTAGAAGATTCGTCTAGAAGGATGGAAAAACAGGTTTAAAAGGTTCATAGGGACTGGGCAGGATGGCTCATGCCTGTAATCCCAGCACTTTGGGGGCAGAGGCAGATGAATCACGAGGTCAGGAGATCAAGACCATTCAGGCCAACATGGTGAAATCCCACCTTTACTAAAAACACAAAAAATTAGACAGATGTGGCGGCATGCACCAGTAGTCCCACCTACTTGGGAGGCTGAGAAAACAGAATTGCTTGAACCCAGAAGGCAGAGGTTGCAGTAAGCTGAAATGGCATCACTGCACTCCAGCCTGGGCAACAGAGTGAGACTCTGACTCAAAAATAATAATAATAATAATAATAATAATAAAGGTTTATAGTGCAACGTGACAAGGAGTTAACTCCACATGAGTTGAGGGCTGCTGGGAGTCAGCAAAGACTATCAGAAACGCATTCTAGAAGAAGCGACTATCTGAGCTTTGTTCTAAAGGGTCAATAGAGATTTACTAGGCAAAACTAAGAAGGGAATATGCCAGGCAGAGAAAGTTGTGTATGCAAAGGCTGGGCATGAGCAAAGGCAGCTGTGCTGGAAGACTGGGAGTGGTTATCTACTATCAAGGCAGTATTAAAGTGCAGGGACAATGGAAAAGATATGGGGGCTGAGGGAGGACACAGATCAGAGGGACCTCTGCAGCCCATCTTAAGATCGTGTTTTTCACCCTGCAGCCATATGGAACAAGTAGAGGGCTAACCTAGAGGCTTAGGGATGGCCCTGAGCAGCTATGAAAAGATAGACAAGCACATGGCCGGGCCACGGGCCGGCAGACGACTTATAAGCCTGTTGAAACCGTCCAGGGTAGAGAGGAGAGAGGTTTGACAGATTTATTTTTGCTGTAAAAAAAAGAAAGAGAAAGATAGTGAGATGTGGGTCCTATATAGTTCAACCTTATTCCTCCAGCTCTCTATTGCAAGGAACAGTGTTGAATGCACTGTGGGCTCTTAATAAATGTGGAAATAAATGAATAACTCCAGGTTTTTTTGTTTGTTTGTTTTATTTGTTTGTTTGTTTTTTTGGCGTCTCACTCTGTTGCCCAGACTGTTGTGCAATGACACAATCTCAACTCACTGCAACCTCTGCCTCCCGGGTTCAAATAATTACCCTGCCTCAAGCTCCAGCCACCATGTGCTAATTTTTTTTTTTTTTTTTTAGTAGAGATGGGGTTTCACCATGTTGGCCAGGCTAGTCTTGAACTCCTGACCTCAGATGATCCTCCCACATTGGCCTCCCGAAGTGCTGTGTTTACAGGCATGAGGCACTGTGCCCAGCCAACTCCAAGTATTATATATAATTTCTACAATTTATTAAAAGAAAAAACAGAGCTGGATCTTTACACAGCAAGACATTTGTCACCTGGAGACTAGAAGAATTAGCACCAGGCACAGGTAGATTACTTAAGATCCAACTGGATTATTGGTAGTAGTATGTGTAACCTTGAATGATGCATTTAAATTATCCATGACCTAGGATGGAGAGGATACACTTCTCACAGCAGTGTTGTGAGGATCAAGAGAGAAAAGATATGTCCAAATATTTTGCAACCTATAAGGTCTATGAAAAGCTACAGTTCATTAAGATATTGCTCTGGATGATGCACTGAGCTCTGACCAACAGGGCTGATCTTGAGAAGTCAACCAGATGGGCAACAAAGCTTTCTGTGTGTTCAGAATTGGCAGGTCCCTGTGGGGATCCTAGAGCTATGGAATCTGCAGTTCCTAAAATGTTGCCCTCTCCCGTCTCTACTTTGGTGCTTCCTTTCCTGTGTTTGCTTTTCTTTCTGCACTCGCCTTTGGCTGTCCTTGCCTTGTGGTCACTTCATGGGCAGCACCCAAGATGCTGTCAACCTTCTTCTGTTCCAACAATAACCACCCCCCACTCAAGATAAGCGGGTGTGTTCTGGGTCCCTCAGCAGCATGCCACTGGAGAGGCAAGACTAGCAGAGTGTGGCCTGGGACAGGAGCAGATAAAAGGCAGCCATGGTAACTGTTCTCTCCCATGAAAGCATGCTGAGGTGGAAAGGCCTGTATGAATCGATGTGTGTGTGTGTGTGTGTGTGTGTGTGTGTGTGTGTGTGTTAGGGGTGCGATACAATAGTAACACACTGTGCTATCACAGCTTTTAGGGGATTCATCTAGAATGGTACTTGGATTTACAAAGTGCTTCCACTCTGTTCCATCACAGATGGTCCTTCAGTATCTGGGTAGGGAGGCGCTGCTATTCCTATATTCCTGTTTATCTAAAGGCTTACAAGAGCTCATCTTGAACTCCTCGTGGCTGGGAGAGTGGAAGCCCAGACCAGATCAAGCTTTCAGACTCCATTCTTTCTCTGCCTTTGGCGGAGGGACAAGAGGAGATACCAGTGTGCCTAGGAAGCTGCGTCTGGCAGGAATCTACGAAGGAACCATTTGAAAATATTTTCAGTTAGTACAGTAAGTAAATGCGTATTGTGAAAAATTTTAAAGCACAGAGAAGTCTAAAGAGGGCAACATACCGAATCTCACCATTCATACAAAAACTGTTAATTTATCATACTTCCTTCCATTCTTTCTTCTGTGCTTATGTTCTATATAGCTGAGATTGCATTTTTATGTAATTATGTATCCTACTTTTTCACTTAAAATTATAAACATTCTTCTCTATGATAAAAGAAAAACATCAGCTGAATTAAATTTAAGAGTTTAATTGAGCAATGAACAATTCACAAATCGGGCAGCCCTCAGAATCACAGCAGATTCATGGAGACTCCAGGGGTGCCTCATAGTCAGAACAAATTTATAGACAAAAAAAGTAAAGTGGCATACAGAAATTGGAAGGAGGAACAGAAACAGTGAGACTGGTTACAGCTCGGCATTTCCCTTGTTTGAACACAGTTTGAACATTCAGCAGTCTATGAGTGGTTGAAGTATGGCCTCTGGGATTGGCCAACACTCAGCCATTGTTACAGGTGCATACTATTAAGTTAGGTTTTCAGTTTCATCTGGCTATTAAGCTAAGTTACAATTCACCCACAAGGACTCAAACATAGAAGTACAGAGTCCTTCTCAGGCCAGATTTAGTTTACTTTAGCATCTGTTATTAAAAACACCTGGCTGGGTACGAGTGGTTCATACCTGTAATTCCGACACTTTGGGAGGCTGAGGCAGGTGGATCACTTGAGGCCAGGAGTTCAAGACCAGCCTCAGCAACATGGAGAAACCCTGTCTCTACTAAAAATATAAAAATTAGCAGAATGTGGTGGTGTGTGTCTGTAATCCCAACTGCTCCAGAGGCTGAGGTTTGAAAATCACTTGAACCTAGCAGTTGGAGGTAGCCATGAGCTGAGACTGAGTCACTACACTCCAGTCTGGGCAACAGACCAAGACCCTATCTCAAAGTAAACAACAAAAAAAAACTCTCTTATTTATAATTGTGACATTTATTGGTTGTATAATGTTCCTTTATGTGAGCATACTGAAATTGATGTAAGCATTCCCTATTTATTGGTCAGTTACTTTAGGGAGGAATTTCCTATTAATTTATTCTTCAGGTTCCACAGACACCAAAGCAGCATCCCACCTGACTCCTTGCTTTAAAAGTCTGACTCATTCCATAGATTCTCAGTCTTTTAGATGGAAACAACTTATGTCTAAATAATCTAACCATTTATTGATTTAAAACAAAACAAGCACATCATCAGTGAAACCAGAGGGGCTGAGCTGGGCAGGAGGGAGGTGATATATAAGAAGTCTCTGCCTTTGAAGAGCTTGCAATATCATGAAGCTTAGACAACTAAAGCCTGTGAAACAAGCAAGTTAAGGCAGATGCTCATTGCTAGGCTCATGGCATGGGTTTGCAGAGGCAGAGCCGTAATGATGAGAACATACAGCTCTCTTACCTGTCTGACACTTCCTTTCATAAGGAGATCTCTCTCACAGGTTTGTTCCCCAGGAGTGAGTCATGCTCAGTGAACCACTTGGTGGACGGGGCCTGGAAACGTCTGTAAGGCTTGTGTTTATATGCTGCATAGCCTGAGTGTGGCTCTCAGCTACAACATCTAACACAGAGTGTTTTCTATATCCCGAGTACTCTGTGAAGTACTGCATGAGATTCTTCTTATGCTATGTAGTGTAGTGGTCAAAGACCCAAAACCAAAGCTGGTTGCTGACTATGTGACTTTAAACAGACTATTTTCATTTCTCTATCTGTTGAAAGGGGGGACAAAAATGTCTACCTCATTGCATCGTTGAGAGGGTCAGACAAGACAGGTGGAACATTTAGCCTAGTAACTGACACAGAGTAAGCATGCACCAAAGGTCAGCTCTTATTACTTAAGCTCCCCGCAAACCTTCCCAGGAGGTCCTATTTTTATTTCCATTTTATGAAGGCTGAAATTGAGGCACATAGAAGTTAGGTGCTGTGCCGACAGACACACAGAGAGAATAGGACTCCGGAGACTGCACTCTAAATTCTGTGCTGTATTGTCCAGAAGGAATTTTCCATCACGGCACAGAGCTCTGCCAGGAGAAGCAGGGCACAGTAATTTTTGTATGTGGTCAGGTCTTGGAAGATGAATGCAGAGCCTGAAAAGGAAAGAAAAGACTAGAGATGTTTGTTTGCCGGGGTCCCAGGCAATAATAAAAGAATTCTCATGGCTGCCAGGAGCCAGGGAAGCCAGCTGTAGTTTTTTGGTCCTTAGAAAGGGAGAAGGAAGGGAAACTTAAAATATTTTGGCTGCATCAAAGTGCCCTATGGGATGCTGGCTGCCTTACCGATGATGCAATGTGTGCAAATGATTCAAATTTGGTGAAAGGAAATGCTGTTTCTGCACTGGTGTCCTGGGGAAGGCCCTGACTGGGGGCACTGGCCTGGGCAGAGTCAGAGAAAACTTGGTTTTGTTTTAATCTTTCACTTTTTTCTCCAGCCAAGTCGAAGCTTATCATACCCCTCCCCAATTTCATTATACTCCTTTCCTCTCCACTAAAGTGAATTTGGTGTGGTGTGGTGTGGTGTGTGTGTGTGTGTGTGTGTGTGTGTGTGTATGTACTTATAGAACAGGTAGCAACCTATGGTTTTACACAAATATATTATACCAGCTTTAGTGTTCTTTTCTCATTTTTTTGTGTTTTTGCAATCTATGTTGATACACATATCTCTAGTCCTTTCAATTTTTCAAAAATTATTTCCATAGGTCTTTGGGGAACAGGTGGCATTTGGTTACACGAATAAGTTCTTTAGTGGTGACGTCTGAGATGTTGCTGCACCCATCACCCAAGCCGTGTACACTGAACCCAAGTTGTAGTCTTGTATCCCTCACCCCCTTCCCCTTTGAGTCCTCAAAGTCCACTGTGTCATTCTTATGCCTTTGCATCCTCACAGCTTAGCTCCCGCTTCTAAGTGAGAACATACTACGTTTGGTTTTCCATTCCTGAATCACTTCACTTAGATTAGTAGTATCCAATTCCATCCAGGTCGCTGTGAATGCCATTGATTCATTCCTTTTTATGGCTGAGTAGTTGTTAATTCATTTTAACTTCTGTATAGTTGTCCATAATTAGAACTTTCTATAATGTATCCATTTCCTTACCAATAGAAATTTCCATTTTGTAAATATTGGCTATTTCGAATAATAATGCAGTGAGCATTTTTGTGCTATCCTTCTTAAAAATACATGTGAAAATTTCTGGTTTAGGTATCAAAGTTATCCTATCTTTTATAACAAGGTTATCATATAAAATGAACAGGATAATTTTTATTTTTCCCCAATTTCTTGAAACTATTTGGTTAATAGTTTTAATAGGATGAAATTCTGTGGGTTTTCTTTTCTGTTTAGGGTTTGATAAAATAACTTGTACAACCCTTTGGATTTGGATTGGTTTTCTTTATTAGAAGGATAAGAGTGTGATGAGATTGGAAGGTATTTGACTAGGAATGACATTGTTGAACTGAAAGATAGTCATATTTTTAATTACTGAATTCTTCTTCAAGGTGGTTTTATCAGTTTATGCTTCTATCAGCACTGTATGAGAGCAATTGTTTCCTCATATTCTCTCCCATATTTATTATTTAGCTTACCTGATGATATCTTATAGTTTAAAATTTGCATTTGACTGATTATTAGGGACATTATATTTCCTCATCTGAGCATTGCTTGCTCATATATTTTGACTAACTTTTCTAATGGTATATTTGTCTTTTTTCTTAATGATTATAGGAATTGTATCTGCATTCATATCCATATCACTAGCAAAATATCTTCTTCCAGGTTTTTACTTGTATGTTTTGTGGTGTATTGTAATTTACAAAATTTTCTCTCTATGTAGTCAAGTTTATCAATTTGTTTCTTTATGGTTTTTGCTTTCTGAGGTCTTAAGATATTAGTCTTTATTTTAATTCCTAAACATAATCTCTTACATTTTATTATGATAATTATAAACGATTGGTGTTTTAAAAATATATATAGGTATTTAATTTTTCTCAAGTTTATTTTTATGTGCAGTATGAGCTGGGTATTCAATATTATCGCTTTCCTTATGGAAAGCCAACCAGTGAGTAGCAGTTCAGTTTATTTAATGATGATTGCTTTATTCAGATGTTCTAACTTTTTCTTGAGTAAATTTTGTGTGTATATCTATGTGTGTTTGTGTGTACATACACATATATCTCTCTGTTTTTATCTCTATATATACTTATATATAATTTTTCATGTTATCTAAATTTTTGAATTTATAAGAATTCAGTTTTTTATAGTATTCTTTTATGTACATGTAATTCATCCCATTTTCTTTCTAACTGGGCATCCTTGCCTGAGGTTTTCCTTTTCTATTAGTAACTCAACAACCAGCTTTTAATTTTGCAGATCGTTAATAGTTTTTTTCTATTACTTTTACTCTTATTTATTCTTTTCTATTTTCTTTGAATTTAATCAGTTTTTCATTTTCTTCTTGAATACCTAACTCATTTATTTTTAATATTTAATTTAACACATGAATTTAAGACTATAAATTTCTCTGTAATTCTTATTTTCATTGACTCCCATAAATTTGATACGTAGTGCTTTCATTGTTATTCAGTTCCAAATATTTTACAACCTCCATTGTGATTTTTTTTCTTTAACTCATTAGTGGCCAGTTGTGGTGGCTCATGCCTGTAATCCCAGCACTTTGGGAGGCCAAGACAGTTGAATCACCTGAGGTCCGGAGTTCAAGATCAGCCTGGACAACATAGTGAAACCCTGTCTCTACTAAAAATATAAAAATTAGCCAGGCTTGGTGGCACAAGCTTGTAATCTCAGCTACTGTGGAGGCTGAGGCAGGAGAATAGTTTGAACCCAGGAGGCCGAGGTTGCAGTGAGCCAAGATAGCCCCACTACACTCCATCCTGGGTGACAAAGCAAGAATGTCTCAAACAAACAAACAAACAAACACAAAACTCATTGGTTACCTAGATGTGTGATTTTTGCTTTCCAAATTTATGATTTTTTATTCAATTTTATTTAATTGTTCTGTTGATTTGTGAGTTATTTTTAACATACAGTCTATGCAATTTCTAAAACAACCTTTATGACCTGGTAGGTGATCAACTTATATGCGTGTGAAAAGAATACATATTCTCCTCTTGGGTTCTATGTGCCATTGTTAGATCAAGGTTGATATTAGTGCTGTTCAAATCTATTTCTTTTCTAGTTTTTTAGTCTGCTTGATTACTGATATGGTTTGGGTCTGTGTCCCTGCCCAAATCTCAGGTCAAATTGTAATCTACAGTGTTGGAGGTGGGGCCTGGTGGGAGGTGATTGGATCATGGGGGTGGTTTCTCATGTATGGTTTAGCATCAACCCCCACTTGGTACTGTCCTCATGATAGTGAGTAAGTTCTCACTAGATCTGGTTGTTTAAAAGAGTGTAGCACTTCCCCTCTCTCTCTTGCTCCTTCTCCCAGCATGTGAGATGTCTCACACCCCCTTTGCCTTCCACCATGATTGGAAGCTTCCTGAGGTCTCTCCAGAAGCAGAAGCCGCTGTACTTCCTGTATGGGCTGCAGAACTGTGATCCAATTAAACCTCTTTCTTTATACATTACCCAGTCTCAGGTATGTTTTTGTAGCAATGTGAGAATGGAATAATACAATTACTTCCTAATAAATGTGTAAAAAAATCCCTACTAGCTGTGTTGATTTGTCAACTCAGTGTAATTCTGTCATTTTTTTTTTTGCTTTACCTAAGCCGATACTGTTGGACACACACAGTTCATGATTGGCGTGTCTTCTCGGTGGTTTTTCCCTGTTATCATCGTGGCTTTCCCCCTTTGTGGTAGAGAGAGTTAGTATTGTACATTCTTGCTCTTAGGCTGTGCCATGTGACCTGTTATGGAGAAAGGGTTGTGAGGAAAATTGTGCTCCTTCGAAAGTGTGAGGAAAAGTGTGACTCTGCAGTGCCTCATTCATTTCTCTCCGTATGTGTCATGATGATCTGGGAGGCCTTCCATTTCAAATGACATAGCTAAAATATGTAGGCAGACCTCCTAACCTATATTGACTTTATGTAAGTGAGAAATAAACCTTTTTATATTAAGCTGCTGGGATTTCAGAGGTTTGTTAGTCATAAAAACTAGTGTTATTTTGAAATATACTCCTTTATATAATATATATGTATATCATGTATATATTTTAATGCCTTTTTGTTCAAATTTTACTTATCAGTTCCTTTATATTCAACCTTGCTTTAAATACACAGTTTGGGACCAGCCTGGCCAATGTGGTGAAACCTTGTATTTACTAAAAATACAACAACAACAAAAAATATTAGCTAGCATCTATAATCCAGCTACTTGATAGGCTGAGGCAGGAGAATCACTTGAACCTGGGTGGTGGAGGTTGCAGTGAGCTGAGATAGTGCCATTGTACTCCAGCTTGGGTGACAGAGTGAGACTCCCTCTCAAAACAAACAAACAAAAACACAGAATATTGCTGGGTTCAAAAATTCATCTAGGTGTCTCTGTTTTTTAATAATGAATTTAGTTTGTTGTGATAACTGATATGTTAGGTTTTATTTTTGCTATTTCCTTTTGTGTTTTGTATTTAACAAGCTTTTTCTTTGTTTCTTCCCACCCCATGCCCACCCTGCTTTCTATTTTCTATTGGATTGCTTTGGTTTTCTCTATTTTCTTTGTTTTTATTTTCTGATGGTATTATTGGTATTCCTAAAATTTTAATATGTGATCTTTTAAATGTATTTTTTATTTCTTAATTTTCATTTTGTAATTTATACTTACAAAAAGTTGCAAAAATAGTACAAAGAGTTCCAACATATCCTTCTTCATCTTCAGATAGTAACATCTCACATCATTACAGTGAAATGATCAAAACTAAGACATTAACATGATATAATATTATTAACTAAGTTGTAAGTCTTATTTGCATTTTTCCAATCGTCCCCCTAATGTCATTTACCTGGACTAGGATTTAATCCAGTTTCATTTATTGCATTTAGTTCTTTTATCTCTTTAGTCTCCTCTAATCTGGGACAGTTTCTTGCTTTTTCCTTATCTTTCATGATCTTGACATTCTGAAAAATGCTAGGCAAATACATTTTGTAGAATGATCTTCACTTTGGATTTGTCTGATGTTTTGTCATGATTCAATTCAGGTTATGCATTTTGGGTG
Source organism: Saimiri boliviensis (assembly GCF_048565385.1). NCBI lineage: Eukaryota > Metazoa > Chordata > Mammalia > Primates > Cebidae > Saimiri > Saimiri boliviensis. Next base: position 89,363,767 of record NC_133450.1, on the reverse strand, counting down.
TGAATATCACAAACATGATGTGTTCTTAGTATTACGGGATACCAGTTTGTTTCATTACTGATGATGTTAACGTTGGTCACTTGGTTATGGTGATGTCTGTCAGGTTTTCCCACTGTAATGTTACCATTTTTCCTTTTCCAATTGAGATATATCTTATAGGAAGATGCCTTGAAACAGGAAAGCATCCTAATTTTCATCATCATACTCTTATCTATCACTTTCAGCATCCATTGATGATTCTTGCCTACAACACTTATTATGGTGTTTGCAAAATGGTAATGTTTCTATTATCATCATTTCTTTTGTTTTTATTAACTAAAATATACTGTAAGGAAGAGTTGTTCCTTTTTTGCATTTCCTTTTTTTTTTTTTTGAGATGGAGTTTCGCTCTTATTACCCAGGCCGGAGTGCAATGGCGCGATCTCGGCTCATCGCAACCTCCGCCTCCTGGGTTCAGGCAATTCTCCTGCCTCAGCCTCCTGAGTAGCTGGGATTACAGGCACGCGCCACCACGCCCAGCTAGTTTTTTGTATTTTTAGTAGAGACGGGGTTTCACCATGTTGACCAAGATGGTCTCGATCTCTCGACCTCGTGATCCACCCGCCTCGGCCTCCCAAAGTGTTGGGATTACAGGCTTGAGCCACTGCGCCCGGCATTTTTTTTTTTTTTTTTTTTTTTTTTTTTTTTTTTTTTTTTTTTTTTTTTGAGAAGGAGTTTCGCTCTTGTTATCCAGGCCGGAGTGCAATGGCGCGATCTTGGCTCTTGGCTCACTGCAACCTCCGCCTCCTGGGTTCAGGCAATTCTCCTGCCTCAGCCTCCTGTGCATTTCCTTATTCACCTTTTTATTCTATTATGTACTCGCTTGTTTTTTCTATGGGCCATAATCCATTATAATTATTTTTTATGTTATTGCTTAAAACGTTTCAGATTTGGCCATTGGGAGCGTTTTCAAGGTGGCTTCTGTAGATATGCCCCTGTCAGTTTTTGAGAATTTTTTTTACTTTTTGTCAACATCAGATGTTTCAGGCTCACCTTGTACTGTTCTTGCTCCCGCCCTCAAGTCTGCCATTTCTCTGAGGTGTTCTGATTCCTATTATTGGAGACCAAATTTTAAAACAAGATCTGGTTGCTAGGTGTGCGCTGCTTCTAGATTCTCTCAGCAGACAAAACTAGGACACCATTCCATGTCAGTTCATAGAGTTCTTCCTCTTTCTTTAACCTACAGCTGCATAAAATTCCATAGTGTGAATGTATTAGAGTTTATTCAATTACTCTTCTGTGTGTGGGTATTTAAACTGTTTCCAATATTTGCAATTATAAAAATTGTGGCAATGAATAATCTCATGCATATGTACTTTTGTACTGCTGGAGGTATATCTTCAAGGTAATTTCCTATGAGTAGAAATACAACATTAAAATGTAAGTGCATGTGTAATTTACTAGATATTGTGAACTCCAAAAGGTAAGTGCGTGTGTAATTTATTAGATATCGTGAACTCCAAAAGGATTGTAGTTATTTCCATTTTCACAGGAGTCTTTAAGAGCAATTGTTTCCTTTTTCACCATAGTTTTGTCAATATAAGTAATCTTTTTAATTTTTACTAATCTGATAGGTAAGAAATTGTATGTCATTTTAATTTGCATTTCTCTACTTATGAGTGAGTTTAATATCTTTTTTATGTTTGAGGGTCATATTTCTAACTTTCTTTTGGTACATTGTCTATTCATGTCTTTTTCACATTTTTATATTGCAGTTTTGGTACCTTGTCCCTCAATTTTTATGAGTTCTTTATATACTAGTGATATTAGCCCTGTCTGTAGCATCTGCTGAAAGTATTTTCTCTGTCAGTTGTCTTCTAACTTTATGTTTTGTCTTTCCCATAGTTAAAATGTTTAATAATAAATGTTTATTCTTATTTGAAAATTCTGTAGAAACATTTATCAATCTATTCTTTTGTTACCTCTGAATTTTGAGTCATAATTAGAATACCTTTTAATATATACCATTTATATATGGGTGACTTTCTCTTTAACCCAAGCATAGGAAAAGTGTCTCTATATAAATATATATGTATTAGTACCTGCGTGGTTCTATTTTTAAATTTATATTTATTTGCAACTTATTTTTTATTTTATGAAACATTTTTATTTATTGAATGAGGCATGGATCTTGTTTTATTTCATTTCACATGGCTATCCAGTTTCATAAGCACCATGTATTCAAAAGTTCATCTTTAAAGAAAGAAACAAAAAAATTTTTTTCTTAATTTAAAAAAAGTTCATCTTTGACCCAGTTGCTTTAGATGTCATATTTATAATACACTGAAATTCCACATATACTTGGATCCATTCCTGAGCTTTCTATTATATTTGGGTGGTCTATTTATTTATGCATGGGCTGATACCATACTGTTTTACTTATATGGGCTTACGTTATGTTTTAATGTCTGTCTGACAGAGTTAGTTCCCTTTGTTGTTGTTTTCATTTTCTGTTTTTGTTGTTGTTGTTTTTTTTTCTTTTTGAGATCAAGTCTCGCTCTGTCACCCAGGCTGGAGTGCAGTAGTGCAATCTTGGCTCATTGCAACCTCTGCTTCCCGAGTTTAAATGATTCTCCTGCATCAGCCTCCCAAGTAACTGAAATTGCAGGTGCACGCCACCACATCTGGCTAATTTTTGTAATTTTAGCAGAGATAGGATTTTGCCATATTGGTCAGGCTGGTCTCAAACTCCTTACGTCAGGTAATCCACCCACCTCTGCTTCCCAAAGTGCTGGGATTACAGGGATGAGCCACTGTGCCCACCCTCTGTTGTTGTTTTTTAAAATGCTTTCCTGGCTATTCTCACACATTTCCCCTATATGAATTTTAGTATCAATTGGTCTAACTCCCTAAAAATGCTTGCTGGAATTTTATTGAGTTAACATTAGATTTATAAATTAACAAAGGGAGAACTGACAGTTTTTATGATGTTCAGTCCTCCTACTCAAGAACAGATTCTATTTGTTTAAGTTTACTTTTGCATCTTCCAAAAGGTTTGAAGTTTTATTTATAGAGATTTTTTACATTTCTTGCTGTTTTTTTCCTAAATATTTAATCTTTTGCTGTTGTAAATTTCTCAATCATTATTTTCTATAACTGGCTATTATTTATGTGAAAGCTGTTGATTTCTGTATTAGCATGCATTTTTTTGATTTAGCAAAACTCTAACCCTTATTCATTACCTTCACTCTCTTCCAAAACAATATAAGAATGTAAACTTTGATTTCTGCACCGACACTATTCATTTTATTTTTCTCTAGTGTTTAAGTTCCTCCTTTATTTCTTCCTGTAAGAGATGAAGGTCTCACCATGTTGCCCAGGTTGGACCTGAACTCCTGGGCTCAAGGGATCCTCTCACTTCAGCCTCCTGAGTAGCTGGGATTGCAGATGCTCACCACTGCATCTGGCTTCTCCCCGCTCTTGTCATTATTATGATTAGCACTCAATGCTTATTTAGATTTATTCAAAAGAAATCTAAATAAGAAACATCTTATTTGGATATTTAAAAAATACTCAAAAGATATTTGCCATTACCTTTGCTTAATGTTACTTTTGAAGCCTTTTTATCATTTGGGGTTCACTTTCTTTCTTCTTGAAATATGCTTGTAGCAGATCTTTCAAAAAGGATTTGTAGTAAACTCCCTTGGTCTTTCTCTGAAAACACCATTGTTTTGTGCTCACTCTTGAATGTTGGTTTAGTTAGATAACATATTCCATTGTCTTCTGGCATCTTTTGTTGCAGTAGGAAGTCTTAATCAGCCTAATGTTATTGCTTGTTAATTTCTCTGTTTATTTCTGAATGGCTTTGTTTCTAATACTTTACTGTTTTATTACTATGTGTGTAGAGGTGGGTTTCTTTTAATTTATTTGTCTAAGAATTTTTATGTTCCTGCCATATGAAGACTTCTCTCTTAAATCCTGGAAGATTCTGAAGAGATCTTTGAATATTAACTCTTTTCCATTTTTCCTATTCCTGTGTTCTGCAATTCCTAATGTTGGACATTATTATTGTATATTCCACATACTTAATCCTTTTTCATATTTTCTCTTTGTGTTGCATTCTGAGCAGTTTCCTTATATTCGTTCTTATAATTCACTTAATTTCTCAATGGTTTTATCTAGTTTTCTGTTCAACTTATCCCTTGAATTTTTTTTCACTGACTCTGTACTTTTATTTCTAGATTTTAAATTTGATTATTTTAAGTCTTTTCTTTTTCATGCTGCCTTATTTTTACCATATAATTTTTATTTCTGCTGTTAACTTTTGAACCAAGGCAGATTAAAGTTTTGTAAAATCTGAAACCTATACACTTTGGAAGGCCCCTCTTTAAGAAAAATGACATATCAACCCCATACAAAATTATGTAAAATCGTGAATATTTATTTAGAACAAGGAAAGAAATCACAACAGATTATGGATTCGGAAAGCTGACAAATACCACAAACATACCAAATCCAGAAAAATAACAGTATACTTTAATAATTAACTGCCTGACGCATCTCTGTAGTTGATATCTTCTTCATTTGACAAGTTTATAGTGTTTTCTAATGAGAAAATACTTCAATCTTTACCATGTTTGATCAGAATGTAATTTTTATTATTTGTGGTTTGGAAAAGTTAGTTTCATTTTCATAATAGTTATTGGCAATATCATACATTTCTAGAATTGCAAAATTTGGAAAAAGCTCTGTCAAATTTTTTCTGTATATAAACTGTATGAATTGGAACGCTAGGGGCTTTCTGAAGCATAGATACCCTCGAGTTGGTGATTACTTGCCCGAAAGATCATCTGCCTTTGATCCCAAACCTACTGGCTGCTGTGTGCAGTTCTCTCTGATGTGGGAGTACCAAGGGTTTTGGCACGTTCTGAGCTTCGTGGCTTGTGAGGCAAGCACAAAGGAACAGCCAGTTGCCACGCTGCAGTCGTTGGCCAATATCTTTCCAGGAGCCTGTCTGGGGTCTGCCTGCCAGGCTGCACACCTGCTCCAGCTTGCTAATCACATGGCCCACGGAGCAGCGACTTCCCTTATATGAGGTGGTTACACACCTGTTTTCTTTATTCAGGCAAGCAAATATGTTTATGACAGAGCCAAATTTCTCCTTCAAAGACACTCTCAGAGCCCCTGTTGCAGGTGACAAGAGGCAGCTGCACCTCTGGGGCCAGGATGGGCCCCTGTGGCTGGCAGAGGTAATCTCTCCCCACACCTGTGTGCTTCGTACCTTAGCCGAAGGATGTAAAACACGTGTTAACTATAATTGCTGCTTTGAAAGTGCTGCCTGCCATTTTGGAAACAGTGTGCCATGGTGAATGTTCTTGTTACGTGTCTGATGAGTGAGTGGTACATCCTGTCCTTTTAGTCAGGAGGCATAGTTGTATAGAATTGCAATGTTGAAAAGATCCTAAATGTCATCCACTTGAGCCACCCAGGGGACCACTGTTATTTGGATGGCTGTCTCTCCCTCTCTGCCTTCTGTCTGCTACATTACAGGGGACAGCTGACACTAACATCACCGATTGTGTCTTCCCTGGAATCCCTAGATACCTTAGGGAGAGCAGCATTGATGACATAGGCTCCCAGCTATAAGCAACCCCTGCCACACTAACTGAGAAGAAAAGGGAAAGATCCTGGTTTTATCTGGTGGTTCTTAAAGCTTGATTTGCAGCCAACTTCCTGATTTGATTTTAAATTCCATTCATTTTCTTTGATTCTTATTGACAAATGGTACGTCCACAGAAACATTTTACTGTCCATTTCCCTCTTTTTCATTTCTGTTTCTGTATAGAACTAAGGTTTACTTAGTAGAATCTGAAAAGTACTCCACTAAAGTTTCTGAAGTTGAGTATATTGGACTAAAATTGCTAGTTTACAAAAAGTTGGAGTCAAGACTCTTCTCCTTACAAATGAAGACTTTTTAAGTGTTCTGGGTACATGCCAACTGATTCCCACCCCAGGGGCTTTGCCCTCACTGTTCTATTTGAAGACTTTTGGTCAATTATGACTATTAGAAATGTCTAATTTTTTTAGAATTAAGGTTAGGGTTAGGGCAAAATCTGTTCCTCATTGTCTTTTCCTTCTTGGCTGATTTTTTTCTGCTAATGTCAGTTACATGGATAACTGACCATCCCTTTTAGAGAGAAGAGAGAGACACGTATTATTGAAACCTATTTCATCTCCCGAGTGCCTGGAATGTGTGATGTAATTTTACAGTCGGTGAGCTTCCTTCAGTTGTTTTTCTAACTTTAATTTTGAACATTGACCTTCACCAGAAAACGCTAGGCCAGAATTCAACAATTTAAAAAAATTGATTAAATGCTCTTTGTAAACATCATGTAAATGGCCATATACATAGACCCCGTGTCCCAGAGTTTACTTAACCTTCTCCTAATTTGGAATGTTTAGATTAAAATGATTTTCTATAATTTTTACAGATCAGTAAAATAGGAAACTCACTCATACATAATCCATTTGCTAGACTTAGTGCAGACCAAAAAACATCCCCTGGAATTAAGGCCATTGAAAGCCACAGTCCAAAAAAGAGCTTGTTCATGTTTTAGTTTCAAAATCCTAGCCAAGGAATTAGGTAAACAGTTATCAAAAACACAAATGGCATTCAAGGACAGAAATCCGTAATATAGTTTAAGTGTGCACTACATCTTTTATTAAAATATCTTGGCCTATTAAATGCCGTATTTAAGGTTGCTTTCCAAATAGTTTTAATACTGCTTACACTGCAGTGTCGTTTGTGCACCCATTAAAAGAGAGAAATATGTTTACATGGTGTAGTCATAAAATGTATAAACTGCCATTTTGTAAGTGGCTAAGATGTGAATTGCCACCGAAACCCAGACCTGCAGCAGCTGTGAGCGCAGGAAATAAGTTTCTAAATGCTGACACCGGTCATGAAACTGATATTTTATTTAGATGTCCTTGCAGCACAGAGCTCTTGGAAATCATGTTTATAGTCTTCGTGCAATAGAAATACAAACAATGGCGTATATTTTGGCAGGTAGTGCCCAATTTAGTTGTAATAATTCACAGCACTGCTTCAGGGCTTCCATGTTGCTCCAGGCAAAAACCTGTATTATAAATTATAGCACACAAAGCTGAATTTGACCTACCAGTTGATGCATAATAAACTGACTTAATTCTGAATATTAACTACACATTGTGGCCTAAAGGTTTTATGCTCTCTAAATGTAGCAATAAATTATACAAAAATCTTCCTCTTGGGTGAAGCCTAAATATAAATAAATCCCCAACCTTAATACTATGCTGAAAGACTGGTTACTATAGATACCAGAAGAATATATTAATCTTAAATATTATTGCCAAATAAAATAACTTTAGAGTATCACTAAGTATATGCACTAATTGTAGAAACTTTCGGGAGAAGTTTCAGTACTTTAATAAACCATTTTCACATTTGTCACATGTCTCGAGTGGTAAACTGAAAGATATCACCGTGTCTCATCAGTGATCAGAACAGGTAAAGTGACTGATTTTTAAGAATTCTCCTCTCTAGTCTCAAGCACAAGAGTTAGCCCATATTAACATACTTAGCAAGTATTTCTCAGTGAATGAATGGAAAGGAATGTTTGAAAGTGATCAAAATAGTCTTGGGTTTGAGGAAGGTAGATTCTTGGATTTAGGAATTTTGCTCTACCAATGAGTTCCTGTGTGATAGTGAACAAAACACTTAGCTTCTCTGAGCCTCTTTACTTGCTGGTGAAAGAGAGTTTTTTTTTTTAAAAAAAGATCCATCCCTATTTCACAGGATTTGAGGTTTGTGCCTAGTTGAGACCAACATTTGTGAAGTGTTTTGAAAATTATTACTATCTCTAGCAAAGATGTCTTCTACAGGTGAGAAACATTCAACCCTGGCAGAAGGGTGGACTCTTTTTACCATGTTTGTATCATGGGGTCCCACTTCTTTCTGGCCACAGTTGACTCACCCTGGGATAGATAAGTCTTCTCTTTTGAGAATTTGAACTGGGAGACTCAGAGCCTAGGAGCTGGTTCATAATTGTCCCTGAACCAAGAAGTATCATGTCCTTCTTGGGGCCTGCTTCTATTTCCTGCCCCCAGTTCCTGTGAGTGCTCCTTAAATCTCAGTAATAAACTCCCTTTTGCTTGAGTTATTCTGAGTGGGATTCAATTTCTGGCAAGAGAGCCATCTTGAGACAATTTTATACATAACCCTTCTTCACTCATTTCTTCAGCACCTCCTATAATTCAGACTCAGGAACTTTTGATTTTAAATCATGAGGATAATACAAAATTCAATATGATGTGAGTAAAAAATGCTAATCCACATAAAAATCTGAGTTGTGGCTTGAATGAAATAGCAGGGAGAAAAAATATTTGCACCAGGAGGAGGGGTAGAGTAGGAGAGTCCTAATAGAAGACAGTTTCTTATGTATACCTCCTCTTTAATTCATTCTGTCTCTATTGTGTGAAAAGCCCTCATTATGTCTTGTATGGACCATCATAACAGCTTCCTACCTGCTGGTCTTGTCCTCAGTCGGCCCTCAATACCGCTACCAGAGTTATCAGGTGGCATCAACCGTATTATGAGACATCACTCTTAAAATCAGCCTTGAAAATACCCCCATGTCTATGAGCTAAGGTCTGAACTCATGCCGTGGAAACCTGACCAATCTTGGTCTCAGAATTCCTTTCTAAAGTCAGGTCTCATTCCTGCTCCACACATTTCAGGATCCAACAACCTGAAACCTTGCCCTTGTTCTTGACTATGTTTTGTCCTTGCCTTTGTGCCCTGGCTTACAGCGTCCACTCGTCTTTACCTGGAAATCCAGTGTTCTGCCTTATAGGTGAAGTGCCGCCTCTTTTGAGCCTTACCACGATCCTTCTCAATAGCAGAAATAGCCATTAACATTTCAGAGTCCATCCATGTCTGCACAATGGACTCTACATACCAGCACAATATCTTATGGTTAATCATTTATGCGTCTGTCTTCCTTCTTCTTAGGAGGCAACTTAAAGGCATAAGAGGTCCTACTCATCTTTTTATCTTCAGTGACCCAATGCGAAAAGGACATGGAAGGGGCTCAGTAAATGATTGTTGAATCAAACTGGGATGAAATTTGAATTGGACTTTGTACATTGGTTACAGCTTCAGAAGGTAGTTGTGGGACAGGGAGGCCTTAAGAACCAGAGAACAAAAACCTGAGCAGGGAGCAGAAGTATTCAGAGCAGATTTAGGGGAGGGCATGTTGTCAGTTAGGCTGGAAAAAAGAGAAGAGATAAGGCAGATGAATAAAGAAGATAATGCTGCAGAGATTGGTTAGGACCCTGTTGTGGCAGATTTTAATTTTAAAAATGTGAGCTTTATTTTGTAGGCACCAGAGAGCCCTGCCTAAGTCCTTGAGCATATTGGAGATGTGATCAGAACTGCATTTGAAGGAGAATAACCTGACAAGATGCGAGGGTGAACTGGGCTGGAGATCATGCAGGACTCTCATCTCCAACGGAGAAGGCCAGGCATGGTGCTCCATTGTGTGCATCTAGTGAACTATTTCTTTTATATTTTTCCATTCTCTTTTCATACAAATTACAACAGAATTATTCACCATGCCAGTCTCATTTTCTTCATCTTGGGAGTCAGAGAATTTGGGGGGTTTTTAAGCATTTGATAGACAAGAACGAGGGCATATCATCCCCATCCAGATGACTGCCCTGACTTTCATTTTTAGCAGTGCTGGAGAGATGGAAATGGTTTGATATGGAGACACGCTTGACCTGTTCTATTTTTGCCATCCTTTCAGGCAGCTTCACAAGAACACTGGGTTCCCACTTCGACAAGGGAATTGGAAGGTTTCACATTCCCTCAGTGGCTTTGGTTTCCCTTCTGACTCCCCAAACTTGGCAAAATTCAGAAAGCATGACCTCCAGGTTTCAGCTGCCTTTATCACAAATATCACTTTTCCCCTGAAGCCTTCATTAATTCTTTATCAGGCCCCAAAGCCGAAGTGACCCCACCTCTATGGCATTTACATTTTCTACCTGAAATTATGATTATCTGTAAAATGAATGTATGTGTCCACAAGCCTGAAATCTCCCTGAGGGCAGAACCAGGTCTTGCATATTCTTAAAACCTTAGTACCCTTCACTCCCTTTCCTGTGTCATCAATATCCATGTTCCTTGCACGTAAGCAGGTACCAATACCTTACATTTGAATAGCACTTAATAGTTGACATAAACTTTCTGCACATCAGGAAAGGAAGGCTTTCTCATCCCACTTCTGTTTTGCAGATGAGACCATCAAGGCTCAGAGTATTTGAACAATGCACCTAGGATTGCATAAAATGACAAAGCAGAGATCAAGATTCATTTTTCTCCTTCCAGGTTCATAAGTAACGCTTTCTACTGCCCTCTCCTGCCTCATGCTGGCTGATGAATGAGTGAATTTGAGTTTAAGTTAGGATTTTACTTTGGAATTACACAATATTTTGGTGAGGAAAAAACCTGTTGAGATGTCATCACATTCTCTATAGCATCCTGCGGAGGCACATACGGCAAACCGTGGAGTGCACGGTGGTGTGGACATTTCCTTGATCCCACTGAAACATTTAAAATTCAGCCATTAATCATAACAGCTGCATTCTTGCTTCAAGTGATCAGCCACTAATGATTTCGACATTCTAAGTTTTAGAAATTCCCATTAATTGTCCTTAAAAAAAGGGCAGGAATGAATAAACTTAACTTCATTTGTGAGGAAAGAATCAATTTCTCTCCTTCTCTTAGTTGCTCTTGGTCTCCTTTTTTTTCCCTTCAAAATCATTTGATCTAAAGTGCAGCTATTTTCTGGTCCTTGTTTCTCTGGGTCTGAATAGTAAAGGCTGAATGTTCTAGGTAGCTGTGGGTCCCCAGAATCAACAAGAAGGGATGGGCCCTTTGATAACAGGTGCTTCTGGGAGCAGTCTCTGCTAGCCAGCTTAGCTTCAAAACAGAGCAATGCTAGGAGAGACAAGGAATGGAGGCTAAGCAGGGTAAACACTCGTCAATATTTAGAGTAATAAACGTTTTTAACATTGAGAAGACAGTACAGCTTTAAGATCATGTATGAGTATATATGTATGTAAACACAGATGTACAGTTGGCCCTCCATTTCTGTGGGTTCCACATCTGCAGATTCAACCAAATTTTAAAAAATTTAAATTTGAGAAAAAATGATCAAAATAATAATACAACAGTGAAACATAATACAAGTAAAAATAATACAGTATAACAACTGCGTACCTACCATTTACATTATATTAGGTACTAGAAGTAATCTAGAGATGATTACGGTATATGGAGGATAAGTATAGGTTATATGCAAATACTATTCTAATTATATTAGGGACTTGGGAATCCACAGATTTTGGTATCTATGAAGGGTCATAGAACCAATCCTCTGAGGATACCGAAGGACAACTGTGTGTGTGTGTGTGTGTGTGTGTGTGTGTATGTGTGTGCGTGTGTGTGTGTATGCATGTGTGTGTGTGCCTGTGTATGTGTTCATGTATGCATATATCTATGTGTGTCTATGTCTACATTCTCTATATCATGCTATATAATTACCCTTTGCCATGTCTGCTTAATACCAAATCTCAGATTTTCCATAGTTCTTTTGCTCGTTGGTTCACAGAATTTGGTATGAATGTGTAGACAAGTTTGTTTTCTAGTTTGGAGCTTTTCCAAAATGGGTTATTTCCCATCTCAGTCTGCTGTGCAATGTAATCATTCAGTCTTAACAAGTCACTAATAATTCCAGAAAGGCTGAGCCATTCCATGTAGACAGTGTTCAATTGCTCTTAAGTGAGGAGTTTAATTTTCTTTCTAATGGCAACATTCCCAAGATACTCTCATCAGGTGTATTTTTAATTATTTGTGTTTAAATGTTTCGTATGAACCTGTGTATTTGTTTGCTAGGGCTGCTCTAACAAAGTACCAAAAACTGAGAATTGAGTGGCTTAAACCAGGGGTCCCCAAACTTTTTACACAGGGGGCCAGTTCACTGTCCCTCAGACCGCTGGAGGGCCGGACTATGCAAGGTATGACACACTTCACAGCCAGTGCTGCTGCCTCCACTATACAGTGTCACAGGCCCAGCACCGCCTCCAGTGCTGTCTACAGAGATGGCGGTGATCAGCCTGTGACACTGTGTATACAGCGTCCTGGACATCTGCAGCAGTGGCGGGCCTCTTCTGTGGGAAGCCCACCGCGGCATGTTTCCCCTATTATAAGACACCTCCTAAAAATAAGACAGCCCCTGTCTTTTGGGGGTAAAATTAATATAAGACAGGGTCTTATAATAGGGGAAACACGGTGCATAGTAATGTTGGGGGGAGACTTTTGGGCAAAGGGAGGTTATAGGGGCCATTATGTTGTTGTACATTTGGGGGAGTATGGGGGCCATTGTACTGTGTAGTAATGGTTATAGTGCTTTGCCTTTCTTCCTACTTCTGCTGTTATTTCACACTGCTTCCGGCGATGTGGGGCGCCGCAGCCACAGACCGGATGTGTGTCATATGATGCGCTTCCAGAGCCGTGACGCGTGTGTCCCGCGTCACCAGTAGTACTGTACGTGAGCGAGGCCGTGCTTTGTGACGCCGCCACATACAGTACTCCAGGAGCACAGGATGCGGATGCTCACTGACCACCAATGAAAGAGGTGCCCCTTCCTGAAGTGCGGCAGGGGCCGGATAAATGGCCTCAGGGGGCCGCATGCAGCCTGTGGGCCGTAGTTTGGGGACCCCTGGCTTAAACAATAGTAATGTATTGTCTCACAGTTCTAGAGGCTGGAAGTTTGAGAGCAAGGTGTTGGAGGGCCCATGTTCCCTCTGAAGGTTCTAGGGACAGAACCGTTCCAGGCTTTTCTCCCACCTTCTAGTAGTTCCTTGGCTTGTAGCAGCATAATTGCAATCTTCACATGATATTCTCTCTGTGTGCCTGTCTATATCCAAATTTTCCATTTTTATAAGGACACCAGCAAAAATTGGATTAGGAGTCTGTATTAGTCCATTTTCATGCAGCTGATAAATACCTGGCACTGGGAAGCAAAGAGGTTTAACAAGACTTACAGTTCCACATGGCTTGGGAGGCCTCAGAATCATGGCAGGAGGGAAAAAGCACTTCTTACGTGGTGGCGGCAGAAGAAAATGAGAAAGAAAAAGTAGAAACTCCTGATAAACCCGTCAGATCTCATGAAACTTACTCACTATTGTAAGAATAGCACAGGAAAGACTGGCCCCCATGATTCAACTACCTCCCCCTGGGTCCCTCTCACAGCATGTGGGAATTCTGGGACATACAATTCAAGGTGAGATTTGGATGAAGACATTGCCAAACCATATTATTCTGCCCCTGGTACCTCCAAATCTCATGTTCTCACATATCAAAACCAATCATGACATCCCAACAGTCCTCCAAAGTCTTAAGTCATTTCAGCATTAACCCCAAAGTCCACAGTCCAAAGTCTCATCTGAGATAAGGCGAGTCCCTTCTGCCTATTAACCTGCAAAATCAAAAGCAAGCTAGTTACTCCCCAGATACAATAGGGATAGTGGGTAAATACAGCTATTCCAAATGGGAGAAATTGGCCACAACAAATGGGTTATAGGCCCCATGCAAGTCCGAAATCCAGTGGGGCAGCCCGACTTTAAAGCTTCAAAATGATCTTCTTTGACTCCAGGTCTCACACCCAGGTCGTGCTGATGCAAAAGGTGGGTTCCCGTGGTCTTGGGCAGGATCCTCTCTGCTCCGGTATGGCCTCTTCCTAATTAACCATATCTGTAATGACTCAATTTCCAAATAAGGTCACATTCTGAGGTTTGGGGAGTTAATACTTCAACATGTAAATTTTGAAGGGGACAAGGAGCACAATTTAACCCATAACAGTATGCCTTCTGACACTCCCCTGAAATTCACTTTCTTCTCACATGCAAAGTACAGTCATCGCATCCCAGCATGAAGCCTAACTCCAAAATCTGATTCACTTATCACCTAAATGAGGTCTGGGTGGTATTCAGGGTATGACTTATCTCTGGAGCAAAATTCCTGTTTATCTGTGAACCTGTGATACAAGTTATTTGCTTCCAAAATGCAATGGTGGGACAGGTATAGGATAGATATTCCATTCCAAAAGCAAGAAATCAGAAGAAAAAAAAAGAGTTATGGGTTCTAAGTGAGTCTGAAACCTAGCAGGGTAAATTCCATTGGATTTTAAGGCTTGAGGATAATCCTTTTTGATTGAATGTTCCACTCTCTAGGCCCGCCAGGTCAGTGACCTCACCCCCTCCACCCTGGGTAGTAGTTCTGCCATCTAGAATGGAGGACGTGGCTTCTTCCTCTGGAACCAAGGAGCCCCCTCCCCCTTGGGGTCATTCTTCCTTCTTCTTGAAAGATCACACGTATCTATAACCAGACATCTCTATACGCCCATTTGTTGCCTGTGAAGACTAGAAGTCTGGCATCTTTCGTTCATTGTTTTCTGTCTCTGTCCCCTTCCATCAAGTTGGCAACATTTTTATTGAGATGGCTGATTGTCTCCACAAGTCACACACATAGTTTCTATAGAAAACACTTGTTCAGCCACACCCTTGATGTTTTCTCTAGAGCATACTTTTAAAATTTCTTGTAATATATATAGGTTGAGAATTTTCCAGATCTTCAAGTTTGGGTTTCTTTTTGCTTAGGAGCTCCTCTTTCAATTGATCCTTCTCTCACGTTTTACTATAAGTAGCAAGGAGAAACCAGGCCACACCTTCAACACTTTATGAATCTTCTCCGCTCAGTAGTCACCTTTCTGACTTACAAATTCTATCTTTCACAAACAGTAGAACGCAATTCAGCCATGTTTTCTGCCACTTTAAAACCAAAACTGCCTTTCTTCATTACATCTGCAATGAGCCTATTTCTAAATAGGGTCACATTCTGATGTACTGGGGGTTAAGATTTCAACATATAAATTTTTGGAGGACACAATTCAACTCATAATAATCTGCTAAATTTTCACTGTTCTAAAAGGACGTAACTACCCTCTGTCTCAAGATCCAAATTGTGTTTTTGATTTGGGTGTCCTCTATGACAAAATAGCCATCAGAGATGTCAGCAGTTAAGCCAGTTAAGTTCTGTGGAGCTGATTTCATGGTTTTATGTTTCCAGGGCGAAGTCTCAGCCCTGTGTCCTGGCCTAGCTTTGTTGGCTATTACTATTAAATAATAATAGTCACTGTTACTAAGTTCCTATGACACATGAGGGACTCTACTAGAGTCCTCATGGATATATTACATAATCTTTAGAACATTGCAGGGTACTACTCCATTCTAAAGATTAGAAAACAAAAGGTAAAGAAAGTTTAAGAGACTTGTAAATGGTCATAGAAAGTACAGAGATCCGTGCTTTGCAGTATCTCAGAAAACTCCTGGGGTAGTTGAGTCAGCCTGGAATCATCTGCAGACCTGATGTCTGATCTGCCTTGAGGAGTTCATCAATAGAACCTTATTCATTTTGAGGCTTTAGATCTAGATACCCGAGAATCTTCCCATTGAAAAACAAATTTTAGTTCTGGTTGGTTTTTCAGCTCATCATCACATCCAGAGATCAAATCAATGGTCTGATGATCTGGTTGGCACCCAAGTCCCTGCCTTGTTCCTTTTAGTCTCTTCAGCGGGGCCAGGATCCTGCTCTTGAAACCCTGGTTACTGAAATGATTCTGTGCCTATTTGGAAGAACCTGTTTGTAGCGGGACTTGCTAGCAGACATGAGACTGCCTATTTAAGCAGTCTCCCCGTAGACCAAGTTCAGCTCAAACCATAGCCCAAGAAGTTCAGGTCCTCTTGGACCTTATGATTGCCACTGCTTGTGGATCCCTTAAGTTGGGTGGGCTTGGCAAGTGAGGGATAGTTACTATTTGGGGTAATTAGCTGATTAATTAAATATTTTGAGCATATGTCAATTTAACAATAATGCATTCCATGGCCATGATTTCTTCCCCGCTAGAGCATTATGGTCTCTGCCCAGACCCAATTAACGCCACTGTGCTTGAAGTCTCCTCACTGAGATCCTGGCGTGCTTCGCAGCCATGGCTGCATGAGTTCGACAGAATATATATGCAGGACACAAGCCCAGAGAACGCTTGAGGTGAAATTTGGAATTCATCTGTTCTCTAAGAAATTTCAGGTTATAGCCACACTAAGTTACTTTGATTCCCATGCATTTCAGTATTCTTGCTTCATTAGGTAATAAAGCATGGGGGGGTGGGTACAGCTCATATTTTGTTGTATCAGAGGTCAAAATTTGGAGATACCCATGGGAATGTGTGTGGTGTTTGTGAATGTCATCCACCTGTGCTGTGTTTGATAACAGCACATCTATTAGGTCAACTTCAAAAGATCATGGCAAACCCCAGTCAAATATCCTGACTTCCCTCACTGGTCCACAATGGAGCTCTTATTTCACACATTCTTCTAAACATGCTTTGAGTCTATTTTTAAATGGCCTGTACCACCCTCAAGGGCTGGTAAGTCCCATAAGTGTCCTACCTGCTGTGTAAAGTTACATTTCCTTTCAATTTTTCCCAAATGGCTTCCTTCCAATTTGGAGGCTGCTCCCTAGTCCCCATGTGTAGGGTTAGCTGAACAAGGCCGTATACAACTTCTCACTGCTCTTAATCATTATCTTCAGAGACTTTGATTGGATTGTTTCTGAGTCCTGATCTTTTCAGACTGAGGAAGCTGTGTCGTTTAAAACCTTTTCTAACACGACAGAGGCTGCCTACCCTTGATCATCCTGGCTTTCCTTCACAACGGGTCTGCTCTGGTTGTTAAAGCTCTAGAAGTGTGGCACCCAGGACAGCAGGGGTCCTCCCAGGCAGGACCCCCCACCTGCACTCCTTGCCAGCGATAATGAAATCTCTTGGCCCCATCTTCCTCAGTTCTTATTCGCCCAAAGATTCCTTTAGCCAGAAAAGTGTCCCTCTGAGAATTCTAAAGCAGCTAACATCCCACAAAAGGGGGAGCAAATTTCCTCTGGGGTCAAGTCATTTGCTGTCATTCCAAGCTTCTGATTATAGATTCTGAAGTTCTGAAAGCCCCCAAAGAGTGGAATCACCTGCTGAGAAGCTGCATTGCTAGCCAGGGAGAGTCTCTTGATGCAGGCTTTATTTCAAGCGTGAGGACCTGGTTTATTAGAAGCGCTAGGGGAAAAACCCACACCTGAGACTTCTCACATGCGTGTGAAATTCAGATATGAGAAGAAACGTTGGGATCAATCAGAATCTGCTGGCCACCTGGCTGGAGGGAGATGGCCGAGGAGGCAAATGGTGAAGACTTTGAATATTTTGCCTTGAATAAAGTGCCCTGGCTCCCTGGGGTTTGGTCAAGGATGAATGAAACCTGCTTTGGCTTGTTCTGACATCCAGTCCCTGGAGCGAATGGCATCTGCAGCAGGAGGCAGGGGATTCTGTTCTTCCTTTTTAATAGGAGCCTTTGTGGTGCCTGGTTTAGAATCTCTCAACCCTGCCATTCCTGCTCCCTTTAAAGGGTGGCTTGTCAACACTGAATGTTGGGTGAGCCTTGAAAAGGTAGGCTTGTTCTTGGCAAAATTCTGATTTAAAATTAAGTTTTCCTCCATACTTTCAGCTGAAGATCAACTCAAAGACTTGACTTCACTAAGTGTGGACCAATGAGAAAGAAAACTAAAAATCTGCTACCCCTGACTTTTGGGGAACAATCCACAAAGTGATACTATTTTTTATGTTCAACCATGGTAGAGAAACCCAAATAGAGAGATACGGAAGACAGGTAGAGGGGAAAGATGATGGACATGCTAACATCAGCATGGCTTTCAGATCAGGCAAATCCAATTACTTCTAGCTAGCTGTGTGATCTCGGGCAAGTTAATTAATCTCTCAGGGATAACGATACCTATTACACAAGGTTGGTATGAGAAATAAATATAATATTTATGCAGTGTGCAACACAGTGTAGTTATACAATAAATGTTCACTCTTTTTTTATTTTCAGAAACACTATCAAAGATGCTTCTACAAAGAAAATGCTTGCCAGAAGGTAATTACTATTACATGCCCCCCAACAAAAGTAAACAAAGAGATAATGTGTGAGTATGTCTTTAATTTTGGGGGGGCATGCTATGGAGTGAAAACGTGTGAACAAACAGCAGCATGTTCATGAGGAAGGTAAGTTGTGACCGCAGAAGGCAGGTGATTGTGCAGTCCTTGTGTCCTTTCTCAGGAGGGCTGTCTCAGAAACCGGGCAGGGTGTCATTTAAGGATGAACGACAGATGTGTGACAGAGGTCCTCTGTGAGGGCAGGTTGAGGCAAAGGTACTTCACTTCACAGGTGTTAACAGTGGGGAAAATGTTAGAACAGTATATATTGGTTGCATATAATTTGCTACCAATATAGAAGGTGATAACATTTATTTTTAAATTTTTGGCAAGTGAAAACATGCCCTGGAGAAAAGAGCAAGAGAGGAAAACATGGATGGAAGTTGCAGAACTCAGAGGCCTTGATTACTTGAGAGCAAAAGAAAAATGAAAATGTCTTGCGATAGGTAAAACAGAACCCAACCAACAACCTGGGCTGTAAGATGGCCCCAGATCTGTCTGCTCAGGGTCTCCTTGACTCCTACTGTCATTCCACACCAAGCCCTGTCATTTTGTGGGACACCTGCCCAAATCTTCTTCTTTTCTCTCCCCACGTGGGCTTTGTTTCAACATCCGTTCAACATCCCAGGCTTTCTTAGAAGATCTCTCTTGTGCTTCTCTGGTAACATGTTTCATGTGTTATTCTGTTGATTTTGGAGAGGGTCCACTTTAAGAAAAAGAATACAAAATTTGGCCTAAAATATCTATTTAGAACGAGAGAAGAAATCATAAAAACTTACAAATTTAAAAGGTGGGCTGGGTGTGGTGGCTCACGCCTGTAATCTCAGCATTATGGGAGGCTAAGGCAAGTGGATCGCAAGGTCAGGAGTTCAAGACAAGTCTGGCCAACATGGCGAAACCCTGTCTCTACTAAAAATACAAAAATTAGCTGGGCATGGTGGCCGGTGCCTGTAATCTCAGCTACTCAGGAGGCTGAGGCAGGAAATTGCTTGAACCCAGGAGGTGGAGGTTGCAGTGAGCCAAAACTGCACCACTGTACTCCAGTCTGGGTGACAGAGTGAGACTCCATCTCACACACACACACACAAAAAGCAGGCAAATACCACAGACATCGTAGACTTTGAGGACATTGTTCATTGTTTTAATCAATAAATCAACTGATAAACCTCTTTCCTTTAAATTTTTTTTTGTTTCATAGTCTTTGATTACTTTTTCCTATGATAGTGATCTTATAATATTACAGAGAAAGCAGGATAATTTGCTCTTTTCTTTATCATAGTTGATTGAAAATTATTTTCTTCATTATTTGTGATTTAGAATAGTTTCATTCACCTTCACAACTCATCACATAATTTTTAAAATATATTTTATTGCACTTTAGGTTCTGGGGTAAATGTGCAGAACATGAAGGATTGTTGCATAGTTATATACATGGCAATGTGGTTTGCTGCCTCCATCCCTGTCACCTGTATCTTGCATTTCTCCCCGTGTTATCCCTCCCCAATGCCCTACCTCCACTGTCCCTCCCCTAACCTCCCCCAACAGATCCCAGTGTTTGGTGTTCCCCTCCCTGTGTCCAGGTGTTCTCATTGTTCAACACCTGCCTATGAATGAGAACATGCGGTGTTTGATTTTCTGTTCTCATGTCAATTTGCTGAGAATGATGGTTTCCAGATTCATCCACGTTCCTACAAAGGACACAAACTCGTTTTTTATGGCTGCATAGTATTCCATGGTGTATATGTGCCACATTTTCCTTGTCCAGTCTATCATCAGTGGGCATTTGGGTTGGTTTCAGGTCTTTGCTATTGTAAACAGTATCAAAATGAACATGTGTGCATGTGTCTTTATAATAGAACGATTTATAATCCTTTGGATATATACCCAGTAATGAGATTGCTGGGTCAAATGGAATTTCTATTTCTAGGTCCTTGAGGAATCGCCGCACTGTCTTCCACAATGGTTGAACTAATTTACACTCCCACCAGCAGTGTAAAAGTGTTCCTATTTCTCCACATCCTCTCCAGTATCTGTTGTCTCTGGATTTTTTAGTAATCGCCGTTCTAACTGGCATGAGATGGTGTCTCAATGTGGTTTTGATTTGCATTTCTCTAATGACCAGTGATGACGAGCATTTTTTCATATGTTTGTTGGCCTCATATATGTCTTCTTTTGAAAAATGTCTGTTCATATCCTTTGCCCACTTTTGAATGGGTTTGTTTGTTTGTTTTTCTTGTAAATCTGTTTTAACTCTTTGTAGATTCTGGATATTAGCCCTTTGTCAGATGGGTAGATTGGAAAGTCTTTTTCCCATTCTGTTGGTTGCCAATTCACGCTACTGATTCTTTCTTTTGCTGTACAGAAGCTCTGGAGTTTAATGAGATCCCATTTGTCTATTTTGGCTTTTGTTGCCAATACTTTTGGTGTTTTAGTCATGAAGTCCTTGCCTATGCCTATGTCCTGAATGGTTTTGCCAAGTTTTCTTCTAGGGTTTTTATGGTGTTAGGTCTTATGTTTAAGTCTTTAATCCATCTGGAGTTAATTTTAGTGTGAGGTGTCAAAAAGGGGTCCAGTTTCTGCTTTCTGCACATGTCTAGCCACTTTTCCCAACACCATTTATTAAACGGGGAATCCTTTCCCCATTGCTTGTTTTTGTCAGGTTTGTCAAAGATCAGATGGTTATAGATGTGTGGCATTGTCTCTGAGGCCTCTGTTCTGTTCCAAAGGTCTATATCTCTGTTTTGGTACCAGTACCATGCTGTTTTGATTACTGTAGACTTGTAGCATAGTTTGAAGTCAGGTAGCATGATGCCTCCAACTTTGTTCTTTTTGCTGAGAATTGACTTGGCTATGTGGGCTCTCTTTTGGTTCCATATGAAGTTTAAGGTGGTTTTTTCCAGTTCTGTGAAGAGGGTCATAGGTAGTTTGATGGGAATGGCATAGAATCATTTTCATGATATTGATTCTTCCTAACCATGAGCATGGCATGTATTTCCATCTGTTTGTGTACTCTCTTATTTTTTTGAGAGGTGGTTTGTAGTTCTCCTTGAAGAGGTTCTTTACATCCTTTGTTAGTTGTATTCCTAGGTATTTTATTGTCTTTGTAGCAATTGTGAGTGGCAGTTCATTCTTGTTGTGGCTCTCTGTTAGTCTGTTCTTGGTGTATAGGAATGCTTGTAATTTCTGCACATTGATTTTGTATCCTGAGACTTTGCTGAAGTTGCTTCTCAGTTTCAGGAGAATTTTGGCTGAGACGATGGGGTCTTCTAAATATATGATCATGTCATCTGCAAATAGAGACAATTTGACTTCCTCCTTTCCTAATTGAATACACTTGATTTCTTTTTCTTGCCTGCTTACTCTGGGTAGAACTTCCAATACTATATTGACTAGGAGTGATGAGAGAGGACTTCCTTGTCTA
This sequence comes from Saimiri boliviensis, assembly GCF_048565385.1. Classification (NCBI taxonomy): domain Eukaryota; kingdom Metazoa; phylum Chordata; class Mammalia; order Primates; family Cebidae; genus Saimiri; species Saimiri boliviensis. The sequence continues at coordinate 89,342,170 of NC_133450.1, read as the reverse complement.
GTGCCAGATTTCAAAGGGAATGCTTCCAGTTTTTCCCATTCAGTATGATATTGGCTGTGGGTTTGTTGTATATAGATTTTATTATTTTGAGATATGTTCCATCAATACCTAGTTCATTGAGTTTTTAGCATAAAGTGCTGTTGAATTTTGTTGAAGGCCTTCTCTGCATCTATTGAGAGAATCATGTGGTTTTTGCCTTTGGTTCTGTTTATGTGGTGAATTACGTTTATAGACTTGCATATGTTGAAACAGCCTTGCATATGTTGAAGGAGCCTTTTGGTACGGTACCATGCAAGCAGCCTTGCATCCCCGAGATGAAGCCTACTTGATTGTGATGGATAAGCTTTTTGATGTGCGGCTGCAATCAGCTTGCCAGTTTATTGAAGATTTTGCATCTATCTTTTACAAACCTGACCAAAAAAGCTAATGGGGAAAGGATTCCCTGTTTAGTAAATGGTGTGGGAAAACTGGCTAGCCATGTGCAGAAAGTAGAAATTGGACCCCTTCCTGACACCTCACACTAAAATTAGCTCCAGATGGATTAAAGTCTTAAACACAAGACCTAACACCATAAAAACTCTAAGAAGAAAAGCTAGGTAAAACCATTCAGGACATAGGCATAGGCAAGGACTTCATGACTAAAACACCAAAAGCATTGACAACAAAAGCCGAAATAGACAGTTTCTATTTCTAGATCCTTGAGGAATCGCCACACTGTCTTCCACAGTGGTTGAACTAATTTACACTCCCACCAACAGTGTAAAAGTGTTCCTCTTTCTCCACATCCTCTCCAGCATCTGTTGTCTTCAGATTTTTTAATGATTGCCATTCTAACTGGTGTGAGATAGTATCTCAATGTGGAGATACAAATGGGATGTAATTAAACTTCAGAGCTTTTGTAGAGCAAAAGAAGCAATCATTAGAGTGAACTGGCATCCAACAGAATGGGAAAAAAATTTTCCAATCTACCCATCTGACATAGAGGTAATATCCAGAATCTAGAAAGAACTAAAACAGACTTACCTGGAAAAAAAAAAAAAACCTCATTCAAAAGTGGGCGAAGGATATGAACAGACATTTTTCAAGAGAAGACATATATGAGGCCAACAAACATATGAAAAAATGCTCATCATCATTGGTCATTAGAGAAATGCAAATCAAAACTGCATTGAGACACCATCTCACGCTAGTTAGAATGGCGATCATTAAAAAATCTGGAGATGAGATGCTGGAGAGGATGTGGAGAAATAGGAACACTTTTACACTGTTGGTGGGAGTGTAAATTAGTTCAACCATTGTGGAAGACAGTGTAGCAATTCCTCAAGGATCTAGAAATAGAAATTCCATTTGACCCAGCAATCTCATTACTGGGTATATACCCAAAGGATTATAAATTATTCTATTATAAAGACACATGCACATGTATGTTCATTGCTGCATTGTTTACAATAGCAAAGACTTGGAACCAACCCAAATGCCCATCGACGATAGACTGAACAGAGAAAATGTGGCACATATACACCATGGAATACTATGCAGCTATTAAAAAGGATGAGTTCATGTCCTTTGTAGGGACATGAATGAATCTGGAAACCATCATTCTCAGCAAACTGACACAAGAACAGACTATCAAACACTGCGTGTTCTCACTCATAGGCCGGTGTTGAACAATGAGAACACATGGACACAGGGAGGGGAGCATCAAACGCTGGGGTCTGTTGGAGGGGACTAGGGGACGGACAGCAGAGGTAGGGCATTGGGGAGGGATAACACGCGGGAGAAATGCCAGATATCGGTGATGGGGGATGGAAGCAGAAAACCACCATGCCACATATGTACCTATGCAACAATCCTGTGTGATCTGCACATGTACTCCAGAAGCTAAAGTACAAAACAAAACAAAACAAAACATAAAAAGATTCACTACGCAAATATATCCAATAGAAATCCAAACAAGACGGATAGGGAGAACTAGAATACGTAACTCATCCTTCAATTCAAAGACATAGATGCATACACTCAAGAAACCATAGCAAACAGACAACCCTGACCTCCACAAAAGGACAAAGCAAAATCCACTAACTGGTCCTAATGAGATGGTCATCTGTGAACTCTCTCACCACGAATTCATGGAAATTGTTAAGATTTTCATCAAGTTTGGGAAAACATCAATCGAGTTTCTTTCTTGTGTGAACTGTAAGAATTCAGGGCATGTCACTTTTTTGGTTCCTGAACTAACCCTTAATACTCCTTGAATTGATGATGTTAGGCCTGTTCCTGGAAGTGCCTATGGCCAGTGATAATTTAATTGTGCTTGGGAGTGAACACATTCCACATAAAACACTTCACTAAACTCAGCTGTGTTTCCCTAACTCAGCTTCCCAGAAGCTACATCCTCCAAGTGGCCAAGATTATTCCAGTGGCCTTTAACTGAGGAAAAAGGATTATGGTCGGTAAGTTGGATTGGGAACCAATAACAGTAAAGCAACTGGAGTCAAACTATCTTTTGCAAATTTTATAAAAAATATATAACCTTAAGCTTTATGGTTAATTTGCCTCTGTCCCTTTGTCTCTGGAATCACCCGCCTGGCACCTGATAGAAGGTCAGTTGGGTGAATCAAGGTTACTCCAAGCCCTTCTTTACATTCTAGCTCCTGTCATGCTTTCCTTTCTCCCTCCCTCTCTGCAGTTTCTACTCAGCCTTTGAGGCCCAGCTCGTGCACACGTTCTGCACCGTGAGCACCTGGTCCTGTATTACATTGACTTCTCCCCTGCCACTGTCGAGTTTCCAGTTGAGGCAGGGAAACCTGGAGGCAGGGATGCCTACACAAATAGTTCTTGACAAATGGACTTCAAAATCCATCTGTTTCCTATAGTGAACTAATTGCTGACTGCCATCTTGATGTGGACCACTCACTAGAACCAGATGTTCTCCAAGTTATTTTAAGGATTGTTTCATAAATGTAATTTTGACTCTTTTTTCCCAAAGATAAAGGAAAGCCTGCTGGGCTATTGCTCTCTGCCTCCAGATTAGACAGGAGAGAAAAGCCTTTCATAGGTGGCTGACTTCTAAAGCAGATGTGCCAAGTTCCTTGGGCTAAAAACTCTTTAGTTGGAAATGATCAGGGCATTTTTAATATGGGTTTTCAGAATGTGTACTTTGAGCAATGCTAATGATGATCAGTGTGATGGTGACTTGCTTTAAGGGTTTCAAGGATTTTAAATGCTAATAAAACTGCCCAGAGGAACATGAACTCACCGATATGGCAGAACTAATGAAGGACTCGGTGTACATAGTACCCCCTGTCAGAGCGGAAGGATTTGTGTGCAGCCTCGTCCAACGAGGCACTTGACAAGGACAGAAATAGAAAACCGTTTGTGACTACCTGGCAGAGATTTTCCTGGTGTCTCGGTGTATTATTCCTACTATTGTACTTCATTCCTTCCTAAAAATCTTTTTTCCCGCTTTGCCTTTTCAGTTGGCTTTAGCACCTTCGTGAGTTTTCATCAGCACATTTCATTCTTTACTGAACAATGAAAATATACGAGAAGGATAAATGAGGGAATAAGTCTATTAGTAGTTGTGATGGGAAGTTGGGGGGATTGTGCTGGCTTCCCTGTTGTTCATCTAAATCATGTTGTTCATTCTCCTTGACACATGCAAGAAAGGAGATGAGGGTTTCTGGATTTAAATGAAGAATCATGAGCATCCAGGCTCCTCTCCGAGTTAGGATGAGGATCATTGTTCATTGAGTACCTACTATGGGTTGGGCTAAGTGTTTAGCACTGAGGACAAAAGGAAAAGACACATTTGTTGTCCAGAGAGCTTAGAATCTCTGGAGCCTGAAGTTTGCCATCCTTACAGCACAATGGCTGCAATCCTCAGCTGGCCACCTTCTGTGTGCCAGGAATGGTGAGAGACCCAGAGAGGTCAGGTAGCCTCTCCCCAAAGAGGGCAGGCCAGGCAGAAGGTGGCAGTGCCAGAGAGTAGTCAGGCCTGAAGTTCCTGGGAAGAGAGCAGGAAATCACTGTAGCTGGCAGGGGAGAGAAAGGACAGCAGACAAACCTGGTGCTCCATTTATCCTGTTTAGCTCACAGCAGCCCTATGAGGGGGCTAGTATCCTAATTAAAATATGAGAAGTTCTGCCTCAGACAGGTTGATGATTCTTGGTGTCACACAGCTGGCTGCAGAGCATCTTGAAAACCAGGAGTGTCTTAAGCATCTGTGTATCTTCGAAATGTCCTGGTACAGAGGTAATGCCCAATCAGTCCTTGGGAATTAAAGAACTGATGAAGAGCTGAAAGCAGGTTTCAAACTCAGCCCTATCTGATTTCAAGGTCCGTGGTCTTCCCTCTATTCCACGGTAGGTTCTGCTGACAGAACTGGAGGCAGAATTGGAGGAAGTGGCATGGCCTCACTCTGCCTGTCCTGCCTTCTTTGGGCAGCTGCCTGACTTCTCTGAATCTCTCACTGTTCCTGGCACATGGACACTGTGCATTAAGGATTGCAGCCACAGGGTTGTAAAGACGGCAAGCTTTGGACTAGAGAGACGGTATGCTCTGTGAGGACAATGGATTTGTCTCATCTTGAGTAAACAGATTAAAATCCATTTTTAAGCCTCTTGAGGTTCAGTGATAATGGGGATTTCTATAGATCTCTTGGAGACACAGGATTGACACCAAGGAGAGAGTTCAGGGCTCAAGAGGAGACTAGCACCATGGGGAATGGAGAAGGAGCTGAGATAGATACACAGAACAGGGAACAAGAAAGTCTTGGGTCTGGAGAACGTGATCTTCTTAGCATTGTTTGGATGGTTCAGATTGGGTCATGCCTTCGAGATCATTCAGTATGCCACCACGTTTTGCAAGTGAGCGAACTGACAACTGAGAGGTTAAGTAATTACTAGAGGTACACAGCAGTCAGTGGCTGAGCTGGTGCCAGAAGAACCCTTTTCACGGACCTCTGTACCTCCCTTTCTTAGGATTTCTTCATAGTTACCCATGAACAAATATTTATTTATTTTTATTTTTATTTTTTTTTGAGACAGAGTTTCACTCTTGTTACCCAGGCTGGAGTGCAATGGCGTGATCTCGGCTCACCGCAACCTCCGCCTCCTGAGTTCAGGCAATTCTCCTGTCTCAGCCTCCGGAGTAGCTGGGATTACAGGCACTCACCACCACGCCCAGCTAATTTTTTGTATTTTTAGGAGAGACGGGGTTTCACCATGTTGACCGGGATGGTCTCGATCTCTTGACCTCGTGATCCACCCGCCTCGGCCTCCCACAGTGCTGGGATTACAGGCTTGAGCCACCGCGCCTGGCCGAAATATTTATGTCTACTGTCACTGGTATGCGTTTTTCCTTTGCATTTGTCTTCTTTAAACAGAGGGTAAGGGCACCTAGACAAGCATTAAAACCCAAGACAGGGCCCTGTTCTGTTTTGTGCCATTTCTGTAGCACAGATTATATGCTCATTGGTCTCTAAAAAGATGAGACATGGAGATCTTGTCACATAGTGTCCAGTATTTAGTGTGACTCTCCATTTGATTTTACATAAATACTGCAAGGATCTGAGGGAATGATGCAATAAAGAATATCCTGTGTACAAATTTGATAAGCTCTTAACAATATGGTGCCTGACAGCCTCTCACTTAAAGAGAAGACATCCCGTCAATCAGCATGAAGCATGCTAAAATTTCTGCGTCTGTGAAGTTCTTTATGCCTGCAAAGCAGCTTTCTTCTCTCTAACTCTGTCTTTAATATAATATGCCAACTGTGGCAATTGGAGGCATAACGAACAGTAAGTTGCTTTCTTACTCTCAAGAACTTGTTATTCCCCTGACACCAGCAAGACTCTGTCTTTTGAGTGTTGCATTTGCACTTTTTCCATCCTCCATCCTCCACTCCTTATCCAACTTGGAGTGCAGGGCAGAAGCAAACATCCCTTCATCAGGCCTTTGCCCTGAGCTGGGTGTCGTGTCAGACAATTTCTTATTTACTTAATCCACACAACAGTCTTGGAAGGGTGGTAGGTGAGGGGGTGTAATAGGATTCCCATGGTAGAGATCAGGAAACTGAATGTTACGGAGTGAATTGTGTTCCCCGCAAAATTCATAGGTTGAAGCCTTAACCCTCCATGTGACCGTATTTGGAAAGAGGCCTTTAGAGAGATAATTAGGGTTAAATGAGATCATAATATAATTCACTTAAATTGGGGTGGGGCCGTAATTCGGTATGACTGGCTTCCTTACAAGAAGAGAGGGAGATTGCAGGGGCACAGAGGTGTGCGGGGAAAAGGACGTGTGAGGACACAGTGAGCAGACAGCCATTTGCAAGCCAGGGAGAGCGGTCTCAGGTGAAACAAAACCTGCCAACAACTTGCTCTTGACTTCCAGCCTCCAGAACAGTGAGTAAATAAATGTCTGTTGTTTAAGCCACCCAGTTTGTGACATTTTGTTATGGCAACCTGAACACACAAATAGATTGAGGCGCAGGGAGATGAACTCAATGGCCCAGAAATGGCTCTTCTCCCACTGAGAACCTGGAGAACCCTCTGAGGCAGACGGGCTCCGGGGACGTGGGTTGGCATCGGGCTGTGTCACTAATGAGCTGTGTGACATGAGTTACTGCGTGTCTCTAGGCTCATTTTTCCTCATCTCTCACAAAAAATAAAAGACGTGAAATAATTGACATTTAGTCAACCCTTGAAATCCTGTGTTTATCCACATTTTCTTCTAGGTCTCAATTCCTCATCTGTAAAAAGGAATAATAACACCTACCTAAATAGCCTCAAGAATGTAAAGAGACTCTAATGAGTTACAGAACTAAGGAAGGACTAAGTATAGGATAGGTGTAGAACAGGATCTGTTGAGGCCCAAATCCCAGCTGGGCCCCTTTCTAGCCAACGTGCCTTGGACAAGTACACTGACTATTTCTAAGCTTCTCTTAACTCACCTGCAAAATGGGCCACATAATACTCCCTGTCTTAAAGAGTTGCTTCGCAGAGGAAATTAGATGCTCAGTGGAGCATGCTCAAACAGAGCAGAGCCCAGCCCATTCTCTATGGTGTCCATAGTTATTATCATTATTATTACAGCCCCAGGATGGTGGGCTTGTCTGCAGTGAACCCTGTTAGAGTTAGCAGGGTCAGGCTTCAGTTCCAATTCCAGTACCTACTGGCCAGTGAGCATGGGCAAGGTGCTTAGCCTCTGTGATTTTTGAGGTTCTAAGCATTCTGAGTGTGAAGTTAAATGCCTACTGTACCGATGATAAATTGAGATAAGGCACGGAATGCACTTTGTCAATTATAAAGCTGTATATAAATGTGAGGAATTACAGTTACGAGCAAGGATCATTTCCTCTGTTTTCTGCCAATACCGTATACGCACTGCCAAGAGCCTTGCTCAGAGATGCTTGAAAGATGGGGAGTGTGGAAGGAATGGAAAGCAAATGCTTACTGTAGTTATAATAGCACACAGAGGTGTCATATGAAACAAAATTAATGATAAACTTGGAGAGGGTGGTGTGGAACATGTTCCAAAGTGTCCGCCTCCCCCATCATTGCTAGAGAATGTCTCAAGGCAGGAAAGTGTTGACAGGACAGACACCTGCAGAGTGGTTCTGGCCGGTCCAGATAAAGCTGGGATACTTTTGTTAGATAATCACACTGCCCAGTGGCTGCCAGCAAGGTCCCTGGTGAGAAAGGGGAAGGTGATCTGCTTTTTTCCTATCTGGCACATGAAAGCCAGACTTTTTGAGGTTAGGGCTGTGGTTACTGGTTGTGGCTTATCTGGAACATCAGCAGGTCAGGCACATGGTAGGATGGGGACCCTAAGGACTCTTGTGGCCAGTGGAAAATGTGGGTTCAGAAGCTTCTAGGACCAAGGGCTCCTGCCCAACATAGCTCTCCAACATAGATGGGGTCCACATGCCACTCCTCCTTCCACTTCATGGAAATAGGGGTTATGGAAATGTGTTGGATGAGGGTTGGAAACAGTAATGCGGAGCTTGGGATGTTGTGGAAATTTTGGCTATAGGCATTCTTTTCTAAGCTCTTCTCTCTGAATCACCTTGGTTCAGGATATTTCCTGACTCTCCTTGCATGAGGAATGCTGTGAGATCAATAAAATGTCCTAAGACTGCTATTCAGTCGTCTCTATATTAATTTCTATTGACTGTTTTTGAAGTGTTTTTGAAATCTACTTTCACACGCACACAGTTTCACAAATTATTACTTTGCACAATGTACTGTAATGTTTACTATTCTGTTTACTTTTACTTTTAAAAATGTGGCTGGGCACAATGGCTCACACCTGCAATCCTAGCACTTTGGGAGGCCTAGGCAGGTGGATCACCTGAGGTCAGGAGTTCAAGACCAGCCTGGCCAACATGGTGAAACCCTGTCTCTACTAAAAATACAAAACATAGGTGGGCATGGTGGCAGGTGCCTGTAATCCCAGCTCCTCAGGAGGCTGAGGCAGGAGAATGACTTGAGCCCAGGAGGCAGAGGTTGTGGTGAGCCAAGATTGTGCCATTGCACACACGCCTGGGTGACAAGAGCAAAACACCATCTCAAAAAAGAAAATTGTTGATCAAGACCCACTACATTGAAGACATGATGCACAAGATGTTTGCAGCCCTCAGCTTGGAACCACAGGAATATTCTATGACCATCCCGAGATATCACAACATCCTGTGAGCGGTCATTGAGCTGTACCTTTGTGATGTGTGCAACTTCTGAAACACCTGAGGTCAGGAGTTCAAGCCCAGCCTGGCCAATGTGGTGAAACCCCATCTCTATTAAAAATACAAAAATTAGGTGGGCTTTGGTGTTAGACCCAGGGACCATTGCTATCCTTTCCTGACTTAAGCCCCCTTTTCCTTATGATGCCTACTCTACAGAGGAGTTGTAAGGACAGTGATCACGTGTATGTGAAAATGCCTAACATAGTCTGACCCAAAGTAGGTTCTAAATAATATTAACTCCCTTCTTATTTCTAACAGTTGAGAGTCAGAGTCTCTGACAATACTTGCAGTGTTTTAGAACATCTGTCCTTGCTCTGTCTGCCTGTTAGGTTCAGAGAGCCTTTGAAGAAAAACAAAAGAGTTGCTTCTCTGCACTGATTGCTTTGAGGGCCTTCTTTAGGGTTGAATTTCAATAATCTCCGAGTTGCTAGGGGAGCTTATATATTGTTTGCTGTCAAAGAATTCAGGGGTTAGGGATCTTGCTAGGTAGAAAGGTGATTTTTTTTTTTTTTTTTGCCTTGGTTTTAGATGTTTTTTCTGGTTAAGAGGCTGCTCTGCAAACGAATCAAGAAGAGATGATACCTGAACCCAGGACAAGAGCAAACTTACCAGTAGCTGAGTCAATAAAAGCATTGCAGCACCTGTTAAGCAGTTAGGTCAAGTGCATCTGAGCACTCTTTGTCTGATTTCAGAGTTTGGTGTCCCATGTTTGACTTCCCATGACACATCCTTGCTCACCACCTGCGCTCACTTAGTTATCACTACCTGCCTGTGTCCTCGAGACGTCATAGAAGGGTCCAGGCTGGACTATTTTGGAGGAAAGAGTAGATTGTTTTGTGCTCTTTGTCATTTTATGACTCACCAGCACTTACTCCATTCACTCAGTGGCCGGTGCTCTGAGACCATCACCCTCTCAAGGTTCTCTGTTGCCACTTCAAGCTAACCACAAGAGATGAAGAGCAAAAGAGCAGCACTGTCCTCCCCAGCACTCATTATCCTAAGCAGGGGCACAGGCTTCTCCACCACCTCCCAGGACCCTTGTGTTTAACGCACTTGAGTACTTTGAGTACTTGAGAACCAGAGAGCATTAGGGGGATGGGAACTGAAGACTTGTTCAGGTGCCCTGCTCCCAAAGACCGTCACTGACATGCATCATCCCATGTGATGGGAAGGGCCAGTGCCTCAATTCGTTTGGAGCTGAACCCTCCCTTTCATTTTCTCTCTTACTTCAGCTCTGCCTCCCCCGACATCTGCCTCCCTCTGGCACTTCCTCTTCCTGATATCCCAGGGAACCCTCTATTCAATTTATGATGCAGTAGCTTCTCCCTCCAAATGACCTGTTTATCATGCAGATCAGTTCAGTTTTTTGTTTAGCCCCTTTTCTTCTTTGCGAAAAATGCACAGCAGACCCATAACTTCAAAAGTTGTCTTCACTCCTAAGATAATTTTTTTCACTGCTGGAATTGGGAAATACTGTGTTTTATTTTGGTTTTGTTATTATGCTTAGAATGATTATTACTTGATGCCCTTTGCGTGGGCTGTCTATACTAACCTCCTCACCCACCCCTGAAGTCATCTCCTGAGTCTCAGATGGTTTCTGATGCCAAGTCTTGTTCATCTGTTCGCAGCTGGTGAGCCCCTGGGAGTGCATAGAAGCTACAGAGGAATAGACTTTGTTCTACACAAGAAAGGACTGAGTCATGGTCATAGTTAGGGAGAGAGAGGATGTCTGAGCAACACTATAGCAGCCAGAGGCTGCTTTCCATGAAGCAGGGCTGAAAATCAAATGTAATCGTATCCTAAGTGGCATCCTTCTGGCACTAGGGAATCACAATACTTGATCTCCTGTCAAGAAATATCCAAAAAGCAGAGATGTCTGGTGTATGTGGAGGACATGAGATGCATCAGTATGTTATTGGGAGATGAGAGGAGCAAACATTCAAACCAGGGACTTGGCTCTGATCAGTAGCGCACTTGGTGCATTAGGAGAGAAATTACCTCCTCACCTGAGATGCACAGCTTGTGTTCAGACCTGTGAGTCTGGTTTTGGAGTCACAAATGGAGATGCGCTGAAGTTGACAGAGGTGACAGCTCCTCGCATATGGAAAACGGAATAATAACAACAATTCCATTTGTGAAGACGGGTTGGAAATTACGTTTTCAATTTTGATGCGAGGCAGGGGCTGAGATGAACAGCTTCAAATTGGAGTTTGTCTGGGCTATTTTCCTTTGTAAGTGACAAAGGAAATAATGGTTGATGAAGTTGCCTTTAGGGGATCTGGGAAAGATTCTTTCGACGATTAAAAATGTGAGATTTCACATGGAGGCTATTAATTACTACTAGCCATTTGACAAATGCAGCATTCACTGATTTAACACCGTCAAACACCATGTTGCCCATGTGGCTCCACACGGCATAGTTGTAAATACAGATTGCTGATATTCATAGAGGAGTGTCTGCTTATCAAAGGCTTAAGGTGGCTTCTGTGTTTATTCTTGTTTTTCAGTGGATGGTGTGATGGAACTATGAATGTAAAGAAATACATGGTTTATATTACTTTAAAAAATGAATGTCAAGTCAAAACTGGTTTTAAAGGAGGGAAAAACAGAATCTTGAGCCCTGATCTCAAAGAGGATAAAATATTTACGCAACTACTTTGTCTTGAAATTACAGTTACTTCTTTTGATTTCAACCAATTATAAGGACTTGGGCTCTTGAACCAGAGGCAAATCAGTATGAGCCGATGTTCTAGCTTGGTTTCCAGTTCTTGTGTAGATGGCTTGTTAACATGGCCATTGGCTCCCACCCCAAAATCAACCATAGATTAAACCTTACAGCAGCAGTTTTCTATCTTTAATGTTAGAATCAGGTGAAGAGTAAAACAAACAAATAAACAAACACCAAGGCTGAGTTCTGCTCTAAGTTTGGAGAGGCAGGCATCTAACAAGCCAATTCTCCCATAAATCTATAAATCCTAGACAAAATCTCAAAAACAATTATTTGAAGGCTTTGGAGACTAAAATCAGATACGTGGATTTTGGAAGCGTGCTGACTCTTGAAGCAAGCAGCTTCCACAGAGTAAGTTCCATGGCTCAGTGGCAGCTAAAACTCTAAAACAAACTCCTCTGAAGTTTTGGCTAGAGGAACCAGTTGAAAGAGCTCGGATCTATGAGGGCGGCCAGAGTATGAGGGGGGAACCCTGAAAAGAAAAGAGCTAAAAAAGAGAGGCTCCAAATTCTGTGTTCAAACTCAGTCCGAGTTTCTGGCTGAGTTTCATGAATGCGTGGGACAAACTGGAAGCATAATACAGTGAAAACTGAGGTCTGAGTGCTCGCTCCTCACCTCAGATGTGACAGTTTGTAATCCAAGTTGAATCAAGTTAGTTGTCTACTAAAACAAAAATGCCAACCCTCTTTGGAGAAATAGAACGTTTTCCAGAGTATTTACAATGTGTTACTTACAACATCTAGGATACAATTCAAAATTGTTCAATATATTAAGATCCAGGAAAATATAACCTGGCCTCATGGGAAGAGATGATTAACAGATGCTAATCTCTACAAAATAGTTCTCAAGGGCCGCCTTAAGAAACATTTACAAGCTAAGTACCTTAAAACAACAGAAATTTATTCTCTCACAGCGTTGGAGGTCAGAAGTCTGAAATCAACATGTCAGCATGCTTGATTCTTTCTGGAAGCTCTGAAGGATACTCCCGTCCATGCCTTTCTCCTCATTTCTGGTGGTTTCCAGCAATCTCATTTCTTGGCATGGGGCTGCGTGAATCCAATCTCTGTCTCCGTCTTCACATGACCTTCCTCTCTGCTCCATGTATCTAATCCTCCTGTCTTTCTCTTATGAGGACCTATTGTACTTTAAAAAGTTTTGTATCCAGACATACTATCATATAAATATGAAAACATAAAAGCATTTTCAGGCCTACAAGGCTATGAATGGGGCTTAAAACACAAAGATCCATATTTTTAAAACTCTGGAAGGAAGTATTCAAATCAGTAGAGAGACAAATCCTGCAGATATTGCAAAAGATATATAAAATAAGGATGATCAAGTATTTCAGCAAAGGTTGGATATTTTTTGACTCTAAAGAAAGGGTAAGAAAAAAAGAGAGAGAGAAAGTATATGCTTAATAATTCATTACTAAAGTTCTGTATAGCATCACTGAGAAGGGAGTTTGGACTGTGAGGATGTAGGTGGGTAGACACCAAGGGATATGAGCACAGGATAATTCTTACTTTTTTGGGGGAGTGCTATAGGTATCAATTTTTAAAAAAGAAGTCAAGAAAGAAGATTAACAAAAAACCCAAAAAATTTAGTAAATTGAAAGTAGAAACTAAAGTTACAGCAACACATCTTTGTATATGCATTATAAATATAAATTATCTTATTAAATCCCAGTGTTAGAAGACAGAGATTGCTAGATTAGGTTTTAAAGTATAATTTTATGTGTTTTATGAGACTAAAACATAATGAAGTAGAAAATTTTAAAATAAAAGGATGGGAAAAGATACGTCGGATAAATATTAACCAAACGAAAACCAATGTAAAATAAAAAGTAGATTTTAAAAAAAGAAAGCAAAATTAGGGTTACAAAGGGTAACATACAATGATAAAAAAGTTTGATCTATCAGGAAGAGGATGTGACAATTCTAAACACTTATTCAATAAAATAGCCTTGTGTCCTGTTATTTTTATTGTTTGAAATTCCATGACACAGTACTTTTGTAGAAATGCATAAACTATACTATAAGAACAATGACTGTGTTTCATAATTTCCCACAGGATCATCTCTTTAACCCAAAGGCATAAGACAGACATATGGGAGTTTTGAGACAGGAAGGCGTTTTCGTAAATTTATCATTTTGTAATTGATATGTGCATTGGGGTCACAGAAATAGACTATAAAATGTTAATTCTTTAAAATTTATAAAAGCTTTCTTTGAAGTTCAGTACTTAGATAATTTTTCTGAAGGTTCCATTTGTTCTCAGAATGAACTTATGTTCTATGTTTGGTATATATTTGTATTAATTGTGTTATTAGTAAGTTTTATATTTTATTTAAGTCTGTGTTATCTATCAGTTTCTGAGAGAAGCGTATTAAATTTTCAACTATAGATCTTGTTTCATATGTTATACCCATAATATTATCACTTCAAGGCTATGTTTTAGGTACATACATGTCTATGGCAATTATATATTCTTTTGTTTTCATTAGCTTATGCAACTTGGTTGAGGGAAAATAAATCAATTACCAGAAGAGGTATTAGAAGATCACTCTTCCATTGACAACTTCCAACATTTATTCAGAGATATATTAAAGATTATATTGGAAGATAGGCTAACTGTGCTGCCTCCTAACAATTTAAATGGAAATTATAAGATGTTGAAGACTATTTTTGAATCAAGGTGTTCTCCAACTTCTATTTCTCTAGAGACCAAAAACAGGTTATTCTTTTACTGGCAAGCATAAAATATGTCATGTTTTGTTTTGCTGATGCTATATGTTCAACACCAATTCTTTAGCCACCTCAGTTATGAGCAAAATGTACATCATGTGTGAGAAATCTCTAGTGCTGGAGGGCTTAAACAAGATGGATGCTGCTATAGCAATGATGCTTCTCCCATGTGACACCTCAATATTCATCTCCCTGCTGCTCAGATGATCTCCTTAGCAGGTTAGAGCAGTGAGGAATGGTTTTAGCATCATAACTAAGTTAGACTGAAGTACTGGACACATAATATACAAGTTTCTATATTGAAACATTCTGAATCTTGGCTACCTATTCTTTTGCAACAACTTTACATTTTCTGAAAGCAGTTACTGTCCAAAGGTAGAAACAAGTCATTTTGGTTGAGCCTGTATATGAGTAAAGAGATGTAAAAAAAATTAAAATGTAAAAGAAGAATTCATATAGGAGAGTTTCCGGATTAGAAAATCAAGAAGTACCAGTTATTTAAAGATCATCTTTCCATAACGCAGGCTATTCTAACATTAAAGTAATATCATTGCATGTCATACTTCTGAATCTACCCCAAGATATTTTATTTATTTTTCTTTGGTTTTGATTTTCATGCAGTCTCCGATGGTAGAGGGTTATCCCGGTTTGGATCACACAGCAGTGGAAAATAGTGAATAAAAGAACCTTGGAAGTAGTTTAACATTGATGTTAAAATATCAAGACAAATATTGCCATTACTGTTAACGTATGGATGATAAATTATTTTAAATGTAATCTTAAATGGTTTCAATGCAATCTTAGGTTGATTTATAAGAAAATAAATTTTCAAAAAGTAAGCACTACTTGATATGGACTATTAGGTCCCATAATTGTGACTTGCCAGTAACACTTATCATTCCTGACCAGATCTGCCAGAGCATTGTACTAGAGGGTCACGGGCCAAAGAGCTAAGTTTCAGTGCCATGGTTCGCCTTTATTTGGTCTGGCTCTACACCCTCCTGGTGTGGGCACAAGATTTGGACCAAAATACTTGATTTTGGCTGGCAGGAAGGCAGGAAGGGTGCCTTTTAACTAAATAAGCAGTAAGTTGGCTAGGGAGGACAAGGACCAGGGGCTGGTCATAGGGTAAGCAGGAGAGAGCAGTGGGGGTTAGTGGACAATAGAAACCCTCAAATGGAGCAATGCAAAGAATCAAAGAATGCCAACGGTTACAAGTTATTTTTCTTCTGTCCCTTCTATTTGTATAAACCGTTCTTGTTTCTTACTATAATTTCTAGCCTTGAATCCTACATCATATTTTGACTTAACCCTGTTTGCTGGGCATGAGGAAAATTAGAGATACATTCTGGGGCTTGGGGTGAATACACAGTCTGGTGGGGGAAGCCTCTGCATCATCTGCAAGTAATGGGGAGCATTTGCCCTAAATAGGGAAGAGTTGGACACCTTCGCAGGTCCAAGGGTTCAGGGGAATCTAGGGATCAAAACATGTTAGTGCACCAACCCAGTTGGCCCCATCATGTCAGGGTCCCACTCTTTCCCAATCAGGGCCCTAACTTTGCCTCTGTTGAGAACTTAACCTTCTCTGGATGTTAGTCCTGATCTTCAGTTTTCTTTCCGTGCCCCAAGGAAGCCTTCTGGTTTTCATGCAATTTTTAAGTGATGATCACCATCACCATTTTTCTCTCCAGTTTAAATTGTCCCCAGCAACAGCCATTCAATTCTATTATTCTTTAAATTCCTATTTCCCCTATGTTTCCTCAACAGCTGACTATTGTACTTCTTCGACCGGTATGCCATCCCAGTTCACCACCTGTGGACATTTTAGCATTTGTACAGCAAACTTGTGCTAGGTGCAGTCTGTGCTCCTCTACCTGCCCTGATGGTGTCCTGAATCTGGCTCCCAAATTCTATTTTAGTGTCTACTGTCTTGGACCTTTCCCGGTAGTTCCTTTGTAGGTTGAGTTCCTTCAACAGCACGTTCTGAGACAGAGATTAGCATGTAGGGATTTTATTAGAAAACACTCTGAGTATCAGCCTCATCAGGGTAGGCTAGGCAGTGGGATCCGTAGGAGAATCTGGCCTGTGGTGCAGTTTTAACAGAGGCCCCAGCCAACCACACAAGAGCTCAGAGGCTGGGATAGCCTTTTGGTATTGTCCCCAGTTGGGACGAAGGATCTGGTTCCTTATACCTTGCGATGACCAGAGGTTGGGTACAGTTTGCCCTGGGAATGGGATGTGATCTTGAGTTCTTCAGCTGAGGGCAATTTCTGGAGAGCACTGATAGCTGAGGGTATGGTGTACAGCTAGTGGGGTGAAGGGTGATGTGGGCCACTTATGCCTTCTAGGGAAGACACCAGCAAGTCTTGCTAGTTATTACCTTGTTACCTGCTTCTCTATTTCCTAGAGTTGGTATGAAGGTCAGAGAGAATGTGGAAAGTGCCTGGAACATATTGCTGGTGATCAATGTAATATTATTAATAGTAATATTAATATTAGTATATATATATTTATAGTACTTTGCCATGTATGCTTTTTCATAGATGTGATCAGCTAAAATGATGCATATTTTTCATGTTGCCTCATAATCCTTATAACCATGATTTTGATTGGTGCTTCAAATATAATTCCAGTCGGTTGATCATAATTTATTATTTTTACTTTGTGTATAGTTTCATGTCTTTGCAGTTATAATGCTGAATTGGACATCTTCATGCATCAATATTTTTCCAGGCATCAGATTATTTTCTTAGGCTAGATTCCCAGAAGTGTAATTACTGAATTAAAAATATTTTGATAGCTTTTGATTAACAGTGCCAAATTGCTTTACAAATATATTGTAATAATTTTACGGCTACTAGCAGTATTAAGAATATCAATTTTCCTGAAGCTGTATCAATAATAGTTATTATCATTTTTTATCAAAATCAAGTGAATAATTGATTTTAATTTTTGTTTATTTGATTAAGTGAATTGAATATTTTAAAATAAATATTTGCTAATACTGCAGTATACTATCTTACATGATCTGTTCATGCCCTGTATCTACAAATTTATTGTGATATGATTAGTGCTTTAAAAGAATCAATTTTATGGGTTCTTTATATAATTATAATATCCATCTTATGCTTTATTCATCAGACTTTGTGTACCTGTTATTTGCTTTATTTACGTTATGCTTTAGATATATAATAAGCGAGTTCTTCGGGTAGTTTGTATTTGTTGATCTTTTACTTTGTAACACATTCACCATTTTATAGCATAGTGCATTATGTCATCTTAAGGATTTTCATAAATATTCACTTTTATTCTTTTAATTTTTCTAATTTGTTTTAGTCAACTAATTCATTCAGAATTTATCTTGCCCTGAGGTATGATATGAGAACGTAAACAGTTAACCTGTTATGACAATGATGTTTTATAGGTAAACGTTAGTCAAGAGGGCTAAGGTGGGGTTGGGGGCTGACAAGATATAGAGGAATTTGGGAGTTAAAGCCCAGTTGTGGGAAGGAGCGAAGTACAGGGAGGTGGATCAATGGAGCCAGGTCAGAGTGTTGTGTTCAATTTAGTTTCTGTTGCATGAAGCTATTCTGGTGGAAATGAAGCTACATAACCCCATGTTAAGGAAGGATGTGCAGCAGCACTTGGCTGATGGTGTGTAAGTTCCTACTTAGTAAGGTCATGCTGAGAAAAAATGGCCCCTTCCGTGTGTCCAAAGTGTTCTGCTGCTCTGGGACCCTTATGCAACCAGACTGGAAGCCAGGCTGTTGAGAAATCTTTCGTTTTCCATTGATTGGTAATCCTGTATTTTCTTCTTGTTTCTATTTATTCTGTGCTTTGGTTAAACTGTTTATTTTTGCAGCAGTGCCAGAATGTTTTAATTATTGACATTTTACTGCGTGTTTTGGTTTTGGGATGGGCTTATTTCTTTTGTCTCACTTATGTTTTTAATATAATTACATTTTCTTAAACTGGATTATTTGTCCAAATTAACTTTACCATAATTGGGTCCAGTTAAAACAAACAAATTCCCTATTTGGATTTTTGTTGAAATTGCTTTAAAGCATAATATGTTAATTGGAAAGAGCTGGTATACTTAAAATATGTAGACTTTTCATAAAGAAACATGCTGAGTCTTTCCATTAATCAAGTTTTATTTTATATCTCTCAATAAAACACTTGAGGCTTCTACCCCCACTTCTCCCAATCTAGGTCATACATTTCCCATTAAGATTCTATCTTGGTAGTTTGTATTTTTGGTTCTATTGGGAATGGTTTTTTCATCCCCTGTGAAATGTCCCATATCTTTATCTAGCAATTCTATTGATTTTGAAAATTAACTCAAATACTTTTTCAATTGATTGTTGTAAATAGTAATAATTTTCCTGTTTCCTTTTAAATATATATAACTCTTTTTTTCCATCTCCCTCTTATTACTGGCCAGAACCTATCTAGGAATATATCTGTTTTGCGCTTGATTTTACTAGTACTGTCTCGAGTGGTATCAGCTTTAAGCATGGTATTGCCTCTTGGTTTAAATCAAATGTTTATATGTTGTGTGAGACCGGCTTCTATTTTCACGACTTGAGGACGTTTTATAAATAGTGGGTATTACATTTTATCTACTTTTTAAATCTTTTTATAATAACATTATATAATTTTTCTTACTTGGCATATTGCTAAAATTATTGTAATTTCTGGTACTAATCTGTCCTTGCCTCCTGGCAATAATCCCTATATGATTATAATAGTCAGGTCTTTAAATTAGCTTTCAAGTTTCATTGGCTATTAGAGTTGAGATGTTTATATCTATATAAGTGATATTGGTTTATAAGTTTTTATCCTGTATATTGCAGGGTTTGTGTCATTTTCATACTTGCTTGGAACTGGGTAGCTTCTCATATTATTTTATGTTCATCAAATTTTATAGGCATTTGTAATGGTTTTTTTTATATGTGTCCTTCAGGTTTTAAAAATCTCACCAATAGGAAACACAAATGCCAGAGATTTGGGAGAGGCACAACTGTGTAAATATTTTTATATTTGTTTATTATTATCTCTAAATTTATTCTTATATTAATTTTGGTATTTTTTCAGAATATTATTAATGTTAAAACGTTTTCAAATATAACAGTATTCTCATTCTTATAACATATATATTATATTGTATGCCATAGATCCTTTCATTTAGAAAAGTTTTTTGGTTTTCTCCCTGATTTTATATGTCATAGATTTTGTTTATAATTTAAAAAAAAATACCAAGCAACTAGTTTTATTTAGTAATTCTACTGTCCAAACAGAAAGGCTTTATGCCCACAAATGGTTAGGAAATGAGCAGAATTATTACATGAAATTCATAATCTGATGCCAGTCTTCACTTTCCTTTGTAGAAAATCATTTTCCTTCAACCTGGAAAACTAAAGATTTCCTTTTTATCCTCAAAATTTATATTTCCCCTGGTTACACTTAGGTCAAATTCTTCAACAATAATACTGTTTCAACTCAGTTGGCTCTTTTTAAAATAGAGTCAAGTCTTTCTCGGAAAAAATTTCTTCTATTCTTTTAAAACCCTGCAGCTTTTGTTTAAGATGTAGCTTTTATTTTTTTCAAAGTTTTATGGGCACATTATTTAAAGAGTTTAATATTTCTACAAAGCTTTCTATGAAAAACGTCCCCCTTCCCATCAGCCAATCACCCTCCCTCTAATTTTCTACTTCTCAGAGACTTTCTACTTTCGTAACATTTAGTTCTTTGATGTCCATATTTTTCAATAACATGCTTATTTTATTATGCCTTGACTCTTCAGTTTTTGGCATTTTATGTTGCTTTCACGTTATTGAAGCTGTTTTAGCATTTCTCTTCCTCATTGCTTGCATACACATGTACACGCCCTGTTCCCCAGTCCCCTGATTTAATATGTTAATATTTTGACTAGGTCATTTTTATTATTTATCTTATGATGACAAGGGGTATTATTCAAAATATTGAACAAAATATTTATAGGCACCAACCAGACAGGATCCCGCAAGCTTCTTACTATGGCAGTCTTCAATCCTCTAGTTCTTCATTTATGAGAAGCACGTAGGGTTCCTTGGGAAGAATTTAGGATGAAAGGGGCTTTGGGCAGCAGATTTTCACCAATCAGTTTAAAATATTATATTTATAATATCTTAAATATATCAGTTTGTAGATACTGAATATAAGACAGGTTATGATTAGAAAACTCTTCACAACCAACCATTTAATATGATTACTTTTCCTTTCTTGACTTACATTTTGTTTTCTCTGGACCCAGTGTTTATCTTATTTATTCATTTGCTTACTTTTTTCTATGGATATAATTCCAAGTCAATTCCAAACTTTACATTGGTTTTTGACAGCTCCTTTCATTTTGGTGTCAATCAGAGTATGCTAAACTAATCTATATTATAATGAACAACACTAAAGAACCAGAGGACTAGGTTGGGAGTGGCGGCTCACGCCTGTAATTCCAGCACTTTGGGAGGTCGAGGTGGGTGGATCACCTGATGTGTGGAGTTCGAGACTCCTGACCAATAGCCTAACCAACATGAAGAAACCGCTTCTCTACCAAAAATACAAAATTAGCCAGGTGTGGTGGCACATGCCTGTAATCCCAGCTACTTGGGAGGCTGAGGCAGGAGAATCCCTTGAACGCGGGAGGCAGAGGTTGTGGTTAGCTGAGATCACGCCACTGCACTTCAGCCTTGGCAACAGAGTGAAACTCCATCTCAACAACAACAACAACAACAACAATAACCAAAAAACAAACAAACAAACAAACAAAAAACTAGCAGACGCTAATAACAGGCTTATTTCCTTTTCGCTTTACAAGTGCATTGTGGCTTGGCAGGGTCTCTGCTCATCTCTTTACTCCAGGGCCTAGGCAGATGAACCTCTTAACTTCTGGAGCACGGGTAGTGACAGAGGCCCGCAGAAAGGGAACATGGTCAGGCACTAGCTCTTACGGATTCCTCTTGAACTATTAGCCAGAGTCAGTCACACTGCCATCTCTAATTTCAAGAGGCAGAAACGTGCACTATTATTGTGAGCCCAGAGGAAGGAGAGCTGAACTATCTGATGCATAATACTATGGGCTGCCCCAGCTGTGTTCAGCAAATTAATGATTCTATTATTTCTCCTTTTCTGGAATCTTCTGGTCGGTTCCAAACTGGACTGGCTGCCCAAAGGCCTGCTGCAAAGCTGTTGTCTTGGAGTCCACAGCTAAGGGGGTTCTAGATCCTCCTTTGTATGGAATCAATTTTCTCAATCCCATTTCTTCTCTTAGTTGATTTTTTCCTTTATTTAAATCAAGCACGTATTCTAGTAACTACCTGAGAAAGAATATGTGGAAGTAAAATATTTAAGACCTTTGCTGTCCGAAAATGTCTTTACTGTACTTATATATTTAACTGAAAGCTTGGCTGGGCATAAAATTATAGGGTGGAAAGGCAATCCTTCACTATCTTCTAACTTGTGGTATTTCTGTTTAGGATTCTGCTTGCATTGCAATCTCTATCACTATGACTTTTTATCTTTTTTTCCCAATATTTTCTTTATGAAACCTCTATTACTCAAATATTAGACTTCCTGAACTAGTCTTCTGATTTTCTTACATTTTCCCTTTATTTTCTATCCTCAACTTTGTCTTCTTCTTTTACTTTTTGTGAGATTTCCTCAACTTTATATTTCATAATTTTCTTTGCTGTCATTTTAATGGGGTTCTAGTAGCGCTAAACGTGTGTTCAAATTTCCTTATTTAAAAAAATCTGATTATTGCTAGTTTGGGGTTTTCGTTCACTGTCAGATTCTGGTATAAAAGAATTAGATCTATTAAATCCATTTTCTTTGCTTCTTAAATGTTCTCTTGAAATTTACATTTGTGCTTTTAGCTATAAAAGAATTTCGTGAGCCAGTCTTTTAAATTATTTCCTTTCTCCTTTTGCAGTGTCTTTTTTGCTACTCACTAGTTTTATTGAATTCTTTTTTAAAGATAGGATGATTTAAAACATTTTCCAATAACTCTTCTGTATTATGCAATAACTTTTCTGTACTTTCCAGTTGCTCCATTTGCTCTTGTTTTATTGAGTACGTAAATATATATATTCAAGAAGCATGAGATGTAATTTCCTGAAGTCAGTCTATTTCAATTGGAATGACATGCCTCAAAATTTTCAGTTTGGTTCATCGCCTTCAAATTGTTGGTCTCTTCACTTATCCCGTAATTTTTTTTGTTATCTTAATTCATGAGTAGAAATTTTTATAACCGAAAGTCTCATTTTATAGATCATTTGGGACTAAAAGCTGGTGCAGATTTCATCAAGAATTACTGTGTATAAGCTCTGTGTGTGTGTGTGTGTGTGTGTGTGTGTGTGTGTGTGTCCGTCCCTGTGTGTGAAATGAACTGTTACTCCATTTTTCCTCATAGGCAACGTATTTTATCTCTTCCTTCACTTCCTCCAAATTGTAGGAGTGTTTCTTAAGCTTGTTCTCTGCTTCATTAATCAAAAGACAGTTGCTATTTGGCTACTACAATTTTATTCTGGAGCAGTCTTTGTCGATTCAACTAGAGTCATATCCAGTGTGATCCTATTGAGAACAGGAAGCAGTTGCTTTCTTAATATTGGTATGGTTTTGGAGTAAATCACTTTCAAAGAAAGAATTATATTCTGATGCTGCAAGAATTAATTCTTATTATCTTTCACTGGATCTTGTCTTTTTTTCTTCTCTTTTCTTCCTTTCCTTTTCAACAGAATGTTACTCTGTCACCCAAGCTGGAGTGCAGTGGCAGAAGCACAGCCCCCACTGCAGCTTCAGCCTCCCAGACACAGGCAGTCCTCCCACCTCAGCCTCCCAAGTAGCTGGGACCACCAGCACATGCCACCACATTCAGCTACTCTTTAAATATTTTTGTAGAGATGGAGTCCCTCTATGTTGCCCAGGCTAGCCTCAAACTTCTGGGCTCAAGTGATACTTGCCTTGGCTTCCTGAAGTGCTGACATTACAGATGTGAGCCATCATGCCCAGCCTATTTTCATAGACTTCATTTGATTCTTCTCCTCTGGGTTCATTCTCAAGCAAGGAGAAATGTTGGCCCCATAGTGGCAAACAGTCAGGAAGTGAGGTTTGCCATCAGCCCCTTCGTGTCTGCCCAAGCACTTTGCATTCCTTTTCTCAGGTCAAACAAAGCAGTTCCTGTCTCGTGGAAATAGTTGTATCCTCCAAGTTCTTCCAAACCTCCAAGTCAGCACTGTCCAAGAAAACTTGCTGATACGGTACTATCTCATCACAGTATTATATCTTCTTTCTCCAGTAGAGTAGCCACCTGTGGCTATTAAGCACTTGAAATGTGGCTAGTGTGACTGAGGACCTGAATTTTATATTTAATTTTAATGAATTTGAATTTGAATAGCCACATGTAGCTAGTAGCTACCATATCAGACAACAGAGCTCTAGGCAACTCACAGCATTCAGACTGAGGAGAAAGTCCCCATTTCAGGACTAATTCTTCTTTCAGTTGGAAGGGAGATGTCAGCCAGAAGCTGCTGGCCTTCTAAGATCCTGGGTCCACAGAAGCAGAAGGAAGCTTCCAGCACAACTCAGAGGCCTTTTGGTTTAACCTCCTGCGTAGAAAGTACACATGCTTCAGGACAGTGACCCAACTGCTAACTGGAGTTGCAGAAAGATACATGGGACTCCACGAAGTTACCCTGACAGTTACTGATCCTTAATCCTTGACCCACCACTTCATAATTCTCACCAGCATCTGCCATATGGCTGTTTCTTGCTTCTCACTGTGGCTACACAAAAGTCTTCTTTTATAAGACTTAACAGGTACTTTAAGGAATCTCTGGGAAAAAGGTTTCCTTGTACTTTCATCACTTAGTCATCTTCCTAGAATCTTTCTGACTTTATTTTCAAATTTGGAGAAAGAGAAATTATCAGCCAGGCAGATAAAATGATTCGTTTGATCATCTAGGAAGTAAGAGCTTGTAAAAGGCATGTGTTTGAGCACTCCTAGTTAATCTTGACAGCACCTTGCCATCTGACACTCAATTTAATGTGAAATTCAGAGAGAAAATAGAATAGGAATGGTGCAGTTGTCATCAGTTAGCACTTCAAAGAAAAGGTCACTTCTGTCCTATCTGCTGGGACCCTCCCTATCCCAGTCAGATTCTGCAGTCTCTGGTCACTTTACCCTGAAACTCAGCCAAACATCTATCCACCAGGCTTCACCCTAATCAGATTGTTTTTAAGTGCAAAAGATTAGTTCCATGATTGCAACTTCTAAACTCCATCCACTTGGCCGTGTGGCCAGGTTTCCAAACAGCCTGCAGACTTACTGTCAATGAGTTCTGTGAAACGGGCGGCACACCAGGATGGCCTTATTTGCTTTCTGCTTCAAGTAGAAAAATTGGATTTAGAAAGCTTTTCCTAATCTGGATCTCTGCAATATATAATAAACTTCTTACATCTGTCACCATCAGCATTCTCCTTGCCGTCTTTACCTTTCATGTTTCAAAGAGGAAAGACAGAAGTGCTTTTTCTTTCTCTTCCTATTCATGCACTGTCTTGGAACAGCTAGCCTTTAGAATTGGTAACATCTTCCCGGCCTGGGTGATGGGAGAGTGGAACAAATTTAGGATTGTTCTCTATACCAGCCACGTTTCATCCTTATTAACTCTAAGGAGCAGCTCTTCATCTGGAAGCTTCTAACTGTTTGGGAACCTTTCAGACAGAAAAATGAAAGTAAAGCCTAACACTCTGAAGATGTTCTTTATTGGGAAGCGTGATTACATCCTAGAGGCAATGTTTTCAAAGTAGGGACTGAAGTCCACTTGCACCCGAATCATCTCTTGTGCTACTTAAAATGGGCATTCCCAGGCCTCACTCCAGGCCCCAGTGAATCAGAATCTCAAGACCCCATCTGCATTTTAATACCTGCCCAGGTGATTTCTATGCTTTGTGAGAAATACTCTGAAAGCAGTAATGTCATTGAAGAGTTCATTTAATGGTCACTCTTAGAGGCTGGGGAATTAGATAGCAACTTTTTCATCAGAAGAGAAATGTTCCAGGGCAAAGTAAGGTGTGAAACATTAAGAATGAAAGAGGCAACAGTTTTAAATCTTGTGCCATTGTTTGCTTGCTGTGGGGCCAAAGTCAATTTAGCCTCCTGACTTGGTTTCCTCATTTGCAAAGAAATTAATGCTTGCTTCACAGGCTTGATGAGGTATGAATAGAAATCACCTGGTACAGTATGAGCACTGGATAAACATTTTCTATTATGATTTCTCAACAGATGTTATGTTTAAAGAAATTTATGTTTGAAACAACTTGATTTTATGAAGCAATAATTTGTTTATGCAACAAAGACATATACATCTGCCACTCAGAGTTCTGATGAGCTTAAGTTCTTCCACTGATGTCATTTCTATCAATTGCTAAGGTCTGGTGTCTCAGACTGAACATTGCCATTTGATTTTTGTGAAATTTTCAAGTAGCTCCAATATCTTCATTACTACAAATCTTTGTCAATTCCTACTGATACCTAAAACTCTAATTGGCAGTTGCAAGATTTTAGGCTCATGGTTAAATAACAGGAGCCAAATGTCTCCATGTCTTTTAATCAAGAGAACAATTCAAGAGGGCTGAATTCACAAAGCCACAGTTACACCACTAGGATCACTGAGTTAGGGCTATTGACTGAACATTGCTCATCCATTTTCCCTGCAGAATTTTCTGGGGACCTGGGGGTTTATTTTGCCCTTCATAAATTTCTTTCTTCATGTTTTACAGGTTAGTTTTGGGAGTATGATTCACCTGGAGGATGGAAGTCGGGGATCTGGCTGAAGTACAAGGGGGCGTGTCCAGCTGGGTGCTCAAAGTATTCTCCAGGTGTTCTCTGAGGTGCCTGTGAAGTCCTGGGGGAAGGAGGTTAAGATCTGCCTTTCACAGCCCTTTTCAACCACAGCTACTCTGCAGGTAACCTGTTTCATGTTTTAGTATCCATGTATGAATTTGTTTGAAAAAAGAGAGTCATCGTAAAACAGGGAACAACAGTCATTGAAAATTATTGATGTGGTCTAACACATTTAAAGTTTGAACTATGACTAACAAACTGAATTTCCATCAGGAAGCTTAAATGCCTAAACTAAGCACTCGTAGTTGGATTAAGACAGTTTCAACAAACATGTAGTAGGTGCTTATAATGAGACGAGGTAAGAAATAGACCAAGAAACATGATCTATGACCTCAAGGATTGTGAAGTCTGGTGAGGGAGCACAAGGAAATATGTAATTAAATTCAATGCATGCAAATATGCAAAATAAAAGTACTGTGGGAACCCAGCTGTGGAAAAAAATGATAATTGATAATGCTGAGTGCAAACTCTAGGGAAGTCTCTGTGCCTGGTTAGCTGCCTGTCTATCCGTCTATTTATCCATCCATCTCTGTGAAATGGCATCATTTCTCACGTGTTAAAGATGAGGAAACCACAATGCAGCGAGGTCCTGTCTTGCCCAAGTTCACACAATTAGTAGCTGGCAGAGTTGGGATTCCAGAAGAGACCGTCTGACTGCAGGACTCACATCCTTATCCACCAGGAAAATCTGAGAACATTTTACCAGGAAGTGTTTTCGTAACTACACCTAAAATGATAAGAATTTTAAATAGGGGGTGGGAAAGGATTGTAGGGAAAACATTCCAGGCAGTGCCCAGTACAGACGAAGTACTGAAAGCCTATTAAAATGATAAAAACGCAGCATGGAGCCACATTTTGAAAAGGCTTTGTAATTGCTGTCTCAAAGAGTGAGACTTTAAATCCCAGTGCACACAGGCAGGAACTTAGCTCTTAACTATTAAGCGAAGACGGGTTGGGATACAGCATAAGGTTGGGGTTCAGTGGCTGCCTTCTCCGAGCCGGGCAATATCAGGCAAGCTACTGATTCTCTCTGTGCCTCAGTTTCCTCATCTCTAAGATGGGAGCATGATAGCCACCTCACAATGATATTATGAGGATTAAATGAGTTAGTATACATAGAGGCATTGAGGGTAGTACCTATCATGTGATAATAAATGGTTGCTAATTATTTAGATTCACTCTCAACCTAATAAGACAAGCTAATTTTTTGAGCACCAAACAGTGCATAGGAATTATTTAATCTTTACAAAAACAGCTCTATGAAGCAGGCATTATTATGTCCCTGATTTGCAAAGGCTGAAACTGAGGAGGAATATAGTGTTAATTTTAGTGTCTGATTCCAGAGCTCTTAACTGCTACATTGTCCTGTCCCCTTTACAGGACACTGCTTGGGAATTCCAGCAAGTTTTGATGTAGATAGGAGGTTCACTGGAGAGAGAGATATCTGGACCAAATGGGCTTTATAACAACCTTTTCAAATTATACCAAGGAGATGATAACCCAATTATTGGGTCTTATGCGTCTTGAAGTGTCTATAATCTCTTGTATAAGGTCTATGGTCTTGCTTTTTGCGTACTCTTAACTCTTTTATCAGCTATTCCATGAACATATTTTATTTTTTACATCTTTGCATAAGGCTGTGTAAGTTAGCTTTAACGGTCTACCCGATATCCAGTGAGTTAAGCCCTCATCGTTTATTTAGCTCCTGATTCTGTAAATTGGCAGATTGGGCTGGGTTCAGCTCTGTGACTCTTCTTTCGATCCTGACTGGGTTGTGTATAAAGTCAGCAGCCAGATCTGCTGGAGCTTCTTGGTCTGATGGGATGTTCAGCAGGGATGATTCATTTGGTCTCTCATTTTTTAGAGTGCTAATGTGGGTTTATTCTTGTAGTGGTAGAAGAGTTCCAAGAACTAGAAGAGAGAGAACAAACCCCAATGTGCAAGGACTTCTAAAGTTTCCACATTTTTAATGTCTTCTGTTGTCTCAGTGACCAAAGCAACCATACGACCACGCTGAGAGTCAGTGTGGGAGGAGGCTGCTGAAGCGGGTGGATGCAGGCACATGAAAAACTTGGATGCAATGCAGGAATAATCTAAACCCTTGGCTTTAGAAAGTCAGCCACAGTGGCTCTGCAGAGCGGCTGTATACACACAGGTTTGGAAGGATGCTGGAGGAAGACATCTTTTGTCAAGTTGTGCTGGGTGCTCAGCTTACTTGTGAGAAATTAGACACCTTCTTGGTGTGACTGTAGTATCACGTGGTACCGGAAGGTGACATGACACATTATGTATTGTCCACTCTTAAGTTGTCCCCTTCCCACCCTCCATGTCCAGCCCTTCAGGATGAAGGAGGACTCATCAGAGACAGCATTCTAGTAGCTGGTGAGGGCTGAGCTGTGGAATGACTGGTTTTACTTTTATCTTTATCTTTTTTGTGTACACAGGCTGGCACTGCCTGAAGAAAAAGCTGATACATCCATAAGAATGTATGCAGCACTTAAGATACCTCAATAAAGGCATCTGCAGCTCTTTCTAGTCACTGGTGTTCTAAACAACCACCTAAGTTGATCTTGCTTGCCCTTGAAATGAGATTATGGTAGTATCACCCCACAATCTCACTGGGGTAATACATTTCAGGCTTACATTCAATTTAGTTACCCTATTAATGGTTTCTGTAGTTTAATTTTTGCCCAACCGTATGTTATGTCCCATTTTATTTCATGAAGAAAGAAAATGCTGTAGGGTTTTTGAGGATCTTGGTATCTGGTATGCAGCCTCACGCACATAACGGTACAACCCATTGCTCAATGCTGGCCATTCTGGGAAACACAATAAAGAGTCTGGTGAAAATAATTTTTGAAAAGAACTTCTTGTCCTCCTATGATTTCAATATAAATGTCGGTATTATAATAAAATCCACCCAAACAGGAAAAATTCCTTAGCTCTTTGTCAATATCTTAAGAAATAATATGGTAATACTTTCATAGCCTGAAACCTGGAGCTCAAAACAAAAATGTAATGGTCAGATTCCATGGGAATGAGATGATGGCGTCCATCCAGGCTCAGCCATGTTTACTGCTGCTACTGCCATGTATCATCAAATTCTAGATTTTGATTGGAGTTTTGATGCCACAGACCTTGTGTGGAGAGGCCCCTTTTGTGTAAGCGGTTTCCTTACACTTTCCATAGATACCTTTAATGAGGGTTTGAGGATTTCAGGATTCCATGCCCTAGGGACATATTGTTGTTGTTAGACCATCAGCTTGGTTCATTCCAGTAAGCATTTGTATAGCTCCTTCTGTACCAGGTTCTGTAGCAGGTTCTGAAACAGGCATACATGCAGCCCTGACCTGTGGAAGCTTCAAATTTGGTAGAATTCAGTGACAGAGGCAGGCCTATGGGATGAAATAATGTCTTTGATAAAGATACCAAGAAGTACTTAGAAGAGAGGAATAAATTTTAGAGTGGGGAGGCAGGAGAACAGAGAGGAAATGTTTAAGAGGTGTTTTGAAAGATAACCATTAAAGGACATTTTGTCTGACTTGGTGAAAACTGAAGATTAGAAAGTTTGAGTGGATTACTATGTATGGAGAGACAGTGAACTAGTTTCTTAACTACCTAAATATGCTTGACAAAACAGCTAGACTATCTAAATATACTTAACAAAATGTTGATACATGATAATTTTAAAATAAAAGTTGAGCATACCAGAAAGTAAGGGAAACTCCCCATAGTTGAGAATGGAAGGGGAGCAGGAGTCCAAAGAGGTAAGTAATGGTCAAAGTTGCTGACAACCAATAAATTTCAGATTAGCCAGGCGCACTGGCTTCAGCAGCTGTGTCTATGTGTAAGACAGGCAAATAAAAAGACCTCAGCTGGGAGAGAAACCAGTGGTGGACTCTTATGGTAAAGCTGGAACCCAGGAAGGACAGCATTCTCAGGGAAAGGATGAACTAGAAAAAAATGTCTATGCCGTAGAGACAGTGGGCAGAGAAACTTGACTGATTTAAACTGGCTATTGAAGGGTGGAGAATGTGGCAATATACTGACTTTAACATAGGTTCAGGGCCTGAATTCACAGTCTTTGCATGGTCTGAATAACCACAAGTTAAGAATTCATATTTAATCAGACTCAGCAGGAGTGCACACAAATTTCTAAAGGAACTCACATTCAATCCATTCATAAAGAATTTTCATAGGCTGAGCTCTAGTGAGCATGAACTCAGAAATGACAAAACATACAAGAAAATAAAGCATCATGAGTGAGAGTCAGCAGAGACAGCCAGTAACAACAAATAATGACCTTGAGTGTTTAACATGTTTAATACATTTAAAGAAATAAAATAGGAAAGTGAAAATATGACTAAGGACTAAACAGCTATCAAAAATGACCTATCCTACCTGAAGAAGTGCTAAATAGGATGCCTAGAAATAAAAAATAATAACTGAAATACAAAATTCAATGAAATAATGGCCCTAAAACAATGCAAAAATTCATCAACAGCAGAAGGGGTGAGTACATTGTGATATATTCATATAATGGAATGCTACAGCACAATGAAAAGAGAAAAATACTGCTAATGTAACACCATGGATAAACATCAAAGTCAAAATATGAAACCAAAGAAGCCAGATACAGAGCATATATACTCTGTGAGTCCATGTATAGAAAGTTCAAAAACAAGGAAACTAATCCATGTTGATTGTGGTCAGAATAGAGGTGACCTCATGTGGTAGAGGGAAGTGAGAAGTGGTTACAGGGAGGGCCTCTGGGGTACTGGAGATGTTCCATATCTTGATATAGATAGTGGCTACATGAGCATATAACCCCTGTAGTGTGATCAGTCTGTCCATTTAAAGGTTTGTGCTTGTACATTATGTGAGTTGTATCTCAACACAAAAGCATAAAAACTTAAATGGCCGTGTTTCCAGTTCCTTTGACCCTCAGAACCAGATTAGACACAGCCAGAGAGAAAATTAGTGAACTGAAACTGAGGAAAATACACAAAATTCAGCACACAGAGAGGAAAAGACATGAATATGACAGAGACATTAAAAGACAAATGAGGCAAGAGTGAGGTCTAAGCAGAGCTCTAAAAGATAAATAGAATAAACAACTTCTAAGAAAGACTCAGATCCTTTGATTCATGATATCTAATACACACCACACAGGATAAATAAAAGAAATCTATGCCAAAATACGTCACAGTAAACTACAGGTCAAGGAACCTAGAAGCTGCCCAGGTGGAAATAGAGATTGCTACATACGACTGTCAGACCAAGGAAGTCTTCTCAACAGTAATGTTGCAAGCCAGTAGAGTATAATGATATGGCCAAGGCCTTTGGAAGAAAGTAACTCTCAACCTAGAATGATAAAGCAAATGAGGGCAAAATAATAATAATTTAAAAATCAGGCAAACAAACAAAACTAAAAAATACAGCAAAAAAAATACATTTTTTTTTTTTTTTTTTTACTACCAACAGACCCTCCTTTAGGGAATTGCCAAAAAGGTACTCTTAGAAAAAAAAAAATGATAACAGGACTGAAAGACAAGAAGGAACGAGGAGCAAAGGAATACTAAATAGCAAGGTGCATATACAACGTAAGAAGTATTTGGTTCTCTCTCTCTCTCTCTACACACACACAAACACACACAAACACACACACACACACACACACACACACACACACACACACAATAAAGAACTAGAGTGTTGTGCAGGGCAGGCAGGAGACCTATCCTAAAGCAGGGCATACTGACTGCAGTTATTTGAATTGAAACAGAATTCCCGCCGTATAAGTCTATTTTCCTTCAAGAGATGAGAGTTTTGTTACATTCCATGGAATTCCTGGAATTGCCACTGGACATTGACCTTGTTAGAGGAATTAGTTCTGCCATATCTAACAACTTCCAGTGTTCCCCTTCTTGGTAATTGTTGAAAATAGCAAGCCCATAATAAGATAAAAACAGATTTTATTCTTATAATGCAAGTAAAGCCTAGAGATTAATTAAACAGATTTTATTCATTTACATAATTAGAAAATTATTTGCAACATCAGTCCTAACAAACTTGGATTTATATGACAAATAGGATGATTGGTTCTGGGATAAATATGTGTCCTTTGTAAATACTTTTGATATTGATGGAGGGCATGGCCTCTTAAAGAGCAAATGATACAAATGCTTGCCCTTAGAGTGCCCGGGCTGTATAAACATTCAGTATTACTTTCAATCACGGCGAGGTGAGTACAGCACCCTGCAGCGGGTGGAGAGGGTGGCTGCTGGCTGCCTCAGCCGATAATTTGAGAATCCATTTTCTTGGCATTCTGCTATCATTGTTGTAATGACAGACTGGTGGTTTTAAACCTTGACCTCAATTTTCTAGTTCTTTCACGACCCCACCGATCCCTTCCATCTTAAACATTCCTTTAGTGGCCTTTAATTCCTTAGTGAATATTTTAACCTAAATAAAATTTTCATCTTTTCCACCTTCAAGAGACAGCTCAGAGCTCACCTTCTCTGTAAATTCTGCCCTGAATTCCCTGGCAGGATTAACCATACTTCCTGCATGCTCCCCTGCCACTCATAGCTCTCTATGGCAATTATTTGTAAGTAGACAGAGAACACAGGAAAGGCAGAGCCTCTGCGAATTTCTCATGTCTCCTTGCCCAGTGATCAGTCCAATAAATGCGTGCTACACTGCAATGGCATTTATTGCCATTTGAACAGAAACATGATTAATAGGACATTGCATCCATGGCCTCGGTGAAGCATTGTTTCTAAAGGCTTACGAATGTCTTCAGAGCAGTTCCAATAATATTGTCTTCTGACATCTGCCCTCATTAGGTTGTTGGACCAAATATTCATACCGTCATCTGATAGATAAGAAGCCCAGAAGGAGAAAGGTTAGTGGCTCACACAAGGCTCAGCAGTTTATGCAGGCGGTAAGTCAATAGATAGCGCGGTAGACGGGAAATAAGAAGAAGTAAGATTTCTACTCCTCAGAGAAATGACTTCATTAATTTTCTCTCCATTTACATCCAAAACCACCTTCTCCAATTCTTTTCTTTGCGGGATCAGAGGAGCAGCCTTTTGATAGAAGGGAGACATACCACTGAGATGCTGAATATGAACTGACCTTCACGTGGGGACCATTTTCCTGCAGAAGCAGCAACACTCATAATGCTCGCTTGAACTTGGCACTTTTCTTCTCTTCAGCATCGAGTCTGAAGTTACCCGCTGATGCCTTCGGTTCTGCAGTGGGCGGATGAACAGAGGAGAGGCTGGGGACTGTGAAGTGTGTATTGTGGAGAAATTCTTGGGGCTCTCAGGGCTGTGAATGGATTTGGTGAATAAGCCAACCTGGGGCAGTTCAACAGGCGGGGTGATAAGGAGGAAGCTGTGCCATTGTTTCTACAGAAGGAATGGCTGGAGATCTCTCAGGGGCTGCGTTGTGTTCAAGCCACTTGTCAGAAAGGTTCACGAGAGGACTACGCCAAACCTTTAGACTTCAACAAAAAACCTACTTCTTAGGGACGCCAGGAATGTCAAGAAATCTAGTTTCATAGAGGATCAGAAGCGTTGATAAAAATGAGTAACTCTTTGACTTTGGGGTGTCAGCTTTCTTAGGTCTGTGATGCAACCCAGGTCTGTGGCAGTCTCTATCCTGGAAGAATGTAGTGTTTTCTCTTGTGCAATGAAAGAGTACTCATGAGAATTCAGGAGCCTTGAAGTGAGAGCTCTTCTTCCATGTATTTCTTTTGGCACCTTAGAGGATAGATTTCCAGAGCACAGGTCTCCCTGGCCTCACCCTGGTGCCACTTTCAACTTGCAAGAGGGGTGGGAAGAGGGACAAGAACCAAACAGTGTGGAGTTCTTGGAAAACTGCAGTCGTTCTGTGTTTCTGGGGTATGGAGGATGTGGGGAGCAGTAAGCAATGAGGCAGGAGACATAATCAAGGACCAGGTTGTGGGGATCTGATGGGCCAGGCCAGGAAGTATAGGGAACCCCCCAGGTGTAGACTGGATTTGAGGAGGTACTGGAATTCAAATCATGGTGTCCAAAGCTATATGGCATACGTGGGCTTGATTTGGAGTTCACAGGTATGAGAGGGTCTGGGCTGAGAGCAGTGTATGCCCACAGGAATTTCCTGGTGGTAGTGACATTTGAGGCCACGTGCTGGGTGGCCTCTCCTGGGTGATCAGGACCCTAAGCTGTTGCTACAGAAACAGGACTCAGGGTTTAGTCCTCTGGAGGAGAGGGCTGGTCAAGACAAGGCCTAATGCCAGGGTCCTGGGAAAATGGGCTGGGGTTCATGGAAAGAACAGCTCAGCTGCTGTGTACACTTGATCAATCAGAGCAGGGGAAGTTGACATAAGAAAATAGGGTACAGGCAGCAGAATCATTCCAGATCCCATCAGCCAGTGGAGGGGAGACATCTAAAATGCTCTCTTGCCTGCTCGGGCTAGACTGCTACACTTTTAGCGTAACAGACCTGCACCCAGAGAGGCAGGGACTGGAGAAGGTAGACACCAAAGCAGAGATTTCAAAGCAAAGAGTAGCTCAAATTCGAGTGAAGGAGGCCTCTCACGCTCCTTGGATACACGTAACTTTCTTTGTGACCTTCACAGGTGTCCTCTGCCTGGAACACTCCCCCAGCTTTGACTTCAGCCATGAGCTGTCAGCAGGCCAGTCCGCAGGCTGAGAACCTGGCGTGAGAGTGGGAAGCCTGTCGCCCAGGCTGACCTGAGCCTGGAGCTTTCCCTGCAGAGGTCTGCTTGATCGTAGTGAAAGCTGGGACAGGCCGTCCTCTCAGAAATATTTCCTCACTGCCTTGAAAATAACCCTCTGGATAGGACAGGCCTGCTTGTGAAAGGAAATTCCAGCTCTTCAGGGGACTAGTCCAGACCCGGTCCTACTCACTAAACAATCACTTTGTGAGGCTTCCAAGAGCAGTATTTTCAGAATAGTTTACGAGAAATCTTCTGATAATATAATCTGCTCCGTTTGCAGAAAAATTCTTTTTTTTTCGCCTACCAAACACACAACACACACACACACACACACACACACACACACACTCACACATCATAGGACATTTACTGCTAATTTCAAAGAGCAGCTAATGGGTTTCTCTTCTCCTAGTCATTTGGAATGCTGAATGATTTTAAATTGAACTGTTCCTGCAGTATTGTGAAGAAATGATTTAAATAAAACTCTTCTGCCCACTGAGACTGTGCTCTGGGCCCTCAGCCTCCGCTTGGAGTCCTTTCCCAAATCCACAGCCACCATGTCGTCACCTCCCTGACCCTGAAATGCTTGACCTGATGTGTAGCACATGTTGAGGAGTCCCCAGGACACAAGAGACATCTGCGTGTTGATTTCCCTTTGCTCTAACACCAGCCAGTGTGTGGTAGCACTGCAGAGGCTGGGGTGCCGGCGAAGACAGCCACAGAGGTCCCTGAGAAGGTGGGTCCCTGCTGGCAGACAGGGCCCAGGTCTTTCTCTCTTGGTAACTCCAGGACTAGTAAGTGCCTTTCACATAGTTGCTTTGGAAAGTGGGGCACGTCAACCTGCAGAATGAGGGGTAGGACTGTCTTGTCTTGGGGGTCTGGTGGGAGTCAAACTGCAGGAACTCAGCTGAAATGAGGCTGCTGCGGGGTGCAGCACACGGAAGAACAGGAACCAAAGAAATGTCAGAGACCTGGTGTTGGATTAAGTGAACCCAGCCTCCGGATTAGGTGAACTTGTGGGAAGGGTGGCTGCTTTTCCATCTCTGTCTCCTGGAGCTTTTTCATCTCCTTAAACTCGAGTAAAAGTTGCAGCCCTGAGGACTGGCAGTGGGCCTCAGGGGAACAGGCCTCTGGAGGGCTTCACACCGGTTCCCCTCACCCCTCTTTCCTGCTGAGACCCCATCTTCTCATCCCCCCAAGATAGAGTTTTCTAAGAAAGCCAGAGAAGGAAATTAGCATGAAAAAGAGAATTGTAAGTATTCTTCTGGTTTCTGTATGATCCATAAAAACCTTTCAAAAGAATTGATTTTCTTCTTTCCAGATAGGTAAACCAAAGCTTAGAGATAAGTCACCCAATTTGGGACACTTTTAACAGTAAAAAGGAGTGCTAAAAATGCTTATATTTATTATCCGAAAAAAAAATTTGGTTTCACTATATTTTTGAACTTACAATTTAATTCTACTCAAAGACTCTTATTAAGAATAAAATTCTTTCTTAAAAAATCGACAGACATAAACCAGGACTGCCAAGTGGCGTTCTGCGGTTGCCTTGATCTAAGTGACTTTTCCAGGATCACACAGCTAGTAAGTGACAAAGCCAGGCTTCAAAGCCAACCTCATTCCATGATTTTGTGCAGAATTGTTGGAAGTCTCCTAAGTGTTCCAGAAGTTTACTCCCAGGGTCAAGCATGCCCCTGTTTCCACGCCGGAGGTGGACTTGTCTGCCAGGCTATTTCCTTCCCGCCTAAGCTCCTCCCACGTGGCTCCCGGTCGCTGCTGCGTTAGGGCCCAGGCTCCTCACTCCCTAGGCAGCACATTGGAGGTGGGTGTGGCCTTGCCTTGAGAATCTCCTCGCCCCTGCTCCTTCCTGGCAACTGTGGACACTTGGCCTGATTGCAGACCTCCTTTACCCTGACTTCCAGCATATGGGTGTTACTGGCTGTCTCCATCTCGGGTCTTCTGTGTTTCTTGATCCTTCCCTCCTCCCTTGGGTTTCACCTGCTGCTTCTGCCTTGATTACCCACCCTCAAGCATGACCCTGAGTCCCTGGGTATGGCTCCCTCCCTGCACAGCTTTGCTCACCCTTCTCTGACTCAGCCCAGAAATACCTTTCTGGCTGTGGTGCCTCCACCCCGCCTCCACGCCCCTATTCACAATTTGACAGTCTTCGAGATTTAATCAACTAGTTCATTGAGCAATCCAGGTGTATACCCACCTGATTTGAATTGATTTAGTTTAATGAAGATAATCATGTGGTCCAGGTTTTCTGGGGCAGCCCTAATTTCAACTATTCTCTTTGTCCTCACAAAAACTATCAGAGTACTAAAAATCCTGGTATTTTGGCACAGAAACACCACCTTCTCATGGCACCCAGAAAACAAAAAAGAGGCATAAATCCCTCATCAGGCAATACGTCCTACCTTTGGCCCAGGACATACAGGTCTCTGTTAAACCATTTTTTTTTTTTTTTTTCAGTTTAGGTAAGCCTAAGAGAGAACAGCTTTTTTGTTTATTTTCTTGAATCATAATTTTTCTCTCTCCAGTCCCTGAGTTTACCAAAGACACATCGTAGTAGGACAAATTTATTTACAAAATAAGTTTTAGTCTTATTATACTGGCCTGGTTATTTGTATAAAGTGTAGCAACAATAATTATTTGCCATATGGGTCCCTTTTTTAGAGGCAAACATATCAGGGACAGACGTTCTAAAAAAACTCTAAGTATTATCAGAGACTCTGACTCTCAGCTGCTCTTAGATTCTAGTCTTGCCTGTTTCTGAGTTTTTATTATTTTCTGCAATATGGACTAAATCCTGAATTCTTTCTGGAAGACAAATTCCTAAACTAATGCTTTCAAAATTTTCTTCCATTTTTCTGATTTGGACTCAATGAAATTAATACTACGTTATTCCTTGTAATACAGGCAAGAAAAACATAATCAGATTGTCGCTGCCTTACTCCTCTGTAACTCAAGATGCTTTGAATCTAACATCTGGATAAATTATGCCCACTGTTAAAAGAAAAAAAAAGGAATTAACCCTGCAAAGTCTAAATATCTTTTAATATATTCAGAGGTTTTCTTAAAATTTTTTGCTTTATACATTAAATTGGGCATTCTTAACTTGGATTGCATAAATCACTCAGATGGGGATATGGGTTCAATGTATATGACTTACATGTCCATTGCCTGAAATTAGAAGCAAGTTTTTTTTTTTTTGTTCATATGCATAGGTCCATTTTTTGAAGGAGGGGAAGGTTGTTCTAAGCTGCAGACTGGGTTTTGGTCTCTGTGAACTGCCTGAATCACACCCAGAGAAAAAAACTCCCTGGCCAGCAGAATTCATGCTATTCGCTTGGACCCCCTAGGGTTCTGCGACCTGCCTGAGGCACGTGGCTGTGCTGCTTCATCAGCAAGACTTTGATTTTGCTTGGTCCCCTGGCTCTTGGGAGCTGTAGCTTCTCTGTGATGCCTCCTTCCCTCTCTGGCCTGCAAAGTCCTTGAAACCCACTGTGGCTGCTGCTGTAAATCCTGCTTTATCTATGGATGGCTGACATGACTTTCACAGTTGCACAAATGAAGCAAACAATGTGCATGCCAGGCAACCCAAGCTACATGCATTTCAGCCATCATTTCACACCTATTAGTGCCAGGCACTGTGCTAGGACTTAGGGGTAGGGAGGCGATAGATAAAAAGATAAAAAATGATGACAAGTCTGGGAGCGGTGGCTCACACCTGTAATCCTAGCACTTTGGGAGGCTGAGGCAGATGGATCATCTGAGGGCAGGAGTTCGAGACCAGCCTGGCCAACATGGTGGAACCCCTGTCTCTCCTAAAAACACAAAATTTAGCTGGGTGTTGCATTCCTGTAGTCCCAACTACTTGGGAGGCTGAGGCAGGAGAATTGCTTGAACCTGGGAAGTGGAGGTTGCAGTGAGCCGATATCACACCACTGCACTCCAGCCTGGCAACAGAGCTAGACTCCGTTAAAAAAAAAAAAAAATGATGACAAGCAGCTCTTGTCTTTCAGAGGACTCAGACTAATGAGCAACTCATTATAAGTAATAAAAAAGCAATGATACAGAATTGTGCCCCCTATCTTGTCAGATCTGTACCGTGACGCTAACGTTATAGAAGGGTGAGCCTGCCTTGTGTTCCTCGGTGTATTCATTTACTCATCCAGTAAATACTGATGGCATGCCTATCCTGTGTCAGACACTGCACTAGGTCCCAGGGATCCATGGCTGAGCAAACACAGAGTTCCTGCCTAGGGTGGAGACAGATGTTAATTAAGTCAAACTATGTAAAATTATGACCAAGATGTGGGCCATAGGGTGGGGGAGACATGGTGCTATAGCAAATATAGAGACGGTTACAGGGGATCCTGGGTCTTGTCATAAAGATCTTGGAAGCTTGCCTGAGGAAATGATGCCTGAAACCTAGATCTTAAGGAACGACGAATGGGAGTTAAGTAGGTGAAGAGGGCAAGGAAAAGAAGGGAAGTCCAGGCATAAGGTACAGCGTGTACAGAGACCCAGTGGTAAGGGGTAACCTTGTGCCTGTTAGGAAATGAAAGAAAAGCCACGGAGGCCAGAATCCAGAGAGTGAGGGGCGCTGCGTAGAATGAGGCTGCAGTTAGACTGTGAAAGGTCAGTTGGGGTTTTGGTGTATATCTTGCTATTCAGTGGCAAGCCTTTAGGATGTCTTTTAAGGTGAGGTCTTGCTCTGTCACCCAGTCCGGAGTTGAGTGGCATGATCACAGCTCACGGTATTGTACGCTGGGGTTGGTCACGTTGATTCCTGTGAAACAGAAGAATTTCAGCATCTTAATCCCCACAAAGCACCGGGATGCAGGTCTTCTCCTCCTTCTCTGCCACTGGGCATGGATGAGGCTGCACTATGCAGGGAGTCTCTGAGGCAAGCAAACTAAAGCTAAATGTATTATGCATTTGGAAAAGTGAGAGCTGCATTCTCAAGTTTGTGATTTCTTCATCTCTAAGACCCAGTAGATAACTGAAACAGTTGTAAACTTTCAAGTTCCCGCCTCATGGAGAAATCTTAAACATCTTCCAGGGATGGCATTTGTATGGCATGGAGAATGTGCCTGAATGGTATGAAATGGTTGAACCTCTGCAGAAGAAAGCAACCCTTCTGTGAAGGAAACAGGAGGACCAGTTTGTTAAACATAAATTTTAGCTTGGAATACTTAAAAATGCCACGGAAATAAAGCAAAAATACATGTTGAGTGTCTCTTCCGAGGACGCACTCTGAAGGTGAAGATATGCAAAGGAGGAACCAAGTAATTGTTTTGAGATTCTTGAGATATTTTCTGTATATGTAATAGCAATTTTAAGAAAGTATGTATATTGTTTGAGAACTGAGGAAGATGCTCTTCCCTTAACGTGTCTGAAGGAAGGGAAGGCATTGAAATGGAAAGTAGATTTTATTGAGTATCTGATTTGTATAGGACATCTCACATATGGCATTTTACTTCTTCTATGACAACCCTGCAAAGCAAGCTTTACTGTGAGTATTTTATGGCTCAGGTGAAGGCAGGCAATTCATAAATGGCAGGACCGAAATTTTGATTTAGGTTTGACTTTCTACACGTCCATGTTGTTGCATTATTCCAGTTTTACAGATGAGAAACTTGAGACCATATTGCCTCTGGGGAATAATGAGGTGAAACCCAAGTAATCATAATAATATGAACTAACGTTTATTGAGCATGGTGCTAAACTCTGCACAGATTTTTATCTCATTTAACTGCCATAACCACAGGTGCTTATATAATTCCCACTGTTTAGAAGGGAAAACCGAGGCAGGCAGCTGAAATAATTTAACCATGCTCACATAGCCAGTACATGCCAAATTTGTGATTCAAACTTGGACAGTCTGACTCTGAAACCTGTGACCACAGCTCCATTGCCACACAGCCTAGCTCTCAGCAACCCATCCGGATAAGCTCTTTGAAAGAGTTCTCCCTGCTCCCACTGAGATGATGCTTCTGTTTCTCACGAACACAGCTCCTGGGTCCAGTGTTTCTTTTTATACCCATTTCGTCCTGCATATAAAGATACTGCTTACGTATCTCTTATCAGCCTGTGGGAAATGCCATCCCTGTGTTCCCCTTGACCAGTTCCTAATTCAGAAGGCTTTGTTCTAAGTATCCTGTAAGAATTCAAGTAAGCTTAATTTACAGGGCCGTAAGCCATAAAACAGTTTCTTTTTGGATAGGTTTCATTTACTGACTTGCAAGATAGATGACTCATAAATAAATTGCTCCTTTTCCTTGTCGATTTCTGTCCCTATCTTTGGGAATGCATGGTTGCCTTAAATATCTGCAAAGAAAAGAAACTGGATTCTGTGTAAGTGACACTGCTGGGTCTCTCTCTCTCTCTCTCTCTCTCTGACGCATTCTGAATATTTTACCCTTTTTTCCAGCATGGAAATCTTTATAGTCCTAATAGAATTA
This sequence comes from Saimiri boliviensis, assembly GCF_048565385.1. NCBI lineage: Eukaryota > Metazoa > Chordata > Mammalia > Primates > Cebidae > Saimiri > Saimiri boliviensis. The sequence continues at coordinate 89,300,808 of NC_133450.1, read as the reverse complement.
TTTCTTGTATGGTGCTTTATGCAAAATGACATTATTAATATTAAAATGATAAATATTGTGACTCCTGAACTGATGTGTTTTGATCACACTTTAACTGTGGCAAAACACTTTTTAAAGATCCTTTCCAATGTTGTTATAACCTTCTATTCACATGCCTACACAGATATGGGTCATATGGGCTGACATTTAAAAAGATAAAACCTAACCAATTCTTCCACGATAGTCTTTGATATAAATTACAAGGGAACAACAATTTTTTTTTTCCCCTCTGATGAATGTAGGGTAGGTATGTTTCAAAAGGAATGTTAATCTTTCCTTTTCAAGAGGAAAGTCTTAAAACGGATTTTTGGACATTGGCTCACAAAGCTGAATTTTCATGTTGACCTGGCCTTCACCATGCCAGAGTCTCCCTCTGTCCTCAGGAGACAGAGCCATGCACAGTGCTTGCTGCACCATCACTGTCTGATGAAATCAAATGAGCTTAGGGCCAGAGATCAGGAGGCACAATCGCTGACACCAGCTTAGTTATTAACAGATGCGCCGGATGACTGGAGCAACTTCCCCCAGAGCCTCCGTTTCCCCGTTCGCACAAGGAAGGACTGGATTTAGGTGGTTGCTGAAGACTCTCTGGCACTAACAGTTCATGATTCTATGGCTTGAGATAATGGCCATGGGTGAAGTCCATAGAGGCCTCCTTCTTAAATGCTTAATGCAGAATTAATACTTTATCACTTTTTAAATTACTAGCCTCTCTAGTTTTTCTTTGGAAGGAGCAAGAAAAAAACGAAGCACAAGAAATGATAGGTCTTGTTACACCTGAAAATATTAATATAATAAAAATATTCCTTATACTATGTCTTGGTGAAAACCATAGGTATCTGTACAGAGCTAAGTCCTTTGGTATTTCGAACTTTAACTTGCAAGGAAGGTATTAATTGTCCCATTATACAATGAAGAAACTGAATTTCAGAGACGTAAATTCACTTGCCCAAACTCATAATGCCAGTAGAGAGAAAAACCCTGGTGTACAGAACTCCACGCTTGAGCTTGGCTGCCGTCTCTACGGCCAGCCTATGCTGACATCTGTGGGGATTACGGCACGAGAGCAAATGGATGCCATTTATCTAAATATTTCCAAGTCGTGCTTCATGTTTTCCCCATTGGGGCCTTCCCTACAAGGTGCACATGTGTGCCATTGTCATACTGTACTCCTCAGAGTCCGGGTGGGTAGCAGCATTCCCTGCCCTCTGATCTAGCTCATGTGAGTTTCCTGATCTCTCCTTCCATGGCCTTTTGTGAGCTGAAAGACGGGGCATTTCATAGCTTCATGTAATCACAGCTACTGACTAATGGCCAGCGTGTCCTTAGCTCTTGTATTAGTTTCCTGTGGCTGCCATAACAGATGACCATCAGCTGGGTGGCTTAAAACAACAGGAATTTGTTCTCTCAGTTGTGGAGTCCAGAAGTCCAAAGCCAAGCAGTAAGAAGGGCTTCCTCTAAGCTCTAGGGAAGACTCCTTCTTTGCCTCTTCCAGCTTCTGGTAGCTCCAGGGGTTGCTTGGCCTGGGATACATGTCTCTAGTCTGTGCCTCTGTCTCCATGAGGCTTTCTCCCTGTATGTCTGAGCAGCAAACCTCCCTCTGCCTTTCTTTTATAAGGATACCTGTCATTGGATTTAGGGCCTAAGTCTAGGGGTATCTCATCTCAAGATCCTAAACAAAGAGTCCAGGAAAGACTCTTTTTCCAGATAATTTCAGATTTATAGATAATAGACATATCTCTTGGGGACCACCATTTAACCCATAGTCCTGGATGCTACCAGCTGGGCACAGTCAGAGCTATGGAGATCATTGGATGTGCACAGGCATAGATGAGGCCAAAAGAAACATGGGAAAGAGAAGGAGCAGGAGATAAGCTTGGGGAAGGAAGGGAATATTTACTGGGGACAGCTGCAGCAGTTGATACACCAGGGCCCAGGGCTGTGGCATGAAAGCCCAAATACATTTCAACAGCCAATGTGCATTAAGTTTCTACTCTGTGAGGTCCGATGGGAGAAGTCAAGACATTTAAGCCTACGCTGAGGCCCTTGGTTTACAGATTGGGAACAGGAATAGCAAAGAAGAAAGAAACTTTCTGTGATAGTCACTGAGGCGGTTCCAGGATACACACCATGCTGGGATCTCAGTAACATCACAATGGTGAAGGCTGGCAGGAAGCCATGATGGGGTGAGATGGTGGCTGAAGAAATGGTTTCAAATCCAGAATACAGCTCAGCACAGGATAGAGTAATAAGTGCTAAGCAAGGCAGGCCAAGTATTAGATTAATCATAATATCATTAGAAATATTAAAAGGTACCATTGATCAGGTGTTTACTGTGTACCAGGAGGTACTGTGCTAAACATTTTTACTGCCATCAATTTATTTAATGCTCACAGTAGCCCATGAGGTAGGCACTATTTTTGAAGGAGAATTTGAGACTTGGAAAAGTTCAAGAACCTGCCTAAATCCCACAGCCACTGGGGGACAGGGCTAATATTCAAAATTTGGATTACACGAGTTTAGTGTTTCTTTGTTTAGTCCTTGACTGAGCAAATGGGTGGATGTCTGCCCATATATGGCAGGGGCCAGCCAGTACGTAGGAGTACAAGGGGATGCTGAGTCAGTCCCTGGGAGAGGAGAAAACAAAAACTAGGGCCTCCATCAAGCACGTTGGAGTTCACAGTGGAGCCTCAAGCTGGGGACTAGTTAAGGAAGCCAGCCAGACCAGTGGGCAGGGACTGAGGCAGGAGGCTGGTCCTGCAGACTCAGCTACAGGCTTGCACGGGAGATGGCAGGGGCTGTGTGTGGGGGCTTTCAGGCCCCAAGGCTTGCTCTTTGTTCATGGAATGGTGGTGAAAGCAAGGCAGGCATTCTTGCAAAGGAAGCAGCTCGATGATTGGGTGTGAGGAGACCGTCTCTCTACCAGAAACTTCCTGAAGCAGGGTGTGGGCTATTTTGGTTCTTCCTGCTTCCAATTAAGATCAGCTCAGGAGCAGATTGGAGGCAAGGGAATGGTAGGGGGGTGGGCCTCAGTGCCCCCAGCCCTAGAAGTAGAGAGGAAGCCAGGTGGCAGCTGACAGGCACAAGTCTATGTGCATGTGTGTGTCCATCAAGAGATGGAGGGAGACGGGGGACTTGGCTCATTTTTTTTTTTTTTTTTGATAACCCAGTTACAGGCAGGGTACTCTGCAATTTCTCTTAAGTTTGCCTCTGGCTTCCACATCCTATCATCTCAGAGTCTTTCTCTTTCCTGTGTAAAAAGTTAAGGCATGTATAAGTTCAGAGAATTTCTCAAAAAGAACTTATTAGCACGTTAGTTGTATAAATAAGTATTTTAATTTTTGTGGTGCACATTAAAGTTGTTGGATGGGAGACTGTCAGAATTCTTAATCGTCATGAAATATGCTCTTAATAATCAGTCTTATTAAATCTAAATGAAATGCCTGTATGAGGCCCTATTTTAGTATTTTCTGAACTCACTGCAGCTTTTTTATCCTAAACAGCAAGCAGAGTCATTCTAAATCATCATCAAATTAACTATTTATATTCCCTTTCACAAACGTTCCCCTTCTTCCCCTGTGCTGCCTCTCCACCAACCTCTCCACAAATCTCATGTGTTATGAAGAAATAATCAGCTCTTGCAGCTCAGTGGCGGGCACCCTTTGTGCGCTGGAAGGGAGATCCAGTCACAGGGAGAGCGATCCCCTGAAGCTCCAGAAGTACAGGGGTAGCATCTCCTCAGAGGAGGCTCTTCCTGAATGAGAAGTCCTCGGCATCAGGGAGCAGAGAGCATGCCCATTGGAGCGCAGCCTCTGCAGAGAGACATCTGATTGCTCCCTTAGTCAGCTTCTCTTGGCGGAAGGCCAGCAACAAGGTAATGCCTCATCTCCATTCCTTTCAGATGTGATTTGGAGGAAAGTAGCCGACCAGCTTCTCAAGACCTTATCTGTCTTGCCTTTTGGAAGCCTAGTGGAAAATTTCCAATGCAGAGATCTGCGCTGGCCAAAACCATGGGGGCAGATACAATGCAATGTCATTTCAAAGTCTGGAGAAGATCAGGAAAGAGTTCCACCCACCATCTTCTAAGAAGTAGGGAGGAAGGAAACTCAGAGGTGGCACCTTCTAAGTATTGACAAATCCTCCCCCCCCCCCACTTGCTGTGGGCCAATAAGTTGGATTTTTACTAGAAGAAAAGGAAAGAGAGAATGAAGGAGTGTGCTATGAGAGCACATAGGGTACAGGTTTTTTATCCTAAGATCATCTCGCCCTAGCCCCTGCAGGAGGCTGGCACCATCCTGGGAGCTCCGCACTGTGGACAGGGAAATGGAAGGGATCTGCTCAGCTTCATTCAGCCTTTCTGCCCTCATTCCCTCCATTCATCGAACAGCCTAGGGCGGGCGCCTCCCTTTCTTCGGTCCTGCCTTCTGTTTTACTCTCTTCTTTTTCCAAGGGTGGAGCTGAAGCTAGACTTTTGGTCAGGGCTGTCACTTTGAGGTCCATTAGTGGCAAATGGTATAGGGGGCAGCTAAGTATAAAAAATGCTGTACATTTTTCTATGGAAACATCATTTAGCAATAAGTACAATGGACACCAAAGCTCACCTACTTGAAAAAGAGGGATATTCTCCTAGGAGTAGGCAGAGGGAGGGAGTTAGAGAAAGTCTGAATATCACCATCCCTGTTCCATCCCACATGGGTAACTTAATTAAGGCCAGGAGTAGTGAAGCCACTTTTCCAAAGAGACACAGCTGTTGGTACAGAATCTAAACCATTTGGCATAGCTCCTGGTTCTGAACATAGTGTCTCTATGAACTTATGGGAAACGATTTCCTATTCTACCTCTTCCGTCCAGCCTTTCCTAACAACTCCTCAATACATCTGGGTTCTCTTTTGACATCTGAGCCATAAAGGGCATCTTGGGGTTTGGAAGCATTTTCCACTGTGATGGCTGATCTGTGTTTGAATCCCCCATCTGCCACTCGCTAACGAATGACCTTTGTCAAATCAGATAACTTTTCGGGGTCCGAGCTTTCTCTTCTTTAAAATGGAGGTAATAACATCTCCCTCATAACATTAAATGAGAAAATGCAGGTGAAATTCCTGACCCATGGTAGGTGCTCAGTAAATGTGACTTCTTTCTTTCTTTCCACAGCGAACATAATCAATTTAGGAATGGGATTCTGGACTGTGTTTGGCATCGTTTACATGCTGCCATTACACAAACAAAGATGTTTGAGCCTGGAGTTGGCACTACTTTTTTTGTAAACTGAAGTTGTCATTAAACTGAAATTAACACAGTATGTCAAGTTCAGCTATTTTTACAACAGGGAGAAAAATGCATGTCACTTAAGGACATACACCCCCCCCCCACCCCCATCACAAGGAACTGGGAAGGCACATTTCTGAACACATTTCTGAACCACGTAAACCAGGGGCTTTTCACAAGTTCATCTGTGCCCTGTGAATGTGATGGTTTCTGTTCTCTGAGGTGGGGCCATGCAGGTGGCCAGCTGCCAGAATGTACCTGAATCCTGGTTCTTCTCAGTCTCACATCTGGGATCCTCGTACCTGAGCGACTTCATAGACTAAGTTTCTTCTAATCATTCATTCTTTCATCAAACATTTACAAATATCTGCTTTAATCTAAGCCCAGGGGACACAACAGTGATCATAGAGAGCTGAATAACCAAAATGTTTAAAGTAATGTTGCACTTCAATGATACAAAATTACACTGAAATAGATAAAATGACCAAGCAACTAGCGAAAACAATTGCAGGTCAGCAAACCAGGAAATGGGAGAACTAGGTTGTGCTGCCATCACCTACGCAGGCATGGAAAAAGAATTGGTTTGCAACATTGGGTAGCTAGGTTTAAATCCTAATTTTTGGTTCTGGATAAGTATCTAGCTTGTTTGAGATCCAGTTTCCTCCTGTGTAAAACTGGAACTATAAATACTTTCCTTATGGTTTTTTCATTAAGAAGATTAGTCAGTAAGGGTCTTGGAAACACCTAGTACAGGGCCTGATCCCTAAAAAGGGCTCGGTGAACAGAGGCTGAAACTGAATCTGGAGAGGCTGCAGAGAGGTCAGAAGCTTCAAACAAATCTCACATCAGATAAGGTTCAGGCAGCGTGACTTAGAGCAGATGGCTCTTCAATTATCCAAATTAAATTGGATGAAAAATTCACCCTGGAGATTTTTAGGTGAATTTAAATCCTGTACCTCCTTTTCACTGTTTTAGCTCCTTCACTTGCCTACCCACTGTGTAGAGTTGTTTTTCCTTAATTTACTCAACATTCGCCTCTTTCAGACTCCAAGGGGAGCTCTTGCTTTTGTGGGCCTAAACTCTTCGTTGACAAAGGAATTAGGAAGTCTGTGGGCCAAAGAAGTGATTCTGCTTTGAAGCTTCATAATTAGTATCTGCCCCAAATATCTTGTAGTACCTATTTAAAACAGAAGCCAACTTGTCCTCCACTTCCTTGATTTCCCTCCTACCCTTTGCCCCTTCCATAAAACAATGGTTATTTATTTTAATTGATACCAGAAAGTCACAGAATCATAGAATTAAAATATGCTGCAAAAATGACGTAAGTGATGGTCAGGGCCCGGCAGGGTCTGGTGGCCTGGGACTCCTTGTCCAGTGCTCTCCTTCCTCAGTCAATCTCTGCTCCATGTTCGGGTACCCACTTAGTCTTACCCCCACCCCACCCTCGTCAGCCCCTCCCTGTCTTTTATGCCCCATTGACTTACAGCTGATACGCGGAATCCATCTAAAATATATTCTCCAAAAACAGGATCAGTGCATCCCCACTTCCCCTGAGTGAACTTATCAAAACCTATGATTACTTTATTGGCTCTTCTCATTGCCATTGATACTGTCATTCTTAAAACAAAAACCAAAAAACAAAAAACTTCTGCAATTACATAGCAATGTTTGCTTTTCAAGGCATTTTTATATACAGTATTCCAGTTGATCCCCAGAAAACCTTCTGCAGTAGATGTGGTATGATTATCTTTGCTTTATAGATATGATAAAAGCATAGACGTCCCTGTACTCACACAGCAAGCCCAAGATGGAGCAGAGTCTAGCACCCACATCCCCAGTGGCAGGCCAGGACTCTGGACTACACCTCGCTCTAGGCACCAGTGATCTTTAGGGAAACTCGAACATCAGCTCTTGCCATTGTTTTCTGCAATTCCTCTTTAGCTAATTCCACCACCCCCCATGCACACTCGCAGGCCTCTTTCTTCCAGGAATGATTATGCAGAAAATGGGAGCTGACAGTGATAAATGGACTTTTCCATTTTCTGCTAACGTGGCTATGAAGTCAGAGCCCATTTTAATGAATGTCCATTAAGGTCAAATTTGGAAAGCAGGTATTAAGAGTCATTGCCGCTAATTACACCCTGAGAGCTCTATTTGTATTTTCAAATTGGATAAAAAGGTTAGTAAAATGGAACGTTACAGCACAGGCTGACTCCGGCTTGCTCTCCAAGTTTTCGGAAATGATCGGCTGCCCAGACTTGCTGAGAAACAGTGTTCTGTCTTATTCTTGCCTCGTGCCTCACAGGTGAGCCAGCGCCATGAGGAGTGGCTGCCTCTTTTGAATCCTGTCAGTCTCTGGCAGATCCGATTACATCTGGGACCCTTAAGAGTACTTGAAGCAAACGGCGCTGGTCTATTTTAATCCTGCTCCTTCTAGAAACTAGAAACTGTAAGGAGAGTCTTCCTGCTGACAGGTGGCTCCATAAAAGTCGTCCATCTGCTGCTAATTATGGCAGAAAGAAAATTCACAGAGCCGAGTTTTCAGTTTATTTGCTAAAGATCTCCGAAGGTGTAACTGTCTTCCCAGATCACAGGACCATTCACAGCATTACATCTATGGCGCTTGTTAATTATTTAAATAATTTAAAACCTGGGGTGGCAGGGAGCATTTAACAGAAGTCTGGCTGGGTGAGGATGGGTTTGATGGTTGATCATGGCAGAGGAGGAGAATCTGTTTTCACAGCTCACAGAATCTAGACTCTAGACTCACAGGGTTTTGTTTTTCTCCTTATCATTCTTTCCAAGGGAAACTCAAAAATGAGCAGAATTAGCTATATTTTAGACTTCATTGCTTTGATTACCAAACTTCAGCTAATCTCTCTCTCCTCTTTGTGGTTTCATCTATAAAATGGGCACAATCTCTCAACTGTTCAACTCAGAAAGCTTTTGCAATCTTGGAATAGAATAATTAAAAACTGCTGTGTATAGCATAATATATAAAGAATTTTAGGCCCATGAAATGAATAGAAATGATTAAGTCTGATAGGTCAGATGAGAAAATAATTTGATAATAGAAGACAGATATTTTCCCCTTCTCTGTAGTTTTCTTTCCCTTCTTCCATCCAGACACCAGTAGAATCTAAAAGTTGCTTCCTTATATATGTTCTTATGGAATTATATGTATATAAAATTATACATATTTCTCTTTTTCTGCAACAATAGGCTTACATGATAGTGTAGTCATGGGTTTATGGATCCATCTCCCTCTGCTAGACTGGGAATGATTTGAAGATGGGAACAATATCTTATTTGTAGTTGTGCTCCCAGTACCTATCGGGGCCTGAAACATCATAGATGTTCAATATATGTTAAATTGAAGAGTCTTGACATTAAGCAAATGAAACAAAGGCAATTTTACTTTACGATGAAGTTATATTCAATATTAACCTTAATTAGTGGCACTAAATCTGTCAAATTCAATCATATTTGACATATTTGATGATTTTTCTGCAGGTGCCAGAAGTACTATAAAATCCATTTTAAAAGACATATAGCTCCAAGTTGGGTGTGATGAACTGGAACCCTCCTAATCTGTTCTCTAGATTCTGTCCTTGGGCATTACATAGGATTACGTAAGACTCTGGCTTTCAGGTATCAAGTAAAGGTAGGATGGGGTTAGCTGCATGATTTAAGTTACATCAACTAGTCTGAAGGCTATAACCTGGAATAACCAGAAATTGGTCCCTAGTTGAATGATTTGCAGAGAATGTGCAGAAAATACACAAATAAAATGAAGTCATTGTATGTGAAAATGGTAGAACAATGAGGCAATGGTGGGGTCAAAGGCTAAGGGTCTATCTCATGAGGCAAAAGCAGGCTAGGTCACCCCTGACTCCATCTGGCCCATTTCTTGCATTATATTTGGATGTCCTTTTACCTAGATAATATTGTTGGAATATAATTCATATGGCGTTCTATATGTTCAAGTTCTCATAGAAGGCAGGTTAGGAAAATAAGTTTTGATAAAAATGACATAAAACAGATAGTCCAAAACAATGAAGAAGTTTAAAAAAGGGGGCTAGACGTGAATTGGCTGGGATAGTGAAAAGATTTTTATTCCAAAATGTCCTATTAGATAAATCTGGTTGCATTTGCTGTTGATTTTATTTTTAAAATGTTTTATTCTGCCACTATTCTTTGCAGACTTTCTACTTCTGGTTGTTCAATGTTGCTCTATTCTTTGAAATGTTACACGCATATGGAAGCTGCAAAGTGGGCACTAGATTGGAATAGGCCTCTGAAACCCTACCATTGTTTGAATCTGAGTTTTGAACTAATTGCCTAACTTACTTTGCCTTTAATGCCTCCTGTTCTGGTCTTACTGGCTTCTTACCTTGTGACCCAATCCCTTGAAGCTCAGCCTCACTTAGTCTCACTTCTCTGGCTTCAATTCTTGTTTTCTTTCCTTGATCTCACCCACTAAATAGATCTTTCTAGATCTCTCTCAGCAAGCCCTCAAGCCTGCGGGGTAACCTCTTCTGGTCTGGCTTGGCCTTTGAAAACATCACTTCTCTCCTGGTCCTTCTGGCCTCATAAACAGGACTTGGCAAGACACTAGGTGGATAAGCCTCATGTTATGGGAACTTTTGGTTACAGCTGGACTTCAGTGAGTCTTCCTCCATTCTCCATTACACTGTTGCATACATTCCCATGGTGGAATTTCCCAAAATCTGATTGTGCTCAAAATCTTATATATGTGATTGAAAGAAACATAGCCATAGCTCTTTTTTCTTCCTTTTCCTATTGCTAATTGTAAGACTTGAGGAAAATGAAAAGGGGCTCCTACTTGGGAAAGAGCTGGCGAATGTTTTACTCATAATCTGTATAACATGAATTAATGTATAATATACGTTGTCATATGATATTCCTTATTGATTTTGTCTCTCTAAATATATGGTTGATTTCTTAGAAGGGGAGTACTTCTCTCTTGACTCTCTCTCAAGTTTAACACAGTGCCTGCCTGTACTGTAGGGTCATTAAGTAGTTTTTTCATATTTTTTAAAAAATTTCAATAGCTTTTGGGGTACAAGTGGTTTTGTTTACATGGATGAACTGCATAGTGGTGAAGTCTGAGATTTTAGTGTACCAGATACCCAAGTAGTACACATAGTATCCAGTGTGTAGTTTTTGATCTATTACTACCTCCCATCTGAGTCTTCAAAGTCCATTATATCACCTTGTATGCCTTTGCGTATGCATAGCTTAGCTCCCACTTATAAGTGACAAACCATGGTATTTGGTTTTCCATTCCTGAGTTACTTTACTTAGAATAATGGCCTTCAGCTCCATCCAAGTTGCTGCAAAAGACATGATTTTGTTCTTTTTTACAGCTGAGTACTATTACATGATGTATATTTAACACATTTCCTTTATTCATTTAGTTGGTTGAGGGGCACTAGGTTGGTTCCATATCTTTGCAATTGTAAATTGTGCTGCAATGAACACATGTGTACAGGTGTCTTTTTGATATAATGGCTTCTTTTCCTTTGAGTAGATACCCAGTAGTGGGATTGCTGGATTGAATGGTAGATCTACTTTCAGTTCTTTAAGAAATGTCTGTACTATTTTCTATAGAGGTTGAACGAATTTACATTTCTACCAGCAGTGCATAAGCGTTCCCTCTTCACCACATCTTCCTTGATATCTATTGTTTTTTAAATTTTCATAATGAGCATTTTTGCAGGAATTAATTAGTATCTCATTGTGGTTTTAATTTGCATTTCCCTGGTGATTAGTGATGTTGAGCATTTTGTCATATGTTTGTTGGCCATTTGTAGATCTTCTTTTGAGAAATATCTACTCATGTCATTTGTCCACTTTTGGTGGGATTATCATTTTTGCTGATTTGTTTGAGTACTTGTATATTCTGGATGTCAGTGTAAGACCATTAAGTATTAACTTTAAAAGTCACCATAGTCTGTCCGATAACTCACACTTGAGTGCTATTGTTACCGCCAAACAGCTGATGATAATCATATATTCTTATCTCTTCATTTTGTAAAGACGAGATACCTCTGTAAATCAAAACCAATGCAGTTATACTTTTGTTTCTCAAGAAGAATTATTGGTGAGAGTATGCCAGTAAGCCTAGTATGATATAATGATGGTCTATGTCATCACAAATAAACAGGCAATGATTTGTGGGTGATTTTGTATTTTAGCAAAGATTATTTCTGTGACTCAGTGAAGTATATATGCAAAACATTTCTGGCAATTATATTTTTAACACTCCAGTGTGTGTCTTGATGTTTTTGAGAAAATACCTCCATTGTTACTACTCTGTGGAGCTTTTGCCAAGGTACATTTTGCTTTGCTAGTGTAGAAATGGCCTTTCTGTGGTCACTAAGGATTTCTTGGCAATCCCAAATCAAAATGTCCTTGCCAGAACCTAATTTGGGGAATTGCATCTTTTTCCCACTAATTAACTCCATTGTTTCAATTAGGAAAGAACTATTCCTTCCAGCCCGGAACACTGTCTCTGAACAGGAAGATGGCTTTGAAATGCTTTCACAATGAAGGCAAGGATTTGTTGTACTAAGCTCACCCAGCATCTCTTGTGGCCACATTTTCAAGATGGCTGACCCTGTTTTTCGAGGGTCAGTATGTTGGCATCGGAGGCTTATATAGAGTTGGAAGTTATATCAAAAGAATGCAGGAGAAGCTAAAATGATTCCTATTGTTCCCATTTTATGGATGAAGGCTCCCTGAAGTCCAGTCTCCAGGCTCATCACAGTTAGAAAGTAGAAGAATTAAGATGAGAACATAGGTCCCTTCTCTCCTTGGATAGGCAGAATAGTTCTAACTGGCTCAAGTAAATGTCACATCATTGAAACTGATCTCCTTAGAAGTGTAGTAACTAGCTGAGTTAATCAGTCATAAATTCTAAAGCTCTATCAGCCACTTAACTCTCATGGTACATGGCTGAAGTGATACTTTTCACCTAGAGCACAGAACATAGTCAATAGTCTGTAATCTTTGGCTAGGAAATGTAAAATTACTTCCTCTCTATTAATGCAAATTATTATAATTAACATCAGTGATGTACGTAATTGCTGTTTGTAAAAACTACTTTTTATCTGCATTAAGGTTTGGAAAAATAGCTATAAATATTTTGGTGGCTTGTGACAGTGAATTAATTGCAGTACTGACTTGAGAATGATTTAGAACCTTGTTAATCTATTGGCTCATTTTTCCAAGGGACTTTGCGTCCTTGGGCCAGAAAAAGAGAAGTTACCAAAGACACCTTTGCCTTCAACAGATGTTTCTTATTTGTTATCCCCATATTGAGGATTTTAATGTTCAGGGAGAATGATAGAATGTAAAAGATGCTTATTTTGCCTTTCAGAAGAGGCTCTAGGAGCTGATAGGAGAAGGAATAATATTAACTTACCCTTTCCTATTCTCATAGGAGTTCTTGTCTCATGTCACCCATGAAATGTTAACTGAGCATAAGACATGGGATCCAGGGTCAGACACGTGTTCCATTCAGCTCAAAATATACTCTAACAGCAGCCTCAAGATTGTCAATGCTGACATTAAGAGGGTAGGAACAGACATCAAACAATCTCTCCTACATCTTCAGTCTATATTGTCCAACCATTAATTTACAGGTTATCGTCTCAGCTAATAAGTCATTTTGAATCAACAAATTCCCTATTTTGCCTCCTAGCTGTGTGAAGAAATATTTCCTTTTGTTTGTTTGCTATGAATCTATACTTATAAAAACTCCATGGAGTGTTCTTTATCCTGCTGTTGCTGGTTTAATTAGGCAAGAATGGGAAATACCCAAAGGCACCTGTCTGATGGTCCAGCCAGTGCTGAAGGTAGTCATTATGAGAACACCATGTCCAGGATATTGTTTTCTATTGTTTCCAAAATTGCTAGTCTTTGGGGCACTGAGAATTGAACCAAATGTTCCCCTCCCAGTATTGTATTTTGTCACCAGCATCCACCTAGCCCTACTAACACTCCAATCCTTATTCCTACTCAATATTTCCTTTCTAATAATGTCTAGCATTTTGCTAATTTTTTGTAGCTGTGCATTGATAAATATTTTTTGATAATAATAATTTCAAAATCTACAATTTGCCTTTTTTCTTATATATTAGAAGATGATCTATTTAAGCTTTATAGATTAAGTACTATTTCAAAGATTGGACTATATTATAAGAACCTTATATAAATCAGTTCTCACACTGCTGTGAAGAAATACCCAAGACTGGGTGATTTATAGCAGAAAGAGGTTTAATTGACTCACAGTTTCACATTGCTGGGGCAGCCTCAGGAAACTTATAATCACAGTGGAAGGCAAAGGAGAAACAGGCGCCTTCTTCCCAGGGTGGCAGGATGGAGTGAGCGCAAGCAGGGGAAATAGCAGATGCTTATAAAGCCATCAGATCTCATGAGACTCACTCATTATCACGAGAGCAGCAGGGGGAAACAGCCTCCATGATCCAATTACCTCTGCCTGGTCCCACCCTTGACATGTAGATATTATTAGAATTCAAGGTGAGATTTGGGTGGGGGGACAGAGCCAAACCGTATCAAACCTTGAGGGCAAGGATTAGTTGTCTTCATAATTTTATACCTAAAAGGTGCCTAAAATAGTACCTAAAATATGGTAGATACACAATTCAAATTCTCTAAATTAAACAAAAGTAATAACTGGCCTTTTATGGTTATCAACATATTATTTAATGGTGAGATCAATTTTGGATGGAGTGATTCAATTTTGGAAAAGATGCTGACACATAGTAGTGAAAGATGAGGTCATTTTTAACTTCAGTGGGTGGTTCTTTGTTTCATTCATTTAACAAATATTGATTGAATCCCTATTATGTTCTAGGCATTAGATTAAGTTGAAGGAAACTAGAATGTAGTTTGAATTCCTTTGGGGACAATCAATTACATTTTAAAAATAAATTTTAATTATTATATCTCAACAGAGGTATAATTTTCATAGAATAAAATATATAAATGTAAAAACATACAGCTAATGTCTTTATATTTATGTCCCCATGTAACTATGACCAGATCAAGTTATATATTTTCATCCCCCCAGAAAGTTCCCCCATGGCCTTTGCTGTTAATTACCTCTCCTATGAAAATAACTATATTCCAGTCTCTACCAGCATATATTTCTGTTCATCAACAGCATATTTTCTGTTCATCAACTTTATATAAAAGGAAACATATAGTGTATACTTGTTAGTATGTCTGCTTTATTTTACTGAATATACTGTTTTAGAGATTAATCCATGTTGCCTGTGTCAGTATTTTTTTTTTGAAAGTTAATAGATATATTTCCAGAATTAAACTATTTAAAAGGATATTAAGAGGACTCTGGGAAATGGCAATGGCAAGGTGACAGTTTTGAAATCTCTGGAGCCACCCATTTAAAAAAAATCAGAGAGGGATAACAAAGTCAAAACCCCATATACAGTATCTATAATAAAACCAAGTGAAAAGATATCCCTACAAATGCCAAGCACTGAGCCATACTAACCAGACTACTATAGTAAGGAGAAAGCAGAGGGGTAAAAGAGGCATTTGTGATGAACTGAGTAGCAATCCCAGACTGACAGCAGACACTCACTTGACAGCTCAGCAGGCAAATCCAAGGAGAGCAGTCAAATCTGGGAGGAAGCTTAGCAGACTAGGATCCATGGGTAAGACTGATATAGCCAGAGATGTCTGGGACCTCTGTACTCTTGCTACTAATCACCTGAATCTCCCTTACAAGATGATTTCACCAGGAAGGAGAAACGTCTGCAAGCAGAATCTAAATTAGTTAGGTTAGGTTAGGGAAAACAGAGGCAAAGAAAAGAGAAGAAGGGAAAAAGGAAAATGAGCAGAGCCAGTGGCTCTCAGGAAGTATAAGAGTACATGTTTTTAAATGCTTGAGAACAATGCAAAAGAGAGCTCTAAAGAAGATAGCATGAAAGAATTCTATCCTGTTTCATCTTCCCTTTCTAGCACAGAAAACTTATTTCGCTTAAAATGAGCAACAGAAAAAATGATTGCAGGAAATCCCACATAAAGTCACTATAAGGGAAAAAAAAATCAGGACCAACACAATATTCTTATAGATAATCAAAGAAATCAGACTATTATGCTTTCAAAATAGATGAAAATATAAGCTAATATTTCAAAAAAGATATGAAAAACATATGAAATAATGCAAATAGACTTGAAGCTATGCAGGAACACAAATAAGCTTAGAGAAACTCAAAATGGTGTGATTGAAGAAAAGAAAAAGAAAAACTTTGAAAAAGGACCTGTATAAACTTAGAAAATA
The DNA here is from genome assembly GCF_048565385.1 of Saimiri boliviensis. Taxonomy (NCBI): domain Eukaryota; kingdom Metazoa; phylum Chordata; class Mammalia; order Primates; family Cebidae; genus Saimiri; species Saimiri boliviensis. Next base: position 89,285,147 of record NC_133450.1, on the reverse strand, counting down.
ATACAAAATAAAACGTTATTTCAGAAATAAAGTCTAAATGAAAAGGAACACAAGAATGACTAAACAACACGCAAAATTCCTTAGATAAATAAGAGATTGAAAAGAATGACACAACTTTAAATCAGAAAGAAATTTAAAATAGATAAAACAGATTAGGCAGTGATACAGAAGCTAGACAATGAAGATCCAATACATGTATAATAGAATTTTTCAGAGGAAACCAAAGTATGGAAAAGAATTAATATTCAAAACTATAATTCAATCAAAGTTTCCTGAAATAAAAGTAAACAAAAAATATTCACTGAAAAGGGGCATGCTATTTCTGAGAAAATCAATTCAGAGTGGCCAAACTGGCTTAAAATTTAGAAAAATGGCTTCTTTGTGAGCACCCAGACGTTGATGTTGGCTTTCACAAGAGAGGGGAAAGAAAAAATCAGTTTGTCATTAGTCTTTTCAAAAACAGTGCTTTAACTGAACACGATGGAGAAATTTATTTAGAATTTTCAAGGACATAAATAATAAACAGTGGAATTTATACCCGGCCAAACTGATCTTCAGGTATAAAGGTTGTGGCAAAGTATTACACACATGCAAAAACTCAGGAGTAGTGTTCTTATGAGTTTTTCCTCAGGAATTTACCAAATGGCTGAAGAAACATGGACATAAAAACTGATGTCTAACAGCAGCATTCAGAATGTATATGGATAAAATTATATTTTAAAATACTTCTGTAATAGGACCACCATCGTGGCACACATTGACATTTCAGACAATGACAGACTGCATGTACGATAGTGGTTCTACAAGATAATACCATATTTGTTTCTGCAGGAATGTTTAGATACACAAATACTTAATGTGGTGTTACAATTGCCTGCAGTATTCACTATAGTAATGTGCTATACAGGCTTGCAGCCTAGGAGCAATGGGCTACAGTATATATAAGTCTAGATATAAGCTGCACCATCTAGGTTTGTTTAAATACACTTTATGGTTTTCCCACAAGGAAGAAATAACCTAACACCACATTTCTCACAATGTATGCCTACCATTAAGTGATGCATGACTGTTATTCTGAGAACAAAAGGCTTGAGTGCAAACGAACCTTTGAAGCAAGTGTGAATTATAAGAATAAGGTATAGTCAAGGTTAAAATAACAGTGCTCAAGTAGTTTGGGTGCTTCAGTATCAGAAACAAATTTATCATGGATGAACCTTCCTTAGGAAAGCAACTGTTTTGTAAGATGAACTTCTGTGTAGAACGGTGGAAGAAGAGTCACAGGCCAGTAGCCATGAATTGTTGGCTGAACTCAGCTTTTGTAAGGCTCCAGGCACAAAACACCTGCAAAGAATTCACAGACAATCCACACCAACACAAGCTATACCCAGGCTATACCTTACACAGAGTTTCCCTCAGGTTAAGTGTTTCCAGCAGTGGATGTTAGCTTGTTGTGGAAAATAGAGTTAGTCATTCTGTATAACCCCGTCAAGAAAGGAGACCCGCAACCAGTGGTGTTATCCCATTGTTTTGGGTACAAGGTGATATAATTAAGGCACTGTCTATAGAATTGTGAGGGATTTCTGAGTTTGAAACTTGTTTCACGTGGTCCTCCTATGAATGTCTACCTGTAATCTAATCTGAATACCAGAAGCATCCACATTACATCTGGATTTGTGTTACCTGAGTTTGGTTACAAAAAGCCATCCTCTTCCATTGCAGCTATGCTTCCAATTTGTTAAGCACACGTGACTCAGACACACCATGGAACTCAATAGGTTTGAAGGTCTGCCTCAAGCAATGTATGCCAGTTCTCTGGCTACATTTGCTGTATGCCCTGTACATCCTATTTCTACAGCAATGGCAGTTTGGGGCATTTGAAAAAGTTGAAATGCCCTGTTGCATGTCCTTGGTCCCCAAACCCAAGGATTGTTATTGTCCCCAGATTGTATTGCTTGCAGAAAGATAGGACACAGTATTTGAAACCAATGGGCTAAATTTTGCTAAATAACATCTTGTTTTATTTATTCACAAATAAAAATAATTTTGAGATACTCTATAAATAATTTTATTGGAAACAACGTTCCTTTTGGAATTGAACTGAAATAACCATGTCAGAAGCCAACAAGCAGATGGCAAACTTTCTGTTTCTGCTGACCTGGGCAGATTTTCCTTAAAGCTGAAGAGGGGCTCCATGCCCTAAGATCTCAATGCCTTCTTGTACCTTTCAACCTTTCAACTATAGCAGATTTGGATCATTCACTGAAGACCCTCATTTACTTCTAGCCTACATAATCTCGGTGATATCACACTACTTAATTACAGTACATGATTGGCACCAGGAATGCTGAAATATAAACCTAAAATTGTAGAAAAGCATTAAATTCTAGTGTTAATGAACCCAGCATATTTCCTGTTTCAAGGTTTTGGGAGCCTGTAAGATATTTTTTTTTTCCTCTGAGTAATTCTAGAACCATATTTTGCTTGTTGAGGACACTAAAGGTCTGTTAGTTCAATATATTTGTGGCTTTAGTTTTTGTGGTTCCTAGCAGACCTGAAGTGGTTCCTGATTTTCTCTATGATATTTATGTTATCTTTTTTCTTGTGTTATGTTTTCCTCTCAGAGGTACTGCCCCTTCTCAAACCTCTATCTCCATGATTCAACAGCATTTACTAAACAGTCATTCTACATGAGGCATTTTTTTTAGAAACATTCGCTTTTCCAACTTATGTCTATATACATACACAGTGACTGACTGTATATGATAGGAATATTTGTCCCTTCTTTTTCAAAGGATGAGGAAAACTGAAGTTCATTAAGGGAGTCACATGCTTAAGGTCACAGAAAGTAAATTGCAAATTTAGAATTTGAATATTAAGACTTTGGAACCAAAACAGCTGGTCATGAATCCTAAAAGGAACATTTGCTAGAAAATTACTTACCTGAGGTTCCTATTTATTACAAGTGAACATAATTTCTACTTCATAGGGTTGTGAGAACCAAAAATAATGTACGTAAAATGCCTGGCACAGTGCCTGACACATAACAAATGCTCAATAATGGTGGTGGTTGTTAATTTGTAATACTCACATTTTTGTTTTAAATGCTTTTCATTCAATGTAACTTAGAGACACGTGTTTAGGGATAGAATTTTGGACATGAAACACATCTCCACCACTTACTGATCATTTAATTTCATTATTTGAAAAATGGGAATAATAATAGTGGCTACTTTATAGAGTTGTTGTGAGGATTAAATAGTGTCAATTAAATTTTAAAAAGTGCAGCTTCCCGGTAGGCACTTAATAAGTGCCAGATATTACTATCCTCCCTCAGTACCAACCTGTTCTCAGAAAAGGACCAGGCAAATTCCTGTACCCTACAAACTAAGTTATTGTTAAGTCTTACTACAACATTCCTCTCTGATAAGTTATTTGGTTCAAGCTTTAACATCTGTTTCGTGAATTTTTAGGAATCCATAGTACAAGCTGGGAAAAATCTGCATCTGTTAGATACTTGAACCAAATGTCAAATTTCAAATTTTGTGAAAAAATCCACCTCAGAGACACAATTTGGTATTTAATTCTTTAGATGTAGGTCTGGTCCACAGAATGATAGGCTTCCAGATGGGAAAGATCTTAGCAGTTACCGGGTTTGGTCTGCTTACTATAAATTCCAGGTAGCTTTTCTACCCTCTCTGTGTAAATTGATTCACTGCCAGGGAACAAGCTTAGGTCCACCCCTCCTCTACATCCTTCTCCACTGTCAGAAGGACATCTTCCTCTTATTCTGCACTCCTGATTTACCTGTTGTAGGGGCACTGCTGTAATACTCCATGCCATTTCTTGTGTCCATGTTTAAGTTCAATCTTTAACTTTTCCAGAATCTATGACTGGCCTCCTAAATCGAATATAAGCTCCCTAAGGACATGGCTTATGAATTAAAGACTTTGAACTAATTATTAATAACAACTCTTGTGTTTTGTGCTGTGCTATGGTAATACAAAGAAGTTGGTAATAAATAAGTTGATAATAAAGAAATAATTAGGCTAGGTGCAGTGGTTCACACATATAATCCCAGCACTTTGGGAGGCCAAGGTGGGAGGATCACTTGAGTTCAGGAGTTCAAGACCAGCCCGGGCAACAGGTGAAACATGGTGAAAGCCTGGCTCTACCAAAAATATAAAAATGAACCAAGCATGGTGGCATGCATCTGTGGTCTCAGCTACTCAGGAGGATGAGGTAGGAGGATCGCTTGAGCCCTAGAGACAGAGTTTGCAGTGAGCTGTGATTGTAACACTGAACTCCAGCTTGGGTGACAGAATGAGACTCTATCTAAAAAATAAATAAATACATAAATAAAAAATGGTAAAATAAGCTTTTCAGCCCCCAATCAACAAGAAATGCATTTCACCTCTCCTATTAGTGCTGACCCGACTCTAAAGTAGTTTGTATACAGAAAAATGGCAGTATGTGGTGTACATACCATGTACAATTCTAGAAAAGAAAGGAAAAGTGGACATTGTCCCAGTCCTTGAAAGATAAGATAGAATTTTAATAGAAAGACCCATGAGTGACAATGGCAGTTCACATGGAGGATGCACTGAGAAAAGGCATTAAGTGTTAACTGTAGCACAGAATATCACGCCTTCACTATGGTAGCAGCACCACCAAAGATGGTTGAATTCAATACCTACAGAAGAGACTTCCCTCCAGGCTCAAATTTCAGGACAAGTCCATGAGAGGGTACCGTCATTAAAAAAACAGTATTTTTTTTTGAGATTGGCTCATCCGAGTATTATCTGGCTGAGGTGCCAGGATTCAAGTGATTTGATCAGGTTATCTAAGGAATTGGTCAAGTAGCTGAATAGTAGAGGGAGGTCTCCCAGGGGACTTCGATGAGTTTTTTTAGGCAGTTACGGAAGATGACAGCTGTCATCAGCATTAAGCACTCCCTCTTACTTTTGCAGAAAGGTGCCTAGATCCCCCTGGGGAATGTGTTGTCTGTAATTGTTCAGTATATGCTGTTATGTGATTGTGTGCACTTATTTCCACTTACATGTATCTAGGTTTCTATTGCAAGGCTGTAGTCACGTTGGTGTTGATGGGACAATATAGCTAAGTGGTTAAAAGCATGATTCCTCCATACAAACAATGACTGTATGACCACTAGCAAGTTACTGAGTCCTGCCAACCCTCATTTTCCCCATCTGTAAAACTGGAATGACAGTCATGCTGATTTTCTAGGGCTTAAGTGAGAATCAAGTAAAATAAAGTACTTAAATATGCCAGTCACTGTTTTAACCACTTTACATTTACTAAGTCTCTTAAGTAACCCAACAATCTTAAAATGAGTTACAACATGTGAGGAACTAAAGCAGAAATCAAGTGATTTGCTTGTTATTATTCTAGACACATTAATGTAGTATTTTCTCTAAGGGAGAATTTCTTCCTGTGGAGCCACAGGATTCTTTGAAAAAAAAAAAAAAAAAAAAAAAAAAAAAAAAAAAAGTTTGGTGGCTTCCAAGCCTCTCAACATGGGAGCGTTCAGTGCTTGAGATGACGGGAGGTGGGAGTAGGAAGGTTCTTCATGAGCCCAGCCAGGCTGACAAGAGGCTTAGGTAAGGTCAATTTCAGCTTCTACACTAATCTGTGGACCTGCACATTCTTTATGTGTTAGGACTTGCCATATTTTAGGAATCCAGATGACTCAATTATTGGAAAGTAATTTTGTGATCATAATCTTATGAGGTTTTTTTTTTTTAGGATTTGCTTTTGTTTTGAAAAGCAATGCATTGCAGAAAAATCACATATTTATCAACTTCTAAGTGAATTTGCTGACCCATGATAATCTTAGGCCAGTAGTTTTTATACCAAATCTCAAATATTTTCTCACGCCTGCCACAAACCTAGCAATGCCCCCAGGATTTGGTTGCTGAAAAAATAAATAAATAAATAAATAAAAACAAAAAAACCGGAAGTCCTGCCTCATTGTTGAGTTGTCCTTTTAATTTTTGTGAAGTGACTCTCCTCATCACTTCAAAGAGCCTAAATGATTCCTCAGGATGACAATCAAGACGTGACAGAACGAAGCAGGAAGGCAGCTGCGAAGGCCTCACACCAGTGTGTGTCACTCAATAAGCCTGTGCCTCATGTCTGCAGAGCACGCATCTCCCCAAGCCACCTTCTCCTTTATTTGGACAGGTCTTGACATTCTGGCCTCAGCCCTCGTCTCAAATTTAGCATGTACAAAGAAACATCTGGAGAATTTGTAAAATATAGACTCCTGGGTCAAAAAGATTCTGATTCAGTGGATCTAGCACAAGGCCCAAGAATTTGCACATTTAACATGCCCCCTCGAACCTTCCTTAGCACTGCTCTTCTCTGCACGGAGCGAGTTCATTGTCACCACTACCCCTTTGTCCTTACTTTTCCCCCACTGATACACCCTCACGTTTCCTTTTCACCCATCTCAATTCTATTCATTCTTAAAACTCTGATACCACCTCTGCTTCTGCCATACGCCTTCCCCAGCTACTCTGGTCTCTCTCTCTCCCTTTCTCTGTCTGTCTCTCCACCTTAAAGAAAATAGTTAACCTTTTGGGTCATTCTCAATCACATGATCTCAGCCTCAGCTATTCTCTGGTTTGTGGAAGGGGAGGGAGTGGGGTATTGGATGGATGATTGACTTGCTCAGATCTTGAGGAATGGCACCTATCTGTTGCCCATCTCCAACTGAAGTCGAGCTGACACCAGATGCCGCCGCCGGGGGTTTCAGTTATTCCCCATCACAGCCACAGCTCGCCAAAACTGCAGGAAACTGGGAAGGAACGCCCCCCCCGCCAACCCCCCGCCCCCGCATCCCAGACCTTAGACCCACAAATTGCACTTGGTTGGAAAAGCGCTCCCCTTCCTGTTCCGAAGTCTGGAGTTCTAAAACTCAGAGTGGGCTGTGAGAAGCCCTACTTAACCGGTACAGGCCGCTCATCTCGGCACCGTTTCCCGAGCCCTTGGTTATTTTTACTCTCACTGAGCTTCTTCCCATTCTTCAGGTGCTGGGCGAGGTGCCGTTCATCTGGCTTTGCTTCTGACACAAGATAAACGAGCTTGGGGCCCTCAGCGATTCTCTCTGGCTGCCAGGGGGTTCCAAAATAGCAAACTATTTTTCATAACAGCAACGTGATATGAAGGGAGATGCAGCAGGTGCACTCCGCTTTCCCCTCGCCGTCTGGGGCACGTGCTGGAGGGAGAGGATTCATTAAGTTTGCGCTTGTGTCCTGGAAAGGGAAGGGACCGGCTCTCACAGTGGCCATTCCCCTTTGGCTGGGTCAAGGTCTCGCCTCCTGAAGGTGAGCTCGTCCTTGGGCAAGGTGGAAGTGCAGTGAAACAGCAGTCCAGGCGCCCCCAAAGAGTTCAATGCCTTTTTCCCCCCTCATAGAAAGATAAGGTTAGGGGTGTGACTATCTGCTGAGTGTTTTTTTTCTGACACCGCCTTGTATGTTAAACAAAAGAGCAAGATTTCTTAAACGTTTCAGATATTTGACACTGTAGTTCATTAAATGTATGGTCATTTCAGAAAGTTCGAAGAGGAAAGCACTCTTTTATCTTCTCGTTTTCCAAAGATGTAGAAGTTGCCTCTTTGAGATTCTCCCTCATTCTCTTGGCTCGTTAGAAAAAACGGTTTTTATGGCACTATTCACTATTAAAAAGTTGTTCTCCAGCTCCGCACCTTCTAGTCGCCCCATCCTCCATCATGAATTATGTACATGTTTTTAGAATGAAAATTATAATAAAGCAAGGTGGATTTTAATATACATTTGCATGTATTGTGAGTTTCCTTTTGATGTTTCTCCCCTATCAAGTTACTAGGTCTTCTTGGTGGGAGATGAATTAAAAGTAAAACACTGAAGTATATGTTATGATGATGATGATGATGATCATCATCATCATCATCTCAAAATTGGGATGAGACTTAGGAGACAAACCTTTTGTAAAAATGTTCTGAGTCAAGGTCAGAGTGAGAGAGCAAGTGTTGTGTAAAAGCTACATGCTAGTGAGTTGTAGTTCAATGCATAAGACTGGAATCTGCCTTAGAATACATCTTAATTTAAACATTTCTTTTCCCAGGGGACCACAGAGTATGTGGTGCATGAATAAATAAATGCCGTGACTTATTTTGGAGGTCCCAATCATAATATAATTACATGCATTGCAAATTTTCGTATGCTACTTTTAGTTTCTAGGGTTTTGTTTAAACAATTATTAAACTGCATGGCAGGAAGAGATCTACCTCAATTCAGCTACGAAAATGGTCTGGAGAGGCGAGTCAAATTAAACAGCAGAATCCCTTCCATTGTGAGCTTGATCGTGTCAGAGAAATGGTGATTGCCGTTTCCGTGGAGCTATTCTAATTACTGGCCAGGCTCCATGAGCCTAGAAAAACCAGGTACAGACAGCGTTGTGACTCTATCTTATTGTCTTATCTTACTGGGTTTTAGAGACCATTGCTCTTCTCGAATCAATGGTAGCTCCTGATGCTACCAGAGGAAAATAATACATTTTTTTCCTTCTTAAGAGCAGCTTTTTCTTTCTATGGGCCACTAAGATCCATTTGCTAAATAACTCTTGAAGTCTAAAAAATTGTCTCTGAGTAGTCAGAAGAGGTGAATTCAACCTTGCAAATAGTTCTCTAAAATCATCATCCTCCTCAAAAGCCTCTTCTCTTTATACAGTGTGTATAAGTCTTACCCACGTGGGATATTTGGCCATCTTGTGCTCTTTCTCTACCTCTGATTTTCACGTTTCATTAGATTTCTCTTTGTTAAGGACACATAAAAGAGATGCAGGATAGTGGGGCAGTTAAAAGCACTGGCTTGCAACCACGCAGACCTGGGTTTGAGTCCTGTATTTTCTACTCCCTAAGTATTTACCAGCTGTGTGACCCTTGACAAGTTACTTAACCTCTCTGTGCTGCAATTTTCTCACATGTAAAAAGGTGACAGTAATAGTTCTTATCTTACTGGGTTGTTGTGAGGCCTGCAGGAGAAACTGCATGTAAAGAGTCCAGCAGGGTGCCCACGTGATTCCACTGATAAAGGTTATCAATGATCATATCAAAAGCATCTCACTCTAGTACATCTACTCAGCTTGTAATTCCCAGTCCAATCAAATTAAGAAATCTGGAAAACAATCTGTCTTTGGACTAACATGATTTGGATGCTGAATTATTCTCTTTCATGTTCTTATATTAAGGAAAACCCATAATTTTCTGAACAGACATACCTTTCCCCCATGTCCCCCAGTCTCAGGTACACTAAGTTTGCTGCCTTTGTGGTGACTATACTCGCTCAAATAAGACCAGATGAAAAGGAATTGAGCAGCAAAGCAGGGTTTATGGTTGTTTTTTGCTTGTTTGTTTTGTTTTTTTGCCTATGCAAATACAGTGTCTTGTTTTCTCTCTCTAAATATTTTGGGTCCTATGTGGAAAGCTAAAGCTCTAGGCACATGAGGCCCCCCAGGAGACTGATAATTATAAATCATCATTGACCTTTCCACTCAAACCAGGAGCTCAGAACTTTAAACACATTGTAAAGAGTTTGCACTGGTCCATTTAGGCTTCAGCTTGAAAGTAACCTGATAGTGCTGTATGGGAGAGATACCCACGGCTAATAGGCCTGAGTGGGCAAGATAGGGGCCAGCCTCCTAAGGCAAACGGTGGGAGAGGCAGACTTCTGAATGAAGGTCGTGGACACGGATGGCACTCCAGTGACTCTGGCCAGCAGGTGGGGCCACAGCCCATCTCCACCGGCCAGGTGCATCTCCCTGGTTGCTTTCTGGCTGTTTTCTTTGATTTTCATTTTCACTTTAGAGCTTGATTTCTCTTCCCTCCCGCTTTTAAATTGTTGCTACGAGAGTTATTTTATGTTGCCGTGTAGTCTTTTTTCCCCCTTTTCTTTCTTCATTCCCATTCAATTCACTCCACAAATATTTGAGTGCCTACTGTGAGCCAGGCACTGATTCAGGCACTGCCCACATAGGACTGACTAAGACACACAGGGTCTCTGTGTTTTGGGTGCTGATATTTAGAGATGTAAGACAGTGCTTCTGTAACTTCAGTGGGCATGAAAACCACCTGGGGTGGGTGAAAAGGCAGATTCCAATTCAGGAAGTCTGAGGAGGGGCTAAAGACCATAGCTCTTAGGTCTAAGAAATAAGCTCCTCTGTAATGCACGTTCTGCTGGCCCAAGCCCCGTCCTTTGCATAACAAGAATGCAAGGAACTTCTCTTCCCATTCCTCCTCTGAAGTACTGGCTGATTGTCCTCAGTTATGTTAGCAGAGTTTAACAACATCATGGACTTGATCTTTCCTATGAGACCATCCTCTTTATTCTGTGACCCTGACCTAGGCCGGCTTTCACCCAAACATCGGAGAAGTACAGGGAAATGGGTGGGAGGGTACAGATAGACGATGGTCTCCCCCACCCCTCCGGCTTTCCACCCTGGCCAATTCTATGTCATACTGTGAGTGGGACCACTGAGGACTCATTGTATGCACAGGACAGCTCCTGACTCCGTGTTGGTGATAGTACTTTAAACACGTAGAATGATATAGCTCCTCTCTGGTAACTGGGGTGCCATTTACTAATTTGCTGCTCTTACATGACTAATTTAACTCTAGTTACTACTCAGTCATTAGGGAGTCACTTATTCACAAAGCAGAAGCAGGCTAAATAAATAATAGGAAGCTGGGAAAAGAGGCAGATGAAAGAAGAGAGTGAGACTCAGCTTTTAATGCAGGCTGGAGACTTGCTGGTGTTTAAGGCAGATCCTCATTTAGCACATAAATGCAGATTCTTTCTCTGTTTTTAAGTCTCGGTGACCCTAAATGAATAGCATCCTGTAGCAGAGAGCGGCTACCTTCTCTTCTAATAAGAATCATATGCCAATAGAGTGTACATTTCCAATTACTATGCAAAAACAATGGCAGAATTACTTAAAAATGTACAGCCCCCTAAGGGCTCTGTATGCTATAGCCCATGTGAATCTATCATTTGCATGCAACTATTGTGGAGAACAACTGAATCCTCCATCACAGGCTATTTAATCAAGCGAGAAGCCCCTAAATTTCTTTGCAAAGATTCACGAGTTCTGGAGCTAAATATGCAATTGGTAATGTATTCTGGCTGTCTGCACGCAGGCTTCCTTGTTTCATTCTGACTGGCATGGTGTTTGCATTGACATTTAGATGATGGGTCATCTTGGATTTCTCCTGTTCACAGCGGGAACCTTAGTGGCATCTCCCATTAGTAATCTCTGTACTTCTTTCCCCCTAGTGACTGAGCCATTTACAAACTAAGAAGAGGAAAAATTATATATTTGGGTACTGACTGTAGAAAGAAAATAAACTAACAGCACAGTGGGAAAGGTGCCTAGGGTTACTTTCTGTGGATAAATGAAGATCGAGTGAAAGTAAAGGACTCGAGTGATGTGTTTCCCCCACCCTTACCCACCAGCCCTAGTGGTAAACTTGTTATTGGAGAGTTAAATGAAAACGGTCTGTGAGGACAGACTCCAAGATTAACCACAGTCACTAATGCAATAAGATTTGGGGCAAGTGAAAAGGCTTCTCCCTACAATGATCTACTTTTCTGACCTATGAAGGTACCTGGAATTCTCCCTTGATTTTACCTGTCTATGCCTTTGAAGTCTCCTGTTAAGATTCAAGTATGTTTTTAGTGTGGAGCTCGCATCAGAAAGCCCTGGTAGTCACAACTGTTTTGACACCATTTGTTTATCAGTCTCAGCATTCGGAAGCAAGGCAGTGAGGGACCGGTGGGTCTACAGACTGGAGGAAGCAGGCCAGAGACAATGCTTTACCACCTGGAAGCCCCAAGCACTGAAAATAGAGAGGGCCATACCCTCAGTATACAATGCAGAATAAACAGCATCCTATACTAGACCATTAGTGTAAGTAAGTTGAACCCAGTTTTGTGGGAGTTTTGTGTGGTAATGAAAAAAACTTGAAACCTACTGTCATACAATTTTAAATGCAGAGTGTATTCTTGTTAACTATAAGGACAATGATGTAATGTTGCATCGCAGATCCCTAGAACTTTTGCATCTTGCATAACTGAAACTCTATACCCACTGGACAGCAACTCCCCATATCTTTCTCCCGCATCCCCAGGCAACCACCATTCTACTTTCTGTTGCTGTGAGTTTGATACCTGTAAATGAAATCAAACAGTATTTATCTGTGACTGGTTTATTTCACTTAGCATGAAGTCCTCGTATTTGTCCTTCTGGGACTGGTTCATTTCACTTAACCATCCTAAAGGTTCATCCAAGTTGTAGCATATGACAGAATCTCCTTTTTTATGGCTGAATAATATTCTATTATATGTATATACCACATTTTCTTTATCTATTCATTCTTTGATGGGTTGATTCCACCTCTTGGCTATTGTGAATCATGCTGCAGTGAACATGGAAATACAAATATTTCTTTGAGATCCTGATTGCATATGGTAGTTCTATTTTTAATTTTTTTTTTTTTTAGGAAACTTCAGCTGTTTTCCATAGCAGCTGCACCATTTTACATTCCCACCAACAATGCATGAGCATTCCAATTTGTCTACATCCTTGCCAACACTTATTTTCTGTTTCGTTTTTTGTTTTTTGATTGTGGCCATCATAACAGGTGTGAAGTGAGACCTCACTGTGGTTTTCATTTGCATTTCCCTGATGATTAATGATACTGAACAGCTTTCCATATACCTGTTGGCCATTTGTATGTCTTCTGCAGAGAAATGTTCTTTCAAGTCCTTTGCCCATTTTTTAAACCAAGCTTTCTGTTTCTTTGCTTTGCTTTTGGGTGGTAGGAGTTTATTATATATTTTGGACATTAACCCCTTATCAGATACATGGTTTTAAAATATTTTCTTTCATTCTACACATTGTCTCTTTGTTCTGTTAATGGTTCCTTTTGCTGTGCGGCAAGGAGCGTTTTAATTTGCTCTAATACCACTTGTCTATTTTCGCTTTTGTTGCTTGTACTTTTGGTATCATGTCCAAGAAATGTTTTCCTCTAGGAGCTTTATTGTTTCAGGTCTTATGTTCAAGTTTATAATCAATTTTGGTCTGATTTTTGAGACTGGTATAAAGTAAGGGCCCAATTTTATTCTTTTGTATATGGATATCCAGTTTTCCCACCACCATTTGTTGAGCAGACTTTTTTTTCTGCATTGTGTATTCTTGCCACTGTTGTGAAGATCAGTTGATTATATGCATGTGGTTTTACTTCTGGGCGCTCCATTGGGATGTTCCATTGGGCTATAGGTCTGTTTTGTATCCTGATTTTTGTATGTTTATGGAATTTGTTGATTAATTCTGTCAGATTTTTGTGTGTGGAATCTAGCATTTTCTACATGTGAGATTATGTCATCTTCTAAAACAGATCATTTTACTTCTTCCTTTCTGCCTTTTTTTTTCTTTTTTTTTTGTACTTAATTGCTCTAGATAGGAACCTCAAGTACTACGTAGAATTGACGTGGCAAAAGTAGTCATCCTTACCTTCTTTCTGATCTTAGAGCAGAGGCTTTAAGGCTTTTACTGTTGAATATGATGTTAGCTGTGAACATTTCATATACAGCCTTTATTACTTTGAGGTAATTGTCTTCTATTCCTAGTTTGTTGACTGTTTTTGTATCATGAAATGGTGTTAATTTTGTCAAATGCTTTTTTTCATTTGTTGATATGATGTGATTTTTATGCTTTCTTCTGTTAATGTGGTATGTAATATGAACTGATTTCTCTATATATGTTTAACCATCCTGGCATCCTAGAAATAAATCCCACTTGGTTGTGCTATATGCCTCTTTTAATGTGTTGTTGAATTTGGTTTGCTAGTATTTTGTTGCGGATTTTAGCATCTCCATTTATCAGGGATATTAGCCTGTAATTTTTTTTTCTTATAGAGTCTTTTTCTATCTTTTTACATGAAGTTAATATTGGCTTCATAAAATAAGCCAATATTAGCTCCATATAAAAAGATGTTAATATTTTTGAAGGGTGATTTTGCCAGATAGAATTCTTTTGGTTAGCAGCTTTCTTCTTTTGGAACTTTAAATATACCATTTCATTATCTACCATTCTGTAAAGTTTTGCCCGAAATCTTCTGATAATTTCACGATGTTGTCTTTGTATGTGATTAGTCACTTTTTCTTGCTGCTTTTAAAATTCAATCTTTATCTTTGACTTTTGACAGTTTGACTAATGTATTTTGAGTGGATGTCTTTCGTTTCATTTTAGGTCAGTATCTACTGGGGTTCTTGAATCTGGATGTCCATTTCTTTCCCGAGATTTAGGAAATTCTTGGCCATTATTTCCTCAAAGAAGTTCTCTACATTTTTTTCTCCCTCTTCTCCTTCTGAGACTCTCATATTGCACACATTGGTTCACTTGCACATACTGGTTCTCATATTAGTTCACTTGCACACATGAGTTCTCATATCGCACATATTGGTTCACTTGATGGTGTCACATAAGTCCCTCAAGTTTTCTTTACCCATTTTCATTATTTTTTCTTTTTGTTTTTCTGACTGTATCATTTCCAATGACCTATCTTTGAGATCACTTATTCTTTTTTGTTTATACTTTAAGTTCTGAGGTAAATGTGCAGATCATGTAGGATTGTTACCTAGGTATACATGTGCCATGGGGGTTTGCTGCATCTATCCTCCTATCATCCACATTAGGTATTTCTCCTAATGTCATCCCTTCCCAATCTCCCCACCCCCTGCTATCCCTCCCGTAGCTTTCCCACTCAACAGGCCCCTGTGTATAATGTTCCTTTCCCTGTGTCCCTGTGTTCTCATTGTTCAACACGCACTTATGAGTGAGAGCATGCTGTGTTTGGTTTTCTGTTCTTGTGTCAGTTTGCTGAAAATGATAGTTTCCAGCTTTATCCATGCCCCTGCAAAGGACATGAACTCATCCTTTTTTATGGCTGCATAGTATTTCATGGTGTATATGTGCCATATTTTCTTTATCCAGTTTATCATCAGTGGGCATTTGGGTTGGTTCCAGGTCTTTGCTGTTGTAAACAGTGCTGCAATAAACATACATGTGCCTGTGTCTTTATAATAGAAAGATTTATATTCCTTTGGGTATATACCCAGTAATAGGATTGCTGGGTCAAATGGAATTTCTATTTCTAGGTCCTTGAGGAAGCGCCACACTGTCTTCCACAATGGTTGAACTAATTTACACTCCCACCAACAGTGTAAAAGTGTTCCTATTTCTCCACATCCTCTCCAGCATCTGTTGTCTCCAGATTTTTTAGTGATCGCCATTCTAACTGATGTGAAATGGTATCTCAGTGTGGTTTTAATTGGCGTTTCTCTAATGACCAGTAATGATGAGCATTTTTTCAAGTGTGTTGGCCTCATAAATGTCTTCTTTTGAAAAGTGTCTGTTTATGTCCTTCGCCGACTTTTGAATGGGTTTGTTTGTTTGTTTCTTGTAAATCCGTTTTAGTTCTTTGTAGATTCTGGATATCAGCCCTTTGTCAGATGGGTAGGTTGCAAACATTCTTTCCCATTTTGTTGGTGGCTGGTTCACGCTAACAACAGTGTCTTTTGCTGTGCAGAAGCTCTTAAGTTTGATTAGATCCCATTTGTCTATTTTGGCTTTTG
Source organism: Saimiri boliviensis (assembly GCF_048565385.1). Lineage (NCBI taxonomy): Eukaryota > Metazoa > Chordata > Mammalia > Primates > Cebidae > Saimiri > Saimiri boliviensis. The sequence goes on along the minus strand of NC_133450.1, from coordinate 89,269,455 downwards.
CTGCCATTGTTTTCAGTGTTTTAGATCACGTTCTTTTTTGTTTTCCTTGGTCAAGTCAGACATTGAAACCCTCTAATGAATTTTGCAGTTTAGTTATTGCATTCTTTATTTCCAAGATTTCTGTTTGGTTTTTAAAAATATTTTCTGTCTCCTTATTGATATTCTCATCTGTTCATGCATAGTGTTCTTGAGCTCATAGAGCATTTTCATAATGATAATCTCAAATTCTTTTTCAGGTATCTTATATACCTATGTTTCTTTAGGATGTTTCTGGAGACTTATTTTGTGCCAATCTTTGAGCAATGCTTTCCTTTTTTTTACTATATCTCATGACTTTATGTGGGATTTGCACATTTGAAAATACTGCCATCTCTCCCAGTTTTTATGTGTATGTTTTGTGTAGGCAAAGACCTTCACCGATTATCTTGGCTAGGGTTTCTGAGGGCCTCTGGATCTTCTGGTGGGCAGGAGGGGGCATGGCTTATCTGAGCCTTTGCAGGCAATTTTTCAGAGAGGCTTGCCAGTTTCATTTTCAGGGGTTTGTAATCTTCTGCTTCCTCTACTGTCTTTCTGTGGTACTGCAAGTTCTCTGGTTGTAAAGTAACGAAGAACAAACTCTCCTTTGTTCTCAGCAGCCACCAGGCATCCAATCTGCATGGTTCCATGAGGTTTTTGAATGAAGTGAAACAATTCCCTTGGACAGTCCTCCAAAAAACTAGAATGTTGCATGCATACTCCACTTTTCTCTTTTCCTGAAGAGGGAGAAGTCACAAGCAGGGATTATTTCTTAACACTAAGCTATTCCAGCCTGGGGGAGGAGCTGACATGGACAAAGTGAAATTGCTCTTCTTACCCATTTCAGTATGGCTTTCTTCCGCTTCGTGCTCTGATGCGGCCCTGCCACTTCTTAACTGAAGTTAACTGGAATTCTCTTTAATGTATTTTAGTCTATATATTATTGTTACATTAGTGTCTCTGTGGAGGAACAAAGGCTGGGACTTTCTATTCCACTGTCTCGCTGATGTCACTTTTCTTTTCTTTTCTTTTCTTTTTTTTTTGAGACTGAGTTTCACTCTTGTTACCCAGGCTGGAGTGCAATGGCACAGTCTCGGCTCACCGCAACCTCCGCCTCCTGGGTTCAGGCAATTCTCTTGCCTCAGCCTCCTGAGTAGCTGGGATTACAGGCACGCACCACCATGCCCAGCTAATTTTTTGTATTTTTCTTTTTTTAGTAGAGACAGGGTTTCACCATGTTGGCCAGGATGGTCTCGATCTCTTGACCTCGTGATCCACCCACCTCGGCCTCCCAAAGTGCTGGGATTACAGGCTTGAGCCACCGTGCCCGGCTGATGTCACTTTTCTTGAACTCAGTTTCGATTTTTTTCTATGACAATATAATTTTCCACAGCATTTTATTTTATTGTCCTTGCTTTGTGAATGTCCTAAGAATGTATGCTTGGCCTGCCTATTGAAAAACCCAGTTCTGGGAGCCAGAAAAATCCAGGAAGAATCAAGACATGGAATAGAAGGTGGCTGAAGCATGGGAATGGAAGGAGAGTAGACACGGGGGTAAAGTGTTTCCTCTTTGACATGTGCTTACTTGGCAATTTCGGTAAGAGTAGCTTGTGTCATTTTTCTTTTAGAGATGAAAAGAAGCCATCCTCCCTTTTCTCTTTAATCCTTCAAATTATTTTCTATTCTTGTTCCTGTTACATAACTTCACAACTCAGCTCTGAGGCTGAACCAACAGCGGCACTTGTCACCCCACTAATGGATTGTGATAGCCCTTTGGGCCAATTTGGCTGAAGATGGCATCCCCTTCCATCTTCTCTGAAGTGGAGTAAAAAGAAGTGGGAAGATGTGAACCTGGAGTGATCACTGTCTAATTCACCATTCTGCCACAGAATGGCTGAGGGTGGCTCACTTTTCTCTCTGTGTTGGATGGACTTTGCTTGTTTTAATAAACAAAACATGCCCCATTTTCTAAAAATAAGATGGAATAGTGAGAATGTTTATAGTAATAATTTACATCTGTGAGACATTGTTATACAAATTAGCTCATTTGCAACTCAAAAGAGTTCTCTGAGGTAAGTCCAGTTATTGGGGCACCATCTTCATTTCATAAATTTGAAATCTGGGATCCATAAAAGCTAAGTAAATTACCCAAGGCTATGCAACTAGAAAATTGTAGAATGGACCCAAACTCAAGGATTCTGGTATTTTCAACTATATCCCTCCATGGGCCCACTAATATGCACAAGTTTGAGAAACAGAAGGAGCTTCATAGGTAAAACTGCTCATCTTTCTTGGAACTATCAGGCACAAATACATATCATCTGCTACTATGGTAGGGCAAGACACTGAAGCCCAGAAAAGATGAACTGGGGAGATATATGCAGTGAACTTGAGAGAGGAGCCATAATGACCTTGGTGGGAATGGAAAAGAAGTTAATAATGAGAAGAATTTGTCATTTTCTTTCAGACTATTATATACAGTTAACAAGGATGGCAGCCTATTCAGACAAGCCATTCTGAGAGGTTGGCTTATAGTTCAGATCTTATAGAATGCCAGCCACTCATTTATATCTAACTTCATTAGGCTCAAAGATCTTCCTGCAGAGAGGACACTACAAATGACAGCTGATGCCCAGGACCTTAGACATTGTTCTAAACAGTTGACAAATATTAACTCATTGAATCATCATGACAACAATCTGAGGTAGGTCTTGTTATTTTTGTTGTTGTTTTCAGATGATGAAGAAACTGATGCAAAGAGAGGTTAAGATTATAGAGATAGAAGATTTATCTTTCTCATGCAAAAATTCTCTAGAACTTCGCTTAAATCTTTCAGGTAGCCCATATACGGAATTACATGTTTCTAAACAGCCACCATTGTTATTGGCAGCTTACTGTGTAGCAGGCTGTATGCTAAATGCTTTATACAAAAATCCCATGAGGGTTATACCTTTTTAGATAGATTGAAACTTTAGGATTAGGGAAGCTAAGTAGATGACAGAGGGTCATGATATACATAAGTGGCTGGGTTTAGACTAGAACCCAGGGCTATTGGTTTCTATAATTCAGGCTCAATTACAGCAATCTATGTTTCTTAATCCCTAGATGGGTTAAAACTACGAAGAGTTGTTCTACTGACCGAGGAGCATTTCTTTCATCCTAAGCCTAGTAAATGGAGTTCAGTTGCCTCTGAAGGAGAATGGATAATGTTCTAGTTTCTTCTCTCATAGCAGAAGTTTTGGCGGTTACAGAAAAGGAGAATTGTGACTTTGAGAAGGAAGCACTATGATTTTCAATGAATGTAAATTCAAGTCATCAATAATTAGTGGTCACTGATGATCAACTTTATCCTGTTACATATTTTAGCATTATGAACAAAAGGGTTGTGCTGTACCTGCCCTTACAAAACTTTTACATATTTGATAGTATATATATTAAGCTGAGAAATTAATACAAGCAGGTTTTGACCACTGAAAATTTTAATATTTTCAGTACCAGAAAGTTGTGGGTCAGAAAACATCTAGAAGCCTGAGTTTTCCTTTTCCAGGCAGTTTCCATCACCTTCCACATCTTTCTATTCCTTCACCCATGAGAGACTTGTTAGCCTTCAGCATTGAGACCATAGTCCCTAGAGCCCTCCCTGTTCTCCTACTCCATCACCCTTCCTCTGGATCTACTTCCCTTCCTTTCTGGCCAAAACCCCATGGCCATCTACTCCTTCTGTTTCTAGTAGAATTCCCTGCTCCCTAGCTGTTTTCACTACCAATAATGTCCAGCTCTCCTCCTGGACAACTTCCAATCTGAGTATCCTCTATTGCCTGCTTTCTTATCTCCCATGTCCGGAAAGAGTTATAAAAACAGTGGTAATGTGGTTCACTAAATATTGGTGGTCTACATTGTCACAGCTGGTCTCTGGCTCCATAAATTTATTGTCAGCTGCCTGCTGCATTCTCCATCATAGTGACTGAACCAACCCTTCTGCTGGCTTCCCAGACTCATCTTTCTATTTTCAGTCCTTATAATCTGAGTAGATTAAGATCCATCACTTTTACTGCTCAGTCTGTGAAGTTCAACAGATCTCAACCTACCCCTTTCTAACCACAGAAGAGTTCAATATTTTCACTCACTATCCTGGTTTCATTCCTAAGTCTGAAGAAGAAATAAGTTAATTCTTGTAGAATTTAAACTCTTGAAAATGAGGAAGTTTCAATGACTAGTATGAAGTATGTTTTTATGGGAGGTAGTTCTACTGTATGTTCTTTCTTTCTTTTTCTGCTGCCTCTTCTGGTTCCCCTCATTCAGACTAAAATATACTTTATCCTCCTTTTCCTTGACATAAAAACAAACGAAAAACCCTATATGTCTTCTCTCCTCTAACCCTCCAACTATACAGCCAGACTCAACAAAAAAAGGAAACACATTTTCTTATTAATTTCTAGCTCCTCAATCTATTGCATTTGGCTTCTACTCCTGTTCTTCTGTAGAAACTCCACTCAGTGGCTTCCCCATGTTAAAACTCTTAGCCTCGTCTCATTCTTCATGCTGCTTGACTCCTGATGGGTGTTTCTTCAGAAAGCAAACCTCTTAGAGAGATGATTCTTCTGAGTCAGCCTTCCACTTAGGGTCCATGCTCTGGCCCCACCCTGCATTTCCAGCCACTCCTACTAACATACTTTTATTCCCATCTTTTCAGCCAATGCACTGGACTCTAAGTGGACCCAGTACTTGCCTACTTCTGCTCCCTTCTACAAATGAACCTTCAATTTGGAATTTACTTCTTCCTACTTTATCTCCATCTGTCAAAATCTTATCCATCCTTCAGTGCCCAAGTCAAACATCCCCTGTTCCAGATAGCTGTTTATGATTTTCCCAGTTAGATTTTCTTGATCTTCTTCCACTCTCCCTCCAATAGCATTGTGTTATCTCTGTTGCAAGCCTTTGTACATTCTGCCTTTAGCTATTTTTCTTTCCCTCAAGGGTAGTAACTCTGAGTGTTCAGGCTACCAGAGATGTCTAATTGGTTATCACTGATGAGAAAAGCCCCTAGAATATAGCAGGTACTCAATAAAATCTTGAGGCATAAATGGTTGAGTATTGTCAATGGTCAGAAAAGAAGAAATAAGCACTGGCAGACACAGCCTGGTCAAGTTTCATAGAGGAGATACCCTGAAGTGTTATATAGTCCTCTGGTGTTACAGAAATTTGGGTTGACATTATTTCACCCTGGTTGCAAGTAACTTATAGAATCTACCATATGTTGAGTGTTTCTGCTTCCTGTACTGCAGGCATTGGACAAGGGCCTTTGATACATCATCCCACTCATTCTCATAACCCTTTCAGGGAGTGCTGCGATTATCCCTTTCATCTAGATTAAAGCCTCATCTGTAAAATGAGCCTGCGAGTGCTCATGTAATTTGTTAGAGGTCACGCAGCTGAAACTGCACTGAGCTGGGACTCATGCTCAGAGTTGAAAGGTTGAAACAAAATCAAAGTTCAAACCAAAGGTTGGTTGGGTCTAAAGCCTAATCTCTTAATAACCACATTATACTGTTTCCACACGAAACAATTTTTCAGATTTAAGAAGTTTCATAAAATCTACAGTTAGTATCAATCACTGGAATCTAAAACTGGAGCTCAAATTCCAGTCCCTGACTTTATTCTGGATTTGTGGTTTGCTGTTCCTCTGCGGGCTGCAGAGACACCCGCCATTCTTGCCAAACCCTTGGCGTTCTCAGTTAATACCTTAAGAAATAAAACTGATGTTTTCACTAAAGTCATATCAAATTTCATATTCTTCTTAAAAAGCTGTTGATCTCACCTTCAAAAATTCCTCCATGTTCTTCTTGATCATGGGCAAGTCATGTGTTGTGTTATTGACCTGGTGTAGGAAATAGCTTTGTTGCTTTCTTGGAGGGGATAAATCCACATATGATAGATTATATGCCTTCAGAAATAATTACCTTACAGAGCACTATAATCTCCAATGTATAAGTTCATTGATAGGAGAAAAAATTCCACCTTCTCAACGTTATTATTGTTTATAAAATTAAAACTATCTAGATACCATTCTGACACTAGTGACCAGAAGTTTCTAGGGGAGGCTCTTGGAGGTATATATATTCCTTCCTCCCTGCTTTACTTCAACAATTATCAGGTATCTTTTAAGAAACTACCTAATGTCAGGATTGGGCTAGATAAGTTAAACTGGCTGGAAAGGCAGGGGGAGACCAGCTGTGAACTTCAATAAATTTACAACTTGGTCCTGTACATAAGGTATTAACACAGCTAGTGTGTGTTATGAATCTAACCAAGCCATAAGTGACAAATATGGTCTAAACAAAGAGTAAGTAAACTAAAACCCATGGTCCCAATGTGGCCTGCTGCTTGTTTTGATAAATATAGTCATTGAAACATAGCCACACTTACTGGTTTACTTATTGTCTATGGCTGCTTTTGCATTACATTGCTGAGTTGAGTAGCTGCAGTAAAAACCATATGGCCTACAAAGCCTAAAATATTTGCTATTGTGCCCTTTACAGAAAAGACATGCTGACCCCTGGTCCAGCCTTTACTGATGAAGGCTTTATAGTAAGATAGCTTAAAGTTAAAGGTAAAAATAACAGTTTTTGGTGACTTCTGCATTGCTTTACATTAGGATGTCAAGAAGACTGGATTTCAATCTTATTGCTGTTATTAAATGCAAGGCTTTGAGCAAATTTGACTTATTTTATTTTAGCTTTGAAACACATGGCAATTAAAAATAATACAAGTATGTGTTTTGAGAGCAAAGAAGTGTTTGCTACACCAAAATAGGAATCATATTTGTGACTGTCACCATCAACAAACAGTATGTTGTGGACAGGTCACATGAGCAGGGGATGAGGCTGAGGGCAGAAGTTAGAACTGTTTAAGAAACTATAGTAGGTGTGTGGGGATTTTAGTGTAAAAACAGCTATGAGTGAACTAGTTAACTGAGAATCTTTTTCTTCTCTCACTCTGTTTCTCAGGCTGGAGTGCAGTGGTGCGATCTCAGCTCACCACAACCTCCGTCTCCCAGGTTTAAGCTATTCCCCCTGCCTCAGCCTCCTGAGTAGCGATTACAGGTGCTTGGCACCATGCCTGGCTAATTTTTTTTATTTTTTAGTAGAGATGGGGTTTCGCCATGTTGGTCAGGCTGCTCTTGAACTCCTAACGTCAGGTGATTTGCCCGCCTTGGCCTCCCAAAGTACTCGAATTACAGGCATCAGCCACCGCACCTGGCTGAGAATCTTTTTCATACAGAAAATAGTTTAAACATATTCTGACAATTAAATATCAGTAGTTAAACAATATCAGTAGATAAGACAAAATTTAGGAGAGAACAGTTATCATTGCTTTGATAAAAAGCTAAATTATACCCACTATCCCTTTGAAGAAGGAAATTCCCTCTAATTTTATATTTCCCTCCTCTTTTGATTTGAAGGTTCTTTTAAAAACGTTTCTAACAGCTATAGTGTATGACCCTGGCAACACATCATTTATCTAGGGAATAACATTCATTTTAATATCATTTCACCCAGGAAGCAAGTCTTAAACGTACATTTTCTGATCCACTTAGTTGATAATATTCTTTTAAAAAAATTTCTGGCTGGCAAAAGAAAGATAATTTAATTTAAAGAGATTAGATATATTGCTTGAATTGCAAGTCCCCCAGACTTTGACAGCAGAACAAGACCAGTGAACAGAAAACTCATCTTGCCGCCTTGCTAATACAGGCATCCGGGAATTTATAAGTTGGGCCGTCTGTCTTTGCTCCATGGAGTAATGTCAATGTCATTGATTCTTAAAAGCTGACATTCATTAAAAGTACCCAGTGTGGATATGTAGAAAGATTTTTGACAAATCAGCCAAGTGTCACCATTCTGTAAAGGATTATAGAATGATGCTTTGTGGCTTTGAGCTTTTTCTTTAAACTGAATGGATCTTGTCTTCATACAGCATATGAAAGATTGAGTTTCATTGCCATTCCAAATGAGCTGATTTTGCTTTTTTCTTTTTCCATCAAAACCCGGGAGAACTTGGGAAACATAGGGGGAAGTAAATGTCTACTTATTTACTGCAAGCCAGGTATTATGTAAGTTCATTCCATCTAGCCATTTATCAAAATATTACGTCTTCGTGTGTCTATGTGTGCATGTTAGACACACATATATGTAATATTTTGAGTGTGCGTGTTATACGAGTTAGGTGTTATAATTTATCCCCATTTTACAGATGAAGAAACTGAGACTGAAAGAGGTTCAGCCATTTGCCCAAGTAATAGCGCGTCAGTGAAGAAGTCTATACACTCTCGGTAGAAGGTTTATCTAGAAATCCCCTCTTGTCAGTTGGCTCTTCCAACTTCATCCTCTCCTCAAAAGCCTTGGGTGGAAACACCATGGTGGTATTTATTATTTTGAAGGCAAGCACACACATGACCCTGCCGCCAGTTGTGTTGTTAGATTGGAAACAGTGCCGCCTGCGGCTCTCAGTACCCTCCCCTCTCATTACAGTCCATCCTTGGAACACAATCATTTTCTGTGTTATCCGAAGGTGTCATTACAGGGTGCCTGCTATATAGTTAGTGCAGTGTCAGCATATTCGATGTGGAACTCCCCCGACTCCTACCCGCCACCCCCCTAACTTGGAGGATGTAACTAGGCCATAAGAATTCCTTTGGGACTACTGTATTGGGTAGAGACATGGTTGTGTCTGGGGGAACCGTTTTTAATGACTTATTGTCTATAGCTTTAGGTCAAATTTGAATAAATTCTCCCTTCAATTCCAGGGAAACAATAAATCCACAATTTGTGATGGAAAAGTAGAGTGGATTTGCATAAAGGCTTTGAGGAGGCCGAAAAGACGACGGGCCTTGAAATGAAAAACTAGAATTAAAACTATTTTATTTAAATTGGAATTTTAAAAATATCAGCCTAATACTAAAGGTGAAGTAAAATCTGCCTAAGTACCTTAGCTACAAACAGCCATCAAGAGCCAACGGCATGCCGGGAGCTCCTGGGAGAGGCAGATGCTGGGAATCTTCCCAGGGCTCCAAGGCCCTCGGGGAAGGTCAGTTTACCAAGGGCACTGGGTACAAGTGCAGAACCCATTGGCACACCCCCTGTGCAGTACACAACACCAGGAAGGTTGCAGATTAAAGAAATACTCAGAACAGGGGTGGGCTTCCTTGGAGAGAACTTCCTAGAGGACAGCATTTCTTTAGGGAACGCTGAAGGTTGAGACAACTATGAATGGCTATGAAGGTATCTTCAACTTTTCTGGGCTCCTTGACCACAAGAACTTTGTGTTAGTCACCTGGGATACCTTCTATGCCTCAAAAATAGATTGAATACCTGCTTATGAACTTCATGTGAATTGAATCGAACCAAGCCCCGATGATGGCATCTAGTAAATTATCAGCTACATTCTGCAAGGGAAGAAAGGAGTTGTGGCAGGGATAGGGAGAGATTGAGGATATGGGGTTTGTGTGTGTGTGTAGGGCAGGGTATATTAAATTATCAGCCACATTCTGCAAGGAAAGAAAGGAGGTGTGGCAGGGATAGGGAGAGAGTGAAGATAAGGGGTTTGTGTGTGTGTGTAGGGCAGGGTATATTAAAGGCAGGGGTTCATAAGGTGACATGAGGCTCATTAAGTAGATGGCCACTATGCATTGTTGAAGGAAGTGCCATAAAGAGCCCTAGGGTGCCCACCTTGCTAGTTGGGGACTCAGGATGACCAGAGTCCAGTGACGGTTCCTAACAGTGTGGATTGGAGTCCTTCAGAAGAGGTTGTACTCCCTGGGAATCGAGGCAGGTGGCGATCGTGTGCCTGTGAAGATGAAAGGGCTTGGTGCAGTTGACTAAGGGAATTGCCATATGACCAGGGAAATATCATCTTAAGAATGATCATTTTTCCAGCTGCTATGTGTGTTCGACGAGGCAGGCACTAAGCTGAATAGCAAGAGTTACTAATAATAGCTAATATTGATTGAGCGTGTATAGGTCAGGTACTGTGCCCAGCACTTTACATGGATTAACTGAATAATCATGCTAGAAATATTTATGGAGTGCCTACTGTGTGTGTCAGGCATTGTTTAAGATACTGGATACTCATTAGTGAGCAAAAACCATAAAACCTCTATCCTTACAGAGCTCTTAAAGTTATGCTTTATAATAGACCATAAGATAGGCAATATTAGGAGCAACAATAGGTAATACGTACAATGGAACAATAAAATAGGTAATAAAGGGAGCCACTGAGGAGCAATACGGAGAGATTAAGTAATTTGTCCCAGATTACATGGGTAATGATCAGAGCATTGCTTTGTGAATATAGAAAACAAGTCCCTGTTATGTAAATGAGACTGAGGTCGGTCCTAAGAATGACAAAATGGCTTAAGTATACTGCATGTTCTGCATGAGTTTCCATCTGAGTGGAGATCATGAGCATGTAGACAGTAATGATAGGTTAATGTGGCATATATAGGGTGTTAAGGAAATCAAGAGCAACTGGCTTTTCCACTGGGGTAGGGAAGACTTCCGGAGGGGCTCAAGAATGAGTAGGTACTTACTGGGTAGAAAAGCGGGCTGGAAGTCAAGAGAACATTTTAGACAGGGAAAGACAGCATGCTCAAAATGCATAGAAGAGAAGAGGTAGGGAGGATGCTAGGCTTTGCCAATTCTGTTATCTTGTACTGGCGCTTCACATATTTTTAAGTTAAATATTACGTGCATAGAAAGAATATTATTTCCATTATATATGCAACAATTAATACGATTGTATACCTAGCTGCACAGCTTAATGAATAAAACATTGCTATTAAAAATTAGTCTTTCAAGTAAGTTAGGAGAAATTGAGTAATTTGTCCAAAGTCATCGAGTTAGGGAACGGTAGAGCCAGGCTTGCTGCTCAGCATATTTTGTCTTAAAACTGTCGAATTGGAATTAGCACACCTTTTTTCTTGTAGGTAGGTAGAATACTTAGACAGTGGTGGGAGTTGCTGGATAGAAGTTTTCAGGGTACCAGTGAGAAGGAAAGGAGAGGCGTCTATTCCCACTGCTATCCTCTGATTGGACAGAAAGACTATGAGAGAAAACAGTTTCTTCAATTAGTGATAAATCTCCAGAGAAGCAGACATTCCAGGGTGGTGGACCTGGGAAAAAAAGGAACTGTGGCTGAATGCATTTTTGCCTTCACTAGAATGGTCAGAGTGGGCCTCTGGAAAAGAGACTTTGAACTAATTCTGGATGATAATCAGGCAGTAGTGATACAAAGTCTTGGGGGAGCATGCTTCAGGCAGAGCAAACAGCCAATGCAAAGGCTCTGAGGTGGGTTTATTTTATTTTCCTCTAAGGTGGGTGTAGTTGAGACTTTTAGAAGACCAGATACTTTGACCATAAGACCTTAGCCCCACGTTCACCTTTCTACATGTGCTTAAATCACACACATGCAGCAAAAAATACACGTATTGCCCAAATGAAACACTGCATGAGTGTTAAAATTAGTACTCAATTACAGCCAAATATCACCATCATTGAATAAATTTCTAGGAGATAAGTCTGATACATTATTTTAAAATAAATCATTGTGACAATCTTATTATTAAAATTTTGGTAGTCGTCACTATAGTGTAGGAACTTTTGGCACTACATGGAAGCTCACTTTAAATTGACATATTTAATAATATTACTAGACTTATGTTGACAACAGAATATTATTCAGGAAAAAAGCGTTTTCATGTCATATTTTCTGGGACGAACTTTGTTTTAAGGACACAGATTAATCAATCTCAAAACCCTCTTATCTTTAAATATTGAAAATATTATCTACTTAGTAGTATATGGTATAGGATCATTTTAACAAGCTTTTTGTTTAGAAGTTTAGCTTTCATGAAGGGTGGGGAAGAGGAAGACTGTAAAAATTGTCTTCCTAAAATTAACTTGTTAAATCAGTTGTTTTAGAGTTTGGTAAGAATAAAATGTGTTTGAATTCCTCGTTTGTGTCTAATAATTTTCTCTTTTCCTCATATTCTTTTTATTTTTCATTTTCTCTAGAGCAAAGATAATTTACTATGAATGTATATTGTACCTGTTTGTGGGGTTTTTCTTCTCCATGAAATTTTGATATGGTGAATTTGACATTCTGCTTTTAATTTGTCCTCACAAGATATGAAGAATTCCCTTATAAATGAGACTTTTTCTTAAAAGACTTTTGGCCTGAGTTGAATTAAATAATGACAATTTTTTTAAGACCTTAAATTTTTTTTTAAATGTAATAGATGCTAATACACCAAACAATTCTACAAGGACTAGAATTATGATACAATTGAATCTCTGTTATTCTGCCTTGTATTGTTATTTAAATTTCTATGTTTAAATAATTCCCTGGCTCAAAAAGGATGTAAGTTAACTAGCTATTTTTATTTGAAAATAGCAAGAAAATCTAATGACACAGCTCATTTATATCATTGACAATACTACAGTGTAACAATTAGAAGTAATGGTTACGTTGATCATGGACAATATCAGGGAAGCCAGAAATGACTTTAAAGTAAGCATTTGGTGATTCAGCCCTTTGAAGGCTGAAGTCAAAGCTGAAATCAGAATTATGGCGAATTATCCGGACATGTTGAATCACACCTGTAATCCCAGCACTTTGGGAGACTGAGGCAGGTGGATCACCTGAGGTCAGGTGTTCGAGACCAGCCTGGCGAACATGGTGAAACCCCGTCTCTAATAAAAATACAAAAGTTAGCTGGGCATAGTGGTGCACGCCTGTAGTCCCAGCTGTTCAGGAGGCTGAGGCATGAGAATCACTTGAACCTGGGATGTGGAGGTTGCAGTGAGCTGAGATCATGCCACTGTACTTCAGCCTGGGTCACAGGGAGACCCTGTCTCAAAAAAAAAAAAAAAAAAAAAAAAAAATTATGGCCGATCCCAAGATTCAGACTGGCCTCCCATAAACTCCTTTCCTCATTTAGCATAGGCTCTTATCTTTTTTCTCTTGTTAAAACATTTTATTGAACTATAACATATAATGAAAAGTACCCAAATCATAAGTATTCATTTTGATTAATTTTTGCATGGTAAATGTTCCCAAGTAACTTGCACTCAGATCGAGAAAAAATCCAATAGTAGCATCTGAAGCACCCATCATGCCCCTACCAGGAACCACTATCATCAGGGGATGCAATTATCTTGACCCCTAACACCAGAGATGCACTTCCTATTTTGAGTTTAGGCGGTGCATTTTAAGTGGAAACATCCATATGTGTTCTTTTTGTGTCTGCCTTTAGCTGAACATTATGATTGTGAAATTTATCCATCTCATTGTATGGAGTTGTAGATCATTCATTATTATTCCTGTATAGTATTCCCTTGTGTAAGTCTATTAAGATTTATTTATCCATTTTGCTGTTGATGAGCACCGAGCAATTGCTTAGGTCCTTAACTGGTACCAAAGAGGGAAAGAAAAGGCACACAAATGCTGCTTCTGTACTTATTATAAAACGTATCATTGAAGACCTTGTCCATTACACTATTTAATGGCCTCTAAGTCATCCTGCCATGAATTTTAGAGTTTAGTGCCAGAAAGAAGCTTCAAGTCTCTTGAAGAATTAATATGCTTCATCTTTTCTTTTAATAAGTGTGATTATTGTATCCTACCTTGTCCCAGAAAGAATTAGCAAGCTTAATTAAATAAAGAAAACTTTGCAAAATTAAAAATTCAACATGGATAAAAACAGTGAGTAAAAGTGATAACTCCTGTGGTCTCATCCAATGACTTTGGCATTGAGGCTTATTCAAGCACTGGTACAATGAAGTTCTATACTCTTTCTTACTTGGGACCCAGATTCCCAAGATTCCCTGTAAGTTTCACATCCGCGGATTCTAAGAGGAAAATTAGATCAATTCTACTCAACTATGTCCAAACTATCAGAAAACCTGACTCCTCCTAAGAAGGGCACCTCCCTCTTCCTCGTGTCAGAGTCACATTTCTCTCAAGTGTTCTCCAGCTGAGGACCACCTGTATACGTGGAGGTAGATATGGTGATGAGTTTAGTTTTTTTGACCACCCCTCATCCCAGGATGATGGCACCACATCAGGGGACAATTCAGTAAAAGTATTTAAGCACTTCAGAGAAGACACAGGGAGGCCTTTAGAAGTTATCCAACACCATCTCGAGGTATACTTTCCAGTTGACCTGATTTGATCCAGTAGTAGGGTTTGTGCATCTTGAAAAAGGTAAACTAAAAATGATTTGGATTACTCCCCACAAATACTGCTTTCTTCCATAAACCTAATAGACCCAGGGTGATAAAAATCTTAAGATAATACTCCTTATCGCATATCAAGAGTATAGCTAACATAATACTCCTTATCACATATCAAGAGTAAAGCTATCAAGAATATAGCTTTTAATGTTACCAGTTAAAGGTGATGCTACTTGCTGTAACAGCCAACTAAAAAGGAGGTGGAATTAATATCCCTTTAAGAGAACTGAGGATCCTAAACAGAAGATTGTTCACCTCTTCTTTGGCTGGGCCAAGATTCTCCATTAAAAAATGATTGAGTCTATTCTCTCTAATGCTCATGCAAATGGCTCACCACAGTCACAGAGTCCTACTCTGTACAGCATGTCCTGAATGGCTGTAACCTGAACATTGTAAAGCACGTGTAGCCAAATGCCCAAACTGGCCATTTAACACCTCTTTGATGCCTAGTTTGACAGTTTCAGAATGTCATATTTCCTTTCCCTCTCCAGCTGACAAGAATGTGAGACAAATTTTAAAGCTTAATCACAGCAGCAATGCTTATCTTTACATTTAAAATAAAAGGTACAAGTACACCATTCAGATGATGGATATACCAAAAGCCCAGAATTCACCACTACACCATACATCCATGCAACAAAATTGCACTTCTACCCCTTAAATTTAATAGAAATTTAAAATATTTACTGCTTCTACTTTACTTGAGTTGGGCTTCCTCCTCTCTGTTCCTATTTTATATTCTAATTGTAGATAAACCTTATTTTGGGAAAGGTCTCAAAGCCTTTCAGGAAAAAAGACACGGTCTAAACAAATTTCAAGAGAACAAAGTATAATGGGTAAGGAAAGTGATCAAAAATTGGCAAATGTCTAATGCTTGTTTCCAGTTCTTCTGCCCTGAGAATAAAGACCTGTCTGTACAAAGGCTTCTTGACAGCCGAAGGAACAAAATGCTCTCCTGAAAGAAGGGAGCGGGAGTTGCACCATCTTTTCTCCACCCCTGCTTTGTAATGAAACAATGCCTCCCAAAGGAGCTAGCAGCTGGCCCTTGGCAGGTGGTGGAAACAGCAATGCAGCTTGCACGAAAGGAGAAAACCCAAACTTTCAGCTCTGGGGAGCAGTGCAATTATTCTGCCCACTACCTCTTAAAAGAGAAAGGACTGCCACGAACCAGCCAAGCTGAGCTACTGAATGCCACAGGCTTCTTCTTCCCTTCAGCAATTCCCATTTTTGTTCCTCTTGCCTCAAGGCTGATGGCAGCAGGAGCGAGGGGAGGCTGACGCTACCGATACACAGCTCCTGACCTTGTCCCC
This sequence comes from Saimiri boliviensis, assembly GCF_048565385.1. Lineage (NCBI taxonomy): Eukaryota > Metazoa > Chordata > Mammalia > Primates > Cebidae > Saimiri > Saimiri boliviensis. The sequence continues at coordinate 89,253,839 of NC_133450.1, read as the reverse complement.
TCGGCTTCTTGTTCATTCTGAGTGTGTTTACTCACCTTTTGTTGATGTGCCTGCCGTGACTGCTGATGTACCAGGAGGGGACAGGCAGAACAGCCAGGAAAGGGAGGAAAATGGAAGGTCAAGGTCTGCAAAAGAAAAGCTGGTGATGTGCATTCTCCACATAGAGGGCCTGGGGAGGAACTGGGTTAAACTAGACTTGGATTGATTATGGGGTTGCTGGTTTTTTTGATGTTTATTTTTGACTGTTTGGTAGGAAATGAATAAATAGAACCGTTTTGATGGAAGAAGAACATATTTTACCCTTTTGTCCTGTTCTCTCATCTACCCAGCTACCTCCCTACCTGAAGATGGCAAAATCAGTGATGACATGAAGGTCACAATTGTGTATTTATACAGGTCATTACTATAGTAACATATTCCTGTATTTCCTTCACTATTATAATTCATGTATTAATTACCTCCTATATGGAAAAAGTGAAACAAGCATGATATTTGCAGCCAGAAAGACCTAGCTCTGCCATCTACTAGCTTGGAAACTTTGGACAATTTCCTTGACCTCCCTGAGCCTCAATAAATGCATGCGTAGAATAGAGATGATAATGCATACCTCATAAGGTTTCTGTAATAATTAAATGGAGCTAACCTATGCAAGTTACCTGGTAGAATGCATAATTGGCATTCAGTAAGTGAATACTATTATCATCAGGATAATGGCCATGAGAGAGGCGTTCCTTTTAGAAAGAATTGCATCTGTTATTGGAAAGTCTGTAGGCTGATGACACTAAATATATGATAATATTCTTCAGATTTCAAAATGTTTAATTGTCTTTTCAGGAACCATAATGGTGATCAGGGTCACTGAAATTGTGACCGTATCATAGGATTAAAAGGCACAGGATTTCAAGAGGCTGTTCACCCTTATCAGCTTCAGGGGCAGATCAGTACCAGGAATCCTTAGGAGAGAAGAAAGACCGTTGCTTTCTAGTCCTGCTATTGTGGTACAGTAGAAAAGTAAGAGAGTGGGCTAAAAACAGTTCCTGTCTTAGCACTTTGCTAAGCTCTGTAACAAATCACAGAAAACAATAAAACAGTTACTGTTTATTCACCTCTTCAGTGCCAGGCACACAAGCACATATACAATCTCATCTAATCTTACAACAATTACATAGGGTAGAGATTTCTACCACTTCCCAAATAACCCCACCTCCAGTGGACAAAAACACCCTCATAGAGCTCCGGGAAGGGTCAAACAAGATGCTAGATACCAATGTCTTATTATTGGTATCATAAATCATTCCATCATTTACATGGAATGCTCACTGGTCATTTAAAAATTGTCTGCACCTTTTTATGGAACTGTTACTGTTACTTCATCTTGTTGCTTGAATAACTTGCACACTTTCCCACAATTGCCAACATACTCTGAACCCGTGTCAACTTTACAGGGATTTAACTAACACCAACTATGTTGAAGGCATTGAAATAAGGTAGCAGCCGTAGTTCCCTGCTACGATATTTATGTGTTCTTTGGGGGATACTAGAGAAGACAGCACAGAATAATGAGTATGATTATGGGGCAAGAGAAATATAAGGAGTTCTAATGAATTTTGGACAAAGGGATATGCACCTCTAGTGTAGTGGTACCTGTGAGGGAGAAGAGGGATCAGGCATCACACAAGTCTTCCTAAGGAGGTGGTTTTTGGGGGTGGACCTTGAAAAATGAGCATGACTTTTTAAATGAATTTTTTTTTTTACCTAATCATTAGGTCAATAGACACACATTATTGAAAACACGTAAAAACAAAAAAGTAAAAAATTTACCACATGCCAATCAAGGATATAATTGTTACACTTTGGGGTATATTCTTACAGTAGATTCCTCTGTACTGAAGCATGTAAGTACATATATACTCTTAAGTATAATTAGGCAAATATATAGCATATAAGTGTATATTCTTTTTCTTGAAATTTTAAGTATTTTCTGTTTGTAAAGACTTTTCATTAATATGATTTTAATAATTACATCATAATGTCCCAAAGAACAGATACACCAAAAATATACCTAACAAATGTCCATGTTTTAAAATACTCTGATTTAACATTTTTAGCTTTTTTTTTGAGAGGGAGTCTCGCTCCTGTCACCCAGCCTGGAGTGCAGTGGTGCAATCTCAGCTCACTGCAACCTCCACCTCCTGAGTTCAAGTGATTCTCCTGGCTCAGCCTCCTAAGTAGCTGGTACTACAGGTGCATGCTATTATGGCTGGCTAATTTTTGTATTTTGGGTAGAGATGGGGTTTCTCCATGTTGGCCAGGCTGATCTCGAGCTCCTGGCCTCAAGTAATCTGACCACCTCCACCTCCCAAAGTGCTGGGATTACAGGCGTCAGCCACTGCACCTGGCCCACTTTCAGCTATTCTAAATGATCCAGTGATATGCTTAGCAGAAACAGTAAGGGTAAATGCCAGTTATCTGGTCTGGGACATTGACAAGTAGGTTCAAAGTATCAAAAGATTGTTGATAACAAGCATTTCCCCTCTTCAATTATTTTTGCCTACTAAACTTCATAAATCATTCCACTCTCATTTTTTATAATCTTCCAGTGAATTTCAGTTGCTCATGACATAAAATCTTAATTCCTTTCCCATCCTGTAGGCTCTCCAAACTCAACCCAACTGTAAATAAGTTATTGTTTCCTGCCTTCCTCTGCAAAGATGCGGCCCATTCTTACACCATCTTACCGTCTTTTCCCTGTTTTGAGCTCCTTGGCCTTAGTGAGCCCCTCTGCCCCTTGACCTTTTCCTTTTCTCTAAATCTGTCAGTTTCCTCCCAGCCTCACTTCCTTCCCTCTCTGATTTAAGCCCCGTCAGAGCCGATTTTCTGTGACGCTGTAGCATATGTGTCAAGGCTCCTCACTGTCACAGGCACCTCAGAAGGTGCTGTGTCTGATTTTGCATTTGTAATTTTTACGTTTTTTTTTTTTTTTTTCTTAAAGAGGAGCCTCAGATTGTATAAACTTCAGGTCCCACAAAAATTGAATCCTATGGTGGGCACTGGATCACTGAAGCTTCCGCATCTCTGAGTCATTTTTTTTCTTTTCTTTGCTCCAGAGCTTTTCATGTTCTACATTCTAGAATTTAACAAATGGAGTTATAATCATTTGTATGATCATAAGTTCCTTGAGGGTAGAAACTATGTCTTATTTATATTTATGTCCATAATAAATGCACATTTGTGGAATGCCTTGTTAAGTCTTTTCTTGCATCAAGCTTCTCCTTTCCAAAATTACTACTGCTACTACTTGCTGTAAAGGTTTTAGAAAGCATACCAAGTGTGGCAGATTACATTTTCCAAAAATGGCTACAGTATTATTTCCCGTGCTACCTGTATCCTTGACACTCCCCTTTCAGAGCTGAAGTCAATTTCCTCTCCTGGCAAATCTGCATAGGCTCCAACCAATGGTGTAGGGGGAAGTGATATTATGTGACTTTTAAGGCTGGGTCATAAAATAGGATGCAGCTACTCTGAATGTTTTCCTTTGGAATCCAGCCACCAACTGCAAGGAAGTATAGAGCCATATGAGGAGGCCACATGGAGGTGATCCAGCTGACAGCTCCAGCTAGGGTCCAGCCAGCATCAGCCACCAGACACGGGAGTGAGGGAGCCTTGTGATGATCCCAGCCTCTAGGCTTTAAGCTGCCTCAGCTGATGTCAAGTGGAACAGAGGCAGCTGTCCCTACTGAGCCCTGCCCAGATTGCAGCTAGAGAGCAAAATAAATGTCTTAAGCCACCAAATTCTGAGGTCATTTGTTTCACAGCAATGAATAACCAGGCTGTATGCTAAAAGCATGACATGTATTACCTTCCTAAGGAAACTGAGACCCAGGAAAGACAAAAAAAAAAAAACCTATCCAAGCTCACCTCCTCTCAACCTAACCAATTCTGCCTACATTCAGGCCATATCTCCTCTAATATGCCTTTTGGCTTGTTTAAATGCACACAAAGTCCCCTTCTTTTAGTCTAATAGCCAATAGTCAATGTTCTTGACACCTGTATCTCTTCGCAGCAGCCCTGTGGTGTAGATGTATCACGTTTCTTGTTTTACAAATTAAGAAACAGACCAACAAAGAGGTTGGAAACTTGTTTAAGGAAACAGTAAGTGGCTGACATCTATCTTCATAGCTTATTATTTAAGTTTAAACTATTCCTTCCCTTCATCGACTTCCTGAAGTCTTCATTAGGATCACTTATTTAGACATATTTAATGCAACACTGTCTTTTTAGATTATCTGTTTTGCACACTGCATTGTACACTCTTGGGCCAAAAGAGCTATGTCATACATTTCTTTGGGATCCCTCTTGGCACTCTGCACAATGCTAGTCACAAAATGGGCACTCACCAATTGAGTAAATGTAAAAAGTTATTTTCAGCATCCACAAAAAGTAGCTTAACAGTTACATTAAGAAAAAAAAAAAAGCATAGAAACAGAAATAAACCTTGCAACTAAATCAGTAAGGGTTCTAGGCAAGTCTTAGTGATTTTTGTTTTTTCTACCTAAATATATTTTCTCCTCTTTTAGAAAAAGTTTGTCTATCACAAGCATAAATATTTGGTTGTATCTTTTTTAGAGTAGTTTATTGTTTTTGAAAAAAAAAATTCTGGCTTTCTCATCAGCCTAGTGTTTTTATAGTGTTAGAATATTTTTTTTGTTTTGTTTTGCTTTTTTTTTTTTTTTTTTTTTTTTTTTTTTTTAGCAGATGAGCTATTTAAATAAAGGCCTCATATTGATCTCACTTACTGCTTCAGGCTCCAGCTTCAAATTGAAACTTGATCAATATGGCTTTGAGGCAGTCTGGAACTTTAAGACCATGTTAGACTTGTACTTTTTATTTTGTTTTACTTAATTTGGAGAGGTGTGAAGCCTAAGAGTGGGGGAGAGATGGGTGCACACCTCAGTCTGTTGCTGGGAGTGAGTCTTAATTTCCAATAATAGCCTCTGTGCAGTAATCCTAGCTAAGTGGTGACAAGTTGGGTGGCACCATTCTAACTATTGCATATACTCACAGTCTCCTTATGCTAGGTCTAGGTTATATTTTTTAAGCATCCTCTTCAAAGCGATTGAGAAATTTAGAGGAAAGGAATGACATTTTGAGGGCCCCATCCAAGAACCAACAAGATGTATCTTTATTTAATTCGCCATCAACACTGATTTACTGAGCACCTACTATGAGCCAGGGAAGGGGATATCAAAATGGAAAACACAGTGTCACTGATCTCAAAGAGCTTATAGCTTTGCCTACCATTTCAAGGCCATATTCTCTGTGAAAGATATGAGGCTGAAAAGAGCTGTCAAAATGTAATCCCATCTGACATGACTGTTCTCATAGCAACGCTACCTTATAGTTCTGTTGAATATGGATCTTATAGCATTTTGAGTTAATAACTAGTTTCTCAATACAAACTGCTTAATGTGAGCGATCCTTACTGTCTGCGGTAGGAGATAAAAATATCAGTATAGAGATGGGAAAGCAGAGACTCCTCATTTTATAGAGGAGGAAATGGAGCCCCTGACAATGAATCATTTAACTCTACCAGGGTCCATAGATCATGTAAACACATTCAGTTTTCCAACATTTGTAAATGAGGGTGATTTCCTTGAAAGGGACAGTGGCATTCTGAATACATGATAAATAAAATACAGCTGCAGCCTTCAAGGAACTACAGTTAGAAATTATATAAGTTTATAAAGAGGAAAATATCAATAGCTTATTATTCACTGTCTTCTGAGTTCAGGCCTATTTTAACTTTATTAATTATGGAACTGTAGAGTAAACCTTTTGGCTCTGTAAGTCTGTAAGCTTTAACTTCTGATTTTGAGAATAGCACTGCTCATGTTTCCTATTGGTCTGCTTTTGCCAAGTACGTTTTCCATTGCCCTTTAATTCTACCTATTTTTATGAATAGCTGAATTTGTGATTTTATCCTAGTTTGTGGTTGTTTGCCTTCTAACAGAAGTTTCTTCCCGCACATTTATTTTCTCTACCTATGCTTGTCTTCTGTCACTTTGTTTTAACTTTCTGCGTTTTATGCTTTATGTCATTTGACAGATGGACTTTGGGTTTTTTTCTCCTTTTTTAATTCACATGGTTGTGATGATAGAAAGTCTGTTTTCTTTCTATTAGTACTTACCTTTACATTGTTCCAGAATGTATTTGAACTAATTTCTGTCTCTAATTAACAATGTCAAGAATGAAATGTAAAAATACATGGTATTTTATACAAACTTGAGTGGATGAATATTAATCTCTGCTTTTTCTTTAACAACACTTGAATGTCATTTACCCCAGTGGTTCTCCACTAAGGGCCATTTTGCTCTTCGCCCCCCAGGGGACATTTGGCAATGTCTGGAGGCATCGTTCGTTGCCACAGCTGAGGAGAGGAAGTGCTGCTGCGTCCAGTGGGCAGAGGCCAGGGATACAGCTAAACATCCTGCAATACTCCCTGCAGTAAAGAACTGTCAGGCATCATGTTCCAGTAGTGTCAAGGGTGAGAAACACTTTACACTTTTTCTCGATTACATTTGCTAGGTAAATTGACCACTGCAGATATCTTCTCCCCTACTTTCAAAATTGAAAACAGAAAGAAAAGGAATTGCATGCCTATGTTATCACTCTTCATGTTCTCTCTTATATCTCTTAATTTGTTCTATTTAAAAATCAATGAGTCCCTCTAATGAAATATCTATTACTTATTGACTTTTGCCCCTACCCATCTCAGGCATGCTGTACTGGAGTCGAGACATTATCCAAGGCTGGCACATATAAGGGCACTATTTCCATCAGACATCCAGGCTAATTCAAATGAAAGTACAGAGGGCATCAGGAGATGCCCTCAGTCTTTCTCCTGAGTCCCAGCACTTCCCTACTTCCCCGAATGTCTAAATCAGATGGACTCTGAACCTCACATGGGGGTCAACCCTAAGTTCTCAGGGATGTGTGCTTGCACGCCCTTGGGTTGTTGCTGTGGGGCTCTGAGAATCTCCCTAGGCAGAGCTGTTCAGGCTATACAATAATACACTGACTTATTTTTTCATGCAAGGACAGAGTAAATATAATATGAAAGTTTAGAGCCAGGTTGCTTTTAAAGCATTTCCATTTTACATCTTTTTTCAATAATTGTTATTAGTGATCATTATTTAACTAACTATGTTTTAGTACAGCAATTGTCAACCGTAGCTACACATTAGTATCACCTGGGGAACTACTTAAAAATATGTTGGGGGCCTAGTGTAACCAATTAAAGCAGTATATCTGGGAGTGGTAACAGGGCCATGGTACTCTTACAAGCTTCTAGAGATTGTGCAGTCAGGTCTGAGAACCCGTTGGTTTAGTGGTTGCATCACTCACCACGGATTCTTTTGTACTAAAGTTCACCTTTTTAAAAATAAATTACTTTTAAAGTTCTGATAAAATACATATAACATAAACTTCACCGTCTTAACCTTTTTAAAATGTACAGTTCAGGGGCATTAAGTACATTCACATTATTGTGCAGTCAGCACCACCATCCACATCCTGAACTCTGTTCATCTTATAAAATTAGAACCTCTGTACCCATGAAACACCAACTCCCCACATCCCCTGCCCCTTCCTCAGCCCCTGGCAGCCACCATTCTACTTTCTGTTTCTACGAATTTGACTACTCTAGGTACCTCCTGTAAGTGGTATATATAAAATACTCCACAGAGGGCCGGGCGCGGTGGCTCAAGCCTGTAATCCCAGCACTTTGGGAGGCCGAGGCAGGTGGATCACGAGGTCAGGAGATCGAGACCATCCTGGTCAACATGGTGAAACCCTGTCTCTACTAAAAATACAAAAAATTAGCTGGGCATGGTGGCTCGTGCCTGTAATCCCAGCTACTCAGGAGGCTGAGGCAGGAGAATTGCCTGAACCCAGGAGGCGGAGGTTGCGGTGAGCCGAGATCGTGCCATTGCACTTCAGCCTGGGCAACAAGAGCGAAACTCCATCTCAAAAAAAAAAAAAAAATAATAATAATAATTAAAAAATACTCCACTGAAATTTTATTTAGTCTTCATTAGGAAGGAAATTCTGTTACATGCTACAATGTGTATGAACCCTGATGACATTATGCTAAGTTAAATATGCCAGTAACAAAAAAGTATAAAGCATTTCCAGTCTTCTCATTTTTAATTTTTCCCTTGTTAATTCTCTTCTGATTCTGACAGTACCAGAAGTTACTGTCATCGGTTGCCTTTGCACATGAGTGAGGATTTGGTCATTGTACTCAGGTTCCTGTTTATTATTATTTATGGTCAGCACTATCTAGACGTTGGTCCTTTTATCTTACTGTGTTTGTGTATTAACCTGATTTTTCTTTTCCTGCCTGTATTCTTCTATGGTATTTTCTTTGTCCTTAAAATTGAGCAATTTACAGGGCTATGTCTGAAAGCTGATCTCTTGTAACTGGGTCTATCTAAACACCAGTGAGTTATTTTTACATTGAGGCACAAATTTTTCTTAGTCTCAGGAACATTTTCTTCTATTTTATCTTTTTTTTAGTGTTGCTCCTCTCCTGTTTGCTTAGAATTCTTCTGAAGTGGCTATTCTACATATGTCGTAGTGGTTCCCAGGCTTCTTTACACATTAGATTCACCTGGGGAATCTTTTAAACCTTCTTAAGCCAGGGTCACACCCAGTCTAATTAAATCACATGAGCACAGGTATTGGGCGTGTTTAAGGCTCCTCAGCTGATTCCAGTGTGCAGGAAAATTTGGAAACCACAGGTGTATTACCTTTCCTCGATCTGTTGTTCATTTTTTCTTCATCGTTTTCAGGTGTGCTCCACTGGGCACCCACAATGTAAGGTTCAGACAGTTAAAGCCTATCTCAGCCTATTTTCTTCTCCATTTGCTCCCTGGGTAAGGTGTAGAGCTATCTTTTTGTATTTCTTCAGCAGTCCAAATCCTAATTTACAAAAGTTTACTGTTTGGATTTGTTTCTTGTCTCTATTAATACCTTCCTCAGTTTTTCCATTTTTTACCGTGGTGCCATGACTTTAGACTCTGAATTCCCTTTTGTCTTATGAAACAGTAGTTCTTAAACTTGGTTACACATTGGAATCACCTGAATTTCATTTGCAGCAATTCAGATTTCATTATTCTGGGGTCCAGAATGCATAAAATATGTTTAATTCTCCCCAAGCCATGTTAATGTGCAGCCAAGATTGGGAACCACCGCCTTTTATTAATCGTGTGTGTGTATGTGTGTGATGGCAGTGGTCTGCAAATTGTAGTGTACATCAAAATCACCTGAAGAGCTGCTTCAAATAAAACGTGGGCTCCCCCGCTTCAGAGTTTCTGATTTAGAGGATCTGAGTTAAGACCCTGTAATTCGCATTTCTAACAGCTTCATAGGTGCTCCTGTTGCTGGTCTGGAGACCCTGCTTTAGGAACCACTCCACTAGGATATAATTGGGCCAGAATCAGAGTCCCATTACTAATGCACTTCCCTTCTTATATGGCTTGGCTCTGTGTTCTCAGCCAAAACTCATCTTGAGTTATAATTCCCACGTGCTGAGGGAGGGGCCTGGTGGGAGGTGATTGAATCCTGGAGGGAGACTTCTCGTGATAGTGAGTGAGTTCTCACGAGGCCTCGTTGCTGGAAAGTGCGTGGCACTTCCCGCTTGCTCACTCTCTCCTGCTCCACCGGGGTGAGACGTGTTTCTTCCCCTTCCACTTCCCCCGTGATTCTAAGTTTCCTGAGGCCTTCCCGTCATGATTCCTGTTCATCCTGCAGAACTGTGAGTCAATCGAATTTCCTTATAAATCAAAATTCTTTTCCCTTTTAAAATTTGTTCTTTAAAAAAAAAAAGGGATACACGTGCGGAACGTGAAGGTTTGTTAAATAGGAATACGTGCGCCATGGTGGTTTGCTGCGCCTATTGACCCGTCCTGGAAATGTTCTCCTCTCACCCCCACCCCTAAGAGGCCGTGGTGTGTGTCGTTCCCCTCTCTGCGTCTCTGTGTTCTCAATTAAACCTCTTTTCTTTATAAAGTCTCAGGAAGTTCTTCAGAGCAGTGTGAAAATTGACTGATACACCTTCCCACCCACGATATACTGGATTCATCGGAATGTGGCCCTTACTGCATCTTTTATGTGCATCAGTATAATTAGACGTATTGATAGTAAACATCATAGGAACTCAGATCCATCTGGGTCTTCTGGAGTGCTGTTTGGCAAGTACTTCATAAGGCAGAGTACAAAAAAATATAAAGAGCTTCAGTGTCAAAAGAAATGTGTCTGCTCCCGTCACTGTTTGTGTATTCCGTGAGGTTTCCAACATCTTAAACTTTCTGCAAGCCAGCAGTGTCCTTGTCTTTGGGGAGGCCATGGTTTCCTTGTGTAATAACACCCTTTACTGCCTTAATTGCGTTTTCTTATTTAGAAATGACATTTTCACTTTAATGCAGTTTTTCTGTCTCTCTTTATGGCTACCTGTTCTAGTTTTATAAACACAATTACCTGCTGAAATACATTAAGAACATAGAAAGTTGCTGAAATTTTTTCTTTCAATAATTTTCATAGGAAGGCATTGGCTCTGATTTCTCAGTGTTCTTGATTTTGTAAGCTGCAGAAATGCCTGTTTCTGCTGATTTTTTTCCCCATGCTTGTTCTTTCCAAAGGCATTTTATACTTTTCTAACATTGGAGTCCAACGTGTCTTCTCAGATTCTGTGCATGTTCTATTTCAAATATTGCAGCCAAGAGAAGTTTGTTTTTCTTTTTTTCCTTTGCCAGTGTGGATTTGCAGTAGCCTGGGGGTGTAGGGAGGATGCCAAATTCAGAGTCTGTATCAGGAGGTTGCACCTTTGGGCTGAAAAATTAATGATTATTTATGGCAAACATGTATGACCTAGCTACTACCATGTCTCTTGGCCTAGTGAGGCCCATAGCACTAAAGATGGGTCAGGGTCACACAGCTGTGGTTTACCTTCTTGAGATGACCATGGGCTGTTTTTGTGCTTGCAAGGACAATGGTGGGAGACACATTCCTGATGCATAGTTTTAAATTCTCTTTTTGAAAAATTATCTTCTTATTTAATAGCACAGAACTACTCTTATTCAGACATATGTAGGTTTACGTGATTCCTGAATTTCACGGGTTGACTCTATTTTTTTCCACTTTTGGAAAATAATATTTTTATGATTAGAGAAAACCAAGTTTCTTTTCAGATTCTGTAACTTAGAAAATATCAGCACTTGAGTCCCTTTCAAGGAATAGTGAAGGCTCAAAAATCTTCCCCTCAAGGTCATCTTTTTAATAAATTCTGAACAGATGAAAATATGAGATGCTGCACTGGTGGAAATTTAAGCCGTAAATATAAAATGGTTGCTCTGTTCTAAATGACATAGTTGTTTCAAAGGTATAAATCGTAGTTTCTAGCTTCTAGGAATCATGGAATTAAAAGGGGGGGCAGTCCAATTGATTAGTTCATTCATTTTTTAAAATTTTATTTATTGAGTGTTATTACATATAAGGTCCTATTCTAAGCACTCCAAGCACAAAAATTAAGACATGGTTCCTGTGATGTCTACAGTCGATATCAGGTAATACAGACATGCAAACCAATAATCACAATAGAGAGTGATACGTGCTAAAATGGAACAGGTCACAAAGTATGACTCAACCCTGCTGTGGGCAAGGAAATTCAGGACAGGTGTCTTATGACTTGAGTCGATTGAGTTTAAAACTGACAAGAATTTTCTGCCCAGTTAGGGAGGCAGTGGCAGAATGTGTGAAGTCACAGAACAGTGAAATTACAGGGGTCCTCGGGGAACTGTATATACGTGGATTATTTACATTTCTATGCTTCATTTTTGCATTTTAACTACCTTCAGCCAATACCAAAGGCCCTGGCGTGGAGTAATTGTAAATTTTGCTGAGATGCTGTTTTGAATTACCTGTACAGAAAGGTCATATTTAAGCACTACCTATTCAGCACCTAGGACAGTACCCAACACTTAAGACATGAATACTATGTTCGATCAACAATCCTTTCGTGAATGAATATAGCCACACTCTCAGGTGGCAATATGGTTTCCATATTCTGTATACAAACTACAGGCTCTTGTGAAGGGATGATTTGATACTATTATGTCTTTGAGGAAGAAAATGTCACAAAGATAGCATAGTACTAGTCCTGGTGATGAAAGTAAAGATGGCTAAGAAATTCTGCATGTAGCAGCTCTACCTATCTCACTGAATGTTACAAAAATTTTGAGCAAAAACTGCTTCCTCTATTTATCTAACAGTCCTTCACCCACCCACCCCCACCACACACACACACACACCTAGTCTGTCACAATATCCTTTGGCTTTCTCTTTGAAATATATTCTGAATCCAACAGTTCTCTCCACTTTCACTATTACCACCACAGCCTAAGTCACCATTATGGTAGGACTGTGTATTCACAGATAAGTCATAGATGATGTGATGTGGCCTCTTTCTCCACGTTTGCTATGTTGCTTTTTGCCCATGAGCCCCAGTGATCTTTTCTCCACTAGGAGTTAATGACCTTCTAAATGATAGATCAGTCAACTCCCTGCCCAAACCCTCCAAAGGATCCCCAGTGTAAAACACAAAGCCTTCAGCATAGCCTACAAATCCCTATATGGCCAGGCCTCACCTCTCTGTGACCCCATATCCCCCCTCTCCCTCTTGTCCAAGGTCCCAACTATTCTAGGCTCCCTGTCATTCCTCAGACCCATCAGGCACATCCCTCTTTTAGGGCCTTTGAACTTGTTTTTGTCTCTACTGAGATTCTTTGTTTACTTATTTCTGGTCTTTGCTCTAAAGCAGGCGTCCCCAAACTACGGCCCGCGGGCCGCATGCGGCCCCCTGAGGCTATTTATCCGGCCCTCCAATGCACTTCTGGAAGGGGCACCTCTTTCATTGGTGGTCAGTGAGAGGAGCACAGTATGTGGCGGCCCTCCAACGGTCTGAGGGACAGTGAATTGGCCCCCTGTGTAAAAAGTTTGAGGACGCCTGCTCTAAAACCACCTTGTTGGAGAGGCTGTAAGTGATCTCCATATAAAATAGGACTCCTTCTTATCCTAAGACATCTTTATATGTTTATCTGTTCACTTTTTAAAAAACTTTTATTTTAGGTCCAGGAGTACATGTTCAGGTTTATTAGATAGGTAAACTGTGTGTCATGGTGGTACAGTGTACAAATAATTTCATCACACAGATAATCATAGCAACCAAGAGGTAGTTTGATCCTTTCCCTTTTTCTCTCCACCCTCAAGTGGGCTTCAGTGTTTGTTTTCCTCCTAGAATCCACATGTTCTTTTTTTTTTTTAAGCTCCAACTTATATGTGAGAACATACAGTACTTGGTTTTCTGTTCCCATGTTAGTTTGCTTAGAATAATGGCCTCTGGCTCCATTTATGTTGCTGCAAAGGACATGATCTCATTTTTTATGGCTGCATAGTATTCCATGATATATATGTACCACATTTTCTTTATCCAGTCTATTATTGATGGGCATTTAGGTTGACTCCATATTTTTGCTATTGTATATAGTGCTGTGGTAAACATATACATGCATGTGTCTTTACAATAGGATGATTTATAATACTTTGGATATATAAGCAATAATGGGAATGCTGGGATGGATGGTATTTTTTTAAATTCATGGATGAATTGCCACACTGTCTTCCACAATGGTTGTACTAATTTACACTTCCGTTAGCAGTATATAAATGTTCCCTTTGTCTCAACAACCTTGCCAGTGTCTGTTATGTTTTGACTTTTTGATACTGGCCATTCTGACTGGTGTGAGATAGTATCTCATTGTGGTTTGGATTTGCATTTCTCTAATAATTAGTGATATTGAGCATTTTGTCGTAGGCTTTTGGTGACATGTGTGTCATCTTTTGGAAACTGTTAATGTCTTTTGCCCAGTTTTTAATGGGGTAGTTTGATTTTATTGCCTGTAAAAGTTTTTAATGAACTATCTCTTCCCCACTATAATGTGTCATGGAATCATAGATGGTTTCATAATAATTATTCTTAACCAGGAAGATTCAAAATTTGATTTTATTACAGAGTATAACTTGGAATTTGGAGATGGCTGTGAACTACAATGGTAATTACCCTCTGCTTTACAAGAAAGCAAGAAGGTGGTATACAGAGCTGTTTCAGGTGGGGGCTGTGCAGTTTATCCTGAGGCAGCTCACATAGAGTTTAGCTGAGATACTGTTGAGCCTCAGATACGATAGTTTTTAGGGATACACACGATTTACCCATTTTTCTGCAAGTCTATGATAAATAATAATGGCTAACATTGGCATATTAACTATACAACGACCTTATGAAATAACTGTCCTATTACTATCTTTTCTTATAAATAAAGAGATGGGTACAGAGATGTTAAGCAACTTGCCTGAAGTCTCACATTAAGCAGTTAGCAAAACTTGAGTTTCCACTGTGTGAAGCTCAATTTCTACCTGCCTGGTCACCCTGCTGCTCTGCCTGTGGTGAACAGGAAATGAGGGATGCTTCTCTGATGTGTGCTCCTGTCATATTCTCAGACCATATTCAGTGTCTTGGTTGTGCTAAGTACCGCTGTGACACCATATTAAGAAAGGTACCTTAGTTTCTTTGAAAATATACACAGCACTGTGTTAGGAGTGCATGGAGCAAACTGAAGAATATAAGATATGTTCATTTGTCATACAAATCAGCCTTAAATGGGGCAAAAGGATTGAAGACCTCTCCTTGAGTGAATGATTTTGTAGATTATTGATTTGGGCAGCAGTTTATTTGAACATTAAAACCTTAAATGAATTAATTTAGCCTGAAGAAAAATGTGTCAAATATAGTATTTGTTATAGCTAGGTTTTTAGCCTCTGAGGACTTTGTAAACTGTCAAATGTATTTATTTTTTAGAAACATTATCAAGGAAAAAAAGATAAATTGAAAAAGGTTAGTGGGATTTGTCTTCAGAAACTATAATCTCTTTGAAAGCAAAACTTTGGAAGAGTTTTGTTTTTTGTTGTTCTGTTTTGTTCCAGAAGCATTTTGTGCCTTTAGGCTAGTCCTGAAACATTAGAAGTTGTTCGTTATTCAGAGTCTGAAAAATGCAAGCTGGATCTCCCTCCCTTCCCCTTGCCTCTATATCCTTCATCTTTCTTTATACAATTGGTATATGGACTTAATATTCCCACCAGAAGAGTAGGAAGAGATGGGAATATTAACTAGAGTTAATGTTTAAACTGGCATAAAACTAATTATATGCCAGTTTAAAACTAGGGGGGAAAATGATAGTTCTTGACTTTGGGGTCAGCAGTTCACAGTAATAAAAATACGACTCTTATGTAATTTGTGTGCAGTTCAGAGTGTAGTCACACTTACTTCTTTTTAATGACCACAGTACTGACTTTCTAACTGTCTTGTATAGGTTAATCTTGGCTCTATGACTAGTAGACAGTCTTGGGGAGAACAGGGCCCTGTACAATATGGAGGTGAGGAAGGTGGATTCCTGATTTTATTTGCCATGGCTGTGTGATTGGGGTATCTCTTGCCAGAGTTAAAAGAATGGAGGAAACTGGGTAAGAGAATTGAGGAAACTGAGAAATAGTTTCCCGTCTGTGAAATGAGAATAATAATGGAACCTGGGAATAAGAAAAGAGCTAACATTTATTAAATTGTCAATACAGTGCGTCACATTTTTTTTGCTTTTGTGTTTATTAGAAGTCTTCCAAATTTTTAAATAAATTATTGTGTTAATTTTTATATATTAACTAAGTTGGTCTAGAAAAAGCATTACTTGAAAAGAATCTCTTTCAGAATTCCCAATACTTAATTTCCCAAGAAATTAAATGAATGAGAAAATTAGAAAGGAAAATACAGAATTGATTAAAAACACAATGTTGATTATCTCATAATGATTATTGCAAGGCTCCAGTGAGCATATTTAAATGAGAGATTCCTTGAGTATGTTTTGCTGTCTTAATCCAGTCTAGATCCTTGTTAAGTATGAAAGTGCAAAGTGAAAACTAAGTTGGAAAGACTAAATTGCCAAATATACACATAATGCATTTTAGCGTGTCAGGAGCAAGGATTCCATGCTATAGCTTAAGAGTCAGACATGTTGGTGAGTGGAGAGAGAAGATTAGAATCCTTTGAGTAAAATATAAAACTGTTTCATGTATTTATTTCTTACCCACAATAACCAGCCTCAGTCCCTGCAAGTGAAGGCTTTTGTCCCTCAGTCTCTAACCTGGAAGGTCTGATTGACATCTTTCCCATTTGAGAATTTTTTCCCAAAGTATGAATTCATTACCACTAGACCTCCTCTATCCCAAAAATAGGTTCTTAAAAATTATACCAAAAAAATAAACAGCAAAAGAAATCAGATATCTTGATGTTTTAAAACAGTGGTATTTGGGGGTCAAAATGAAATTTGGCAAAGTATGAATACGTATGAATATGAATAAGTATGAATATGTATGAATATGAGTATGTTTAGTTGATAACATCTGATGATAGTTTTAGTTTTGACAAATGTATCATGGTGATATGTTAACATCAGGGGAAACTGTGTAAATATGACACAGGAATCCTTTGCACTGTCTTACCTAAGATTCTTTCAAATTAAATATTTATTTAAAAAATGAAATTTGAGGCCAGGCATGTTGGCTTACACCTATAATCCCAGCACTTCGAGAGGCTAAGGTGGAATGATTGCTTGATGCCAGGAGTTCGAGACCAGCATGGACAACATAGCAAGAGCTTGTGTCTGCTAAAAATAAAAATAAAAAATAGCCAGACGCAGCAGCACAGGCCTGCAGTGTCAACAACTTGTGAGAGTGAGGTGGGAGAATCCCTTGAGCCCAGGAGTTCAAGGCTACAGTGAGCTGTGGTCACGCCATTGCGCTCCAGCCTGGGTGACAGAGTTGAGACCGTGTCTCGAAAAGAAAAATAATAACAAATAAAATGTGACAAAGTCTAATTCATTTATTTTATCTAGAAAGAAACTGACTTTCAGAGAAGGGAAGTGACCACAAGCCTGTTTCCTGACCCCTTCTGGTGAAATATTTGAAAAGATTTTTAAAGCTTAGAGATTAACCTATGAACTCTTATGAAAGAAAATGTGAGGTTTTGAATTTTTGTCCTATTATCCCCACAGACCTTGTTAAAATCTATCATGTGGGCCTGAAGATGTGGACACAACAGAGTTTGGGTATGAGGCTGAGAAGTGGAGTCTCTTACCCAAAGCCATCCTGTCTAAATTAGCCCAATTCTACAGCGCCATCATATTACAATGCAGGTTCTGGAATTGGGGGTGGTGTGGAATTAGAGGTCATTCTTGAAGATAAGTGCAGGTGCGGGAGCTCAGGAGAGCAGACTTTTCAAAAGGAGTGCCAGCTCTTTGGCCCAAAGCAATGTTGCATCCCTAGGGAGTACACCTTGGCTGTTCGCTCCCCAGTTTTGGAACTCAGATTGGCAAAGGAGCTGATTTCTGGCATCTGTTGGGCTGGGACTTGGATGTCTTCTGTTGGCTATTCTAGTTCACTACACCTGGTCATGCCCAAGCCTGGAGCTCCTGCTATGCTCCCAGGTTTTGGCACCCTACCTGCTCTCTCCTGGCTTTTCCACTAATTGTTGGCTTTACCTTTTCCACCTGGCCATGACAGCTTGCATCAGCCCTGTCCTGCAATACTTACTGGCTCTTTCTTAGTAAATCACCACAGGCAGCGTGTGGTAGTATGATAAGTCTGCCTTCTCTATGAGACTCTAAGTTCCTTTTAAAAAGGACTGTACCTCACATGTTTCCTCAAACCAACATCCATCCTGGTGTTGAGGAACACATCACCACAGATGGCCTGGAAGCTGATTTGGCATTGATGAGCCTTGTCATATCACCTGTAGCTAGACATGACCCCACCTAGCTTGGTTCTGCTTGAGAAACATCCCAGGACTGAGAATAATGCACAAACTTGGAGTTGGATATTACCGCTTTGTAGCTGAAGTCTGCCAGGAACTTTCCTCTTTGAGTCTCAATTTTCTCATTTAGGAAAGGAGGTTGTTGTATTAATAGCCTCAAGATTTCTGTGTAAGTACACCAAATAATAGTGTATGCCATTTCCTCACATATAATGGAATTAAATTGTCATATTACATCAGAGATGAGGATAACTCAGCCATTGATGTCCCCCTACCTCCGTTTTATGGATGAGGAGTCACCTGAGGTCCCAAGAGACTGATGATACCAGCGGATTGTGGGATTACTGGATGGAACCACATCCTCTGATTTAAGGCTGTAGGACAGCCTCTTCTTCTAATTTGCATTAATTCAGCCTAAAATGTTTTGATGTTGACATTCTTGCTGTCATACCATCTCTGAGACAGGACACAAAGTTTTATATAGAGCATGATAGAACTTTAGTTTCAAACCTGAATACACATGGACTGAAAGAAAATACGCCAAGACGTTAAACAGTGTCTATATTCTGGGTGAGTATAGGTGTTTTTAATTCTTCTTTTACTACTGCATCATCCTTTTTATTCAATGGACATATTTGACAGGTAGAAAAATGCATAGGTAGTATATAGGAACAATATTTTTAAAAATAACTACACTTATTAGAAATAAGAAAGAAATGAAAGGAAGAAAGGAGAAAGCCACTGGTGTAAGTTGTCTTCAATCATTTACTCATCAAATGTTCATTTATCACGTATATAAACATCCTTGAATCAAGTCTTTGGCAGATGTAAAAGTAGATCAGAAACAGTACTTGACCTCAACCTGGAACTTAGCAGGGATATATAAATGTTTAGAACATGTGTAATTTTGTAGTGCATGTATTAAAGACCACAGAAACTCCCACGTGAGGGGCCTTGCTTAAACAATATGTAGTTCACTTTGGCTTCATTAGGAGAGCTTTGTGAAGCAGTTGGCATTTGATTTGGGCCATGGAGGTTGAGGAGGATTTTGTTTTTGGTTTTTCTTTCTTTAAATTTTCACTTTGTGATTCTTGTCATTAATTTTATCTCCATTTATGTTTTATTTTCCTTAACTTTTATGTTCAGTTCAGGGATACATGTGCAGGTTTGTTATCTAGGTAAGGTTGTGTCTTGGGGTCTGTTGTACAGATTATTTCATCACCCAAGTATGAAATACTTGAGTTAAAAGTAACTGCCCATTAATTATTTTTTTTGATCCTGCCTCTCCTCCCAACTTCTACTCTGTGATAGACCTTAGTGTCTGTTGTTCCCGTCTTTGTGTTCATGAGTTCTCATCTTTTAGCCACCACTTATAAGTGAGAACATAATGGCACTTTTCTTTTCCTGTGTTGGTTTGCTAAGAATAATGGCCTCCAGCTCCATCCATGTTCCTTACAAGGACATGATCTAATTCCATGGTATGCATGGAATACTACATACCACATTTTCTTTATCCAGTCTATCATTGATAGGAATTTAGGTTGATTCTGTGTCTTGGTTATTGTGAATGGTGCTGCAATGAACATAAACATGCATGTGTCTTTATAACAGAACAATTTATATTCCTTTGGGTATAAACCCAATAATAAGATTGCTAGGTTGAATGGTATTTACGTTTTCAGTTCTTTGAGGAATTGCCACACTGTTTCTACACTCCCACCAACAGTGTATAAATGTTCTGTTTTCTCTGCCAGCTCACCAACATAAGTTATTTGTTGACTTTTTAATAATAACCATTCTAACTGGTATGAGATGGTATCATTGTGGTTTTGATTTGCATTTCAAGGAGAATTTTGCCCCATATGCACCATCAAAACGGCACCAACACACCCCTTTGACACTCACATTACTAAAACCAGTGGTGGATTCTTAATCTTCACCTTGCTTAGCCTGTCGGTGCATTTGGCATGTTTTGTTACCTGCTCCTACCTTTTCTTTCTCTAGGTTCATCAGCAAAGTTATCTCTAGTCACCCTGAGCCCCTAACTTCAGTAACACTCAGTTGCCCGTTTGATGAAATTACCACTCCTAAGCCTGGCTTCCCAGAGCTTGAAGTTAGCATTTCAGTCTTACCTCCCACCATTCCTCCCAACAGTTCCACTTCTTGCTGAATGATGTATTGCCTTAACCTCTTTGAGTCTTAAGTTCCTCATTTAAAATTTGTGAATAAGATTTCCTGGTTGATACTGCATTTACTAGGTTTTAAAATATAGCATCTAATTTGGTGCCTGAAATAGGGTAGACACCTAGTAAGTACATGGTTGCTGATATTACTGCATTTGAAATTTTAAAGCTTGGCCACAGTTATGATAATATTTCTTCCTTGTGAGAACCTGTAACTCTTTTACAGGTGGATCAAAAGACGTCTGCAAAAGTTCAGAATATTACTTAGAAATGCCATGACTAAATGAGGTTGAAAATCCAAATCCTCTGTTTTCTAAACCCAAAATATTTTGATATGTTGGGCTTGATATAAATTTTGGTAGGTGAAGCAAACTCTTTAAAGTGCTTAGAGACTGAGTGGTAAAATGTTTTAAGATCTTTTGCAATAAAGAATGGTGTTCTTTAATTGAACCCTTGTAGTTAATCAATTTTATACAGACTCATGGACAAAGGTGTTTTGAGAAGGAGGGTTTAATTTTCTTTTTTTTTTTATTGCATTTTAGGTTTTGGGGTACATGTGATGAACATGCAAGATTGTTGCATAGGTACACACATGGCAGTGTGCTTTGCTGCCTTCCGTCCCCTCACCTGTATCTGTCATTTCTCCCCATGCTATCTCTTCCCACCTCCCCACCCCCGCCCCTCCCCCATTTCCCCCCAACAGACCCCAGTGTGTAGTGCTCCCCTCCGTGTGTCCATGTGTTCTCATTGTTCAACACCCGCCTATGAGCGAGAATATACGGTGTTTGATTTTCTGCTCTTGTGTCAGTTTGCTGAGAATGATGGTTTCCAGATTCATCCATGTCCCTATAAAGGACGTGAACTCATCGTTTTTGATGGCTGCATAATATTCCATGGTGTATATGTACCACATTTTCCCTATCCAGTCTATCATCGTTGGGCATTTGGGTTGGTTCCAGGTCTTTGCTATTGTAAACAGTGCTGCAATGAACATTCGTGTGCACGTGTCCTTGTAGTAGAATGATTTATAATCCTTTGGATATATACCCAGTAATGGGATTGCTGGGTCAAATGGGATTTCTATTTTTAAGTCCTTGAGGAATCGCCACACTGTCTTCCACAATGGTTGAATTAATTTACATTCCCACCAACAGTGTAAAAGTGTTCCTATTTCTCCACATCCTCTCCAGCATCTGTTGTTTCCCGATTTTTTAATGATCGCCATTCTAAGAACTTCCAGTACTATATTGAATAGGAGTGGTGAGAGAGGGCATCCTTGTCTAGTGCCAGATTTCAAAGGGAATGCTTCCAGTTTTTGCCCATTCAGTATGATATTGGCTGTTGGTTTGTCGTAAATAGCTTTTATTGTTTTGAGATACGTTCCGTCAATACCTAGTTTATTGAGGGTTTTTAGCATAAAGGGTTGTTGAATTTTGTCAAAAGCCTTCTCTGCATCAATCGAGATAATCATGTGGTTTTTGTCTTTGGTTCTGTTTATGTGGTGAATTACGTTTATGGACTTGCGTATGTTGAACCAGCCTTGCATCCCCGGGATGAATCCTACTTGATCATGGTGGATGAGCTTTTTGATATGCTGTTGCAATCGGTTTGCCAGTATTTTATTGAAGATTTTTGCATCTATGTTCATCATGGATATTGGCCTGAAATTTTCTTTTCTTGTTGAGTCTCTGCCGGGTTTTGGTATCAGGATGATGTTTGTCTCGTAAAATGATTTGGGAAGGATTCCCTCTTTTTGGATTGTCTGGAATAGTTTCAGAAGGAATGGTATCAGCTCCTCCTTGTATGTCTGGTAGAATTCAGCTGTGAACCCATCTGGACCTGGGCTTTTTTTGGGTGGTAGGCTCTTTATTGCTGCCTCAACTTCAGACCATGTTATTGGTCTATTCAGGGTTTCGGCTTCTTCCAGGTTTAGGCTTGGGAGGTTGCAGGTGTCCAGGAATTTATCCATTTCTTCCAGGTTTACTAGTTTATGTGCATAGAGTTGTTTGTAATAATCTCTGATGATGGTTTGGATTTCTGTGGAATCTGTGGTGATATCCCCTTTATCGTTTTTTATTGCATCAATTTGGTTATTCTCTCTTTTCTTTTTTATTAATCTGGCTAGTGGTCTGTCTATTTTGTTGATCTTTTCAAAAAACCAGCTCCTGGATTTATTGATTTTTTGAAGAGTTTTTTGTGTCTCTATTTCCTTCAGTTCTGCTCTGATCTTAGTTATTTCCTGTCTTCTGCTAGGTTTTGAGTTTTTTTGATCTTGCTCCTCTAGCTCTTTCAATTTTGATGATAGGGTGTCAATTTTAGATCTCTCCTTTCTTCTCATGTGGGCACTCATTGCTATATATTTTCCTCTAGAGACTGCTTTAAATGTGTCCCAGAGATTCTGGTATGTTGTGTCTTCGTTCTCATTGGTTTCAAAGAACATCTTTATTTCTGCCTTCATTTCATTGTTTATCCAGTCAACATTCAAGAGCAAGTTGTTCAGTTTCCATGAAGCTGTGCGGTTCTGAGTTAGTTTCTGCATTCTGAGTTCTAACTCGATTGCACTGTGGTCTGAGAGACTGTTTGTTATGATTTCTGTTCTTTTGCATTTGCTGAGGAGTGATTTATTGCCAATTATGTGGTCAATTTTAGAGTAGATGTGATGTGGTGCTGAGAAGAATGTATATTCTGTGGATTTGGGGTGGAGAGTTCTGTAAATGTCTATTAGGTTTGCTCGTTCCAGGTCTGTGTTCAGGTCCTGGATATCCTTGTTGATTTTCTGTCTGGTTGATCTGTCTAATATTGACAATGGGGTGTTAAAGTCTCCCACTATTATTGTGTGGGAGTCTAAGTCTCTTTGTAAGTCATTAAGAACTTGCCTTATGTATCTGGGTGCTCCTGTATTGGGTGCATATATATTTAGGATCGTTAGCTCTTCTTGTTGCAGTGATCCTTTTACCATTATGTAATGACCTTCTTTGTCTCTTTTGATCTTTGTTGCTTTAAAGTCTATTTTATCAGAGATGAGAATTGCAACTCCTGCCTTTTTTTGCTCTCCATTTGCTTGGTAGATCTTCCTCCATCCCTTTATTTTGAGCCTTTGTGTATCCTTGCATGTAAGTGGGTTTCCTGGATACAGCACACTGATGGGTTTTGGCTTTTTATCCAATTTGCCAGTCTGTGTCTTTTGATTGGGGCATTTAGTCCATTGACATTTAGGGATAGTATTGTTATGTGTGAATTTGATGCTGTCATTTTGATGCTACCTGGCTGTTTTGTTGGTTAGTTGATGCAGATTCTTGATTGTGTTGCTGCTTTTTTACCATTTGGTGTGTTTTTGGAGTGGCTGGTACTGGTTGTTCCTTTATATGTGTAGAGCCTCTTTCAGGAGTTCTTGTAGAGCAGGTTTGGTGGTGATGAAATCTCTGAGTGCTTGCTTGTTCACAAAGGATTTTATTTTTCCTTCACTTATGAAGCTGAGTTTGGCTGGATAGGAGATTCTGGGTTGAAAGTTCTTTTCTTTAAGGATGTTGAATATTGGCCCCCAGTCTCTTCTGGCTTGTAGGATTTCTGCTGAGAGATCTGCTGTGAGTCTAATGGGCTTCCCTTTGTGGGTAACCCGACCTTTCTCTCTGGCTGCCCTTAGCATTTTCTCTTTCATTTCAACCCTGGTGAATCTGACGATTATGTGCCTTGGGGTTGCTCTTCTTGAGGAATATCTCTGTGGTGTTCTCTGTATTTCCTGGATTTGAATATTGGTCTGCCTTGCTAGGTTGGGGAAGTTTTCCTGGATAATATCCTGAAGAGTATTTTCCAGCTTGGATTCATTCTCTTCATCACATTCAGGTACACCTATCAGACGTAGATTAGGTCTTTTCACATAGTCCCACATTTCTTGAAGATTTTGTTCATTCCTTTTTGCGCTTTTTTCTCTGTTCTTGCCTTCTCTTTTTATTTCATTGAGTTGGTCTTCGACCTCTGATATCCTTTCTTCTGCTTGGTCAATTCGGCTGTTGAAGCTTGTGCATGCTTCACGAAGCTCTCGTGTTGCGTTTTTCAGCTCCATCAATTCACTTATTCTCCTCTCTATGCTGTCCATTCTCGTCAGCAGTTCGTCCAATCTTTTTTCAAGGTTCCTATTTTCTTTGCGATGGGTTAGAACATGTTCTTTTAGCTCATTGTAGTTTCTTACTACCCATCTTCTGAAGTCTGATTCTGTCATTTCATCACCCTCCTTCTCCATCCGGTCAGGTTCCCTTGCTGGTGAGGAGTTGTGATCACTTTTAGGAGGAGAGGTGTTCTGGTTTCGGGAGTTTTCATCCTTTTTACGCTGGTTTCTACCCATTTTTGTGGGTTTATCCACCTGTTGTCTGTCTCTGTCCCAGGGAGTTGGAGCTTTATGAGTTTCCGTTGCACTACTGCCTTTTTTGATTTTTTTTTTTTTTTTCAGGTCGGACCCGCCCAGCTAGCAGCACGCCTAGCCTCTGCCTGCCCGCAGGGGCTTTGCTGAGCTGCTGTGGGCTCCGCCCAGCTGCCCTGAGCTCTTCCCTGTAGTCCTTTTTATATGGGCGTAGTTAGAACTGTCTGGGCAATGGTGGCCCCGCCTCTGTTATGGCGGACTCTCTCTGTTGTGGCAGGTTGCCTCGGCAACGGCGGGTTGCCTCGGCAACGGCAGCCTGCCTCCGTAGCGGTGGAGAGTCTCAGTAATGGCGGAAGCCCCTCCCCCACGGAGCCGGACCGTCCCGGTTCAGCTGTGCTTGGTTTGAAGGGCTCAACCCAGAGGGTTTCCAATTACTGTTTTTGTTTTCGTTGTTGTTGGGGGTGGAGGGGTGGGACCAACCGAGCCTGATCACCTGGCTCCCTGACTCAGAGTCTTTTCTTTTAAGTTGAACGACCCCGCGTTCCGGTCGCTTGTTGAAAAGGCGCCGGGATCTCCCGTGCTGCGACTCACGGAGTCGGCTCGAACCGCGGCGCCGGCTCCTGGCGGATTTTTTTGCCTAGGAATCTCCTGGCCTGGCTCGCTATTTCAGATGAATGGGCTATTCTGCCGTCTCAAGGCTCTGCTCGCCAGCTAAGAGGGCTCCCAGACCAGTGGCTTTTGTACGGAGAACGGCAGCAACAGGGAGTGGTCACAGCAGCCGCGCGGGCGGAATCAGCCCCGCGGGGGCCAAAACAGCCGCACCGGCTGGGACTGCGACGCTGGCGACCCCTCTGCCTGGGTATCTCCTGGTCTGTGGGCAATAAGAGTTCGTCTGGAAATGCGGCGTCCACTCACCCTCTGCACTTTCACTGGGAGCTGAAGTCCTGAGCTGTTCTTAGGCGGCCATCTTGAAAGTCGGATCCAATTTTCTTTTCAATAGCTTATTATATTAGTTGTGTCACCAACCCAACATCTAGTGACCTAATGCATTTCTTATTTGCTTAACCAAAATGTAAGCAATTTCTTTATAAAAAGTAGCTGAAACTTTCTTTTAAAAAAGTCAGAAGGAGGTCTCCAAGGAAGCAAAGAATTGCCAGACAATTACTTTGTTCTCTCAACATATAGAAGGCAAAATATAGTCTTATTAAAATCCTGAGAATGAATTCACTTAAGCTCCCCACTGCAGGATGTTTTTCTGACAAGTTCTGTCTCAAAAAAGTATGTTGTACACCTAATTAAGAAATTACTTTGACAGGATGAATGTTTTGAAGCTCTGTGTTGTACGCAACCTAATATAATCTAGTTTTCTTCCAGTGAAACAAAATATGTGACAAAAAAAAAGCATGGTCAGATAATATCAATAATAAGAGTGGAAGCAGCCAGCCAATTTGTCTAGGGAAATTTGCTCTTGGCTAAGACGATATAAAGGTCTTACCCTTGGGCAAAGCATTTATTTAAAAAGTTTAGAAAAAACATTATTTTCCCTGATGGTAAGATTTTTCAGAGTGACTGTTTCTGTATGAGAGGATACAGGTTTGGAGGTAAATCTAAATCATTTTGCTATCTATAATAAGAGGTTAGCAAAATGAAAGTGGGTGTTGAGTATTTACAATTAAGTTCTATCCTGGGCTTATTTCAAGCAAGCTTATGGATAAGATGGAGTGGTCATAAATTCCTGACAAACTGTTTTTGTGGGTGTAAGCATGGGTGTGTGTGTGGGTTGGTGGGTTGGGGGGGGAGAGAGAGAGAGAGAGAGAAAGAGAAATAGCTCAAATCTAAAATCTTTATTTTTCCCCTATTCTTTGTGATTCTAATTGATAGTGTTTTTGGAGTCTAGGTGGGAAAACTTGTAATAAAACAAATATTTACCAAATAAATGCCCTTTTAATACTGAATTTTTTGTCAACAATTTTCATTATATAATGAGAAATACCTTCTTGAAGTGTGTGTGCTAGCAGGTAGGGGAGGGTGGTTATCCCAGATTACAGCTAGCATGCAAAGAGCACTTTTAAAACATAAGTCAAAATAGTATTTCAGGTTAAAATCTAATAAGGTTCTCAAAAGTGTAAGTACAAAATAGATGGGGATATTTTCATGTTTCACATGGAATTAGGAAGCCTGTACAGAGAGGCTGTTGGTAGGTCTTTTGCTATATTTTACAGGGCATTGATTTCTAAATACCACTGAATCAAATGAAGCTCTTTTAAAAAGCACCTAATCCCTGGCCCCAAGCCAAACCAATGGAATCAGTACTTTCCTCTCTAAACCTTCTCAGAAGTTTTTAGTGAAAGGCCTTAGAGACGAGGGAGAGAAAGTAGACTAGAAGGACTTTGGGGTTCTGGCCTCAGTTATCTGATATGGCACCAAAAAAAAGAAGGGAGAGATGATGCATTGAGTCTTGAATGTGTTGCATTTGAGGTGTTTGTGGGAATGTAAGTTGAGACAGCCAGTAGACTGATGGATCTGGATGGCAATGGGAAAGGTCAGATCAGAGACATGGATTATTGACTATACACTGGTTCTTAGTCATTTAAGTAGCATGGAATGAGAAAAAAATCTGTAATCCTTAATCATAAAATAGTTTCAGAATACCTCCTTTGTGCCAGGCATTGAACCAGGCATTGGGTGTTCACAATGAATGGGCCCCTCCCTCAATTGATTCACTGTCAAGGTGGGGAGACAAATTCATAGTTGAATACACATAATGATGTATAGTGGTGCAGGTGCTGAAGGAGACATAAAAAGAGGGGTCAGAAAAGGAGATGTCCTTGAAAGCCTTAATATTCAAGATGGACAAACCAAGAGATAAGTCAAGAAATAAATACTCTGAAAGATCAAGATGGTTTGTTATGCTCAGGGAAGGCGGACAAAGGATTCTCAAAGGTTTTTTGCCTTTAGGATTGCCAGACTTAGTGCCCTCTTCTTCCCCGAAAACAAACTAACAAACGAGAATGCCCAGTTGAGTTTAAATGAATAATTTGTAGTGTAAGTATGTTCCATGCAATATACAAGGCACACTTACAGTAAAAGAAATCATTGTCTGAAATTCAAATGTAACTGGATGTTCTGCATCGCTTCTGCTTCATGATTCAGTAATGTTCCCTTGCTATATTGTTGTTGCCATTGTTATTATTGTATACCACTTCACTAGTGCTTTATGGCATTCGAATGTTTTCATAACCCTATTATAGCCCTAGGCAAGTAGAACCAAAATACCTTCTCGCTGGAGAATATGTTAGCACTTGATTGCTGTTTCTCTGTCAATGGAATATTCTCCAAAAACATAATTATGCTTTTCATGATACCCTTCTTTATTTTCATTCACGGGGCAAAGTATTTTCATATAACCACCTCCCACATCCTCCTAACACCCCTAAGATAGTGGTAAGGCAGAGGTGACATCCATTTCCATAGTTGAGACATGTGGTAGGACTCGGTGAGTTGCTCAAGGTCACCCAACTTGTCTGTGCCGGAGTGAGAACCTCACCCATCTCAGCTACCTCAAACTCAGTTCTTGTTTATTGCATTATGCTATCTCTCCAAAAAGATCGGTCCATCATATTGATGTTAACTTCTATGTGCTCAGATTTTACTTAGTGTGTAGACAGACCCTCTAAATGAACTTAAAACTTCAGGGCAGACAACAACAGGACAATGTAAAAGGAGGATGAACTTTCTAAAGTTCAGCCGTATTTATAGAGGAGTAATAAAATCATTGAAAACTTCCAAATATCTTGTGAACAGCTGCCATTAATGAAGCTCTGAAATATTTTTTATAATTATATGTTGATCACTAGATTGAGTCTATTCTTATGACTTCCATATTTGGAATAACATTTGCATAACACAGTATATCCAGTTTGTTTCTTGGTGTCTGTAAACTTGTAAATAATTTCATGAATTAAAGCAGTTCAAAAATAAACCCTAGTTTATAACTGAAAACTTAATAGGGCATAGATATTTATGTAATCTATTGCTATATATTTGTTCAGTAATGTATTCCCTATATGTTTTATGGGACATGAATCTGATCTCTGAGAGTCTAAAATTGAGGTTACTAAATCTATCGTAACAAGGATACTAGATTGGTACTATAACAAAGCGTTTTACTTCTAAATTTATAATGAATGTCTGTTTTTTTAATTTACTAAAAATAGGGCCCTGTTTAATAGGTAAAGAACCCCCTTCCTGAATTCTTCTGTTTCTATCACCAGTCACTGTTCATCTGTCAGTTTCTTTTTCTGCTGCTTTTAGCTCATGCTCAATAAATGATACTCATATTTTCATGTTAAATGCTATGCTCTTTTTTAATTTTATTTTTTATTTTTTTGGTTTTATGGAGTGTTATGAAAAACTGCTCACTTTAAGAAATTGACAGGTCCATTAACAGAGAGCTTTATGTCTGAGAGTCCAAGTAGTTAGGGCTTCTGGATGTTCAGGAAGTGGAGGGTGTCAGACCAGTCATTTTTATTGCAGACTAAAATGATGGCCGCAAGGAGATGAGCTCGCATTATCATTTTATATAAATCACCCAGCCTGGCTTTCATTTCTTGCCTTCCCTTAGATCTTGGAAAGCTCAGAGTTACTACACTTCAAATTAAGAAAAGAACAGAAATCTTATGATCCTGGGTCCAGCCCAGAGTTCATCCAATCTAGCTGTGTCTGTGGTACCAAGGAAGAGATAGGAAGACATGGATATCCCCTTTGGTGAATTCCCAGGAATACATATGTCCCCCAGATAAACGAGCATGGGTCTTGTGTCACAGATGTGGTTATAAATTTCAGCCTTGCTGTTGTCTAGGGGTATGACCATGGTCAGAGGGCTTAACCTTTCTAATCTTTTTAGATCTGTAACATGGGGATAGTAATGACTATTCCTACAAAAATAATTTTGTGATGGAAAAGGTGGAGACGGTTGGAATCCTGATTTCGTCATTAGCTTAAAGAGTTTGTTGATGATCGAAATTGGGGGCATTTCAGGAAAATGTATGTTGAAACGTTTTTACCATGGCCCTAAATGGACTTCCGCCCTGTTAAGCTGCAAACAGAGTGAGTTGCTTCTCCTGCTGGAGACCCAGAATAAATGTAGCTCTAGAGCCCTTTCCCCTTCACCCATCATATCTAACCTTTTAGAGTCTTAACCCTCTAATAGCAAGAAGAGGTACAGAGATAAAGCAGAGGAATTGAGAACCCTCCACCATTCCTAGAGGCTAGAGCAGGCGTCCCCAAACTATGGCCCGTGGGTGGCATGCAGCCTCCTGAGGCCATTTATCCAGTCCCTGCCGCACTTTAGGAAGGGGCACCTCGTTCATTGGTGGTCAGTGAGAGGAGCACAGGATGTGGCGGCCCTCCAACGGTCTGAGGGACAGTGAACTGGCCCCCTGTGTAAAAATTTTGGGGATGCCTGGCTAGAGCAAGACTGGCCTAATCCATCTCCCTAGCTCCCACAGGCCACTTTCCCCTGCAAGCCATCTGGTCCTGCCAAGCTGGAAAAGCACCAAGGGGGAAGCAGTCCAGGCCCATCTCATGGTACCAAGCACATGAATCAAAACCTTCCATTCAGAAATTTCAGGAAACAGAGCCTCCAAGGGAACCAGGAGAAGGAAAGGCCAAGCGACTGAGCCACACCATTGAAAAAAGCCATCATTTACTGTGGCCTAATTGTATTTCTTTTTTAATAGGTTTAGAGAGAAGTTTGTCGATATAGTTTGGTGATTTGTCCCCTCCAAATATCATGTAGAAACGTGATTTCCACTGTTGGAGGTGGGGCCTGGGTGGGTCATTGGGGGTTGGTCCCTCATGAATGGCTTGGTGCCCTCTCTGTAATATGGAGTGAGTTCTGGCACGATGAGTTCACTTGAGAGTGGCTGTTTAAATGGGCCTGGCATCTCTTTTGCTCCCTATGTCACTGTGAAGGGGACCAGGCATGTCACATTCTCCTTCAGGAGCAGCCAGTGTCCAGTGACTGGTAACGTAGGGCTACAGAGTCCTGAACCCTGGCCTCCACTAGGGACATCTCTGAAGAGTCATCCCAGCTTCATAGCTCGTCGTGGGAATCGGCTGAGACCTTTCTTGTGACTGCGTTGTGGTTCAGCCTCCCCCCCGGCCCAGTCCCACTTCCTCATGCCTAGCAGGTGTGGTTCCCACGAGCACTCTTCAGTAAATGTCCCACCCACAGATCTGCCTCAGAGTCTGTTTCTCGGATAACTGAACCTAAGACACACCTCTTTCACTCCAAACTTTGTGGGAATCTGTGGGTTTCTAAATGAGATAATGTAAGACAAACCCTGAATACTATAGTAACTGTGCATTATTTATATATTAGCTATTATAATCCATGATTATTATCCATCACATTATTTAAATTATATGTGTCTTAGACTTTATCACTCCTGGTGGGTTATATGTTTCTGAGGCAACTATTCTTAGCAATAAATTGTGTACAGTTTCCCCCAATATGGTCTGGATCTTTTTCCCTGCCAAATCTCATATCTAATTGTAATCCCCAGTGTCGGGGAAGGGGCCTGGTGGGAGGTGATTAGATCATGGGGCAGAGTTCTCATGAATGCCCCCTTGATACAGTATGTTGAGTGAGTTCTCAGGAGATCTGATTGTTTAAAAGTGTGTAGCACCTCCCACCTCTTGCTCTTCCTCCTGCCCCAGCCATGTCAAGTACTGGCCCCCTTTCACCTACCATGAGTGTAAGTTTCCTGAGGCCTCCCCAGAAGTCAAGCAGATGCTTCATCTACAGCCTGTGGAACCATGAACCAATTAAACCTTTTTTCCTTATAAATTACCCAGTCTCAGGTATTTCTTTATAGCAGTATGAGAATGAACTAATATACCCCCATCCCCCAAATTATAGCTTTCAAAATGAATGGAGGCTATTTACGTATATGAATTCTGGTAAACATATCTGTCCTTACCAACATTCTTTCTAATTTTGGAAGCTTCAGCCATGGGTGGTCACCCTCTTTGAATATCTCTGCAATGAGTGCATTGAGACCTACTCCTGAGTGATCACAGGGGGATGGAGAAGGAAGGGTTTTAGGCCCCATTCTCCCTCCATATGATCATGAATTTCTATTTGTGCTAGTTGTACAACTTGTGAATAAACAGTATCTTGTGGATGAACAAGTTTTATTACTCTTTCCAGATCAGAAGTTGTTGAGGGGCAGAGTTCTGTATATTTCATCTTTTTACCTCTTTCTTCCTGTCCTTCTCCACTCCCAACACTTTGCACCACAGGCTTTCGACAGACATGGACTAAGAATAGTTGAGGGAGCAGGGTGTGGGGCATGGAAGGCAGAGAAGGATGTAGTTTTCAGAGGAATGTTCAACTGAGTGGCAAAACAAAGTTTCTCTTGATGGAAAACGTGAACCACAGGCTTCTCAGTGAGCAGCCAGGAGGTGTGAGACCCATAACATAAACATGGAAATCTTCCTGGAAGACAATCATAGAAATAAATTCAGATAATAATTATTGAGTTTTTACTGCATGCCAGAGCCTTTTCTCTGACTTACCTTTTCTCATCATTTTCTAATGTCCTGCTAAGAATGGACTGTCATTACACCATTTTTCAGATGAGGACACTGAAACCCAGAAAATTGTCCAAACCAGAACTGTAGAATTCAAGCCCAGGTCTGCTCAATTTCAAAGACTTCTCTAAATGGCTTATCTAATGTAAAATATCTCATGGCCAAAACCATGTTGTGTGAAATGCAACAGAATATAAAAATCTTATGCAATTTTAAGATAAAATATGAGACAGCAAAAAGAAATCATGCTCGGTAGGAAGAAGTCATTTTGTCAGCTTTTCTGGACCCGAATTCCCTGTTCTTTTTAGAGGAAAATTCATTTTCTCTGTTCTTGGTTTTCATGGGGAGCAATTTTTCATACACACATTCGCAGCCTCTCTTCTCTGCCTTGTCACACATACCTGGGGAGGTCGAGTGGACATTTCTACTTGGTAAATGCGGGAAGAGTAACTAAGGATGCTCAGCATGGCAACTCCTTTGTTCTTTCTCTTGAGAGTGCCCTCCTCTTCCTCTTTTCTAGAGAACACCGGAGGTCCCTATGTGTCCATATGCAATTCTTTTCTGGGCAGGCAGTTATGTCTTGATGGGGTGGTAAGAAACCTTCCTAGTTTGGGGGTGCAGTTAGCTGGTCTGATGGACTCTCACCCTAAACCAGAGGCTCTTGCTTAGTGTCTCTGATAAAAGAGGTGATATTTGGCTTTCATCTTGATGCTTCTGTTTTCTCAAATTGTTCAGAACTGGGCTAGAAGAAGGTGATTGTTTTTATTGGAGGTTCCCACGGAGGCCTTACTTTCTTGAGTCCTAGGAATATCTGGCAGAAACTTGAGATGTGCTGGTCTATGTATTGAACTTGAATTCCTATCTGCTCAGCCCCAGAGTTCTTCCCAAGCAGGGAGTTGATTCCTCTCTAATTTCTCTTTCTCCCTCATAATCTGCCTTCTGTCAGTGTCTACAGCAAGGAGTTAAATAAGAATTTTATTACCTACATATCTTAGGTTTCTTTGGTATAGAAAAGCAGGTTTAATACCATGAAAATCTTCTCTTCAGAGATTATCTGGCCATTTCAAAAATGATATTAATAAAAACAACATATGAAATTGACCATTTTCCTAGGGCACACGTGGTAAAGTTTTTCTTGTAACTGACAAACCAGGTGCAGAATATTCCATGTATAATTTAGACCCCTTCCCTGTGGGCTGCTCTGCTGGTTTTGTATATAACTTCAGTTATTATTGCCATTAAGAAAAGATATTTTAGGGACAAACTCATTTTTTGAATAGATTGTTATCTCAAATTAAAAAAGATTACGGGAACTGGCAATCAATGCAGCATCTAATTGCTATTTCTCCAATTAAAAATTAATATACTGAAAGAGCTGCCTGGAACCAGTTGGTCTTTAGATAGTTTTGAAATAAGGAAAAAATAAAATAAAATTTAAAAGCAGAGGGCCTGGGTGAGTGCAGGAAGGGTTTGTGGCGCCTGGTCTCCTTTGCAGCAAAGGCTCCAGGAACAAGTGTGTTTCCGCCCTTGTGCCTATGGCCGCCACACCCTGGGTGATTGGAAACAAAGGAACGCTGAGCTTGTGTCTCATTGTTCCTCCTCTGTTAAAGATTTATGTATAAAATCACTGTATTTTGTGATGTACTTAAGAATAGCTGGCAGGTGTCATTTTCGTACAGTGCATGTCATCTTATTGAGGCAGTGGAAAATGTGTGTGACGGTGCTTGTGCTAAAAATGTTCCTCTGTTCTTTGAGGATGTCAGTGATGCCATTCCAGCTCCTTCTCTTCCGCAGAACTTCATTTGCTAAGCAGTGTTTGAATAGATAGGGACCAAGAAAAATGAAATCAAAGAAAGCCTCTTATGTCTTGAAGACAGGACATCCTTCCACTGGGTTCAAAATAAGCCCCTTTATTCTGAAATAGTCATACTTTGCATTTTGAGTATAACAGGTACTTAGTTTTAAGCTGGAACAAATTATTATATTGTGTGTGTATACATACATATACGCATAGGTAACCTATATATATTAAATGGGCAAGAAAGCTCATGTATACAGCAATGTGATCAGGTTCCAGTGAAGAGGCTGGGTTACACTGGGAAAGGAGCCGGTCTCCATTTAATGAACCATGGTTGTTCCTAGAACCTCACAGAATCTACACCTGGGATACAGGATGCTACTTGAGGCTCTCACATCAGCAGAACTGGAGAAGATGCAAAGAAAGAGCATGGGGATCATTCAAGGGTTGGTAGGCTGACTAAAATGGATGAACCTCTGGAGTGGAAAGACCGGAGCAGAGAAGGGATGCATTGACTGCCTGCAGACGCATGTAGGCATTGGTGCAGATGAGCGTGAACACGCCCTGCAAAGCCAACCATATTAAACCTTGGGTACCGACTGGGAAACTCGTGAATAGAATTGTAGGGATCAGAAGGGAAATAACTGAGAGGACACTGACAGGCAGGTTCAGAATCAAGGCAAGGCAAGCTTTTCAGAATATAGGTACCACCCATGTGTGGCTCCTTGTCCAAAGGTGAGGTAAAACACCACTCCAATGATTCTCAGCAGATATGGATGATGAGTCTCTTAGGTGATGTCAAGGAAGACACAGGAGCCCTCTCACATTTCTTTGTTCTGTGCTGCTTCCATCTTCTGAGTGTCACTGAACAGCCCCTCTTGGTCCTTGCCCATCTAAGCCTGAGCCTCGGGAGATTCCCAGGCACCTTCCCTCCCTCCCAGCCAGCAGTCAAGACCTTCCACTGCTGAGTCCTCAGTGCCTCTCGAGTCCACCCTCTGGCTTTTAGCCAGCAGAACCACAGCCTTGCTAATGTTCCAAGCCTATGGAGACCCACTAAATCAGAATCTAGGGGCCTGGGGTGAGGCTGAAGCGCTGGTATTTTTAAAAAGCTCCCCTGCATATGAAATTCTGGGTTTAAAATTTTTTTCTTTAACAATGTTGAATATTGCCCACCCTCCCCCACCCTCCTGGCTTATAGGGTTTCTGCAGAGAGAACTGCTGTTAGTCTGATGGGCAATTCCCCAAGGATCTGGAACCAGAAATACCATTTGACCCAGCAGCGCCATTACTGGGTATATACCCAAAGGATTATAAATCTTTCTACTATAAAGACACATGCACATGTATGTTTATTGCAGCACTGTTCACAACAGCAAAAACTTGGAACCAACTCACATGCCCATCAGTGACAGACTGGATAAAGAAAATGTGGCACATATACACCATGGAATACTATGCAGCCATAGAAAAGGATGAGTTCATGTCCTTTGCAAGGACATGGATGAAGCTGGAAACTATCGTTCTCACCAAACTAACACAGGAACAGAAAACAGAATGCTGCATGTTCTCACTCATAAGTGGGAGATGAACAGTAGGAACACGTGGACACAGGGAGGGGAACATCACACACCAGGGCCTGTTGGGGGCTGGGAGCAAGAGGAGGGAGAGCATTAGGACAAGTACCTAATACATGTGAGGCTTAAAACCTAGGTGATGGGTTGATGAGTGTAGGAAACCCCCATGACACATGTATACTGATGTAACAGAACTACACATTCTGCACATGTATTCCAGAACTTAAAAAAAAAAAGCATTCTGAGCTGTGGGAAGAGTGAATGCAGAGACTTTAAGGAAGGAACAAGCTTAGATGTCAGAGGAACAAAACAAAAAGATACCAAGCCAGTGCTGCTGGAACTTAAAGAACCAGGGAAACCATGGCAATTGAAATTGAAGAAAGGAGAGGGGGCTAGCCCAAGCTGGGCCTCATAGACCTTGGTACAGTGTTTGGATTTTATTCCAAATGCAGTGAGAAGCTAGTAGAAGGAAGAGATCGGATCTGGGTTGTGTTTTCACGAAACCACTCTGGCTGCTCTGAGGAAGAAAGGTCGGAAGACTGTTGGAGAAGGGCAGATGCGCATCCTGGTGACCGTATTTAAACAACCAACCAAACAAACAAAAAAACCCCACACTGACCAACTATTTTTTCTTCTCCACAGAAACCTCAGGTTCTTCTACCTCTTTGTCTTTTATCATACACTTCTTTCTTGTGGAGTGCCCAAATTCTCCACAACTCTGTATAAAATTCCCATGTTTTCTTTTCTTTTCTTTTTTTTTTTATTGCATTTTAGGTTTTGGGGTACATGTGAAGAACATGCAAGATTGTTGCATAGGTACACACATGGCAGTGTGGTTTTCTGCCTTCCGTCCCCTCGCCAGTCTTCTAAGGCCAGGTTTCCTTGCCAGCTTCTCCAGAGTTTTCCCAGTCCCTACTCCAACACTGTGGAAGACATTACTCCTTCTCAAAGCACCCTTAAAATGTCTGTGTCCCTCCTACACAGTACTTATGACTTTGGACCTAGAATTTTAACGTGGATGTGCCTATCTCATTTCTCTTTGAAGAATTTAATTTTCTTCGAGGTAGGTCTTTAGGAATTTTGTTTTGTTTTTTTTTTTTTTGCAATCCTTAGTGCCAAAAAGTAAAGTGGTTTCAATGTGGCAAACTCATGGTTTTAAGATCTTCATAGGTACCTGATCCATTACTTTTCATAACCTTCTTATGATATAGGCACTATCATTGCACTGGCATCCTCATTTACAGATAAAAAAACACAGAGAAGCTAAGCCAAGATTACAATTCGTATGTGGTTCAGTCCAGATTTGAACACAGTCTGACCCGCATGAACAGCTATGCTGTGCTGCCTTCCACATCGATGAAGTGATTCAGGATCCATGAGTCAGTACAGTGTGTCAAGGAAATACCTGTACTTCGGCAGGATTCTTCTGATGATCAGGACATCATTCCAAAGAGTGATTCCAGGGACAGTAGGTTGACAGCAGGGCCAAGCCAAGGCCTCATCAGTGTTCATAGTTCTAAACCCCAAAGGAACCGACCTGAACTTCTGTCTGTCCCCTTCTCTCCTGGCCTCAGAGCCAGGGTTTTTTCTCTCTAAAAGAAATCAGCCTACAGGAATAAGAGGCAGCATCTTCCCACATGATTTGTTGTGGAATGAGGTAAGAAAGATCGTATTGTCAAATATGACTATGGGGCCAGGAGACAGTGTGTGTGTTTCGGGGACACGGGTAGTTTCCACTGTTGCCTCTATATAACTTTTAAAAATTGAGAATAGGTTTAAGTGCCTCTGTATCTATAGCCTCATACATTTCAAATACATATAAAATGTGTTGATTGACTGTTTATGTTACTGACAAGGCTTTTGGTCAATGATAGGTTATTCATGGTTAAGTTTGGGGAAGTCACAGTTATCAGATTTTTGAATGCACAGCAGGGTAGCACTCTTAGCCCTCAAATTGTTCACAGATCAACTATAGCGTATTCTTAAAGCCAGAGAACAGAAAATGTTACTAAGAAAATCATAAGGCAAAGAAAATCTACTATTCATTAAGTAGAAGTGGATCGTCATAAAGTTCTTCATCCTCATCATCTTGACATTGAGTAGGCCGAGGAGGAGAAAGAGGAGAGGTTGGTCTTACTGTCTCAGGTGTGGCAGAGGTGGAAGAGGTGGAGGAGATAGAAGGGGAGGCAGGAGAGGCAGGCGCACTAGGTGGAACGTTTATTGAAAAAAAAATGCGTGAGCAAACCTACACAGTGTGAACCTGAGCTGTGCAAGGGTCAGCTGTGTCTAGAATGCCTGCATTGTGCTCAAAGAGATGGTGGCTCTTGCGACTACGTACTGTTCATAGCCTCTGGGAGCTGCAATAGGACTTTAATGAGTATCTCCAGGGAAGAGGCAGGCACGTGGAGAGTCCAGATGCTGTTACTATGATCAGATTGCTTCCCTTTAGCCTCCTTGTTGAGGCCAAGTTCAGAAGCAGTGCCTGAGGCTGGTCTGGCTGGGAGCACTTATCCAGGTTATAGGCACCTGCTCCTGAGAACTGGCAGCTGGATAAGGATGACTCAGTCAGAAGGCAGAAAGTCCAAATGGACATCCAGAGATTAACCCACATCTGTCCCTGGTTACCGATGGTTAGGTCTAAACTCGCTTAAGCTGAATAATGTGACTTTTAGGCTGAAAGTTGTATCCTGACTCTTCTCTGTTCTTCAGTTTCCCCAAAATGTCTGCTTGGTAGTTCATCCCTAAAACCTGAGCTCCACACTGAGACAGGTTCCAGTGGTGGGTTTGTGAGATTCTTTTTTGGATTTCAGCCACTTGTTTATTTTAAAATGCCAGCAAAACGCACCCCCTATAGACACCACTCCCCAAACCAGCTCCAATTGAACAAAGATAACTGAATGCTGAGAACATTACTTGTGCTTGTGTTGCCGATATAGAAATTCCTGGAATCTTGTGGGACATTCTGTTCCACTAACAGGATTCCAGAACAGCATTATAAGGACATCAACTCGTTTGCATTACTTGCAGGGACTTTTGGAAGTTGAGCAATCATTAGCTAGTCTCTGTTTTACATTTGATCCTTAAAATCCACATTTGATACTTGGGAACATTGGAAGTAGGATTTCCTTCTCTCAAGCCAGATTGGGTTTGAATAATTTCACCTTACCTATTTAAATTACCTCTGATTTCACCTCTGGAAAAGGAAGAGACTTGGATTTCTTTGGAGAGAAAAGTGAGTTGTGTATTTACCATGTCTTGTCCCATGGTCTGTGTCAAGACTACTTATTCAAGTGGGAGATTCTGTATCAGACTAAGGATCAAACCCCTCATCGTCACTCCCCTAGTATAAAAGAGAAACATGCGTAGATCCAGTTGGGAAAAACTCTGCATAGTGGCAAAGCTTTAGCAAGCAATGTCACTAACTTCTCCAGCAGCAAACTTAGAGGTAAATTGTGCTGCAGCAAGCCAAAAGTTAATTTCATCCAGAAGAGCAAGATAAATTAAAAGGCAAATTGCTTGCCTGCTCCTTCTTGCTCTTCCAGTATCTGTCTGAGACTGGCCCTTGAGGTTGGTGGATAATAAATCTTTCAGGCTCACCTCCTAATTCCAAGAATTTTTATGTTGTGGCTGACTCCTCTAGGATATTTTAGCAATGAGAAGCCACATGATGGCATGGAAGGGATGAAAGTGATGTGCTCTAAGCTCTCATTTCCAGCCCTGTTTCTACCACCTCTATTTGCTTAGAGATTTAGCTGCCATTCTAGCCTGGTGCCTGATCTTGCCACCTTGGCACAGATATTCTCATGAGATTTTCTTGGAGCCATTGACGATAGGGAAGGTTGGCATTCAATTACGCTATTGTAATAATCATCTACAGTCTTTCCATAAATGGTTTTGCCATATGACAGGCAGGCGTCTCAGTAATTCCTCCAGTGCCATCTACCTTGGTTTATGGACCTATTCTGGTGGATAATGCTGCATAAGTGAAGATATTCTGTTTGATCAGAAAATCCTCTGTCCTAAGGAGAGCAGCCCAGGTTCTGAGGAAGCCCAGGTCTTTTTCAGATGTACTGTGCCACTCAGGCAGGAAGTGTTTAATGAGCTCTTTCAGGGAACCCACCATGTAGAAGTCCAAACCCATAGCTTCCACCTCCAAAGAGCTTATGAGGGAATTGCTAATCCTACCTCAGGCTTTGGTTTCAGCTCCAGGTTGAGTTCCAGGGAAATTGGAATGAAATGGATATAGTAGTAAAAATCCTGGACTAGCATCTTGGTCCTCTCTCAGCCACTCTCTAGACTATGACCAGACTTAACCTGACTACCAAACCAACCACCTAACTCTGGACCTCTCTTTATTCAATAGAAAGCAGGGAAATGGTCCTCTAGTTCTAACCGTCTGCACTCTGTGTTGACATCGTCAATATAGTTCTCATTTCCTTTACCTACTTTCTGGGGGGAGGTCTGTGTCTCAAACCTTCTGCTGTTGAGTATCTACGCTCCCTAATTCACATGGTATCTCAGTCCTGTGCTTCTGAGGCTGTACTCTTGGCTACAGAGGTAGGGAAGAGGCTCAGTGTTGGTGAAGTTACTTCAGGGAGAGCAGCTCAATTTCGGTTTTACATTCTAGGCTTCACCTGAGATTTTGTTTGAAGAAAGGACTCTTCTAACAGGTAGAGTCTAAAGATCTCTAGCATGGACTCATTGCTCATTTGGACACATTGCTCTTGTTCTCAGCATCCTCCACTTGTCAGTCCATGTAGGTGGCATTCCCCAGGATCTGCTTAGATTTTCTGCTCCTCTCCCCTTCTCCTTGGGTGAGTTTCTACCATAGGGTTTGAAAGAACTACTTCCCGGATAGCTCCACCCAGATAGAAAACTCAGTTTATCTAAAATGGAATAATTCTCTTCCCAGCTGTCTTAGTTCATTATAACTGCTATAAGAAAATCCCTTAGGCTAGGTAACTTATAAACAACAAAAAATTATTTCTGACAGTTCTGGATGCTAGAAAGCCTAAGATCAAACCATCAGAGTATTTGATGTCTGATCAGGGCTGGTTTCTCATAGATGGTGGGAGGGGCAAACAAACTCCTTCAGGCCACTTTTATGAGGGCACTAATTCCATTCATGAGGGCTCTACCCGCATGACCTAGCCACCTCCCAAAGGCTCTACCTCTTAGTATCATCACACTGGGGATTAGGTTTCAACCTATGAATTTGTAGGGGGGACACAAAAATTTAGACCATAGCACTCCCCTCCATCCTTTAAGTCTCTTCTGTATTCACCATCTCTTTGGTGGCATCCTCAACCACATAGCCTTTTAATTTAGAAAGTTGACTTATCTAACTTTTAGTTTCTCCTCCTTCAAGAGTATCACATAGGTTGGTCGTATTTCTCTGATAATTCTTCAGTGAATTGTCTTCCTGTTCTCTCTGCCATAGGCTTTAGTTCAGGCTCTGACATTCCCTAAGCTGACGAAGTAATCTTTCTAAAATAGAGATAGAATTTTGTCTGTCTTCTGCTTAGAACCCTTGCCTTGGCAACCCCATTACCCACTATGAGGTCTGAACTCCTTGGTGTGACAGACACAGTTCTTTGTGATCTGGCCTCTGCTTGCTGATTTCATAATTCCTCTTCCACCTCGCACCTGATAGTCCTACAATATCTAAATTCTTGTGGTCCTTGAAATGCATCATGCTGTCAGTATTTCTCAT
This sequence comes from Saimiri boliviensis, assembly GCF_048565385.1. NCBI lineage: Eukaryota > Metazoa > Chordata > Mammalia > Primates > Cebidae > Saimiri > Saimiri boliviensis. Next base: position 89,212,644 of record NC_133450.1, on the reverse strand, counting down.
CCTTTCCCCACATGCTATTTGCCCTGTCTGGAATGCCTTTCTGCCCTTGTTTACTTAGGGAATTACTGGCCAGCCTTCAAATAGCAGGCTTTGAAGACAGCTACTCATTTCCCAGCCCTCCATAGACTGTACCTTTGCTGTATTGCTTATGATGACGTATTATAATTTGTTTGCATACCTGCATTATCTTCCGGGCTGTGAGCCCCTTGAAGCAGGACTAAGTCTCTACTATTTTTCTAACCGCAATGCTTGGCACACTGTGTAAGACATGGTTGATGCTCAGTTAAGCTGACTTCTCTTTCGACTGAAAGTAGCTGTGTGCCAAATTACCAAATTATAGGGTTTCTTAGTGATAAAGACGTAACTCACTTACTTGATTCTAAGTTGTCAAAACAGCCATATGTTTTAAAGCATCCAGTCATTATTCTGCCTAGAGAGGAATAAAGCAAATGGAAAACCAAGATGATGAAGAAAAGCATTTTGCATTTGGTGCAAAACACCTAGGTAAATAGTAAGAGAGACACAGTGGGGGATTTTAGTGTTAGTTCCTCAGGAAATATTTGGAGCTAATACTTTTAATTGATATTTTCCTGGAGCTGTGAATGTTCTACTGCGTGGCTGATTTGTTCTCATTTATTTTTACCTTTCAACTGGCTTTATCTTTGCATAGATTATCTTCTCTGGTTCCATTTTAATTCCGGTTGCTCATGGTGTGCTACCAAAGGAAAGCAGTTGGGGGCTCGTTGGGATTTCATAGCCATTGGATTCAAAAACTTATTCTAGCGAAACCCCTTTAAACTGTGGTGCTTAAAACCTCATGGATAATCAAATGAGATGAAGAAATGGTCCCCTCTGGGAAAACATACTTCAGTTTGTAAAATATTTCCCTCAGATGTCTTAGGAGGAAAGGGAATGTTTTCTGAGAATCTCACTGGCAGTGTGATGCGCTTTGTGTTAGAGGCGACCTCCCTTGGAGTCTCTTCAATGGCCAGGTCAGCACCAAGGCGTTTGAATACTCCTGGTTCCTGGAGCTGTACATGTTTCTGTCTGAGGTCCCTGCCCCCAAGAGAGTCTCTTCCTTGAGGAGTTGGCAAGAAGAGCGAAGCTAGAGGTTAAGAGCCTTGCTTTTTCAGGTAAAAGCGGCTTATTTCTTCTTTAAGTGAATGCAGTAGAAGCTGACTTCAGTGAGGGAACCCTGGGGTGGCTAACCCTCCCCAGGCCACCTAAATTTAAAATACATATATATAATTGAGTACGACAGTTGACTGTGTCTTAATCCTGTGTGGAGTGTACATGAAGCTTTTTCAGGAGGTTTTGCTGTTACTGGTCTGTGTTATGCAACCTGAGTAAGGATAATGGGCTTGCTGAAAAATAACAACCTCAACATCAGTTTCCTAGACCCCTCTTCCAATCAGTTTGCCATGCCTAATCCCTTCTGTAGGTTAACCGCGAAGCCCCCTGCTGGGTTTCCCAGTGGTTTGGAAAACATCTTTCGTGATGTCTACTGCACTTCATTCAAGGACACACCTAAAGAGACTCAACCACTGGCCACTTCGGAAGAGGCGTAAACTGCATGTGCACAGATACAGCTGAAGCTCCTTCCCCGAGCTGCCTTTCAGGAGACTGCACCTCTCTACACTGGTGTTTCTCTGTTTGTTTCTTGTTTTTAAGTAACCGTCACTGAGACATGACTTACATGGCATAAATTGTTTTTATTAGGTGAACAGTTTTATGACTTTTGATGATATAAACAGCCATGCTATTACTACTGCCATCATGATCTACAAAATTTCTACCACTTCAGAAAGTTCTGTTTCACCTCTTTTAGTGAATCTCCTCCCACAATCTCAGCCCCTGGCCATCACTGATTATTCCTGTTCCAATCATTTTGCCACTTCCAAAATGTCATATAAATGGAAGCACATGGTATTTAGGCTTCTGAGTCTGCCTTCCTTAACTTAGAGAAATGCTGAAATTTGTCTCTGTTGTTGCATGCATCAATAGTTTGCTTGTTTGTATTAATAGTTTGTTCATTTTTATTGCTGAGAATTATTTTATTATATGGATGTTCCACAATTGGTTTATCCATTCACCAGTTGAGGGACATTTAGTTTGCTTCCAGTTTTTCGTGATTATGAATAAACTTGCTACATGCATTTGCACACAGATTTTTACGTAGGCAGAAGTCTTCATTTCTCATGGGTAGATACCTAGCAGCATAATTGCTGGTCATATGTAAGTGCATATTTAACTTTATATACAGCCTGTTAACTGGTTTCCAAAGTGACCCTTTTGCACTTACACCAGCAATGTATGAGCATCTGATTTGGTCTGCATCCTCACCAGCATTTGGTATTGTCCTTCAAAGAAAAAAATAGGTCATTAGAGTAATATGTGGAGCTATCTTGTCATGGTTTTAATTTGCATACTGCCAATGATGACTGATGTTTACTATCTTTTCATTTGCTTATTTGCCATCCATAACTCTTGTGTGGTGAAGTGTCGATTCAAATCTTTTGCCTGTTTTTCAATTGGGTAATTTGTTTTCTTATTATTGAGTTTTAAGTCTTCTTTATAGATTGTAAATAGAAGTTCTGTATTATATTTGTGTATTGCAAATATTTCTTCCCGGTCTGTGGATTACTTTTTTTTCCCCATTTTCCTCAAAGTGATTTTTGGCACAGCAGATATCTTAAATTTTGATCATCTCCAGTTTGTTGGTCTTTTACTTACAGTTCATGGCTAAATCAGGAACACACTTGGAAAAAGATGGTAGTGTAAGGAATTCAATATTTATGGAAGAGCAAGAGTCTTCTTTATAGATTGCAAATAAAAGTTCTGTATTGGATTTGTGTATTGCAAGTATTTCTTCCCAGTCTGTGGCTTTGTTTTGTTTTTCATTTTCCTAAAAGTGATTTTTGGAACAGCTTATGTCTTAAATTTTGATCATCTCCAGTGTATTGATCTTTTACTAACAGTTGATGGCTAAATCAGAAACACACTTGGGAAAAGATGGTAGAGTAAGAAATTAAATATTTTTGAAAGAGGAAGAGACAACATCTGGTGCCTGAAGGCCTTACTTAGTTTTCAGTCACCTCCACTGTTAACGTCTCCTAACCATTCTCTTTACCATCCACATCCTTCTCTCACCTTCCCTCTGCTTCTTGGCTCCCCAGTTTGAGTCTTGCCTTGCATAGTTGACTGAGGACTGAGATGGAAGGAACTCTGCACTCAACTGACACTTTGCCTGCATATTTTTAAGCCACGTTGAATCTGAATATTCTCCTCTAACATGCCCCAATCTGAAAAAAGCAAGGTCTGAATTCCAAACAGAGTTCTAAAGGAATAGCTTATTTATACCTGTTCCATTAACTTATTTATGCTGTGGGCATTTCCCCACTCATGCATTTCACATAAATTCTTCTGCCTAGATTTAAAAAAATCTTTCTAATCCCCTCTGCCTCTTTATCCAGCCTCCCTTCCAGTTGTTCCATCCCAATGTGAATCTCTACTACAGCCTCATGACTTGTGTTACTATCCATGAACACACCATGCTTTTTCTTGCCCCCTTTGCAGAGACTGTTTCCCATGCTTGGAATGGTTTTCCCTGCTTACACCTTACCAGCCTGGAGAATTATCACCCCCAGTGAAGTCTCCCGAATTCTGTTGGCCAGATCCTTGCCCAAGTTATTCCCAGTCTTCCTCTGTCTCCTATGTTCCCACTGGCATTTGCACCACCTCTGAGACCTGTTTCCATTCCGTGGTGATTCCTGATCCAGAGACATTTTCACTCCCTCTAGACCATAGAGTCCTTCAGGACAGGAAATTTGTCAGATTTATCTTTGTGTCTCAAGTTTAAGGCAAACTCCCTGACACTTTGTAGGAGTTTAATGCATTTGTTAAATGAGAAATTTCACCATTGCCTTTTCTCTTACTGTTTCTTTCCCATGAAATACTTCCTGTATCTTTCTTCCGCCAACTCAAATCCCATCTGTCATTCCAGGTCTAGTTTGGAGTCAGACTCTTCCTTGAAGTCTTCTCTGCCCACTCCATATTTCACTCCGCTTTCTTCTTAGCTCTTGAAAAGCTCTCAGTATCTGTGTCACTTAGTCTGTCTCTTAATCACACGATGCACTGCCTCCCACCATTTCCTCTGCAGTTGTTCTGCTGTCGTAGCCTGGTTATAAGGTAATGGAGGACAGAGCCTTTACCCTAAGCTTCTTTATATCCTAAAAAGATCTAGTATAATGTCACCTTTCCCCACTCCAGACAAACACTTTCTCAAACCTTCAGAATTGACCATTACCTTCTCAGCACCACATTGTATACTCTGCAGACTTCTGTTATACAACCCTTAAACTCCATTGAACCTAACAATGTATCCATCTGTCTGTCTTCTCATGACCTGCTGTGAACTCCAGAGCAGAGACCCAAGCATAGGTTTTGGAGTCAATTGCAGCCATCAGATTCTAGCTTTTCTACTTACTAATTGAAAGAAGTTTAATTAGTCAGGGTAGTCAACACCGGCTGCAGTAACAACCCCACCATCTCAGTACTTTAACCCTCGAACCCTCTAACGTTTATTTCCCTATTATGTCACAGTTAAACATGGGTCTATAGGGCATGGTGGAAGTTTCTGTTCCCCACAGCCATCAAAAACTCAAGGTCCTTCTATTCTGTGATACCCCCATCCTCAGCATAGATGATCACTACTAAATAGGAACAGCAAGCCTGAAGGATAGTGCAGGGGATTTTATTACTTTGTTTGGGAGTGTTATATATCACTTTCACTCACATTCCATTGGCCAGAACTCAGTCACATGACCCCAATCTAACAGCAAGGGAACCTGGGAAATATATTCTTCCTTTTCCTCCCTGCCCTCAAAAATATGTTTATCTTACAGAAAATAGCATCCTATGTAGATGCTATTTTTCTCCACAGAAGTGGAGGAAGTTCCTTAACCTCCTTAAGCTTCCTTATCCTCAAATAAGGAAGCAAAATAGAATTATATCAGCTAGGATTAGATTTTGGTTTAATTTAATAAAAAGCCTAGAATTATGTTGCTTAAACAAGTTTCATTTTTTTCCACACACAAAAGGATATTCAGTGCAGGTGGTCCAGCAATTATTCAGTAGCTCCTCACAATGATTAGGGACTCTAAATCCTTAAAATTCTCGGCTTAACCATGCCTGGGATAAAATCATTATCCTCACCGTTCAAAATGGCAGTGAGGGCTCCAGCCATTACAGTCATGTTCTAAGAATCGGGAATGAGGAAGAAGTCATAGGAGATTATGAAGATACATGAAGGCTCAGAAACTCCACAGAAGATTCATATAATTATCTTGCTTAAATTTCATTGGCCAAAATTTAGTTAGATAGCTACAGTTACATGTAAGAGTATCTGTGAAATATATTTAACTGACTAGGCAAAAATATATCCTGCTGGAAATTAAGTTTCTATTTCTAAAAGGAAGAGAAGAATGAATATTGAAATAGGAAGCTAGCATTTTATAAGGAATGAGGATATTTACTTACTGAATTGTTTCAAGGGTCAAATAAGATAAGGTATAAAAATGGTGGCCAATAACTTGTTATTACCATTATAAGCACCACTGATGTTATTTGCATGCCTAGGATACAGTTGATGTATATTTGAAATTAATAAATATGTCAATAAGGAAGTATATTCACCTGAATTTAATTACTGCATTATTTCATTATGTATTTGTAGTCGTTAAGTATTCATTATTTTAGATATTAACTATCCCTATTCTTCTGGAGGGGTCCTTATTAGCTGGCACGTAGTGAGATTATTTTTTCATAGTATCTTGTTGAGCTCAAGGTCACTTGCACGTATGGCAGTAGGGGAGTGTGTTTAAGAAAAAGAATGAGATGGAGAACGAGCAGGGAGCTAAGATTTGGGAAGCCTGGGCTTCAGTTCTAGATCTGTTTGCCATCTATAAGGCCAGGGGAAATTCTTTCTATCTCTGAAATTTTGACCCCGTCAGTTGTGAAGTAGGCTCCCTTCCATAGTCACAAGGAATTATGTATATTTATGTGTGTTCTTTGCTCTGTTTTCTTGTTAATGATAGTCTCTTATTAAAAAAAAAATACAGAGGCTATGTTTGACTTGCTTCGTAGATGTATTACTGTGCACTATACCATATGTATTAAAGCTAGGACATAGAATCCCTGGGTCCTGACCCTGACTCCTCCACCGGTAGGCTGTGGGAACTCGGGCAGGGCACCTGTCCTGTCTCGTTTTTCACTTTCTTAGCTCTAAAAGAAGGGATTGGTTTCAATGATCTCTCAGAACTCTTCCAGCTTTAAATTTCTGACTTTAGATACACGCATATATAGACAAATGGGTATATGGTATAGATATGTGGGTATACAGGATAGCAGCTCATGGCCCTCACCCCACTCCATCTGGTCATATTGATACTGTGATAAAAATGCTGGTGATTTTCTACTGGCTGAAGTAATTGTCACTGGCTCTGTTTGCCTCTTAAAAGACAGTAAACTGGCCCTTTGACCCTGATCTGCTTGGTCAGTGTTTGAACTCTCGGTCTTGTCTTTAATAGCCTGGGTCCTGAACCACTTGTTCTGGCCTGTTTCACATAGCATGTATTCCTGAATGGCCAATACCCCATTTCCTGACCCATGGAAGAGCTAAAATAATACAGACTTTGGAGCAGATAAACTTGAGTTCAAATCCATTCTGCAGCTCTGGCCAAGTGTTACAACCTTTTTGAACCTTAGCTTTGCAATTATAAAATGGATATTGTGATATGTAAAAGATTTGTGATGATGACTGAAAATATGAGTAGAAACTCCTGTCAGATATAAACCCTTCAGAAATAGTAACTTATTATGTCCACCATCACTATTTAGAGTCTCATTTTCCTTTCCAGAGCAGTGAAAATAAATTCAGGAATTACAGGTATTCAGTCACCAGAGAAACGTGAACAGGTCTATAAGGCTGAGCGAGACACTAAGGAGTAGAATGGGCGAGCCACAGACTCTTTGAGTCTCTGGCCATGAAGGGTCGTGAAACCGAATGAGACAGCACCGATAAAGTGCCTTGTCTCGGGCTCCTAAGTGTGTTCCCTGAGTAACAGGTGCTTATGATTGTGCCCCAGGAATAGTCAGCCAATATTGTCTCTTTCCTTCAGAAAACCATTTTACAAGCTGAATGAAACAAACTTGAGAAACTTCACTGGTATATGCTTTTGGAGAGGTGTATTTCAAATCACCTTTATTTCACTATGAATTAGCCCAGTTAATGCCAGTCTTTAAGGTCTGATAGAAGTTTAACCAACATGCACAACAGCAATTACAGACATCCTAAAATATTCCTCCAAAAAAGAAGGTAGAGTGCTGACTGTCCCCACCAGCTTGTTTACTGTTGCGATTAATTGGGTAATTTATAAAATTTATTATTCCCGTCTGGCCAGCAGAGCTTTTCTATTGAGGAATGTAATAGATGTAATTTGGGTTTTAAAACCAAAAATGGAGATGAAGCCAAAAGCTCATAAAAGACTCTAAATCTCAAAAGGATTCCTGCTTAGCCCTGAGTTAGGTTAGGTCATCCTGGGGATATGTGCCCCTGTCTTAGCAAGGGATGAGGGCGGGGAGAATAGCTGGGAGCAGGTGCTGGCCTTGCCAAGGACCACTCTGGGTAGACAGGCTGGACATTATCTTTCAGATGCATAGGGGATGCTATACTGAAAGCTTATCTCTCTTCCAGTTGGCAGCCAAGAGCATAGCAGCCTGGAGGGGTGGCCCATCTGTCCCCTGTGCTCTGCACACTTGGAGGCATTTCTCCCCAACGTAGAAAAATCTGAAGCCCATAAACAATTGGGACATCTGCCAGTGTTCTGGGGCAGTGGGACAAGCCATCCAGGAAATCCAAGTGATCTTTTTCTAAGGGCTATTTTGGATATTTCTGATGATTCAAGGGCAACTTAGGCAGAGCTCTGAAATCAGCACATTTTTGTGGTGCCCTTTAGCTTATGAACATGTCCTGGACTGCCTGGCACCATGGACTTTGGAAGCTCTGCCACAGTGGAAACCTCCCTTTGTGCCTCCTTGTCAATGTGGGTCAGGTGCTCCAGATCACAGTGCCATCTGTTATCACCCAGGCTGGAGTACAGTGGCATGATCACAGCTCACTGCAGCCTCTGCCTCCTGGGTTCAAGCAATCCTCGTGCCTCAGCCTCCCAATAGCTGGGACTACAGGCATATGCCATCATGCCAGACTAATTTTTTTTTTACTTTGTATTTTTAGTAGACGTGGGGTCTTGCTTTGTTGCCCAGACTCGTCTCAAACTCCTCAGCTCATGCAGTCCTCCTGCCTTGGTCTCCCGAAGTGCTGGGATTACAGGTGTGCACCACCATGTCAAGCCATGAAGAGCTATTTAATTAGCCTTCAGGAAAGTCAACATGGGCAAAATCTTCATTTGTTAAAAATGATTAGGTTTAAGTTAAACTCGGCAGAGATTCTTGCTCTCACTGGACGATGAGCTCCTGTAGGTCGTATCCGTGTCCTATCTGTCTTTGGGAGGGCCTGATACATAGCAGGTACTCGGTAATATTTGACAGCAGATGGCTATCTCCAGCAGAAGGATAAAGTAGAAGACTCTCTCCTTGTTTGTATCCTACCTGACTATACTGCCAAAAATAGACTTTTCTGTTTTCCATGGTACATTTGAAAGTCCATAGATAAATGGAGTGCCTCAGTGTGTCCTGTGAGGTATACGTGCTCCTTAATTCTTCCGGTTACAGGACTCTATGACTTCTATAGGAATCAACATGTATGTGGGACAGCCGCTGGAATTGCAGGCATAATTCCTAGAAATTCATTAACTGTGGACGGCAGACTATACCAGGTGCTGATGGAAAACGAAGATGGGCAGAGAGAATCTTTGCTCATAAACTGCTTGCAGTCCAGAGTGGGAGGCAGTCCCTTAAACAAGGGAGTAAAACGAAGTGCAAAAAAAGATGCAGTAGAGGTGTCTCAGAGTGCCATGGAAGTGCCAAAGAGAGATTGGCAGGGGCGAGGGAAGCTTTTCAAAGATGTGAAATGCGAACTGGTTTCTCCAAGATGAGTAGGAGTGTGCTAGAAGAAAGAGAATGCCGTTTTAGGCATCAGGACCAGCATATAAAAATTCCCCAGAACATTCAAGGCCATGGCAGTTTGAATAGTGAAATATCCTTATTGTTGGGCATGGGCGGCAAGAGCACTGGATAGAGCAAAGAGGAGGGCTCAGGCCACATGCTGGGGGCTGGTGTGCAAGGATGAGATCTTGGATTTATCTGATGAGCTTTTTATATTCATTCATTCACTCAATAAATATTATGAGAGCCTATCATGTGCCAGGTGCTGTGTTAAATCCCAGAGCCTCACGTGAGCAAAAAATATTCTAGTGGGGGAACATACAGACAGTAGGGAAGCAAGCAGACGAAGAGGGTAATAGTAGACTGTAAAAGTGCTATGAAGAAACTAAGTCGGGTTGTGAGAAAGAAACACTGGGGCAGTCTCTCCAGATAAAGAAGACATGGAAGACCTCCTTTAGGGAGCTGGGGTGATATTTAAACTGTGTTCTAAGTCACTCAGCCAGAATACATTGAAGGGGGAGAAGTTAGTAAGAAGGGCAGTTAAGAGGCTGGTGCACTTGATCAGGAAGGGCTTCGAGATGAGGGGAGGAGTACGCAAGCTATTCAGCATGAGATTTTACAGCCGTCAATGCACAAGGTGAAGGAGGGGGATGTGTCATGGTGGACTCTGTGTCATGCCTTGGGCAATGGGCTGAGATAGTAATGCCATAAAATAAATAAATAAATAAATAAATATATAAATAAATAAAAATTGAAAAAAAAGACAGTAGGCACTTGCATATGAAGCTCAGGAGAGAGCAGGAATTTTGGGGATCACAGCACATAAATGGTAACAGATGCCCATCAGGTGGGGCCATGCCATGCGTTGCACAGATGTGGGGTCTCCCTTTCATCATATCCTCTTTGCTGATGGTGACATTGTGTTCCCAGCAGCAGTAACAATGGTGCTTCCATGCGTCTGCAGCTATCAGCACCTTGGAGACCGGTAGGCAGATTAAAATAGGTTCTGTAACCCCAGTTCTTCCCAGTTTGCTTCAAAGCTCTTGGCAGTGTTGCTAATGGAATGTCAAGCTGCAGGTCAGTGTAGCATAGTGGAGGTCACGATGAATATGAGTGGATCGTTCGCTTCAGAGCCCACAGAACATTCACCCTAGGGAACATTGCTGTGCATGTTTGTATTTATATTTTTATAAATGTTATTCCTTGGTGGAGGCTGGGGCTCTCTCTCGCTGTTAGAGCTGGAAGGGTCTGGGGCATTGCTCTGGTCCAGCCTCCTGCTTTCTGAATCAACAAAGGTTAACATTAGCACCATCTAACAGATAAGGCACACCAATGTCTAGAGAGTTGGAAAGCCATTTTCTATGTTGGTCAGCTAAGACATTGCATGTGTGGACTAGGGACTGACTCTGGGCCCAGCACCCTTTCCATGATGCCATAGCCTCAAACTGAAGGAGGAACTTGGTAGAGGCAGCAATAGACCCCAGGCCAGCATAGGGATCATGGTGGATGTCACCATGCTTCCTAAAGTGAACTGAAGTCCTGCAGGGCCTCAGCTGGCAGGGGTCTTTGAAAATAGCTGGAACAGCTTCACAGGTGTACAGACAGGAGCACCGAGTTCCCTGAGGTAGGACTTTCCCAAGTGCACGTGATCAGCAGCAGAGAACGTGGATGCAGGTGTGCCTTCTCCACACAATGATTCTTCCCCTGGCTGCACAGCTGGGTCTCCTGGGAGCTTTACAAGCTTGGCCTCACTCCGAGGTTCTGATTTAGTTGGTCTTGGGCAGAACCCAGGCATCGTGTCTTGTTTTTGTTTTTGGTGACAGCTGATTGTAATGTCTAACCAGGGTTAAGAACCACTGTCTATTCCAATGACTACCTTAAGACTTAAAACCCACTCTCCCTTACAATATCTGTCAAAATATTCACAGATTTCCTCAATTTTGAATTTGTGGAGTCCCCACTTACCAAGATGCTTCACACAGTTGCAGACCCACTGAGTTTACCACACAACTGTGTGGTTCCGGGGACTGGGACAGTATCCAAGGGCCATCAACAATAATATAAGTGGGTGTCTGTGAGCTAGGAGAAAACACTCAAAAAATGATACAGGTATCAAGGAGAATGTTGAAACCATGAATTTCTTATTAAAGAAGAGCCCCAAAGTCACCTTTTTACCTCTAACATCGTATAGGCTCGTTGGCTCTTGATACCTTTGAAATAAGGCTTGTGAATCCTGACCTCCCTCCCTTGCAGAGCTTTTAGGAGACACAAACAGGACAAGGACTCCCGCAGGATTTCACAGTTCCCTTCAGGAATCATCGATGATTTAACCCACATCTGGCTGTCCTGCCCGCTTGTCCTCTACCTGCTTACAGCCAGCATCATCTTGAGGGCACCTTGTCAGCCCAGCTCTCTGCAGCCAGCCACAGGCAAGTGTTAGTTTTATGTAGTTCCTAAGGAAATTTCTCCCTGGCCCTGCAAAGCCTACCCCACACCCACCCACATCTGCAGAGTCACCTGTCATCTCATGCCATGCCATTAACACTTTGATGTCTTTCCGTCCCCTAGGAATGAGATCCTCTCTCTTTGTGCACAGAGTCTTTGCACACACACACTGCCATCTCAGCCTGGAAAGCACTCAGCGCTGTTGTAATTTGCCATTTATTTGTATGATTATTCAATTAATGTATGCTTCCTCACATTACCTTGCAAGATTTCAGAGGGCAGGGACTAGAACTGTTTTTTTAAATCAGTGTATCTCTTGCGCCTAGTACAGCACCTGGCACGTAGAAAATGGTCAGTACATATTTATTGAATCGATGACTCCATGAATGAATGAGTCACAACTTGTTTGGGAGATGTAATGGAATAGTATGTGTGAAAGCACTTTGTAACCTCTAAAATTATTATTATGGTTGTGATTGGGCTGCCTCACAGGATGCTTGCTCCTTGCTGAAATAACACTGTAGAGACATACTGGCTGGGACCAGGCATTAGATGTGTTAGGCATAAAAGATTCTGATTACCAGAAGGTTGTCACTTCCATCTGGGTCTGTCCCATCCTTGTTTACATCAACACAGACTCATTTAAAGGAAAGAAATAGATGCCAGAAATGGGTAATTTCTGTCCTCCTCAGCTGTAGGATCTTCTCAGTTGGTTTGCTGAGATGGTTTCAGAAGGGAATTTCTCATTTATGCACACCCTCAAGTAACAGGAATTCCCCATACATTCATGCACTGCATAATGACACTTTGGTCAATGACAGAATACATATACAACAGGGGTCCCCTAAGTTTATAATGGAGATAAAAATTCCCGTAACCTAGTGACATCTTGATGATCCTGACCCTGTGGAGGCCCAGGCCAATTCGTGCATTTGTGTCTTAGTTTTCAACAAAAAACTTTGTAAGTTAAAAAATAGTTAAAAATAGAAAACAGCTTATAGAAAAAGGATATAAAAGGAAATGTTTTTGTCTAGGTGTTTTAAGCTTTGGTATTACAAAAGCGTCAAAAAGCTAAAAATTAAAAGTTGATGAAGTAAAAAGTTACAGTCAGCAAAGATGAATTTACTACTTAAGAAAGCATATCTTATAAATGTGGTGTAGTTTCAGTGTACAGTGTTTATGGAGTCTAAAGTAGTATACGGTAATGTCCTGTGCCTTCACATTCACGCACTGCTCACTCACTAACTCACACACAGCACTTCCAGTCCTGCATGCTTTATTCATGGTAAATGCCCTGTACTGGTATACTGTTTTTGATCTTGTATACTCTATTTTTACTGCATCTTTTCTATGTTTAGATGTGTTGAAATGCACAAATACTTAGCATTGTGTTACAACTGCCTACAGTATTCAGTACGGTAAGTTGCTGTACGGGTTAGTAGCCTAGGAGCAGAAGGCTATACTGTACAGCCTAGGTATCTAGTAATCTGTACCATCTAGGTTTGTGTGAGTACACTCCGTGATGTTCACACCACAAAAGCATCCAATGACTCATTTCTCAGAATGTATACCCATCATTCTGTAACACATGACTCTATTGCTATTTAGTTAATCTTTACAGCAATTTGGAAGGCAGACATTACCCAACCTTATAGAAAATGGAGAGAGATTTAAAAAATTTGTTCGAGGTCTAACATGTAACAGTTAATGAATTGGTGGTGTAGAATGCAAACCAGAGCATGTATGTGATCTTTCTACTGCATGTGCTGGTTCTTTAATAAAATCCAAGTGGCCAGTGCCCAAGCAGACCTCAATAGAGGAAACCCAAATCTTTCCTGTCTATTAACAGATAGGAAATCTGAACCGCAGAGAGGTTCAAGTAATTTCCTCCCAGAGTAACGGCAAAAGATTACAGTGCATTTCGGGGGCTTGAACCCAGATCTTGACTATCCCAGCCTAATGATATTTAAATTATGCTTGTCTGACATAAAAATATATTGCAACTTGCTAAAAAATGTACTGCCTGCTGGAAAGTGCTGTCAGTTGCTTCCATTTTCGTCTTTCTCCTCATCTTGTTCTACTTCACGTTACTCTGAAAGATACTGCAGAGCCCCATTAGGCATTTTTTGACATCTGTTACTTTAAAAAATCTTATTTCTCTTATTTTTTTATTAACTACCTTTGTTGAAAAAGTAATACACGCATGGTAGAAAATTCCAGACAGTGCAATAGGGCATATGAAAAAATATGTGTCTCTCTTGCTCACAGATCCCCTCCCACTATTACCACTTTCTTGGGCATCCTTCTGGAAACAGTCTACATAGATGCAAATACATTTCTATACATATATGTGTGTGTGTATATATATATATGCATATGTATATATATGTATATGTATATATACGCATATATAGTTATGCATATCTCTTCTAATGGCCAAAAATAATTCTATGTTTTGCAGAAGTGATAATGTGTATCATCAAACATTTCTCTCTAATCCTACCCAAATTCTTATTTCAAACTCTTAATTGCCTTCTATTTATTTATGTGGTTGGGATTCATTATTGGAGGTACAAGGAACTTGGCAGCACCCAGGCATTTGGCAAGAACCCTTCCTTTTCTTATAGTAGTGATTAAAAGCCTGTTCCAAAATGAAATGAATCTGGTAGTTCAAATGAGTAGATATTTGTTAAGCTAATAGAAGTGTCCTGGTGTGGTCCAAGCAACATGGAAAGCAGAGAATCAGGGACTTGGCTCTTCCATCGGCAGTGTGGTCCTCAATAAGTCACTTCATCTCTTTGAGATTCATTTTCCCTACCAGTAAGTTTGAAAAGCTAGGCTAGGCACTTTGGCAGGTTCCTTCCTTCCTACTCTGCCACTTTATGGCTCTGGGAATTCTGGGGAAGAAAATGCCAGACTGGAAATAGAGAACCAGAGAATTGACCCCATAGTAGTCTTTAATTCTGTTGATCAAGTATTTCTATCCCTTCTGGGTATGTAGTAGGATGACACTTGCAGTTCCTGGGATGTCAGCCATAGCCATGTGACTCACTGGTGGTCCATGAAATGTAAGTGGACATGATATGCTTCACTCCCAGGCAGAAGCTTTAAGAGCCAGTGCATGATTGCATGATTGTGCATGTTCTTTCTCTGTCTCAGCATTTGGGGACACAGAGAGATGGAACCTCCTTGATTCTGGGTCTCTAAGTGAGGACAGAACAGCAGTTGACCCACGTTGAGCATTCAAGCTAATGAAATTTGGGGATGGTTTGTTACTGATGCTCACTCTAGCATAGGTTTACCAATATACAGACATCTCATTTTATTGTGCTTCACTTTTATATTAGGGTTTCCTAGAGGGACAGAACTAGTAGATATTACACACACACACACACACGCACACACACACACACACACACACACACACACACAGGAGTTTCTTAAGTATTACATGATCACAAGGTCCCAAAATAGGCCGCCTGCAAGCTTGAGGAGTGAGGATAGCCACCCCAAGTCTTGAAACTGAAGAACTTGGAGTCAGACGTTTGAGGGCAGGAAGCATCTAGCATGGAGGAAAGATGTAGTCTGGGAGACTAGGGCAGTCTCGACTTTACATGTTTTTCTGCCTGGTAGAAATATGCTGGTAGCTGATTAGGTTGCGCCCATCAGCTTAAGGGTGGATCTATCTTCCCCCACCCACTAATTCAAATACTAATCCCCTTTGGCAATACCCTCTCAGACACACCCGGGATCAATACTTTGCATCCTTCAGTCCAATCAAGTTGACACTCAGTATTAAACATTACAATTTTATTGCTCTTTAAAGATACTGCTTTTGTTATAAATTGAAGATTTGTGGTGACCATGCATTGAACAAGTCCACTGTTGCCATTTTTCCATGAGCAGGTCCTCACTTTGTGTCTCTGTCACACTTTGGTAACTGTCACAATGTTTCGAACTCCTATTATGTTTGTTATGATGATCTGTGATCAGTGATCTTTGACATTACCATTGTAATTGTGTTGAGGCACCATGAACAGTACTCATATAAGACAACAAGTCAATAAGGTGATAAGGCATTTAATTAACAAAAGTTTTCTGTGTTCTGACTGCTCCGCCAACTAGCCATTCCCATGTCTTTCTCCCTCAGGCCTCCCTGTTCCATGCAATACAATACTGAAATTTGGTCACTGTTAAAACCCGACAATGACTTCTAAGTGTTGAAGTAAAAGGAAGAGTCACATGTCTCTCATTTTAAGAGAAAAGTGAAAAGATGATTAAGCTTAGTGAAGAAGGCACACTAAAAGCCAACAAAGGCCAAAAAGTAGGCCTCTTGAACCGGTTAGCCAAGTTGTGAAGGCAAAGGAAAAGTCTTGAAGGAAATCCAAAGTGCCACTAGAGTAAACACACCAAAGATAAGAAAGCAAAACAGGCTTATTTCTGATAGGAGAACTTTTGAGTGGTCTGAATAGAAGATCACACCAGTCATAACATTTCCTTAAGCCAAAGCCTAATCCAGAGCAAAGCCCTAACTCATTTAAATTCCACAAAGGCTGAGAGAGGTGAGGAAGATGCAGAAGAAAAGTCCTAAGCTAGTAGAGGCTAGTTCATGAAATTTAAGGAAAGACGCCATCTCCAGAACCTGAAAGTACTCCAGAAGCAGCAAGTGCTGATGTATAAGCTGCAGCAGTTATCCACAAGGTCTAGCTAAGATCACAGATGAAGGCAGCTACACTGAACAACAGATTTTAAATGGAGACAAAGCAGCCTTCTATTGGAAGACTGTTTCCTTTAGGACTTTCATAGCTAGAGAGGACAAGTCAATGCCCCCCTTCAAAGCATCAAAGAACAAGCTAGCTCTCTTCTTGGGTGCCAATGTGGTTGCTGACTTTAAGTTGAAACCAGTGTTCGTTTTCCATCCTGAAAAATCCTAGTGCCCTTAGGATTATGTTAAATCTACTTTGCTTGTGTCCTATAAATAAAACAACAAAGCCTTGAAGGCAGTACCTGTGTTTACTTCCTGGTTTCACTGACAGTGGACCTGGCCCCTAGAGAGTTCTGATGGAGATGTACCAGGAGATTCATGTTGTTTTCAAGACTAGCACAACATCCATTCTGTAGCCCACGGATCGTGGCATCATTTTGAATTTCAAATTTTGTGATTTAAGAAAGACATTTTTGTAAGGCTATAACTGCCATAGATAATGATTCCTTTGATGGATCTGAGAAAAGCACATTGAAAAAGTTCTGGAAAGGATTCACCATTCCAGATGCCACTTAGGAACATTCGTGATTCATGGAAGGGGGTCAAAATATCAACATTAACAGGTATTTGAAAGACATTCTATTCCTTCTTTCAAATCTTCTGAAAGATTCGAACTCTCATGGATGATTTTAAGAGGTTCAAGGCATCAGTGGAGAAAGTAACTGTAGATGTGGTGGAACTAGCGACAGAACCAGAATTTGAAGTGGGGCCTGAAGACATGACTGAATTTCTGCAATCTCATGACACAATTTAAACAGAGGAGGAGTTGCTTCCTAGGGATGAGAAAAGAAAGTGGTTTCTTGAGATGGAATCTACACTTGGTGAAGATGCTGTGAACATTGTTGAGATAACAACAGAGGATTTAGAATATTACACAAACTCCACTGATAAAGCAGTCATGGTGCTTGAGAGAATTGACCCCATTTTTGAAAGAAGTTCTCCTGTGGATAACATGCTACCAAGCAGCATCATGTGTTACGGAGAAATCTCACGTGAAAAGAAGAGTCAACTGAGGCAACAAACATCACTGCTGCCGTATTTGAAGAAATCGCCACACACATCCCAACCTTCAGTACAGTCACCTTGATCCTTCAGCAGCCACCAATATCAAGGCAAGACTTTCCATCAGCAAAAAGATCATCACTCTCTGAAGGCTCAGATGATCGTTAGCTTTTTTTTAATTTTTGTTAGCACAAAGTATTTTAAAATAAAGTGTATGTATTGTTTTCATAGACGTAATGCTATTGCACACATGATATACTACAGCATAGTGTAAACATAACTTTTACATGCACTGGGAAAGCCAAAAAATGTGTGTGATTTGCTTTATTGTGGTGATCTGGAAGCAAACCCTCAATATCTTCCAGGCATGCCTGTATCCTGGGAATGCCAGAAGTGTTTCTGAAAAGTCAGAAACTTCGGAGCAATGACAGGAATCTCCCAGTATGCATTTAGCTCATTTTGCTCTCATGAAGGATTTTTCAGTGATCTTCCTGTTCGTTTTTAATTCTTGGTGGAATTTGTACTTGTCTTTCTCCTGCTCTTTCCTATCATCTTTCTTCTTTTTTTTATTCTTCTCTGTTCCCTTTTAATATGTTTCCTAAGCTTTTGACCTGTTTCCCTATTTTATATTCCATCTTCTGAGAGCTCACTCTCTCCTCTCCCATTCCCTCCTGTGCCTCTTTTCCCTACAAAGCCTTTTCTTGACACTTATCCCCTGACAATTGCTTCCCCGGGTCTGCCTTTCAGCTTTATAAAGCCCCATGTGGTCTCTACTTTCAGTCTCTTTCATGCATCTTTCTTCTTTCTTTTGGCTCCTATCTAATCTGCTTTGTCTGAATTCTCTAATCAAACTGACAAACACCTTCTCAAATACCTTTTGAGCCATCCTCATCCTCCCTGACCTACCTAGTGCCCCCAATACGGCAGATGACACCTTCTTTCTTCTTTGATAACTGTCAATTTCAGTAATCTTTCATTTCTGAGGTTTTTTTCCCCAAATTATGGAGATTCACTTTTATTTCAATTCAGCAGGCATTTCTCAAGTCTCTACCGGGAATGGGTCACCGTGCTGGCAGTGAGAAACCCCAAGGCTATCTGGCAGTCAGAAATAGGGTCGAGGAGTAATATACCTTTTGAGTACTAGAATTATTTCTGGAAAAAATAAGTCAGCCTCTTAAGAGTCGTGAGAATAATCTGTCAGTATAGGTCCAGCTCCGATTTGTATTTACCAGGGAATTAGCAGGTGTCAGGTCAAAGAAAAAGCAGAGCTAAGTGAGCACATACCTGAATCAGAGCTGTGGTCAGGAACCAAGGTCAGAAGCTTATAGAAGCAGATGCGTTGCGGAATGGGACTTTTAAGAGGAGCTAGGGAATTGTTTAGCCAAATACTGATGGTCAGAGTTCTGCTGGAGATCCCATTAAAAAGCAAGGAGGCATCTTCAAGATCCTGCTGTGGTCTATTTAAAGGTGCTACCTGGCAACTGACACTTCTAAACTAACAGGAGAGGTGGACATACATGGAACTTACCCCAGTCAAAAATGAAGTGAGGTCCCTGCCATAAGAGAGCTATAAACAGTTTGCTCTTCCTTCCACTAAAGCAAGAGAAGCCTTCCTTCTGACTGGGGCAGGTAGGCAAGTGAAGAAGGTTCCATGGAGGAGATCTGAGTTGGCCTCATCCACAAAATGACAGCAGTAATCCCTGTCACGCAGGTTATGGTGAGGAGTTGCGGAATAAGGACATGTGAGGTGGATGGTGGAGTATGTACAGCTTGGCATGCGTTTGTGGAATTTCATCAACTACAGATGAAACGCTGTAGAGGAGCGACAATGTATAAGTTCCATGGTTTTTCTCTTTGAAACCCTGATTTTTCTCTCCTTCCTTTGAGATTCAGCTCATCCTAGTTGGAAGCTTTAGCTGTGACTCTCCTGAGGTAGGCTGTAATCTGGAAATGAAGGGGGACAATTTGCAAAAGTCCAGAGCGATCACACCTGGGTTCAATCTTAGCTTGACATTCACTAACTAGGTGAGCCCAGGAAGTCACCTTATCTACCTAATCATTTTTTTTTTAATCTGTAAAAGGAGAACAGTTACATTCTTACAGTGAAGATCAAGTGAGATGATGTTTAGCATAGTCCTGGCACATGGAAAGTGTTCAACAAATTACTTTTGGTGATAACTAAATGTATTCGGCATCAGAGCTAAGACAGGAGGACTAATTCCACATACACATTTCAAAAAGAAAAGGATGGGACACAGGGTATCATGTGCTTTCAGAAGCTTTGTCAAGACTTGCTGGGTAAGTTAAAGCAAGGGGGCAGCCACTGGCTTTCAGCTTTACCACCAGAGCTGTGATTCTGAGAATCAGGAAGTTACCGCCAGCTTCTAGGGGTCAAGAACCGCAGAAAACCAGGACAGGCGGTATTCACAGGTGGCCCTGTAACACCTGCTAATCAGAGAAACATGGATGCGACTGATAACATGTGGTTAAAGCTGTATGTTCACCAGCTCTGCCTGAGGAAGAATGGCTTCAACTTCTAACACTCATATGAGTACATCTTGCAGGGAGAACTACAACCATATCAGGAACCCTGCTGCCATGGGAGTCTGAACAATGCGGTTCCCAGCCGTCATTCCCCTGAGACACTCACCAGGACCGCGAAAGGGGGTGGGAAAGGTGCAGTTGCCAACAAGTGATACCCAGCACTCAGAGGATGTGCCTGAATCAGAAATCCCAACAGTGGCTAAAAGGCATCATTCTGTTTCCCTCCATGGTCCATTGCTGACACCCCCAGGGGACTGTGCCTCTCTTCCTTTGAGCTTCAGTGGAACTTAAATCTGCAATCGATGGGTGGTCCTTACTTGGCTGCTGTAGGGTCTCTAGCTGAACTCAGGGGATGTCCACTATCACATTCAGTGCCCCTCCCTGGCACAGCAAGGTCAGTTTCTTTGTGTCATCTATGCCAAATGCATTTGCAATGTTTTGGATCGAGCTACGCAAACTTTGGACTGGAAGGGAGACGGTTTTAGCTCTCAGAATGCTTCAGCAACATATGATTCTCCTCCACAAAGTGCCTCCCATATGTCCGGGCAGATTTCCCATGCTTATCTTTCCTGTGAAGCAGTTGAAGTTGACCGATGTTCCTGCCTTAAACCAGCCCCTCTTTGGCTGTGGGACCCTGAGCAAGTTGCTTCCCATTTGGGGGCCCCGATTGTCACAAGCACATTCGGGGGTTAAGTTAGATGGTCTCTGCGCTCTCTTCAGGCCTGATAACGCATTGTTATTGGAGGCAGTGGCCTGTTGTGGTTACAGCATAGAGTGGCACACAGTCGGGGATAAGGAAGCCTCTGGTATTATGATGATTATCTTCACTCACTCTGTTGCTACCTAAACCCCCATCCTTCCACCGTGGTAAGGACTCTTGGGTCAGAGTCTACAGGTAGAACACCTTACCTAGAGCCACCCCTTGCCACCATCAGCACCCAGCTCTGACACTGCCCATTCGCACAGGCTTCTTTGTGCTGAGGGCTGGGGACCAGGGTAGGTTGCGCAGATCCGTGTCAGGACAGAGATATGTCATGGCTCATTGTCACCTTTGAGGCCCCCTTTGTTTGGAAGACGCCTGTTGTCTGAAAGTGGCTAAATTTAGCCGTATTTTGTCAGCTAGAATGTACGCCCTAAAGAGCAGGCCAGCAAATCTCAGCCACGTCACACTTTATTAGTCACGCGAGGACTTAAAAGCATGCTGGCAGAACCTCAGCCCGGGATTGGTGGTAGCAGTGCTGAGAAATGCTGCGCTGACTCTTTCAGGATTTACCTCAAGAAGCAGGATGGAGGGAAAGCATGAAATCTCCTAAACAATGAGTGGGTTTTCTTTTTCTTTCTTGCAAAATAGACAAATGGGATATTCAAATGAGGGGGAAATGTATGGAGTGGGGTAGAGAGTGTTCGTGTGGCCTTTTTCTCTGACATGCCATCTTAACCCACTCTCCCCCCAACATCTCCATCTGTATTCAGAAATACAGTTTAGTTGCTGGTGCTGGGTTAACTCCTTAAGATACAGGTAGGGAGAGAAACTAATCTTTGTGATATAGAAGCTGTAGGTTCATCATTTCTTTTCATTTTAAAAATGATGCAAGAAGGTGAGTGGAGGGACCCTCATCTGTTAAACAAGAAAGTAAAACTCAGCAAGGTGAAGAACAAAGGCCAGGTCGTAAATACAGTTTGCCTAAGTTTTAAGGCCATGTTCTGTCCATATCAAGGGTCAGGATAAAGATAACGAGGAATTAAACTGAACTGTGACTGCGATGGACCTCTCTCTGCCTCGATACTAGCTTCCCTTTTCCGTGTGCATGACTATCAGTGCTGTGTAATTTCAGCCTGCAAGGCTCAGGGGTCAGGATATGTGTTCAAGCAAAAGCTGCACATCTCCAGCTCTCAAGTAGTCTCCATGGGGTTTGGCCCAGGTTGGTTTGGCAGTTGCTGAACAAAATCTCCCGTCTGTAAAAAGAGACATGTGTCTGCTCTTCCATAAGGCCCACAAAATGAAAAGGCAAACCCCTCTGCTATCCAGGGGAAAAAGGAACTCTCCACAGCTTTTGTTCATCTGTGATTCTATGACACATTGACAATTTCAACCCTCTCCTAACAAACCCTTGCTGTAAAATTTGTGGAGTTTCTAAATAAAGATAAATGCTTAATTCAATATGACAAGATGCCTCCAAGCATCCTGCAAAGAACAATCGCTTCCATGTCCCAACCCCGCCACATCTCCCCTTTCCTGGGAATTTAAGGCTCAATAAAAACACGAGTCCGGATTGTCCGAGGTCTTTTCTCTCATCTAGAAAAGCATAATGGGATTCATGACCTTCTGTAAACTGCATCTCAGCACGTTAGTGTTAGGAGGGGCCGTGGAGATGTAAAAATCAAGTCCATGAAAGTGGAGAGATCCATGCAAGGTTTGACTGCTGATTAGTGACAGAGCCTGGAGTACACTCAGGCCTTCTGACTTGAACTTCAGCAGGTAACAGCATGATAAAATTGAAGAAGGAAGCCTCCACCTGTAACTCCCCCTCTTTACAAGCTACCTTACCTTCGGAAACTCAACCTCTCTGAGTCTCCATTTCTTTATCCAAAACAGGATAAAAAGTGATAATCAGGTATTCAGCTACATACCTGTCATGTAGTAGATGCTCAATGAATGGTAACTAGTATTATTAAGGAGTAAAAACACTGAGGGATACAGGAGTTCAGGGAAGGAAGAAGAAGAGCTTACTGGAGGAGTAAGGAAAGACTGCTTAAAGAAGGGCAATGATTTAGGCCTTGAAAACCAGAGGATATGTGGATGGGAAGTAACAACAGGTAGGGCATTCTCGATTAGGGCAATGAAGTAAGGAAAAGCTTGTAGGCCAAAGGAGCTGAGACCCAATTTAAGAACAATGAGCAAAGTTGTTTGACTGCAGTAATAGCGTCAGGAAAATAAGTTGAAGATCAAACTGCAAAGATTAGATTGAGGGAGACCTGAACGTCATGGTGAGGAAGTTGGACCTGTGGATACTTGGGAACCTTTGAAGGAGGGCTTGGACTAGAGGAATTAGTGAATACAGCAAATCAGTCTGGTAAGGACACAGTGGGGGTGAACTGGAATAGAGAGCAGTTTGAAGTTAGAAGAATAGTAGAAAGGTCCTTAGAGCAGGCCAGGCAGGAGGAGGAGAACACAAAGGAAAGTTGTGGCAGCTGAAATGAGTAGGAAAAGATGAGTGTGAAGGATATTTTAAAGGAAAAGTTGGCAGGAAGAATCAATACTATTGTAGGAAAGAGAATTTAATTAGCTTTGTAAAGTGGAGAGGGAATATTCATGGCTTGTTGGGTTGAGCACTATATTTTAAAGAAAAGGTGTCCCAATGCACACATCCAAGAGAAAAGGAGCATGATAAATGATTAAGCCAAAATGACTAAAAGACTTTAAGAAATGATAAAATGAACTCAAATGAAGATTAAATGTTCAAGATCCGCAAGTATTGGCTCAAACATAACTCCTTAGGGTTAACTTACAATATGCATCTTGGTGATTCTTCAAAGTCTTTTCACTAATGGCAGACCTAGTTGCTGAAAAATGATAGTTGCATATTAAATTGGTAGCATATGTAGCCTTTGCTCTCCTTTCCCTTATTTCTAGCAGGGGAGGTTCATGGAATCTAATTGAGTCTTCCTTAATGATTTCTTTTTCTAACTTAATAGTAATGCTCAGAGCTACCTTTCTCAAAGAGTGTTTGGCAAAATGCTGAACCGTTGAGCTGTTCCTTAAGGAACGGTCTATATTAATCGGTTTAGGAAATGTCTCCTGTCAGTCACATGCTAGAAAGGTGACAGAAACCTACCAGTCATTTGAACAGAAAGAATTTCATATAAAGGTACAAAATCGTTAACAAATCAAGTGAAGAGGCAGAAGAACACCGAGTCATCACAGAGGTAGCAAATGCAGGAAGGTGTGATCACCCTAGGGCTAGTATTACTAAATATACTAGCCGGTGTCCATAGGCTTGATTCTATTCAATGCTGCAAGCTTATGGGAAAGCACCACAAAGCTGAAGCTCAGATCTCTGAGGAGGGGGTGCTACTAGACTCTGAACTCAAAAGAAGAGGTGCCCAGGGTCTGGGATCCAGACATCTGAAAAGGAGGTGCCAGTGAGCTGGTTGGTGCTGGCACCTCTTATGCAAGAGGCTGGTTCTGCAAGTGTTGGGAAAGAAACAAACCAGATTCAGCTGGGGCTGCAAAACTACTTGCTGCTGCCAATGGGAAGCTCTGCTAGGATGATGTTACAGGCCGGAAACAGGCAGGAAACAAACAGGAAGTCCCTCCTTCATTCTCCCCGTCCCCATCCACCAGCACCCCCTAGTGGCTGAGACAAAACAGTTTAATTATGGGGCACATGCCACTTTCTGTATCATTCTCTTGGATAGTCACTGTGTCTATTAAAGGCCCTGTGCAGTTCTAGAGAAGAGAAATGAGTTGGTGTAACTGGGCATTCCTCACTGTGGGCCAGGAGTCTTCCCATTCCCTACCCACTTTCCCAATATAATGAAATGTAAATATAGACATGAATGGCTGGATCTATACATAGTGATATAGAAAGAGACCCATTACGAATTACTTAACTTTTATATTAAAAAAAAAAAACAAAAACAAAACAGTTGTTTACATAAAAACAGAAAAAGGCAGGAGGCCAGACACCAGACCTCAAGCAGTGGTTATCGTCTGCTGGGGCAGATATTTGTTACGGGGTTCTGTTTACTTTCTACTTCACTTCTCTCTAGAATTTTCAACATGAATGTACATTGTTTCGTAACCAAAACAAACGTCACTTTTGAGAGGGAGAAGAAAAGAATCACCTAGAATCAGTAGCCTTCAGAGTACCATCAGTGTGCCTGTTAAAATGTGGCACCCAATCCTAACAGTATTTTTGAAGAGAAAAAAGATAAGCAGCATCTACTCAACACCTACTATATGCCAAGCTGTTGAGGATGTGGCATAAATTATCCCATTTAATCTCAGCAATCTGATGATTCCCATTTTCCAGACAAGGAACAAGGCTGAGTATATGTAATTTGCTCAAGATCTAAAAAAGGAGAGGAGCTACTGCTCACCTACTCACCGCACTGCTCCATGATCTGTCTTGCACCTATGCGTTATACTTCGTACGTTCTTTCTCCCTGATAATGTGGGGGTTTTTATGTCTAAGGATCTTTATCTTGGTTTTCTAATATATCTTACTCCTGTTAAGGAATAATATGGGCTGAATTATATCCTCCTCCAACATTCTTAGGATTGCTCCAACCTCCGGGACCTCACAGGTTATTTGGAGATAGGGCCTTTTAAAGAGGTGATGAAATTAGAATGAGATCCTTAGGGTGGGCCCTAATCCAATCTGACTGATGTCCTTAAGAGATGAGGACATCAGGACACAGGCCGAGGGGTGACCATGTGAGGACACAGAAGATGGCCAACTGTTTGCAAGCCAAGGGGATAGGCTTCAGAATAAAGCAAACCTGCTGACACCTTGCTTTTGAACTTCTAGCCTCCAGAACTGTGAGAAAATAAGTTTCTGTTGCTTAAGCCACCCAGTCCATGGTTTTTTGTTATAGCTGCTCAAGCAGAATAATACGAGGGATTTACTATGATTTATACTTGTTTAAATCACCTCCTAGTGCAGCACATACAACAGCTGTTTTGTAAGCATTTTCGTGATTTATCGTTTGGATCCTCTTTCATCCGTTTATTCAATCAATCATACCTGAGCAACTCCTTGTCCCAGGTACTGTAATAGATCCTGGGGATAAAATAGTGAACAAAATAAGAAAAATATCTGCCATCATGAAGCTTAGATTCTACTAAAGGAGAAGTTCAGAAATAAGACAAGTAAAATAAAAATTATGTTTACATGGTGATCAATAATTAAAACATATAATATGGTAAGTAGTGCTAAATGTTCAAGAGAAAGAGAAAACCAAGTTAGGAAGAGGGTATGGGATTGGAAGAGGGTGGTATGTCCAGGGAAGATTAGTTGAAGTACTCAGCATTGAGATAAAGACTTTTTATCATGATGAGACCACCCTCCCCTCTGTCTCCGCAAAAATCAGAGGGCTGCCTCCAGTAGATTTCCAGAGATCATTTTAAGCTTCTCTTAAATGTCAGCAAACACATACTTCCTGCACTCTCCCAAGTCCAAAACTGCACAGCAGCAGGTCCTTAACCAGCTAATAAATAAATACACAGGTCAGTCACAGACCTGTTTTTCTCTATGGGAAACTGATTAGTCCTAGGGTTGCTTTTCCGGTTCAGAAACATTCTCTTTCTCCCACTTTCAAAACGTGACCAGGCAATCATTCAGGAAGAATATATAGAGAGAGAATACCTAAAAGTTATTTGCATCCAGTCAAAAATGGAAATGGCTTTTGGCATTTGTTTGCATTTCTGCTAGAAAGGACCTACGATGTTTTGTTTGCTCGCACAGCTTCCTCTTTAAATGGCAGTAGAAAACAGGGAAGGGAAGTAGTTGGAGAAGAGCAGAGAGACTGAACCATTTCCAGGATTTACTGATTTGCTGGCTGACCCCAACTAAATCTCCTTAACCTCTCTTTCTTGAATCCATCATTTCACACAATAGCGGGGATAAAGAAACTTGCGGTTTCGATGTTGTTATCAAATGTTTAGAGTTTGTGGTTAGAAGAGACAAAAGCAGCCTGCGGTATTTGCATAGTATTTTCATTCTTCTTCCTCTCTGCTATGGTTGCTGTGTAATCAACTCAGGACAGGCCCCTCCTCAGCCCTCTCCAGACCCCTGAGAAGACAAGCTGCCTGGCTCGCTCACTCATTGGGGACGCTTTGCTCAAACCTAGTGGCTGTGAGCTAAGGGTTAAACCCGTGGCTGTCTTCACCTGCAGCATCTCCTTGTTTCAACCACAATTGCAGCTTCATTACACCTATCTGTACCTGCAGGACACTCTCCGTGACAGTAAAGGAGCCCGATGGATGGAGAGAACTAAGTGAATGTCACAGGCTCTGCTAAGCCACCGCGATTACCTTGGAATATAGTGCATGCACAAAGGAGGTGGCCTCCCAGATAGGACCTTCTGTTGCGATGCCTCTCCTGTGTCCTGGTCCTGAGACTGGTGAAACTAAACCTTCTGTATTCAATAGCTGCATATGTGACATCGCAGCAGCTGGGAGGAGCTGTTTCCTAGGCTCCTCATAACAGACAAGTAAAGGCAGCACAAGGTGAAGAGGCTCTTGGTAATTGGGGCCTGGAGGCTACTAGCAGCATTCCTGACTCTACCCATTCCCAGGACCTCATCTACCCCTGCCAGATCCCCTTAGGATTCCCCCAAGTGACAGATGGCTCTCCCAGATGGCCAATCGGCACAGATGTGATCCCAGCCTTTAGATAAACAATAGCTTTTGCTGGCATGTACAGTAACCTAAATTTGTCCAATTATAAATCCAGCAAATGCCACAGTCTTGGACAGACCCTGTTTCTAGGCTCCCATGGTCAATTTAAGGACAGAGGCACTACACATAGCGAAAGAAAATACCATAATGTGTAGGGAAAGTCCAACTTCTGGTCCCAGCTCCTCCACCAAAGAGCTGAATGACTTTGGCCAAGTCCCTTCTCTGCTGTAAGCCTCAGTGTGCCCATCTGTATTGATTACAGCGATGAAGCTTGAAGGTCCATCATCCATGTCCAGGAACTTGTCAGTTTCATTATCTTGCCTCTTGAGGTCTGACTGAAGTTCGTTTAAGCTTCATCCCACCTGTGGTGAGACCCTATCCTTTCAGTCTCTGGGACTGAGAAGCAGAGGAGGCAGCTCATGGCTTTGCTCTCAGCTCTGCCCCTGAGCTCCTGTTTCTGGTGAATTCGCTTAGCCTATTGCTCAGGTGTGCTAATCAGGCCTGTGATGATGGCCAGGCAGGCCTTCACTCTGTCACTGATTTCCACCGGTGAGCAGTCACATGGATTTCTCACACATGGCAATTGGGTGGGAGGCAAACTTAAAACATTTGGGAGGAAAATCAGAGAAACCATAAATACTTGATTTTAGACACCCTAGTCCTTGAAGGACCATCTCTACCAATCTGGGGCCTAGGCTCTGGCCATATAAGTCAGACCTCATTCACCCTCCCCAGTCCCTGTTTCCTCTGGGGAATGAAAGTAAATCCTCTTGCTCTCTGTGCAGAACAATTCACTTCTGGTTCTATCCTTACCTACTAGCTCTGCTTTTTCCTTCCAGGCCTTCTAAAGCATTATATTTTCACTCCCAAATATCCCAACAATGTATTTTTCCCCATGTAGTTAGTTCCCTTCAAACAGTATTTCTGGTGCTAGCTGTTATTCTCTCTCTCTCTCTCTCTCTCTCTCTCTCTCTCTCTCTCTTTCTCTTTCTCTTCCTCTCTCACTCACTCATGCACACACACATACACACACACACACTTTAATCCCTTCAGATTTACAAGTCCTCGACATTTTGCTTTAATGAGAATTGGTTGAGTACCTACTGTGCTTGGCACAGAGCTGCTCACTGTGAGATCTAAAAATGATGTATCCAAATTGGCACCTACTCAGGTGGGAAAACAAGATTAAAACACACAGAGAACTGATTATAATTAACTGAAAAAATGTATGCTGGGGAGGTTAAGGAAAGGAAGAACCGAGTTGATACAGGGAGCTCTTCAAAGAGATGATAAAGCTTGTGACGGCCCCCAGTGAGTGGAGGCCCCAGGTAAACATTTCTGGAGAAATAACTGATTTTCAGAGGCTGAGAAGCAGAGCTACCCGCCTCTGAGGGGACGACCGATAATCTCTTCAGACACAAACCCTTTTTTGGGAGTTCATCGTTAGCTGTTTATGTTTTGTCCAACACAGACTTGGAACTGGTCCTCATCAAGTTTCCCTCTGTTACTCCTATTTGTTGAGCACTTACTATAAATCAGGCACTGATTGAGACCCAAATCCCTGCCCTAGATAGATCAGCCACAGGACAGGTAGGTTGGTGTTTATGTGCTGGAATTCATCTGCCATTGGGGAATGGGTGCTTTGAGTCTGGTTGTCAGCCTGGGTTCTGGGGTCAGTGGCACACATCTGTGACCACATGACTGGGAGCAGAGTGGTGAGATACATCCAGAACGCTCTACACAGCACACATCTGTTCTCATTCATTCTTTCTCTGGTCATGTCTCACATGCTCAGTATGTGCCAGGGGAAAGAAAGGGGTGTAAAACCTATCCCTTGCCCTTGTGGAACACAGTAGTCTTTTGCGTTCTGTGTAATGACTAGTGTGATAGAAATGGGTAGTGAGAGCTCAGAAGCACTAAGGAAGAAGAAACTAACCTTTCAAGTCTAAGGGTCATCAGAGAAGGCTTCATTCACTATGGAGGTCACCTTTGGAAAAAGAGTACTGATCCTCTAAGTAGAGATAGGAACTATGGAATCTAAAAAACCTAAAAGTATTAATGAATCTAGAATCTTTCAGAGGTAGAAGTTCAAAATGGCTGGAGTAAGATTGAGGTAGAGCAAGTGAAAGAGGGTGGGGTCATGAGGCATCAATAGAGGATGAGGTCTTTGACTAAACCACGTTTGGCCTTCATCCCATAGCGTTGGGGTCCAGCTGGAGCTTTTGAAATGCACCAGTTCACATTGTCTCTGAGATAATTCTCATATTGGTGTGAAGCAGGAATGGAACAGGAGGCTGGTATACAGTGTGACAGGCAAGAAAGGGCTACGGTCCTCCAAGTGAGAGGTGGTGAGGGTCTGGAGTCACTGATTAAGGTGGAAGAGATCAGAGTTGGCCTCAACTGGGGCTAGCTGTTGCTTTGTAAAATTAAAATGCCATCAGTTTAGGACCACAGCGATGCTGTGTACTTACTAGATATTAAACGTTATTCCCGTTGATTAACAAGGAAGACGTGGATTCCTAGTAGTCTCCTTGAAGGTGACCTATAAGAACTTGTGCTCATGGCTGCTGGGGAGTTGCAAGCTGGTCTGAGAGCCCCTCTTCTCTCGCAGAGATCGCCTGAAGATGTATCCGGTTGCTGAATGGAACGTGCCTCTTTCGTCGCCTCGCCTTAATATAATGAAATCCCCAAGCACAAGGTAGAAAGTGGGCCATTCGGCACAGAAGTGATTATAAAAATTGACTTTTATGTTGATTGTAGATTCTCTGACATGCCTCCCACCCTGTGGTGTCTGAGAAGAAAAAGTGTGACAGGTCTCACCCCGAAGGCAGAGGCGCAGCATTTGTTGGGAACTTCTGCCAACCTGGCAATCTGGTGCTATGGCCAAAGATGTCCTCCAGGAACATGGAGCCAAAGGACGTCGTGGCTAGCCCTCTCCTCCCTCCTTTGAAAACTAGTATTCCAAAGTTAGCTCTCTCTTTGCTCCTCTAAGTATTTTCCTGTTGTTGTATCCTTAGGTGTGAAATTGTTTTGCAAGGGAGTCTAGCTTTTGCAGCTGGATTTTAGGAGGCGATAGAAAAGGAGTCCCATAAATCCCCTCCTTCTAAGCTACAAGCACCAATTAAACAACTGTGCTTGCACCTGGAATGGCAGAAATTGCTTTAAAATCCTCAGTCTGTAGCCGCAATTGCTAGATCATATGTAGAAATGTGGAATGTGGGAGTCATTATGGATGATAGTGAAATGGCCCATTTATTGCCCTTTCTTGGCTACAATGTTTCTTGAGTGAGTTGTTTTCTGCTTACTGTCTCCAGCTATATAATGCCAAAACATCTAATCAATGGAGCCAAAATTGCAGCCCATTATTTGCTGAATAATCTGAAAATGAAATTATATGAAAATAACTGGGTGGGGGGAGGTACAAGTAGAGAGGGGTGGGTTGTCTTCACCATTCCAAATATTTAGACTGGCTCAGGTTTTCACTTAATTGAAAAACTCTTTCTCGATGATGTGTTAGGGACACAACTCTTCTGCATGTCTAAGTGACTCCTAAGTCTGGTTTCCTGAAAATTCAATGGTGCCTTTCCTTCCCCTCCGTTGAGCGGTTATTTTGTCTTTCAGCTTGGGTTTTCTGAATATTTGCAGTATTATTCTGATAGTGTTGTGCTGGCCCCAAACTGAGTTCTATAAAAATTGGGGAAACAAAGATGTGGTTTCTTCTAAGTCACAGTCCAAGAAGAAGAACAAATGGATATTACTCCTCTCCAAAATTCATCCACATCTTGGAGGTTTATTAGAAATAACTAGGATCTTAAGCAAGGGACATAGGGAGCAGCTGCTGACTTCGGCTCTTTCGCACCAAGCATCATCTGACCTGCATTATCTATTCCTCTTCCATCCATGTCCAAACAGTCTATCTTTCAAGGTCAAGTCCTTATTTTGTGTGTGTGTGCTAACATGTAATTGATCCCTTACTACATTCCCAGATGCTGCTTCACATTTACTATCTGACTTAACCTACAAGGTAGACACTATAATTATTCCCATTTTACAGATGAGAAAACTGAAGTTTAGGAGGATCTGATGACAGTCTCAAGGACACATAGCTCCTTGTGTTGGAACAGAGTCAGAAAGCAGAGGATATCACTGCAGTTTGCTTTTCCTTAACCATTAAGCTGTGTGGCCTCTCCATTCAAGGCCCATCTCTTCCAAAAACTTCTCCTAATGACCCCATCCACAGTGCAGTCTCTGCCCTCTGACTTCCCTTTTAACTTACCACATGCACCACATACCTGGAAATTTCTTGTCAGCACATGTGCTTTTGACAGTTTTTCTTTATTATCTGGAATAACCATTTAATTATTGTTTCATGAATTTCCTTCTCCAGTATGTTTAAAAATTGTGTCAAAGTGCAGCCCATGTCTTAAATAGCCTTACCCTTATCAGCCCTCCAAACTGCAAGAGGACCTGGGGTGTGACACGGAGGCACAGACCTATGGTGTTACCATTATTATCTGGTCACTTGTCACAGTGAAATCAATGAGTCACGTGGAAGCTGAGCTCATAGGGAGGCCAGCTCCTGTAGTCCTCTCCACTTGGGGAATGTGTGAATGGGTGCTCTGAAACTTCGTGGTTCTGCTCAGAAATTTGGAGCTGTGATTTATGGGTGAGATTTACCCACTTCTTCGCAATAGCTGAAAACTCTAGACCGGTTTTGAAGGCTGGAGCTATTTTTCTGATGCGAGTGTTGGCAAGGGTTGGTAAGACCCCCACTCCCCCACCCCACTTCCCCAGAGTGTTAAGCAGGGTCTTAAGAAGTGGGTAGGCAGACAGTGTAGAAGTGTTTAAGATCTCTTTTCTGGAGATTACACAGAAAATGCAAGCAAAACTTGCAAAGTGGTTTCTGTGTTCTTGGAGTTGTCATTTTTGTCACTTTATTTGGCTGTGAAGCTGATTTTCACACAGGCCTGGTGGTTGTTAAAGTAAACACAAGTATAGTATTAATATCCTCTGCATATATTTAGGTAAAATTGACATCCAGTTGAAGTCAAGAAGTGGTTTGCTTACTCATAGTTCTTGGAAACTGTACACATACTGATTTAATACTTATGTTCCCCACATATACATCCTGACTAACAGTATCTTCTCCTCAACTTTTACAAAATTTTACAAATTTAAGCATACAAAATATGCTTAAAATATCAAGTGAGTAATTTGCAGCCACTATACTTTGAGAATCTGCCAGGCCTACTCAAAGCACGATTCTGAAATATTCTGCTTTGAAGCTCTTGGAATTTGGAAATTCATTCATTCTTTTGGATTCCTAGGCCGTGAGCTGCTATTAAGTAGACATTTCTTCTGATTGGTCACCCCTATTTTGCAAGACTCTTCATTGCTTATTGAATTGACATCAGCTTCTTATTAGCTCTGGCACGTTTTAGGAATGAGATGTGGCCTCCATCAACATGCTGCTCAGCAGTAGTTGCTCTAGCTAACAGAGGGCGCATGCTAACTTGGCACCATGTTTGGCATTCACATTGCTTTGGTGGCCCACAAGCTTGACTTCCAAACTGTGATTAAATGTTTGGATTTAATTGATTCTGTTGTAATGAGCTAATGACAGTTTTGTAGTCTGCCATCTCTACTTCATCCCCATTTTCCTGTAGATGACTAGCACACAGTACCCCCTTGGTTCAAAGATGCATACACCTAGTCCTTGACATCGAGGAGTTTACAACTCTTTGAAAGAGAATGAGTAAAGTCCCAACAGTGTAAATTAATAAATTCGGTGTAAAGTAGAACCTTTAACAATTGTGCAGAAAATGCCAAATCCATGGCAATGAAAGGAATTATAGGCATTTAAAGAAGGGAAGTCACCATGGAATGAGGCCTAAGAACTTTTGCTAAGCAGCAAGAGGAAGTGAGATGCCATTTATTAAACATCTGCTCCGTGTCAGCTCCAAGCTGTTGACTCTCTCACATCCAGTCTTCAAGTATAACAGAAACCATTTAATTTTTAAAAAATCTACCAGTATGTTTATTGAGATTGCATGAAGCCTCTTAGGAGTGCTTCTCAAGTTACCATAGCCGGCCCACAGTTTTTTTTGTTTTTTGTTTTTTTGAGATAGTTTCACTCTGTTGCCAGGTTGGAGTGCAGTGGCCTGATCTAAGCTCACTGCAACCTCCACTTCCCCAGTTCAAGTGATTCTCCTGCCTCAGCCTCCCAAGTAGCTGGGCTTATAGGCATGCACCACCACACCCAGCTAATTTTTGTATTTTTAGTAGAGACGGGGTTTCACTGTGTTGGCCGGAATGGTCTCGATTTCCTGATTTTGCCTGCCTAGGCCCCGCAAATTGATGGAAATATAGGCATGAGCCACGGCGCTCGGTCTCAGCCCATACTTTTAAAACCATTGTACATATCTGCATTTATTCAACTTATCTTTTATATCACCCAGTAAAGTATTTTACTTTCTTTCCTGTAGACCACATTTCTCATGAGATTTTTTCTGGTGCTTCATATGTTTGGCACTGTGATGGAAGGGATTCTTTCTGCTGTGTGAACTAAATGGATACTGTTTAAAAGCTGTTTTGTGTATTGATTTGTATCCTGAACCCTATTCTTGATTCTAGGAGGGCTGGTCTGAGGGGATGTTTGAAGTGCCTTGAATTTTCTGTGTTTAAAAAAAGGCAATTTGAAAGTAAATGTATTTTCCTAATTTGCAATCAGACCTCTCACTTTTGCTTCACGGCCTTTGTGTTGCTTGGATCGTTTGAAACAATAGGCAACAATTTGGGGATATTTTATAATCTGTCTTGTTTCTGATTTTGCTAGGAATGATCTCAAATTTAGTGATTCTCAATTTTTGGCATATATTAGAATCACCTGAGAGAACGTCCACAGCTGAAACTCAGACATGTATATTTGGGTTGGAGGTTTAGGAGAGAAAAATTTCCCTGAGTAATCTGAAGTACATCCATTTTACAATTATCACTACTGTTACTTATTATCATAATCCTCACAGCATTTAATATATAAATGTTATTATAACACTGTTACTAAGATCCAGATACTATACTGAGCACTTAATACGAGCCACTTGAATTATGCTCACACGAACCGTAGGAGATAAGAAATCTATTTAGCCAGGCACGGTGGCACAAGCCTGTAATCCCAGCACTTTGGGAGGCCGAGGCGTGTGGATCACGAGGTCAAGAGATCGAGACCATCCTGGTCAACATGGTGAAACCTCGTCTCTCTTAAAAATACAAAAAATTAGCTGGACATGGTGGCGCGTGCCTGTAATCCCAGCTACTCAGGAGGCTGAGGCAGGAGAATTGCCTGAACCCAGGAGGCGGAGGTTGCGGTGAGCCGAGATCACACCGTTGCACTCCAGCCTGGGTAACAAGAGCGAAACTCCGTCTCAAAAACAAAAACAAAAAAAAGAAATTATTGTGCCCATTTTACAGACAGATTAAAGCAGATACTAAAGTAGAAAGATTAAATAACGTATTGAAAGTTTTATGGCCAGAAAATCAGGTAGCCGGAATTTAAACCTAGGTCAGAATTATTTCTGAGCACATTATTCATAGTCAGCACCCCATATGGCTAAGTGTGATGATCAAGTTAAGGATCCTTCTATTCCCAGTTTCATAAAATATATCTTTCAAATTGTACCTACTACCTGTTCAGTATTTATTGAGGTGGTTTTTCTTCTTTGCCCCACTGATGCTATTCATTAAACTAATAGTTTTCTGAATATTTAATCATTCTTTCATAAATGAAAGTTCTTCCCTGGTTCTCTCGAACTCACTTGTGGGGAGCATCTCAGAGCAGGATGTTTTTCAGTGAGAATTAATTTACATACTAGTTTTCCTCTGTTCCTTTTTTCTACAGCTAGTTGGATTAGAATGCAGTCAGCAAGTGTGCCTTCAGTGCACACAGTTCTACAGGTACTTGAATTAGAACGCAATTAATGCAGCAAGTATGCAAAGGAGGGCTGGGGTTTATTCACCATCTCCTCAGTCATTAGTCAGCAGTTGCTGGGGGACAGTGGGTGGTTCGTTCCCTGGCTGTCTGGCCTGCTATGTATGTAAGCAGAGTGGACTCTGGAGACCAGAGGAAGTTCTCAGGTAAAGAGATGGAGATGTAAATCAGGCCAACAGGTACTGAAGTAAGGCACGGGAGATATGGGTAGGGTGCTGATAATTTTTGCTACAGCTGAAGAGTTCATAAATTTTTCCTAAATTTCATAAATTAGTTTAATTGCAGAGGATGATTCTTTTAGATATGATTGAATGTGATTGGCTAGCATTTCATTTAATATTTTTCTATCTACCTTGATTAGTGTTATTGATCTATAGGTGAGGGGCATGTGTGCATCTTTACCAAGATGGGGTTTCAGGGTCCTTCTTCCTTCATTAAAAAATAAAATTGTGTAGCGTTTCACCTTTTCTGTGCTCTGGAACAAATTATGTGGCAGCAGAATGATGTGATGCCGCTGCTGGGGCCTCGTGGCCTCTGACATGTTTTGTAGATAATTCTTTAATAACTTGTAACATTTTCTTCAATTGTGATTGATCTCTGGGAAATCATTTCCTACAGGTGAACAAGGTGTCATTATTATTTTCTGCAACCTGCTCATTATTGAAAACTTAGAAAACACAAAAAGTCAAAAGAACCAGAAAAATAATCACCAGAGTCTCATACCTCAGATTCACCACAGTTAAGTGTATTTTCTTCTGCTTTTCTTCAAACTCACAGGTTTTTTTGTTTGTTTGTTTGTTTTTTATACTACACACAAAATTTTGTATCCAGCTCTTCTCCATTAAGCATGGGAGTTTTAGTTTTATTCTCAAAGTTTGTTTTAAATTACCAAATGATACTTCCTTATTTTCAGGGGACTCTGTCTGGATTCAAATTCTGCACATTTATTGGCTGATTGCATTCCAATTCAACTAGTTATAGAGCAAAGGAACAAAGGAAAACTAGTATGTAAATTAATTGTCATTGGAAACCATCCTGCCCTGGGATACTCCCCAGCAGTGAGTGCGAGAGAACCAGGGAAGAACTTTTCTGTGCCCTCCGATTTAACTCACTTTTATTTTAATATTAAATAACCAGTTAATTATTAATTGTACCATTCTACTCTAGGATACAGAAATCATCACAGTGGTAAATGCCTCCACTGGTATAGAAAGAGGCAAGAGGACTCCTGAAAGAGGAGACAATTTGAATGTGTTTTAGAGAATAAATAGAGATTTAACAGGACAATGACAAATAGAAAAGTCAAAGGCAAAGAGGTATAAAACAAGGAGGTATGCTGCCGGAATCGTAAGTAGTGCCTGAAATGCAAAATGCAGAGGACAAGGGATGGAAAGTAAGCCCAGAGAGGCAGGTAGAGATGAAATCAATGAAGAGCCACTTTCAGACAAGTGATCGTGGACGCTGAGGGTATGCAGACTCTCTATGGACACTGAGGGTATGCAGACTCTCTCTTAGCTTTGGCTGTCCCCATCACATCAGCCTGCAAAGGTTGTCAACTTGCCAGGTTTTCTTACTTTTTTTTTTTTTAAATTTTAATTAGATGTCTTTTCAATCCTCATTTCCTCATATTTTGATTTAGCAGGTAATTATTTGCTGCTTAGTTGGCAATAATTGGTTTGTGTCTTATTTTGTGTTCTCCCAGACTCAGACCCTAAGACAAGGATTGGAGTATGAGTAATTTGTCAAGTGATCCCAGGAAGCACAAGTAGGGGACTGGAAAAGAAAGGGAAGGGACGGGAGTCAGTATCATTACCGTTGTGGGCAACTAGAGCTTCATCCCACCTGGGAACTCTGGGAGCCGGTGGAAAGCATGCCCCTCGGATTCATAGCTCCTGGGGGGAAAAGGGGCTGGGATTTACTCATCAACCCATCAGTCATTAGTTAACGATTGCTGGGGGACAGTGGGTGGTTAGTTCCTTGCCTGTCTGGACTGCTATATATGTAAGTAAGCAGAGTGGACTCTGGAGGCCAGAGGAAGTTCTCAGGATAAGAGGTACAGCTATAAGTCAGGCCAACAGATGCGCAGGAGGATACGGGTAGGACGCTGACAGTTTTTGTTACAGCTGAATATTTTGCACCCTAGATGTAATAGAAAATGAAATACTTTTAAACCTCTTTTGTATTCATAGGCCTTTGTTTCTTTTGAACACATACCATAGAGTCTTAAAGATCGTAGAGTTCAGATACGCATTGTGCCCAACCTGTTTGATTTCGTGTCTGTAGTATGTTTGTGTGACCCTATTTGAATCTCCAGTGACTCAGCATTCCCTCCCTTCCTCCTAAGGCAGCCCAACGAATCTCCAGACTGCTCTGTGTTTTAGAATGTATCTCCTGATGGTCTGCAAAGACCTTTCTCTTATCCATTGACTTTTGGCTGCATGCTGAGAAAACTTGATTTGTCATTTCCATGGGGGTTCCCAAGCTTGGCTGTATGTCAAAATAAAAACCACGTAGAAGATTTTGTTTTGTTTTGTTGCTGTTTTTTGGAGACAGGGTCTCACTATGTTGCCAAAGTTGGACTTGAACTCTTAGGCTCAAACTAGCCTCCTGCCTCAGCCATCCAAGTAGCTGTGACAACAAAGTATGTATCACCATGTGGGATCCTAGGGAACTTTTCAAGTATACTTACTTCAGGAGGGTGTTTTCCTGAAATTCACCTTAGTAAGAATCTCTTAGGAGTGGGAAGAATGGATGTGTAGAATTATCCCCAGGATAGTCTTACAGGGCCAGCGCAGTTATGGTCTATAGAGCAGAGTTTGGGATCAGGGAACTAAGTGGCATCCTTTAGTAAATTGTAGGCAGCCATAACATCCGTCCCGAAAGTTCTCCGCTCCAAGGGAAAGCTTCTCACTCCCGCAAACATCCCTAATATAACATGGGTTGGAGTCCTTTCAACATTCTATCTCCTATTCTGAATATAGTTATGTCTATTTTTACATTAAAATGTGCCACCAAGAACTGCATGTAATTGTGATCTGACAGTGTAGAGCACAGCAAAATTATCACCTCACCTTCTAAACACTCAAATGTGATTAAAGCAGCTTCACGTCACATTCACTTCTTTGAGGCCAATTAACTATGGATTCATGAAGAACTCACCATTGACTAAAGCCTCTGAATCTCCCTTCTTTACTTTGGAAGTTGGACATTTAGTTTAACTGATATTTGACTCAGGTCAGTACTCTGTTGTTCTCCCTTTTCTTCAGTTTTTTTTTTTTTTTTAATTTTAATTCCAACACCTATCACAAAACAGACATTAAGGATATGGAGTCAACAAAATTTGCTCATCCATTAGATACTTAGGTATGATTAACATGAAGGATTAAAAATGGCTCCAAGGGCTCCAGCTTGAAAAGCCATGTGAGGCTTCTATTTATTAAGAATTAAAGGGGGTAGAACAGTTGGAGGGCAGAGTAGAGGTGATAAATTCAGCTTTAGTAGAGTTGAGTTTTGGGTGCCTGCAGAAGCGTCAGGTAGAGATGTGTAGTGAGCAAATGTGGAGCTCAGAAAACAGGCTAGAGACATAAATTTGAAGCCTAGAGGTTTCCAGATAGTGCTTAAAAGCTACAGAACTAGTCCTCCTGGCTTAGGTTATTAGTCACAGATTTTACCTGTCTGTTTTAGTTACAAGACAGTCCTTAAAGAAAAAAAAATACAGGCCTGTAACAGGGCGCTGAAGATCTTCCTCCAGGTGGCCACTGATTATCCAAAACATATTTCTATATTATATCCATTCAAATAGGAAATCCTGTCAGTTTTCTAAATGACTAAACGTCTTGCAGAAATATTATTTCTACCTCATTTCTCTGCTGTCCCAGTATTAATAACCAGGTAAAAGGCCTAAGGTCTGACTTCAGGGACAAACCACTATCAAATTATATTTATATTTGCAATTCTAGTCACAGTTATTTGTTCATAGTTTAAGTAATGCCTTTTGGCTTGATCAAGCCTTTTGCCTTTGCCTTTGCATATAAATTGCACTCCAAGCCTGGCTTCCTTTAAGTTTTTGTAAATTTTTAAAAGACATTTGGTGAACCAAACATAGTTTTAATTAATGATGAATACTCTTTCTCCAAGAAGAAACTTAAAAGGATAACGCAAGTAAGTATACATACATACAATGAATTTATTAATTTAGAGAATGAAAGTAAACAAAAACAATCTTAATGAAGGGTATACAGAGTTTCTTTCTCAACATCCAGGTCTCAAGTTATCACATGGTTAAAACAAGAGAAAGCATTTTGGGGTTTCACGGGAGAAATTGTCCTTGGGATTAAATCCTCCTTTGACCTAACTTCAAAGAGAACTGAGCAGCAGTATGGGGTTCTCCGTACTTTTGGTATGTATGCGATCACTTCCTTATCATGAATTGCTTTTAAATTATTCCCTTTGCTCCTGTTTACCTCATTATTCTTTGAGCATAAATCTTACCCTCAAATAATTTATGCGTAAAGGAATCTGATAGAGGAACAGAACAGGCTCACCAAGTGTCTCCTGCTCATTACAAGTGAATAAATAAATAGGAATACCAAACAATCATTCTCATCAAAAGAAAGTGGTGGGGTTTTTTCCTAGACATGTCTAATAATTACAGAGGGATTAGGGGAATCTAACCACCATGAAATTTGGCAGAGGCATATCAAAATCAGCACAAATATCTGGGATCCAACCTTGATGACATTATTTTCTGCCTTAAGAAAATTCATGATTAATCAGAGATTTTAAGCTGTTGGGAGCCCAATTCTTTGTGGAGATAGTGTGTGGTTAGGGGAGGGGTATGTTTACCAGGCAGGGGATGGAGTGGTAGTAGGGCACGGTTCAGAGAATCGCTATAATCTTTTGCCTCAGATGGTCTAATGCATGCTCACCCCACCGTAATAAGCAGAATAATGAATAATAAATCTCGCTGGCCTACATGGGCATTGTACGTATACTCTTGGTCTCATTCATGCAGCCCACCACCCAGCTGTGTATTCTCACCATGGATACCCTTCTTTCTCTCTCAACCCTAAAAGTCAACCCATTCAGCATTTGACCCCCACACACAGGTTGCTCACTCAGTTCTCTGGGTTGTGAAAGGTAGCGGCTCTAGACTCCTCCTTGGTGTTTAGAGGAAGAGTTGGTAAGTCTATGGAGGGCAGAGAATGCTGAGTTTCATCTCTGTCTAGCATGGTGCTGATGGAATGCCAGCTATAAATGAATCACATCTGAAGTTTAAACCCACTATGCCCTTCTGCCCAGATCCCCCTTGAGAAAGGAAGGGCTTTGTCCCCTCAGGTGCCGGGAGTGCTCTCAGAAGGTGGCTCTCAGCTGTCGGCTCTCGTTAGGTGTTGGCTTGTCTGAAGAAAACTGCCTCACCAAAGATCACGCCTTTTTCCATAGGCAGCCCACATTCAGTGGCCGGAAGGTTTAAAGGCCCAGCGCCCTGCCCCAACTCAGGATGACACTAGAGGGCCATCCAGCCCCAGAGGTCCTCATGGGGGTCCCTTGGGTATTTCGCTGGGACTTTATCGTAGCTCAGCATCTTCCTCTGCCTGATCCTGATGACTTCTCCCTTCCAAAGATGCTAGTGCTAAGAGTCCCTGATAAAAAACACCCGCATGTTACTCTTAGGGTCAGCTGTCCAGGGGCCCATCTACTTTGAAGTATGTAAATCTTTATGTTATTTCATTGATGATACTGCAGCTTGTTCCAAAAAATATTTAATTGGGGTTAAAAGAAAGTCTGAGTAAGCAAAATCCAGAGGTTGTTTGTTCTACTTCAGGGAGCGGGCTTTTGGCTGATACGCATACAGCTGGTCATCAGAATGATTGGGGGTGGATGGAAAAGGCTTTTGAAATAGAGGTTCCCAGGCCCTCTTCCTCAAGTCTCTCCGGTAGTATAGCCTCAGGATCTGTATTTGTTCACCTTCCCCCTGGTATTCTGATGTGCAGTTCCTGTTTGAAAATCACAGCTCTAGGCCATCTTGGCATCCTGACTTAATATGGTGAACTCCAGATACCAAGCCCCAAAACTGGCTTTCCCATTTCCCCAAAAGAAGTGTGAAAGTTATTACTAGGTTCAAATGGATCACGTGTGTTTTCTTCTTGGCTCCAGGAGAAATGTAGCTCTGGGAATGTTTCCAGGATGTTTTTAGGTCTGCCCTCTAACAGATACTCAGTTCTGGGCAACAACTGATAGGTATTTCAGACTTGAGAACTCTAACATCCAGTTGACTCTGTGTTGTACTTGGAGGAGGAATGCAGTTCTCAGCATGTTCTCACACACAGTGGGAGTTAACAGTGGGTACATGTGGACATACTGAGTGGAACAGTTGACATGGGAGACTTCAAAAGGTGGAGAGGGTGAGGGTTAAGAAATTACCTATTGGATACCACGTTGACTAGTTGGGTGATGGGTTCGCTAGAAACCTAGACTCCACCACTACGTATTATATGCATGTAAGAAACCTTCATTTGTATCCCATAATTAAAAATTTTACAAAACCACTTTTGTGGTTTTTATCTTTTCTTTTCACCCTAATGCTTGTCATTGCAAAAAATCAGTTGAACATGTCAATTATGCTTTTACCAAGACCTAATGATATTACATTCTAGCCATCTTAAACTGTGCCTTGGGAATTAAATCTGTCTTTTTTTCTTTTTGTTTTGGAGACAAAATCTCACTTCGTCATGCAGGCTGGAGTGCAGTGGCGTGATCTCGGCTCACTGCAACCTCCGCCTCTCATGATGAAGAGAGTCTCATGCTTCAGCCTCCTGAGTAGCTGGGATTTCAGGCACCCACCACCACATCCAGCTAATTTTTGTATTTTTAGTATAGACAGGGTTTCACCATGTTGGCCAGGCTGGTCTTGAACTCCTGACCTCAAGTGATCTGCCCACCTTGACCTCCCAAAGTGCTGGGATTATAGGCATGAGCCATCATACCTGGCCAAAATTTCATTTTTAAACATTTAAAAAATAAAAAAAAAAAGCAAGAGAAAAGAGAAGAACAATTAGTGTTTATGGGACACCTCCTTTGTGCCATGTATTTGCCTCATATTTTCATAAGCACATCTATCCAGGTGAACAGATGAGGAATCCAAGGAAATGCAGTGTAATGAATCCAAGGTCACACTGCGAACAATAAATGAGCCAGTATTCAAACCTAGAATTTTAGG
The DNA here is from genome assembly GCF_048565385.1 of Saimiri boliviensis. Classification (NCBI taxonomy): domain Eukaryota; kingdom Metazoa; phylum Chordata; class Mammalia; order Primates; family Cebidae; genus Saimiri; species Saimiri boliviensis. Next base: position 89,170,154 of record NC_133450.1, on the reverse strand, counting down.
ACCTCAAAATCTGTGTACTAGCCATTTGAAAATAAAGATTCCTACGATTTTAACTTTTTGATGGCGGTATAGAGAAATAGTGTTGCCTTAACTGCTAGACAGGTACTAGGACCATTTTTGTTGTGCAGTTACACCAAGCATGACTCCTTTGTACTCTTCTGTTTCTGTGCACCAAACAATTGTGAAAATAGACTTCCAGGGACCGTTAACAGGAGCAAGTGCTCCCGGCTCCCTGTTGAGGAATTGCCAGGACTGATGGCAAAGCCTGGGAAAACAAGAAGGAAGATGACAAACTGCCTAGTATATGTATATTTAAGTCCAAGGCAAATAAATGAAGAGTAAAACCTTTATCTGAAGGCCAGGCAGAGCTGTCTTCTCACTAATAACCAGGGTTGTACGTTCTCCACTTGACCTCAGCCAAAAGGCCAAGAAGTGATAGGGTTGTACCTTCTCTACAGCCCCCTACACCTTACCCCATCACTCCTCCCTTTTGTGATTCATGTTCCTTTAATATTGGCCCAGATGTTGATTTGAATTGCGTCAACAAGCTTGAGATTGGAGGAACTGTAGAAAGCACACAATATCAATGGTCCCAGGCCTTATTCCACCTTGGGATGGCTTTGTGTCCCTCAGCAGGTGGAGGGTCTCCTTTAGCCTAGTGGAAATTCAGTTCCCTGGAGAAAGTGGCTTGCAGAGATCTGCAGGAAGTTGGAGTCTCCTTAGCTGATTGAATCTAATTCAGCAGGTAGTTTAGACACTTAAGAGTGACTTGTATACTGTTAGTAGAGGCACAGGATTTTGCATTCTGGAATCCTTCCAAGTCCTAGCATATCACACCACTGTTGTCTGTGTATCAGGGATTAATATGCTTTTGAATGTGTTATCCCCCAATGTTAAGCAAATTGAGCACAGACCCCCCCATTCTGTCTTCACTTATATGCATATTTATTTATAAATTATATAAATATGCTATTATTTGCTAATATTTCAAGGCATGATATAAAATTGTATCAAGGTTTATGCAGTAGATATAAATATATATTTGATAGTCTTTCGTGATGAACAGTTTTTTTTAGCTGACCTCTTGTTAGATCTGATAGAGAGATTGTCATTGTTTATGTCTTCTTAAAAGGCTCACTCATTCTTGGAGAAGAAGTGTGAGCTCATATTTTCTTATTTTCATTTGTACTTCATTAGTACATAAGATCTGCTGTGAGACAGTTCTTCACAGATTGCTTATTTTTCTGCATGTCTGGTAAGCAGGAGCTCTGACAACTTTCATTCTGGTCAGTCTTTTCGAGGATGTTTGTATAGTAAAAAGCCTTGAAACATAGAAACAGGGGCTCCCTGTGGAGCAGAAAGCAGGTTTGTTTGCTGTCCAACTTTATAAAGATAGTGTCTTCCTCTGGAGCAAAGGTTGGGCAGGTTTTCCAGCAGTCCCATTACAAAAGATTTGGGTTTTCTTCACTCGGGCTTTCAGCTGTGACACAAACACACGATATGTGCATCATCTACCTGCACTCTCCACGTTGTCCCTGGGGACTTGAGGGGCAAGGCTAGCTAGGGCAAGCATGAGGTTCGTGCTTGTTGTGTTTTAAGTAATAATGTCCTTTGTCTCTGACCCAGGAGTCTTGTGTCTTCTACCAGCGTTCATGAAATGTGACAGGCTAGTTTGTTAGATTGCAAGTAGTATAAAATTCCAGACCCTTTGTGGTTTTTGATGGCATGTTTAATACATTTTTTAAATTAGAGCAGAAATATTTTTTAGACATTGGTCTATTTTATGAGGATTAGTTTGGTTAAAATTGGATAATATTGGCAAGCCCACACAATTGCAAGCACACTAACTCACCCTAACGCACTGACACGAAAACCACTGCAAGAGCTCTAATGCCCACTTGCCTTTGTTGTGGTGAGCCCACACTTTTCTCAGGGTAACTTGCTTGCCTCCAGGTCGCTTAGACAATCTGACACACAGATGGAGGGAGGCCATGAGTCAATCCATAATTAATAACATTAACTTCTCTCCTTTAAAGATAAAATCTAAATTTCAAAAGAAATCATACTGTCTTCTCATACTCCCAAAGGGTGACCTTGGTATCCCCTTGGAGAACACTGCTTCTGATTATTTCTTTCTCGCCATTAGTAGCCTCGTAATACTTGCTAAGCACATCAAATGAAACCATCACTGAGCTAAGCACTTCAAGTAAAGTGGTTTTTTGCTTCATAGTACGTCTGAGCACGACCATATCTGTTTTACATGTGACTTCACTGTAGGTTAGGTGGATTAAGTAAAATTTCACATAAGCTTTTCACAAATCAAAGTGGGTAACAGCCTCCATGGCCACAGACTGTGTGCCAATAACATCTGTTTCACAGATGGCAAGACTGAAGACAGAGGTGACACATGTGCTGAGCCCCTTTCCATCACCAATTCTTATGTACAGCAGTGTTTTCCTTCTCAGGAAGACTTAAGATAGGCCCTCTGTTCTTCATTACATGACTGTGATCTTGAGGAGACATTGAGTAATTTCTATTAAATGAATTCTGTCTTGTACTGAAATAATGGTTAGAAGAAGAAATTTAAATATGCCCTCTGTGTTTGTGTTTTAAATACAAAGATTGAAATTTTGTACCTTATAGATTTCTGCGGAGAGCTGGTGGTAGATTTGGGGTAAGGGAGAGACAGATTAGGAAACAAAAGGAAAGGAGAGCCTGCCAAGTGCAACTCAGGAAGGTAGTCATGCATGATCAAATGCGTACATGCATGTCGGATTAAACAATTAATCCTCCTGGTTCCACAGCTCAGATATGATCGATTTCCCCCCTGAACGGAGACTCCAGCAAGTCAGACACATCGGATCCGAGCACTGGAGCACTGTCACACTTGACGCCTGCTGGTCTTTAAAAAGATTGATCATCCCGACGTGCTCTGAGAAGACTGCGGCCGCCTCCCACCACTCTGTTCTGTGGTCTAAAAACAATATTTCAGTTTAACAGAACACAGGGAAAGTTGCAAAACCTGCCAGGCAATCTCCTTCTCTGAAGTTTTAGAGGGAAAATCATTGACACTTCTTGAAGTCAAGAGAGTGCTTGTATTTGTGTGAGTGGGGAGGAAAGAGACTGGGGTGGTGGACAGGAGAAAGGGGGTGGGAGGGACAACAGAAACTTAGACAGATGTGGCAACCCGCTGTACAACCTAGCCATAAAACACTGCTCAGATGCCTCATTTGTATGCTGTGGCGACGTCCTACATGGAAATCTTTCCGGGAGTTACTAAATATATATTTGTTGGAGGCTGTGAAGGCGCATGGCAGGAAAGTTTCCAGAGATGGATGGGACAGTTGAGGGAGGGAGGGTAGGCAGGAGAGCCAGGATGAGGGGCTGGGCAGCAGCACTAGGATTTCTGAAATTATGTTATTTGTGTCTTTTTTCACTTGCCTTCACATCCTTTGGAATCCTGTGACATTTCATTCACTGGCTGATCCTGTCCTTTGTCATTCCCAAGATGACCCAGGCTTGTGAGCATTTCCTGGCTCATGACAGTGTTATAAATGCAGAAACACTGGACACCCATCTACCTCCTGAGACTGTGTCTCACAAGAGGATGCCTGCATATTTTTGGACCTTTTGTGGAGGAGGAAGCAGAAAGTGAGAAAAGATACCAAGATAAATAAACCAACTCACCTGTAATCCAGGGCAATATAAGTCAACAATTTGTCGTCACCAGTGTTCGGGAAATGTTGAATGTAGTGAATAGTAACTAGAAATACTGAAATTTCCTTATTCTTAGAATAAAGACTTTTTAAAAATCCCTGAATATATATTTATCAGAATGCTCCAGATTTAAATGAGAAAGAAGCATAAAGAAACCATAGAATTGCAGTCTAGCCCAATCCCCTCATTTTATAGAAGTTAGGCTCAGAGACATGAAGAAATTTACCTTGGGTCACACAGCATAACAGAGGCAAAATCAGATCTGGGATGCAGGAGCCAGTGTTCAGCATCAACTCTTTATTTAAAGCTCAAAATTTCCTGGAAGGGTCAGAAATAAGTCTCTAATATCTCAGTCCAAATGAATTTCCTCCTTGCCAGGAGAAAGGTGAGACAGCTGAAAATCTTTGGATGCTAGAGAGGTGGAGGTCACAGCCAAGGTGAGCAGGAACTCTCAGAGAAAACTGCTCATCAAAATCATTGTTCAGAGCATGCCACCCACAAGTCATTTCCCCAGCACCTGGCTATCATTACGTTACTCTCCTGCTCAAAAAACCTGTACAGGCTCTATCATTGTCTACAGAATAAACCCCAAACTTCTTAAGGACATAAAACACAACCCCTGCTTTCATATCCTCTCCTCTCCTGTAACGACTCCATACTCGATCAGGTACCTGCTTTGTGCTACACCCTGTATAGACGAGGGGTTGGTAGAGGGGACACAGTGGCAATGGCCAAACAAGATGCAGTGACAGAGTAGCTTGTGGAGGTGGTGGAGGTGGCAGAAGCAGGTTCCTGGAAATGACATTTGAGCTGAAATCTGAAGGCCTTGAGGAGCCAGCCCTATGAAGAGCTAAGAGAAAACTTTCTAGACAGAGGGAATTGCAGTTTCTCCAGCTGAATGGCTGCTAATGTCTGCCTGCCTCTGCTGCTTTGTTAATGCCTTTCCTGTCCACTGACCAATCCTGTCTGAAGCAATACTGAATAGTGGCCACAAGTGTGGGCTTGGGTTAGTGTGGATTTGCTTTTCCCTTTACCACCTACAAGCTGGGTGGACTTGGGCAAGTCATTTCATCTCTGTGAGCCTCGGTTTCCTCATCTTTAAGATGTAGATGATAATAAAACCTACCTTAGGGGATTACCATGAAAATTTAGCCAAATCTTTTAAGTAAGACCTGTATTAAAACATAGGTAAAGGTCAATAAATGTTGGTTAACTACTCATTAAGATTCAGCTCAAATTACATCTTCTCTATGAACTTCCTGGACCATCCCAGCTCAAAGTAGTATTTATTTTTTTGGACTTGTTATGTTTCTGGAATTGAATGTCGCCCTGCCTCTTTTGTGTATGTGTGTGTGTGTGTGTGTGTGTGTGTGTGTGTGTGTGTGTGTTTGTGTGTGTGTGTGCCGCCAGCATTCTCTTGCGGTACATATTTTATGTATCACTCTTATTCCTCTCCCCTAATGGATTGTGAGCCCTTTTCACAGTAATCATGGCTTACTTTCATGTCGCCCTGATTGTAAGAAGTCACGGCCGGGCATGGTGGCACACACCTGCACTCCCACCACTTTGGGAGGCTGAGGCAGGTGGATCACCTGAGGTCAGGAGTTTAACAAAACTGAAACTGTCTCAAAAAAAAAAAAAAAAAAAGACATACTACGTGTGTTCAAAGTACATATGCCTGGGTGGCCCAGATGGAGGGGGAGTGAAAGGAGAGCCAGTGCTGAACGTAGGCGTCCGATCACCATCTGATTGCTATGGTCATACTCTGCGATGGCCCCAATGATTCGTCCTCCTGCCTTGTACGGGTCTCCCACCTTCAGTGCAGGCAGAACCTGGGACTTGTTTCTAATCAGCAAAATACAGCAAAGGTGAGAAAATCCTGGCTCTATGATTAGGTTGTTTAACAGTGTGACTTCCGTCTTGCTAGCAGACTCTCCCTTTGATGAAGCAAGTCACCACATTGTGGAGATGCTTGTGTAGCAAGAAACTGAGGGTGGCTTCTGTCCAGCAGCAAGCAAAGAAATGAATCCTGCTGACAATCAAGTAAGAAAGCTTGAAATTGGATTTTTCCCCAGTCAAACCTTTAGAGGAGATGCAGCCCTGGCTGACACCGTGTTTGTAGAAACGCTGGTCTCTACAGAGGACCCAGTTAAGCTGCCCCCTGTATTTCCGACCCATAGAAACTGTGAGATAATTAACATGTGCTCTTCTAAGCCATTGATGGGATTTTGTGATAAGAATGTGGTGATTTGTTATGCAGCAATAGATAAATACACTTGTTGAGTAAACTTGGAAAGATAGCTTTACCCCTCTGAACCGGGGTCTCCTGCTTAAGGAGCTTCTTTGTGCTGGGCACTAGAGCAGGTACCAGGTCTACGGTACCAAGAAGACAGGTAGCATACTGCCCCCATGGAGCCTCTAGTCCTGCCTCTGGCCCCAAAGGATATTGCTTTCATCATTCTGGTTGCATAGGGAATTTTTGCAGTTTCAGGCCTTTCTGTTAGGTCAACTGAACCACTGGGTAGCGAGACAAAAGCCAGAGCAGTTCTGAAAGCTCTTAGGAAGGGAAATCAAATCGAACAGATGGGGGCTTTCAACATAAGCAGATGCATTTAGTTTTTTTTTTTTTTTTTTTTTTTAAATACTGTGCTTTTAAAATAAAGACAAATGTGGGGCTTCTAAGAAATGAGTATATGACATGGAAAGGCATTCTGAAACCAAAGCACATTCTGTTATCTCCAGCGCAGACTGGAAGCCCTCCTGATTTTTCAAGAGAGACACAGGATTGCAAGTATCATTTGAGGTGAAGGGTATTGGAAAGTTATCTCTATCATGGAGTCATTCTGGGCTATAAAAAATATCCCTTCTTTCTTTTTTTTTCTTTTCCTTCTTTCGATGGAGTCTCTCTCCGTTGCCAGGCTGGAGTGCAGTGGTGCAGTCTCGGTTCAGTGCAGCCTTTACCTCCCGGGTTCAAGCAATTCTCCTGTCTCAGCCTCCTGAGTAGCTGGGACTACAGGCCCACACCACCACGCCCAGCTAATTTTTGTATTTTTAGTAGAGATGAGGTTTCACCATAAGGCCTTATTTCTTTTAACTAGCCCTACACAGACTATAATTCTGGAAGAAGGACCCAGTGTCTCAACCTGCAGGCCCCTAAGCCCCTCTGTGGCCTTCACATCTCTTCCCTGTCTTTCTCCTCTAGGTCAGACTCCCTCTAGTCCTGACCCCGCCTTGTATCTTCTTTATTAGTACTCAGTGGCCGATGTGAAAGGAGTCATAGCCCTTGAAAAATAAAACTTCAGCCAGGCACAGTGGTATGCTGCTATAGTGCTCCCTACTCAGGAGGCCAAGGTGGGAAGATCTCTAGAGCCTGGGAATTCGAGCCCAGCCTGGGCAAGTCTGACCTTTGCAAGTCTATCTTGCCCACACTAGACTTGAACTCCTAAGCTCAAGAGATTTAAAGAGACCTCATCTTTTAAATATGTAAATTTGTTGGTCTTCTTTTAAGGATAAGTAAAGGCCTCAATAATAAATGACCTGTTGAGCTTCTCTAGAAAGAAGATGCAGGGAATTTCTCTCTTCTTTGAGATGCGTGTCCACATATACTTCTAATACTTATAAAGAATGAGCAGAATGTTGTTCTTAAGACAATATGCAGTAGGCCTCTTTGACTGAGTTCATAATTCCAGTTCAGCCACTTACAGCTATAGGGGCCTTTGGCAAATTACTTAATGTCTCTGGTCTCTGCTTTTGATTTTTTTATTTTTATTTTATTATTGTTTTTTTTAGATGAACTCTGACTCTGTCGCCCAAGCTGGAGTGCAGTGGTGTGATCTGGGCTCACTGAAACCTCTGACTTCCCAGTTCAAACAATCCTCCTGCCTCAACCTAAGCTGGGATTACAGGCAGGCACCACCATGCCCTGTTAATGTTTTTGTATTTTTAGTAGAGATGGGGTTTCACCATGTTGGTCAGGCTGGTCTCAAACCTCTGACCTCAAATGATCCACCTGCCTCGGCCTCCCAAAGTGCTGGGATCACAGGTGTGAACCACCGCACCCCACCTGGTCTCTGCTTTTCAAATGGGGGCAATAATAGCCCCTACTACTAGAGGTGGTCACAGAGACAGTATAAAGTGCTTAGGGTGGTGCCTGGCACATGACAAGCACTTAGTAAATTTTAGCTACCCTCTTAATGTAGCAAAAGGAACAAAGAAAACAGGCAGTTTTCATCTCTGATTACATTTAATTTGATCAAGACACACTAGAAAAAAATCAAGATAGACTTTCAACTTTTCTTGTTTGAGCTGAGTCAGGGAAAGGTTTGAATCTGTCCTCAGAGCCTTTGCATTTGATTCAGACCCTTGACCCCTGTCTCTTCCTAGATCCCCCTTTCTCTGTTCCCCTCTTGGCCAAAGACCCACAGGGCAATACCTCAACTGGGATCACCTCCCCCCAAGTCTTAGATTTTAAACTGTCTCACTTCCTTCCCCACCACATCTTTCCTTTCTTATGTCCTTGTCCTTAGAGCTTTTGCTAGCATCTGATCAACTAATTTGTGCCAAAATATTAATCACTCTTGGTTTAAATGAATCGTTCCGAGTTTTTTTTTTTTAAAAAAATACATCTCCACACCATGCATATGAGATGCGTAATAAATCCCTTTAGTAACAGCATCCTTCACCACCCCACTCCAGTGATCTCAGCTCAGTGTGGGGAGGGGAGGTGTAGTCCAGGAGGGCACTCCCACCCCAACCCTGAGTGGGGTTCTCACACCCAGCTCCCATACCATTTAGAATCACAGTTAAGTGCTGCTTCCCAGATTTATCTTTTGACAGATACCTTCAATGCCTTAACCCAAACAATATCTGATAATGAAACTTTAAGGTTCTATAGCAGAACCATATTTGAGGCCTGAAAAGGGTTTTGTAGCGGTAGATAGGGATAAGACACATCTGATCACTTTCTAATAGCACATGTAACCTATCCTGTCCATTCCTTTCCAAAAAGCCTAAATAACTCTGGTTTCTCAGACTCATTTTCCTTTGGCCTTCATATGAAATGTTAGACTAAATAATCAAGGCCAGTGATCTGCTAGTATGTTCAGAGCTGGCCTTGGAAAGAGTGCTGGATCTTTGTTTATAAGTAGGAATGATACAGAAATTCTGCTGTTTATTCAAGGCAATGTATTAACTGTTTAATGAGGGAAGCCTTCTTGCCTTGGAGGGCTTAGGCTGGCTGACCTGGAGGGTGAAATTGGCTGGGAAAGTCTAGATGGGTTTTCTGCTTCTATTGCTTAGCCCACCAGGGCAGAGTGACTGCTTATACCCTGGTATTGGTGGCGTATCCCAGGAAGTCCTTGATGTCCCCAAACCCCAGTCCTCATTGGATAACCCTAATATGCAGTTTTTCCCCAGAGGTGATACACCTCATCGATAACCTGCAGGCTGCATTTGACCGGTTTTCAAATTAACCACCTGGGGAAGTTCATGGCTTTCATCCTGTCCTTGAGTAAAGAATTTTACAATAAGTCCCTCAAATCTTATCCTGAGTTCCTCAAACTATTGTCTTACTGATTCCTATGTAATCTACTGATACTGAAAGGACACTCATTTGTTCCTGATTCATGAAGTCTTGCTGGTTGTTTTGCATACAGGCCATTTTACACATTGTGTTATCCTCTGTAGCCAGTGATGGTAACCTCTGTATTAACCCTCCAATGAAAAAGGACAATTCTGATAGGAGGAGCTTCCCTCCCTTCTCCTAAACTTTCTTATAAAAGCACTTCCGTTTGTCACCGACTTGGGAACATGCGCAACTTTGTTAGTGTGTCTTCCTAGGTAAGTCCTCAAATTTGGCCTCCAGTAAATCTTTATTATTTTTGTGGCAACACCCTTAATTTCAGTGGACATCATGCTATAGTTTGTTTGGGTTGGTTGGGGAAAAGCATGATCGTTGTGTGGTATCTAGCTCTCGGAGGCAAGTGAAAATCACCAGGTGGATCAGATCCAATTTCAAGTATTTAATTGTGTCTCTGTAAAACCATATAAGATACTTAATATTTCAGTATCTAAATGAAGCCTTTCAACTGTAGTCAAGTGGCTACCTCCTGAGTGTTGCTTTAAAATATCCTAATAGTACAATTACTATATATGTGTGTGCATATATATGTGTGTGTATATATATACATACATATAACACACACACACACACAATTCTAGTATATTTCCAATATATCCATATATAGTGGTTCTCAAACATTGCTATACATTAGAATCGGCCTTCACCCAAGCCAATTAAATGAGATTCTCTCAAGCATTGGTATTTTTAAGGTTTCCCAGCTGATTCCAATGTGCTGCCAGTTTGAGAACCACGTGCTATAAAAAAAAGAGCTGTTGAACAAACCAAAGCATAAAACAAATTTCAGCCCCAGTGAAGGCTTTATCTCTACTATCCTTTCCAGCTCTCAGTTTCTATGATTAAATAAATAGTTGTTGCTTTACAAAAGAAAAATACATCTTCTAGACTCTCTCCTGCACCTGGCAGTTGCAAAAATATGAACAAACAAACACAAAATCTTCTGATTCAGGAAACATAGTCCCTAGATGGGAAACTTTGAGTCTTGCCAAATACAACTTCTGGGAATTTCCTGATTTTCCTACAGCCTGTCTCTGTCTAGTCTCACACAAACATTCTTAGAGGTAAATTTGATTTCTTCCAAGAATACGTCCTAACATGGACAGGCAGAGACTCTCAAAACTAGAGGCCAGGTGGAAACCAAATTCCCTGTCTAAAAGCTGAGTCCTGCCTGTTGAATTTACATAGGTGGGAGGTCCAGGGGCTCAATTTAGGCTGCTGGAGGCATCATTAATTTCAATTAGAGGGAAAGTCTTTGCAGTGGATTGCTCCAGTGACAGCCATTTCAGGATGTCTTGCTTGTGTATGTGTGGATGTGTGTGTGGATGTGTTTCCTAAGGATATTACTAATGGAGTTTAAGGTCCTTTCAACTCAACAGAAGCTTTATTAAGTCTCCTCACGTCCATAAGTACCTGTAGCTGCCCTGTTCTCTCTTAATTCATTTTCTGTGCTGCATTCAAGAGTATTTGGAATCTCTGCAAGAACAAATAAACCTCTGAACTCTGATACACGTGTAATCTGCCAAGGTCCACCCCACAACTCCAGACTGTCCCCAAACGCGGCTGAAACAACATCAGAAAGCATCAATGTTTCCTGTAATCCGTTTGCCGAAGACAATGTACCAGACGTGTCACATTTCCTATTTCAGCTGTGCCTGGCATTTCTTTCCCTCCGGTAATTGGGGCAAGAGGTCAAGGGAGACTCTCAAGGTGACAGATTTGTTAAAGAAAAAATGCGGTTATTTCAGCTTTTAGGGCTCAGCAGTAAGCACTCAGTTATCTACCTTCCTTTCTGTTTGTTTTTACTCAGTGGAGGACTGAAGACCTTGTATGTGATGGAAAGAACGACTCAGAGTTCCTACTTAGTCAGTCGTGTGACCGTGGACCTCTGGCCACCTCTGTAATATAGATGATAACTCAGCAAGCTCTAAATTTATGTTTTAATAAGCAAAAGAGGTAAACATGAGATTATTTCTGTCGCTGTAGGTACCCTTCTGACTACACCTCCCTTTTGACAGTGAGATTGCGGCGTTAAAGACGTGTAGACAGCTTTTTAAGTACTGACAGAGGCATCTGGCTTTACCGGGACCCGCCAAGACCAAGAACTTGAGAGATGAGGGCAACACACACTTCCTACTTTTTGTGTAAATGATCAGGAAGCAGAAACACTGGGGATGCTTCTCCCTCTCGTAATTACTTACGAAGGAATGTCATAGCCTCAAGCGTAATTAACAGCATTTTAATTCATTCTCTCTTTTTAGGCTGCTCACATACTTGCTGTTGCAAGAATGAGCACAGCATTATGGTGTGTTATCTTTTTAAAATGAGGCCAGAGATGCTGAACTGTAGCCATCCCCATGAGGAGCCTTGCTCTCAGCTTAAACACGGGTTAGGGAAAGCAAGGTGAGGCTGTGATGAAGTGCAGGCAGAGCTGCTATGGTCCTGCACTCTCCGAATGATATACAAACAGATTTTAGCCACGCTTATCTGAACAATCACCTGCTCATTACCTAGCCAGCAGGGAAAGATTCCACAAATAAACCACCCACTGACAAAGTGATAGAGCTATTCTGGAGACTTTGGGATTGCACATCCATGGACTTGCTTCCCTCCCTGGCATCTTCCTCATCCCTGCGGCCAGCGCATCTCCCAGCCTATGATGGCAGCCATACTCACCTTCTTTGCCCCAAATGTTAATGGAGAAAAAAGGACTCCTGTGTATTTGCTTATGAAAGATACTGCATGTTATTCCATAAAGTGGAAAGTGATGATCTTCCTTAAAATGTATTCAGCTCCTCTGGATACCTTTCCCTTACTTAAAACACACAAAGACACACCCATCTATACACATATGCACACATTGACTTCACAGAAGCAAGTAGTTCTGATTTTTAATTTCATACTCAATGGTAATGAGTTATTTCATACAGAAGCTGTAAAACGCAAAACTGACATTGGTTGAAATTTAGGGCATCCTGCTTTCCTATACATTATTCCTCGCTTCTAAAATATTCATAACCACTTAAAGATGATTTATAGATATATGTCTAGAATTGTATTCTGATAATAAGTGCTTTACGTATTTGCATTTCCCAGAGTATATATATGTTTGCTAGCAACTGGAGACCAAAATGCAATAAAATATTTGTATGTATTAATTACGTAATATAAATATCCATATAATATATATATATATATATACATATATATTGGCCAAAGCTCTACAATGAGAGATACTGTGTCAAAAAAGCAGTAAACTGTCAGGAATCTATGAATATAAATAGTTTTTAGCAATAGCATATTATCAAGGCATTCTTAACTACATCTGGCATTTTTGGAGCAAGGGAAATGCTGGGGTTTCATTAAACTGCAGCACAAAGGAAATGGAGAATTTGGATCCTATATGGGAATGTCCTTGAAATGAATAGACTGCATAGAAAAGCTGAAAGGTATGTTCATGCAGAATCAACCCCTTCCCTAAAAAAAGCCTCTCAACTTATTTTTAAGTGCCCAGAAATTAACAGAAAAAAAATGTAGTAAATAATTAAGAGTATGTTTAAATGTCATATATAACATCATTCATGATGAAAGTGAAGTTCATAAAAGATTCATTTGTTTTCTTATTGATGTAAAATAGTGAGATCAAATAGAGTGAAACAACTCTATTTTTGTGAGCTATCTCAATAGCGTATATTCTTATTTGAGTCTAAGAGAGTTATGATGTTTAGTTGCTTACTGCTATAAAAATGTTTTTTTCTCAATTTAAAAAATGCTAAAGGTATATAGCAAATTGAAATTATAAATGATTCTTATTATGAAACACCCAGGCAATGTTTTTGCTGTATATTGGGTGCCAGGATATCACCCCAGGTGCCTCATTTAAGCCAGCCAATCTGTGCTGTTCTCAGAAAAGAAGAATGCATTTCTGGGAAATTCGCCATTGGAAATTCCAATGGTTGCTTATCCCCTTCTGAAGTTAATGGTGCCAGTTGCTAAGAAAACAAGGCCTCTTGGCTGGCTAGAGGACACAGCTCTTTCTCTATGTTGCTATAGGATCAAGGATCAACTTTGAGACTCTCATTGTCCTGGAAAATTAGTGTATTGTGAGCCTTCTCAAACTTGGCATCTAAGAGGTATAATCCGTATTGCTTGCTTTTTTGATTCCTGGGAAGGTGCTGATAACAGTTTTGAAGTCAGTGTGTGCTTTCTCCCCCGACACTCATAGTATAAAGGACTTGAGGTCTGGCTAGCTTGTGGGAAGACTTAGGGGAAGAATTTCTCAAGATAGAGCCAAAGAAGAGGGTCTGGCTATGGCTTTTAGTCATATTTTAACCCCCCAGCCTTCATTTTTTCCCAACCCTACTGATAAGGGACATTAATTTGGAGATATGCTCCCTGTCGTGGGATATGTGCTCTTGGGTTCTGTGCTGAACCCCTGAAGATGATGCTGAAAATGCATTATTAGGAAAGGTTCTCCTTATTTTCTGGGCCTGCCCAGCATGCCAAGTTCTCTAAACACTTTCTCAAAACCCTTCTGCATGCAAAATTCAAAGCCTTTCTTTGTAGAAGCACTAAAGCAGGTAGTATGTTAAATGGAAGACGTTGAATTTAAAGGTTCTAGAGTAAGACAATGATTTAGCAAGACCTGTGGAGTTAACAGTGAAGAAATACAATGCAGACCAGAGTTTTCTACCTGAACAACTGCTGTCTACTCCCTGATGATAAACTCTAACCTGCTTAGTTGCTGCCATTAACCTTCTCCCAGCCCTGTGGTGATTATCTCTGTCTCTTCTACCTGCCTTCCTCCTTCACAAAATAATAATATACATTTTATTGATTACTATTTATTAGGTATCTATTATGTACCAGGCAACTTATGTATGCTATCAAGTATGCTTGCATAGGACATTCAAGGAAGGTAAAACTTTCCTCTCCTTATAGTTAAAGAATTAAGACTAAAAGAAGTTTGATAACTTACCCAAGACCACAGAGTTGGAGGCGGCATAGCTGGTTTCCAATGAAGTCAGTTTCAGATTTAGTCTTCCTTAATCCCACTCTGCAATGGTAACTACTACACTAGATTTATCCCTCTGTAGTAGTACTTATGAAACCTTGTTTATTCTTGCTGCTTCTCTCCAACTCTCTTCAATAGCAACAACTAAGGACCACCTCCTGCCCCAACCTGAGACCCCAAATCCAAGTGTATTTGATACCAGAGACAGCATTTTCCACTAAATACATACTGTCTAGTACAGTAGTGACTAGCCACATTTTGAGCACTTAAAATGTGGCTACTCCAGGCCGAGCATGGTGGCTCAAGACTGTAATCCCAGCACTGATGGAGGCCGAGGTGGGCAGATCACGAGGTCAGGAGTTCAAGACCAGCCTGGCCAACATGGTGAAAGCCCATCTCTACTAAAAATACAAAAATTATCCAGGCATGGTGGCAGATGCCTGTAATCCAGCTACTCAGAAGGCTGAGGCAGGAGAACCACTTGAACCTGGGAGGTAGAAGTTGCAGTGAGCCGAGATAGTGCCACTGGCCTCCAGCCTGAGCTACAGAGTGAGACTCCATCTAAAAAAAAAAAAAAAGTGGCTACTTCAAAATAGAGGTCTAACATGAACTATGCACAGATTTTGAAGATTTAGTATGAAACAAATAGTGTAAAATACCTCATTAATAATTTTTATATTGATTTTACCTTGAAATACTTTAAATATGTTGGGTTAAATAAATTATTAAAATGAGTATTACCTGTGGCTTTTTAAACTTTTAAAAATGTGTGTCATGGACAATTTGAAATTTACAGGTGGTCGGCACTGTATTTCTATTGGACACTAGGTCGTTCAGTCTGCAGGGAAGGGCATAGTAGCAAGCTGCAGCCATCCTGCTCCAGGAACTTTACAGTCGCTGTCACTCTCCACCCTGACTCTCCTGCCTCAGTATTTCAAAAACGGATTGCTTCCCACAAAAAGATTGGGAGGTCCATACATACTGCAGAACAGGTGTCCCCAAACTACGGCCCATGGGCATGCGGCCCCCTGAGGCCATTTATCCGGCCCCCCACTGCACTTCAGGAAGGGACACCTCTTTCATTGGTGGTCAGTGAGAGGAGCACAGTATGTGGCAGCCCACCAACGGTCTGAGGGACAGTGAACTGGCCCCCTGTGTAAAAAGTTTGGGTATGCCTGCCACGGAATCTCAAGGCTAGAAGGAAACTTACAAATTATGTGGCTGAAATCACCCAGTTTGCGCTGTTAGAACCTCTGTTACAGCATTGACATTGTGGTGTATTATGTTAGTGTTCCAAAGATTCATTGTCCCTCATTCTTCCCTGTCCACTGATGCCAAGCTTGGGCATGGGCCTCGTCTCCTTCTCTCAAAGGGAATTGTACATCTGCACCATTTTTTAACTCATAGTGGCCACGTGACTTGTTTTGCTCAATTAAACACGTGCACAAATGTCACATCTGAACTATGGCTTTAAGAAGCAACTTATGGGTTGCCATAACTCTTTTTGCTCTGATGTGAAACCTGCAGTGTCCTGGTAAGGGCTGCTCTGTTAGCCTGGGACTCTAAGGGAACATGATGAAGAGGAGGTTCCTGATTGAACCATGAGACACATACACTGTGTAACTTGGGTGAGAGAGAAGCCTGAGTTGCTGCAAGATGCTGAGGTTTTGGCTGTCTTTGTTACTACTCATAATGTAGATACTGAGTTCTCCTCAACAGATCATCACGCAACTATATTTGAATCCCTCCAGTGACAAAAATTATTACTACCACCTGCAGCAGAACATCCCATCTTTTGACAGCCTTGACTACTAGAAAAATCTTCCTTATATTACACCAAGATCCACTTCCTGAGACATACTTGCTCCCATGCAACAGAATGAGTCCCCGTTCCAGTTGTCGTAATAAGTGAGGAAGTAATAAGCAGAAAACCAGGTATTGCCTAAGGTCAGATACTAGCCAAAGCAAAAGAAGTCACTGAGGGTGCCTTCATAGAGTAGTAGGAAGCAGACTTACTGTTGAGTCAAGGGACCATGTTCACAGCAGAAGAAGAGAGCGCAAAAAGCTGAGCCCAAGAGACAGGCTGAGCTCAGAGCCACAGGGGCTAAGGAAGAAGAAACGCTGAGGAAAAGAAGACATCCATACACAGTTGGTTTGCTGGCAAACTTGTCAGGATGGCAAGGTGGCATGACAAGCTCACTTGTGGATTCTGTCCCACAGTAGAGGCTCTGGCAGCATGAAAAATACCATACACTGAATGCAGTGTTGCCAGCCTTAGTCATTTATCTCCTGGTTTCATGTTTGAAGCCATCAAGTTTTCTTCTTCTGCATACATTTGTAGACAGCTTCTTTTGTCATCTGAACAGACTGACATTGATGTTCACTTCGTCATTCAACTAGAAAAACTACGGGAAAGTGGCTTAGAAGTTGGATTATGGAATGGAGTTACATCTGGATCAAGTTATACATCAAGTTAATTCAAATTATGACCCCCATCAAGTGTTAGCTGTGAGACCTTCAGAAATTTTCTAACCTCTGTAAGCCTCGCTTACCTGTAAAATAAGGATATTCTCAACCTTGTAGGGCTGTGGTTTTGAAGATTAAATGAAATAGTAGAAAATGTTTTCTGCTGTATCTGCCCTTCAATAGATGGTAGGCATATGTTTTTCTCTGGTAAAGCCAAACAAAAAATTACAAAGATGGATTATGAGCTATCATCCACATTGATAGAACATGCTATACCTCCCAGGACTCATTAGGGGTCTTGCAGAGTACTGGGTAATGAAACTGGTTCTTATATTTTAGGGCTGAATCATTTGCTATTGAAATTTTGCCACAGGATCCCTTAAAGGTTCATTTGAGGTAACTCAGAAAAGCAGTGCGTTCCTTATTTCTATGTGCATTCTTTTGCTGTTGTATTTCCTTATCTAGTTTCTCCCTTTTTTTTTTCTATTAAAGCCAGTACTGAGAATCAGCACCTTACAACAGCGTTACAGCAAGGGAGTATAGATATTCCACAGCCAATTTCATATAATTATATGAAAGCACAAGAAGCAAAAGGTGACAAGAACACTTATCATGTACTGTGCAGTCATAAAGCATCAGAGATGCTGCAACAAAACTTGTCTAGCCAGCCAGCCAGCCCAGGATTCTGTCCCTGGTACCCAAGGCTGTCCTTCCGCAAGTCACCTTGAAAAGTTTGCCTCCAAGAACTGTGTGCTTCCAGCTAATAGCCTATTAAACCCATTAATAGAGCCAAATATACAGTTTTAAGAAACATTTCTCTCTCTCTCTCTGTGTGTGTGTGTGTGTGTGTAGAAAGAGAGAGAGAGAGAATGTAAATCTGTTGGACCTCTTGAAGTCACTCTGCAGTGTTTGAACTTACACTGTCCTTTCACAAGATCTACCCAGTCCTGTGAGCAGGGACCCCAGCTCTTCAGCTCTCATTCAGTTCAGATGTCCTTCTGCAACCTTCTCCAGGTTGCTACATTTTATGGAGGTCCAATGACCAGAACTGCACTGGGTGGTGGGGCACAAGTGTGGTGTTTTACTGCTTCCCTTGCCAGTGATTTCGAGGATCCAGCTCTCTTTCTGAGCCCTACCATATTCATCTCACAGCCACAATCTACAATAATTTGAATACAAATTATACATATATGCAAATAATATAGCTGCATAATGCAACCTGGGGTTGTATAGTTCTGGAAGTATACTGAGGATCTTATATTTACATAATTCATTTTGTATATTTCCAAATTTCTAACCCAATTTAAAGTGTCTCAGTTATCACCATTTGTTAACGGAAGTTATTCCCCAATTACATTCTGCTTACCTTCAGGGGGTACAATAAAATAAAGGGCCTACATTTTTGTGAAATTAGGGTTTTTAATTCCCTTGTACCACCTTCAATTAGCCCATTTTCTGTCTTTATTCATTACCAACTTTTAAACTCTGGTACATATATTTCCTGAGTGGGAGATTTGGAAAATGTATACATGACTCTACTTCTGAGTTGTCATTCTGGTAAATTGAATGTGCCCGATAAGTCTTCTCTTAATTTCCTCTTTTAATGCCTCGAAAAGTATATAAAAATATATAAACTAGTGACAGAGTTATCAACTACATTTGCATGGTTGGGGAATTTACATTAACCGAATCACTGATGAAAATGGATCAAGAAGGCTATCGTAGGACCACATGTAACAAACCACACCCTGCTCTGTGAGAAGAGGACAGAAACTGGCTATCATCACGTCCACTGATCAGGCTTGACCAGCACTGCCCTGCCCAGGAAAATAGGGCGGTGCAATCCAAGTAAACACAAGCTCCCAAGCCTAGAATCCTACTCTTCCCTACCCCATCAGCTATGTTTTTGAATATACATTCAGTCGCTGTAACTCAAAACTCAAAATATCCCATGAAGTATTAGCTCTCAGTTGTCTAAGGAAAAATATTGCAAACAGGACTAAAGACAGAAAGATTTGTGAATGGTGGATGTACTGTGACTGATTCTCTGTGTCACATCAAAAACACAAATAACAGATCAGGGCTCCATTGAACTTAGGCTAGAAGAACGCTGTCCACAGCATATTGAGCAAGGGCGCTATATGTCAAACTGAACTAAGAAGCAGGTGTGCCAGCCTCCATGTGGGCAATAGAAAGGTCTAAGGACGTCTAAGGACTGAATTTGACTGCTGATGAGGAAGTAGCCCTGGAGAACGTGTTCTGTCTTTAAGGATGAGTGAAGACTAGAAGGAAGGAAAGGAGGATAGAAAGGAGGGAAGGACAGAAGGTGACAAGCTCCGAAAAGCAGAAAACAATCGATAAAAGCCTATGGAGTATTAAAAGGTAAAGTTTATTACACATTTCTAAATCCAGAATGCCATTTGTATGTGAAAGCAATAGTAGGAAAATTCTAGAGAGTCCGCAAGGCAAAAAGTACGCCACTTATATCAAAATTAGAAACTCGAGAATCAGGTAGTGTGAATAGTGCCAGGCATTGAAAACACTTAGAGATGAGCGAGACAGGTGCTCTCATCCTGAGTATATATTTTTACAATTGTCAAACAGCTCCTTGATTCTGCTTCTGATCTCCTAAATCAAAACCACTGAAAGATGAAGGTGGACGTGTATTTTTCAAAAACTCCCCAAAGGATTGTGATGCAGGACCAAGTTTGAGAATCATTCTAATAAATGGACAATATCTTTTCTTGAATTTGAGTTTCTTGACCAGTGATAAAAGTTAAATTTTTATGTTTTTCACTATTTTTATTTGTGAGTTATCTTTCTGTCTCTTTGACAATGTTTCTGTGAATGTGCCAGTACTTGTCTTACTGTTTTAAACGTTTGTATTATATGTTAGAACATCAATAAGCCTTTGTCGGAAATATTGCAGATGTTTTCCTGTAGTTTGCCATTTGCCCTTTATTTAAAATTCTGTACATTCACATTCATAGTCATGGATTTTAATCATTCTGGGTTCTCTGAGTCCCTGTGATACTTAAAATTCTTACATGTCTCTTCCTAGTGTCTGGCATTCATACAGGAAGAAAGACAAGGATAATATGCACTTCTACAAGACAACCATAAGCACTGCTTAGAGGAAAATGCAGTATGTGGTGGAGACATCCAAGTAATTGGGACAACAGGAAAATCAGTATGCAGACATTAGGACTTCTAAGGCCATTTCCTATTAAGAAATATCTTGGTCCATTTTCTGTTTCTTAGGACAGACTGTCTGAAACTGGGTAATTTGTAAGGAAATTTATTTCTTACAATTCTGGATGTGGGAAGTCCAAGGTTGAGGAGGTACATTTGGAAAAGGCCTGAGGTAGTGTAGGACATCCTTTGGCAAGGGGCTAAGCATGCTCACCTGCCTACTCAGGTCTTTCCTCCTCTTTCTGCAAAGCCACAAGTTCCTCTCCTGTGATAACTCATTAATCCATTAATCCATGAATGGATTAATGCATTCATGAAGGCAGAACCCTCGTGATCCAATCACATCTGAAAGGCCTTTCTTGATACAACCACGTTGGGGATTAAATTTCAGCATGAGTTTTGGAGGGGACTTTCAAACCACAGCAAGGAAACAGATCAAATCCCTGCTCAAACGCAGAATAAAATTGCCACCTTTAGCGCCATGCTCCCGCATAGCTCACCCCATTCTGATTGGAAACTTTCTTTCTAAACCCTTGGAGAAAGATTCATTGATCTTTTTTGTCTTTGGTTTCTCCTTTGTTTTCATGTTTAGAAAACCCTTCTCTAACAAAAGGTTATTTTTTAAAATTCATCTACATTTATTCTAGCTTTATAGTTAGATTTTTCACCTTTAACTCAATTCATCTTTGCAATTGGTGTACTATTATCATCCTTCACATTTTTCAGATGACAACATGAAAGCTCAGAAATGAGTTTATAAGTTTGGCTCAAAGTCAGATCTGATTCTAAATTGGTTACCCCAGGATGTGAATTTGATTTTCAACCATGGTAGCCTCATACAAGTCCTGCCATCATAGGGAGTGAGCTGTGGCCTGCATGAGCCAAAGACAAAAATGGTAATAGTTTGATACAGCAAACCCCGCTGCAGCCAGTGCAGCCACAGTGATTAAGAGATGTTCAGATACTGGCCAGGGAAGCGAGCTGTGTCCCGCCCTAAGGACAAAGTCGGGGCTGCCACGTAGGTGTTCAGACTTCAACAGAATCTTTTCCAGGAGGGATCTGTGGAATTTCTAATATTTTGCGTCTAATTATTTTTCTGTTTAACGTATACCTTAGCTTTTCAAGAAACTGCAGGACTAGTACTCTTTCAAAGATAAAAACAATCTTTCCATATACAGTGGCTACAAAAGAAATGAATCAATCTCAGTGGTATGAATTGAACATTTTATTCTAGTGCTTGTTACAGCCTATTCCATAAAAATAATTATTTTCTGCTTTCAGAAATGTGCTCCATTCAGTGTTGGGAGTTGATAGGAAACATTACACCATGAAAAAAAAAATAGATTAGTGTCTTCAGTTGACTTCTAACTTTTGTAACATTGTTTTGCTAACTATGAAATGTGGAGTACACAAGTATTCTTTGGTCTAAGAATGACTCAATATTAAGTGTGTCAATTTGTCAATACAAAGGGTTTCAAAAGGACTGAGGATGGATTTCTTCATGTTATTTGAAAACTGAAATTTAAGATTTTAAACAATAAATCGCTACTTGGTGTGTTGGATTTTTATTAAGGAGAAGGAAAGTGTTGCCAGTATACAGCCTTAATTAAAACTCCATTCTGCAATTGTTCTTTTTCCTTAAGAATGGAAAAAGAGAAGTAGTTAAATAGATTCTATTTTATAGACACTCATTTTTTTTTATTGATGGCTCATTCATAAGATTGCATGGTTCTTAAAGTATAAACATAGGCTACTCACTTTTGCTTTGACTGTTTTTATTTTTCTATGTAGGGGTAAGTTGCAAATTGTTTTGGATACTATCTCTTAATCCCTCCCCTGTGAGCAAAGTACATTTTTCTATAAGATGACTAAGCTAATTATATTAGTAAAATATAACTTAACAAACATGACCACTGTTCCAAATTCATATACATGGTCTGCAAATCATTCGTTCATTCATTCGTTCATCAAACACTTAGTGAACATACAAATAAGTCAGGCACTAGATATTTGGAACACAAAAATTCAGACAGCTGCTCTCCAAGAGCTCATAGCTTAATAAGGTATCTCGCTCGATGAGTGAGATATGAAGTGATACATGCTGTAACAGAAGCACATACAAAGCATTAAGACAGAATAGAGGAGGGAGGGGCCAATCTGCCGGGGGAGCATGAGGGAAGGCTTCACAGAGAAGATAATATTTGGGTTGAGATGTAAAGAGAGGGAGCTCACCAGCTCCCATACCAACTTAGCAGCATGGTATGAACTTTCAAGGAACAGAGAGCAATGTGTTCTGAACTAAGTATTCTTAAAAGACAGTGGTATGCTTGGAGAAGAATCAGTCTGGTTTTAGAGTATGGTGAACTTACTTTTGGGACAGACAGCAAAGGAGACTGAAAAAGCAAATTGAGGTCTTGATGAGGGTTGGTAAACTTTTTCTATAAAAACAGTAAATATCTGTGACTTTGAGGAGACTCTACCCTTGTAGTATGAAAGCTGTCAGCCAACATACAAATGAACAGGTGCGGCTATGTTCCAGTAAAACTTTACAAAAAGAGTTGGTAGGTCATACTTGGCACACAGGCTGTAGTTTGCCAATCCTTTGCCTAGAATGTGAAGAAGGGTCTTTTAATGTTATGTTACAGATTTAAGTCCTATCTTGTGGGCATCTTTAAGTATGGCATGATCAAATGTATTCTCTAGGAGCTTAACTGTTACATCATTGTGGAGGCGAAATGCAAGTGGATATGGATGTTAGGACAGTGAGTGCTGGGGGAGAGATACGGAGGAGGCAGAAAAAGGGCCCTGTGTTTGAAATATGTAGTCCCAAAGTAAGATGGGTAGGTATTAAAGGTAGAGAGGGGAGCGAAAGGCTGAAGTTAACTTTCTCTGAAGTCTCTGCTATGTGTCTTGACAATCAATACAGAGAGAGTGGGATTTTTCACTACTCCAGCCCAATTATTTTTGAAACTGTTTTAAAGATAAAACTAGTAAATCAGCCCAAAAGCTCTGTATCTAAGATTGGAATTATCTGGGTTTAGGCCTTCAGTCTTATTCCAATGATTAAGCTCTAAGTTAGGAAATTCTTGGAATTGGCCTTAGACGTGGCCACGTCAAAGACCAGCAAATCAGTTTCCCTGCTGAATCACTGACAATAAATGCCGTTTTCTGAAAAGTCCTTGGAGATCTTGGAAGCTAAATAGATTGTATAAGGAAAAGACAAAAAGGAAACCTTTCATTGGCTTTTTAATATGCTTTTTTTCATTTACATTCTTGTTTTACAGTCTTCTCGTGGATGTTAAATGTTCCAAATGGTTGTATTTTGACTATGAGATGTCCAGAGTACATTGGAACTTAAAAATAAATCAGTGACATGACTCAGAATTGAAATTAGCATATCATAAATTTCTTAGTAATCTGTCTGTCCCTGGGCACCTGGCCTTGTCGTCATCTGTTTAAGTCCTGTGATTTACTCTTCACCCCTCCTCTGCTCTTACCTCCTTTTTAGCTGTAATAGACAACAGTCAGCTCTTCTAGACAGAATATTTTTGTTCACCATTCATGTTTTGTCTTATAGACATGGATCAACTCATAGGTTTCCTGAAACAGCTTGTTTCTTTTTATTTTTTTCTTTTCTTTTTTTTAAGACAAAGTTCTGCTCCTGTCAGCTAGGCTGGACTGCAGTGGTACGATCTCAGCTCACTGCAGCCTCCACCTCCCAGATTAAAGTGATTCTCCTGGCTCAGCCCCCAGAGTAGACAGAGTGTTTGGTGTGCACCACCACGCCTGGGTAATTTTTTTGTGTTTTTAGTAGAGACAGGATTTTATGTTGGCCAGGCTGGTCTCTAACCCCTGACCTTAGGTGATCCACCCACCATGGCCTCCCAAAGGGCTGAGGTTACAGGTGTGAGCCACCACTCCCAGCCCTGAAACAACTTTTAATAACAGAGGTATTTGATTTTGGTCGTTGTTTTTAAAATGTGACTCATCAGCCTCACTTTAGCACTTTCCCTGTGTTTTTGTCATTACCAATTGCTGGCTTTAGGACGTCGGTCTTTCCTTGTCTCAGGTTCCATTGTGGTGGCCATGTTGCTTTATGGTATTTTTGAGAGCCCAAGACTTCTTTGTCTCTTGAGATATCAACCGTTGACCCTGAGACCCTGAGCTTGCCAGAGATACAGGTGGGTATGCTTGATTACTTTATTTTCTGTTCCTTGGAAGGTACAGATCACCTCACAATTTCAACCTGAGTTAGACACGTTAAGTGATAAGTGAACATAGGTAGAATTTATCCATGAAAATCTTTCCTCTGTAAGTTACCTGCATGTCAGTAAGAAAACTGTGGCTTATATGTTCACATGTGTGTACTGTTTTCCTAATTAGATATACATGTAATTGAGGTACTTTTTTCCCAGGGACTTAGCTTTCAAAATTAAGGAAAGAGCAAACACATACTAGGTTGGGTTTTTTTTTTAATGGTTTAATTTAACTAAAAATCTTACATAATAGAGAGACTTTTAAGACAGTGTACTAAAAATATTTTACAGAGAAAGAGCCAAATGTAACTAAAGCACAGTGTTAGGAGTTAGAGAAATAGGTTCTTGTTTCAATCACTACCAAATATTTTGTCTATGGCCAAGTATGTAAGTTCTTACTTGCAAGATAACAAGGTTGGAGTCTCAAACAACTCTTAAAACATTATATTTATTTGTATATATGATTATAACAACTTTTAAAATTTGGTAGTCCACTCAAGTAACTCTTCATACTAAATATGTAGCCAAAGTCATCCAAAATGAAACCTGATAAAGAAATTCAATATTAGGCTTTAAAATTATTCTAAGATAGAACTATTCAGACATTCAGATAATGTTAAAGGAGTGAAATTCAGTGTTCCTGAGTGTTACCCTAAGACCACCTGCATTCATATCAGCTTTATATTTTTTTTTCACTGACTACTTCTGGCTCCCACCTTAGATCTACAGAGTTCAAATCTCTAAGAGTGGAGTGCGGGGGTTTGAATTTTAAATAAGAACTTCAGGTGATTTTTGTGCAAACTGAAGTTCAGGAACCAGCAGTTCGGTTGTAAGGGCTAGAGTTAACTGGTTAAGGGCTTTGGAGTCTAGTAGACTCACTGTATAATGAAACTACTAGAAGAAAACATTGGGGAAATGCTTCAGGACATGGATCTGGGCAAAAATTTCTTAAGACTCTAAAAGGCAACCAAAGCAAAAATTGACAAATGAGATTACATCAAGCTAAAAAGCTGCTGGACAGCAAAGGAAACAATTGACACAGTGAAGAGGCAACCTACAGAATGAGAGATTATTTGCAAACTATTCATCTAACATGCAATTAACAACCAGAATGTATAAGGGACTCTAACAACTCAACAGCAATGATAATAATTTGATTTTTAAAAGGGCAAAAGATCTGAATAGGCATTTCTCAAAAGAAGGCATACAAATGGCCAACAGGTATATGAAAATATGCTCAACATCACGAATCATTAGGGAAATGGAAATCAAAACCACCATGAGGTATTCTTTTAACCCAGTTAAAATGGCTATCAAAATGAGAGAAAATAACAAATGCTGGCAAGGATACAGAGAAAAGGGAATGCAGCTATACTGATAGTGAGTATGAATTAGTACAGCTGCTATGGAAAATGGTATGGAGGGTCCTTAAAAAACTAATGTTAGAAGTACCGTATGATCCAGCCATCCCTCTGCTGGGTATATACCAAAAGAAAGGTAATATATCAAAGAGATATCTGCACTCCCATATTTATTGCAGCACTCTTCACAGTGCCAAGATTTGGAAGCATCCTGAGTGGCCATCAACAGATGAATGAGAAAAGAAAATGCAGTAAATATACACAATGGAATATTATTTAGTCATTCAAAAGCATAATATTCTGTCATTTACAACAACATGGACGGGACTGGAGCACTTAGGTTCAGTAAATAACCCTGGCACCGAAAGACAAATATCAAATGTTTCTTACATGTGGAAGGTAAAAAATTGGTTCCATGAAGATAGAGAATGGAATGGTGCTTACTAGAGGCACTGGGGGGTAATGAGTGGGAGGAGGGAATAAAAAAGTGGTTGATTAATGGATCCAAAAATACAGTTAGATAGAAGGAAGAAAATGTATTCAGCGGCATCATAGGATGAGTATGTTAACAATCATTTATGACGAATTCTAAAATGGCTGGAAGAGAAGATTTAGAATGGTTCCAACACTGACAGATGACAAATGCTTGAGGTGATAGACGTCCCAATTACCCAGATTTGACCATTCCACATTGAATGCTTGCATAAAAATGTCATAGAGATCAGGTGTGGTGGCTCAAACCTGTAATCCCAGCACTTTGGGAGGCTGAGGCGGGTAGATCACTTGAGGTCAGGAGTTAGTGACCAGCCTGTCCAACATGGTGAAGCCACATCTCTACTAAAAATACAAAAAAAGAAAAATGTAGCTGGGTGTGGTGGCGTGTGCCTGTAGTCTCAGCTACTTGGGAGGCTGGGGTGGGAGAATCACTTAAACCTGGGAGGCAGAGGTTGCAGTGAGATGGTATCACACTATACTCCAGCCTGGGCTGTAGAGAGAGACTCTGTCACCTAAATAAATAAATAAATAACATGGATCCCATAAACTTATAGAACTATTATGTATCCATAGGAATAAAAATCAATGATGAACTCCACATCACGGGGTTGAAAGGCTTCATGTACCTGAGACGTGGCAAATATTCAGTATGTGATAGTATTAATGTCATAATTTTTCATCTCAGTCATTTAAATATTTGACCTCATTCTTCTTTTTCTAAGTGGAGAAAGAACTTAGTTCTGTGTCGTCAATCTTGATTCCAAATGATGCTTGATAATTTGGCATGCCTCTTCTGACTGTGGGCCTCCCTTCCTTGAAGTGAGCTTCTTCTCCTAGCTCTCTCACCCTGTGACTTGTTGTGGAGGCAGAGGTCCTGTTACCCGCCATCCGTGCAAAGAAGAGGATGCACCCCCATCACTTGAGGGAACTTTCCTTTATTTACCTTCCTTTGCTGGATCTGAGCTGAGATAGCACAGGTCATTAGGGGTTTGTCTAGCCATTCCCCTTTTCTCACCCTCTTCTCTCTCATCTGAAGGATTGAATGGTCCCTGGAGCCTCTTCGACTTGTGAAATTCAAGGAGAGTACATAGTCTAGTATTACTGAATCACAGTGTTTAAGAAGTGGAACAGAATTTAGAGGTCAGATTTGATGACATGCAATGATATGCTATCTCTGGGAAAGCTGGTTAAAGCAGAGAGAAAAGGAGAATGATTTGGGACTTTAAGACAATATTATTGTCTTAGAGCAGCAGCCCTCATTTTAGTCTGTATTCTGCTTGTCTAAAGTGTTTTAGTGATGGAGTCTAGCTAGAAATGACTATGTTGTGCTATTATATAGCAGTGAAAGGGAATGTTTTCTCTTAGGAAAAATCTGGTCAGAAAATTTGACACTGAAATGTGTTCACTGTCTTGGGTTGGATTTCCTAGAAGCAGAATCTGAGTTGTGGTTTCTCGTGCAAGTGATTCATTGAGGGATTGCTCCCGGTTAAAACTTGCAAGAGAGTGGGGCAATCAAAAGAGGGCAGGGAAAGCAGCTAGGCAGAGGTGTGGGTTGAACTGACACCTGGCCACAGCCGGACCCCACAGGGAGATTGAACCTGACAGGCATCTCACAGCTGTCCCTTCTGGAAGCAATGGAGCCCACCTGTTGTTCTTCTATCAGCCAGTCATTGGCTGTGGCCACCATCCCAGATTCCCCCTTGCCTTATCCTTGACCTTCAAATATTTCATCACTCAGTATGTTTGCTCTAGGTCTTGAATCCTTTTTTTAAAAATCATGATTCATGGTATTGTTCTGTTCCTAGTTTTCTAAGAATTTTATTTTATCATGTTATTACTCTGAATTTTATAAAATGTATTTTCTGTATCTAGGATAATTATTGTTTTTCCTCAAAACTGTTAATGGACATTAATTGTTTTTCTTCTGTTAAAGCACCCTTGCGTTTCAAAGACCATCCCTTTTAGGTGTAGTATTTTACTTTTCATACGCATTGTTTTATTCAAGATGCTTATGTTTTGTTTGATAGTTACAGATCAGTTTTTATAAATGAATTTAGCCTATTTGGTACAAAGATTGTACTAGGGTCATGAAATGAGTTATAAGCATTCTCCCTCTTTTAAAAAATGTAGAATCGTTTTTATAGTATTGGAATGATTTGTGAATTTGTTTCCTGTGGATTCTGTAACAAAACCATGCACTTGATTGTTTACAACAACAGAAATTTACAGTTCTAGAGGCCAGACATGTGACATCCAGGTATCAGAGGGTGACATTCCCTGCAGAGGCTCCAGAGGGGATTCTGTTTCTGGCCTACTCCAGCTTCTGGTGGATAGCGAGGCGTCGCTCCATCCTCTGCCTCCATGGTTACATTGCCTCTTCCTATTCTATGTGTTTCTTCTCTGTGTATCTTTTATGAGGACACAGCATTGGATTTACAGCCCCCTGGATAATCCAGAATGATCTCTTCATCTTAAAATTCTTAATTCAGTTATATCCACAAAAGTCCTTTACTCAAATAAGGTAACATTCATAGGTTCTGGTGATTTGATGTGGTCATATTTTTTGAGGGGCCACCATTAAACTCTACAAACTGTTTCTTGAAGCATTGTAGAATTTGTTCCTGGAATGGATTTTGAGGTTACATTTCTGAATACTGACTTATTTTCTTTAATGATTTTAGGACTGTTCATTATTTCTTTATAATTCTCTTCTTGTACTTTTTTTGAAGTGTTATTTTATCTACATTTTCAAATTTAAGTGTGAAGTCGTACCTTGAATTTTTTTAAGACTTTATAATCAAATAGTTTGTATAAATAATTATGTGATCTAGCACATATCTAATAATACTTACATACTTATTGCTATGTATATATTCATATTACGTTATATATATTGTCACATTACTATATACATAGTTCTGTGATCTATTTCAGTGCTAATATTGTTTCAGCATGCACTATTGCTGTTCTTTTATTAATGTTTGATCAGGTTGTCCAAAGGTATCTAGTTGTATTTTTTTTTTTTTTTTTTTTTGAGGTGGAATCTCACTGTGTTGCCCAGGCTGGAGTGCAGTGGTGCAATCTCAGCTCACTGCAACCTCTACCTCCCAGGTTTAAGCGATTCTTGTGCCTCAGCCTCTGGGTAGCTAGGATTACAGATGCCCACCACCACATCTGGCTAATTTTTGTATTTTTAATAGAGATGGGGTTTCACCATATTGGCCAGGGTGGTCCCAAACTCCTGACCTCCGGTGCTCCACCTGCCTCGGCCTGCCAAAGTGTGGGGATTACAGGCATGAGGCATCACGCCCGGCCTAATTGTATTCATTTTTAAAAGAATCAAAGCCACCTTTTGACATCTTCCCTAGCCATAACCTGTAACATTTTACCTGACAGTCTTCAAGCAATTTCTGTTCTGAATTTTCTTGTTTTCATTTTTCTCTCTAAAATATATCATCATCTAGCATAGTATACATTTTATTTGTATATCCCTCTCGTCTGTTCCCCAACTAGACTGTAATTTCCAAAGAGTTTTTTGTTCATTTGGGTCATTACTGAATCCCCAGTGCCTGTATCAATCACATGTTTTTTGAATGAATAATTCAAAATTTATTTTAAATGTGTCAGTCTCTGTTATTGTTTTGTTTTTTATTTCATTAATTTCTGCTCTTTGTTACCCTCTCTTTTCCTTACATTTAGGTTCCTTTTCTTATCTGTTCTAATTCTTAACTTTTGGGTTGAATAGTTCATTAATTTGTAATCGTTTTTTTCCTAATATAATCATTGAGAATAAGCATGTTTTGGAGAAAAGGGTTCCACTCTAATATCATCCTAAATTTTTTTTATTTGGAGAGTTTTCACTGCCATTCAGTTCTAAATGTTTTATTGTTTGTTTATGATTTCCTCTTTTGTCCATGAATAATTTAGTAATCTGTGGATTATTTTTAAAGTTCTTGAAGAGAAAGAGTTATTATTTTGTTATTGATTTATAATTTTATTCCACTTTGGTGAAAAATATGCTCCAATAACATTAATTCACTGAAATTTGTTGAGATTTGCCTTCTGGCCTAGTAACATGTAAATTTTTATAATGCACCATGATGTGTGCTGTGGTATTACAGATATGAAGGATTCTCTATTACTTTGCTCTCTCTGTACTGGCACATGTGATTCTCCTTAGTCACGCTGGCATTACAAATCTTAGGAACATTCCCTCTTATCTCAGAGACTTGTCTTCTTAATATCATGGTCATGGCATTGCTATTTGTCAAAATCCACTCAGCATAATGAAAACATTTTTTTCTTGCAACACACATGAAAGTTGAGTTGTAGGTGAATAACAGTCATCAGGCTCTCGATGTCAATAGTATTAAATACAACTCCAAAATGTCAAACTTACATTTCTGAAAACATGTACCTTAATATTTTCTCACAGTATATTTTGAAATATACAAAATGTTTTTCCTTATTGTGCCAATTGAAAAGCCTCTTATAAACATTATTTCTTTTATTTGATAAACCCAGAGAAATTAAAAATGATGAAGTTTGGCTTTCTATATATGTACATAGTGCTCTAACTTTTTAAAGCTTAAATAAACTTTTAAAAAGTCATTTTTTTTTACATGTAAGAAGGTTATTCCTTTTCTGGAGAAAGATATTTTTGTGGTAAAATGAGAATTTTTAACCTAGAAAAACAACATTGCCTTCAGTTTAAAAAATATTTGTGTCAGTCCAGTGATTCAAAATGAAATGTCCAAAAATCTAAACATCAGTAAATGTCACCAGCACCTAGGAACCCAAAATTTTTGTATTTGTATATATATGTACATATCATGTTATTTAATATAGTACAGGCAAGCCTCAACTTACAAAAAATGCTTTTGAAAAACTTTCTTTATAAGCCTATTTTTGAAACTTAAACCACAAAAAATGGCTTTCAAATAACATTAAAGGAAGAATAAGAGACTAGGCTTGTTCCTAATGATCTGCTGAATCAGAGTGCACCAGGAATGCGGTACTAGGTGATCTGATTACTGATTAAAATAATGCTTCTGAAGGAAAATATGTTTAGAGTTCCACCTTGGGATGTCAGGCATCCATCTTCCCTCTCAGCAGAGAGGTAGAGATGTCCCTTCCTGGGCTCCTCTCAGCCTCCATCTGGCAGAGAGGGATTTATCAGCACAGGGACAAGATCAAAGTTTGCTTGGAGCTTGGGCTCTTTTCTGATAAAATATCCTCCCTTCCTAGTCCCAGCGACGGTGCCCCTCCGTCCTCTTTTCTCAACTCATTGCAAGTACTAATTCTGAATACATGAGAGAGCCCTGGGCTAAAAATAGCAGTGGAGACCGGGAGAAGGGCAACGTCATCCCCCTCTGCCCTGAATCTTCCCTTTGCCCCTTGTCCAGTCTTGGATTTTAAAGTACGCTCTCAGGCAAAGGAGCCTTCTCTTTGAACACTCTTGTAGTCTTGGGCCAGATGATTCTGGGTCCTCTGCTAGCTCTTTGAATTAGAGTTCTCTCCCTGAGAGTTTATTTCTCCTAGCTTGTTTTTGTTAGCCCTTCATAACCAGATTTGCGGGAATCAGATTTCATCAAATCCAGACCGATGCTCTTGCTTCTTGGATCTATCCGAATTAGAGCAGCTAGTCCATGCTTCAAAGCACTGCAATAATTTGGTCATCTTCAATTTTTGGGAGCAAATTTTCCAACTCTTCAGAACAGTTGAAATTTAGGGGAGGGGGTTGCAAATCAGGGATGCAATGTTTTTCGTGTGTGTAGCTCCGTAGAACCAGTGCCTGACATAAAAACAGTGGTAATATCAGTTGGCAGTGTATTAACTGCTACTAACAGAAAACCCAACTGCATTTGCTTTCACAAATAGGGGTTTGTTTTGCTCAGAGAAGCAGTCCAGGGGTAGGCATCTGTCCATGTTGGTTCAGCTGCTCATCATGCTGCTGAGATCTGGACTTTTTCTCCTCCGTTCCCCATAGCATATTGAATTTTTGTTCTTGTACTTTTCACCCGTGTCCACAAATGGCCACCCCAAGGTCCTGACATCACAGGGCAACAATGCTAGTCATCTCCTTCCTGGCATCCTGTGATGATCTCTAGCCCACCTCTCTGCTCCCATTCTGCTGCCACAACCAAGTCCATTTTCCATGGAATAGCTTAGATGATATTTACAAAACAGAATCAGACTCCATTTCTCCATTGCCCAAAACATTCCCATGTCTTCCCAGTATATTTAGAAGAAAATCCAAACTTGTGAACATAGGCTTGAATGTTCTAGACATCTAGCCACTGTCCCACCTTTGAACCTTATCTCCCAGCATCCACCCTCTCTCTCATTATACTGGACAACCCTGCTTTCTTGTTTTTCAGGAATACACTGCTTACTGTACTCTAGACCCCTTGAACTTGCTATCTCTGCTGCATGCAACGCTTTGCTTGTTACCTGTATCTCAGCTCAAAAGCCATATAGTCATTGAAAGCTTTCCTGATCATCCAAAATAAATCAGCAGTGCCCCTGCCCTGTACCTCCCTGCCACCTAGCCATTCCCTTTATCCTTGACATCATGGCTGCTCAGTGATTCTCACTCCATGATTCATATTTGAATCATATAGGAAATGTTTTTAAAATACGACGTTCAGTCTCTATGCCACTGATTCCTGTTTAATTGGTCTGGAACAATCCCCGAGCAGTGATACTCTTTTTTCTAAGTTTCCCACATGATTCTACTGTGTAGGTAGGATTGAGAGTTATTGGGCTACATCATTAAGAAACTGTTCATAATAATTTTGGATAATCTCATAATGGTGACATGATATTTTCTTGATGTGGCTTCACCTGAGGAAGAGGTATTAAGAACATACCTATTCCTGCATACCTATTCCTGGTATATATTCCCTACAGAATTTAGTGGGTATTTGTATTCAATCAAAGCTTACATGAAAGAATTATTTTCTTGCAAGAAAATGATCCAAATGAGAGAAGAGTGTTTGGGGTGTGTGTGTGTGTCTGTGTGTCTGTGTGTCTGTCTGCGTCTGTGTGTCTGTGTGTTTTGCCATCCAGAGCATAGTTGCTCAGCTTAGTTCACCCTCACTCTCTGCACCCTGTCTTCTAAGTGCCTGGAGTTGTCAGTCAGTTTTGGGAGATGGACTGTGGAGCCAGGGACCTCAGAGGCTCTCAGGGAACACAGAGCCAGCTCAAGCGGTCCGTGAGACAGGAAGGCACGGGTCAGAGGCTGACAGATGGTCTCTCTGCTGCACGGACTGCAGGCAGACGGTTCTGGCAGTTTGGACAAGGCCTGAACATTGGGCTGCTGAGGCAGAGCTCTGAAAAGATGCTTGAAGAAGCTGCTATGACATCCCTCTCTTTTGCAATGAGCAGACATTGAGCCTGAAGATGGACAGGATGTGAGGGGGAGGAGAGTAGGAGAATGAGGAAGGATAGGAGCACACTCTCTCTAGGAAGGGCTTTCTCTGACGCTCCACTCTCATGTTGAGGTACCTGTAAGAGAGACCAAGCCCTGGGAAAGGAGGCTGTCAGGGTAGCGGTTAAGCACACAGGCTGTCAACATGCACAGCTCCCTCAAATTCCAACTCTGCTGCTCTCTACAGGTACCTCTGAAGGTCACCCAACATCTTTTCATTCCTGTTTCCTCTTAATCTAATCTAACTCCAAGCGTGGCTTTGTAGAGGCAACATTTTCAAAATACTCAGCATAGGGCCAGGCCCGCAGTAAACGCTCCCAGCTTGTGGGCTATGACTCATGCAGAACAAGGCATGAAAGGAAGTCAATCCAAACCTGCCTTCATTGTCAAAACCTGTAACGTTTTTACTCTTTTTGCGTGCAGCTATCTTCTCTGTTCCTACCATGTCCTCTTATTTTAATTTACCAACAGTGTAAATTTCTACTGATAGCAAGGAGGGGAGGTGGATGAGAAAGGAGAATGAAGAGCTGGAAGGCTCATCCCGTTTTTACCTCTTTTTAGCAGGATGCCCAGGTATGTTACTCAACCTTTCAGCAGCAATTGTTTGCATTGTATAGGATTTTTTTTCCTTCCAACTGTCTCCGTCAAGGGCCCAGATGAAAGTTTTGATGCCTCTCCCACTTAGGTCTACAGACACCTGGGAATGGCTGCTGCCCTGAGCACGCCTGTCCTCTTTTTCCCAAGCAGCGAATTTTGCCAGCCCTCTTGGCACATACCTACAGTAGACATTTAATTAACATAAAACACTATATAACACCATTAAGACAGAAGCTAGATTGGGAAGCTGGCAATCCCCCAAACACATGCAGCCAAATTCCCAGACACAGGTACGTCCTTCAGATTGCTCATGGCAGTTAAGAGTTGTGGGAGATCTTTCCCATTCCAGGCCTGTCGCCTCTGAAACTTCTCCACCAACATTTTCTGGCTGACACTTTTGGGTAAAAGTTGGGGACATTGCTTCACCCTCTCCATCCATTTATCTTTTGGGACTCATCATGTGCTTTGCCATCACTGGGCCTCACAGCTCCTTGCTAAGCAACCTCTGAAGTCTGCAGGGCCACTCCAGAATCCGTTAGACTTCAGAGACTCATGGTCTTTGCTTGCTTACACGTTTAGCTTCCTCAAAAGCTCTTTTCCAAGCTCCCATTCTCCAGCTTTCCACCCTTTCTGTGACCACAGGCCAATGTCCCTTTGGAAGTTGTCATGTTACACATAACTTGCATATCGTATTGTATTCTCCAGTTTATTAGATCATCTACATTTTAAGTCATGTTGTATGTAAATCAGGAGTTTGTTCAGCTTCTCAGCCTAATGTACCTGGGCATGTGCTCTGTGTCCAGCAACTAAGAATATAAAGCTGCATGGGATGTTTATGTGGCTCGTAGAGCTGAAAGGACTTGGGGTATGATGAGAAGTTCCATACATTCCCCTTACTTTAATGCCATATAGGAGCACATACAAAACACCTTGGAAGCAGAGACAAAGGACTGATTATTCTGCCAGGCAGGAGTGGCGTGATGAAAACCAGAAGATAGCAAAGGATTCTGAAGCAACGCTTTGACCCAAGGGTCTGTGATGCTCCTATCCAGCCTCCTCCTTTGCTTCAGGTGCAAGTCTTGGCCTTTGCAAACACAAGGAGTTGAATAATTAGGGGTGTCAAAAGAAAGGGCTTGCAGGAGCTCCCCTCTGTGCTCTGGCCTGTATCTAAGATGTCAGCATTTGAGGTTTTTTCTTTTAATTGCCCTTATTTAGGAAGCAAATACTCCTTGAAAAGGAAGCACATTCACCCCACAAGATGTTGTCCTTTCCAGTCAGTTTATCCTACTATTCCTCTTCTGTCTTTGGTTGTTCTTTACTTCTTGAAGGACTCTGATGAAATCTTGTTGGAAGATAGAGGCGTGAATAAAGGTTTGTTTAGAGTTAGGCCTACATGTGGGCAGATTTCTTGTTGTGTTAATTCAGCCGAGAAAAAATTGTATGATTTTCTAAAAGTTACTTCATGATAACAGAAAACCAGTGATTGGGGTGGGAATGGTGGGTAAGGAAGGAAATATCACAGATGGCAGCATAAAGCCAAAGCCAGAAATAGTAGCCTTGACAAAGACACGATGATGGATAGGGGAATGATGATTTTGAGTATGGAGACCTAGGCTGAGGTCCTTACCTTACTACTTACTGGTTTATAATGTCTCTGAGCTTTAATTTTCCTTCTGCACTGTCTACCTTCTAGTTTGTTTTGCAGGTCAAATTTTACACTGTTATATGGATGACCACAGTTGGCTAGATAGGCACAGCTTTTTCCCATAGATCTTATTCTAAGTGTGACCCATGGACCAACAGCATGGGCCCTACTTGGAAGCTTATGAAGAGTGCAGACTTTGGAGCTCCACTCAGACATACTTAATCAGAATCTGCATTTTACCAAGCTCCTAGTTGATTTATTTGCACAGAAAAATTTGAAAAGCCCTTATCAAGACCCCTAATTCTCAAATGTGTCTGCCCATGAGAATCATTTGCTGAACTTTAAAAAAATACTGAAGTTTGAAATCCCTCTCCCAGAGATCATCCT
This sequence comes from Saimiri boliviensis, assembly GCF_048565385.1. Classification (NCBI taxonomy): domain Eukaryota; kingdom Metazoa; phylum Chordata; class Mammalia; order Primates; family Cebidae; genus Saimiri; species Saimiri boliviensis. The sequence goes on along the minus strand of NC_133450.1, from coordinate 89,133,957 downwards.
GTACTTGTGATAATGTCAGTCTGGGTGTCACATCTTCTAAAAGCTCCCCAAGTGGTTTTAACATGACAGAAATTTTGAGAACCATTGCTCTCCACCAAGGTTTCTCTAACCATCTCTGATGCATGACCATTCTGCTTGTTAATTTGCAATCCATCTGGTTATAAAATGTAAAAGCATCACATTCCTTGGCTATAGCAGCCATGGCAAATTGGTATAAAGGCTGATAGATGTCTACTCTCAATTTGTGCCTTAACTTGTCACAAACCTGTAACAAACAGTTCTAGGAGCTACCGTGGTCCTGACACCACACTCTGTGTTGCATTGTGGTTTAGACCACCCTTCACCCTGACTAGGAAACCAGCCTTGCCCCAGCCCAATTCATCCCCTCTGCCCTCCCGCTCTCAAATCAAGGGTTAGTTTTTATTTTATTGAGCATATGCATAGAGGACTTATTTTATGCCAGGTATTGCTCTAAGGGGTTTTACATGTGTTCACTTCTATAAGTATCAAGCTAATTTATTCATTACTGCTTTCTCTTTCCTGGGAGCAGAAGCAGATGCCCATAATCACTGAGTTGGTAAATGGCAGCAACTGAGTGACCTCTCAACCCAGGTCACCTAGCTCTTAACCACTATTGCACTGCCTCACCCATGGGTGCTTGTGGGAGGAAGAATTAGCCTCCCGTGTGCACCACATGTCATTGGTGATCTGTCCCTTTGAGCCCTAATGTGTCTGCATCCCACCCTTCCCCTCTACCCTCTCCATCCCCTTGCCCACTTCCCACCCACTGCTTCCCTCCAGGCCCTCAGCATCCCTCTCCTGCACCATTGCAGTAATCTCACCTCTCCCTTCCCATGGATCCTCAAAACCTTTATCAGGGTGACCTTTCTAAAATGCAAAGTTGAGCACGTTCTGAAACCTTAAATGACTCTAAATCCATTGTCTCTCAGTAGCGTTCACATTCCTTAGCACCACACACCAGCCACGCTGCAACAAAACTCTACCCCTCCATCCTTCTTTCTTGTGCCTTCCCCTCCTCTCACTCCAGCCACACAGAGCCATTCTGGTCATGGGCTTGGCCTCAGCCTCTCATGTGTCAGGACCTTCATGCGTGTGGCTTCCTGGATGAAGGTCCTCTGGCATGAAGGTCTAAAGGCAACTCACCCTCCAGAGCTTAGCTCAAGGATGGCCTCCCTCGGGAAGTCTTTCCTGAACAGCACTTCCCACTCCTGTGGCTTCTCCTTCTCCCTGGACGCTTCTTTCCCAGCATCTACGACACTGTCTCATGGCTCCTGATTTCTGTGCTAGCATCCCTCTTGACTATGAGCTCCTTGTTGCAGTGACTGTGCTTGGACTTTGTATCGCCAAAGCAGTACAGATCCAGGATCACAGCAAGTGTTCAACTTACTTGGAGTGAGTGAATGAATTCAGGCAGCGTCATTATACCTCTTTAGAGGCACAATCGTCCTTTTGTTCCTTTCCTGTCCTCCTCACCTCACTCATTCACACGCCACCATCCTCTGCCTTTTACCAGGGAAGCTCTATGTCTTCTTTTGGCTTTGCAAAATCTCTTCAGGCTATGTCAGCTTGGGGAATCAGCCCCTTCCTCCTGAGAGCATCAGCCGCTGGGCAGCCAGCACCAAACAGTGGTCTAGCTTCCTCTTAGCGCTTCTTTGCTCTAAGTGCCCTGGAGAGAATATTAAATGTGTACACAAAATACATGCTAAAATATTCATGAATACATTTTGGAAGGTTTCTTTAGCTTAAGCCCCCTTTGTCTGAAAATAGAACAGAAAAGACAAACAGACAAATGTGAGACACAAAAGCATGGAGAGAAATACATGATAAGCAGTAGTTGCAACAGATTACCTTGCAAAGGTTTGTCTAAAGACCAATCTTAAAACATGCCACCTGAACATCAAAGGGGCATCCATCCTTTTTTGGAAGAATGTGCTTTTTCATGAATGGCTTCCTCCCATTTTCATAATCATGTGATTTGTCACAACTTTGCTCTGCCTTCCTCCCCACCTTGTTAACATGTGTCCCATTATTTCTTAAGGCAGTCAGGCGTCAGCAAACATGGAGAAGTGGGTCAGTGTGGATGCTCGGGCTCAGTGTACCTGGTGCTGTGCAGGGATGGACCATGGAGAGCCCCTAGGAAAGGCAGCTGGGCAGTGACTGTGGCTGGTGCTATCAGGTAGCCTTGGACAGAAATGGGAATGGGCATCCTCACTTGAATTGGGGGCAGTAAGTGCCGTTCTCTGTCTTTATGGACCTCTCAAGTATACTCTTTGTCTTGTGGTTCCCACAGAGAGACCCAGTTCCCACATCAAAGCTGTCCCAGTGAGCCTTGACTACAGGCATGTCTTACCCTTCTAACTTCGATAATGAAAATCACCTTGATTACTCATTTTCTTCTTTCCTTATTTCCTTCTTTTCTTCCTCTTTCCCCTCCTTCCTTCCTTTTCTCCTGGCTTCTTTTCTCCCTTCCTTCTGTTCCTCCTTACCCTCCTCTCTTAAGAATTATTTTTCCTATCACTGCCATAATAAACTTGGAATAATAGATAAATAGTAAATGCTCTTTCAACATTCATTAAACGGATTAGAAGTAAAGCTTCAGTGAGCTCCATTGCCCATGAAGCTAAGAGTTCTCTTTGGGCACTACTATGGTGAGACTTGTGTAAAGAGATGACCATGGTCACTTAAACTCTGGCTTTGGGAAACATACAGATGTCAGGCTTGGGACTGAGTCACCAGGTTGTGAGGGCGAGGCTGCACTCTGGAACTGAGGACGAGGATGAAGTTTCTCCCAAAGCGTGTGGGGTCTTTCACTGTGTGTCATCCTGGAAGAGCAGTCCCAGGTCAGGAAATGAGAACTTGGAAGGCAGGACTTAGACTCTTGGAAGTAAAAAATAAAATCCAAATACCCCCTTTTCCTGACACAGGGGTTGGCTCAGCCCAGATTGTAAGGCCCGGGGCAGTTGCCACGTTATGGGGTAAATTGTCGCCAGCCAGGAAGGCAAGTAGCAAATCTGGCAGCAGTCTTCATAGTTGTGACAAACTCTGTTTCTTGTACATCCATTCCATTTTCCTTAACTTTTGGCCAACTCTCACTTGAACTTACCATGGATCTCTCTGGCACAGTGAGAAGCTGGGGAAAGGGTTTAGGGGCAAGCAGGGTCCTATATTTCGAGGCCACGGGTCAGGGCGGAAACAGTTGCATCCTGCCCAGCCCGGGTTGTGGGCAGCCAGTGAGTGAGTAGTGAGGCATGAGCCAGGGCTCTCCATCCCCTTGCCCGCCTTAACTTGTCACAAACAAGAGAGAGTCCAAGTGTTCAGACCCTGCACAGTAAGAGGCAGCGTCCAGGGCAAAGGTTTGGATGTAGCTGAGGGCCCTTCGAGCAGGCTTATTTCCGGCTCCAGCTTGTCGGGGGCTGTGCCTCCGTCATTTGTGATCAGTGTTGATTTTACATTGCGTAACAATAGCTCCAACTCAAGGGAAGACAGAGCTTGATGCACTTGATGGAGCCAGGGCCTCTAAGTTAGGGAGAGCAGGGTTTGAATTCCAGGCCTGCCACCCCAACTTAATATTCTGTTACCTTAATAACAGTGATTACAGCAAGTTACATAAGGTTTCTGAACCAGTACATGATCAATAACATGGGATCAGTAACACATAAGAATTCAGGTTAGTATTAATAAAATGAAAACAAAGCAAAATGACCATAGAGTCACATGTTTATTATTATGTGATCTAGATGATTAATATATATGAGTATTTTTTCTCTTATATCCAGAATGGCGGCCCTAGGGCACTTACTTTGTCTTAATGGTGGGTACCCTCATTCTTTATTTTTTGGATAGTATCTGGAAAGTCTTCATAATCCTAAAAGGATAACCTGGTAGCTACTGCTACCTGCAAATAACGTTATTTAAGCAAGTGCTCGGTTCCCATGTGAATCGTTGAAGCTGTTTCTGAGCCTTATTTTTGGTTGTAAGAAATGTGATGTGCATGATCTCCTACTTCAAAGCTCTGGAGGCTGAGGATACTGAGAATAGTCCCTGAGTTCTCTAGTCAAGTGGCGAGGACAGAATTTCATATGGCATGGTATGTGCTGTGGCAGCAGTGTGGATAGTGTCTTAGGGAACAGCAGCAGGGAGCGGGGCGGAATAGCCAAAATGCTGCCTAGAGAAGGTAGCACCTGAGCTGAATGTGGAAGGGAAAAAATGAGGAGTGGCCAGATGAAGAAGTGAGTAGGCATGATAGGTAGGTAAGGAGACATTCCAAGCAGAGGAATGGAGATGAAAGAACATAGCATGTCCAGGCGTACTGGAAACTACCTGAAGAATGACGTTGCTGGTAGGTAAAATTCAAAGGAAGGAAATGAGGTTGCAATATTCTAAGCAGCCAGGTCATAGAAGGCCTTAAATTTCATGTGAAGGAGCTAGTCACTTCAGACATAGGCAGTGGCCAGCCACCAAAGGTTATTTACCAGGGAAGGAACACGATCAGAATTAATTCTTAAAGCTGGAGAGGGACATGTGGACTGGAGAGAGAAAAGATTGGGCCAGAAAAACGAGTTTAAGAGGAAGCGCTTGCCATGGGGATGGGGGTAGAGAGGAGGGGACTGACCTGACAGTTATTCAGGAGATAAAACAAGGAGTGCATGACTGACAGAAGGTCGCAGGAGCACGTTTTGAAAATAGAGGGGACACAGAGGATCTCAGGTTCCTAACCTGCCTGAAGACAGTCAGTAGGAGATACTTGTAAACAAAAAACTTTAAAGTCGTTCAAAGTGGACCTTGAACATCCTAACAAGAGAGAATAGCCTTCTTCATGTGGCAACTTAAACTCAGGGAGTAATTCTCGCTCCATACAACAAGGGAATTAAGAAGGGTCACAGAAGTATTATTCTGCCGTCAGTAATCTGTCAGAATATCGGCTCTGTGATTGTAAGGCACATGGTGTATTTACCTTAAAGGTAATTTTCGTGTTAAATTTTTTGCCAAGACTTTATCACAAAATCTATAAGCATGATATTTTAGAGCAAAAGAATAAAATAAAAGCAAAGAAAGGAAGGAAGAAAGCTGAACCTTTGTCTGCTGAGCGTAAGATGATGACACTTCTGCCCATCTTCCCTGCCAGGCTCGCTTCCATCTGCTCCACTTCTAGATTTTGCATTCCCTACGGGGGAGGAGTTGTTGATAAGCTGGTTGATCATAATATGGAACATGCATGGGGCCGCATTTCACCAGCAAACATGGCTACTGCGCTTTAAAAGGCAAAGTCCAGGGTTCCTCTCTTGCTCCTGCACTCAAATTCCTCCTTGCAGTGGAATTGGTAAAGTGAGACAGCCCCCCCAGAGGTCTTGTATCCCTCTCCTGTCCTCTTTTTTTTTTTTTTTTTTTTTGGAGACAGAGTCTCGCTCTGTGCCCAGGCTGTAGTACAGTGGCACAATCTCGGCTCACTGCAACTTCCACCTCCCGTGTTCAAGTGATTCTCCCGCTTCAGCTTTCCGAGAAGCTGGGACTACAGGCATGTGCCACCACGCCCGACTAATTTTTATATTTTCAATAGAGGCAGGGTTTCACCATGTTGGCCAGGATGGTTTCGATCTCTTGACCTCATGATCTGCCCACCTCAACCTCCCAAAGTGCTGGGATTACAGGTGTGAGCCACCGTGTCCAACGTCCCTCTCTTTTCTTTGTTTTCATAGGGCTGTGTGGATGAGTTGACCCACCCTGCCCATCTCTCTCCATCTTTGCTGCCTCATGTGAAACACACTGGTCCCATAGTTTTGGTGGGCCTGTGGATGAGGAGAGGGCTGAGGTTTCTCCACTTTGGCTTCAAGCCTAACCCACTTGCTGCAACAGGGGTTTTTATCAGCATTTTAGTTTGGAAGTTGGATTCTCATACAGCTATCAGTGAGCAGGCACTTTGATTCCCTTTCTGCTATTGTATCTCGTGTGTGCAACAGTCTCAGGATACAGAGTGGAGGGTGGAGAGGGTGAGGAAGAAGGATTATCTGGAAAGGATACAACTATTCCTGGGACTCTGGTCAAAACATCATAGTAGCCAAACTGCTACATCAATCCGTGACAGTTAAGAAGAGGAAATCTGTCCGAAGTAATGGTGAACACCCTTGTAGCAACTTGATCTAGAATTGAAGTTCTGGGCTCCAACTTTGCTTTCGGATCAGAGCCCATGCTCCTTCTGGTGTGGAGAGTTATTTGTTGTTCTCCCTTTGGCCTGTGAAGCCCCAGGTCAGGCACTGCCCAATCACATGTTTTGACCTTGAAACCATTTCACTCAAAGGAGTATGCTGGGAGAACAAATTTGATGGCCAATTCTGCTTACATTACTAGGCCCTGTGGTTAATAAAGGTTACGATCTACTCACATCCTTTGAGCAAAAGAGAACAGTAAATAATATATGAATAAAAGGAGGCAGAAGGATGTTTATGTATCGAGTGCCTATTATGTGCTTGGCATATTGTTGTTTTACTTATATAATCTCATTAAAAAATACCATTGTAACATGCTTTGTGTATCACAAGGCATCAAACTGATGTCAAGTATTCCTGTTACAATAGAGAGGATAGCATGGACTCTAGGGGGCAAGACTTGAGTTTAAATCCCAGGTCTGTCCCCCAGGCAGGACCCTGAGCCACTTCCATCTTTCTGGATTCTATATATCCAGAATATATTACATATCTTTGCTATATTAAGTGTTCCAACCTATGAAGGCAATACCTAAAAGTGAAGCAGAATGACAGACTATGTTGCATGAGGTAATAATCTGCACAAGAACTTGATAAAATAGAAACATAATGAAACCTTTTAGAATACAGAGTTTGTTCCTTAGGTTTTTGAGGGTCGTGCTTTCCCTGTGAACTGGCAGCCAGTGAAGGGGCACATGGAGAAAGACCACTCAAAGTCTTGGTGGCCATGGAGTCCACAGGTGACTCCTACCAACGTGTTCAGCTGCAAATGAGTGCCCTGACCTCTTAGCTCCAGATTTTGCTAAGTCATTTTTGCTAAGTCAATTAGGAGTTACATGCCTGCCAAGGAGGTGCCAGAGGAGCATAACTTGCTACACTGCTCTTGTGAGTGTGAACTACACTTCTCAGGTACGACAGGGCTGGCAGGACTATTATAATATTTGGTGTGATGTTGCCTTCTGTTATCAACCCCTTGCCCGCTCCACTTTTCCCAAGCTGTGAGAATGGAAGAGGTGCTATATGCTTCCTATGACTGGGCTGTATTTGAGGTACTGGAGAAAAGATATACATGCTTTGTATCTTAATAAATTAACCTTACTGTTTTTAGGGTCTTTTCAGAGTTTGGTGGTACTGGGACCACCTACAATTTACCAAAAACTGGAATAAGCATTTGTTTCGTTTTTTTTTTTTCTCTTAATCCAAAGATGAGTGCTATTTGTGTATTCAATAAATAGTAAATAAAAGTTTCTTAGTTGGACTGAGCCATTTCACCACTCAGAGTTATGCAGATGTCTAAGAGTGACATCTGTAATAGAAGATCACCAGGAGGTACTGGCAGTGCTGAGTGGTGGCTAACATCAAGTAAAATTCTAACACCCTGGCAGCGTGTTAGAATTACCTGGAGAGCCTTGGGAAGAAAACAGTTCCTCTGCTCTAGCCACAGAGATTTTGGGTTAATTTGCATAGAGAGGGCTCTCAAAATTGATACCTTTAGTGAGCCACCAACCATGAAGGCTTGGTTTTACTTAAAGCAGAGGTTGTCAACATTGACTCTACCTTAGACTCACACAAGAAACTTTACAAAGTGGTGATGCCCCAGCCCTGCTCCCAGGGGTTCTGATTTGATTGTTCTGATGTGGCCTGGGCATCAGGATTTTTAAAGTTCCCTGCTTGTTTTTAATGGAAGTCAAGGTTGAGAACCAGTGACTTAGAAGGCAATACAAGTATCTGTGTCTTTCCTTACAAAAGTACAACTCAATTAGAACAGCCAAATATAAAAACAAAGCTCTGTGATGCTGTGCCTACATTGTTCTGTGTTTTCAGTGTTTGCTGAAGTATCTTTCATAAAAGCTATTTTTAAAAAATCAAATATCTCGACCTCTTACATAAATCCTAGCCCTGAATATAACCTTAGACATGAATAAATTGCCTCTTTCTTAACTTAAATCTTGGTTCAGGCTCCAACGGAGATGACTCATGACTTTTAGTCCAGTTTGCTCTCAAAAGTCTCTGGAAATTTATTTTCAGCCTCCTGCCCCCGTTTCTTTGTCTCACCCATTAAAAGCCTATTGCCCCCTTTTCATATGGATTTATGGAGCTGTTTAAAGGCATTATTTACCTTGTCCTTCTGTCTGAGTTTCAGGAAACTGAAAATTTAGGAAAATTTAGGAAAATCAACTACTTCTCTGATTCCTCACAGTGCCCTGTTCATACAGCTGTAACAGATGGTTCCAAGCCATCTACATTTTGGTATCCACTTTTACGTTCAATCTAAAATCCTGCCTGGATTTTGACTTGGATGCATTGAACGTATAGATCAATTTTGGAAAGAATTGGTATGTTTGTCATACTAAGTGTTGCAAATCAATAAAGGACATTTATTTCTCTATTTAGATCTTCTTTACTGTTTAATAAAGCCTTATAATTTGCCCTGAAAGGTTTTGAACTTCTTTCAGTCTGTACATTTCTAAGTACATGTGAGTCTTCAACAGCATGGGTTTGAACAGTAAGGTCCACTTACACATGGATTTTCTTCCACCTCTGCCACTCTTGAGCAGTAAGATCACCCCCTTCTTTCTCCTCTACCTCCTCAGGATACTCAGTGTGAGGATGATCATGAAAGCCTTTGTGATAATCCTCTTTTACTTACTGAAGAGTAAACATATTTTCTCTTCCTTACGATTTTCTTAATATTTTCTTGTCCTCTAACTTACTTTACTGTAAAAATACAGTATATGACATAGTTAACATATAAAATATTCATTAATCAGCTCTTTATGTTATTGGTAAGGCTTCCAGGCAACTGTAGGCTCTTAGTAGTTAAGTTTGGGGGAGATAAAATTGTATACAAATTTTCAGCTGCACAGAGGGGTCAGTGCCCCTAACCCATATGTTGTTCAAGGGTCAACTGTATACTCTATATTGCTGATGCATTCATTGTATCTTTTGAGAATGTATTTGTTGCTAGTATGTAGATTGCTAGTATATGATTTCTGTACATTGATTTTTTTTATTTAGCAAGCTTACTATATTCTTTTGTTAATTCAAATAACTTATCTGTGAATTCTTTTGGATTTTTAAAATATGTCATCATAGTATCTGTAACAAAAGAGTTTTATTTCTCCTTTGCTAATCACTAGGATTTTATTTCTTTTTATTCTCTTACAGTATTAACTAAGGTCTCTGATACTCAACAAAAATGTCAAGTAAAAATGGTAATGGAGACATCTTTATGTTTTCCCTATTTTAAAGAGAAAGTGTTCTAGTGTCGTAGCTATGTATGTTATTTGTTGTAGATTTTTGCTTACTTTATATAGATATCCTTTATCAGTTAAAAGAAGTTTTCTTCTCTTTCTGATAAATTGCTTTATTATTTCTAACTTTTCACTTTTCCCTATGTCCATAGCTTTTGCCGTGTGATATTGCAGTTCTTCCTGTTTGAGGTGGCATGTATTTCTCTACCTCATTGACAAATGGGCTTGTCTATGTGACTATGTGACCAAAAGAGCATCAGCGAAAATGACTGTATGCCACCTTCATCCAAAACTTAACCTTAGAGATATCCTGTGCTTCTATTCACTCTTAAGTTGCTTCTGCTGTCATCATGAGAAGAACATGTTCCTTGATAGTCTGATACAGTCAGCTCTCCATCTCTACAGATTCTGCATCTGGGGATTCAACTATCCATGGAGGAAAAATATTTGGGAAAAAACAATAACAAAATACAGCAATAAAAATATAGTATAAATTTTAAAAATATGGCATAGCAACTATTTATGTAGCATTTACATTGTATTAGGTGCTATGTGTAATTTAGAAATGATTCCGAGTATATGGGAGGATGTGCATAGTTATGTGTAAATACTAGGTGATTTTATATGAGTCTGGAGTATCAGTGGATTTTGGTATCCATGGGTTAGGGGTCCTGGAACCACTCTCCTGTGGATTTACATTTTGCAACTTCCATAGAATTAACTTTTAAAAGTCCATTCTGATGTATCTTTTAGCTGAAACATTTAGTCTATTTACATTTAATCCAATTGCCTATATTGTATTTATCATCTCATTTCATGCTTTTTTTTTTTTCTTTAGAGATGGAGTTGTGCTCTGTCTCCCAGGCTGTAGTGTAGTGGCACGATCTCAGCTCAAAGCATCCTCCGCCACCAGAGTTCAAGCGATTGTCCTGCCTCAGCCTCCTGAGCAGCTGGGACTACAGGCGTACGCCACCACGCCTGGCTAATTTTTTTGTATTTTAATACAGACAAGGTTTCACCGTGTTGGCTGGGATGGTCTGGATCTGACCTCGTGATCCACCCACCTCAGCCTCCCAAAGTTCCGGGATTACAGGCGTGAGCCACTGCACCCGGCCTATTTCATGCTTTTTATTTGACCCTTCTTTTTCATTATTTTTACTTATTCAAGTTATTCCCACTTTGGGAATTAAGCTTCTTTGCTTCTGTTCTTTTTTTCCCAAGAGTCAGTCTTGCCCTTGTCCACTAGGCTAGAGTGCAGTGGCATGGTCTCAGCTCACTGCAACCTCTGTCTCCTGGGTTCATGCGATTCTCTTGCCTCAGCCTCCTGAGCAGCTGGAATTACAGATGCCCGCCCCCACACCCAGCTAATTTTTGTATTTTTAGTAGAGACAGGGTTTCACTATGTTGGCCCAGACTGGTCTTGAACTGCTGACCTCAGGTGATCTGCCCTCCTTGGCCTCCCAAATTGCAGCGATTATAGGCGTGAGCCACCATGCCTGGCCCTTTGCTTCTATTCTTTAGTGTTCACCTGGGAGACTATATGTATATGTAATGTATTGAAGGGCAGAGTTTATACTTTTATCTTCCCTTAGGACAAATAAAGAGTTAAGTTTAGTATCTACTCATACCTACTCCCCACCTTACATGCAATTGTTACAGTGTGTTCTGATTCAGAATCTTGTTTTAATCCTCCAGTAAATGTATCAGTTAGGTAATGCTGGGAGTTCAAACAATTAAATCCTGGAGTCTCAGTGGTTATAGTATACAAGTTTGTTTCTTACTCATGCTTCAGTCCAATGGGGGATATTTCTGGTTGAGCAACCTTTTATGTGGTCATTCAAGGATCCAGGCTTCTTCCATCCTATGGCTCTACCTTCTTTTAGTTCTTTGAGTACTCTTCATTAAGCCAGCAAATGGGAAGAGTCCATGGGAGAAAGCACACCCCCTTCTTTACCTCTTTATTCCAGAAGTAACCCCCATTGCTTTTGTTTAGATACTAATGGCCAAAAGGCAGTCACATGCCTATACCTAACTGCCAGGCATCCTAAGAAAGGTGGCCTCACTCCCTAACTAAAATGAAAAGTAAACAGGGCTTGTACAAATGCACAGGAGTTGCTGCTATGTAGTTATGATGAGAGTTACCTACATATTCACTGTCTACTTTGCCTTTCCTGTCTTTTTGCAGCACAGAACTAGATTCCGGGATCTTTTTTTTTTTTGGGGGGGGGGGGGTACATGAAGTACATCCTCCAGAATTTCTAGCTTTGATTGCTGTTGGTGAAAAATCAGTTGTTAGTGTCACTATGGCTGTTTAAAGGTGATCTGTCTTTCCCCTGTAGATGTTGCTAAAGTCTTTTCTTTGTTTTTGTTTTTTGTGTTTCATGTTCATGGGTTAAGAAGTGAATTTTATTTTTTTATTTATTCTATTTGGGATTAATTAGGCCTCTCGAAACTGCAGATGGGTGGGTTTTATCACTTTTGAAAGTTTCTCAACTATACCTTCATCTAATAATGTCCCTTTCTATTGTCCTCTCTCCTTATTTCTAGAATTCATTTAGTTGGATGTTCAGAATTTTCACACTATTTTTTGCTTTTCTTAAACTTATTTTATACTTTCTATTTGTCTTTGTGTGTTACAGTCTAAATTATTTCTTTAAACATATAATGCAGTTTATTAATTATTTCTTCAATAGTTTCTAATTTATGTTTAACCATTTAATTGACATTTATTTTCAATTATTGTATTTTTTACTTCTAGAGTCTTAATTTTGTTCTGTTGAAAATCTGCTTGAGTATTCTTTAGAGTTTCCTATTCAAGAAGATTAATGTGTATATTAAACATGGTAAACATGGCTATATTAATTCTGTGTGTGACAGTTGCAGTATTCAAAGTCTCTTTTTATTTTACTGTGATACTACCATTTGTCAAGGAAATTATGTGTGGGACTCCTTTGAGGCTTAGGAAAAAAGATCAGTTTTTCCATAGAGAATTTGTATTTGCTTCTGCCAGGTGCCTGGAATATCTACCACCTAGGTCTCCTTTCAGCTAAATGCACAACTTAACAATTTTACACCATCTACATCATGTGAATTTGGGCTGCAAATAAATTTTAGGAATGAGTCATGGTGACAGCTTCTCAGGAGCTTTTATCATCATTGTTCAGCATCAGTGCAACCCTTCTTGCAGTTGGTTGAGGTTTGAAAGTGAAGTGGATTTTCATTTGGTTATCTCTTCCATGTAAGATGTCACTCTTGATGGTCTTAACTTTGTGGCAGAGATGTCTGCTATCAATCTCTTCATATAGAGGCACAGGCTATAAAAAATGAAATTCACATTCTCCAACTTTATTAAATACTCCAGGGCACAAGTTCCTAAGTGCTATGATTATCTGGCTGAATTCCCATCTTCATCTAGATTTTGACCTTAGTCTCAAAAAAAGAATTTAAAAAGTTTTTTAAGTAGCATTTTTATTGTTTTAAAGGGTGGGCATGGTCTGGAAATCTAGATATTATATTAAGAGAAGTAAAATCTGAACTTAGAAAATATTTTTTGAAAATAGAACCTACAACACATCAGATGAGCTGGATTTTTGTGTTGGGTGGCAGAGTGTAAACCAAAGAGAGGTATTAAGGATGTTTCCAAGGCTTTTGCCCTGAGCAGCTGGGTGAGTGGTGGTGTGTGCCTGTGGCTGAAGCAGCTAGGACTAAGGGAGAAGGCAGTTAGGGTTTGGGGGAATGTATCAAGAGATTCATTTTCATATGTTAAGTTTGTAATGGCTGTTAGACAATCAGGTAGGCTGTTGTATATACAAGTCTGGAGCTTGGGGTTGAGGTGAAGCCTAAATCTACAAAATTTGGAGTCATTAGTAGATTTAAATAATGGTATTGAAAAACAAGATGACTTGACAAGAATACCTAGGGACAGGAGCTAGAAAGAAAAGTGAGCGGAAGTGTGAGCCCTAGTACACTCGATATTTGGAAGTCCAGAAATAAAGGATAATTTAGCTAGATAAGTGAGATTGGTGATGAGTAAAGTAGGAGAAAAAGCAGAAGAGTAGACATCCCAGAATATTTCAGCAAGGGAAGTTCTTAAGAACACTTCGAGAAAATTGAGTGGGCATTGAGAATTAATCATTAGATTTGAAAAACATCGAAACCTCAGCAAGAGGAGTTCAGTAGGTGGTAGGAACAAAGACCTAAGGCAAGGAGATTCAAGATAGAATGGGAGATGCTGGAGGGGAGATGGATGCTCATTACAGATCACTCTTTTAGAGGTTTGCTACAGGTAAAATTTTAAATAAAGGTGACTTGGACTCAAAGGGATTATGGTTGGTTTAAGATCACAAATAAGGAATCACAGTGATTTATCTGTGAGGATAATCTAGGTTATATGGGAAATTTTAGTTAGAAAAAACAGGCAATCACAGAAGCAGTATCTTTGAGCTGACAAGTAGGCATGTGATTTGAGGCTAAGCAAAGGGTCTAGACTTGAAAGCATGGTAAGATAGAGAAAGTTTTCTTTAATTAGATATGTTTCTCACTGATATAAGAGGGAAGGTCATCTGCTAAGCCAAAGGATGGGATGGGATGAGGAAGACATTAGGAAACTGTAAAAGTTATAAAATAGTTATTTAAGTGAGACAGAGCATGAATTGACTAAGAAAAGTGTGACCAATCAACAATTTTTTCCTCCAGCCGTGTTCAGTTTCTCAGATGCAGATATGGAGTGTGGACATTGAATTTAACCAGAGGTGAGGATTTTCCGGGTCAGCAAGTAAACAGAGTGAAGGGCAAAGAGCAGATGAGGCAATGTGCAGGAGAGCGAAGGGTCATGGCACCTAAGTTAGGTAAGAAGAGTTGGGAGAGCATGTGGATAGACAACAGGCAAGGGGTTGGATCCACAGATTAGAGGTTCAGGGCAGTGAAGACAACTGAAAAGGGTTTATCAGAGAAGTTAAGTCACAAAGACTAAAGGGGGTGGCATGAGGCTGGGAAACCTCAAATTGAGCTTTCCAAGGTGGTATCATTATTCATATGATAAGGTTTAGGATTTGATCATGAGAAAAGGTTGGTGAGGTTAAATGTAGAAACCTACAATAGATGTCAAGGTCACCAGTATCTAAGAGTGGTGACAGAAGTTGTGTTAAAGAGAAAAATGATAAACTTGGGGCTCATAGTTTTAATGAAAGAAATCAAGCCTGTGTGAGAGGGAGTCATTGCAATTAAAAGGTATGAGTGGTATAATTTGATGACATGTATTTAAAAGAGTATTTTTCATGGTGGGGTGGTGCCTGGAAGCAGCAATGATGAGCAAGGAGGACCCTACCTCACCCCAGATCCTGTAGTATATGGGAAGTAAGAGAAAAAGAAACTTCTAATAGAGGGGGCTGACATGGAGGCTTGGTCCAGAGGGGAGAACCAGGCATTAGCAAGAAAGTGAATACATTATTCAGAAATGCATAAAGGGTATTTCATTTGTGCCAGACCCTGAGTTCCACAGGTCAGAAGATGTATACAATTATAGGCAACAAGAAGATTCCAAAGGGTTCATTCGAAGAGGGAGTCTACAGATTTGAAGCTGGGAGGCATAGACTTCTGTGGAGGTGAAGGTTCCCAGGGATATAAAGTTTGGTGGTTTCCTTATTACCTCTTAAGAGGAAGTGAAGAATCTATTCTAATTATAGCTCTTGTCCAGAGACTGTCCTCTCAGGTGGTTGTAGGGGCTCAGTGTTGAGTGGTTAATGGGTTAGGTGAAGGTAGGTAAACAGAGGCTCAGTGGTCATCTTCCCAGGAGCAGAAGGAGCTCTTCAAGCCTCCCTCTGACATTAGAAGAATAGACACTCCTCAACTGCAATGGGGTCATATCCCAATAAACTATCATAATTTGAAAATATGTCAAAAGTGTCCTTCCAGGGATATTCTCAACTTGCAACAGGTTTATCTGGACTTAGTTCCATCACACATCAAGGAGTGTACTGAATGTGTATTGCTTTCATACCATTTAAGTTGAACCATCCTAAGCTGGGGGCCATATCCAGACTCTTTAGAAAGATAATCCTTCAAGGTGAGACAATGCCAGGAAGCCTTTTTTTTAAGACGTCCGGTGCTTACTTATTTTCTTCTCCTAGTTCCACATCTAAATCATACCATTTGCATTTACACAAGACACCTTGTGTAAATGTGTCTTGCGGGGCTCTCTGCTTGTTCTTAACTAAATGGTGACTTCCCTTAGAGGGATGTACCATGTTTTACACTTAGTTTATCATCCCAAGACCTGAGGCTCAGAATACTGTACACAGCAGAGTCTCCATACCTGTTGTTGATGAGGCCTGAGACTTTTTTCTGATCCTTCACATTTCTTAACATGGTGCTGAGTGCATAGATGGCACTCCATAAATTGTGTTGACTAATGGATAGGTATATGATTAAATGAAGAATTTGTAAAATGGCAGATAGCCACAGAGAGAATGGACTAGAATACTATTAATTATGTGATTTTGGGTTTTAATCCCCTGGGAATTTACTTTTCTAATTTGTAATATCAAGTGTCTGAACTTAATGTCATAAGTCTCTTTTAACTCTAAAGTTTCATAATTTTGTGGAATTTGGGAGTGACAAACATATTAAGTTTTTACTACATGCTACCAGAAACATTTACATAATTAATTCACTTAATCCTCACAACAAATCTATGTGGCAAATAATATTATCTTGGTTTTTTTTTTTATATAAGAGTGTATCTAACTTGCCCAAGTTTACACAGTTAAGTGGAAGAATTAGAAGTCATGCCAGGGGCCCACAGAAACCAAAGCACATATTCTTCCTGTTTCCCCATTCTGCCTCCTAAAAACCTTTGCCTTAGCAGTAATGGAAGATTTCTATCAGATTTCCTTTAACTGCTTTTCCTCTAAATGAACTGTCTCAGGCTTAACCATGTCAGAGAAAATCCTAAGGCTATTAGATCAGAAATCAGTCTCTGGCAGCCCTCCTAGCTAGGTACATGTTGGGCTCACTTTAATTTGTCATTCATTAAGCCTGGAGCAATGGAAGGAGAGACATTTTTGACTTTGCAGGAGCCAGGAGAACAGAATTATTACCCATCCTCAGTGTGAGCAGTTGAGTTTCATTTGGGTTTAAGATTTTGGCAAAGGTTCAGGGCTTTCCATTTTCTGTGAAACCATTGCCCATTCTTGTCAGGAGATCAGTACATTTTGAAAGAGATTCCAGGGCTGATGGATGAGTCAGACATCCGGACTCCATAGAGCCTTGCTTGCACAAATGAAGTGGCTAGATAAGATCCTGCAGCTTCTTTTTGTTGCATGGACATTTGCCATCAAACACGATATGGAACTCAGCTCTTAATGCCCATGGATGGGAGGATGAAAAATTGTAAAAGGGACACTTAGAGGAGTGTTCAGAGGATCTCCTGAGACTTTGATCTGACTGTACTTTAGGATGCTTTCAAATTCTATAGAAATATGAAGGGTATGTCAGGCACAGCTCAGGGTAGGGAGTAAGCATATGGGATTTGGACCAGCCTGGCCTGGGGTTGAATCCTTGCCCTTGCCCTGATACCTATTCATGAACTTGATCAAGTCGCCTAACCTCTCTGAGCTCCACTTTTCTCCTCTGCAGAAGGAAAATAATACCAGTGGAATGGGCTATTGTGAAAACAAAATGAGGTGATGCCTATGAAGAAGTTATCACCATCCAAAGCACTCAGTAAACACTCCATAGATGTGGGATCCTTAAAAGTGTTAAAAGAGTGGGTTTGGAAAGCCTTTAAGATCATGTGGTTCACATCTTTTTTGGATAACTGAGGAGACTGAGGACCAGGGAGGTGAAATAAACAGCCACTTCCTTTGAGGAGTGATGGCAGAGGCAGGATGAGAATGGACGTTTCTTGACACACAAAGTGTCTTTCTTCTCCTCCCTGACTGAACTAGCTGGAAAGGTTTCCTATCTTCCTTCCTTCACTAGTTCATCTGGACTGACAGAAACAGAGAACAGGGCAGTGAGAAGAGCAGATGTCTTTAAGCTACTGGAAGTCTCTGTTAGTTTAACAAGACTGGGCTTGTTAGACTTCAGGGGACTTTGACTTACCACTTTGGACTATTCACTTGTCATTGTTTGATCCCTATTGAAAATGGGGCTTCAAACGTTCTCTGAGGGGAACTTTGGGAGAGAAAAAGCATATTTCTGGTTGGCCCCTGGCCATCAGCAGCCTGGGTGGCCCTCTCAGTGGCTGACATTTTCAACCTGGGGCAGAGCCGAGAGGCAAGTTATGTTTGCACTGGGAGAAATGGACTTCAGTTGTCAAATCTCCACAAGAAACTAGAAACTGCCTTAACGTTTTACCAAAGCATTAGAGGAAATGCCATTGAAATCCAAATTCTAGAAAATGAACAAACATCATAACGACATTTCAAATGTTGGATCTGTTTTCAGAATTTCTCATCGCAGTCTGGGGTATCAGCTTAGGAAAACATTCATGGCCAAAAGGAATGGCTCTTTGCTGTCACGTTTGACTGCAAAGAAGGGGCACCATTGACTACCAGTTCTGCCTCTCTACGAAGACTGTCTGTGGCCAGTTCCCCCTTTACTCGGCGTTCAGTGTCAGGGCTACCAGATAACTTCAAGACAAGTACCAGGCACAGTGCAGAAAGCCATCAGTCAAAACACTGTTTGCATAAAATATGAGAAATGCATGGATCATCTACATGACAGCTTTTATTTCAGATTAGATTTTATGTTTTTATCAGTTGTGTGTTTATTTGTGTGTATTACATATAAGCTGCTTATAGGTGTGTGTGTGTGTGTGTGTGTGTGTGTGCGTGCGCGTGCACGCATCACAACGTCCACTGCAGATTGATTCATTATTCATTCAGTATGTGTCAAAGGTTATTATAAGCCAGGTACTGTTCTATTCAATTTGTTCCTATCTTTGCTTTATAGATAATCATGACCCCAGAGCTGCTTCCTCACCATCAATTGACAGGGGAATTGAAAGGGAATATTAAACTCATTTTGAATAAATTTGGAAGAAAAAGATTCTCTGCTGAAAGTTAATATTTCCACTTATCAAGAGGTGTCCTTTCATATGACAAGAACGTTATGTCCAAAGAACAGCTTCCTCATAAAGAGATATCTAAGGGGATTGTGTTTGTCCAAGATAGCAACAAGCAGGTTTCTAATGATTAACCAAAATTAAATATTCGAGTCATGGCATGGCAACTTTTCTAAAGGAAATCACTTCTCCAGATACTCAAAGGCTCCTATGAATCCATGTAGTTCTTTTAAGGATATTTGATCAGCTACAGAAACTGGTAAATAATTGTTTCATCATGGAACTTCAGGTGAAATAGGTATTAACTTAAAAAAAATCTCTGTGCTCAATTAAATTTTAAAGCTTTGTTAAAAACAAAACTGGCAAATACTCTTAACCTTAAAAAGAACATTGTGGGATAAAAGATACATGAATTCTAGATAAATAGTATCAGTTTATTACACTGCGTGCTTTAAAATATACATATAAAATTTAATATTTATTATGTGCCCAGCATTGTGCTAAGTTCCTTGGATTCGTGACTTCATTTAGCCCTCACAGTATCACAATTACATAGGTACTGTCCTAGTTTTCTTTGGCAGATGAGGAAAGTTAGGGATATAGAAGTGATTACTGCCCACAGTCACAGAGTCAAGAGACAAAGCCAAGCAGTCTGTCTCCAGGCCCTACCCCTTCCTGAAACAGTAAAGGTAGAGCAGAGGAACCTGTGCCTTTGGAGACAGGGAACACCTGGGGTTAGAATTCTGATTCTACCATTTACTGGCTGTGCGACCTTGGGCCATTCTATACATTCATCACTGCCGTGTTGCAGACTTCTTGGCTAGTGGACAACACTATATTGATTAGGAATTATGCCAACTGAGTCACTGTGTAGTGCTGCATACAAGATTACCTGTTCAGCTCATCAGTGAGGCCAGGGATGTGCTGGTAAATGTTTCACAATATGCCCTCCAAATAAAGTTTCCTGACTTACGGTGTTTGCTGATTTCTCTGGTGCAAATACTCTCTCCACGGCTGATTGCAATGTATTGTAAATGTGATGCTGAGTGTAGAAAAGACGCACAGCAGCAGCTCTTACAAGTCATCAGAAGCTCACTCCCACACACCAATGAATTAGATTTATACTCAGCACTACAGAGTATTTTAATGCATAGTTCAGGTCTTGAGAGGGAGTGAGAACATCTAGACGTCAGGCACGTGGTGTGAGCATAATTCACTTTACTTATATACCCATAAGGATGTTCATCATGACATTGCCCAAAATAGCAAAAAATGTGGACACAAATTAGTGACACAATATAAAAGGTTATGGGGTACCACAGTGAAATGCTGAAGCACTCACAACATTCACTAAATTTGTATCAGTGTGTAAAATTCAATTTGTATTACAATTGAGGATAACACTGTCATAGATACATCCAACAGGTGAAATGCTGTATTGGGTGGACACATGAATTAGAAATAAAAAGATACAACATTTTAGAGGTAGAAGGAGTAGTGTAAAGCCAAGCCAATTCCAAAGAAAAATTTAACATTTACTATAATACAATGTAACTTGGCCTAATTACAATATAAAAGGACATTATCATGGCAGTTAATGTTACTCACATAAATATATGGTGATAGGGACCAAATAAATAATATAAAGCTCAGCATGTTGCCTGGCAGGTAGTAAGTGTTCAGTACACATTAGCTATAATTATTGTTGCTATAAATTACAATATAACACATGAGAGACTAATTAATAATCATTAGAATTTTGGAAGATATATTTACATGAAAATATATACACATTTTGTTTTAAAGTTGAAATAAATTTTGTCTCTTTTTGTAAAACATATGCTTGATTTTGGTAAAAGAGAAATATCTGAAATATAAGTGGTTCTTTATAAATGGCATAATGTTGGATAATTTTAATTTCTTCTTTCTGTTTATCAAGATAATCAGATTTTCTTCAGTGATCACCCATCATTTTAATCATTCAAAAACAATTTGTTTAAAAATTAAACATACTTATATAAATATGTATTTTCTTGTTTCCCTAGAGGAAACATCAATACCTGTTCATATTAAACAGCTGACAGGTTTTTCCTTCTTAGTTTCATTGAGTAGCAGATTGGTTAATAACTAAACAGAAGGTCTGGATAATATTTGGAGTTCTTTACTACTCCCATGAAACGACATGACTGAGAAACAAAGCAGGCCCAGAGAATTGGACATAAAACTAGAAAAAAAAATACAAAAAGTTAAAGAATTGTGTGGTATCATTTTCACTTTTTACTTTTAAACTGTATCTTTATATTTATAGTACATTTCTTTAGACCACATATAATTGCTTTTTTATCCAGTCTGACAATCTCTGTCTTTCAGTTGGAGTATTTTGAGCATTTACATTTAATAAAATTAGCAATGCATTTAGATTAAATCTAATATTTTGTTTTTTCTGATTTTTCCCATTTGTTCTTTATCCTTTTCTTCTTTTCCTAAATTCTTTTGCACTAATAGAGTTGGTTTAATAATTCCATTTTGTTTCTACTATTGGCTAATTATAACTTTGTTCTATTTTTTTTGAATTTTAGCATTTGCTCTAGGATTTACAAGATGCATTTTTAACTTACACACATTGTAGCTGAAAGCAAAAGTCTCACATCTATTTTCAGAGCATAGGGAGTGTAAAGCAAATAGGTATCAAAATCAGTTAAAATCAGTGAGCAAAACATGACAATTAAACAATAATACAATCGATGAATCTGTAACTGAGATAATGAACCTACTTTTCAATGTAAGAATATATGTATTGTCTCTGAGCAGATATTCTGCAGTGTGTTGTACGATTTTTTTCTTCCTTTTCCTTTTGCTCTAGGGTTCTAGCAAAGCCACACAGTGTGGTAGGAGTGTGTGTTTTGGAATCAGGCCCTCTAAGATTACTCTAGACTACAAGTTACTGTTATGTGATTTTAGGCGATTAAAATTTATAAACTTCAGTTTCCTCAGCTGTAAAGGTGGGTAATAGTCACTTTTCAGGAACTTGATGAGGCTTACATGGTACGATATCAGTAAATGCTTCAATAATGGAAAGCGTATGCTTAGTGAATAATAGTAGTTTTCAACTAGGAAGATGTGTTCATCTTCATTTAGTGATTTTAAATAGCTTCCTTTTGTCAGATTTATCTAGGAGTTAAAATAAATTGTGATTTATCTTAATCTCCCCTCCCCCTACCAACAAAAAAAAAAAATAGCCTTTGAATTCTGTCTCTGACACTGACAGTATGAGATTGAGCAAGTCATAAGGTTTTTGTTTCTTCCTCTGTGAAATGGACGTAATTTTAATCTCCCCGCCCCTGCCCCGCCACCACCAAAAGAAAATTAGCCTTTGAATCCTGTCTCTGACACAATAAGAAATTGAACAAGTCACAAGGTTTTTGTTTCCTCTTCTGTGAAATGGTCATCATATTGTCATTTCAAAAAGGTATTGTGAGAATAAATAGAACTCTCATTTTAGATGGTTCTAACATAATGATATATGTATCACCATTCAAACCTAAGTTATTATTGAAAATGGGTACAAGACAAGGGTGCCCTGTCTCATCATCCCTATTCAACATATTATTACAAGTCCTGGCCAGAGCAATCAGTCAAGAGAAAGAAATAGAGAGTATCCAAATTGGAAGAGAAGAGGTCAAACTAGTCCTGTTTGTAGATGACATGATTCTATTTCTGGAAAACCCCATAGCCTTGGCCCAAAAGCTTTTTCAGCTGATAAACAACTTTAACAAAGTTTCAGGATGCAAAAATTAATATACAAAATCACTCGCATTCATACACACCAACAGTAGCCAAGCTGAGAGCCAAATCAGGAATATAATCCCATTCGTGATTGCTACATAAAACAAAATACCTAGGAATACAGCTAACCAGTTTGGTGAAATATCTTTGTAATGAGAATTACAAAACACTGCTCAAGTAAATCAGAGGTGACACAACAAAAGGAAAAGTATCACATGCTCATGGATAGGAAGAATCAATATCATTAAAATGATCATACCACACAAAGTAATTTATAGATTCAATGCTATTCCTATCAAACTACCAATGACATTCTTCATAGGAATAGAAAAATTATTTTAAAATTTATATAAAAACAAAAAGCCCAAATAGCCAAGGCAGCCTAAGCAAAAAGAGCACAGCTGGAGGCATCTTGCTACCCAACTTCAAACTATACTACAATGCTACAATAACTAAAACAGCATGATACTGGTACAAAAAGAGACACATAGATGAATGGAACAGAATAAAGAGCCAAAAAATAAAGCCACACACCTACAACTATCTGATCTTTGACAAAGCTGACAAAAGCAAGCAATGGAGAAAGGACTCCCTAATTGATAAATGGTGCTGGGGTAACCGGCTAGCCATATGCAGAAGATTGAAACTGGACCCCTTCCTTATACCATATACAAAAACCAACTTAAGATGGATTAACGACTTAAATATAAAACCCGAAAGTATGAAAACTCTGAAAGACAACCTAGGCAGCACTATCCTGGACATTGGAACAGGCAAACAACTCATGACAAACATGCCAAGAGCAATCACAGCAAAAGCAAACATTAACAAATGGGATCCAGTTAAACTTAGGAGCTTCTGCACAGCTAAGGAAAATATCAACAGAATAACAACCTACAGAATGGGAGAAAATATTTGTAAACTATGTATCTGTCAAAGGTCTAATATCCAGCATCTTTAAGGAACATAAATGTGTAAGAAAAAAACAATAGTGGGCAAAAGGCCTGAACACTCTTCTAAAGAGATACATACAGCCAACAAGCACATGAAAAAAGCTCAACATCACTCATCATGAAAGAAATGCAAACCACAATGAGATACCATCTCACACCTGTCAAAATGGCTATTATTAAAAAGTCAAAAAGTAATAGATGCTGGTGAGGTTGTAGAGAAAACACATGTTCCCTTTTAGGTTACACAGGTATACCTATGTAACAAACCTGCATGTTCTGCAGATTTATCCCAGAACACTGTTGGTGAGAGTGTAAATTGGTTCAACCAATGTGGAAAGCGGTATGGCAATTTCTCAAAGAGATAAAAACAGAACTACCATTCGACCCAGCAATCCCATTATTGGGTATATACTCAAAGGAACAGAAATTATTCTGCCATAAAGACACATACATGTAAATGTTCAGTCCAGCGCTGTTCATAATGCAGCAAAGACATGGTATCAACCTAAATTCCAGTCAGTGACAGATTTGGTAAAGAAAATGTGGTAAATATACACCATTCAATACTATGCAGCCATAGAAAAGAATGAGATCATGTCTTCTGCATGAACATGAATGGAGCTGGAGGTTATTATCCTTAGCAAACACAGAAACAGAAAAGCAAATACAACATGTTCTCGCTTACAAATGGGAGCTAAATAATGAGAACTCATGAATATGAGGGAACAACAGACATTGGGGCTTACTTGAGGGTGGAGAGTGGGAGGAGGGAGGGGAGCAGAAAAAATAACTGTGGGATACTAGGCTTAGTACCTGTGTATAAGATAATCTGTATAACAAACCCTCTTGGTATGCAGTTTACCTATATAACAAACTTGCACATGTACCCCCAAACCTAAAACAAAAGTTAAAACAAATGTAAAGTATTATTAATAGTACATGATGGTGATCATGATGATGATGATGATAAAAACTTGGGTTTGTTATCATGTATTTATCCAAAACATACGGCACTAATTCTTTTGTCAATAAGCTTCAATCTAGTTGGAAGAAAAGGGTAAAAATTCAAAATGTATGTGATCATGTCCAGTAATAATGGATAGAATGTGATTACCAGATGAGGGACACATGTCCAGTAATAATGGATAGAATGTGATTACCAAATGAGGGGCACAAGTGGAAAATACTGATCTATTTCAGGAAAGGGAGAAATTTGTAGACCAGTAGACAAGAAAAAGCTTCCGTCTTGATGAAGTAGAACATGAAGGTCTTAAAGGTGAATAAGTCATATGAGTAAAGGGGAGAGGAAGGAGAGGCCAGATGGAGGAGGCAACTTCAGCAGTGGGTCAGGGTAAGAAATGCAGAGGCTGATATGCTCATGCCCAGAATAGAGAATCCACCCATGTGTCTGGGCGAGGTCTTGTAGGGGGAAATAGTGCTAGACATGTACATCAGGGTCTGGAATTTCTCAGTGAGAAATCTAAACATTTTTCTGAAGCTAAATGTATTGAGATGGGTGTAGAATAGAAAGGGAATTGGGTGCTAACTGAGAAAAATGGTGTTAAATATACTCAGATCCTAAATTTGGCTACACAGGAGAAAAATAGTGCCTTCCCACTAAATTAACATCTAGCAACCCACGAACATGATTTTGTAAATAGAGTAATATTTCAGGTACATTGCAAAGCATTTCAATGTAACCGTAGTTATCCGGATGTTGGAGATGATAGGGAGAAATAAGAATGCTTTTACACTGTTGGCGGGAGTGTACATTAGTTCAACCATTGTGGAAGACAGTGTGGCAATTTCTCAAGGATCTTGAACAAGAAATGCCATTTGACCCATCAGTCCCATTACTGGGTATATACCCAAAGGATTATAAATCATTCCACTATAAAGACACATGCACATGTATGTTTATTGTGGCACTGTTCACAATAGTGAAGACTTAGAACCAACCCAAATGCCCATCAGTGATAGACTGGATAAAGAAAATGTGGCACATATACACCATGGAATACTATGCAGCCATAAAAAAGGACAAGTTCATGTCCTTTGCAGGGACATGGATGAAGCTGGAAACTATCATTCTCAGCAAACTAACACAGGCACACAAAAGCAAACACCACATGTTCTTACTCATAAGTGGGAGTTGAACATTGAGAACGCATGGACACAGGGAGGGAAATACCACACACTGGCTCCTGTGCTGGGTTTGGGGGATAGGGGAGGGATAGCATTGGGAGAAATACCTAACATAGATGACGGGTTGATGAGTGCAGCAAACCACCATGGCACTTTTTACCTATGTAACCTGCGTGTTCTGCACATGTATCCCAGAACTTGAAGTATAATAAAAAATTTAATTACTGTGCTTACTAGAATAATTTTACTTAAGCTGCAACTAGTTCGATTAACTTGACAGGTTTCAATTTGGTAGAAATTCAATTCAGTTAAAAAAAATACTTAAGGATGCTGACAGAATTAACTAGTTATTTGATGAAATTGTCTCACTGTGTGTAATGACTAGTCAGTTTAATCAGAATGTTCTAACTGTGTATGCAGACGGAAGAGCAGACGGTTGAACACCCTCTCTTGGCTATTTTTTATTAAGTGAAATGGCAAATATAAGTAGCAGATTATATAAAATGGGCCCGAAAGCAAGCAGTTTCTGCCCTGAGATTAGCATTCAGCAATCTGATGCTCAGAGTTCGAATCCTTTAAATATATTGGCCAGATTCCTCCTTAAATTCAAGTCCCATCCTGGGCTTTCTTGCTCATCCTCTGTGCTATTTCTGTTCAATTCCCTTAATAGCTAACATATTTTGGGGATCTGCTTTGTTCTGTACATCCCCTTAGATTTTACAGAGTGTATACAGAGACTACCTTTTCCAATTAAGAGAAACAAGAGATCAGATTATCTGTAACATGTTCAAATAAGGGACCAAAATATTTTCTACCTAGGATGTATAATTGCACAATTTTTGTGTCAAAGGGAGGAGGGGGTGATGGAGGAAAGGAAGGAGGAAAAGAGAACAATATTAAGTGTAATCACCATCATATAAGTGAATTAGAAATTGTACCAAATTAGGAAATTTCAGCTCTCTCTTAATCTTGAGAAAAACTGTATCTTTAAAACAAAATCATTCCTTAGCGTAACATTTTCTCTTCCTTTTTGTAGCTTTTGATTAAGGTGGGTTGGGTGCAGTGGTTCACGCCTGTATTCCCAGCACTTTGGGAAGCTAAGACAGGCAGACCCTTTGAGGTCAGGAGTTTGAGACCAGCCTGGACAATGTGGTGAAACCCCGTTGCTACTAAAAATACAAAAATTAGCTAGGTGTGGTGGTGCACGCCTGTAATCCCAGCTATCCAGCAGGCTAAGGCAAGAGAATTGCTTGAACCCAGGAGGCAGAGGGTGCATTAAGCCAAAATCATGCCACTGCATTCCAGCCTCAGTGACAGAGTGAGACTCTGTCTCAATAAAAAAATAAAATAAAACGTTATGGTGCTTCTATTTGAAACAAAAAAGGACAGATTTTTAAGGTTGCAAAATATATTCCATTGCATGTGGGACCCTAGAAATCGAGTCCTAAATACTGAGCCTGAATATTACTATCTTTTGGGAAATGGATTCAGTAGATGAGCCCTTTTTATTGTGGTGAAAGAGAAAAGTTGAACAGTTTGAAAACTTCTGAGCAGTGAAACTCCACTCTGGAAAGCCTTTGAGGTGAGTGAAATGAATCAGAAACATATGGATTACATTTTGCTTTGAGTGCCTCAGGGCTCAGAGTGTTTGGCTAAGTACATTTTAGGTTTTTCCCAATACAGAATTGAAAAAATACTATTGCCTGAAGCATTTTCCCAAGCCCAACTTGCACTAGGATTCAGCTCCTGGAATGTCTTGCCTCTTTTCCATTAGAAATGCAAATGATCTCAAAGCAACAGTTTTTTTCAGAATGCTCTCAGGGAATACATGCCTGATCTGTAAAAGGCAGCTGCAGAGATGGTATCATTTATGAAGGAGGGGAGGAAGGAGGGTGGGAGGGAAGAAGGGAAGAAGGGAGGGTGGGGGGGGATGGGGGAAGAGGGGAAGGGAGGAAGGGGAAGGGGAAGGAGAAGAAAAAAACCACATTCCCTTCAACTATTTCAATGAGTCATAAAATTCAGCTACTAGAAACTTGTCTATTTGTGCTAAAGCATTATTTATATCCTGTTCAAATTCCTCTTATGTTGAGCAAAGGCAACTCGCAGTACTGTGTTAATTCTTGATGTGCAAAAGGGCATTCTCTAGAGATCTCTCCAGTGCAGGTCACTGGAAAAGACTGGTCTAGAGGATGATACCAGAAATCTCTCAGATTCTCCAAAAGAGATGAGAATAGACATTTTGCTGAAATTGATACAGGATATATATTCCCTCCCTACTATAAGGGCAATGGTGGCATGGGGACTAGATTTTAGTTGATTAGTCCAGAATTCTAACGGAGATAATGATGGTGATGCCAGATGTTTATCTTATATGGGTAATCTAATTTCTATCAGTTTTTTTTGACTCCACTCCTATGTATTATGATTTAGTTTTCTGAGATAGTGTATGAATATTCAGTGTGTAAGAGAGAATTCCTTGTCCATGTGCACCAGGAAATGTGTTTGATGTTTGTTGGAAGTTGCATTTTTTTGTAATTAAAAAACAGAAAACCTGAACAACTCAAATGTTCCTAAGTAGCAAAATGGAAAAATGAACTACAGTGTATTCATACTATGTAAATTTTCTACAGCAGTAAAATGAACTGTGGATACAAGTTCTGATCACATAACCATGGAAATATCTCGGAAACATACCGAGTGGCACTCCCACTGGAACAACCACCCCTGTGGTCTCTGGAGACCAAAAGCGGCTGCCAGCGCTGGCACCTCCCATCATCAAGACAGATTTTGGCCTCCTTAGGGAGAGTGTATCTGACTGGCAGACCCGGCCCATGGCTGCAAGGCAGCCTGGGAAAGCAAATCTCTGTTACTTTCGGATTCTCTCATGGTAAGCAAGGTTTAGATTATGAGGTAGAAAATTTCCAAACTATGGAATGAGAAAGGGGACAGATGAAAAGAATATCAAACATTACTGTAGAACCCTATAAAAAGATAGGAGATATAAGAAGCAGGGGTGAGCCAGGAAAGTGGTTAATCTATATAAGCTATTCTCAATGTTTTAAAAGTAGCAGTAACAATAGAGAATTGAATTCTCAGATAATATTTTATGGAAGATGAAGAAGAGACAAAGAATTAAAAACATTCTGTCCTTTGTCCAGTCGTGAAGAATTAGATAATGATTAGCTCTAGGCATTGAAAGAAATATATCTAAATATTCCATTCAAATGAAAAGATAATCCGTTGGGCAGTAATGTTGGAATAGGATGAAAGAAGGGTTTCAGGGGTACTGGTAAATTTCCTGTGCTCATTACATTAGGGTGTGAAAATTTATCAAATTGCACACTTATGATGTGTGTTACACTTCTTAATAAAGTTTTTTAAACATTAAAGAGTAATGTAGGTACATGGTTAAAACAAAAACCACTATTTTGGCCGGGCGCAGTGACCCATGCCTATAATTTCAGCACTTTGGGAGGCCAAGGTGGGTGAATCACTTGAAACCAGGAGTTCCAGACCAGCCTAGCCAGCATGGTGAAAACACATTAAAAAAAAAAAAAAATCAGTAGGCATGGTAGCATGTACCTGTAATCCCAGCTACTCAGGAAGCTGAGGCTCAGCAATTGCCTGAGCCAGGGAGGTGGATGTTGCAGTGAACCAAGATCGTGCCACTGCACTCCAGACTGGGCAGCAGAGCAAGACTTTGTCTCAAATAAAAAAGAAAAACAACTTCACTTTTTTAAAGTATAGAAAGACATATAGTAAACAGCAAGTCTCCCCCATACCTCAGACCTGCAGTCTTTTCTCCTACATAGATGAAAAGCGGTACTAGTTTCTCCCAAATCTTTCCAGAGCTGTTTTAGGATTATGTATATTCATATTTGAGTGTGTGTATATTTACACATATATGTATATATTTATTTTCTGCTTCATCTGTATTCTAATACACTGTATGTTTTGTTCTGTACCTTACTTTTTTTTTTTGTTTTAGCTGACAGGGTTGATCAGCCTTCTTCTCTTTAAGTATTACCTAGAAATCATGAATTCCACTACGTGTTTATACCGTGATTGATTTATCTAATCTATGGCTACTCAAAGCAGTATAGCCAAAATATCTCTTTAAATATGTAATTTCATTTGTGTGTAGATATATTTAAATTATGTATGAATATATACGTACATCAACATATGGAATTATTAAATGGTATATACCTTTCTAATTTTGATAGATATTGGCAAATTGCTCTTTAAAAACACTGTACCTTTTTGCATTCTCCTAATAGTGACAAATAGTACTGTTCCTCATCTCTTTACCAGCACAGTATATTATCACAGTTTTTCAAAGTGGCCAATGTGATAGGTAGCATGTACCACTTGTCCATTTTAATCTACATTTCTTAAATTAGCCAGTTAATTATTAATTAGAAGTCTTGTCATATGTTCAATAGCTATTCGTGTTTTTTTGCACACTCATGTTTTGCTTATTTTTATGGATTGCCATTTTCTTTTTTTAATTGTGCTATAATATACATAACACAAAATTTACCATTTTTAACAGTACAATTCACTGGCACATTGTTGTGCATTTATGAGCATTATCCATCTCCAGAACTTATGCATCATTCCAAACTGAAACTTTGTATCCATTAAACAATAACCTCCTATTTCCTCATTAATTTTATGAGCTCTTTATATATTAAGATAATTTGTGATTTGTCACATAAATCCTTACAATAATTTCGTGAAGTTGGCAATTGCTTTTATGATTCACTCTAGTAAAGCTTTTACCCCTAGCACTCTACTAAAACTGCTCTTACCAAGGTCATCAATGACCTCTACATTGCTAAATCAAATAATCCATTTTAGTTCTCATCTTACTTGCCCTATCAGCAGAATTTGACACAATTGATCACTTCCTTCTATTAAAACTTTTTCCACTTGGAATCCAGGTTGCTACAATTGCATGGTTTTCTTTTACCTCATTTGCCACTCCTTCTCAATCTACTTTGTCAGTTCATCTCGAAACCTTCTAAACTTTGAAGACCCTCAAGTCTCAGTCCTTGCATTTCTTCTCTTCTTTCTCTGTACTCAGGTTTTTGGTGATCTTGCCCAGTCTTACAGCTTTAGATAGAATCTATATATTGATGCCTACCAAATGTATAGCTCCAGCCCAGATCTCTACCCTGAACTCCACAGTTGTATACTGTAACTGCCTACTCAGTGTTTTAACATGAATGTTCAGTAAATATGTCAAGCCTAACATGTTCAAAACTGTATTCTTGCTTCTGATACTAGTAGAAAACTTGGTCGAATTATCCCTTCCACAGATAGCAGTTTTAAATGTGGAAAAAATGTTTTTAAAACACAGTGGAAAATACTGGAGAGCAACCAAGTATAAAAGGAAACTGTATGGAATTTTTGACCCTTGAAGGACAGGAATTATATGTAATAATGTGTGCATTTTTGTAACTTTTTACCTGAGGGAACCCCCATTCCACATGAGGTAGGGCTAGAGAAAGCCACAGACTTGGTGAATTGGCATGTCAGAGGACAAAATTTTGTACAGGCAGAGTCAGAGTGGCTTGGAAATTAAAGAAGAAACACCAAAAATGAGGGAGCTGCAGAGGGATCATAGGACACCCTCCCCCCTCCCCCCCCAAAAAAACAGCATATAGAAGCTAAAAGTACTGAGAGGGAATATCAGGTTATTTTCACTACAGGAAAGACCAAGTTTGGAGTTTGAGTCAGGACTCTTCATTGTAATACAATAATACATTACCACAATGGCCAGAATTAAATAAAAAAATTACTAGACAGATGAAACAAAAAAATGAGACTTGGTTCAATTAAAAAAAAAAAAAAAAAAAAAAACAGCAGTCATTAGAAAATTATCTAGAGGTTTTTCAGATGTTGAAATCAGCAGACAAGACTCTAAAGGTGCCATACTACCTACCTGTTCCCAATTGGATTTCTACACTGTCATGCCCAACTTTGAGTGGTATCTTTGCTTTAAATGTTTTGGCATACTCACAAACCAATTAGCATGCAATTCCCATTCTGACTCCAAAAAAGTCCCTGGACCAGTCACAAGAGAGGGAATTTTCCCACCTTCAAGTAGGGGAATCATCCCCTGTGTCCCTTCTCTGCTAAGAGTTTTCCTTTCACTTAATAAATTCTACTCTATTCACTCTATGGTGCCTATGTGCCTAATTCTTCCTGGTTGTGAGACAAGAACCTGGACCTAGCTGAGCTAAGGAGCAGAAAGACCGCAACACAATGTTAAAAAGTTTATGGTGTGTGTGGATGTTTTATATATTACAGGAATAGCATAAATAATGGGGGACAAATAGAACTACAGTGTTATAAGATTTCTATATTTCATGTGAGGTAATGTAGTATAAATTTATCTACCATTCTTGATTTTTCTTCACAGCACTTACCAGCTTCTAAGATGCTATGTGATTGATTATTTTATGTATTTTCTGTCCTCATACTAGAGATAGAACCCTGGAAGCAGGGATTTCCAGTCACTCCTGCTCCTTCAGCACTTGGAACTGTGTCTGGCCCATGCTAAGCACTCAGTATTTGCTGAATAAATGAATGACCACTTTAAAAATGAGAAAACTGTGGTTTGAAATTCTTAAATGATTTTCCTGTGATTGTAAGGCTGGTAAATAACAGACGTGGGATATGAATCCATTTTTACTGACCACAGAATTTAAGTTTTTAAGCATTGCACAAAAATGGCTTTATAATATGAAAGACTCGGCTCCACGTTGTAAGCACTATACCTTCTGTGACACTGAAGACAGACTTTGCTTGCCAATTTGGCCCAGGCTGAGGCTAAGCCAGCTCAGTAACAGGTTATACTCGATGTTCTTTTGTCCCAGACACACATTTGTATCCATGAAAATACCAGGCCTTTATGGCAGGTATGGTGACACTTGCCAAATGAGCCCAATCTGACAACAATGGTTGTCTCACCCTTTGAAGTTGCTTTGGCTTCAGTTTGCATGTATCGTCTTTATCCTCATATAGTCACCAACAGCCTGATAAGAGTACTCACATGACTTCTAAGAAACGTGTCGATGGAGAAAAAAGGCAGAGAAGGGAAGAAAGATGTCACATGTACAGTAACAAAAGTTAGCATCAGAAGAAACAACTACATGTTTGGCAACTAATGACATTTTTTAAGAAAAAAATTTATTCGTTTGGTAGTAGGAGCCAAAGAGACAGTTGGGGAGAAGAAAGAAAAGGCTAGGTTCCTCCTTAGCAGAACCACAAACCTAAAGATGACAAAAAACAACTAAATCAACAATAAGAGCAGAAGCTATGTCTGGACATTTGGCTTGAAGCAATTGGGGGAAGAGTAAAAAGAGAATGTGACAGTTTAGGCATCATTCAGTGTCTTCAAGTGCAAATAAGGATCTGGAAATTCCTTAATATGATAAATATCTAGGCAAAGAATGCCAGAGCTTATGGCCCTATGAAAGTGTGAGTCATGGTTAAACCCCTTGATACCATCCACAAATGGTGATACTAATTTAGGGAGGTCCAGAGAATCATGGAAGATACAAGGGCTGAGTCAGAGCTGGAGAAGTATTGACCAGAGCCAGCCAGAATTGTTGCTGAAGAGGACACAAGATCATGGTAAAGTATAAAATGGTGAGAATCAAGACTGCAAAGTAAGATAAGGTCCAAGTGGGGAGAATGAGCAATGGACTTGGACGGTTACCTCTTTCGAGGTATGTGGGAGCAGATGGAAATGTGATATATAATGAGAGTCACTGGTTCAGAATGAAGGCTGCAAACAGGAGTGAGTTCTGGTGCCCCTGCTGAGTGAGAAAGACATTCAGCTGAAGAAATTCATGTGGTTCTGAACAATGGATTAAGAAATTCATACACACACACACACACACACACACACACACACACACACACACCCCTGAACTGAGGGCAACCTGCTATAGTACCATCTGTTATTTTCATCTGATTTGCATTCCTTTGCTTGGCCAAATGCCCATGCCCAAGTCAATTAGGTCCTAAAGAGGATGCTAATTACACAAGCTATCCCTTTGGCTATAGGAAAAGACATATGACCCTTGCCTGGCTGATCTTAGTACACATGATCCTTGGTCATGGTGATTGACTTAGGAATGATCTCATGCCCGGTTGGGCAGGATTCTTTGCATTTCATGTAGAGACTAAGGGAGACAAGCTCCCACTTTCTCCTGGGCTTCCTATTCTGGAATAGTATAAACATGACTTTGCCCATGATCCCCTCCTCCTGCTAAATGAAGGAAGCCTGTGGATGGTAACAACAAATGAGGCCCAAACCAAGTACACACAGAGAATGAGAGAATTCTGATAGCACTCTCTGAATTGTCAGGAGCCTCTGAGGCTAATCCTACCTCTGGATTTCCTTGTTTTTAAGTTGTTTCTAGCCGCCACAAAGAGAGTACTGCTCAACAAACTCATCCTTCAAAAATGTTTTTGACACTGTGCTAAGTACTGTAAAGAGAAAAAACTGCCAAGAACCCAGTCCTTTAGGAACTGAAAATATAAAGCATGCAATATTAAATCTTGGGATTTTGAGAATCCCGCCACTACTGTGATTTGGTAAAGCTCAGGATAGCTTTATCATTAAGCCTTTCTTAGCCATTGCTTGAACTCAGACTGGCACAGGAATAGGCCTATCAGATCTCAGCAGTGTAGAAAGGTGGAACAAGGGACAAAATTTGATAAGATCAAGTCCAAGTAAGCTTATGTAACTGTAGAGTTGACCCTGAGAAGAGCAATAAGCAGACCATGTAAGGGGGCTAGATTTGGACCAGCCTCATTAGCAAAAGTGATATAATGTAGGATGAGGCAAAGGGGCAGAGATATACCTGGAGGATGAATCTGTGAGTCAGAAGAGAGTAGAATTGTGGTTCTAGGTGATTGAACCATAGGAGGAAGAGTGTCAGCAGTAGTGGGAGTAGGGGACATGGTGCCAAGTTCACATTGGCCGGAATTTGGTGGAGTTCCAGCCTAATAGATTGTATGTCTGTTTTGAAGATCTCGTTCACCTTTTATATGTGAACAAGACACTTATCAGCCAACCAGTCAAGGGTGGTGTGAGAACCAAGAGCTCTAAATTCAGTCAGCTCTGGATTTTTACCCACAACAGCCTGGATAGGGTGAGTCAGATGATGAGTGTAAGCTACAATCCTAGAAAAGGTCAAGCCAGACACCAAAGGTCACTATCCAACAGCTTGTGGGGGAATTCAGACCTGGAATTGAATTCAGACCTGGAATTGAATTCAGACAAGGCAAAGAGATCCAAACCACAGAAGCAGGGCAGGACGCAGGAGAAGGGATGAGAACAAAGCGAATGTTTCCAAGAAAATTTCACAAAGGAAGTTGGGGTGCTCCCAGTGTGTTTATATTAATGAACTTCTAGATGTGATGCAAGTAGATCAGCTGGCTTTATGTGGAAGCTGGTGGACATCAGGGAATAAAGGAAGCCCAGACAGAGACTTTTGATGAGTGAACGTTGGGCAAACAGCAGCATTCTGGGAAAAAACCCTATCTGTGGTCAGAGGGTGTGCAGGTTGCCTGGGTCACGTCCCTGTATAGTACTGTGATGGGATATTGGCACTATTTACTGGATTTATAATCAGGTCCCAAGAATGGCAGAATCCTGTTCTGTCATCTACCCCATTCACTCCAAGAGAAGAGTATAGTATACTGGATATGAAAAGACCACCTGAGTTCAATTCGTAGGTTCACTTTTAACTCTCTCTGTGCCCTTGAATATAGTTATTTAATCCCTAGACCTTATTTTCCTCATCTGTGTAAAGGAGACTGTTTTGGTAGTACCTCGTAGGACTATTATTGTAATACTAACATTAATTCACATTAGGCACTAAGAACCATGCCAAGCAAGAATTAAGCACTCACTTAATGTTAGCAATTATTATCATCTCTCAAGAGAGAAATACACAGGAAGAGTAGGCAAATGTGAAACAAAGGACTTCTTTGGTTTTGCTTGCAGGAGCGCCTAAGAGGCCCAAGCAAAGCTCTCATAACAGTCTTAATGAAAGAGCAAACGTCTTGGATTTAAAATCTAATGAGTCTTCATCATTTCCTAAAGCTTCAAACCAAATCTTGAATCTTTCCAGATTCTGGCCTGGCTCATTGTTAAAAACTTGAAGGGAATGCCGTTAATGTTCAGGAATGTGTGAAAAAAGAAAAGCAAAACTTTAATTTACTTACTTACTAGCTGCACTGAAGACAGAATAGCAAGATAAAGAGTGAGCCTTAGTTCATACAGTGTCCCCTTGTAAATGTAGTACAGCAAATGCCCCAGGATGCCAAACATATTAGTAGCATATTTCTCTACCTAGGGAATGATGGTTTGAAAAGTGGGAATGGGTGGTAGTAGGGAATAGTGATACGTCTCTGTCAGGAAAAGGAAGGTAGGTATGTTAATTCCTATACAAGAATACCCACCCAATTGTAATAAAGCTGCTTCCACAATCCACGGGCTGGTTGATTTGAGCTTATTTTAAAAATTCTGTCTGCCATTTTTAGGATTTCCCCAGGCACTATCTAGGATAAAAAGCAACTTATCACAGCAGGGCTGAGTAGACAGTACAGCAACTGACTGGACCTTCGCACTTTAACATATTTGTATAATTTCTAACAAAGAATATACATACTTGGATTGACAGTATACATAATGATCAGTGGTTATTTACTATGTTTTATTTCCATCTTTTAAAGAAGCTACTTTTACTACTAATTGGCTTAGTTAATGCAATTCAAGAAGTGTCAACACTGATTTTCTTTCAGTGCAGGATCCGCAACACTCTTCAATAATTTCTTCCAGCCTTTAGCACTACTGCAGGCTGCTTTGAAACTTACAGTTTCTGGTGACACCGAAGGCAGCCCTCTCAAGCAGAAATACGGCATTTACAAATATGGCATTTCCTTGGTAGGTACCCCAGTTTGAAAGGATGATAATAGATAGGAGGAGATGTATGAGGGAATATTTAAAGTCATGTACAATTAATATGTAAGTGAATGACGAGATAGAGGCATCTATTAGAGTATAATGGTTGTAGCTGGGAAGAGTTGTTACCTGTGAATTCCAGTTTTCCTTCATTTTTGTACTTTTGATTCTCTAGAGAAGCTTTGTGCCGAACTTTGAATAGTAAGATACTGCTGCTAATCCTAAAAGAACAGAGATTTTATTTTCTCTTCCTCTAAAAGAGCAGACATTTTATTTTCTGTCTCTCTCACATCTCTCACCCAAAAATAATCTCTTCTGATTAGGTATGAGCAACTTTCACAGAATCACATTACTCAATCTCTGGAAGCTATTTCTTTGCTCATTCCTTTTTAGATACATATTTTCCTTCTAGAGTCATGTTTACTTTTCTTAAAGTCCTCCTTTAAATATTCCTTTAGTAAAGATCTCTTGTTGGTATACTTCTATTTTGCCTAAAAATGTTTTTGTTTCATCTTCATTTTGGAGAGATATATTTCCTGTGTATATATTTATATGTATTTTGATCTGAATTTTTCTCTTTCAGTTGTTAATGTTTTTAAAAACTTATTCTATTATACTTTCATCTTCTTCTTTAATATACAATAAACAATTTCTTTAGAGCTGCTTTCCAATCCACCAATTCTCTCTTTAACTCTATTCTGCTTTTCAGTCCATCCATTGAGTTGTTAATTTTTAAAGTTGTGATTTCTTTTATTCCTAGAATTTCTCTTTCTTTCAAGATGTCCTGATATTTTCTTTTATAATGTTCCTTGATTATATTTTCAATTCCCTCTTTTATTTCTTTACACATTTTAAACATACCAATTTTGTAGAATTGTTCTGACAATTCATATGAAAATCCACAAGAGTCTAAATCTTTTGTTTGTGGGTTTTGTCAACCTTAATTCATTTTGGTTTATTTCTCAGAATTCTACAACTTTGGTTTCCCAACTCATTCATTTCAGGTGAATTCTGCAGAGTCCACTTTAGGAATGATTCTTTATAAGAAAGATTTGCTTTTGTTTCTGTCACATGCTTGTACTTTGGCGATTCTAAATTAATATTAATATCTAGGTGACTTCCTAGGTCACCTAGATAGCACAGAAGTAAACCTTCATGTGAGCACAGATTGGTGTTCACAGAATTCTCAAGACAGACATTTTTTCCCCTCACAGGAGCTTACACCCAGATTAACAAGTTTCTCTCTTGCTACCAAGCTAATGTTTTCTAGCCCACCCTTTCAATGAAGTTAGGCTCCTTTGAAAGCCTTTGACTGTATAGGTGTCTTCATTTTGATCCCATACCTTGTAGAACTCCAAGGTTTGTCTCAGGTTCTCATATGCAGCCATTTAGTCACGCCAAGTCACAGGGAATGGCAAAGGCCCTGAAACCAGCAAAATCTTCTGCAGGAGTCTGTTATTCTTGATTCCATGCCTCTTAGCTTTGGGCCTCTCAGGTTTTCCCTTTCATTGCTGAAAACTTAGCCAAACCATAAAGAGACATTGTTACATTTTATCCTATGTTTCTAGATGTTTTGGAGCAGGTGGGCTTTTTAAGATACTTAGTTTTTAATAATTTTCTGATATGAATCTCAGGGTTAATCTAGGTCAATGTGTTCTTTACAACAGTGTAACTCTTGTTTCACATGACATTCAAAAGCTCAATACATTAGAATAAAATGAAAGCAGTGCTTCTCTGGTTATAGCTGGGAAGGCCCAGAATTCTGCATGTTTAAAGTTTTTCTTATTCTTCATGGCAGTATCCTGTGGTACCTATAAGACTATGTAGGACACACTTTGAGGAAAAGCCCAATCTTGACCAAATCCCTGATTTTAAAATGATTTTTTAAAAATCCTACATTTGTAGAGTTTGCCCTGTTCTGACTTCTCTCCTTAGACTGGGTCCGTGTGTCACACTGACATGAGGAATGATGATAAGCTCAGGATAGCATCTCTGCTACTGAGAAATTTTCTCCCTATTTATAAATACAAATGACATTTAACCTTAAGGTTCATGTATTTGTAAGGTTCTATTAAGTTTAAACACAAGGTTACCTTGATTTCCAAAATAGTTATATACATGAAACATTAGATGTAAAACCGAATCCTATATTCTCAATTATTTTCATTGTAATATCAGAACTGTGGTAGCCCCAGGATCCAAAAGTGCCTTAAAGAATGCAGAAAATCTATTATAAGTGCATATTAATTGAAAAAAAAATCCCTTATAACATTGTCTCTTAATAAAACATTAAGCAAAAATGGGAACATTGTAAATTAGATTGTAAATGAGATCTAGAAGAAAGAAGCCTCATTTCATTAATCAAGCACTTCAGGCTTTAAAAAGTTATGTTTATTGTCTCCACAAACCCTATCCCGTTTAAAGACAGCTAAACTGAGCATGCCTTCTCTGAGAGTTCATTCTCTGAGAGCTTCTGGTTCATTCTTTGCTGTAGATACATGAAAATATTGCAGATTAAACAGCTGGCCGTGGACAATTAACTCTTCAATAAGGAATAATAGGTGCTGGATTTCTATAACCAAAAACCTCTCGTGTAAAGCCCCCACTCTCTCTTTTCAGGTCATAATTGTAGGTCAGCGTCCTTCATCTTTCAGAGTAAGTCAGTCAGAAAAAAAGATTTGTGATGGAAAAGATTAGAAAAGTGGGGTTGAGTAGAACAAGCACAGGACGTTGAGGTTGGCTTCTTTCCCCAGCAGGATGGCAAACGCAAAAACATGAAAACGAGCAGGAGAGAGGGAAGGGAGACAGACTGAAGCAAAACACAAAACAAGTTGCAGAAACCAAGTGCCTTCACTCAAGTGAACAAAGTGGAATTTAAAAAAGAGTACTTGCACACTTCAGCTCCTCCAGATTCCCTCAGCTGGTGGCCATTATTTTGCACATTTCATGATATGCCTTATCTTCCTATTAGGCTCTAAATTTCTTAAAAGTAGGACATCCATATGAAATTTAAAGTAATTTTTTCTAATTTTGTGAAGAAAGTCAGTGGCAGCTTGATGGGGATAGCATTGAATCTATAAATTACTTTGAGTTTCATGTCCTTTGCAGGGACATGGATGAAGCTGGAAACCATTTTCAGCAAACTAACACAGGAACAAAAAAGCAACACCGCATGTTCTCACTCATCAATGGGGGTTGAATAATGAGAACACAGAGACACAGGGTGGGGAACATCACACACTGCGGCCTGTTGTCGGGTGGGGGACCTAGGGGAGGGATAGCATTAGGAGAAATATCTAACGCAGATGATGAGTTGATGGGTGCAGCAAACCACCATGGCACATGTATACCTATGGAACAAACCTGCATGTTCCACACATGTATCCCAGAACTTAAAGTACAATAAAAATAAAAGAGGAAAAGCAAAAAAGAAAAGCAGTACATCAATAATAATTGATATATTTCTATAGCACTTCCAGATTTCTCATGTGACTCTTACATTATTTCATTTATTCAAATTAAGGGAGGTATTTATTAACATCATCTCTATTTTGCAACTGAGGAAACTGAGTTTCAGAAAGATTAAGAGTTTTTTCTAGGATAACATAGCTAGTAAATGACCAAGCTAGGAGTTGGATCAAAGGTCTCTGATGAATCTTTCTGTGTTCTTCCTACCAAACCAGCACTGGGTCTGCTTTACTCCTGGGTCATCTATCACATCTTGCATAGAACTCTGCACATAGTGGGAACTTGTTTAGTGAAGGAATAAATGTTTTTGGAAGAAAGCTAACCATACTGAGATGATTGCAAGAGTCAAGTGTTCATGCTAAGTTATATCATGTCCAATTCGACTTTAAATTTGTATTTCATCTAATGTGTTATATGTAGTCACTTCATACAGCCTTTATTTTTTCAAATGGCTCCAGACTCTTCTCTTACACAGAATGGGCCAATGATAGGAATACAGTCTCTTTCTGCAATAGTTTATACCTCAGGATCTCTTCTTCTGGAAGGCAGAGGTGGCTTACACCATTGGGAATCATGGTTAAACTCCTAGAACTGACATACGTGAACCATCCAGTAGAAGCCACATCATGTGCTTAAAGTTTGACAGACATGGTATTATTTAATCTCCTCGAAATATGGTCCTGTGAAATACGATCATAACCAGCAAGACTCAAAGAGATTTCCCTGGTTATATCATTTTTCCAAGATGATTGAGCAGGTCAGTGGGTGAATAGGGATGCAACTGCGGTTGACTTCCTTCAACAAGTCAGTAAAGTCACCCTGTTCCAGCGGGTTAAAATGTTAAATACTGCCTTCGTAGAGATTTTATTTAGCTGGGAAGACACATAAGCAAGGAGGTGGAGGATTGTGATGCTGTGTGGTAAGGGCTGTATGAGAACCAAGGCCATTATGCTATAGTAGGGGGTGTTGAGGAATATCATAATAAGATAGGGAGTCAGAAAGTCTTTCAGGAGAAGAGACCATTATATTGAGTTTCTGTGGGTTTTTGGAAGTTAGTCATATACAAAAAAAGAGCAAAACACATTAAGGACATTGGCCATGGACAGTTAACTCTTTAACAAGGAAGAGTAGGTGCTGAATTTCTGTAACCAGAAACCTCTGTCAGTGTGAAGCCCCCACTGTCTCTTTTCTAGTCATAATTACAGGTCAGCATCCTTCATGTAAGATTTAGGAAGGTGAAACATTATAGCTCTTTGGACAGGATGAACACT
The DNA here is from genome assembly GCF_048565385.1 of Saimiri boliviensis. Lineage (NCBI taxonomy): Eukaryota > Metazoa > Chordata > Mammalia > Primates > Cebidae > Saimiri > Saimiri boliviensis. The sequence goes on along the minus strand of NC_133450.1, from coordinate 89,092,799 downwards.
GAGTAGTCATAAATGAATTGACAGATGAAGAGATGGATGGCTAGACTACTCAGGCACTGCCCAAAGAACCAGTGAGTTGTACAGTGTTGTAAGTGAGTGTAAGTCAGTTAAAAAGGTTTTGGGTATCAAACTAAAGAGTTCAAATTTTGTCCTGAAGGTAACAGTAAACCATCAGAGGATTTTGAACACAGTAGCAACATGAGATTTGTGTTTGGGAAAGATCACTGTGGCTGCAGGCAGTGTCAAACATGGAAGGGAGGAGGGTGTCGGCTCTCAGCAAAGATAAGAGTGAGGAAGCTCTGGGCGGGGTGCAGTGGCTCACGCCTGTCATCCCAGCAGGCAGATCACAAGGTCAGGAGATCAAGACCATCCTGGCTAATGTGGTGAAACCCTGTCTATACTAAAAATACAAAAGATTGGGCATGGTACATGCCCATAGTCCCAGCTACTTGGGAGGCTGAGGCAGGAGAATCATTTGAACTCAGAAGGCAGAGGTGGCAGTGAGCTGAGATCAGCCCAGTGCACTCCAGCCTGGGCGACAAAACAAGATTATGCCATCTCAAAAAAAAAAAAAAAAAAAAAAAAAGTGAGGAAGCTCTTGCAGTAATATAAGAAGATGTCATAAGAAGCTAAACATCTATGGCAAAAAGCAATAACAGTAGAAATGGACAGGAGGGGACCAACTTGAGAAAATTCTTGGGATAGAAAATCTACAGGACTTCGGAATGATGGATTTAAAGATGACAGAATGGGTCTTGGCTTGTGTGCTCTGGTAATAATGTTCTCTTGCATTGAAAGTGCAAACAGTGGGAGTGGCAAATTTGTGGGGTAGAAAAAAGGAGTGATAAATTTAGTAATGAACACACTGAAGTTGAGACCCATCTGGAAACATCAGAAAACATCTGGTTGAGTATACAAGCTTGGAGTTCATGAGAAGTCACTCAGAAATGTTGATTTGGATAAGAATCATGGGAAAATAGTGGCTAGGAGGCAGGACTAACTTGCAGCTCCCACTTGCACAGACAAAGCAGCATGTGGAAACTCCCACTGTGAACTTTTGCTCCAAGAACTACCACAGGAACATATCAGGAAAGCTGAGATAATCCACATGCGCTTTGAAGGAGGTGGACTGCCGCTGAAGGCTCCATGGGACAGCCAAGGAACTGGCTTGCTTTCTCAGTGGGGAAGTTTGTAGCCTTGGGCAAGTTCTCAGCCCCGCTTACTGGGTGCCTGAAAATAAACTCAGTGTTGTTGAACAAGCACTGTGGGAATGAGACTGGCCTTTCTGGCTGTGGGCTGCATGAGAGTTAGGTGAGGCTTGTGGCTGCTGGCTTTTCCCCACTTCCCTGATGACCTGTATGACACAGCAGTGGCAGCCATAATCCCCCTGGAAACATAACTCCATTGGCCTGGGAACCGCACCCCTATCCCCCAGAGAAAGTGCAGCAAGCCCCACGCAAGGAATCTGCGCTCATACATGCCTAACCCTGCCCCCACCTTTTGGTCATCCCTTACCCCTGGAAGAGAGCACCACATCAAGGGGGTACCCTGTGGGACAAAAGAATCTGAACAGCAGTCCTTGTGTTCCAAAGTTTCCCTCTAACTTAGTCTCCTCAAATGAGAAGGAACTAGAAAAACAATTGTGAAAATATGACAAAACAAGGTTCTTTACCACCTCCAAAAGATGACACTAGCGTACCAGCAATAGATCCAAACCAAGACAAAATCTCTGAATTGCTAGAAGAAGAATTTGAAAGGTCAATTATCAAGCTAATCAAGGAGGTACCAGATAAAGGGGAAGTCCAACTTAAATTTAAAAAATGACATAGGATATGAATGGACAAATCTTCCGTGAAACATATAGCATAAATAATCACAACTGCTGGAAATCAAGGACACACTTAAAGAAATGCAAAATGCACTGGAACGTCTCAGCAATAGAATTGAACAAGTAGGAGAAGGAATTTAGAGTTCAAAGACAAGGCTTTTAAATTAACTCAATCCAGTAAAGACAGAAAAGAATTTTAAAAAATGAATGAAACCTCCGAGGAGTTTGGGATTATGTTACGTTATCAAACCTAAGAATAACTGATATTCCCAAGGAAAAAGAGAAATCTAAAGTTTGGAAAACATATTTGAGGGAATAATTGAGGAAAACTTTCCTGGCCTTTTTAGAGCTCTAGGCATTCAAATACAAGAAGCTCAAAGAACACCTAGGAAATTCACTGCAAGAAGATGATCACCTAGGCACATAGTCATCAGGTTATCTGAAGTCAAGACAAGAGCCGTGAGGCAAAGGCATCAGCTAACCTATAAAGGAAAACCTATGAGATTAATAGCAGATTTCTCAACAGAAACACTACAAGCTAAAAGGGGTTGAGGTCCTTAGCCTCCTTAAAACAATTGTCAGCCAAGAATTTTGTATCCAGTGAAGCTAAGTTTCATAAATGAAGGAAAAAATACAGTCTTTTTCAAATAAAAAATGCTGAGAGAATTCACTACTACCAAGCCAGTGCTATAAGAATTGGTATAAGGGGCTCTAAATCTTGAAACAAATCCTAAAAATACACCAAAATACAGCCTCGTCAAAGCATAAATCTCACAGGACCTAAAACACTAACACAATGAAAACAGCAATAACAACAAGGTATTTAGACAACAAATAGCACAATGAATAGAATAGTATCTCACCTCTCAATACTAATGTTGAACATAAATGGTTTTAATGCTCCATTTGCAGAGTGGCAGAGGGGATAATAACTTACTAAACAAGTATCTACTGTCTTCAAAAGACTCACATAAACTTAAGGGAAGGGGTAGAAAGAGATATCCCATGCAAATGGACACCGAAAGCAAGCAGGAGTAGCTGTTCTTAAATCAAACCAAACAAACTTTTTAAAACACAGAGGGACCTTATATTATATAATGATAAAAAGGACTAGTTCAACAGGAAAGTATCACATTTCTAAATATATATGGACCTTACAGTGGAGCTTCTAAATCTATAAAATTATTACTACTCGACCTAAGAAATGAAGTAGACAGCAACACATTAATAGTGGGGGATTTCAGTAGTCCACTGACAGCACTAGACAGGTCATCAAGACAGAAAGTCAACAAAGAAACAGTGGACTTAACTATACCCTGTAACAAATGGACTTAGGCATTCTACCCAACAATCACAGAATATACATTCTATTCATCAGCACATGGAACATTCTCCAGGATAGACCATATAATAGGCCACAAAACAAGCCTCAAAAAATTTAAGAAAATCAAAATTATATCAAGTACTCTCTCAGACTATAGTGGAAAAAATTGGAAATCACTTCCAAAAGAAACCCTCAAAACCATGCAAATACATGAAAATTAAATAGCCTGCATCTGAACAATTGTTGGGCAACAATGAAATCAAGATGGAAATTAAAACATTCTTTTAACTGAAAAATAATAGTGATGCAACCTATCAAAACCTCTGGGTTACAGTAAAAGCAGTGCTAATGAGGGACTGTATTAAGGAAAACTGAGTCCACAAGGGATGTGGTTTCAAAGGCAGGTATTTCCCAATGTCATGCCTCCATCCACATCCCCATTCGGGAATGTAAAGTTCTTTGACTTTCCCCTAGCGCTGGCTAGGTAGAAATTCCAGGTGTGCTGCTTTGTTCAAAAAGCCCAAGAAGAGTTCTGGGAGGAAGGGCTTCTGTTGAGAACCTTGCAGCCAATCCCAGTATCTAAGTTAAAGATCAATCACTCCAGCAGAAGTTTAAAAGAACTCCTCTCATTGGACGAGAACATGAGTAGGGTGGAAATAACGCCAGGGTTAAAAACCCACTGCTCCTTACCTATGCAGATATCCCCTCTGGATTCCCCTCCCACAGCAGCGTGGAAGCTCTTTCTTTCTCTTTCTGTCTCTCTGCCTAATAAATTGCTCTCTACTAAACTCTTTGGGCCCATGCTATTTATTGAATGGTAAGCTCACTGTGCCTCCAGGGTCCCTTCCCCCATTCTTGGGACAAGAAAGGTCAAGGACCTGGGCACATTGGGGAAAACGTCGAATGGGAGAACTGGAAGAGTCTTTGGGATGCCCCCACAGCTCTGCTCCCGTGCCCCATTACATCTTTGGCAATCGACAGGGAGGGAGCTGAGCCCCTGCACGAGCCCGTTATGCTAAGGAAAGTTCATATCATTAAATGTCTACATCAAAAAGTCTGAATGAGCATAAATAGCAATCTAAGATCACACCTCAAGGAATTAGAGAAATGAAAATAAACCAAACCCAAACCCAGCAGAAAAAGGAGATAACCAAGGTCAGAGCAGAACTAAAATTGAAAAAAAAAAAAAAATACAAAATGTAAATAAAGCAAAAATCTAGTTCTTAGAAAAGATAAATGAAATTGACAAACTATTAGTGAGCTTAACCAAGAAAAAAAGAGAGAAGATCCAAATAAGCTCAGTTAGAAATGAAACAGGAGATATTACAGCTGATATCACAGAAATAAAAAAGATCATTCAAGGCTGCTATGAACACCTTTACATTCATAAACTACAAAACCTGGAGGAGATGGGCAAATTCCTGGAAACAGACAACCCTCCTATATTAAACCAAGAAGATATAGAAATTCTGAACAAATAGCAAGCGAGAGATTGAAATGGTAATTTAGAAGTTACTAACAAAAACAAAGTCCAGGACCAGATGGATTTGGAGCTGAATTCTAACAGACATGCAAAAAAGAATTGGTACTAATCTTATTAACACTATTCCATAAGTTAGAGAAAGAGGGAATCCTCCCTAAATCGTTCTGTGAATCCAGTATCACCCTGATAATAAAACGAGGGAAGCATTTAACAACAAAGGAAAATTACAGAGCAATGTCCCTGATGAACACAGATGCAAAAATCCTCAACAAGGTACTAGGTAACAGAATCCAACAGCACATTAAAAAAATAACTCACCGTCATCAAGTGGGTTTCATACCAAGAATGCAGGGATGGTTTAGCATCTGCAAGTCAATAAATGTGATACACCACAAAAACAGAATTAAAAACAAAAATCACATGATCATTTCAATAGATGCAGAAAAAGCATTTGACACAATCCAGCATTGCTTTGTGATTAAAACCCTCAGCAAAATTGGCATAAAAGGAACATAACTTAAGGTAATAAAAGTCATCTATGACAAACCCACAGCCAACATTATACCAAACAGGGAAAAGTTTAGGTTCGGCATAGTGGCTCATGCCTGTAATCTCAGTACTTTGGGAGGCCAAGGTGGGTGAATCACCTGAGGTCAGGAGTTCAAGGCCAACCTGGCCTATATGGTGAAACGCCATCTCTACTAAAAATACAAAAATTGGCCAGGTGTTGTGGTATGTGCCTGTAGTCTCAGCTATTTGGGAGGCTGAGCCAGGAGAATCCCTTGAACCCGGGAGACAGAAGTTACAGTGGGCTGAGATCTGGCCAATGTAATCCAGCCTGGGCAAAAGAGTGAGACTCCATCTCAAAAAAGGAAAAAAGAAAAAAAAAAATACCACCTTGCTCTTGCAAGAACGGCCATAATAAAAAAATAATAGATGTTGGCATGGATGTGGTGAAAAGGGAACACTGTTATACTGTCAATGGGAATATAAACTAGTACAACCACTATGAAAAACAGTGTGGAGATTCTTTGAAGAACTAAAAGTAAGATCTATCATTTGATCCAGTAATACCACTCCTGGGTATCTACCCAGAGGAAAAAAAGTTATTGTATGGACAAGATAGCTACGCACACACGTTTATAGCAGTAAAATTCACAATGTCAAAAATACAGAACCAGCACAAATGCCCATCAATAAGCAAGTAGATAAAGAAAATGTGAGATAGATAGCTACACACACACACACACACACACACACACACACACACACACACCGTGGAAGACTATTCAGCCATGAAAAGGAATGAAAAAATGGCTTTTGCAGCAACCTGGATGGAATTCAAGACTATTATTCTAAGTGAAGAAACTCAGGAATGGAAAACCAAAGATCATATGAATGTCACTCATAAATGGGAGCTAAGCTCTGAGGACACAAAGACGTAAGACTGAAACAGTGGACTCTGGGAACTTGGAGGAAGAGGAGGGTGTAAGGGAAAGACTGCAGATTCAATACAGTGTACACTGTTTAGGTGATGAGTGCACCAAAATCTCAGAAATTACCACTAAATAACTTAGGCATGTAACCAAACACCACCTCTTTCCCAAAAACCTATCGACAATTTTTTTTTACACTTAAAACCTAAAAATAAAAATAAAAAAAAATGTTGATTTGGAAATTATCAACTTATAGGCAGAATTCTGATCATGAATTGGGATGAGATCTCCAAAAGATAGAAGTGACAATCCAAGATACAGCCCAAGGAACTCTGAATATGAGAGGCAGGAAGAAGAAAAGCCTAAAATTAGCCCAAGAGGGATTGTCCAAAGCAGGAGGAAAACCGTAAGGGAAGAAAGACCAAGCCTAGGTGAGAGTAGTCATTCTCTCAAATGTCGGTGAAGACGCTTGAAATATATACGTTGTTAACATTTTCTCTCAGCCTAAGGCTGTTTATTTTCATAATCATGTCTTTTTGATGAGATTTTAATCTTACAAACTTCAATTTATTATTTTTTTCTTTTATTGTTAGCGCTTTCCACGACCTCTCAGTGAAATCTGCCTGCCTCCAAGATTGTGAAGATAGTCCCTTGTGCTTACTGCTAGAAGTTTTCTCATTTTCACTCTAGATTTAAATTTATGATCCATCTTAAATTAACCTCTAGAGACATTGTGAATTAGGAGTTGAGGTTTATATTTCCTATGGTACCCAGTGATCCTAGTACCATTTTTGAAAACACTTTCTTTCCTTCTTGAATTGCTTCAGTCCCTCGTCAAAATTTCTTTGACTATATGAATGTGGGTTTCTAGCCTCTATATTCTGTTCCATTCATCTATTTGTTTATTCATTTATCAGTACTCAACAGTCTTCATGACTGTAATGTTACAGAGTCTTGAAATCATGTTATGTAAGCCTTTTAACTTGGTTCTAAACAACTCCATATATTTTTGTTTTGAGATGGAGTCTCACTCTGTTGCCCAGGCTAGAGTGAAGTGGCATGATCTTGGTTCGGTGCAGCCTCTGCCTCTGAGATTCAAGTGATTCTCCTGACTCAGCCTCCCTAGCAGCTGGGATCACAGGCATGTGCCACCACACTTGGATAATTTTTGTATTTTTAGTAGAGATGGAGTTTTACCGTGTTGGTCAGGCTGGTCTTGAACTCCTGACTTCAAGTGATCCACCCCCCTTGCCCTCCCAAAATACTGGGATTAGAGGCCTGACCCACGGTGCCCGGCCTGCTCAATTTTAAGTAATTGTTGGTTTAACTGATTCACCACCATTATGGAGGCATTTGCCATTATTTCCTTCTTCCATTCATTTATTTTCTCATGTATTCAGTAAATATTTATTGAATGCTAGCTTTGTAACCAACACTGGGGAAGAGTGACAAATTAAGTAAGCGTAATTCCTGTCTTAAACAACTGCCACAGTGAAGATGTTTCAGAAACAACTATTATACAATGTGCTAAAAGTAATCACTCAGTCAATAAATATTTATTGAGCACGTACTATCAGCTTGGCAATATGGAACACTGAACTCATGGCGAATTTCAGCTTTGCCAATGCAAGTGTAAGATTCTCTTCCCCGCCTGACGTCGCCCACATAATATCTTTTCCAAGCTACACATTTACTGCTAATTAGTTGGATCCTTCTCCTTTGAACATTTTCCACCACAAAAGCACAATAATATGAATAGTAATACCTCATATTAGCATAGTGCTTTCAACTTTTCAAAGTGGTTTTACATCCATTATCTTGTTTTTCTCTTCATATTTCTCCTGTGAGTTAGGAAAAGCAAATATTGTTATTTTTACTTGACAGAGAAAAGCAGATCACAGAAATGCGAAGTGATTTGCTTTCCTTACAGTTAGGGCTAGAGCCTCTCTCCTTTCCTGCCCCACTCCCACCCCAACTTCCTGCTGCTGCTTTTCCCATTACTCTCTCTCCCTCTTCAGCATCTTATCAATACATACCGTACAGGGAAGGCTTCCAATTTCAGGTACCACTCCTGGGCTCTAAGGTAAGCTGCCACAACGGTACCGTATGTTGAAAGACTACAGTAGATTGTCAGTGTTATCTTCAAGTGCTGACGGAGTTTTATGAATGGGGATGGAGAAAAGAGTCGTGATCATTTTCGCTATTATAACTGCCTGCACAAGACTCATAAAATTTCTGACACTTTCTTCATCCTTTTTACCAGGCGTCAGCTGTCAGGAGAAGGTCGCTTCTTCCCACCCAGCTTTGGAATGAAGTGATAAATATGTCAGAAAGCTCATGCTGGGTGCAATCTTCTGCCTTGTAAACAGTTTTCATTGATACGTATATTAAACTTTGCTTACTTTTTTAAGCCCCCATAAAGATGCTTGGAAAACAGCACTGTCACTGATAAATGTCTCCTCTGTTGTGGGACTTTTAAGGATATGGAATTGTGTAAAAGAAAAAAAAAAAGGATAGATGTGTAAGGGGCTAGGTATCTTGAGCCTTGTTTGACAATAGGCTGACCAGAGTGTCAGGACTGTTTCTTTTACAGGAGCAAGTCTGCACAGGAGTTCTGAATTTTCATTAGCACATTCTTTTCTTCCAGCCCCTCTCTTGTTCACCTCCAATATCTTGCAAAAATAAAAATAAAAATTGCCAGGCCTCTAAAGACATGGAAATAGTGAATGCATTTTTTTTTTTTTAAAAAAAGGATTTTTAGGTCCGTTTTTCTTTTAAGTGTTTAATGCACGAATAGGGCCCCATTTTGCATTTCCATTGGAAATGTAGACAGGGTGAGGAGTGTGTAATTGGGATCATCGAAGGAAGTGTGCTAGGAACTGAGAAAAAGTTTTTTGGTTTTTTGTTTGTGTGTTTGTTTTGGAAAAATTAGACTATCAAAAGGATGTAGGTGGGAAAATGAATAATATCTTTTTGGGTAGAATGTGAGATACAGAAACTGTATGATTTTCAACAGAAGATGAAAGAGGATACATTAGCCCACTAGATCAGAAAACAAGCAAAACCAGAACTTGAAATGCTCATTTGGGCTCCAGTTTTCAACTTGTATTATTGTCAGTATTATTAAATGATATATTACCCAACTCACTGAATGCTTATTGCCCATTCACCTCTATCCATCTAGCATCTGTCATGATATCTGACACACATTAGGGGTTCATCGAAGTTGATTAAATAAACGTCAATTATTTGGTCATATTTCAAATAAAGAAACAATACCAATGGAAATTTATCTATTCCACTTTATAATAAAAGGAATATTCTGTTTCTCTATGTCTCCAGTAAGACTGGGGCATAGTAGATTCTTATTTAATGCATGGTCCTGCTGAAATTGTACTATAATGAGGCATTTACTCTATTGATGCCTTCTTTTTCCCCATGTATTGGGCTTGAAGACTTTAGTTTTTCTTCATAGTCCCTTTATATTTCTTATGGTTTCTAAAGCAGGCTTGCATCTTCTGTAAGCACATCCAGAAGCGCTTTTGAAAAAGTCCTGTAGTTCTTCTGCAGAAGCCCATTTGTAATACAGAGAAGCTAAGTTTGATCACCTTAAGCTAAGGGTCTGAAAATGTCCTAATTTTTCTGGCCTTGGGAAAGAGACCTTCTCTGATTACAAGTGGAGAACCCTAATCTCTCTTTCTCTTAAAGAGTATTATTGAATCTAAGGTGCTGTAGGGATGGTTGTCAGAAAGCTGAGACAGGGGTCTTTCAAGTTTCATGTAGTTATTTAACATTTTACTTACACATATCTTTAAAGTTTCCATAGGTGTCAGCTAGTGTCTCGTTGTGTTAGTTGCATGTGACATAAAACTGGCCTATGAAAATATAAGGGGATACTTTTGCTCTTATCTGCCTTAGAAGATACTTCTTTTTGGTTCTGCACAGCAGGATTTCTGAAATCTGATGATGTGCTGCAGTGTTTAGATACAGGGAGAGATAGAAAACTGTCCCAAAAGTAAGCCTTCACTAAGAAAAGTGTAAAGGCAGTGAAACCTGTCGTGTGAAGTTGGAAGCAGAGGTAGTCCTATGAACTCATGGTTTTATAACATATACATGAAATGATAGATATGTAAACAGAGATACATGAGTGTGCATGGGTGAAAATACATATATGTATTTCCTAGCTTTGTCTAGTGAGAGGGCCTAGAAGGAATAGCACCCTAGTAGCAATATACACATCTAGTGCTCCAATCTTGGCTTCTAAGCGCCATTCTCTAATAAAAGGAACCTAGGCTGCTTGGAGAGGTGGTTGATTCCAAGGCTTGGCAGAAAAAAAACGAGGTGAAACTGGCACATCCATGTTGCTACAAAGTGAGAAGTACTTAATAAAAGGGTGGAGGCATTTCAAAAGGGCACGGGAGTTGTCAATGGCCAAATCCTGAACAATTTGAACAAGAAAATTTAAAAATGATAGATTATAGCCTACATAATGAAATAAACATTCATGAGCCTACACTGATACAAATAAATAATTTAATAAATACACACATGGGTAAGAAGAGGCAACTTTCCCTTAGAGTATAGTTCCAATTCATTACTGTACAGGAAATGTGAAAAACATAAAAATCAACATGGGAACTTCACTGTAATAAATGTTGCAGATAAGATCCACCAACAGATGCTAAAATTAGGGAGCAAAAGTTTGAGGAGCCATAGGAAATTTGCATAGTTTAAAAGTATCTCTCCCAAGGTATTTATTTATTACAAAGGGGAAAATAGTAACTTTACTCTGATGAAACCCAGCCCACTTCATCTTTACCAAGTGATCAAAGTAGAGGTGACATCCTGTACTCCCTGGTATAATACACGGTGGTAGACTTGCCATCATGGCACAATTTGGCACATTTAACAAAAATGTTTCACATTAAGCATGATACATGAAACAAACCCAAATTTAGGAACAATCTGCAAACCAGCAGACCAGAACTCTTTGAAAGTACCAAGGCAATCGATTAAAGACAAGGAATGTTTGTGCAACCATTGCAAGGTTGAAGGATGCTATGAAGTCAGAACAACCAAATGCGATGTGAGATTCTGGAATGGATTCTGAAACAGAAACGGATATTAGCGAAAACACGGGTGAAATCCAAGTAAAGTCTGGAGTAAATTAATAGTATTGTGCCCATGTTAATTTCCTAATTCCAATCATTATACACTATTTATGTAAGTAGTTAACATTATGAAACTAGATAAAAGGTGTTTGGGAGCTCCCTGTATTATTGTTGTAATTTTTCTGTAAAATAACATTATTTTACATTTTAAAAAATTAATTGTAAGTAATAATCTAGCTAGGTCATTTTCTCACGGTAAAATTTAATTAATTGGAACCCAAGTAATTGGAGCCTCGATTTGTTAGAAATTTTCTTCTCTATACTTCTGTGTTTAGCAGAAGACCTGGCAAATAAGCCATTACTTAGAATTTATGCAGAAAATTACCTTCTAAGGGAAATCCTGGGGTTAGTGCAGATCTAGTGTAGTCTACAGTCTTGGATGATGTGGGACGCCCCACCGATGCTCCCTTGCTAGCCTCTTCCTCCCTGGACAGCCCTACTCTATAGCCAGTTTCTGAACTTCTCAGGCACTTCCATGTCCACACCTTTACCAGGCTTTTTTTTTTCTCAGCCAGAAAGTGCTTTTCCCCTTCATATACACACTAACTTTGGGATGAGCCAGATTTTGGTTTGCATGATGTGCCTGCCAAAAACTAGTGATGTGAGTCTAGGCAAGTTACTTAACTCATGGCATCTCAGTTTCCTCATCTGTAAAACATAGACAGTGGTCCTTTTCCTATGTTAATTTTAAGGTGTTTAGCAGAGCAGCTGATCTGCAGTGACACTCTGTAAATGTAGCCGAGATTGGTATGAATGATGGTAGGCTCAGTGAGGCCCCCTTTCCTGTGAAACCCTTGATTTATTAATTCATGTACACATTCAGTAAGCAAAGTGCCACTGAAATCTACTGTGTGCCAGGCACTATGCTAGGCCTCAGAGATACCCCAGGCAACAATGCAGACTGTTCCCTGCTCCTGAATGGCTGATGAAGTCTAATATAGGATACAGATATCAAACAAGTCATTCAAGTGAAAGTACTGTTAGAAGAGGGGAGATGTAGGTTTCAAAACCTGCTACAATCTCATTGATTAGAATCAATCACTCCTTCTTATGCTTTCCCACAGCAAGGACAGACGCTTGCTATTAACTGACTCTTCTGTTTAAGCAGGAGCAAGGGCAGGTAAAATTGAGATAGATTATTTACAATTAGACAAGAAACAAGAGCTTTTTGGAGAACTTCGTTTAAATAGAAAGCACCGCTTCCCATTCACTGAACGTCCTATTTAATTCAAAGGTAACTTTAATTCTTTATTAGTGCCGTTCGCTTCATGCGTGTGTTCAGCTGAACTCTCTCAGGTGCCTAGCTGGGGTAGGTAGTTTGTTGTACATTGTGGGCTGAGAAAGACTTCGGCCTCCATGAGCTCCAAGTTCAGTGGCTGACAACCAGGTACATAAACATTACATCCCAGTATGATGAGTTAAAACCCAAAGGAAAGAACATTAAACTCTGCATGGGAAGAGATGTCAGGGAAAGCCTAACAAAGGAGGTGACATTGATCTGGGTCTAAAGGAAAACAGGACTGTTTTCTGTGAAAAGGAACAGAACGTCCTTTACTCAGACACGCAGAGAAGGTATCACAGAATAAAAACCATTCATAAAATAGACAATAGTACATACCCAGACCAACAGCTGGTCACTGTACTTCTGCCCCACTGGTTTCTGCAGGCTACAAGGCAAAAACCAGCCAGGGCTGTGAGGAGTAGTCTTGATGTCCTGAGCTGTGGGCTGTCTCCATTGCCACTTTTGGGCTAGGTATTAGCATTTATTTTCATCAAGTTTTTAGCAGTTCTGAGTGATTTTACTCTTTGTTCAAGTGTTATGTTTCTTTTCATTAATACCTGCCTGTGACTCACTCCCAAAGCTGTATCTGCTCATACTTGTCATATCTCTTCCAGCCATTTCCAAACACCTTCCCACCTCAAAAACGCTTCTCTGCTGCAGGTGTTTTTGCAGAGAGCAGGGCCTTTCCAGAAATATCAGGCTCCCATATCTGTCACCAAATACAACAGCAGTCTAACCACAGAGAGGATAGGTATCCCTGCCCTGGAGGACACCAACACCATGGATGTTTGCCAGATGTTCCGTAAACTTAGTTTTCCAGAAAAGTTGGGCAACGCTAGGGAGGGTACATATATATACTGCGTCTGGAATCTTCCTCAGAGTTTGACTTTAGTTTAAGAGCACACAATAGGGAGGTTACAGGTAGGGTTGTAGAGAGTTTTAAACTAGAGTCAGGTGATTTGCATTAACCTCCATTGAAGTCTCTTGCAAGCCACTGTAAGTTAGCTGTAACTTCTCCAAATTTCAGTATCCTTTTCTATTAAATGATGATAATAATAATTGAACACGCCCATCATCTTGTGAAAGTCAGATAAGATAACAAACATTAAGGTGTTCTACAAACTGCAAAGACTGTATAAATTTGACCAAGGTATTGTTCATCTCAATGAGAATCAAATAATCCTGAATGTAACAGAATCATTCTTTGTTGACATTTTGAGATTTTAAACGTAATCAGGGCCATTTTCCTAGACAGATTGTTAGGATTATCATTATTGGAAGAAAAATTTTGACTTATCTGAGCTTTTCTGGATAAATCAATGCTTACTATGTAGTTTAGTATGTTGCATACCTTCTTCATGAAATTTTAGTACAAGATGATGCCATTTGAACGATACCCCACCAGGATTTACCTCTATAGTCACAGAGAAAAAAATGCATTACAAAACAAGTTCACACTGGAAGGGCAGGCAGATGAAGTTTGGATCCTGGTTTGGATGCATTGTAGCTAAGTGATGTGGGTACATTATTTGACTTCTGTGAGTTTCAGCTCCTCACAGGAATAATTCTGCCTCCTTCATAGATTAAATATTGGAGAAAAGAATGCATGTGGAAAATTCTTTGTAAACTCTTGAGTGCTTCAGATAAATTGTAGTCACTGTCATTAGGTGGGAGACTTTGCATTCCTTTCTAGGTTGACATGAATCAATCATATCCCTGGGTAGTGATGTGTGTCTGACAGTGCCCCATAGAGTCATGTGTTAGAACAGAATGGAAAAAACCATGACCTCTAGTCACACTTCTGAGTTCAAATCCTGCCTGGCTTCGCTCTTATGAGCTTAGTAACCTGGGACAGGTTATTTAATTTCTCTGAGCCATAGTTTTTTTTTTTTTTTCTGAAATGAAAATAACAGCTTCATCAACTTCATAGGGATGTTATGAGGAGTAAATAAGTAAGATAATAAATGAAAGGACTGACACGTGAAGGTTAATTTTTTTTCATTATGATGTATTTTGTGTGTCCAGTATTTCAAAGGAGCCCCTTCTTGAATATGCAGAATGAGGAGATGCCAAAAAAAAACCACGTAAATACTGGTAATGAGAGGCAACCACTTGTGTCTCAGAAGCTATCTTCTATCCGCTGGTTTATTTATGCAGGTTTTGCATTTGAGAGGATTTGCTTTTTCTCATCTCTCTGCCTGTGCATAACTGGCTGGAATATACAAAGACAAGATTGGCTTTTCCTGGAAACCTGCTGCCGTAGGAGGCATCCTGAACTAAATAGGCTTGCTCATATTTTGCTCATCACTATTTGGACATTGTTGTTGTATACAGTGCAACACTGGCCTGGGAGTCCCTGGGTTCTGGTCCTAGCTCTGCCACCAACTTTCTATGACCTCGATTAAGTCATTTTAGCTCCCTGGTTTCTAATGCCATCCTGCATACACTAACAAGGAGACAAGCACTTTAAAAAACTGCTCCAATTATCAAAATACTTCCTTCCTACATTTTTTTATGTTAAATATGTTATTTTTTTACTTTTAAAACAAAACACAACAACAATGATGGTAGGAGCAATCGATAGGTTGTTTGGGAGTTGTTTTATTTTTATGCCCATTTCAGGGCAGAATTAAAACTGGCAGTTCTCTAGAGTTACAGACGAGCTCTTCTGAAACTCCGGTCTGAAAACTACTGCACTGGAAAAGAGATGGGGACTCATACAAGTCATTGAGGGACAGCTGCCTGATCACTGGACCCTTGACCCCTTCCCTCCTAGCCCCCTGGAAGGAAGGACTTTGGGACTCCACTTTGCTAATTTTTTTGGCAAGTTCAGATTTGCCTGAATGCTTTGGAAACAAAGTGAACAGATATAAAACGAGCAGTTGCAAGAATGGGTTATTGCTTTCCATTTTCCTTTCTCTTTTCTTTTATCTCCAATTCCCCATCAACTCCTATTATATTGATCTGTCTCCTCTTTCTCCCCTTTAGAGTGGGAGCACCTTCCTCTGGGGCACAGATTATGTCCAACTCCTTTCTGTGTCCCTTGTAACTAGTACTTGACCCAGCACATTCTAAACATTTAGTCAACCCTAGTTAAATGCAGAAATAAATGAATAATCTCTAGCACCTTTCCAGCTGCATGTTCTGATTTCCAAACCAAAATATTGGCTAATTTATGTTAAACCGTCTTTTTTAATGACTTTTGGCATGGTCTCCAGGCCTTCAGGGCCACCCTTAAAGTATAATTTGTTAAATATCTAAGTACACCCTTCTTCTTTCCCTTTCAACGTGCTGCTGACTCTGGGTTAAGCGTGATGGAGCAGACAGCCTTCACATACCTCACTGTTGGGTTAAGGCGAAAGGTGCTAAACCAATCATCACAAAATAAAAAATTGATCACAATGCAGTTGGCTGGAAAACAGAGTGCATGAAGCAGAGGGAAAATGAGTGCTCCCTACATGGAAACTCTGAAAGTCCAGCTGGGATCTTTCCGTCGGCATTGCAGGAGTTAAAGTAACTGATGTTAAAGACTCACTAAAGTGTTTCTCCCGAGACCATCCCTACTTAAATTCATTTCTGCCAATCATAATGTCCTACTTACTTGCGCTGGCTCGGATATTATCTCTGTCTCAGCAACATGATCTTCTACCCTCTACTACCTGTGTTGCCGTCTTATTTTTATCCTAATGGATCACACTTCCCCTCTATCTGACACAACATCATCTTGTTTAACTCCTTTGCTGGCCACCTCTCTTTTTCGCCTCTTCTTATTTTCTAGTGTTGATATTTTCTGCTTTTGTGTCTGGCCCCTCTCTCACTTTCCCTATTAGCTAATGAATGGCAACAGATTATAGATAAAAGAGCCTGAGCTTTCAAGAAGGACTTGAGCTGGAAGTCTACCTTCAGTAATGAATAGTTACGTGATCTTGGGCAAGTGGTCAGTGATTCCAAATGCCCAGAGAGATCAAATAAGAGAAGGAAACTGAGTTTCAGAAAATGTCTACCAATTGATTTTATTTCATCTTGATTGGTTGCTTGCCTTTTACAATAGTAGCACTTACGGCGTATTAGGCACTTTTATAAATGCCTTATATACATGTGCTCATAAATCCCTCACAATATTCCTATGAGATGGGATAATATTATAATAATCCTCATTCTCATCTTCATCCCCATTTTACATAGAAGAGCACAGAAGCATGGGAAGAAAAAACAAATTCCTAAGGTCACAGCAGCTTGTGAATGCCAGAAGCCTGATTTAAACCTGAGCGTCTTGTTCCAGACCTATGTACCATGGTACCTCCCTGTTCCTAGTTATACTTTTATGTTTTCTCACCTGTAAAACAAGACTAATAATATACACTACATGGAATTGTCATGAGAATTCAGTAAGAGAGATATAGAATCCCCAGCACTGTGCCAGCCATTTAGTAGATGTAAGCAAATGTCTGTTCTGTCTCTCTTCCTTATTTCTTTAAAGTCTGTGACTTTTCCTTGTGTCTTCAGTATGTTAACATGTGCTCCCTTTCCCCCGTGTTCTGTCTTCTTCCCATTCCCTTTTGACACCAAAAATGTATCATGCTATTGCCTTTATCCATATTCTTTCTTCTATATTTGCTTCTCTATATTCCGTGTATCAAGACTCGTAACTGCCATTCCATAGCCTTTATTTAACAACAACAACAACAAAAGTATTTGTATCAATGGAAAACACGTATGTGTGTTCAAAAAGGCAAATGCTACTAAAAGGTTTATCCTGAAAAATATCACTATCCACTCTGCCCTACAATCAGGTTCTGTTCTTCAGAGACAGCTACTTTCAACACTCAATTTTTTTCTCTAGAACTAACTTGTATATTTTTATGTAATATATACATGTTCCATATCTTGATTTTTCAATTTTATTAAAACAAACTTTTCTATTGACATATTATCATGGAAGATAAGGATTTGACAGCCACCCACTACTGCCCACCAGCTGACACACACAACTGTCCCACACATTCTTCTATTTTAATTATATCTCAATATTTAAAATTCAATATTTAATATTCAAAAAAGTCCCATTCTTCTATTTTAATTATATCTCAATATTTAAAATTCAATATTTAATATTCAAATAAAATTATATCTCAATATTCAATCTCTATGTATGTGATATATATTATAAACACTGAGTTAAATGTATGTGTATATGTAAATAGGCAGATACATAGATGTGTGTCTATATTTTCATAGCTTAACCAAGTAGGATACTATGATTACACTTAGTTTCTCATTCACCTTTTTGTTTTTCCTGGAACTTATAACTGCCTTTAGTTTTCTATGTCTTATCACTATATATTCCCCAGACTTCTGACAGAAGAGAGCATTCTATTGTCAGGCAGCCCAAGGCAAAGCAGAAATGGAAGCCCACGTATCATATGTTTATCAGTGAAAAGTTTTACATAAAATTAGTAAATTGCTACATAATTTGTTATTATATAGACCTGCCTTGAAAAATAAAATAAAAATATGTGTAAAGTCACCAGTTCATGACACTTAATTGAACAGTAATGAAAATTCAAAATTAGTTTTCTTGTCTGTCCAAGAGCAGTGGAAGTGGCCACTTGCAGGACTGGAGGAGGGAGAGGAAAAGATTTTCTCTCACCTGCTGCTTTGCTTGAGCTGGTTTCCCATCTATCTTCTTCCCAGGCTCAGGGTATCTGCAGGGCCAATAGCACTTTCTCTTTTGTGTCCTGTTGGAGGCTTAGCTGCTCATCCACCAGAACTCCCACAGTCGTGGCACTTTGGGAAGCAGAGGAGAGAGCCCAGGGGCCCTAAGGTTCTTCCTCTGACCACCCAGTCCAAGCCCAGCTATATCTTCTCATAAGATACCCCATTTCCCCTCTCACCATGCCCACATCCCCCATCCCCACCAATGGCACCCTTCTAAGGTCCCCAGAGAACCTGAGTGTGGAAGGCCAGGTTTCAATTCAGAATTCTCTGACACCCAGAGGTCTGCACAGAAGACTGAGGAGTTAGGGACTGGGGTGAGTAGAGGGCACAGTGAGAGAGAGAGAGAGAGAGAAAATTGGACCTATGTTTTGATTCAGCCGTTTAGAAACACACTTCTTGTAGAATCGAGAAAGGGGCATTTCAGACTGAATCGAAACCTATGGTGAAAAAAACAAATATCCCAAGATAAAAACTAATGGAAAACTGTCTGTGAAATTGCTTTGCAATGTGTGCATTTATCCACCCATGACTCTGTCGTATGCTGAGAGAGGCTTTGACCCGCCAGCCTGGATGTCCAACCGTCACTCACACCCCCTTGCAAACAGTCACCCTTGGCCGCCCCTTGTTGCAGTTGACACTCAGAATGACAGGGCTGGAAGAAAAGGCTTGCACATGTCCCAGAAGGAAGCCTGCGGTTATTTGGGCAGGGAATTTCAGTGTCCCAAGTACCCAGAGGGTGAGCAGTAAAGAGAGAGGGTAAAGATTCCAGGTTAGCATCTCCTTGTTAGATAGTTTGTATCTGTGTCCCCACAAAATCTCATGTTGAAATGTAGTCCCTAGGGATTGAGGTGGACCTGATGGGAGGTGTTTGAATCATGGCTTAGCACCAGCTCCTTGTTGATGAGTGAGTTCATGTGAGATACGACTGCTTAAAAGTGTATGGCAACTTTCTTCCTCCCTCCCTCTCTCTCTCTCTAACTCTTTCTCTCTGTATCTTGCTCCTGCCATGAGCAAAAGCTCCCTAAGGCCTTACCAGAAGCCAAGCAGATGCTTACACCATGCTTGTACAGGCTACAGAGCCATGAGCCAACAAACCCTCTTTATAAATAACCCTGTCTCAGATATTTATAACAATGCAAGAATGGCCTAATACAGAAAATTGACATCAAGGAGTAGAGCGTTGCTACAAAGATACCTAAAAATGTAGAAGCAACTTTCAAATTGAGAAATGGACAGAGACTGGAAGAGTTTGGAGGGCTCACCAGAAGACAGGACAATGAGAAAAAATGTGAACTTCTTAGAGACAGGTTAAATGATTGGGAATAAAATGCTGATAGTGATATGGACAGTGCTGCTTGGGCTGACAAGGTCTCAGATGGAAATGAGTAACTTGCTGTAACTGGAATAAAAGTCCTTCTTGTTATGCCCTAGTAAAGAGGTCGCCTGCATGCAGTTCATGCCCTAGTGCTCTGTGGAGGTTTGAACTTAAGAGTGATGATTTAGAGTATCTGGTAGAAGAAGTTCCTAAGCTGCAAAGCATTCAAGATGTGGCCTGGGTGCTTCTCATGACTTATGCTCAGATTCGAGAGCTAAGAAATTACTTATAGTTGGGAGTTACATTTAAAGGGGAAACCGAGCATGAAAGTTTGAAAAATTTGCAGCCTGGCCATGTGTAGGAAAGAAAATCTTGTTTACTGGAGAAGAATCCAAGCAAACTGAGAAGCAACCACTTGCTAGAGAAATTTGAATAACTAAAAGGGGGCCAAGTGCTAATAGCAAAGACAATGGGAAAAAAAGGGCATTTCAGAGATCTTCTAGGCAGCCCCCTATCACATAGGCAGGGGCCTAGGAGGACTGAATGGTGTTGCAGGCCAGGGCCAGGGCTCCAGTGCCCTGCAGTACCCCAGAAAGCTACTTCCCACCTCACAGCTACTCCAGCGCAAGCCGCAGCTCAAAGGGCCTTAGATACAGCTCAGACCACTGCTTCAGAGGGTGCACACCATAAGCCTTGGTGGATTCCATATGGTGTTAAGCCTGTAGGTATGCAGAGTGCAATAGTAAAGGAGGCTTGGCAGCCTCCACCTAGATTTCAGAGGATGTATGGAAAAGCCTGAGTGCCCAGGCAGAAGTCTGCTACAGGGGTGGACCCCTCACAGAGAACCTCTGCTAGGGTGGTACAGAGGAGTAATGTGGGTTTTGAGGCCCCATACAGAGTCCCCACTGTGGCACTGCCTAATGGACTTTTGGGAAGGGTGCTGCCACCCTCCAGACCCCAGAATGGTGGAAGCACCAGCAGCTTACAACCTCAGTGTGGAGAAGTCACAAAGCCAAAGCTGCCCACGGCCTTGAGAGTCCACCCCTTGCAGCAGTGTGCCTTGGACGTAGGGCATGGAGTCAACAGAGATTATTTTGGAGCTTTAAGACTTACTGACTGCCCTGCTGGGTTTCAGACTTGTGTAGAGCATTAGTCCTTTTCTTTTGGCCAATTTCTCCCTTTTGCAACAGAATTGTTTACCCATTGACTGTACCACCATTGTAGCTTAGATTCAAATAATTTGTTTTGATTGTATAGGCTCCTAGTTGGAAGGAACTCATCTCCACAAGAGATGCTTGACATTGGGCTTGGGACTTTTGAGTGATGCAAAAACAAGTTGAGACTTCTCGGGGACAATTAAGCAGGGGATGACTATATTTTGCAATGTGAGAACATGAGGTTTGTGGGGACAGAGATGGAATAATGTGGTCTGGATCTTTGTCCCCACCAAATCTCATCTTGAAATGTAATCCCCAGTGTTGGAGGTGTGGTCAGATGGGAGGTGTTTGGATCATGGGAATATATCTTTAATGAATGGCTTACCACTATTCCCTTAGCAATGAGTGAGTTCACAAGAGATCTTGTATAAAAGTATGTGGCCTCCCTCCCCTCCTCTCTCTCCCACTTCACCTTTTGTCATGATTAAAAGCTCCCCGAGGCCTCACCAGAATCCCAGTAGATGCTGGTGCCATGCTTGTACAGCCTGCAGAACCGTGAGCCAATTAAACCTGTTTTCTTTATAAATGACGCAATCTCAGGTATTTCTTTATAGCTATGCAAGAATGACCTAATACACCTTAGTTCTGAAGCTGCTTCCTCCAATGAGAGGAGGACCCAAGGCAGGGGATCCTCTTCCAGGGCCTCAGGCAAATTGCCTTTGAGCAGCACAAGTGAAGCTGGTCTGCTCAAGTTGTGTTTATTTTTTCTCAATATAGTATGCATGCTGTCCAGAGCCCCACCCTTCCATTCCAGCTTGAATTGGCTTCCCTGTACATATGAGCTGTCAGTCAGGTACAGCTTTTAGACACCGTGAATCCCTTTCTTGTCTCTCCTGGATTCTGCATCTTCTGCTTTCTTACCTTACTCCCTTATTTTGGTGGACTCATCCACAAGTAATTTTCCTTTTTTTTTTTGAGACAGAGTTTCACTCTTTTTGCCCAGGCTGGAGTGCAATGATGTGATCTCAACTGTGCAACTTCTGCCTCCCAGATTCAAGTGATTCTCCTGCCTCAGCCTCCCAAGTAGCTGGGATTACAGGCACCCACCACCATGCTTAGCTAATTTTTATATTTTTAGTAGAGACAAGGTTTCACTACATTGGCCAGGCTGATCTCCAACACCTGACCTCGGGTAATCCGCCTACCTCGGCCCACAAGTAATTTTCTAATAAAGACCCATGTGAGGGAAAGTTCTGAGACTTTCCATGCCTGAAAATAGTTATTCTACGCTTAGATCAATAATTTGGTGGAAAAAAAATTCTAGATTAGCAAACTTGCTCAGAATTTTGAAGACACTATCCCCATATCTTCCAGCATCCAGCATTGCTGGCAAGCAGTCATGTGCCATTTGAATAACTCTTATTGTACATAATTTCTACCTTTAATCCTTTTGGGTTCTTTTCTTCATTATAGCATTATGAAAATTCTAGCTGATGTGTTCCTTTTGGGGTTTTATGATTAATTGCACTGAGCACTTAGCGCTCTTGCTCTTTCTCTCTCTCTCTCTCTCTCTCTCTCTCTCTCTCTCTCTCTCTCTCTCTCTTCCTTTTTTTTTTGAGATAGGATCTCACTCTGTCACCCAGACTGGACTACAGTGCTGCCTCTACTTACTACAGCCACCCCTACCAGGCTCAAATGATCCTCCTACCTCAGCCTCACAAGTAGCTTGGAGCACAGGCACATACCACCAAGACCAGCTATTTTTTTGTGTGTGTATTTTTGGTAGAGATGGGGTTTTGCACGTTGCCCAAGCAAGTCTCAAACACCTAAGCTCATGTGATCAGCCCACGTCAGCCTCTGAAAGTGCTGGGATTACAGGCACTGCTCTCAGCCTAGTCAGCTCTTTGATATGGAAGTTTAGGCCCTTCAGCTTGGAGCAGAGCACAGCTGAACCATAACCCAACCAAAGCCAAGCCATGCCAACTTGTAGACCGTTGAGCAAAAAACAAATGTTAGCATTTGCTACTAAGATTCGGGGTTTGTTTATTGTCACCACACAATCTAAAAAATACTTCTTGGCTGTCAGTTTGAGAATGATGCACAAAAACACTGGTTAGAAGCTCTGCATGTGTGTTATGTGATCTGTGTGTCTGTGTGTGTACGTGTGTCTGTGTATGTGTCTGTGGGTGTGTGTATCTCCGTGTGTATGTATGTATGTGTGTATCTGTGGAAGGGGGTGCTTGCTGACTGTGGCCCCCTACAGGAAGACTGTACAGGATCTGGCTGTATCTCAGGGGAGCCCTCAAATGTTAAGTCTTCTCTAGGGCCAGTTTCTCCAGAGAAGCCTCTCCATCCCTTCCTGGAAGGTAATTCACTGGTTGCCCATGTTCCAGCAGCTGAGTAGGAGAAGAGGTTTGGATTCTGTATATAGATTTCACCTAACGCCTGGCTTTCCGGACAGTGCCTTACCCCTGCCTTCTTTGTGCCTCCTGTCCCCAGGTCTGGAGCCTCTCTGGTCCGGTTTATCCCCAGAATCAACCTCTGGTTCCTTGTCAGGGTAGATAAGCAGTAGAGACTTGGCTGCCTCTGCACAGGGAGAGTTTAGTGACATTTAGGTGAGTGGTTCTCAAATGGAGGAAACTTTGCCCCGGAAAGGATGTTTTGCAATGTCTGGAGACTTTCCTGGCTGTCACAGTGGGGAGGCGGTACTAATGGCATCTAGTGGGCAGAAGCCAGGGATGTGACTCCACCTCCTATGATGCGGGATCACCACTAAATCAGTTATCCAGCCCAAAATGTCAGTAGTGCTCAGGCTGAGAAACTCTGCTTTAGACAGAATTTCCAGCAGTCGTTCCGAAGGCAGCTCTTCTGCTGCCTTTGGATGAACCTGGCATATCTAATACCGGGGCTTTTCCAGGTGCTAAAGCATGAATCATCTGGCTTTCCGTGGTACCACTCTGTTGAGGCACTCATGTTCCAGTGATCTTTCATCCATCAGTTTGCCACCTTCCAAAATACGTTCTTAGGATCTCTGGTCCCCTTCTTTCTCTGTTCTCCTTGTTTTTATAAGATTAAACCTGTTTTATTCCTTTACTGTCTTTTTAGTTGGGTTTTGAGAGAGAGCGAAAATAAACATGGTTCCGTCTGTCCCGTTTAACCAGAAGTCTGCAGCCTTACTCAGACTCCTCAAGTATGGCTTTCTCACTTGCCTTCTACAGCCCGGGGTCATGAACTACAGGTTCTTCCTTTGCTAATTATAGAAATACTTTGCAGGGCACAGGACCCAGTGAATTGTCAACTAAGAGAGATGGAGTAGAGGTGTTTGATCCTCTGAAACTGTGTTTGTATTATTAACAGAAATAGCAATTGATGGGCAAAAAGTGAGAATGCTTAGGCTTGAGAGCTGCAGGTGCTCTTGGACATCATCTAGACCCGTGTTTTCTCCTTCAATCATATCTAGCCATAGCTATTTGCCTCTTGTACAAATGACAGTATAGCCGTGCACTGCAGAATGATGATTTAGTCAATGACAGGCAGCATATGTGATGGTGGTTCCAAAAGATTATAATAGAGCTGGAAATTTCTATTGCTTCGTGACATGGTAGCCATTCTTTTTTTCTTTTTATTGCATTTTAGGTTTGGGGGTACATGCGAAAAACATGCAAGATTGTTGCATAGGTACACACGTGGCAGTGTGGTTTGCTGCCTTCCTTCCCCTCACCTGTATCTGTCATTTCTCCCCATGCTATCTCTTCCCACCTCCCCACCCCCCATCCCTCCCCCGTTTCCCCCCAACAGACCCCAGTGTGTATTGCTCCCCTCCCTGTGTCCATGTGTTCTCATTGTTCAACACCCACCTATGAGTGAGAACATGCGGTGTTTGATTTTCTGCTCTTGTGTCAGTTTGCTGAGAATGATGGTTTCCACGTTCATCCATGTCCCTACAAAGGACACGAACTCATCGTTTTTGATGGCTGCATAATATTCATGGTAGCCATTCTAATGCAGTGCAGTGTATTACCTTTTCTATGCTTAGATATGTTTAGACACACTAATACTTACTATTGTGTTACACTTGCCTACAGTGTTCAGTGCAATAACATGCTGTGCAAGTTTGTAGTGGAGGAGCAATAGGCCATACCCTACAGCCTAGGTATAGCCTAGGTATGTAGTCAGCTACCCCTTCTAGGTTTATGTAAATACACTCTATGATGTTCCAGCAACAGCCAAATCACCTAACAATGCAGTTCTCAGAATGTATACATTGTTAAGTGACATGTGACTGTACCCATGAGACATACTTTTAAAACTTAAATTTCATTTATTTTAAAAGAAAACACTGTATTATTTTTATAAATTGAATAGCAAGATAATTTGCCATAATTAGTAGCGACCTTAACATCAAATGCCGTGGGAGGTGAAGGGGGTGATTTTAAAATTCTAACTAGGTATTCTTCCCGCCAAAGGATCTGAGCCTGAGGTTTGCTCTGTTACAAAAGGAAAATCGGTAAAGGATTAGAAAGGTGTTGAAGATTGCTTCTCAGCCTTTTGGCTGAGATCAAGGGTATAAAGGTGTTAAGGACATACCAGCATCAAATTGAAACTTTCTCCATGATATTATGCAAGAAAAGTACTGAACATAAATTGAAAAAAGGATTGATATGTCGTTAAGTGAGTCAATATTATTTCACAAATCCCAGATCAACAGTGTTAGGCTATTTCCCTGGGGAGCCCTGGCCTAGTCCAAACTTACTTATTCCTCAGCTGAAGGGTTGAGCTTGTTCAACTCTAGGACTGGTACGCAGTTCCAGGTCTTCAGACCCCCAGTCTGTTTTCTCTCCACACGCCTCCAGTTTCCTACAGAAGCAGGAATGTTAATGAGGCAGACGTGAAAGAAAGGAGTGACAAAATACAAGATCAGAAGAAGTAAGCCTGTGCTCTTCCCTCTCTTTCTACCTCATAAGCAGTAACACATAAGGAATGTTAACGTTATGTGAATGTGTCATGGTATCTTTCTTTGTTCCCCCTTTCTTTGGATCGTTTTCAGTTGAGGATTGTTTTTCTTTTGAAAATATGTTTTAGCTACCCTTTTACAACATTAGCCGCACTTTACAGAAAGGAAGCTTATTAAAAGTTAAAAAGGAATGCAGAAAATAGCACCTACATTGCAACTGAACAAAAGAATGCATATGGTGGGAAAACTGAGAATTGTGCCTTTATTAATTAAATGACAGCATCACAGGTTCTGTTTTCGTCTACATTTTTAACCATACAGATTTAGAAATAGATACTGAACAGTCACGGTGCTGAAAGTATAAATCATATTTTGACTTGGAGTTTCAAGAAAAATAAGAGGAAGGCATGTATTGGGCATAATTAATTCAATTCACTAAATTTACAATAGAGATTTTCACAAAGAAACAAAACCAAGGAAACAAAGTAATTCCCCCCAAATTCCTGGGATCTTTTATTTCTCTAGTCTTTATTCTTGGATGCATTTCAAATCCTACTTACATTTCCACAATTAAACTAATTTTTGCTAATTAGGATGTCCCATAATAGGGAAAGCTGGGAGCCTAACAATTATTGACCACGTTTTTATGGAATGCAAGTGGGTTTTTTAATTTGTTTTTTAATGAAGTGGGATTCATCTAAATCTACTACCTACTATGTATTGTACATGTCTTGTTTTACTTGCTATTCACATCAACCCTAAGAGATAAGGTACTGGATATGTTAGTCAAGGTACTTATGCCTCCTGGGACTCCTTTTATCTGAGGACATGGAGTCCTCTCTGGCCAGAAGAGCAGGGCTGTGCTGCTCTTTGCACAGAAGTGGCTCCTGACTTGACCTGAGAAAGCCTTCTCAGTCAATGGTCAGCAACTTGCCAGAAAGGGCTTTTCCAACTGGTTGAGAATAATGAGCTAATCCAATCAGACTATCTCCTTCTGCAAATTGGCATTCAGAAAACAGAGCTTCAGTAGACACACAGAAATGGAAATGCTGTGAGAGAGAAATCCTTTGGGTTAGGGAGAGTTGTGGAGAGATCAGTGGGCTTCATTCTGAACGATCTCCCACTTCCAGACTAATCTGCTCATATCCTTTCAATAATTCTCCTTTGTAGAGTTGTCTAAGGGAATTCTGTTGACTAACTGAAAACAGTAGATATTAGTGTACCCATTTTACAAATGTGGATGCTGAGACTGTTAGGTAGTCTATAAAAATCACTTTATATAACTCGAATTCAGACCTGTCTTTGTCCCAACCCAGTATTATATCCACTATTCCATGCTACTCTCTTAAATAAGTAATCTGAGACCTAGACCCTCTTATCCCAATCCCAAGATCTCACACAAGTATGGACATGTTCAGAAGAAGTGAAAAGAGACCTCTGTCAGCCCTACCTTCAAAATGCATTCCCTGATCCTACTCCTTTTTTTTTTTTTTTTTCTGACTTTCTCAGTTCAGATATGGCCCCATCACCTTGCACTAGAAATGGACAAAACTCACTGGCTTCTGAGCTCTAAATTCTGGCCCCCATCCAACCCCTTTTTCATACAGCAACCAGAATATCAGTTGGTCTAATTCATGTTTTGCGTCAAGATAGTAAACCCCTTAAACTACCTGCTATCCTCTTTCTCTTAAATCCCATCAGGCTTAGGAAGTATAGAATGAAACATACTTTTTCAAATGTTCAGAATGGGGAGGGGGTGTATCTAGAGTAGAGATTTTGATAACTTTCTGGGGGAGTGTAAAGGAGATGGAATCATGTTAACTGATAAGCCAGGGAAAAGGGAGACCCAAGTCAGAAAGGGTACAGGAAGAGCAGAGCCTCTTCTTTGCATCCAGCCCCTGAGTGGATTTGGGACTGAAAGCAGCTGGTCAGTCATCCCATCAAGGACAGAATTCAGAGAGAAGCTGGTGCTAAGCAGTCTGCATATAGTGCTCTCTAGGTCAGATACTCAGCAGAGTCCTTCATTCATAAAGATGGAAGATAACCAAGGACCCATCAGACAGCTGAGCTCATCCAGCTGCAGGAAGGTAAACATTCACAACAAATCACCTAAGAGGCAACGAACCAATCTGGGGAAGAAAAAACAACTGTTAAAACTTTTTATTAGTATCCTTAGAGAGAGAGAGAGAAGAATATATTTCACCTATAAAGCAAGAACAGGCCGCCATGAAAAAGAATGAGTTAAAGGACAAGAAAGAATTCATGGAAAGAAAAAAAAAGTATGCTTGCCAACAAAGTCTTATAAAGAACGACTGAAAAGCATTGAGGAGTTTCCCTAAACACAGAGCAAGAACAACAAAATAGATATGAAAATAAGGAGGAAAATATGAGACACCAAAGTCAATCCAGAAAGGGCAACATCTATCGAAAGAAATAATAAAGACATGGAGGAGGAATAATATAAGAATAATAAGAAAATCTTACCCATAGCTAGCGAGATACGTGTTTTCAGAATGAAAGGCTTCCCTGAACATCAATAAGAAAGAATGAAAAAGATTCACACATCAATTCATTTTTGTGCAATTTTAGAACACTAAAAATAGAAAAATCCTAAGAAAAGGATAAATACTTTCAAATAAAGATATAAATACATAATGCACACAGTAGATAATTAGACAAATAGATATTGTACTTGCAAACAGAAATATGAACGCATGCATGCATACATTTGTGTGTATTGGTCTGTGCACTCACAAGAAAACAAGAATCAGATTCACAACATGCTTAGCAGAATTCAGTGCTGAGCACAACATAATGGTGTCTTCGAAATTGTGACTTCAGTATTTTTCATATCCTGTCTCATCAACCCCACAGAACAACCCTATGAGAAGCTGTCCAGGACATAAAAAGCTAACTCCGAGAGCAAAGTAGCCTGTGTCTCTAATCACAATGACTGTCATAAATCACACCCAGTGCACCCTTTCTGTGTAGGTGCCTATCCATAACACATAAAATTAAAGATCAAACAATTAAAAGGTGAGAGCTGGATTCGAAAATTGGTTAACCATTTCTGTAAAATAGAAGCAGAAGAGAAATGGAAAGTGATAAAGAGACAGGCCAGACGGGGGCTGCATATGTGGAGTAAGTAAGACTAAAATTGCTCTATGCAAAGGAGACCAAAGCCAAGCTCCTGTCTTAAAGTCCAGGCTGACATAAGGGTAATCTACACATAAGAGGAGCTGAAAAAAAGTGCTATTCACCACCACCTGGAGTTTTTTGCCTTTAGTAAGCTACAAGTATCTGAAGGCCGTAAGGCACAGATATTTTTCATAAACAAGATCTGACCCAAGCCCCTCCCTTGTCCATGAATGGTTCTCCAGTGCTCTCAATATCACCTTTCAAAAGAAGCCCTAAAACACCATGATAAGACCAGGGTCTAAGCTGAGAACCTAAGTATCCAGGAAGGAGCCACTGGAAATGCTAGACAGAAAGGGATCTGCACAGAGAGAGAAAGAGGAAGAAAGAAAAACAACATAGGAACCAAAAATCCCAAATTAAACTGAGTCTACACACTTAAATTCAAAAATCAATAAAAATCTAAAAGAGTCAACAAAATCAGTAGTCAGTCACCAAAATATGACTTCACTCCAAATGAAATTAACCTTATAATCTGCCAGGAGTTTAAAGTAAGAGTGTTTAGAATACCAAAGCAGAAATTTTGAAAAGACAAAGCAGAAATTTTAGAAATATTGGAAATAAAAACAATATTAAAATAAGGGTAATAGATGAGATAAGCTTTAGATTAGACACAGTTTAAAGAAGAATTAACAAAAAAAGAAAAGTATATTAACAGATAAAAAGATGCTCAACCTCACTAGTTATCAGGGATTTACAAATTAAAATAATGGGGGCCACGCACAGTGGCTCACGCCTGTAATTCCAACACTACGGGAGGCTAAAGTAGGCAGATCACTTGAGGCCAGGTGTTTGAGACCACCGTAACCAACATGGAGAAACCCCATCTCTACTAAAAATACAAAAATTAGCTGGGCATGGTGGTACTCGCCTGTAATCCCAGCTACTTGGAAGGCTGAGGTACAAGAATTGCTTGATCCTGGGAGGCAGAGGTTGCAGTAAACTGAGCTCACACCATTGTACTCCAGCCTGGATGACAGAGCAAGACTCTGCCTCAAAATAAAATAAAATAAAGTAATGAATATTCTTTCACATCCATTTAGTTAGCAAAACTTTTGAAGTCTCAAAATACTAAATGAGGATGAGGATGTTAATTTCAATGGAAATCTCATATATGGCAGAAGAGTGTAAACTGGCATCACCTCATTATTAAATATTTAGCAAGATCCAATTTAGAGGAAGATGCATATACCTTATAAACTAGCAGTTCCACTACTTAGTACCCTAAAGGGAATTTCACACATTTATACAAGAGATATTTATAAGGTCTGTTGCAGCATTGTTTGCAGTAACTGAAAATTGAAAACAACTTTAATACATATCAACATAGAGCTGAAATTAGCTATAACCATACTGTTGAATACTTTGTATTACCTAAAAAAAGAATGAATTACAGTTATCCATGTGTTGGCATGAATATATTGGAAAAACTCTATAGAAATGTGCAGTATGATACTATTGATGTAAATTTGTGAAAATGTGCAAACCAATTCTATATATTGTTTAAGACATGTATGTGTAGTACTACTGTAATTAAATGTATAGTAATACTGGAAAGGATTAAATGTATAGTAATACTGGAAAGATTATGGAAAGGAGTAAAAACACCAAATTCAGCATAGCAATTACATCTGGGAAGGAATAAAGGAGAATGAGATTAGCGTGGGTTACACAGGAAATTAATAATATCTATTCTTGTTTAAAGATTATGGAACATTTCATGCTTATACAAAACACAGAATAATGAAATATACCCCCAAATACCTCACACCCATTCTCAATAATTATCACTTTGCCAGTCTTATTTTATCTATTTTTTTCTCCACACATACCCACTGTTGTTTCTGGAATTTTTATAACAAATGTGGTAATTTTAAAAACATAATCATTGTATTATTATTATTATATGTACCAAAATTAATAATTCTTCCTGTGGTAAACCGAATAAAGGAGACACATACTGTCACACACTCACAAAGACATCCATGTCCTAATCCCTGGGATCTGTGAATATGATACCTTAGATGGTGAAAGGTTTGCAGGTGGGATTACGCTAAGTCTCTGGAGATGAGAGATTAACCTCAATTATCCAGGTGCATCCAAGGTAATTACAAGGCTTCTTTGGGAGACAGAAGCATGGGTGATGTGAGGATGAAAATAGTGAGCTTTGAAAAGCCTACCTTGCTGGCTTAGAGGACAGAGTAAGGGGCCACAAGCCAAAAAAATGATGGTGATCTCTGAAACCTGGAAAAAAATTCCTTCTAAACTACTCTCCTAGAGTCTTCAGAAGGCAGATTTTAACCCAGTGATTTTGGACTTCTAACCTCCAGAACTGTAAGATAATGAATTTGTGTTTCTTTAAAGTAGGAGTCCTCAGTTCCCAGGCCACAGACTGGAACAATCCAGTCTGTGGCCTGTTAGGAAGTGGCCGCAGAGCAAGAGGTGAGTGGCAGGTGAACAAGCATTACCCCCTGAGCTCCACCTCCTGTCAGATCAGCAAAGGCATTAAATTCTCATAGGAGCATGAACCCTGTTGTGAACTGTGCATGCAAGGGGTCTAGGTTGAGTGCTTCTTTATAGAATCTAACTGATGCCTGATGATCTGTGGTGAAACAGTTTCATCCAGAAACGACACCCCACCATCCATTTGTGGAAATGTTGTCTTCCACAAAACTGGTCCCTGGTGCCAAAAAGGTTGGGTACCACTGCTTTAAGGCACTAAATATGTGGTAATTTGTTATAGAAGAAATAGGAAACGAATTCCTTAATGTCATAGAATATATTAGCCATAATTAAACCTTCCCAGTTGTCTCAGAAAGGTCCCTTTATGGCATTTGTGCCTAGTACTTCAACAGAAAAAGTAAATTAGATGTCAGAGGCCAAGATTTCTTGTTATGTGACTTTGGGAAATTCATCTGGCCTCAGTACTGTTTCTGATTGTTTGTATTTTGTTTTTTGTTTTTAAATCTGTATAATAGAGAGTTTGAAATGAACATTCCTATCACAGGGACCAAATTAGCAAATGTAAGCATTTTTATTTTTGAGACGGAGTTTTGCTTTTGTTACCCAGGCTGGAGTGCAATGGCACGATCTCGGCTCACCACAACCTCCACCTCCCGGGTTCAGGCAATTCTCCTGCCTCAGCCTCCTGAGTAGCTGGGATTACAGGCACGTGCCACCATGCCCAGCTAATTTTTTGTACTTTTAGTAGAGACAGGGTTTCAGCATGTTGACCAGGATGGTCTTGATCTCTTGACCTCATGATCCACCTGCCTCGGCCTCCCAAAGTGCTGGAATTATAGGCGTGAGCAACCGCGCCTGGCCCTGTAAGCATATTTTTAAAAGGTTAAGTACTATACAACTATAAGGTAACTGTCTTACTGTTCCAATTAGCCAAAAAATGTTTATTGAGTAACCATTACATGCAGGATACTTCCAAGCAGAAGTGCACACCCCTCTGAAAGGACTCAGTACCTGATCACAGGAGGCTTACTATCTAGCCGTTTAAAGCAGCTGGTGTCAGAGGAGGCAGTACAAGAGAGTGGAAGCCTCAAGATGGAAGGTTCAAACAGACTCAGCTCCAAACTAAGGCCCATTCCCAGCTTGGCCAGTTCTAAGCCAGCTGCCCTTGGGAAAG
This sequence comes from Saimiri boliviensis, assembly GCF_048565385.1. Taxonomy (NCBI): domain Eukaryota; kingdom Metazoa; phylum Chordata; class Mammalia; order Primates; family Cebidae; genus Saimiri; species Saimiri boliviensis. The sequence goes on along the minus strand of NC_133450.1, from coordinate 89,060,299 downwards.
TGAATGTAAGTTCTAGGAGCCCCTATGTCTTTTCCAAGATGGAAAAGGCAATTGAAACAGTAAAGGCCTGTAAGGTACTGGGCAGATACAATGGGCTGCAAGTCAGCTGGTTTCCCTTCCAGGAATTCTAGCGACAAGATGAATGTAACTCAGCTAGCTTCATGACTCAGCAGGATGAAACTCTCTAAAGGGTATACAAGCTCAAGTTGTTGCCAGCTCAGAGAGGTGAGATGTCTTTCAGAGAGAATCCCGGCAACTTGAAAAAGACATAGGACTTAATCCAGAGTTTGCCAAGTTTGGGCTCTGTGGGTTGAGAGAAAGCAGAGATGAACCCATTCCAGGATGGAGAAACAGAGGGAAGGAGGCCGCAGCAAGGAGGATGGTCCAGATGGTGAGGAGGTTTACAAAGAGCAGCAGCAGGCGAAGAGGGGAGGGTGGGCGCTCACAGCTACGCCATGGGAAGCCCTGTATTAACCATCCCCTCTTTCTTTTTTTTTTTTTTTTTTTGAGACGGAGTTTCGCTCTTGTTACCCAGGCTGGAGTGCAATGGCGCGATCTCGGCTCACCGCAACCTCCGCCTCCTGGGTTCAGGCAATTCTCCTGCCTCAGCCTCCTGAGTAGCTGGAATTACAGGCATGTGCCACCACGCCCAGCTAATTTTTTTGTATTTTTTTAGTAGAGACGGGGTTTCACCATGTTGACCAGGATGGTCTCGATCTCTTGACCTCGTGATCCACCTGCCTCGGCCTCCCAAAGTGCTGGGATTACAGGCTTGAGCCACCGCGCCCGGCCCCATCCCCTCTTTCATTAGGCAAGTTTTAGCACCTACCATGTGCCGTTATGAATGCCCCCTTCCTGGCTGCCACCACTTCTACACAGACCTTCAGGCCCTGATTTGTCTTGTGTTTTGGAATTCTGTAACTTAAAAAAAATAATAATAAATCTCGTACAAGCAACATTTGTTAAGTCCCAGACAATGGCATCATGACAGAGTACAGAGTAGATCGAGGCTGCTGCCAGGAGCCACTTCACGATTCCTGCTCTGAACCTTTCATCAGTCCCCGCCATTTCCATTTAATTTGGAGGCCTGCACAGAATGTCCCACACAGAATTATTTGCTGTCTTATTCACCTTCATCTCGGAGTTTCTGTTTGACCCTTACATCAGCATATATTATGCAGTCTTATACCCTTCATGGTCTTCCGTTTCAGGGAACCAACTTCATTGAAGCCACTCCCCGGTCCTGTGCCCCCAGAAGTTGGGTAGGCAGACAGAGGAAGGAGGAATTGTTTCACCGTGTTAAATGCTTCTTTCCTTCCTCCTTGCAGGCTGTTGCTTAGGAGACTTATAGGGAATGGTGCTCTCAGTGAGCTCTGAGAACCAGAAACAGAAACCCCCTGTGTATTTCAAAGAGAACAACATGTAATCCAGGAAACTGACTTATCAGATCACTGAGGGGCTGGTGGAGTGAGCCCTAAGCTGAGCCAAATGCCCCCCAGAACACTGCAGACCTGACCCGCCAGAGAAGCCACCTTTTCTGCCCCAATCTGGAGGTGGCTTTCAGAGCTGCAGAACATACTGCAGTCACTGAAATCCAGCGATAGGAAGTCACTGCCTCCGCCACTGAAGCTCCCAGGTTGTAGGATGGGCACTGGTACGATGCTGAGGAAGAGTTGCACATCCCTGGGCTGTGTTTGCCGGCACAAAACAGCCAACGTGCCCCACTTCCACCTTCCAAAACTCTCACAACTGCAAGTAACCAGTGGAGCTCATTCCCAGGCTGAACCCTCCTCTCAGCCATAAAGAAGAGCTTCTCTCAGGGATGCCAGAGGAGCCAGTCCCACAGACGTGGGTGTCCGCAAAAGCCATGCCTCTATTATAGTGGTGCCTGCTCATTTTCTGCCTGAAGGTGTCACAGCCCCTTCATAACCTTCATGGATCTCTTCCAACGCCCTGTGCAGCTGCCTCATTTGCCCTGGTGATTAATCTTTTTAACTCTATTAACATTTACTGGGAACTGGGACTTGATCAGACACTGGGCTACCTCTGGAGGAGATACAAGAATAAATTAGAATCACTCTCAGACTAGGCAGGGAGGCAGATAACGTTAACAAAACCTACCATGCAAGGTGATGAGTATATAAAGAGGATATTGGGAGCTGGCGAGGGGTGGAGGAGTATAGGAGAGACAACCTGACTGCCAGGAGAGGCACGCAGCCCTTCCCAGAAGGGATTCCCTTGGTTGCCCTCTGAGCAGCTTCCCAGAGTGGACCATCTTCTCCTCTCCTTGAACCTTACTCTTCTTGCCTTGTGGCACATTTCTCTTCCCTGACCCCTTCTCTCCCTGTTCCTTCCTGTACTCAAGCTCTCTAGGTGGAGGCTCTTCCTTCTTGACCTAAGTGAATCACCATGTGATTGCATTCATTGCCATGGGTTCACAGGCCTGCTATGTGCTAATGATGCCCGCACCTGTTTTCTGAACTCACACAGCCAACTGCCTGCTTAGCATCTCCCCATAAAGATCTCGGGAACATCTGAAACTTAGTATGTTCAAGGCAGAACCTCTGATCTCACCATCACATAACATCTGTCCCAACCTGGGTTCCTCCATCTTAATAGTGGTGTGACCATCTACCTGCCCTTCGTCCTAAATACTCAACCCATCAGCATGTCCTGCAACGGCACGTTCCTGCATTTATCTCTGATCTCTAAAGCCACCACCTAGTTTTGGGCCACCACTGCCTCTGGCCTGGATCGTGCAGTTGCTTCCTATCTAGTCACCCTACCTCCTCTCCTCTCTCTCCCATTCTGTTCTCCCTGAACGATGAGCATGATCCTTTCATAATGAGAACTGTTTTATATCAATTACCTACTTAAACCTTCCAATGGCTTTCTATTGCATTTAGAATAAAACCCAAATTCCTTCCTTGCCACAGAAGGCTGATTTGATCTGTGTCCCTCTCCCCAAACTCTCCTCCTGCTGTGAGACTAGGTGGTAGCAGGGAAGTTGCTTCACAGCAGTTTGGGGGCACATGGCAGTACTGACAGAACCTGTGAGCCAGAAGAGGCTGGAGGTCAGGATGGAGGCAGGCACATGGCCACCTGAGCCATGGCAAGATCTGTGCTCCCCAGCAGTGGTGCCAGCAGCACGCCCAGACCAGACAGACTCGGGCACGTGATCCCTATGTGACCTCTCATCGGAGGACAGGAGAGACCCCCGCCTCTCAGAGGACAGGCACACTAACTCCTGCACCCCAGCAACAGGGAAGGAGCAGGCAGGAGAGTCGGAAAGGAAGGACAAGTACTCATGGGGAGTTTGAACTTGGAGTTGATCAGACATTTATTAAAAATGGAAACAGTTTTAAGACACAGCTTTGCCTTAGTGGAAATGCTGTTCTTTCTCTCTCTTTAACTTCATCCCTTGGAATGCAGGCCCCAAAGCACAGTGAAGGCAATGATCAGTTTTACCGGTTCCATATTTTGGACACACCTTATTTTATACCTTATTTATACCTTATTTATGTTAGCAGATATAAATATACACATGGATATAAATTGAAAAGAAACTAACCTAAATGTTAACAATAGCCATACCTGGGATGTGAGAGTAAATATTTCTTATTTTCTTGTTTATATTTTGTCTTTTCCGATTTTTTCTACAATAAGCATATATGAAATAGAATCAGAATAAACTAGTTACAATTTTTGGTGAGTTCCAGTGACTCTCCTGTGAAGACTTCCCTGGGTCCAGAGGCAGAACTGAGGGGTGCTCCTGGCCCTCCCTTTCCCCACGTCTGCCATGGAACACCGCTCTCACTATGCTGTCATTCACTGGCTTCCTCGTGAGGCTGCAAGCCCTTCAAAACAGAGAGGATCTTTTTATCTAAATATCCTCAGTACCAGTGTAAGACACAAACCACTGGACATTTCATAACTGTTAAATGAAAAAATAACATTTCACCATGAGAGATTCATTCTTTTGGCTTCACACATTGTGTGTGTGTGTTGGTTTTTTTGTTGTTATTTTTGAGATGAATTCTTGCTCTGTCACCCAGGCTGAAAGGCATTGGTGCAATCTCAGGCCACTGCAACCTCTGCCTCCTAAGTTCAAGCAGTTCTCCTGCCTTAGCCTCCCAAGTAGTTGGGACTACAGGCGCACACAACCACACCTGGCTGATTTTTTGTATTTTAGTAGAGAGGGGTTTCACTGTGTTGCCCAGGCTGGTCATAAACTCCTGAGCTCAGGCAATCCACCCACTTGGCCTCCCAAAGTGCTGGGATTACAGGCATGAGCCACCATGCCCAGACTCACACGTTGTGTCTTAAGGACACTTTTGCTCATTGGCCAGTTTCTGAGAGAATAAATCCTTTGTCAATAGTTGCTATTCAGTAAATCTGAATTCAGTATTCAACATAGGTTACTGAACAGGGCCTAGAAAAATGAGACAGTAGACGGTAAATTTAGATTGTCAAAGGAGAGGCAGAGACAGGGTCCTGGGCCAGTTGGCTCTATGAAATGACATGACACAGGAGACTGCAGAGCTGGGGCAGAGGTTAGGAGAGGGAGGCACTCGCCTCGTGAACAGAACTTCAAAAGGCTCAAGACTTAGCAGTCAAGATAAATCCATATTTTAAGGCAATAGTTTTAAAATCTAAATTTATGCAAAAAAATCTGTGGTGGACAAAAATATCAAAATTGTTAAAATAAAATCACTCTTACTAATTTTTTCCTTTTGCCTCAGGCTCCAATGTGGCTTGGTAGAGCGCTGTTACTGATCTCATCTTGACTTCAAATCTTGGTATTTTGTTCATCCTGGATTTTTTGCATGAAATTGTTATTGTATTTAATGTTGTGTTGAAATATTTATCTCAGTGCTGAGTTTCAGGCACCACCTTGAATTCTGCCCTGAGCCAAGTCTTCGTTTCCTTCACCCTTGTCCCAGCCCCGGGTGGTTGCCAGCTATGGTGGGGAGTATGATAACAGTTCCACATCTAGGGCAGGAAACGTGTTCTTGGCTGCACCTAACACCAGGTTTCTTAGTCTTCTCAGAAATGGAGTGGTTAACAACAGAAATTTATTTTCTCACAGTGGTGGAGTCTAGAAGTCTGAGATGAGGGTGCCAGCAGGGCTGCATTCTGGTAAGCGCTCTCTTCCTGGTTTATGGAGGGCGACCTTCTCACTGTGTCCTCTCGTGGCAAAGAGAGAGCAAGCAAGCTCTCTAGTATCCCTTCTTATAGGGGTACTGATCCCATCAAGAGGGCTCTACTCTTGATGGGGTCTCATCTAACCCTGATAACCTTCCGAAGGCCCCACCTCCAGATACCATCACCTTGGGGGTGAGGGTTAAATTGATTTGGGTTGAATTTGGATGGAACGGGAATGCTTGGTTCATAACATCAAGGGTGAGCATTGCGTCTGACAATAGTGCCCATCGCAACAGGGAGGCTGCTAATTTAATAGTGTCTTACTTTAAGCACTTCCCAAGTTTACTCCCCTTGTCTCACCTGATGTTCAAAAACTATCTGTGAGGAAGGACAAGAATGCATTGCTGGCCCCATATGCAGAAAGGGAGACAGTGGGGATCCTCATGATAAAGTTTGTGACAGGTAGACTGGGGTGAGGGGACAAGAAACTGTTAGGGTTTGGCACTCAGAGATGTGAGCAGAGACCACGGTAGCTGGGGAACCGTGGCATCCTATGAGCTGCAGGCTGGGCCTGAGGCCCAAGGGCTATTTGGACTGCAGGTCTGGAGTGGTAGAAAAAGCCCAAGCAGGGATAACTAGAGTTCCCATTGCCAAGGAGGAGAGGACTGGCAGTGGCTTGAGGGCTCATTAGGTGCATTGCGCAGCACTGCGTTAGCACTGATTTTTCAGAGACAGGCGGGTAGGAGGGTAGACAGTTGGACAGACAAAAAGAGAAATAAATGCTATTTAGGGAACACTTCCCCTGTTTCAGGCAGTATCAGTCATTTTTGCCTGTGTTATCCCATCTGATCCTCACCACGATTCTGTGAAATAGGTGACATTATTATCCCCATTTCACATATTCGTAGACTGAGGCTTAGGGAGGTTAAATAGGGCAGAGACGTTATTTGAACCTAGGGCTCCTGATTCCAAAGCTCCAGTCCAATGGTAGAGCTTCTCTCTACCACTGTGCATTCTCCTTCTCCCTTGCCCTGTGAAGGACATTTATTTACTATGTACTTTAACTTCCATTATATCCTTTACAATTGCAACAACTCTGCAAGGTAACAAGGACAGGGATTCTTGTCCCCATTTTACAGATGAGGACACTAAATCTAAAAGGCATTTTGCTGACATATGTCACGGAGCACCCAAGCCTGAGAGACAAGTTTCAACAACAGGTTCTCTGACCATGCCTTCTCCCTAGCAGAGAAGCAGCTTGATGCCTGCTCTGGCTGTGTGTGTGTCTGTGTGTGTGTGTGTGTGTGTGTGTGTGTGTGTGTGTGTGTGTGTATGTATGTTTGGTGGGGCTGGAGGAGTCTGCCTGCTTGCTGGACTTGGGCTGCTATGATGAAGAGGGCCTTGCAAACCCACTGACTGGGAGGGTCTTCCTGCCGAGACACTGTGGCACAGCATTTGGCATCCTGGGGTGTTGGGATGAGCAGGGATGCTCTTGAGGTGTTCACGTCCTGCTACAGCCTTTACTGGGGGTCCTGCCAGTGCCTCTGATGTCCACGGTCATCCTGTGAGCGATGGCAGATCCCAGGCTCATAAAAAGCAGAGCAGACTGGAGGAGAGCCAGGCTCAGGGCCCTTATTTCAGTAGCACTAATCAACTGGTAGCAGGATAAAGGGCTTCCAGAATCTTCCATAAACCTTACTTCCCCCAAAACATGGGCCAGAGCCCCACCAGGTGTTATAAAAAGGCCAGCACGTGGTGAATGCACCATGGGAGAGCAAAACGTGGCAGAGATTTCGTCCCAGCCAAACAATGAATCAAAAAGAAACAAAATGGAATCCCTCGATGCAGAATTCAAGGACCCAGCCTTTTGAAACCCAAGGAATCAATCAAAGGCCTTCATCCATCTAGTGGAGTAATGATGAGTCTTCAGAAAGAAGAATGTCGGGTAAATGTGTTTGCGATTCAAAATAAAGATCTATCAAGTGCCAAAAGGTCCAATGGCCAAGCATTAAACACGAATGATTGAGAACAAAATGTCAGAGGCTGGTGATATGTTGGAAGCCAATGGGCCAAGACCCTAAGGGAATCATAATCTTCCTTAGAAAGCACCTATCGTGGAAGAGTCAAAGGGGATCAGGTTTTACCTAAAAACACCAGATATTTGCCTTCTCCTCCTTCCACTTTCCCTTCCTCCCCTCCACTTTTTCCCCTCCCTCCCCCTTCTTTCTTTTCCCTCCCATCTTCCTCTTCTCCCACCAACCTTCTCTGCCCCAGGTTCCTCCTCCCCGCCCTGTCTTCTGCCTCCTCCTCAAGCTTCCTCCTGTCCCTCCCACCTTCTTCATAATAAGCAGAGCAGACTGGAAAAGAGCCAGTCTCAGGGCCCTTCCTCCTCCTCCTCCTCCTGCTACTTCCTCCTCCCCCCACTTCCCTTCTCCTTTTTTCTTGTCTTTTCTTCTTCTCTTCCCTTTTCTTTTACTTTTTCTTCTGCTTCACATTTCCTCTATTTCATATTTCTTCTCTTTCTTCTTTTTTCCCTCCTCTTTATTTCTCCACTTTTTCTCTCTCCCTCTCTCCTCTTTCAGGCTTTCTCTTTCTCTGTGTGTTTCTTTTCCTCTTTCCCTTTGCTCCGCCCTTTCCAGGAAGGTTTTTATGCTCCCAAACACCTTTGTCTCTGTGATGTGGAGCCCCTTGGAAAACTCAAATGTCTTCCTAGAAATGAAAGGCCATACAAGTGGCTTCTTGGGGCAAGAAAGGAAAGCATGCGTGCTACCTGTAAGTTTTCCAAATGGGAATGTTATGTAGCCATTAAACATAGCCCTCAAAACTATGAAATGGGTCAAACAATCTTGCCAGAAACTTACTGACTGCATTTAAATAAAAAATCCAAAATGCAAAATTTTATGTACAGCGTTATGATTGTCATCATGTTGCGTATGATTACCAGCCAAAGCTTACGCAGAGGAGAAGCCTGGAAGGAAATACAGTCATACGTCATTTAACAACCAAGATATGTTCTGAGAAATGCATCATTAGGCAATTTCATTATTGTGTGAACATCATGCCGTGTACTTACATAGACCTAGATGGTGTAGCCTACTGCACACCTGGGCTATAGGTAATAGCCTATTGCTTCTAGGCAACTAACCAGTATAGCACCTTGCTGCACCGAATACTATAGGTGACTGTAACACAATGGTATTTGTGTATCTAAACATAGAAAAGGTAAAGCAAAAAAAAATGCAATATAAAAGATTAAAAAGGGTACATCTTTATAGCGTGTTTACCATGCATGGAGCTTGCAGAACTGGAAGTTGCTCGGGGCAAGTCAATGAGTGAATGGTGAGTGAATATGAAGGTCTAAATTTAGGACAAATATTTTTCTTTCTTAATAAATTAACCTTAACTTTACTGTTAAAAATCTTTTAACTTTTTTTCCTTCACTGAAGGAGTACTTAAAAATTTTTGGCTTTAAAAATTAACTGGAATTTTACTTTATAAACATTTTAATTTTTTTGTTTTTGTTTTTGTTTTTGAGACAGAGTTTTGCCATTGTTACCCGGGCTGGAGTGCAATAGCGCGATCTCAGCTCACCGCAACCTCCGCCTCCTGGGTTCAGGCAATTCTTCTGCCTCAGCCTCCCGAGTAGCTGGGATTACAGGCACACGCCACCATGCCCAGCTAATTTTTTGTATTTTTAGTAGGGACGGGGTTTCACCATGTTGACCAGGATGGTCTCAATCTCTTGACCTCGTGATCCACCCGCCTCGGCCTCCCAAAGTGCTGGGATAACAGGCGTGAGCCACCGCGCCCGGCCAACATTTTAATTTTTTAAACTTTTTGGTTCTTTTGTGATATTACCTACCTTAAAACACAAACACATTGTACAGTTGTAGAAAAATGTTTATATTTGTATTTTATACCTTTTCCTTATTTAAATTTTTTTTTTTATTTTTTACTTTTTCAACTCTTTTGTTTTCAAAACTGAGACACAAACACATATATTAGCGTAGGCCTGGCAGGGTCAGGATCATCAGTGTTCCTGTCTTCTATCTCCACATCTTGTCACACTAGAAGCTCTTCAGGGACAACAGCACTCATGGAGCTGTCATCTCCTATGATAACAATGCCTTCTTCTGGAATACCTCCTGAAGGACCTGCCGAAAGCTCTTTTACAGTTAACTTTTTTTTTTTTGTAAGTAGGAGTACACTCTAAAATAATCTTTGAAAGTATGATGAATACATAAACCAGTATCAGAGTCATTTATTATTATCAAGTAGTATATACTGTACATAATTTTATGTTCTAGACTTTTATGTGACTGGCAGTGCAGGACATTTGTTGATGCCAGTGCCAGCACAAATAAAGGAGTAATGCATTGCGCTGTGACATCACTAGGCCACAGGAATTTTACAGCCCAGTTGTGATCCTCTGGGACCACTGCTATGCATGCTGTCCACCATTGCTGTGCAGCATGTGACTGGACACTTTAAAATGTTAGCAGTCATTTTCTTCAAAAGGGAAGGAAGACTTTGGGGATTGTTTTCCACTTTTCACTCCTTTGCAAGTTTTCTTTCTTTTTTTTCTTTTTGTATCCAAAAAAAAAAAAAAAATTCCATTGCCTTTATAGTAATAAAATAAGCAGTCAAATGTTCTTGCCAGAAACTTGCTGTCAGGGCACAGCCCACTGTGCCGCCTGAGGTCACACTCTGCAGCGGCAGAGCTCAGTGCCAGCTGAGTGACAGGTGGCTATTTACAAAAGTTTATACCAACCTTCTCACATTGCATGGCCCATAGAGCCTTACTTGGCTTTTTAACCTTGAAATAGGAAATGCCTCTTTATTGCTCCCTCTGCCTTGTCCCATCAGGAAACAGGTATTGTGTTGGACTTTGTATACCTTGTCATCACAGCCTTGTTGGAGAGAAGCTATTATCCTCTCCTCTCTACAGATTAGGAAGCCAAGAGTGTGAGTGTTTAGCTCAGTATGACCTGAATTTTCCATTACCCCAAGAGATCTCTAATGAGTTCTGAAAGCACTGGATAAGTGTGATTGCTCTTTAGAGTAGTTAGAAACCAATTGAAGAGTTAAAGAAACCAAGAAAGTTTGCTTTGGGAAATGAAGTAGCTCAGGCTAGGGAACTCTTGAGTACTGGATGATATTGGTTATCACTACTGGTTTCTGAGAATGTTGTTTCCCTTGACATCAAGGGTCAAAATGTTTCCATATGTAAACAAAATATTAATATTAAGGATCCTAGGAGTTCCATATACATTGCACATTGCCATGTGCTAGAAAAAGTAGATGATTTTAAGATACTTTTCAATTAGTGTCATTATTTTTACTTATTCTTAAGATAGCTTTATAATTTTTTAAGAAGTATATAATGTGACCATTTAATCATCTCCACCATCTCATTTCTCACTGTTTCCTGTTACTTTTTGTACTTATGTAAAATATGTTTATATGATTACACTTGTACTTCAATGGAATTTTTGTCTCAGTTTTGTTCCCAACACCTCATGTACTCTTTTCCATTTACTAAACTTTATATTGACCATTTTCAGTAAGTACCTAACATTCATGGAATTAATATACCACTATTATCATGATTCTCCTATCACTGGGCATGTAGATTTTTTTACAATTATAAATATTGCTGTTATAAATGTTTTTCATATTATGTTTCTGTCATCTGAATTATTACCTTAAGACAAATTCCCAAGAGTCAGATAACCGATACTAATCATATAAAAATGCCTTCATCTATGTGCTGCTGAATTATAATCCAAAAGAATAAGCCAAGTTACAGTACCTGGACCTTAGTAGGTACTTCGTCAATGTTTAATGAAGACGTGACATGAGTAAATGCCATCAGCAACATAAGTAAATCTTATTTTGAATATGTAAACTAAGTAAAAAGAGACAGCTTTACTTTATTAAATGCGTGTATTCTAGTCACATTGACTGAAAATGGGATTTCTGAGAATCAAATATCCTTTCATCATTTATTCTAGTTTTACTAGCTGCAGTTTCCCAAGAAGGGAACGTTCTCCAGGAGACCAACTTGGAGATCTTTGCTAGGGGACAGTTTGGAGTGAGTGCCATCACAGTGTCCTTTGGGAGCCTGGGTCTGAATCGAGAGCACTTGGGATTTTCAGGATTCTTCAATTCTGCAAGCTTTTCCATACTCTCACTGGCTTCTCAGCTCTGTGGGTATTTTCTCGATTCTCAGAATCTCTTTAGTTTAAACTTCCAGTTCTTCCAGGTCTCCTCTCCTGATTCTAGACATAGGCAAAGTCTTAGAGAGTAGATCCACCGCAATTCAAATGAAGACACCTAAAACAAAGAAATGCACCAGCCAGAATTCAGAATTTAGGCCCCAAAACCAATGTGTAAATCTGGAGAATGTAGGAGGGAGTCTTTGAAGAAACACACTCATAAGGAAGAACAGAAAGTCAACAAGAACATAGAGAAAACACCAATGAAGACACAGTCTACCTAAAGGCAGCAGAAATCATCTAATCATAGATCTTTGATAGAAAACAGAAAAAAAGTAACTATAATTGGGAGCTTGCAGGGATGGCAAAAGACAAAACCAAACTTGTAAATGTTGTAACAGAAGCAAGGGCATCAAAGGAGGCTTTTTCATCCAGGCAAAGAATTAGTCATAGGAGCTCATGGTACACCAAACAAAATCTTATACAATTGTATAAACATTTGATATGATACAAAAGAGAGTGAGAGACCTAAGCAAAAGAATGAGGAGTTATGGCAATTGGTCAAGAGAATGCCAAGCGCACCTGGGCTGTATCTAAATGCCTGTTGCTCCTAGGCTACCAACGAGTGCAGCACCTTGCTGTACTGAATATGATAGGCGCCTGTAACACAATGATATTTTTGTACCTAAAGATAGAAAAGGTAAAGCGAAAAAAATACACTATAAAAGATTAAAAATGGTACACATTTACAGGATGCTTACCATGAATGGAGCTTGCAGAACTGGAAGTTGCTCTGGGTGAGTCAATGAGTGAGCAAGTGGCTAGCAGGTGAGGGAAGAGTTAAAGCAGAGTGGCCAGTATTTATGCTAAGACAGTGTTTCTCAACAGCCATTCTCAAATATAGATCACCACAAAGTGACCTATCAGAACTGAAACTGAAAGGACAAAGACAACCTCTTCTAAGAGGTCAGATGCAAAAATAAGAATTATGTCACACTTCACCCATCCAAAATTGGCCCAGAGCAGGAGCCCTTGGAGGGACATTCATCCGAGGCTAAGAGAAGCAATGTTAGTACAACCACAGCTTCTTGCCAAGATTATTATTCTCCTTGGAAGCACAAAGAGAATGTTCCAAGACTTGCCCAGAGGACATGAAACGATTTGTCAACAAAGTCCCACAGACACAAAGATCACTTTAGGAAGTAATGAAGATTTAAAGCTCAACTGAGGGAAATAAGAAATAGTTTAACATTTATTTCTTAAAATGATTTACTAGTAATTAACACTCATTTTACCCAAATTTGCTGTCTGTGTATGATGTTTCGTATCCCATGCACTTCTTGAGCTTATAGCTCTGGTTAACACACAAGGAAGTGTTGACCCTTCTTTCTCAACTGATCTTCTAAGGCCAAAGCTTTGGATGCCCTAAGATCAATTTATTTAAGTCATGTATTCTTGTGACTCCATAAACAGTACTTAACATACTGCTTTGCCAATTTTGCCACTCTGTAAGTATTGTTAATAGTAAGAAGGCTTGTGTCAAAACTGGGGAAAAAAAATTGTTTTCAGAGGGCCTATATCCTCAGGTTCACTGAACTCAGATTTTTAAAAATAGTATTTATTCTGTCAAAGTAACACATGCCCACGGTTTAAATTGTAAAAGGCTCATAACAGTTTCTAAGTGATTCCCTGCCTCAGTGCTCCACACTCTTTTCATCTCCCTCTTGAGGCAACAGTTCTGTTCCTCTGATTTTTACTCCTGGTATGAAAGCACCCACATTTCTGAATAATATGCGTATATTGCTTTCTTTGGACTAACGAATGTTAAGTTTTGAGTTTCTATTATGATAGATGAGGTTTTAGCGCTTTCCACTCTGCTTCCCTGCCCCCATTATAGTTGGCCAAATCAATATTCAATTATTACTATAGTGCTCCTATGCGAATACTATTCCCGGTTTTGCACTGTAGAAAATTACATGTGCTTTCTTTCTTGCCTTTTGTCTTTTCTGGGGTGGATCGTTTTATTTGTTTTTCATGTTATTAGCTGTCTGCATATATTGCTAATTTTTCTGATATCTTCCAAAATTTTAGCACAATATTTCACACAACAGTCACACTAAGAAATTTATCTTTTCCGTTTTTCTCTTGGGTATGTCCACCTGGAATATCTGTCTTCTCTTTCTTCCTGTTGAGTGCTGTCTACACCACCAGAACAATGCCAAGCTAGGAATTTCCACTGATTTTTCTAAAGGCTTGGATTCCCTACCCTCTGGTTTTTCTGTAATGCTGTTTGGAAATCTAAGCTTGCTCTGACTGTTCTTCTTTTCATGTACCTGTTGATTCTCACAGACAGCTTATATTGTCTTTTAGCCAAGTACTCTGAAATTTCATAAACTGTACGTTGATGAGAGCCCATTTTCTCCCACTGCTCTCTCAGTGGGCCGTTTTAATCTAGAAACTCATGTCCTTCCACTGCAGGAAATAGTTTTGAATCATTTTATTGATTATTTCCTTCCCTGGATTTATTCTATCCTCTCTGGAACTATTTTTAGATTTTGAAACAAATCGTTCAATTCTGACTTTAAAACATCTTTTTAAAAATGCTTTTATTGAGCTGTGATGTTTTCAATTTCTTAAGTAGGCTGTGTATGTATATGTTCTATTTTTCACAGCATTTTAGTTTCATGAACATACAATCTTATTTCTGGGGATATGAATGATGATTGTGCGTTGTTCTGTGTTCCAGATATAAGTTGCATTTTTCAGTTTGATGTTTAGCCTTTCTGTTCTTTGTTAGAGCTTGTCCTCAGATGTTAGGCAATCCTTATTTTTTTCATGATTGCGGGAAAGGGCCGGTTGATTGAATTTGAGATCCGCTCACTCTAACATTTTCTGAGTGTGTTGTTTAGGGGAACCTTGCCTGTGGTTATTTTTATGTCTTTCCCCTTGGGCTTGTTATCTTCTCTGGGGAGTACTCTTCCAAAATCTTGCCTGGAGGGCAGAAGTCTGGCTACCAGCATTCTGGAAGCTGACCCATAGGAGGGAGTTAGAAATTTTCTGCTTTGGACATGTGATTAACCACTCACTGCCATCAACTATTTCTGTCAACACAATGTCCAAAGACCTTTTTAAAGAATTCCTCTCCAGAAAATAGGCCTCCAAATTTTTGATGAGATGGAGAAGGGATAGTTACCAAGGAATGAGGAAAAGGGAAGGGTAACTCCTTCCACACATGTCTTTTCCCAACCCTTTTGACTTAGCTTCCCATGTCTTCACTTCCAGAGACTCCAGTTCTAACAGGTGCTGAGCCTCTTCAAGATTCTGCAGTGCAGCTTGGATTGGTCCTTGTATTTTCTCACTTCATCTTGTGATTCACTTTTATTGCAACTGCTGAATTAGTTGTCACTCATCTGCCTGCTTTTCAGCCTCTGAAATTTCATAATTGTTGTTGCCTATGCTGTTTTCCTTTCTTTGTAGGTTTCTGTCTTTTAAAATGATCTACTTGACATGTTTTAGTGGAATTTTAGGAAGGCGTAGAATTAGTGTAGGTGTTTAAAAACACTGGAACTGTATTTGCTTTTTAAATATTTGGACCATATAAGGTTGTCACTTTTTTAGGTTAGAAATTGGTTGGAAATTGGCAGTTTCATATGGTTCATCCTGATGCATGATTATTTTTCCTTGTCACTATGAAGATCTCTTTTTATGGGATGAGAGAAATCATGCTATATTGGTTCCTAAGTGATGTCCCCGGTGAGTGCTTAAGATCACCCTGAGAAATTGCCCTGAGTATTTTTTAACTAAATAATACCAGCCCACATACTTCCCATCCACGTCAATTGCGTCTTCTCCCAGCAAGGCGATTTTAGTGCACTTTGTCAGGGTAAAATAAGCCAAGCTTTGGTGTATTTAAATGAACAGTGGTGTTGACTTTAGAGGGCCCAGTTCCCACCTCCTGTCTTTACTCTCCGTAATACGAGGGATTCCCTGAACCTAATGCTTTATTCCATAGATCCTTTATCTCTGGTGTTAGACAGCAGTGGTTTGACAAATTATTAGCTGGATAACCTTCGAAAAACTTTGTCTTTGAATGGGAGTGATAGCGACTTACATCATGAAAGAATTAAAAGAGATAATGAAAGCCAAGGTTTAGCATGGGACCTGATGTGCAGTAAAGGTCTTGATGAAACAACCGTAATACATATATGGAAGGTATTAAGTTATAAGTATCAAATATCTGTTCATTTCCTCTCTCACCATCATTGCTCTGCAGATCTAAGAATCAAGGAAGACAATATGTTTAAAATCTCTATATAGTCTCCTGAGTTATTACAGACAACAGATCAATACCTTTCTGAATTGGTTAACTCAAAGAAAGCTGCACAATGTTAAAGATAACTGGTTAATGAACCTGGCAATCAGACTGAGGTATATTCTGTTGCTTTTGCGCCTCTCTGCCATAGCTCCCCAGACCACTGGGATCCAGACTGACTGAAGGGACAAAAGTCAGGCAAACTAAACCCCTTAAATGTATTTCATTTTTCAGAATTAAAATAAAAAGTAATCTTTTCTACTAAAACTTTCAGGAAACTTAATAATTAAAGGAAACAAAGATAAAGTTTTCTTCTCCAAATGTGACCTTTTCTACTTGTTTTTGCGACGAGATGGGTAAATAGCAGGTAAGACTGACCACATTGTGGCTTATGTGGCTTTTAGTTTCATGACTGTGAAACCTGTTGTGTGAGATCTCGTGTGGTTTCATGAGAATGTGAGCATATGAAGAACCTACAGAGGGATCACAGGACTGAAAAAGCTTTCATTGTCCTTCCATTGTTTCGAGACTATTTCGATGGGAAATAAGACAATAAGAATGTAAGTCTTGTCAATTTGATGGAGCGGAGTATGACAAAAAAATGTCTCGAAAAGAGCTGTATAGTGATGTGTTATTGTCTGCAGCTTATTAGGAGGACACATCTCGTAGAAAAAAAGAATTGTTCAAATCATCAATAGTCTAGTTTTTGGAATTCCAGAACTGTACGGCTAGAGGGTGATCAAAGTGGAGGAGCAAATTCACAGTGATTGAGCAGCAACTCTTTTTCTCAGCCCTACAGGGAAAGGAAAGCGGCGATCATTATCTCTGTTAAAGAGATGAGACAAGTCAGGCTCTAAGAGCTTAAGTATGCCCAAGACCTACCAGCTCTCTGTTGATGTGGAGCTGGAACCTAGGACTGTCTGGCTCTAAAAGGTTAACTTTTTATTCTCAAACTTGCTAGATAAGAACACCAAGGCTAAAGACAGGGATGCAGTACACCCAGGGTTTCACTCCTGGTTAGTAGTTAAACCAGAACCAGATCCCAGGTCTCTTGACTCTTAGTTCAGTTTGCTATTCTTTTCTTTGTATTGCCTTCTTTATACAGTGACCCATGGACTGTCAGTATATAAATAGTTCTCCCACATTCAAAAGTGTGAATGGATTTGTCCTGGTCTCAGGCTTTAAAACAGACTGATGGAGAGGACAGAGATCAGACCTGCCCTAACTAATGGCTGGTACTGATTCTGACCTGGGAAGAATTCACAGACTAGCTGGTGGCCTGGTCAGCAGTGATTCTTTGCAGTTTCTTGACATGGTGAGATGAGGGCTGTGAAGATTCCTCATCTCGTTGCTTGTCAGCAGGTGTCTGTTAAGCAATTGAGAACTGGCAAGATCCTTTTCCAACAGTTACATTGGGGCATTATCGTGAGAACCTACATTGTTTGTTTGAATTTGTATAAAATAAAGCTCATTTGCCTTTAGGAATAATTCCTTTGAGGCCACAGCTTGATGATTCAGGCCATGATTTCTCTGCGTCCACTCTAGTCATCACACATTGCACAGGCCTGACTCTGGCACAAGAACTTTAAATGAACCCTCTGAACATGTTTTAAAGGGACATCATGACAGCAAATTGCTGTGCTTAGTGCTATGGTGTTAGAAATTTTTGTTTTAAGTAATGGAATACTTTTTATGATTTGAAAGAATTGCCTTACTAATGAGCTCCATGTTATAATATTAAATACCAACTCTGTGAGTATAAATGGCAGAAAAAATTGTCATCAATACAGGATGTTAAACTTTCTAGAATATTATAAGGGCAAAGAATAAATGACAAAAAAATTTTAACAGACTCAAGAAGATTGCTGGCTGATATGATTTGGCTGTGTCCCCATCCAAATCTCATCTTGAATTGTAGCTCCCATAATTCCCATGTGTTACAGGACGGACCTGGTGGGAGATAATTGAATCATGGGGGCAGTTTCCCCCATACTGTTCTCGTGGTATTGAATAAGTCTCACAAGATCTGATGGTTTTGTAAGGGAAAACCTCTTTCACTTGATTCTCATTCTGTCTTTTTGCCTCTGCCAAGTAAGACGTGCCTTTTGCCTTCTGGGTGTGAGGCCTCCCCAGGCATGTGGAACTGTGAGTCCATTAAATTTTTTTTTGTAAATTACCCAGTCTCAGGTATGTCCTTGTGAACAGCATGAGAATGGACTAATACACAGGCAAATAGGAAGAACATACAATAAAACAAGGATTGTTTTTAACTTTAATTTTAATTTTAATTTATTTATTGAATTGTTAAAGTGTCAGATGTAACATAGGTGTATGCTCTGTATAAAAATTAACTGGAATGCAGGCAGATAACTTGGTAAATTCTTATCCCATATTGAAAAGATCTCAAATTTAGAACCATACAAACCTGGGTTGAAATCTGTTTCACTGAATTGATATGTTACTTTAATGACTGTTGTAAATATTTTGCACTCTATAGAATCAGTATCAAAATACCCATTATACATACGGTGATACAGCATCTAAGAGCATATCACTCTTCAGTGAGTGCCCAGCACACTTTGTAGAATGAGTTGTTTTCTTCAATTATTTCCCCTTCCTGCATCTATCCTCTTTGCTATGTATCTTTACAGTACTTTGTTGCTGTGAGCAGGATGTCCTCCCTTGCCTTTTGACTTGGGTTTGATCACAAAGTATACCTTGGACAACAGAATATGGCAGATTATAACATTATGTCAGTTCCTAGAAGAGGCCTCAAGAGACCTTGTGTGTTTCTGCCGTTGCTCCTCTGACATCACTGTGAGAACATGCTGGGCTAGCCTGCTATTCTTAGGAGGAAGATAACGTGAAGAGTGGAGCTTTCCTAAGTTGCCCTAGCTTAGGGCAGAGGCTCCACCACTTTCCCATCCAAGCCAATCCATAGACACATGGGTATGCTCAACAAGGATGATCAGAGCCACCCAGATGAGCCTAGCATACATTAGCCAATTTGCAACAAAGCCCTAGAAACATGGGTTATAATAATGCTGCCTATAAATTTATAAAACAAATTGTGTTAAACCACTGAGCATTGAGTTGGTTTGTTGCACAGCAGTAGCTAACTGATACACTTATAGTAGGTACCTAATAAATTATTTTCTAATAAGATCCAGAGTTGAAAAGCCACGACATATAAATCTTTTAACCACATATCAATTTATACCAGTTTGGCCCCTTAGTTCTCTGCACATTTATAACTGAGGCTATAGGCACCCTGTAAAAAGTGGTTGAAGATTCCTTTCAGCAAACTGAAGGTTGGTCTCCAGTCTCTCCTTCTCTGACAAGGTACCCTGTGGTCCATTGTTTAGTACCTGTATTATTACCCTTGGCCAAGCCATGCAGACTTGCATCTTGATCATCCCAGTAGCTTGGCTTTTTACTTTGATTGCTGCTGGACACACTTTGCCTCATGGTATTCACCTTTGTGCCAACAGTTCAGGGGGCTCATTGCACCACATCCCCATATTCAGCTCAAGCTCTGGGATACAAGTTCTGAATTCTCATTTGTCTATGAAGAAAGGCTGAGCAAGAATTACCCAATATGATAATGGTTTAAGTAGCATTCTCATTGTAACCTTTGTTAAAATCACTTGACTAAAGAATTCTTAGCTGTGATCCGAGCGCAAAGCAGGGGCATTTGATAGTCATATCAAAATTCTCCTCCAATTCTCCTCCAAGGTAGGTGGGAGCACAGAACAGTAAAATCCCAGAAGCTGGCAATGGGCAGAGATTATAGGGCAGGCGTCCCCAAACTTTTTACACAGGGGGCCAGCTCACTGTCCCTCAGACCATTGGAGGGCTGCCATGTACTGTGCTCCTCTCACTGACCACCAGTGAAAGAGGTGCCCCTTCCTCAAGTGCAGCAGGGTGGGGGGGGGCAGATAAATGGCCTCAGGGGGCCTCATGCAGCCTGCAGGCCGTAGTTTGGGGATGCCTGTTATAGGGAGACTGATCTTTGGGTTTATAGAGAATGGAAAAGACAGTGGCCCAGGAGGCAACATTCATTAGTGAAATCAAAATCAGAGGCCAAATGGACAGTTCAACTGAAGTGCTTATACATGGGATATGGGCCAGGAGGCAGAATGTAGGGTTGAAGTAGAACCCCAGTCCATATGAGAATGAAAAGATTTCCTACAGGAGAAGGAAATGGATCCTGGAGAACTTCTTTAAACTCTTCATGGAGCTCCTAAGGGCTCAACTATGGACAGAGCAGAAGCTCTCCATGTCACATGCCAACCCCAAATGCACCTCCAGATAACTACAAACTGATTAATCGTTACTGTTAGAAAATCTCTAACAGCTCTTCAGCTGTGTGTATAACACAAATTCAAAAAGTGAGTCCCATGTAATCGCCTTTCTCCCAATTACCCCAATCATTCTACAGTAGAAATGGGAACAGAACAACTGCCCTAATTCACCACTCCCTGGAGACAGCTGAGCTTTCTCATTTCCCAGGGATCCCATGGGTGCCGGGAGATGTAGTTGACAGTGGGGAGAATTGCTGTCTGTACATGAAGAAATTGTTCCTGTCTGCCCATGGGCCGTGTGTAGTCATAGAATTTTAACACCGAGGTGGGAAAGGGATGGGGAGGATTAGAAGAGCAAGAACGAATCAATCTTCCAAAAGTGGAATTAGTAGAGACCTAGGTATGGATATAATTTCAGATGTCTAGTAAATCTTTTCACCCTTCAAAAACATCTTGCATCTCTACCTTAGGTAATATCATTAAAGATCCGTTTACTTGGTTAGAAGAATACTTCAAATATTTCTCTAAGACTATTATTATACATTTGTCCTTGGGAGAGATAAGAATAGAGTAGGAACCTGCCAGACATTTAAACCTTAATGGCAATTGATTTAATGGAAAGAGGGTGGGGATAGACAGACCTAGTGGAATCTCATGGAGGGTATCAGAGGCCCAGCACCTGGCTGTGAAAAGGATGAGAGGAAGGCTAGGGACCAGGAGACAAAGTAGAAGGGAGAAAAACACAAGAAGTGAGGAACATTTCACATACGTAATAACTAGAATGCTGAAAACAAATGGAAGAAAAGGACGAGCCAGGGTTCCAACATATCCCGCAGTCTGCTTGGAGGACCAAATAAATCTACATCAGGAGAGCATCTAACACAATGCCTCACACACAGGCAGCTAGCAAATGACAATGATCATTACTTTTGTTCTTAAAAGTAACTTTGGTTTTCCTAAGGAGATTCATCTGTTCGGAAAACAAGTGCCTAGAGACCAGTCTTTGAGGGTCAGGTTCTCAGTCTCTTAACCTCTTTTATACCTGCTCTCAATCCTCATTCTGCCCAATCCTCCTGGCCACCAAGTCTGCTGCCCATCTGTCATGTAAACCCTCCCTCGTCCCACCTCTCTTTTAAATCTACAGTCTTATTCCATGGTTCTTTCTTCTTGCCTGTTTTTCTTTTAGTTTCTTTGTTTAATTTATAGACGTAACACCCTCCCCAGAGTAAACCATCCTCCAGACTCACCTACTATATATCGTTCCACTTATGCAGACCTTTCTAGTCTGTCCTGAACTCAAAGGAACAGCCTTTATGGAAAGAAACCTGCACATTTGGGAAACCTGAATGTGAGACTAGCATTGCCTCTTGGTAGCTCTATGACCTTAAAAAGCTCACTTATCATCTCTAAGCCTCACTTTTCTCATCTGTAAAATGGGGATAATGTTTCCTACCCTATCTATTCAGCATTCAACTCAGGTTTATGGACAGCATGCCAAATAATGAGGATACTACAGTGAATGAAATATAGGAATGGTCTTTCTCTATACAGAGCTTAGAGTCCAGGAGCGATTCAGGCATTAATTGAATAATGTAAATAAACATAAAATAATAAATTTGACTTACAAATAAAGATAAAATATTAACTGTGGCAGGCACTGTGAAAAAGGGATGTTGGACATGTAATAGAAGGACTTCATGGAGTTATGGAATCAGGGAAGATTGACTTTTCTTGAGGAAGTAAAGCTTGAATTAGTGTTTGAAGGACAAATATGAGAAAACAGAACCAAAAGAAGTAGGGTAATCTAAGCAAACAGGCCAGCATATTCAAAGGTCTCATGGTCATAAACATATGGTGGTCTTTGCGATGTCCTTGAAAAGTCAGAAAACTACCCCCACTTTTCGCCCAGACACTTTATTGCTGGCTGCCAGAAAATTGCTGAAATACAGGGTGTGTGATGTTAATTGATGCCCCATAGTGTCGTGCATTGCAAATCCTGCAAAGTGATGCCACACAACTCTAATTTAAGAAATGAAAGAAGGCCCGTGTGGCTCTGCCTGGGAAGTGAGAGAAGCATGATGCCACATAAGTTGGGAGAGAAAGATGGTGGTCACGTGAAGGAATCTTGACTTTATTCTACAAGTTTCAGGAAGTGACACTGTCAGATCTTCATTTTGCAGAGTACTGGCTGCTGTAGAAACCATGGATTACAGTGGAGTCAAATGGGGCTGCAAGTAGATAAATTAAGAAGTTATTACAATCACTCAGAATACAGTGGTGGGAGTTTAACTGGGGTGGTAGTAATGTTGGAGAGAGAACCAGGCAAATCAAGGCCATATTTACATGGTAAATTGACAGGACTTGGTTTTGAACTATAGAGTAAGATAGGGAGATGAAGGTTTTAAGAATGATCTCCATACTTTCTGGTGGATGAATGGTAGTTCCATGCACTGTGGAGCTGTCAATAACTTAAAGGGTCTGAGCTTTTACCTTCCTTGGAAACTAACGTGTTAGTCTGCCACAGTTTTATGGAGGCTGGAAGAAGACATGAGACTTGGGATTCAGAGACAAATAACTTTATTACTCATACCAGAGCAAGCAGTATGAGTGTCATGTTTGCATCAGTCTCCCTTGCCCCCAGGTCCCACGGGGGCTCACAGAGTGGCTCAGGTGCATGCCATACACACAGTGGCTTTGCGTCACAGCTGAGGAACTCCAGGCTTAGGAAGCCCAAATCTTTTATAATGGGCTGTATGAAAATCTGCCCTTTGCCCTAGAAGGCAACATAATCTTTATTTTAATGAAGAGTGCACAAATCTGCTCTTTATTCCAGAGGCTGATGCTCCCAATAAAAACATCCTTAATAAGACAGTCCACCAAGAAGGCTGGCAGTGCATTTGCTTACAAGATGTACAGAAACAAGAGGTCCATGGGAAATCGTTTCACGGCAATGAAAAACCATGACAAAAGCCATGAGGTTTTCTGTCTGGCACAGAGGATTTCATGAGAATCAAACAATACAACTTAGGCAAAATCGCCTGCAAAACTATAAAGAAGTAAGCTTTGGTAACCACATCACCCTATTTTCTTAGTGGAGTCAGACTATTCGTTTTAGTTGAGATTTTGCAATCAACAAAAAGGAAAACAGAACAGGAGGGGAATTGACCTTTGGTAGTAGGAGAATTCGTGGGAACTCTCCACATGCCAGGTCAGATGCTAGGATGTAATTTCTTATTTAGTCTTCACAGTCACATTGTGGAGTTGACATTATCCTCATTTTATGGATAAGCATGCTGAGATTCAGAGGGTTAGTACATTTTTCTCAAGGTCTCTCTTTAAGTAAGTGATGAGGCAGGCATTTAACCCTAGGTCTATATGCTCTTTATCACTGTGCTACACTGTACACCATTTTGTTCCTCTTATATACTATGTTATATACTATGTTACATTTTATAAACATTATTTCATTTGATCTTCACACTCTATGAAGTTGGATTAGCATCCTTATTTTTTATTTAAGAAAAAGCAAAAACTAAGCTTTAGAGAAATTGAGCAATTTGCTCAGTTTTACATAGATAATGTATATATTACAAATAATAATTATCTTCATTGGTCAGGGGCAGTGGCTCACACCTGTAATCCCAGCACTTTGGGAGGCTGAGACAGGTGGATCACCTGAGGTCAGGAGTTCAAGAAAAGCCTGGCCAACATGGCGAAACCCTGTCTCTACTAAAAAGACAAAAATTAGCTGGGTATAGTGGGGCACACCTACAATCCCAGCTACTTGGGAGGCTAAGACAGGAGAATTGCTTGAACCGGGGAGACAGAGGTTGCAGTGAGCTGAGATCAGGCCATTGTACTCCAGCCTGGGCAACAAGAGCAAAACTCTGTCTCAAAAAAAAAAAAAAAAAAAAAAAAAAGATTATATTTAACATATAACATATACGTATTGTTATATAGCATGACATTATATGTAGTATATTATACATTATTATGTATTTACTATTAATGATAAAGTTTCATGGTTGAGTCCGTGTGATGCCAGGTTCATGCTTGCTCACTTGCCTTCTTCTCTGTTTTTTTTTTTTTAAATGCCATGTACCTTTTAAAAAAATTTTAATTATTTATTTGTTACACAAGTAACATATGTACATTATAGAAACAGAAAATATAGGTAAGCATAGATAATCTCATAGTCACCCACCATTCAGAAATAACTGCTATTTATGTATCATGTGGAAGGTGTGATTCTACAGACCAACAAGAGAGAAGGAGAGGGGTTCTGACACCCCATAGAAAGCAGATGACATTGCTTCTCAAGGATGCAGCAGGATGATGGGCCACCCTCCCTAAATTTCAATGATTAGAATACTAATAAATCAAGAGGAGGCATCATGGCAGGTGGCTACTTGGCCTTGGCTGTTGGGGCAGAAGTGGCATTAATTGGTTCATCATAGGCTGCCTATCTAGTAATAGTCATGAGTGAGTTTTAAGTGAGTCCACTAAAAATAATGCCTTCTCTGATCTATCTCTTAGAAAATCAGTAAACAAACCTTCTTTGGAAACTTTGTGAGAGTAAAGCATTGCAAACACACCAAATATCATCAACAAAGACATTGGAAAAATAGATGATGAAATGCCCATGCCATGAGATACTGTGTCAGACATTTAAAAATAATGTAGATAGATATGTATGTACGAACAAAAAAATTGCTTTGATATATTCGTATGTGAAGAAAAAGCAAGTAATGAAATAATATTTATGTTATTGTCTACATTTATGTAAGAAACAAAAATGTATGTACACATGGGAGTATACGTGGATAGATGAGTAGAAGGAGCTCAGAAGCCTCACACCCTAGTTAGCGCCAGGTGACTCCAGGAAGTAAGCATATGGAGAAGGAGGGGCTGGCAAGGAGGTTGCAGCATCCATGGGGATCTATACATTTTGCTTTATACTGTTTGCATTTTTTACAATAAGAATGTGTTTTCCCACTGGGCACAGTGGCTCATGTCTGTAATTTCAGCACTTTGGGAGGCTGAGGCAGGCGGATCACCTGAGATCAGGAGTTCAGGACCAGCCTGACCAACATGGAGAAACCCCATCTCTACTAAATACACAAAATTAGCCAGGCGTGGTGCAGGGTTTCTCCATGTTGGTGGCACAGCTGCTTGGGAGGCTGAGGCAGGAGAATCACTTGAACCCAGGAGGCGGAGGTTGCGGTTAGCTGAGATCATGCCATTGCACTCCAGACTGGGCAACAGAAGCGAAATTCCATCTCAAAGAAAAAGAAAAAGCATGTGTTTTCCATATCACTTGTGTAATTAAGTGCAAAGATAAAAATAAAAATAACTTAATCACCACTTACATTTGTCCCTCTCCAGCATCTCCCACGTGTACAATTTATGCCACGTATACACATTTCCATTTTTTTTACCGCACGATGTACACTTAAACCAAGTGCTTGAATTTTTCATATGTCAGAGTACCTTTTAACGTTGCCCATGCAAGGATTGTCATTTAAAATATGTTTTGTACTGCTTTTGAAACACATTTAATCTTTCTCCATTAATCTGCTTTCCCTAAACCTTTCCCTAATTCTTCTCAAGGATTTCCCACCTGCTGTGCGGGATATACAACAGAGTGACTCTAATCATGTTTGGAATTATTTTTATCAATTTAATCCATATTTGGCAGTTATTTCCATTCTGGAGTCTTAGACATTTAAGGCTGTATGTTGATCAATTTTTCAGTGTTACATGACATTGGCAACAGATAAGGTAACACATGGATAATTACCTTTTGAAAAATAATAGCACTCCCCATAGGCCAAGCCAAGCTTAGATCTATCTCTTGAATGTATTTGACATCTTCCAATTGTGGACATTCTCTACAACCAAAAATAATAGCTTTTTCTCAGATTATACACAGGCTGCATATTTTTTAAAGCCCTTTTCATGCAGGTGTGCTTAGGGCTCATTTGCTCATGGGCTGCTTTTTGATACAAAATCCAGTTTGAGACTTTAAACAGAGGCAGATGGTCAAGTGGCTCAACGTTTAGATTCCACTTCCTTAGATTTGTCCAGGACTCCCTTTTGTCCTTGAATGAGGTGCAGGGTCAGTTTCTCCTGGGGTGGTCCACCCTCCAGGCTGTGTCATGCTCCTCACTGTTTCTTGATTTTCTAGAAACAGTCGCCATTGGGAATTGAGTTTGGGGAAACAAGGCTACCATCATAGAGTGTTCCACCAGCACTGTGGGGCATGATGTGCTGTTTGATTTTTTTGTTTACTGTTCTTTCACAGGGGTGGGAGCTATGAAATGACACCGAGTAATTCTGATAGGAAGCTCTGTTTTGAGCCATAGGGTTCATTACCAATTGGATCTGCTGTGTGGTTTAGACACCGTCTCCATGATCTCCCTATGCTATGAATTCTGACCTTCATAAAATGGAAATTGTATCTTCTTGGATTTATCTCATTGGATAAAGATTATTTCCTTTTTCTAATGCTGATGTAAAACATGCAAAAAATATTTTATATAAGGTAAACCTCACCATAATGTAGTCTTTAGGTGCTTGGCATATCCCTGGCTTTATGGGTTCCACTGTGGCTCTGCCAGATGTGTGACTTTGGACAAGTAATTTAACTTCCCAAAGCTTTAAATTCCTCATGGCTGCAAAATGAATCTCCCTAATGAAATTGTCAAGAGAATACAATGCAATAAAAGTAATCAAACTCTGAACTCACTTTATCTAACTCTGGACTTCTCCTTGTGTGAAATAATAAATGTCCTTATTGTTTAAAACACACTACCTGGGAATTCTTTGATTTGCAATCAAATGCATTCCTGACCTGTGTTTTGTGTTTGATTATGCTACTCCCACATCTGAGGTTTATATCTCCATCATTACAGTCTTAAGCCCAGGTGTTCAAGGCTGGGGTGGTCCACCCCAGGCCTGTAGGTGCTTCAGCCTTCTCTCTTCTCATAGCTCATAGTGAGCTATGATTGTGCCACTGCACTTCAGCCTAGAAAACAGAGCAAGACCCTGTCTCGTAAACACCAACAACTGCTCCTACACTGTAGCATCTCAGAACTCTTCACTGCAACAGTGGCCATCCATAGATCTTGTCTTTATTTCTCTATGTCCTGACAGCAAACATCTGGTAGACTCTAGAACTTTTCTTTCTAATTCTTACATATCAGGCTCCTGGATTCTTACACTGTATTCTGTTTAATTGCTTCAAAAAGACAAAATTTTGACTCTTTTCTTTCAACTTTTGTACTTGGAATTCAAATCCTGGGACTTACTAGGTACCTGTAATGTGTTTGTGTCTCCGATATGACATTCATCCATCAAGTCCAAGTTGCCTGGTCTCCTTCGAAGCTCCTGCTGTGAGCATCCCCTGCCTACCAGATCCCCTTTCTCTGCAAGTGAGACTGTCCCTCTTGCTGCCAAACTTCACAATTTCTCTACAGCTCAACAGGGGAAAGGCTCTGCTAGGGAAACAAAAGATTGCCCTTTCTTTCCAATTATTTTTTAATATCCTTTGTCTTTTTTCAGTCATGTATTAATGCAGTAACAATGATATATATAAGACACTTAGACCTCAATTTTCTGATTTCTAAGCCATTTCATTATATTTCTTCAAAGCTCCTCACTCCTTTCTCATTAATTTCTCGTTTGACTGGATATTGTATGAAATAATCTGACCACGAAGTATGTGCTCTAAACCACTGTGTTTGTCTAAAGTAGGATCAAATTTCCTTTGGATAGATGTACAGTTTTCTGTTGCCTAATATGGCAGGTAAGTTACTAGCAGCATGTGATTTTTAAATTTAAATTCACTGTAATAAAATTTGAAATTCAGTTCTTCAGTCACATTAGCCACTTCTCAAGTGCTCAAAAGCTGCATGTAGCCGGGGGCTGCCGTATTGGACAGCACAGATTATAGAACATTTCCATCACTGCAGAAAGTTCTATTGGCTCGTGCTGCTCTGGATTATGAAATGTCAGATTTCAAAATCTGAGTGTCCGCAGTCCAAGTATGAAAGGGATACGGACTTAGATGTGGTGAAACGTTATGGAGCCGCAGATTTACACCTTGGCTCCGTGGCCTCACTAACCACATGAGCTTGAGCAAATCACTTTACTTCCTGCACTGTAGTTACTCCAGATCTATAAAATGACAATAAAATAGATGACCTATTTCCCTGAGCTGTTGTGTATAAAAGTGCTTCTTATTACATTCAAAACTCAGATTGAATTTCAGTGGGGATTGCAGATGGCCATGTAACAGAAGTGATCACCATGTGCTTGTTGCCTATTCTTAAGATAGAGGAAGCTATTTGGGGCTGACCCTAACAATAGATGGGGGGAGAGGTGTGGTAGCGGCCACAGCTCCACCAGCCTCTAGGATTGGCCTCATGCTATTTTTGACAGGTGTTTTATATTATCAACTGCTCCTCCGGACTGAGCAGCACTGAAGAACATACTCTGATTGTCTGACTGTTTCAAACATTTCATCTGGGGCCACAGCCTTGCAAGACAATTGTTAACCATAGTCTCACCAGTGAAGATCTCAGCAGCCCAGAAGCAGCCCTGATTTCACTCCCTGGCTGGCAGGGACTCTCTGAAGACCAAATTCAGAGATTCTACTCTTTCTTCGGATGCACGTGCAAAAGTCACCCTGGGATAATGCCCTCATACAGCAGCATCACTGAGCTGACTCTTGTTGGTTTTTGTTTTTTGGTTTTTTATTTTGAGGCGAATTCTCGCTCTGTCACCCAGCTGGAGTGCAATGGCGCAATCTCAGCTCACCACAAACTCCAAATCCTAGGTTCAAGTGATTTTCCTGCCTCAGCCTCCTGAGTAGCTGGGATTAAAGGCGCCCGCCACCATGCCTGGCTAATTTTTGTATTTTTAGTAGACATGGGGTTTCACCATGTTTGACCATGCTGGTCACAAACTCCTTGCCTCGGGTTATCCCCCTGCCTTGGCCTCCTAAAGTGCTGGGATTACAGGTGTGAGCCATTATGTCCCG
Source organism: Saimiri boliviensis (assembly GCF_048565385.1). Taxonomy (NCBI): domain Eukaryota; kingdom Metazoa; phylum Chordata; class Mammalia; order Primates; family Cebidae; genus Saimiri; species Saimiri boliviensis. The sequence continues at coordinate 89,031,277 of NC_133450.1, read as the reverse complement.
CCAAGCTGTCTCTTAAATAATCTCATCACAAACAGCATGTAAGGCATTTGCAAAGCCCCACAATTTATGCCATTTTCCCATGGAGGAGGACGTTAAAAACTCAAACCCATTTCATTATCCATTTGCGTAACTTTTTCCATTTCGAACTTGCTACCTAACCATGAGGGCTGAATTATGACTAAATTCTCCCTCTCTGGCTCACTCTCTCCTTCCTGGTCTAGTAAAAACACTAAATAGGTGAATAAAAATCACTGCAGAATCATTGAAGATTCTGTGAGCTAAAAGCCAAACTGGGCACATCTACTACCTTCTTTGTTTTTTGGGTGATTTTTTTGGGGGGGCCAATCATTATAGGGGATTCAATTATCTCCCTGAGCATAGTGGAAGTTTGCAAGCACCAGCCCTGGGGCATTCTTCATCACAATGCATTTTGAGACAGAAAGAAAAAGAAGGCCATATCTCTGGTTTTCCCTAAAGCTGTATTTTTTGTTTGGAGACTTAGTCAAATTTTAGCATTTTTAGCCCTCCCGTAAGTTCCCTTCTCAAGCGGAATCTATTCTCAGAGTGCCCTCATGCCAATGCTCGAGAATGCTGGAGGATGAAAGCAGGCCTTCTTGGCATTTGCTGGGGAGAGTTGCTCTCCAAAAAGGCCGTGGAAACAGAAGGAAATTTACCCCTGGGAATGTGTCCCTTTCCTTGCAGGCTTTTGGGATTTAGGGATGATCGCAGGGTGTTTCCACTGAAGAAGAGACGGCTAGATCTGAGAAAGTCGGCCCTCTCCGGGGCCCACAGCATCTCCTAATAATGACAACACCGAATGCTACCTCCAGGCCAGGCAGTATCCTGAGTGCTCTAAAAGTATTAACACATTTCAAATTCACAGAACTCCTTTGGGGCAGACAGTATAATTATTCTCATTGTACAGAGATAAACCTAGAGAATTTTTAAGAGCGTAGTCTGGTTCACAGGGCTAGTATGCGGTAGAGATAGGACTCAAAACCCAGACAGTCTTGCTGTGCAGCCTCTGCCCTTAAATGCTAAGCTCTCTGGGCTCATGCATATTGCCGACTTCCATTTGCCCTTTGTATTTGGTGGCCTGACCAAGCCCCAACCCACAGTTATTGAGTTCCCAGCAAAGGAAGCACATGCAATAGGGACACTTTCAGTCTCTGACCGTATTGTTCTATTTGTAGGTCAGAGCAAAAGAACACGTGGAAGTCCACCTAATCTATGTCCACTTTTTTAAAAGTTAAAAATCATGCCTGCAAAATGTTAAATATGTTCTGTCCTCCAGTTTTGAAAATTATATATTCATAATGACATGGAAAACTAAGTGTGAAGTTAGAGTTCTCACATTCCCAAGAGTTCCGCTCTAGTACTTGTCAGCATGAGGAGAGCTCATCTCTAGGCCCAGGCCAACCTCCATCTTTTCTTCCCACTCTGGTTCTGCCCACACCAAAAGGTCACAACCCTGCCTACATGTCCACACTCTACCATAGTCTCCACAAACAGTTTCCCCATGGGTGGCCATCCCTCAGGACTTGGGGAGTGTGCATGGGGAGTATGGTGTGCCCTCGGGTCCACAGATCTAAGAGACCTAAAGGATCCCATTTGAGCAGGGAATTCCAGTGTCCCCACTACCCACAGTATTGTCTCCCAGAGCGAGCACAGGCTCCAGGTTGGCATAGAACCTTGGACCCTGGATTCCTATCCTGTGGAGGGGGGCCAGAGGAGGATCAGAAAGGGCCCGGTACAATATGAGGCCAAGCAATGGGTTTGAGCTGATATTTCTCTAAAGAAGATATACCAGCCGGGTGCGGTGGCTCACGCTTGTAATCCCAGCACTTTGGGAGGCTTAGGCGGGTGGATCACGAGGTCAAGAGATCGAGACGATCCTGGTCAACATGGTGAAACCCCATCTCTACTAAAAATACAAAAAATTAGCTGGGCATGGTGGCGCGTGCCTATAATCCCAGCTACTCAGGAGGCTGAGGCAGGAGAATCGCCTGAACCCAGGAGGCGGAGGTTGCGGTAAGCCGAGATCGCGCCATTGCACTCCAGCCTGGGTAACAAGAGCGAAACTCCGTCTCAAAAAAAAAAAGAAGAAGATATACCAATATTTAATAAGTACTAAAAAGATGCTCAGCATCATTTAGCCATCAGGGAAATGCAAGTTAAAACCACAGGAAATACCACTTCACACCCACTAGTATGTCTATAATCAAAAAGATAATTAATAACAAGTGTTGATAAGGACGTGGAGACATTTGTAACCCTCATACATTGCTGCTGGAAATGTGAATGGTGCAATTGCTTTGGAAAATGGTTCAGCAGTTCCTCAAATTGCTAAACATGAAGTTACCATGTGACCCAACCATCCATTCCTAGGTACGTACCCTAGACAAATGAAAATATATGTCCACACAAAAAAACTTATATACAAATATACATAGCATTACGATTCATAACAGCCAAAAATATGGTTAAATGTGGTACATCCATACAATGCTTTGTGTGTTGATAATATTTATAGATATTGGCAATATGTATGGTTAGTGATATGTATCAAATATTTTCTGACAAAAAGGAATGAAGTACTGATGCGAGTAAAACATAGATGGGCTTTGAAAACATTGTGAAAGAAGCTGGATGAAAAAAGGCCACATGTTATTTGATCCCAATTATTTAAAATGTTCAGAATATGAAAATCAATGGACACAGAAAGTAGATTAATAATTATCTAGAGTTTGGGGGAAATGGGGAGTGACTATGAATGAATACAGTGTTCCTCTTTGGTTTAAGAAATCAATTATAATATTGATTGTGGTGATGGTTGCACAGCTCTGTGAACTAAAAGCCACTGAATCATACACTTTAAATGATGAATTTTATGATATGTTAATTATATCTCAATAAAGCTGTTTAAGAAATACGAGATTTGTGACAGGGGTTTCCTAGCCAGAGTGTTGGCTTAGCGGGTCTCAGAGCATTCATATGGCTTGACCAGGAGAAAGTAAGTGTGATATCCCCAAGGAAGAGTCAAGATTCCGGAGCTTGAAGGTGATGTGATCTAGCTTAGGGTTATAAACCGAAGGGGTGGAAATGGCACAAAGACAGCAATCACTCCTGTTTCCTGGTTAGTACCAGTGTCACGAGTCAGAGAAGTTCATCAAGACAAGGCAGGATCCAGTCCCTACTGCCTACTGGAATTGGGAGTTTCTTGCTCCGACAGTATCAGAGCCAGCTGACTAAGAGAACTAACAAGACTTAGGAAACAAATTATAGTTCATCCAGGTATTTTGAATGAAAATCAAGAGTCAGTACTCAGCCAGCAATTCATGGTGCCTTTGGATAGCTGTGGCGGGCCGGCTTGCAGGCCTTGCGGAAGCGATTTGCCATGTTGTAAGAGGCCCGTGTAGGAAGAAATTGAGGAGAGTCTCTGGCTGACAGCCAACAAGGAACTGATGTGCTCAGTCCGATAGTCCCAAAGAAGCTGAATTCTATCAACAATCACATAAGCTTGGGAGCAACCCTTTCCAGTGGAACCCTCAGAAGAGACCGCACCCCTGGATGACAACTTCGTTGCAACCTTGTGAAGGACACAAATTGGAGGAGCAAAAGAAGCTCTGCCTGGATCCCTGACTGTGAAATAATACGTGTTCCGTATTTTAAGACACCAGGTTTGTGGTAATTTGCTGTGCAGCAATAGATAACTAACACAACCCCTACCTAGGTCGTCCAATTCACCCTGAACATGCAACACTCTTCTATAATCCTCTCTCCAGAAAGACCAAGGAAGAGCATCACATTAGGCCTGGCTTTCTTTAGTTCATAGCTCTGTGGAGCTAAACTTGTAATCAGCATTACTGGCATTGACAGCTGGGCACAGACGTAACAATCTTGAAATGCTATTTTGCCTTTGCTGTTGATTCCGGTATTGTCTCAGCAGACTCTACTCTTGAAGGCAGGAAGCAGGCATGTCCTATGCATCTCTGTGTCCATCTCTGCAAAGTGGTTCCCACAGAGCAGATGCCCAAATGGAGTATTTTAAGCAAACCCTGAACTCCAGTAGATGGTAAGCTCCTCAAAGGTAGGGATGGTTTTCTATGTTACTTACTGAATGAAGAAGAGAATGTGTAGATGAATGACTAAGTCAGTAGGTCAGGGACATGCCCAGAACTGCTGAAAGTGGGCAATGAATACATAACCAGAAGGAATTGGCACACTCCCAATCTCGGCCTTCCTCCCTGCATCTCTTTCAACCTAACAGATTACTTAGAAGAATTACATAAGCTCGCTGCCTCTATTTATTGCCCTTCTGTGTACTCCATGACTCCCCCCGCTTGATCTGACCTCACTGGGACCACCAATGACCTTTCTGTCATTGAATCCAATGGGCCTAGTTCCCTTCTCTTCTCTGGCCTCGCCAGTGTTCAGCACCATCAACCTTGTCTTCCACAGAATGCTAAGCAATCTTGGCTTCCACAAACCTCCCTCCACTAAGTTTCTGTCTCCCTGACCACCATTCTTAACCTTCTCCTTCTTTACTCTTGAGTAGGGTAGTTCGTCAAAGTATACTCCTCGCCTTCTTTCTCCTCCCACTGCATTTTATCCCTCGGTGATCTCATCCTCACCGTTGGCTTCAGTTGCTGAGTAGACACATCACCTCCCAGTGCGTACATCCTGTCCCATTCTCTCCTCTGCACCTCAGACCCATGGATCCAACCGCCTCCATCTCCACTTGGATATCTCAAAAGCATCTCAACCCCAGCCTGTCTAACACTACCCCTGTAAACCCTCATCTCCAGCGATGTTTATCATACAATGCATAAGCCTGCAGGTAACTTACTCAGATCCCAGTTCAAATGACACTTTTGGGAAAGCCTGCCCTGACCCCTTACTTCGCCCCTGTGCTTTTTCTTCATAATACGTATTACAGCTTGTAATTATCTACTGGATCAATGTCTTTCTCCTCTGCTGGAATATAAGCTCACCGGAGTAAGGGCCGTGGCTGTTTTGCTCACGATCAGCTCCCTCGTGACTAGCACAGTGGCTAAAACTATAAATATTGGTTAAATATGTAAGTGCAAGCTAAATTCCTCTCTTTCTCCTTTGCTACTTTATTTAGTTGATTGATTTGTGTCTGAATATAGCCAGATTTATCTTTCCTTATGTAGACCAGAGCTGCTGGGATTCTATCTTCATATTTTGTTCTTTGTGAGTTCCTGTATCAGTATATCACAAATAGGGTTGCCCAGAGCCAGTTTTTCCCCATAAGGAACTATAGTTTAAGAACTTCGTATCCCTACCCTGACACGTTTTTCCCATTATTTAGATAATAGCAGACTATTTATGCTAGAAAGTGTTTTAAAGTATGAAATCTAATTGCTTCACTTCACAAGTGAGGAATCAGAGTCCCAGGAAGATAAAATGGCTTGCCCAAGGTGATACAATGTGTTAGTAGCAATGATTATACCATACTGCATGCTTCCTTGAACAATATGCCACTGTACTCCTTATGTGTATATATCTAATGTGTCTAAACTCTCCCAGGCAAATTTTTGGTGCATAATCAAGAAGGCAAAGGTAAAAGAAATTCATGCAGTCTGGAGAACCGGGCGACCCTTGGTCCATAGTCTCCTGTCCTGTGAGAGAGGCGAGAGACCCTTTAGGCCCCAGCACACAGACCATCAGGAAACATTGGTCCTTTTAGATCAGCATTCAGAAATTGCCTTGGTTACCATGTGTTGGCCAGTTTATATGTAGAAATGCATTTATACCTCTCTCAATCTGGCGTTTGCTTAGCACTGCTGATAGAGTTTGGATATTTGTCCCTTCCATATCTCATGTTGAAATTTGATTCCCAGTATTGGAGGTGTGGCCTAGTGGGAAGTGTTTGGGCCATAGGGGCAGATCCCTCATGAATGGCTTGGTGCCATCCTCATGGTAATACGTGAGTTCTTGCTCCGTTAGTTCCCACAAGGACTGATTGTTAAAAGGCGCCTGGCACCTCCTCCTTTCCTTTGTTTCCTCTTTCCATGTGATGCCTGCTCCCCTCCACCTGCAGCCACAAATAAAATTGGTCTGAAACCCTCACCAGAAGCAGATGCTGGGGCTATGCTTCTTCTCCAGACTGCAGAGCTGTGAGCCAAATAAACCTCTTTAAAAAAAAAAAAATTACCTTTATAGCAATGTAAACAGACAGAGACAACTACAAATAAGTCATGCCTTAAGCGGCTATCAAAAATCATGGTGGGCAAGGTGTGATGGCACAAGCTTGTAATCCCAGCACTTTGGGAGGCTGAGGAGGATGGATCATTTGAGGTGAGGAGTTTGAGACCAGCCTGACCAACATGGTAAAACGCTGTGTATACTAAAATACAAAAAAAAACAAAAAAAATTAGCTCAGCGTGGTGGCATGTGCCTATAATCCCAGATACTCAGGAGGCTGAGGCAGGATAATCACTTGAACTCGGGAGGCAGAGGCTGCAGTGAGCTGAGATTGTGCCACTGCTCTCCAGCCTGGGTGAAAGAGACTCCATCTCAAAAAAACAAAAAAAAGTCATGGTGGTGACCAATTTGTTTACCTGTTTCAGGGACTTTAGTCCTATTTTCATGCAGTGAATCTGGGACTTGGACACCAAGGTATTATAATTAGGATTCTTGATCAGAGAAGGGGAGGCAAAAATTGCTCATAGCTTCCATCTCTGCTTACCTGGCATAGAGAAGAGTAAGAAGACGTGCACTGGAGGGGGCTAAGGTTCAAGCCTAAGAAAACTCCTGTTTTGAATGGGAGGGCTGGTCATCAAGGTTCAGTACAAAGGCAGTAGTAATAAAGGGTATGAAGGGATAAGAAAATTATGGGACAAAGGAGTTCAGACTGTCCTGGATCTGAGCCTACAAATGCCTCGCATCTTCCTGTGGGGCATGGATGAAATGCTGCAGCAGAGTAAAGCCGACGCTCTGTTGGTTCCATTTAAGGAGGCTGAGAATCTGTCACTGAGGAGCAAACAGCATGACTGAACGGAATGGAGCCTCCAGAACAATAACTGGTGGGAGCTGGGGCCACATTTCTGTGGTTGTAAACAGATTTTTCCCATGTCTGACAAGATCTGAAGAAAAAAAAATATGAAGAGGCAGGTCGTTTTACTTGCATTTTACTCTCGTGCTGCTTCTATTCAGAATTCTTGGAGACAAAGTGAGACTGGTACATTCAAAGATAGAGGAATCAGTGCCCAAGTCTAAGCTTCTTCACTAAATAACAAAGGGCATGTTGCAACGGGTAGGGAAATTATAAATTTAACTATACGGAAACAAACTTAGAAGACTTAACATTCAATACAGCAGAATAAGCTGACACAGAAGGATCTAATTCCTGCCTAAACACATCAAAATGCTGGAAAACCCTTAACAACAGCGACAAAAGTAGCTTAAATGCATAACTGCATCCATCAGAGTTCAAGCAGCAGAAAAGAACCACTAGGAGTGATAGATATAATCGGGATTTATTGTATGAATTCCACTTTAGGTGATTGTCGATAGCTTTGTATCTGATGGCTCAGCCTGAAGCCAGAAGGCCAGCCAATCAGGAAGGGAAAATGGGTAGGAGGTAGGGGAGAATGAGGAAAAACTGGAACCCACAATGAACTGCAATCCATGGAAATAGACTGGACCCACCAGGATCTCTCAGTGTATCCAGCCCTCCAATGTGATGGTGCAGGTGTCTTGTAGGAGAAGGTGGTACCCTTTGTCACAGAGCTCAACACCCATCTGAGCCAAGAGGATGTTCACTTGGAGAAGCTGAAGGAGGGTCCAGTGCAAGCTGGAGAATCAGGTGAGGAAAGCCAAGTGATAAAGTTCACCAGCTACGGCAGCACCGGGTGCCTCTCCTGCAACTCAAAACACGCTGACCTCCTGTATTAGTTCCTATTGATGCTGTAACACATTACCGTAAACTTCTTGGCTTAAAAAGACACAAATGTATTATCTTATAATTGTGGAGGTCAGCAGTCCAAAATGCATCTCATTGGGCTAAAATCAAGGTGTCAGTTGGGCTGTGTTTCTTCTGGAAGCCGTAAGGAAGAATTTATTTCCTTGCTTCTCCCAGTTTCTAGAGGCTGCCCACATTTTTGTCTTATAACTTCATTTCTCTGTCTTCAAAGTCTGCAATATAGAATGGCAAGCCCTTTTCATGGAGTGACCTATCTGGTACCACCCCCTTTTACATTTAAGGTTTCTTACAATTACTTTGGGCCACCTGGATAATCCAAGGCAGTCTCTCTGTTTTAAGGTCAGCTGATTATCAATCTTGATTCCATCTTCCACAGTTCTCCTTCATCTTGTAACCTAGTATGTTCACAAGTTCCAGGGATTGGAATGTGCACGTCATAGGGAGGCCATTATCCTCCCTCCCATCTTCGGTAATTTCATTCTTCTACCTGAGTCACCATTGCCTGTTTAATATCCTATAATTTAAATACTGACTTAGAAGTTTAACTACTATTAGCATATCTTATGTATGTCAGACGGTTGGAGATTTGGAAAAGACAAGAGAAAAAAATGGTTCATATATTTTATATCATATATGATATATATATGTTATAATACATATAACATATTTTATATCAAAATAAGAAAGAACTCCTCAAAACGACGATAGTCCTCATGTCTGCGTTTGCATCCAGGCAGGTGGTCATCGCTGATGTTTATAACTATTTTCTTGCACTCCCCATTCTACAGTGTATTTGTGCTCAGCAGATGTGCTGGCTGGTTGTGATTCCTTGCCTGACAGGGTGACCCGAACCTTCATTCCTGAAGAGTTTTGACCCTAAATGTCCTATATTGGGTTGTTATTTTCTATTTAATTTAGTCATAGGACAGGGGAGTATTAAGAGGTTTCAGAGGGGTTTTCTTACATTCCAGACATGTTCTGCCAGCCCATCATTGTATAGTAGCAACTCAGTTTTACCCTGGTAGTCACGTTCAGTCACCCCAGTCAGTATAAAAATCCCTTTCTCTTCCCGTTGATTCACCATCTTGCAGATGCCAAAATGGCCAGGTGTCTGTTTCAGCTTCCATTTCCAGAGAACCGTCGCTGTGCCCAATGGTGTGAGCATTCTTCCTCTGGAGAGTAAAACCTCTGGAGCAGCAGTTCACACAGGTGTCGGGAGGCATGCAGAAAGGTTTCTGGCAGGTCACTAGGCATAATAATGAGAGAACTCCCTGCCATTGCCACCCCTCATCAAGGTCCTATGAATCTGTCTGTTAAATAAACTATTTTGTATTACTTGCTGGTTTAGAGAATGTACTGCTTCCTGGAGGACACTGTCCCAGCCCTGTAAGGTTTTGTTACCAGTAGGCACTGTATCTGAGCTTCAAAAGCCATTCCACTGTTCTGTCAGGCCAGTCCCTCTGTGAGTGATTGACAGATGTGGTCAGCCCATGAGCATGTGCCACATTGCATTTGCTATAGAACAAGATCCTTGGACACTAGGCTGTGTTGAATGTTAAGATGGTGAATAAGGCATTCACAAGTCAGTAATGATGGTTTGGGTAGAAATATTGTAGGTAGGGAATGCAAATCTGCGTTCAGAGTAAGTATCCATCCCAGGAGAATACAGCGCTTTTCCTTCCATGATGGATGTACTCCAATGTCAACAACCTGCCACCAGGTGGCTGGCTGATACCCTTGGGGAATGATGCCATGTTGTCATATCACAGGCTCAGCAGGTTGTTGGCAGATTGGGTATTCTTTAGTGGCAGGAGCTAGGCTGGACTTCAAGACCATGTTACAAAGTCCATGCATAACCTTCATCCATGTCACCATGGCAACTTTGTGATCCCATTGTGTAAGAATGGCAGTGGTTAAGAAAACGACTCACTGATTTCCACAGGAAAAGTCATCTTGTCCACCTGATTAAGTTTATAATAATCCACGTGTCTTCGCACTGTTGAATGGAGATGTGGTAGGAATAATCATGCCTACATATTTCAAGTCCCTTGATGGTATCCCTCATTTCTGCTCTCCAGAAATGTGGTATTGCTTTTGGCCTACAATTTCAGCAGACAGACAATTTCAGTGGCTTACACTTGGCCATTGCTTCTACAATGGCGCTCATTCCATGGACTAAGTAGTCAAAGTGGATATTCTCCAAGTTTCTCAGTATTTCTAGTCCAATTATGACTTCCAGGACTGGGTACATAACAAAACTGAGTTTAGGGACCCACCAGACCCACTGCAAGATGGACCAAAACTCCACTGATCACATGACCTTCCCAATCCTCTATTCTGACTGTAGATGTACAGTGGCATTTGTGGTCTCCAGGCATTAGTATCAATTCAGAGCAAGTCCAATTAGTCCTCATTTCCTCAATTCACAATCACCTTGGAAAGTATCCACTGATTGCTGTATGAATGGCAAATAAGATTGATAGTATAGACTTTTGGTTGTATAGCATGGTTTTTCTTCAAGGAAACTTACCTCCCTGCCATTCAAAGGATTCTCAGTCTGTAAACTGGCTCAAGTCTGGGCAGTTGATGAGGGGCCATGACACCTAGTATGGTGATTTAAATTACATTTCTATTCACCAGGCTTAGAGTTTCTCTGCTTAAGCCAATCAAATAAGACCTTAGTAGATTGCCCATATATTTCATTTATAGGAACATTATGATAACAACAAGCTAACATCAAAGATCTCTGCAGGTCATGCTATTCTTATAACAACTTTTGCTCTGCTACTCATTATAGTGACCATGCTCACTCAATCTTTGGCAATTCAGTGCCACCATGAAGTGTCTAACACACACTGAAGTCTTATCCCCACTGAATTCAGGGAACCTAGTTTAATGACAGCAGTTCCCATTGTCATTAATTGCCTTTAGAGAATGACAATGACAAATAAGGAAGCTAGAGCCTCCCCTAGCAATGTTTTTTTCACAGCATAGAAAAAAGTGTGTGTTTATAATGCTGCAGAGGACGTAAAGAGAAAGTATGTGAGCAGATACTACATGATAAACACTCTGGCATTCCAGTTCTCTCTAAGACTTTGGATAGCTTCCTTTTCAGTACATCAGGACATGTCTGGCATTCCGACCTTACTTAGTATTGGATATATTTAGGCCTAGATTTCGATGAATAAACTAAGCATCTGTTAAAGTCATCTTCACCCCCTCAATCTAACACATTGAATCTGCCGCCCCACACTGCGCTTACACAACCCTGGGAGTTTTGTGCCCTAGCTGCCTTGCTTCCCTCACCCTAGTCTTGGCCCTGGTAGAATTGAAGAGCAGAAGAAATTCTCAGAGAATTAAGTGTGGTGGTGTGTACCTCTAATCCTAGCAACTCAGGAGGCTGTGGCAGGAGGATCATTTGAGCCCAGGAGTTCGAGGCTGCAGTGAGCTATAATTGCACCACTGACTCCAGCCTGGGTAACAGAGGGAGACCCTATTTCTTAAAAAAAAAAAAAAAAAAAAAAAAAAAAAAAAAAAAAAAAAGAACTTATTATTAACTGAAAAAGCTGTATGCCATGAGCTGTTAAGAAATAATTCTTACAGTTTGAAAAGCTGAAACTTGATCAGAAAGTCACCAGATATTCTAGGTCTTGCTGAAATGAACTTCTTTGTGATGAAATTTACAAAATATTTAAAGTTAGTGGTAAATAGAATCTAACTATTGCTCTATTAAACTAATTAAATTATAAACCCATGTAAACAACATGAGAGATAGAATAAGTTTCCTCACATAGTGGCCTTACAGGAAAAGAGGCATTTTTTTTCTGGGAACAAATATTTAGTTCAGCCTCTACAAGTTTTTAATAGACAATATCTGCATATAATTTTTTAAATAGTACTACCAAAGAAGCAAAAACATGTGAGTCAGGGTGAAGATAGGAAATGTTGAAATTTTAAGGCAGGAACTTTAAAACAACTATAAACGTATGTCCAGGAATCTAGTGGAAAAGGTAGACAGCATATATTAACAGAGAAGATATATTTAAGAGAGAGATGAAAACTATACAAAGAAACAAAGTAGAAATATTAGGAATAAAAAAAGCACAATAGACCAATTTATTCAAAAGGTTTTAAAGCCACAGAAAAATCAGAGAAAATCATCCACAAAATCTAAGAAAGTTTAGTAAAAGTCAACCACACTGAAACACAGAGAAGGAAAAAAAAAAAGAAAGAAAGCAGACTAAAACTGACGAACACTATCAAATGAACTAATACATTTGTTATTGAGATTCCAAAAGCAGTTGAGAGAGAGAATGGGCATAAACAAATTATTTGGAGGGGCAGGGCCAAGATGGCCAACTAGAAACAGTGGAATATTTGGAGGCTCCCTTTGAAAAAAACCACAATAAGTGTGTGAATCCTTCACTAGCAACCAAGGTATTCATATTCTTTCATCAGAACTGACTAGGAATCTGGCATGACCCATGGAGAGAAGGAAGAACAGTGTGGTGCTGTAGCCCACCTGAGATTCACACCCAGGCAGAGGAACCCCCTCCCCACAACCAAGGGAGGCAATGAATGAGTGCACTACCCAGGCAGGAAACTGCTTCTGCCACAGAACTGTGCAACCCGCAGATTGCAAGATCCCACTTGTAAACGCACACCACCAGAGCCTAGCATCACAACCCGGTAGCATGAAGATTTTCAACAGCCTCTCAGCTATAATCTGTTTAAGCCTACCGAACTCCTAGGGTAAGAGGCTATCAGCACTGTTCTGCCTGCTGTTTAAGCCATTTGAGCTCCTTGGAGGAGGGGCAATAGCCAGCACTGGGACTCCCTACTGCCTAACACACTAAGTTCCCTGGGTGGGGAAAGGGCAGCACCCATGTCTATAGCTCCAGGCAGTATTTTTCCCCTGCTGGAGCCAGGGAAGCTGGACGGCTTGGTTCCAAGACTTGTCTCCAACAGCCCAACACATGGGCTGTGGCAGTCTGTGGCCAGGGTGCCTCTTCAGGCCTAACCCTGACCCATCCCTTCTCAGTAGGTGGAACTTCCCTGCATGATCTCCAGTAACTCCAGCCAGAGGCGCAGGGACAGACTTTGGATCTCTCTGGGCCTGAGCCCCTAGGGGAAGTGTGGCTGCAGTCTCTGCAGACCAGCAGACTTAGCCTCTCCTCCTGGTAGTTCTGAGGAATCTGGGCAGCCCAGAAGAGTGGTTTTCCACCCAGCAAGGCACATGCCCTCCATCAAGGGACAAAGTACTTTATTAAGTGGGTTCCTGTTCCCCATGCCACCCAATTAGATGAGACCCTCCAACAGGGGTTGTCAGACACCCTATATAGGAGCAATCCTTCTGGCATCGGATTGGTGCCCCTTGAGGTCAAAGGTCCCAGAAGAAGGAGCAGTCACTGTTCTCCAGCATCCTGAAGTGATGTCTCCAGGCATAGGAGCAAATTAGATGAATAGGACCTGAAGTGAACCCCCAGCAAACTGCAGCAGCCCTACAGAAGAGAAACCTGACCATTGAAAGACAAACAAGCAGAAAGCAAGAACAAAAGCATCAACAACAACAGCAAGAAAAAAGCCTCCCTAAAAACCTCATCCAAGGGTCAGCAGCCTCAAAGACAAAAACTAGACAAACTCAAAGATGAGAAAGAATCAACAAAAAAATCCTGAAAACCCAAAAGGCCAGAGTGCTCCTTCTTCGAATGCTCACAACATCTCTCCATCAAGGGCACAGAACTGGACAAAGGATCAGATGGACGAATTGACAGATGTAGGCTTCAGAAGATGGGTAATAAAAAATTTCACTGAGCTAATGGAGCATGTTCTAACCCAATATGAAGAAGCTAGGAACCTTGATAAAAGGTTAGAAGAATTGCTACGTAGAATAACCAATTTACAGAGGAACATAAACTACCTGATGGAGCTGAAAAACAGCACAAGAACTTCATGAAGCATATACAAGTATAAGTAGCTGAACGGACCAAGCAGAAGAAAGAATATCAGAGTTTGAAGATCACCTTGCTGAAATAAGTCATGCAGATAAGACTAGAGAAAAAAACAATGAAGAGGAATTACCAAAGCCTCCAAGAAATAAGGGACTTCACAGAAAGACCAAACCTACAGTTGATTGGAGTACCAGAGGAGACAGGGAGAGTGGAAACAAGCTGGAAAACACACTTCAGGATATTATCCAGGAGAACTTCCCCAACCTAGCAAGATAGGCCAATATGCAAATTCAGTGAATATAGAGAACACCATTAAGATACTCCACAAGAAGATCAACCCCAAGACACATAATCATCAGCTTCTTCAAGGTTGTAATAAAGGAAAAACTGTTAAGGCAACCAGAGAGAAAGGCCAGGTCACCTGCAAAGGGAAGCCCATCAGACTAACAATGGATCTCTGAGCAGAAACTCTACAAGCCAGAAGAGATTGGGGACCAGTATTCAACCTTCTTAAAGAAAAGAAATTTCAACCCAGAATTTCACATCCAGGTAAATTAAGCTTCCTAAGTGAAAGAGAAATAAAATCATTTCCAGACAAGCAAATGCTGAGGGATTTTGTTACTATAAGGTCTGCCCTGCAAGAGCTCCTGAAAAAAGCACAAAATATGGAAAGGAAAAACCAGTACTAGCCACTGCAAAAAAAAAAAAAAAAAAAAAAAACACCAAAATATAAAGACCAATGACACTGTGAAGAAACTGCATCAACTAGTGTGCAAAATAGTCAAAAAGCATCATGATGACAGGATCAAATTCACACATAAGAATACTAACCTTAAATGTAAATGGGCTAAATGCCCCAATTAAAAGACACAGACTAGAAAATGTGATGAAGAATCAAGACCCATTGGTGTGCTGTATTCAGGAGACCCATCTCACATGCAAAGACACACATAGGCTCAAAATAAAGGGATGGAGGAGAATTTATCAAGCAAATGGAAAGCAAAAAAAAAAAGCAGGGTTGCAATCCCAGTTTCTAACAAAACAGACTTTAAGCCAACAAAGATCAAAAAAGACAAAGAAGGGCATTATATAATGGTAAAGGGAACAATTCAACAAGAAGAGCTAACTATTCTAAATATATATGCACCCAATACAGGAGAACAGATTCATAAAACAAGTTCTTAGAGACCTCCAAATAGACTTAGACTCCCATACAATAATAGTGGGAGACTTAAACACTCCACTGTCAGTACTAGACAGATCAATGAGTCAAAAAATTAATACGGATATTCTGGGCTTGAACTCAGCTCTGGATCAAGTGGACCTAGTAGTCATCTACAGAACTCTCTACCCCTAGTAAACAAAATATACATTATTCTCAGTACCACATGGCACTTAATCTAAAATCAACCACATAATTGGGAGTAAAACACTCCTCAACAAATGCAAAAGAATTGAAATTGTAACAGTCTCTCAGATCACAGTGCAATAAAATTAATAAACTCACTCAAAACCACATAGTTACATGGAAATTAAACAACCTGCTCCTAAATGACTCCTGAGTAAATAATGAAATTAAGGCAGAAATCAAGAAGTTCTTTGAAACCAATCAGAAAAAAGAGACAGCATACTGGAATCTCTGGGACACAGCTAAAGCAGTGTTAACAGGGAAATTTATAGCACTAAATGCCCACATCAGTAAGCTTGAAACATCTCAAATCAATACCCTAACATCACGATTAAAAGAACTAGAGAGACAAGAGTAAATTAATTCAAAAGTTAGCAGAGACAAGAAATAACTAAGATCAGAGAAGAATTTAAGGAGATAAAGACACAAGAAACACTTCTAAAAGTCAATGAATTCAGGAGCTTTTTTTTTTTTTTTTTTTGAAAAAACTAATAAAATAGACCACTAGCTGGACTAATAAAGAAAAAGAAAGAGAAAAATCAGATAGGCACAATGAAAAATGATAAAGGGGATAGGACCGCTGACCCCACAGAAATACAAACTCACATCAGAGAATACTATAAACACTGCTATGCAGATAAACTAGAAAATCTAGAAAAGGATAAATTTCTGGACACATATACCCTCCCCAAACTAAACCAGGAGGAAGCTGAATCCCTGAATAGACCAATAATAAGTTCTGAAATTGAGGCAGTAATTAATAGCCTACCAACCAAAAAAAGCCCAGGACCAGATGGATTCACAGCTGAATTCTACCAGAAATTCAAAGAGGAGCTGGTACCATTCCTTCTGAAACTATTCCAAACAATTGAAAAGGAGGGCTGCATCCCTCACTTGTTTTATGAAGGCAGCATCCTGATAACAAAACAGGGAAGAAATACAACAATTAAAAAAAAGCTTCAGGCCAATATCCCTGATGAACATCTATGTGAAAATCCTCAATAAAATACTAGCAAACCAAATCCAGAAGCACATCAAAAAACTTATCCACCTCGATCAAGTCAGCTTCATCCCTTGGATGCAAGGCTGGTTTGACATATGCAAATCAATAAACATAATCCATCACATAAACAGAACTAGAAACAAAAACCACATGATTATCTCAATAGATGCAGAAAACGCCTTTGATAAAATTCAACATCCCTTCATGCTAAAAACTCTCAGTAAAGTAGGTATTGACGGAACATATCTCAAAATAATAAGAACTATTTATGACAAACCCACAGCCAATATCATATTGAATAGGCAAAAGCTAGCAGCATTCCCTCTAAAAACCAGTACAAGACAAGGATGCTCTCTCTCACCATCCTATTCAACATAGTATTAGAATTTCTGGCCGGGGCAATCAGGCAAGAGAAAGAAATAAAGGATATTCAAATAAGAAGAGAAAGTTAAATTGTCTCTGTTTGCAGATGACATGATTTCATATGGAGAAAACTCCATCATCCCAGCTCAAAAACTCTTTAAACTGATAAGCATCTTCAGCAAAGTCTCATGTTACAGAATTAAATGTGCAAAAATCACAAGCATTCCTTTATACCAACAGTACATAGGCAGAAAGCCAAATCATAAATGAACTCCCATTCATAATCTCTATAAAGAGAATAAAATACTTAAGAATACAGCTAATGAGGATGTTAGCCTCTTCAAAGAGACTATCAACCACTATGCAAGGAAATAAGAGAGGACACAAACAAATGGAAAAACATTCCATCCTCATGGATAGGAAGAATCAATATCAAGAAAATGCCATACTGCCCAAAGTAATTTATAGATTCAGTGCTATTTCCATCAAAGTACCATTGACATTCTTCACAGAATTAGAAAATACTATTTTAAATTTCATATGGAATCAAAGAAGACCATGTATAGCCAAGATAATCCTAAGCAAAAAGAGCAAAACTGGAGGCATCACACTACCTGAACTCAAACTATACTATAAGGCTGCGATCACCAAAACAGCACAGTACTGGTACCAAAACAGACATATACACGAATGGAGCAGAACAGAGACCTCAGAAGTAACACAACACATCTACAACCATCTTATCTTGGAAAACCTGACAAAAACAAGCAGTGGGGAAAGGATCTCCTATTCAGTAAATGGTGCTGGGAAGACTGGCTAGCTATATGCAGACAACTGAAACTGAATCCCTTCCTTACACCTTATACAGAAATTAACTCAAGATGGATTAAAGAGTTAAATGCAAAACCCAAAACCACAAAAACCCTAGAAGAAAACCTAGGCAATACCATTCAGGACATAGGCATGGGCAAAGACTTCATGACAAAAAATGCCGAAAGCAATTGCAAGAAAAGTCAGAATTGACAAATGGGATCTAATTAAACTGAAGAGCTTCTGCATATAAAAAGAAACTATCATCAGAGCAAACAGGCAACCTATAGAATAGGATAAAATTTTTGCTGTCTATGCATCTGAGAAAGGTCTAATATTTAGAATTTACAAGAAACTTAAATTTATAAGAAAAGACAACCCCATCAAAAAGTGGGCAAAGGATATGAACAGACAGTTCTCAAAAGAAGGTATTTACATGGCCAACAAATATAAAAAAAAAAAGTTCAACATCACTTATCATCAGAGAAATGCAAATCAAAACAACAGTGAGATACCATCTCACACCAGTCAGAATGGCAATTACTAAAATGCCAGGAAACAATAGATGCTGGCAAAGTTGTGGAGAAATAGAAACACTTTTACTGTATATTGTTGGTGGGAATGTAAATTAGTGGAAGAGAGTATGGTGATTCCTCAACGATGTAGAACCAGAAATACCATTTGACCCAGCAATGCCATTGCTGATTATACACCCAAAGGAATAGAAATCATCCTGCTATAAAGATGCATGCACACATATGTTTGTTGCAGCACTATTTACAATAGCAAAGACATGGAACCAGCTCAAATGTCTATCAGTGACAGACTGGATAAAGATACACCACTGGCACAATGTGGTACATGTATACCATGGAATACTATGCAGCAAGCAAAAAGGAATGAGATCATGTCTTTTGCAGGGACATGGATGAAACTGGAAGCCATCATCCTGTGTTAGCAAACTAACACAGAAATAGAAAAGCAAACACTACATGTTCTAACTTATAAGTGGGAGTTGAACAATGAGAACAAGTGGATACAGAGAGGGGAACAACACACACCAGGGCCTGTTGGGGTGGGGGAAGAGGGGAGGGAACTTAGAGGATGGGTCAACAGGTGCAGCAAGCCACCATGACACACATACACCTGTTTAAGGAATCTGCATGTAGTGCACATGTATTCCATTTTTTTAAGAAGAAATTTTTTTTTGTTTTGTTTTGTTTGTTTGTTTTTTTGTTTTGTTTTGTTTTGTTTTTGTTTTTTTGAGATGGAGTTTCACTCTTGTTACCCAAGCTGGAGTGCAATGGCGCAATCTCGGCTCACTGCAACCTCCGCCTCCCGGGTTCAGGCAATTCTCCTGCTTCAGCCTCCTGAGTAGCTGGGATTACAGGCACACGCCACCATGCCCAGCTAATTTTCTGTATTTTTAGTAGAGACGGGGTTTCACCATGTTGACCAGGATGGTCTCGATCTCTTGACCTCGTGATCCACCCGCCTCGGCCTCCCAAAGTGCTGGAATTACAGGCTTGAGCCACCGCACCCGATCAAGAAGAAATTTTAAAGAAAAAATATTTGAAGAGGTAATAACTGAAGAGTTAAAATTTTCCAAAACTGATAGATTTCAAGCCATGTATTCAAAATGTTTATAAGCAAGGAAAAGATTAAACCAAATCTAAACACATCACATTCAAATATGCTAAAGTTAAAAAGAAAATCTTTATAGTAGCCAAGAAAAAAAAAAAAACCCACAGGCATATTGCATACCAGAATACAATGATGGCTGACTTCCCATCAGAAATAGTATAGGGCCTAAGACGATATAAAAACATCTTAAAATTGTCAAAGAAAAAAAAAACCGTGTCAACTGACAATCTCATATTCTGTGAACACATTCTTCAAAACTGAAGCCAAAATAAAAACATTTCCAGGTATACAAAATATGAAATAATTCATTCCAACATACCTAAACTACAAGAAGTACTGGAAGTTTACCATGCTGATTGGGAGATTATGCCGTATGAAATCCAGATCTACAGGAAAGAATGAAAAACATCAGAAACAGTAAATATAAAATGTTTTATTATCTTTACTATTTAGATTTATATGTGTGTTTTAATATCTATAAAAGATTATTGACTGTTGAAAGCAAAAATAAGAAATATATCATGATAAAAGTAAAATACATAAGAACATAAAGAATAATAGGGTGGTAATATAAATTATACTAAAGATTCTTACATTAGGAAGGCATATAATGTGAAGGTACATTGTAATAAGTGAAAGATGCATATTTAATCACTCGAGCAATAGTTTTAAAATAACACAAAGGGATATATTTAAAATGTTGATAAAGCAGATAAAATGGAATATTTGTATTCAATAGAATGGAATTAAATTCACTGAAAGATGGCAGGAAAGGCATAATAGAGTAAAAAAGAAATGGGAGGAACAAATAGAAAACAAATACCAGGACGAAAGTCTCTAGGTAACCTTATGAATAATTACATTAAGTATAAATGTAACACATACTTCAAGTAAAAGGTAGAAATTTACATACTATATTAAAAGGCAAGATATAAACAGATGCTGTTTACATGACACACACTTTAAAATCAAACTTACAGATTGGTTGGATATAAAATGAAGAAAAGTTGTGCATCAGAAAGCTATAGTGGTTACATAACTGTAAGGCCAATAGAAGTCAAACTAAAGAGAGCCATTGTAAATGAAAAGGGAAACAGCATAATGATAAAAGGATTAATTCATTGAGAAGCTATAATATTCCTAAATGTGCTGACAACTAATACTGTGTTTTAAAGTACATACAGCAAAAATTAATATGACCAGAGAAACAGATAAACCCTCATTTACAGCTGGAGATTTTAACATTCCATTTTTAATAATTAGTAGAATAAATAGTTAAATGATCAGTAAGTTTATAGATGATTTGAATCATCCAGTTGACCTAGATGACATTTATAGAATAATACATTCAACAACTATATCATAGACATTCTTTTTCATGTTGGGCCATAATACAATTTTAAATGTATTTCAAAGAACATAAACTGTAATACATGTTTGTATTAGAGTTCATGATCATGAGAGTATTAAATTAAAATTCAATAACAATAAGCTATTTAAAAATGGCCCAGTATTTGGTAATAAAGCAACACTCTTTTAAACACCCTATGGATTAAAGGAGACAATATAAAGGAAATTAGGCAGAATTTCAAACTAAAGCATAATGAAAGTACAAAATATAAAAACCTGTAGCATGCTTAGAGGAAAATTAATTTAAATGGATGTATTAGAACTAAATAAAGGTATAAAATCAGTGATCTAATTTTCCTTCTTAAGCTAGAAAATAAAAAGAGATTTATGCTCAAAATTAGTAGAACAAAATAATGAAATTAGCAGCAGAAGTCAGTGAAATAGGAAACAACTAATAGAGAAAATCAGTGAAGTCAAAAGATATTACTTAGACTTGTAAATGAATGTTCATAGTATCGTTATTGATAATTGTCAAAAACTAAAAAAATATAAATTTCCATCAACAGGTGAATGAATAAATAGTGTTATATTCATATAATGGAGTATAAAATGAACTACTAATATATGCAGTAATATAGATAATTCTCAGAAATATTATACTGAGTGATAAGAGCCAAACACAATAGAAAATATGATTTCATTTATATAAAATTTAGAATCTGTAAAAGTAATCTATCAGTGTCTGCCCAAACCAGAGGACAGGACAAACAGGGATTGACTGGGAAGGAGTACACGGGAACTTTTGAAAGTGAGAGAAATGTTCTGTGTCATGAATGGAGTGATGCATATTCATCTGTACACTTAAAATGGGTAAATTCATCTTTTTGTTGTTGCTGTTTGGTTGGTTGGTTTTTTCCTTCCTTTTTTGAGACAGAGTTTCACTCTTGTTGCCCACGCCGGGAGTACAATGGCACGATCTTGGTTCACTGCAACCTCTGCCTCCCAGGTTCAACTGATTCTCCTTCCTCAGCCTCCCAAGAAGCTGGATTTACAGGCATGTAATCCACCATGCCTGGCTAATTTTGAGTTTTTTTAGTAGAGATGGGTTTCTCCATATTGGTCAGGCTGATCTCAAATTCCTGACTTCAGGTGATCCACCTGCCTTGGCCTCCCAAAGTACTGGGTTTACAGGCATGAGACACCACGCCCAGCTGGTATACTCATTTTAAATACCTTTATTAAACTAAAAATACCATACAGTTCTCCTTTTGTTTGATAATTTTTGCCGAATTAAACAGCTGTACAACCATCATGCTGCAGTGGGAAGAATTCCATCTCCCATAACTTCCCTCTTTTTCATTTGTGCTAAATCCTCACTGACATCCCCAGTCCTAAACAGTTGTTGATCAGACTTTCATCACTAGACTTCTGTGAAATTTCATGTAAATAAAATCATAGGTAGTCTTTTTTTGTGGCTTGTTTCAGAATAATGTTTTTGAGGTTCATGCATGTTCTATATATTGGTAGTTTCTATCTTTTTATGGTTGAGTAGTATTCCATTACATGGATATGTGGCATTTTATTCATCTATTGATCTGACAGCGGACATTCAGATTGTTTGCAGGGTTGAGATATTACGATCAAGCAGCTATTAACATTTGTATTTAAGTCTTTGAGAAGCGAGTCAACCTGAACTGACATCTCAATCCTGCTATTTAGCTGATGAATGACCCTGGAAAAGTCATTTAACCTCTCTGTTTTCTCATCTGCAAATGAGAAAATTCTCTATTTTATCAGTGTTGTGAGAATTAATTGAGATAATATTTATAAAGTGCCTTGTAAAATATAAAGAGCAGGAGCTTAATAAAACATAGCTAAGGAGAATAATAAAATTAGATAATGCTTCAAATACTTGATTTTTTGGGGAAATATAGTTAGCACAAGCAGATAGTCTACCAATCATTCCCAAACTCACAGCCAGGTCAAAAAACAAGTGTATGTGGTTTGAAGTGTTTGCTGATATTTATTCTCATTCCTCCTCCCTTTCTGGACCTCACCTGCAATATGGATCAGCAAAAACCCTCAAATGCAGGCCATCAAATAAAGTTGCTGATAGGCAAGACACCAAAAGGCAAGAGAATACAAACCAGGAAAAAAATAATAGTCTTATAACTGTGACTAGAAAAACCTTCCTGAGTGGCTCAAGATCAGACAAGATAAAGGTTATCAGACAAGCTGAAGAAGAATGAAGAAGGCATGTTCCCTTACCTAAATCTATTTAATTTAAAAAATTTGTTTCTGCACCTAATAAGATGTATAAGGCTGTTAGGGACTCAAGGCATTTGGCAAGAGTACAGGCATTCTTCAGCATCAAGAAACTTCGATCTAGTTAAGAAAATAAACCTAACATGCAGGAATCTATCTACACAAGACAGTACTTCTCAGTTGCTCAGCTATATGTCCAAATTCTTTCACTGCGGGAGTTTGGAGGGGGAAGAGATTTACAGAGGGATGATGGAAAACTTTTTGAAGAATGTGGGATTTGAGGTGGATGCCAAACATTTTCTCTTTTAAGACAGATAACTTTAATGAGGATTCTGAGAAAGAAGAAATACAGAAATAGCAGACAAATGTTTGGAGGGCAAAAGGATAGAGACGGCGACACTGTGAAATGAACACTCAATTGCTATAAACATGACACTTAAAAACATGAACTGATACCAATATGGCCACTTAAAAAGGGATTTAATGTCCAGTGTAGTGTTCATAAATCAAATAATTAGGGATTTCACACTCAATAATTTTGGGGTGAAGTATCAAGAAAATAGTCATCTTGCACTATAGAATGTGCCAGAATATTTTACCATTATGTATTATTTACTGTGCATTGTGTAGTATGTATATCATACTGATTGTATGATAAATACAGGGTGTACTGTGGGAACTCTGAAATACATAGACAAATACACTTTTTAAAAAAGAAAACTAATTTGGCTATAATCCCACCATCCAGGCAGTATGCTTGTTAGCATGTTGTCATTATTTTTTTCAACTGTACATACATGTGTGAAATGGTTATGTGGAAGTCACATGTGCAGTCTTGTGCTATACATCAAAACCCTCCCATCCTCCACTTGGATGAAAACCAGGTCGCTTCAGATACAAGTTCTTTGGTCACTTTTGGTGATAGAACAATTTGATTCAGTAGTTAATGTCCAGCCCAGAGTAGTAATCTAAGCTTCTATCTTTAATTAAAGAAAGCTCCCCAACCCCTGCTACCTTCCCTGACCTTCAGCATGGGCCCATGTGTGGTGGCTACCTACAGTGGGAGAGGAGGGCTCCTTCTTTCTTCACCCAGCCCTTCTCTGACCTTTCTACTTACTTTCTGATGCTATGAAATTAGAAGATGGGGAGGGAGAAAAAGGAAGAAAACACAGCAGAATTCTTACTTGATTGATGCTATCATGAGTTGGCCTCAATACTATAGACCTAACAAATATTAACTCATGTTTTCTCTCCTCGAGCATTTTGGGGGGTTCGTTGAAGATCCCTCATCCCATTTCTGAGAATTTCTCACATGTAAATCTCTTGACACAAGTAGATGTGTTCCTTTTGGATGGTCACTTATGATGGTTTTCTGAGCCTCTAAGCGTCTGGCAGTACATCTCCAGCTTGCTCTGCTGAGATTTCCATGTCTCTCCAAAGTGGTGCCTGTTGGATAGGATTTGGAGCAACTGCTCACCAACTCTTCTTGGCCTGTGGTTCTCAAGTCTGGCCTGCACAAAACACAAACCTCTGATCCATGACAGGAGTGAAGTTACTTCCCTAACTGCAACCTCTAATTCCTTACTTTCAGCTATTTACCTCAGTTTCTCTCTCTTTAGACTTCTTAGCCATAAGACATATATTAAATTCTCCAAGTGATTACACTGAAATCTCCTACCTACGCTTAAAAAAGAGGAGAAGTATGGGACTCATAAACGCCAATAACTTTCTCTTTCTAAATAAATCCTCTTCCCATCTGTAACTTCATATTCCTTTTATGCTGGTTCAGTCACAAGACTGTTTTGTGAACACCTTCTTTCAGCTCCTCTGTGCTGCCCTCACATCTATTATCTTAGGGTCTCAGTTTAGATAAAGACTCACAGAGCTTTAGATGTTTATGTATAAGTGGATATATAAACATTTGGTTTCTAGAATGCATGAAATTTGGCAGTCTGCTGTGGCAGAGAATAGAAAGTTATTAACCAACCATTTCTTCTTCCCGGAGACATAGTTATACAATATTTCTCATCTTCCTTTGCACTTACACACTTCCATGTGACTGGGATCCAGTGCTATGAAATAGGATAAGACATGAACTACTGGCCTATAAAAATCTCTCATGCACAGTCCCAAATTTTTTCTCTCCAATCAGCTCATACAGTGGAAGAGGCCATTCTTCATTCCTGGAGGCTGCATATTAAAAATGGTAGAGCCATAACTGGAAAAAAACTGGGACTCTAAATCTTTGTAGGTACAAAATCCCTCTGCCAACAATGAACACTTACTTATTGTCCTAATCTTTTTGTGCTTCTACAACAAAATATCTTAGACTAGGTAACAGCAGATACTTACTGCTCACAGTTATGGAGGCTGAGAAGCCCAAGATCAAGATTTCAGCAGATTTGATGTCTGATGAGGGCCGGTATCTCACAGATGGTGCCTACTATGTGTTCTTACATGGCAAAGGGGCAGGAACTAACAAGCTCTCTTGAGCCACCTTTATAAGGACAATAATCCTATTCACAAGGGCTTGGCCCTTATGACTTACTTAGCTCCCAAAGGCCCCACCTATTTATACCAACACATCAAGGATTAGATTTTAACATACGAATTTACGAGGGACACATTCACACCACAATATTTATGTTAAACTTTGTGAGAGTGAGAAAGAATGTATATTGTAATAATTTACTGAGATTTTGCTATTTCAATTGTGACCTTAATTAATATACCTTTTTTATGCTGGGGTATTGAGGTTTTTTTTTTTATTATTGTACTTTAAGTTCTGGGATACATGTGCAGATCTTGCAGGATTGTTGCATAGGTACACGCATTCCATGGTGGTTTGCTGTCTTCATCCCCACGTCACCTACATCAGGCATTTCTCCCAATGTTATCCCTCTCCAACCTCCCTACCACCCTTTGTCCTTCCCCTTACCCCCCATTCTCCAACAGACCTCAATGTGTGATGTTCCCCTCCCTGTGCCTGTGTGTTCTCATTGTTCAACACCTACCTATGAGTGAGAACATGCAGTGTTTGGTTTTCTGTTCTTGTGTCAGTTTGCTGAGAATGATTGTTTCCAGATTCCCTACAAAGGACATGAACTCATCCGTTTTTATGGCTGCATAGTGTTCCATGGTGTATATGTGCCACATTTTCTTTGTCCAGTCTATCATTAATAGGCGTTTGGGTTGGTTCCAGGTCTTTGCTATTGCAAGCAATGCTGCATTGAACATATGTGTGCATCTATCTTTGTAATAGAATGATTTATAATCCTTTGGGTATTTACCTAGTAATGAAATTGCTGGGTCAAATGGAATTTCTATTTCTAGATCCTTGAAGAATCACCACAATGTCTTCCACAATGGTTGAACTAATTTACACTCCCACCAACAGCATAAAAGTGTTCCTATTTCTCCACATTCTCTCCAGCATGTTGTCTCCAGATTTTTTAATGTTTGCCATTCTTAACTGGCCTGAGATGGTATCTCAATGTGGTTTTGATTTGCATTTCTCTAATGACCTGTGATGATGAGAATTTTTTCATATGTTTGTTGGACCCATAAATGTACTCTTTTGAAAAGTGTTGGTTCATATCTTTTTCCCACTTTTGAATGGATTTGTTTTTTATTTTCTTGTAAAATCTGCTTTAGTTCTTTGTAGAACCTGGGTAATAGCCCTTTGTCAGATGAGTAAAATTTTGCAAATGTTTTTTCCCATTCTGTTGGTTTCCAGTTCACTCTAATGATTGTTTTTTTTGTTGTTGTTGTTTTTTGTTTTTTTGTTTTTTTGTTTTGCTGGGCAGAAACTCCTAAGTTTAATTAGATCCCATTTGTCTATTTTGGCTTTTGTTGCCATTGCTTTAGGTATTTTAGTCATGAAGTGCTTGCCTATGCCTATGTCCTGAATGGTATTGCCTAGGTGTTCTTCTAGGGTTTTTATGGTGTTAGATCTTATGTTTAAATCTTTAATCCATCTGGAGTTAATTTTAGTGTAAGGTGTAAGGAAGGGGTCCAGTTTCAGCTTTCTGCACATGGCTTTTTTATTATTTATTTGAAAGAGCTCTGTGTTTATTATTAAATATGTAATATAAAATTTTTACCATACATTTTTCAAAAAACAAATCCCAGCTTTTTTGCGTTTTAAATTGTCTTTATGGCATTTTGAATGCCTTAAATAACTGTTTTACACAGGGAGACCTGTCAATCATTACTTTTACGACTTGAGCCTTTTGCCATTGTGTTTAAAAAGATATTTGAGAAGGTTAATAATTATGAACCTAATTGTCAACCTCTTGGCTCATAGCTAGATTTCTCAGAGACTCCTAATTTCTGATTTAGACGCTACTCATCCAGAGCTACACTAAGATTTTAGAATTCTTATTTGAAACTATGTTGAGATACTGAATGAGAGTCCTCAGCCAAAGGGGAGGGGACAACATGTGAAGTTGAGCCTAGTGTATAAGGCTAATCTCATGCCATTAAAGAAAACTATCTTGTCCAAATTTGCATAAGCGAAGTTCAACTCTACAGTTTTGATCATCAATATCTTCATTCCTATCTCCTGCCAGACACCCAACACTCCCGAGATTATTCCTCGCTAGCTAGAAATCTTCAGGAAAGCCCTTGTCATTTCTGGCCTCTTGAGCCATAATTCATACACCCAACTTGCATGATGCCCCCCCCCCTCAACCTTCTCTCCCACATAAAAGCCATTTTGACCTATATTCTATTGCTTTGGATAACTCAAATGAAAAACAATTTTAATTAATATGAGACAAATCCTCTAATATTTGTACTACCTGTACCACAACCAAAGCATCAATGAATGGAAGAATCTGTGCAACCTTGAGGAAGGAGTCCCTAAAAACATGTCACCTAAAGCGTTCCTACTGCATTTATGGGTAGGGCTACCTTAAGTCAGACAGTGATCAATGTAGTCATTTACCTTCTTTTTATATCACCTACCAAATTTCAAGTGTTCTCAATGCCCTCCCAGTTCTTAACACAGTGCCTGGCATCTAAAAGTTATTCAACACGTGTGTTGAGTGGATGAAAACTCTTGCCATCCTAGGACGCAAAATGTGGTTTGAAAGTGTGATGTACGGGTATACCTGAGAAACAAGAAACTAGAGAAAAAAAAAATCATGCTTTGGCAAGAATTGTATCTGTTTTCCAGAGACATAGAAGCCTACGTAAGACACAAGCTTAGAGCATCAAAGCAACAAAAAAGAGGCATGGAGAGGCTAAAGCCAAGGATGTGATCAGGAATTTCTAGAGGTACTGAGATGAGGGCTGTCCAAGTAAGTGTCACCAGCTTGAAGAGCTCCCACTTGTAAGAAATCAAGAGTTCCAAGGGAGAAGAATCTAGGAGGGAGGCATATGGCAGAGAACCACTCCAAAGGCCCCAGCGGACAGAAACCGAAAATACCCAGCCTCTCTCTAGTGATGCATGAATGTATGAGTACATTCACTGTCCATTAGAGGACTCCCAGGTACTCACATACTGGAAGACTTTCAGTCACTGTACATACATTTAGCTTACCATGTTTGCAGACCATTGTTTTCTTTTCATTCAGCTCCCTGCTCAAATGCTACCCTGAGGACCTCCATGAGTAAGGCTAGGGCAACAAGAGGAAGAATCTGGAACACTGGAAAGGGACCCAAGATAAGACCCTCCCACCAAAAAGTGAAAAACATAACCGGGCATTCCAACATAAAAATTGCCCCCCTGAGAGGGGTACGATCTACTCTCACAGTGGGTTGCATATGAAACAACACAGCAGTTGTATGTATCTAAATGTGTGCCATATGTTCTTGGCATTTAGCAAACACTCTACTATTATCTATCATTATTGTCCTATGAATTAATTAGGTCAGAATAGGTTCTCACATTAGTTTAGCAGTGAACAAGAATGGGAGGGTCAGAGGTCCAGGGGAGCTTAACTTCAACAAGGAACTAGAAGTTTGGAAGGTTAAGATCTAGAACAGTGGTTCTCAAACTATGGTCACCTGGGCCAGAAACACCAGTATACCTGAGAAGGCTTAGGTCCAAATTTACGGAATCAGAAATTCTAGAGATTGGAGCCAATGATCTGTGTTTACCAAGTCCTCCAGATGATTCTGATGCACCCTAAAGGTTGTAAGCCACCAAGAGCGAGTGGTCTAGAGCAAAGGAAGTTCAGGGATCAATAAGGCTCTTTAGTAGATGCCCCTAAGAAATATGGTGGCACTAGTTACCTACCCAGGTGTCAGAAGGAAAAGGGGAACCAGGGACAGAGAGTATCTAAGGTGCTTTTGCCTTCCTCAATATCTGGCTCAGATGTAAGCCGTGAGTGTTTTTGTAGGCCTAGAGTTTGGACTTGAACTTATAAAAGTGATTTTTAGAAAAGCAGTGTGATTCGATGGAATGAACCTAGGTTCTGAAACTGAAACCTCAGTTTGCAACTTAATCTTGGGTGATGTAGGCAACTTCTCTGAACTTCTGTTTCTCTATCCATAACATAGGAAACACAGACATTTAATTTACAAGGTTGTTTTAAAACTAAATAGCATAATGGTATGTGAAATTTGCCCAACAGGGCAAATAGTAAGTAACAACAAATGACAGCAGTTAAGGCATGATGTGAGTGATTTGGATTACCATTAGGTTGAACCATGTGAAATGGATGATATCCAACTAATTATCAACCTACCAAGATGCTGTTTTTATATGGTTCAACCTAATGTCTCTACTCACAGTTCAGGCGCGAGCAAAGTAAGCTCTAATACATCTCTCTAAAAACTACCTCATGGCCTCAAGAACAAGATTGTGGCTAGTGGATCTGTACCTTTACCTCATGGAATTATTGGATACTCTAGGTTCTTAGGTTACTTCAGGGACCCAGTGCCTTGCAGGAGAGCCATGTGAAGAGAATGTGAACGTACTGTTATTTAGCTGAGTTTAAATCCTGACTAGATGGAAGGATGGACCCGGTACTGGGAAAGAAAAAAAAAGCCCTATCACTGTCATATGTCAGTAGACCCTTGGTCAACCTTAACAGAGACGAAGAGGAGTTGAGGAGTCATCCTGGAGGGAGACCAGGTGATAACACATCGACTTGCTCCTCTAACTTCTTTAAAGCACCATGTAGTATTATACTGTTACAGACAGCTCTACAGGGACAGCTGCGGTTTTGCCTGTTAGATTGTACTGTGCATATGAATCACCTCGAATTTTGCGCATCTTCCCTGTAGTATAAAATACTCTTAAAAGGAAGTCTGTTGCTTCCTTATTAGTGTTTAGTCTTGCAGTAAGAATCAGAAACAGCCTCAGAACTGGAACCAGGGCCAAAGAGTACTAATAGGTTGCACATTTTATAATCATGCCTCTCTGTTTAATATGTGCCCAGGTACAAGTTAAGCTCTGCAGAGAGTAATTTTTTTTTCTAAATAAAGAACAGAAATTTATTTTTCAGGGTTCTGGAGAAGCTGGGAAGTCTATGATTAAGGCACTGGCATTTGGTGTCTGGACGGTGAGGGCTTTCTGGCTGTGTCCTCACATGGTGGACGTGGTGGAAGAGGAAGGGCAAAAGAGAAACACTACTGCATGAAGCCTCTTTTTTTTCATATATCTTTGTTTATCATTATTATGCTTTAAGTTCTGGGATACATGTGCAGAAAGAAAAACCACGAAGGGGAAGGGAAAATCACCTTCAACCAAATGTTGAGCTTCTTCAAATTGAGACATTGTTCTCTCCTTTTTTTTTTTCTTTTTTTTGAGATGGAGTCTCGCTCTGTCACCCAGGCTGGACTGCAATAGCATGATCTCAGCTTATTGCAACCTCTGCCTCCCGGGTTCTTGCAATTCTCCTGCCTCAACTTCCCAAGTAGCTGGGACTACAGGTGCATGCCACCACGCCCAGCTATTTTTTTTTTTTTTCTATTTTAGTAGAGATGGGGTTTCACCATGTTGTGCAGGCTGGTCTCGAACTCCTGAGCTCAGGCAATCCACCCACCTCAGCCTCCCAAAGTGCTGGGATTACAGGCGTGAGCCACCGCGCCCGGCTTGTTCTCACTACGAGCATAGGTATACGTGTGCTATGGTGGTTTGCTTGTGTACCTATGCAAGGAGTATTTTAAAAGTGAGAACAATATCTCAATTTGAAAAAGCTCAACATCTGGTTGAAGGTAATTTTCCCTTCCCCTTCATAGTTTTTCTTTATAACCTTCTCCTAAAGGTTAAACACACTATGCAGTTAACCAGTTGGCCAATCCCAAGGCAGCTGTGGAAAAGTAATTTTTCCATTATTTTACCATTTAAACAGGATATATTTTGTTATGATTATTTAAACTTTTAAAAAATTTAAACATTTTAAAATCAGTAATAAGTGTATGTACAATTTGATATTATAATCTGTATCATAAACATTTCTTCCTGTGGCTGTGTGGCTTTCATTATCCTGATTTTTGTGGCTGCACAATGTTCTACCAAATATGCTCTTTAAATTTATTAAACTTTTAATATGTTATTGGAAATACACATTATAAAATAATACATTAAGGGAAATAGATATTATTGGAAATATAAAATATTGGAAATATATATTATAAAATAATATATTATTGGAAATATAGGAATTAATATAATATTTTAAACTTTTAAATACTTGAAATAATCATTTTTAATATATACCTTTTTCTATATTAGGGGCTATTTTCTTAGGATAATTTCTCAAAATACTTATGATACCAAAATACTTATGATACCTTTAAAGCATATGATAGATATTTCTAAGTTACTTTCTAGAAGAATTATATCAATTTACATTTCTATCAGCAGTGAATAAATGTTCTAGTTTGACAACACTTACCAGAGTTGGGAATCATTATTTTTGTTTAGTTTGGGGCAAATATTAAAGTGCAATTTTGCTACAAATGTAGGAGTAGCTTAATTTTCATTCTTGAACCAGAATTTCTAGACTTTTTTCTTTTTTTGTAATTGAGAGTAGAACATGAGTTGATATTACCAATTCCCTTCATTGAGCTAGAACCAGAAATCAGAGTCTTCTTATGACATTACTTGCTCAAGAGTCAAAATAAGGCATGTCTGATTTAAATCACATCTAAGAGTTTAATTAATTTGATTCTAAAAAGAACTCTTAACCACACCACTTAAAAAGTACTACCAAGGTATCATCTCTAAAGTGTTAGGTTGTGATTTCAAAATTAAAAGAAGAAAAATGAAAAAGAATGATTCACATCCTTTCATATGTCTTTATAATTTCTCATATTTATATAAAACGTCTTTACTCAACACCTTTACATCTGTTATTTCATTTGTGTCTCATAAATACCTCTGCAGTAGAATGAGCAATGTTTCTCTTTATCTGAAGAAACTAAATAAAACGGAGCTTGGGGAGATTAATTGACTTGCCTAATGTTATAGAGATACTTACAGTTGAGACTGATGAAAAAGTTAGAATTATTATTCATCCACTCATCCATCCATCTATCCATTTATTTATTGAATAAATATTTGTTGAGCATGCTGTATTTTAGTGCAGAGTCCTGAGGTCAGAGCACTGGACAAAATAGAAATGATTTTTGTCCACACAAAGTTTGTTGTTAGGTGATGGGAAGCATACAGGAAAGTAATCAATTGCATAATACAAAAGTCCATCAATTACATAAATTAGATTGCCATAAATATTCTAGAGGAAGGAAAGAGGGAGAGAATAATGGGAGCTATTTTATTTAGATAGGATGGCTAGACAAAGCTCCGCTGGAGTAGTGATTCATATGTACAGATCTAAAGGAAAATTAGGCTTCCAGCAAGAGAGGGAGAAAAAATTTGTGTGTGTGTGTGTATGTGTCTGAGACAGAGACAGAGACAGAAAGTGAGATGAAAGGTAGATTCCAGATACATCATAATGTCCAAAGCCAGGTTTCAGGAATTTAAAAATCCCCAGTTTGACTGGTATAATCTACAATGTAATATACCAGCTGTCAAGCCCACTAAGCTCACAGAGCTTGCAAGCAGCTTTTATTAATTCTCTTTTAAATACAAATAAGCATACAAGAAGAATAGACATTTTAGGAACATCTCCAAAATAAAAGAGAAACCAAACAATTTTTAGAAGGGAGAAGACAAAAGAGTCACAACTGAATGAAAATTAATATTGTTAGAATCAGTGAGGGATGACATGATGTCTAGCAAACAAGAATAAGATACTATGAAAAAGGAACAGAGAATAAGAATTCTTGAAGATTACAATCTGACAATTACATTTTTAAAATCAGTAGAAAGACTGAAAAATGAAATAGAAGCAGTCTCATAAATCATAGAACAAGAACAAAAAAAGAATAGATAATAAGCAAAAAGAAGATAATTAGAAGATTGATACACGAAGCCCAACAGCCAACTAATGTGATTTAATACCAATTTTCCGAATTAAAAAACACATTTATCCAATTAAAAAGGGACCACTAACTGCCAAGCACCATGAGTGAAGATATACAACATGAAAATTTCTTGAGAAATTTTAGAACCCAGAGATAGACGATCTTACTAAAGCTTTTAGAAAGAAAGAAAATAAACACATAGAAAGTAGAAGAAATCAGGATGACACTGGACTTCTCGATAGTAACACTGAAAATTAGAAGAAAACAGAACAGTATTTCAGAATTCTTGGTGGTCATTATTTTTAACATAGAATTATATTTTTAGATAAATTATTAACCTTATAAATTATATTTTTAGATAAATTATTAACCTTATAAATCTTCAGAAAATGAGGATACAATAATCTATTTTAATAATTTCAAGAATTCAAATGTATGTACTCTTTCTTAGGAAGATACTGAAGGCTGTTCTTCAGCAAAATAAAGTTGTAAACCAAGAAAGAGAAAGAGATCAGGGAAATATTTTACTTAACACAGAAGAGTTGGTGAAGGGCAGTCACAAGATGTCAGCTGTACGGGAGAGCCAGGTTGAATGAGGTAGAGGGCAGCAGCCTATCAGAGTAAAGAGACCAGGAAAAGAAATGATGCTGTCAGATTATCTAGTGTGTTTGATGTTTGGAGACTATCAATAGACTTTGTATCAATATTGTTTGTTTTTTAAGCTCTGTACACATGCTTCTGTGATAGAAAATGAAAATCAATTGTTTGAAAACACATAAGCCAGTGGACTGGATGAGATTGCTCAGGGAGAGAGAAAAGCAGCTCATACTGAGTCCTGAGAACCTTCTAATTTGGAAGTCAGATGAAAGAGAAGAACAGGTGTCACGGGAATCAGAAGTGAGCCTAAGGGAAAGGGAGCTGTCTGCTGCTGAGATGTTGAATAAGGTGAGGATTGAAAGTTGTCTATTTGACTTGCCATGCTGAAGGTCTTCAGAAACTGTGGGCTGCGTATTTCCAGTGAGATAATTGGATAGGAGGGTGGGAGGGGGCAAAAGGCAGGCTGAGTGTGAAGCCAGTATGTAGACAGCTCTATTTGTAAAGAAGACTTGGGCTACAAACTCAAGAAATGGGGTTGTACATAGAGCGATCCACCCACCTCAGTCTCCCAAAGTGCTATTATTATATGGGTCAGTAGAGACTGTTTGCTTTGTTTTGCTTTAAACAAATACAGGAGAGAAGAGAGCATGTTTGTTTATTGCTGGGGCTGATTCAGTAAGAGAGAGAAGGATTAAGAATGTAGAACCAAGGAATGACCAAAGTAGGACAGTATTTGAGTGGATAAAAGCCAGGGTAGACATGAAGAAATTAGACTTTGATAGGCTAAAGGGTGCTTCTTCCATTTTAACCAGAGCAAAGAAGGAGAAAATGGGCCCTGATGAAGATTGCAGCTTTGGTGAAGGGAAGATGATGTTTCAATTTTGTCCATGAAATGAGAAGTCATCATCTGAGTGTAGAGAAAGGAATGTAGGAGGTTTCAGGAGAGAAGAGAAGATAGAAAACCGTCTTCTCAAGTAGTAAGAGAGCAAGCCAGCAAGAGAAAAATAAAAGGCCGTGCTGGGCGGTTTTGAGTGCCCATTTGAGGCTGGAGATCATGAAGTTAAAGTGAATTAGACTGCTGTCTTTCATCTTTTCTATCCACATTGAACAGGTTGGGTATAGGCTCAGAGAAGAAAGGGAGCGCTCACTCAGAACTGGGGTCTCTTCTGATGAATAAGATGGAGAAAGTAAGAAGCAGAGGTTTCTGCAAAGATAAAATGATGCTGAGGGAACACTGGAATCCACACTGCCTCCTAGAGGAAAAGGAGCAGCCAAGTAAAAAAGCAGTGGGATCCACAGACAGGAACCCTCTTCACCCCAGGATTCAGCAAACTCCGGGAAAAGTGGGCATTTGGATGGCATGTTATGGCACAATAGTATTGCTTTTGCTGGATGGCATTTAGGAGAATAGGGTCACATACTTGTGAACAGAACCTTCAGGCCTTTTGCTTTTTATTTTATTTTATTTTATTTTATTTTATTTTATTTTTGAGATGCAGTCTTGCTCTGTCACCCATGCTGGAGTACAACGGCATGATCACAGCTCACTGCAACCTCCGTCTCCTGACTTCGAGCAATTCTCGTGCCTCGACGTCCTCAGTAGCTGGGATTACAGGCATTCACCACCACACTCAGCTAATTTTTGTGTATTTTTTTTTTTTTTAGTAGTAGACATGAGATTTCTCCATTTGGCCAGACTGGTCTCGAACTCTTGGCCTCAAGTAATCCACCTACCTCAGTCTCCCAAAGTTAGGATTATAGGCATGAGCCAGTGCACCTGGCTGGCTTTTCTTAAGGTTAATATATTCCAGGGCAGGGCTACCAGGGCCAACTCCTGAGCTACTGCCTTCCTTCTTCAGAGCCCCGAGGCAAATAATTCCATCCAATGAGGGCTAGCCTAAGGTTGATTATGTCTCTTCAAGCTTTAGTGCCCTCTATTGTGTAGAAGCAAAGGCCTACACTGTGGGCAAGTTGGTGTTTTAAATTCTGGTGCTAAGAGGCCTCAAGGAAGCCTCATAATCTGCCTGGACATGAGACATATCCTTTGTATTTAATGTGATTCCCAAATACCTGATGCCGATTTTGAAAAAGCAAACTGTGTATGTCCCACTGTAGAGAAAAGAAAGTCATGCATCCTTACACATAAACGATAGGGTTTCTTCCACTTAACAGGGAATGTCCAACTGTCTTTGCTGAATAATTATTGCAAAGAAGAAGAGAAATTGATCAACTATCCTAAAATCAATTATTTTGGTTGACATCTCCAGTCATAGCTGCATGGTAAATACCCGAAAAGATGTAACCATTTAGGTGCTTTCCGCTTGTTCCTCTGACTAGCATGCTCTTTCAGCACCAGGAGGTTTGCATCCAGAATGCTTTTTCCCTGACGTTCATTCTGCAGATCTCATTTGAGCACCGCCTCCTTAGAGACACCTTCCCTGACTACCCCCTTATACACCATCCCCAGCCCACCGCCCTTAATCTTTCTCAGAAATATGCTCTATTGTTTTCCTTCCAGCATTTAGCACCTTATTTTTTAAATTTATTTGTGTGTCATTTGCTGTCATCTTCAAGGAAATGGCACTAGGAGGATGGCAATGGAAAGGGAGATTCCTGGAAGGACACACAGCCTTTCCATGTCTTCAAATTGTCCCCGATGTAGTTCTGAAGCAAACCAGGGCCACCACATGTGCGTTGTTACATTTGTTTCAGAGGGACTGCATTTCTGAATTGTGCCTGGTGTCAGCGTGTCAGCCTCTATGGAGATCACAGTAAACATAACCTAATGAAAGCCATCCTTGAGACTATGAGTAGCTGTTGAGAACATCATTCATTACAGCACATGATATCCTTGGTAGGAGAGCAGTTATCTTTTATGATCTGATCTGAAGAACAGTTTTCTGTCTTTGAAAAGGGTTTTTGTTTTTGTTTTTTTAAATTCCATGATCCCTATAAAATGTTCTACTGGCTAGAGTCCTCTTTTCCTGTTGGCTGCTGGGAAGTTGAGAACCAAGTGTGGCTCACTGGGAGCCAAAAATGTGTTCAGTCCCTCTGCAGTCACCGAGAGCCACCTTCTCGGCTCCACTTTGTATGTACCCAGATTATTTCTTCTGGTTTCCACATTTAAACTTGTATTCTTGTGTTCTGTGTCAAATATTAACATATTTAAATATTTAAAATTCTCGGATGTTGCTCTAGATTACTTTATCAATGAAAGTAGACTATGAGTAACTAAAAATTAATAATAGTGTCTATATTGCTGAACTGCTGTAAGAATTACCCATAAAATATATGCCCAATTTAAAATATAGATGGCATTCAATTAATGATACGGGTGCAGCTACTACTGCTGCCTCCAATCCAGGATATCCTCCTTAAATTTCCTTACCTTACTAATCAAGTGTTGCCTGCAGCTTTAAATAGATTCTGGTTAGATTATTGTTTTAGCTTCAACTCTCAGCTCTCCCACACAATTACCCTAATGACACATACTGGATAACAGCTGGAGAGTATTAGGGATGTCAGTCTGGTTTTAATTTCATTAAGAGCTATTTGGGACTGCTTCACAGATCTGGCCACTAACTGCTTAGTGAGAGAGAAGATACTGAGCTTCAAAAAGGGGTTCTATTCATAATCCAGTGAATAGTTTGAAAGTGAATGGGTGTTGGCTAGCATTTTGCTCCTCAGTGTGTGCTGTGTGGTCAGCAAACTCACAGCATTGGGACCACCTGGGCACCTGCCCTCGGGCCCTACTTGAGACCTACTGAAGTCGTATCTGCTGTTTAACAAGAGCCCAGGTGATTTACACGCTCTATCGTGTTGAGAAGCACTGAACTAGGACAAACTGTGAAAAAGGCAGTGGTAGCAGCCTGCAATTAGCTGATGAAGTGCCATGATGACAGCCTGCTAGACAGTTTCCATGGGATATGGAATGAGCATGCGCACTGAAATGTGATGAGCGGCTCAGATCCTGGTTCTGTTGCCTGCATGTTCTGCAACCTTGGACAATTTGCTTCACTTCTCAGAGCCTCAATTTCTTCATCTGTTAAAAAGAAACAACACTTCCCTTGCAAAGTAGCTGTGAGGATGGTGTGTAATAATTCATGTTAAAATGCCCCATGAGGAAATTGAAAAGTGGATGTATGACAGTTTCCAAACAATTTCCTTTGGAGCCTGGCTGCAGTTTTCACCTAAGGACAGTGGGGGTTGTGGGACACCTTTAGGCTACAGCACCTAGAAAGTGAATATCCATGAAGTGGGTGCTGGGGTTCCCACAGGCGTGGTCTGGACTCTGGGCATCTGCCCTTTCTCCTTTTAAGCAAAAGTCAGCAAGGAACTTCTTACTTCACTCTATCCCAAGGGAGAAGCACCTGGGCAAGAATAGGCCAACTTAAAAAGTAGGAATATGAATTCCATTTAATAAAAAAGGGAAATTGATTGACCCACATCCCAAAGCTAAAATCCACACAGTTGGTGTTTGTTCACAGCTCTTTCAGCCCTGTGCTCTTCCTACTATGTACTTATTATTATAATTATTCTGAATATATTGAGGAACCCTTCATTGCAATTGGGAGTTTAATAATAACAATCATGGGCCAGGGGTGGTGGTTCATGCCTCTAATCCCGGCACTTTGGGAGGCTGAGGCAGGCAGATCATGAGGTTAGGAGATCGAGACCATCCTGGCTATGGTTAAACCTTGTCTCCACTAAAATACAAAAAATTAGCTGCGCGTGGTGGCATGTACCTGTAGTCCCAGCTACTCAGGAGGCTGAGGCAAGGGAATCATGTGAACCTGGGAGATGGAGGTTGCAGTGAGCCCAGATCATGCCACTGCACTCCAGCCTGGTGACAGAGCAAGACTCCATCTCAAAATGATAATAATAAGAAGAAAAGCAATCCTGGAGTAGGCTACCCTCCTCTTTCTTATCCCTTCAGAATACATAGACCATTTGCCAAAATAAGGAGCCTCTTGTACACTTTTTCAAATACGAATAATATCTCCCTGATGATTACTCCCTTCTATCCCACTGGCATTGGGGCTCTAAATTGGTTTTATAGTCCTGCTCCTTGCAATCAGGATTTCATCTCACACTGAAGGGTCTTTTTCCTTAAGGACAGTGACCAGTGGCTTCCTGGAGTCCTCCCTCTGTGATTAACTTGGTAATATTTCACCTGCATCGTCCTGGGCTAAGTAGCATCAACATTTCACATCAGGACCTTGATTTACTAACCATCTGCTCAGAAGTCTGTCATCAACAGGGATGATTTCTTACTCTCTTCAGACTGTAAGACTTTGCCAAGGTTCTAGTAAGTCAAGCCCTGACCTTGAAGGCAAAAGGCATACAGTACCTCACTTTTTAATTAGTTTAATTGTCTGCCTGTAAAGGTAGGCAATGAGCTCTTTTGGTTTTTCTTGCCAAATCTCCTTTATGTTGAAGATGTGACTTCAAGGCAGCCTCATTTGGGGATTTCTGGGGAATTTCTTCTTTATTGAGACTTCGTTGTTAGAGTCCTTGACGCAATGATCTTTTAGTTGGAACAGAGATTCACTCAGGTGCCTCTGGGAGAGAAAATGAAAAGATTTAATGAAAAGGTACATGTGTATGCTAACCCAGGACATGAAGAAACGGGCACTAGCAAGACTTGAACTGGAATATCTTTGGGGAACTGCTTTTCTCCTCTGTTGATTATTCTTTCACGAGGATGCCTGCTTTATTTTCGTTTCCATCACATTTGACTGCCATTTCCTCCTAACTTCACCCCACATGCTGCATTGTGGCTGACAGGTACCTCTGTGCCATGCATATTCCTTTACACCCTCACTAACTGGCAAAAACCCCTCAGTCTCCAAACAGCAAAATCCCTTAAAAAGAAACCAGATTGGCCCAGTTTGTTTTCACAGATCAGGCATTAGGCTGCTTTTGAGCTGGGTGACCATCCGGATCCAAGCTGAGGATAGCTCCCTTGTCTTCCAGCTTCATTAGGGACCATGAGTGGGGCAGATCCTCTTGGGAGATTTCCTGGGCAGGGCATGAATTTGCCATTCTAGGGTGCAACCTTGAAATTCTCGTTTTATGAATATTGCTTTAGTCAGAGGGAAAGCAATTATGCACCAAGTTACTTCAGTCACAAATACTACCTGTTAAATGCCCCCTTCCCTTGTGACCTGAGATACAACCAATAACAGCAAGAAGAATAAATGAGAGGCCAGATAGTGAAGCCCTATGGAGGGACGCCTCCTTTTTTACAGCACTGTCTTGGCTGAATCACCTGGGACTCCAAGCCCCTCTCTGTTTGCCCCTCCAGGTCTATGTCTTTCTGACTTCCTGACACTCTGTTTATGCTTAATCGTTCCCTCTGTCTCCATAGACCCTAGCCCAGAAGTCTTCGTGATAGAGTTGTGATCCGAAATTCCTAGACTCTGATGCTTGCTTTCTTATATAACTTGTTTTCCCTTTCATTTTCTCATCTTGAAATTTTAACACAAGGATACGATGCTAAAGTGTCGCCTTAATAATGGGCAGTTAGCAGGAGGATAGTTAGTGAAGTGATACTCATAAAAATAAATGGAGTCTTGGAGAAATAATGGGACTGTGACCACAACTTTGTGGAATATCAAGTAGTCATGAGCATTAAGAAAAAATATATATGCAGAAAAATTTTAAGATAGAGTATTAAGTAAAACACATGGAATTGTTCTTACACAATGGATATTACTGGATGAAATATGAGATATTTAAGAGAGACAAGGAATAAATTTAAAGAAAAAAGAATTGTTCTGAGGTGTGAGACCTGGGGTACTTGCTCTGCGGTTTTGTTCTTTTAATTCTTAAATTAAAAGTTTTGGTTGCTATATTGTTTTCCTATTTTGTAAAAAAAAATAAAATAAAAAGCTGAAGATGGAGTGAAAATAGCATGAGCCTAAAGAACAAGCAGTGGAGACAGAAGTTCTCTCTAATTAGCCAAGTATTGTTAGACAGGCAAAGTTACCCCATAGCTTCCTCTTGAAGAGCAACAGAAATGTTTCCAGGTGCTTTACCAAAAGTGATGATTCCTTTCAAGTCTGCTTTGCCAGACTAAGGGTGGAGAGTGCTAGCCGGAAGCATGGACTTGGGATGGCGACAAGGGTGGCGGGCGGGGAGCCTACTTGAAGGCTCAGGGCTGCATTGGGGTCTTGGATTTAAAACACATAAGCTTTCTGGGCATTTTCAAGCAGGAAGCACCAACAGGATGAAGCAGATGACCTCCCAAGGTGATGTGTTTGGAGTCCAGAGACCTGCATGTTAGCCGGGATTGCATAGCCCAGATGACTAAGGGATGGGGCGCAATGGGGTAGGGAATTCAGCTCTTTTGAGCTAAAGCCTATCCAGCTGTCAGAGTTACTAAACTAGACTCAGCCAGCGGCGTTGGGCACCACAGTTAATCGCCTCAAACTTTATTACTGGAGTCATGTCTGAACATCAACTTTCTAGCAGAGTGCTAAGGCTTCCTGTGGTCTGGCTGCATTACTCAGAATAGCAGTTAACACAAGGAAAATGTACTTGTGTCTGTGCTGCATAGTAAACTTAACCTCTCTCTCTCCCTCTTTCTCTCTCTCTAAAATCTAAGGATATATATATATATATATATATATATATATATATATATATATATTTATCTCCTTAGATTTTACATGTAGGCATGGGCAGATCTTCTGTTGATGAAGCTCATGTGCCATAATCCTGGAAAATGTGTTTGCATTATCATGGATTTCAGTTAGAGGATTGTGGCCTTTGATTGTAACCCCTTCCTTTGGCAACTGGATAGGTGACAGACAGTGGATCTTAGGATGACAGTGTTCGTATAGCTCACTGAGTTCAATTGCCCTATAGATTCTAAAGTAGCATGGATGAAAAGCAAGATGGTAGCTTGGCAAGGATGCTGAACGAAAAGTCCGGGAAATGTATTCTCTAAGCAGTCCTGCAGCTCACTCATATATCTTCAGCAAGTCATTCAAGCCTTTGAGGATCCAAGTTCCTCCTCTTCCGTATGGGAACAAAACTACTTGAAACTTGTTTTAAGTTATGTGAATTATCACCTGATTCAGCCCTATTACTTTAAAAACTTTTACTTTACTTTTAAAAAAAAAAAAAGATTTTATTCAAGTCTATTGCAATAGGGGAGAGAGAACTCAGCTTTGCTGAAACAAATGGTGGGGATATTGATCAATGAGAATAGGGCATCTATATTTGATAATTGGTACTTATCAAAGTTAGGCTTCTGCCCTCCTACAGAGACCCAGAAACAGGGCACTATCTTTCTTTATGACTACCTTCCAAAGGGATAGTACCCAAGTTCTTGTAAGAGACATTCCTGGGTGGTATAACTGGCTAGAGGCTATGAAAAGGTTTACATCTTAAAGGGGCAGAGAAATAATTTGCAATAGAAAATTTTCTAAAATAAGTGCTCTAAAAGCATTTCTAAAAAGGATGGGAGGAGACTAGAATTAGGAAGAAGACTGTCTAAAGTTTAATGTAGTTAAGGCCATCTTGGTCAAAGTTTATACTCTGGTGCGGTCCTGTTACTTTATTTATTTATTTGTTTGTTTGTTTGTTTATTTATTTATTTATTTTGAGACAGAGTCTTGCTCTGTCGCCAGGCTGGAGTCAGTGGTGCAATTTTGGCTCACTGCAGCCTCCACCTCCTGGGTTCAAGCAATTTGTCCACCTGAGCCTCCTGAGTAGCCGGGACCACAGGCACATGCCACCATGCCTGGCTAATTTTTGTATTCTTAGTAGAGACAGGGTTTCACCATGTTGGCCAGAATGGTCTCAATCTCTTGATCTCGTGATCTGCCTGCCTTGGCCTCCCAAAGTGCTGGGATTACAAGTGTGAGCCACTGTGCCCAGCCACTTTATTTTTATTATATTTTATTTTTTATTTTGTTTGAGATAGAGTCTCACTCTGTCACACAGGCTGGAGTGCAATGATGCGATCTTGGCTCACTCAACATCTGCCTCATGGGTTCAAGTGATTCTCCTGCCTCAGTCTTAGAAATAGCTGGGATTACAGGCGCACACTGCCACACCTCACTGCTTTTATGTATGTATATATATATATATATATATATATATATATATATATATATATATAGTAGAGATGGGGTTTCACTGTATTGCCCAGTCTGGTATCAAACTCCTGAGCTCAGTCAATCCACCCGCCTCGGTCTTTCAACGTGCTAGGGTTACAGGAGTGAGCCACCACACCTGGCCAGCCCTGTTACTTTAAACCAACCAACCCATCCTAGGTCCCCCATCCAGAATTCAACAATAATGAGCCCCTAAGCCCTTTATTTCATCGTGTTGAGACTTTCTTCCTAGCTGCTCACAGCTCACATCTTCTTGGCTCCTACCATCTTGTCTCTCATAAATGATGAAATGAGCCCCTTGGAGAAGAAGCCTAAGATCAAACCCCAGCCTGCCCCTTCCCCATACATTGTCCTCTTAGACTAGGCCTTCTTCTAGACTCACCCATTGTAACAGTCTGGCTCACCAAACCCTCCCTGATGCTATTTTCTTGGCATCTCTCTGGCTTTCAGTGAGAACTGGACAATGATTTCTTAATGCTCAGTGGTTTCATTCAGAGCCCTGCATTTAGTCAGAGAGCATATTGGTATACCACAGGAGGTGGCCTTGTCTCTTATTTTCTTGCTGATTAAGAAATATTACATTTAATCTTATTCTTCAAAGTGTGGTCAGAAAAAAATTAAGGCAATATTACATTTAATATTTCACAGCTGCCCTAACTTTGGAGACTGGCTAGATTTTCAAAACATAGGCAACAATAGCAACCTAAAACAAGGCAAAGCAAAAAACAAAACCAAAAATTCCTGAATAAAACTTAGAACTCTTTGTTGTGAAGTTCATTACATGCAAAGTAAACCATAAAAGATGTGAAAATGTGTCCTATAAATGAAAGTATTTTGTGGGCAGAAAATGTGGAAAATGCTGTAATACACATGAAAGCATATTGAAGGCTCTGAGAAATCCCATGATGAAGAAGCATATTTAAGTTCACATAACCCAGTATTTGCCACATTTATTTGACCAAGACTCCTTTGTTTATTAACACCTGTTCACTTATACCATAGTACTGGAGTTGCATGGAACTACTTTAAAAAATATTAAGACATCCATAATGTCCTGTCTCCATCTTTCTCAACATCAAAATCACCATCATTATTTAATACATATCCAGTTGGCTGCAGGTTACAACACATTGGAGATCAGGAAAAAGTGACACAATACTACACAAATATTTTGTCTAGACATGGAACAGCTTATGGTGATACACTGAATGTGTTGCTTGAATATGACTTACTGGTTAGCCACAGGCATCAGGTCCCAGAAATGCAGAGTGTTCAGTAGTCCTGTTATCCATGATTTGTGGCTTTATTTAACTGCACGTAACTGTGGCCAACTGCAGCAAAAAAAGTAAGTCAGTACGGTACACTAAGGTATTTTGAGACAGGGAGAGAGTCCACGTTCACATAACTTTTATTACACTATATTGTTATAGTTGCTCTATTTTATTATTATTGTTGTTAACCCTATTATTGTGTGGAATTTATAAGTTAAACCTTATCACAGGTGTGTATGTGTAGGAAAAAACATAGTTTCTATAGAGTTCCATACTATCCACAGTTTCAGGCATCCACTAGGGGTCTTGGAATGTACCCCCATGGATATGAGGGGACCATTCCAGTAGATACTCTGGGAAAATGATCAAAGTAAAAATGAGAAGACTTTGGGGGCTCATAATCAAATTGGAAGAAAAAAACTACCTTATCACATATAAAATAATTTGAAAATAACTTTGAAGAAATTTATTAGTACTTGAATATTGAGATATCTAAAAAAAGAATGCTCAGAGTAAAGTGGGATTGAGATCAGAAGTAAACTGGAGACAAATACAGG
The DNA here is from genome assembly GCF_048565385.1 of Saimiri boliviensis. Lineage (NCBI taxonomy): Eukaryota > Metazoa > Chordata > Mammalia > Primates > Cebidae > Saimiri > Saimiri boliviensis. Next base: position 88,986,596 of record NC_133450.1, on the reverse strand, counting down.
AATAATCAGAAAGCAGTAGAACTCTGGAAGCTGGAAAGCACTGGGATAAGGCATAAAAACCTAGCAGACTTGAGAAAACTGATTTTAAACTTGGAAAGGAAATTGCCAAAAACTCATTAGATTTCCTAGAATCCCCAAAAGACTCAGGAATTGTCCACACCAATTACCTCGGGAAAGGGGGCGGAGAGATATGGGGTTTAAAGTCTAAAGAGCATTTAGCTCTCCACATCCCCTTCCCTACTGCTGACAGCTCAGAAACTCCCCTTCCTCACCCCCAACAAAAATCCAAAATGGGTCAACGGAGGCTGTGATTTGGGGGAGGTTGGCACAACTGAGGATGGGGCCACCACACCAAAACGGAGGAGATTAAGAAAACATGGTCTTATTCAGTGCTGAGATCTCCAGTTCCCATAGGCCTATGCCAGTCTTTTTCCAAAAGAGTAGGAGGGCACTCAGGCATGTATGATTGGAAAAGTCTATTCTTGGGATCTAAACTGTCCAAGAGGATAAACAGAAAAGCGAGGTGACAGCTTAGACACAAGACACCGAGAGAAAGCCTATCAAATGAAAGTTAAAGACCAAAATAAACAGAAATAAGCAACTTGGAAGAAACGGAGACTGAGCAGAGAGGAGACAATGTCAAAATACCATGATCAAGGTCATAAGAGAGAAAGATTAGAAAATGCTTCTACCGTAAAACCAGAACAAAAAAGGATCACTGAAAGAGCAACCATCATTATCACCTCTTGTAAATTAGAATTAAATTGAAGGAGCACAATAATTGATAGCATTTGTCAAAGATAAGTGAAGGAAAATTGCCAGAAAGATAGACAAAAACAAGGAAAAGGGGGAAAAAATAAGAAAATTAGCCCATCTAAGAGGTCAAACCTCTAAAAATTCTAGGTAGTAAAAATGCATTGAAAGAAACATTAATAAAAATAATTTGGCCAGGTATGGTGGCTCATGCCTGTAATCCCAGCACTTTGGGAGGCTGAGGCAGGCAGATCATGAAGTCAGGAGTTTGAAATCAGCCTGGCCAGCGTGGTGAAACCCCATCTCGACTAAAAATACAAAAAGTAGCTTGGCATGGTAAGTGTGCACCTGTATTCCCAGCTACACAGGAAGCTGAGGCAGGAGAACTGCTTGAACTCAGGAGGCAGAGGTTGCAATGAGCTGACATCGCACCACTGCACTCCAGCCTGGTGACAGAGCAAGACTCCATCTCAAAATAAATGAATGAATAAATATATAAATAGTAAAATGATTCAAGACAATTTCTCAGAAATGAATCTGAGTTCCCAGTTTGAGAAAGCTTGCTAAGTGCCCAGAAAAGCAGGTAGAAATAGACCTATACAAAGAGTATCGTTCTGAAATGCCAGAATGCTCAGCTCAGAGAGGAAAACATATGAACTTCCAGGAGGGAGAAAATAGGTCACATAGCAAGGATCAGGAATCGGAATAGCTTCAGACTCCTCAGAATTAACACTGGAAAGTATGAGGCTATTGAGCAACAACTTCCTTCAGAATTCTACAGGAATACTATCGCCAATCTAAAATTCTATAATCAGCCAAATTAGCATTCAAGGAGAGTTATAATAACCATTTTCAGTCACATGACATCTCAAAACAGGTACCCATTGCAAGACAGTGGAAAACATGGGATACAGGAAACATCCATAAAAGAAGGGAGCTAAGAGAATCTCCAAGATGGTAATGAAGGAAAATCTCAGAATGGCAGCTGTCCACTCCATATAGAGAGTAGCCAGTCTACTCTGGAGCAGGTCAGAGACTTTTTCGGAAGATATAATTGACTAGAATACCTATGACATCTGAATGTCCCAAGAGGAGATTATTAGATCATTGGTGAGGAGTTTTGTTTGGGATGTAATTAGTGATAAAATACAGAAACTTAGCAAAAAACGAAAACACCGTTATTATTTACTTTAAGCCAACAAGGCAAATAAGGTGCAGGGAGGAAAAACTGCCTTCATTTTGAATAGCAGTTACATTAGTCTTTATAATTAAATGTAAAAAGGGTAAAAAGGCAGGTAAAGTATACATGTGTGCAAGAACTAGGAAAGGAAAGAAAGATAAATCCTCATTCTTTGTATGAGGAAATTATACTTATTAATCAAACTGAAAAATCAAGAGCAATGCAAGCATATTTTTCCAGTAATATTGAGGTAAATTTCAAAATAATCAGCTAAAAGTTTTTGGTCCTGGAGAAAGAAAAATTGTAGTGGAGGCCAAGATTGTTGGGGTTTAAAAGAAGCTTTTTGTTATTGTAGCAAACCTATGAGAAACTATTTTGCCCTTTAAAGTTTGTGCCTTTACAATTTTGATTCAAAACAAAAACTCTAAGAAAATTAACAAAAAGAAAAATGAGGAAAAGTTTTAGAGCTCATTCCATAAGGTTATTATAATCTGGTTATATATGAAAACTAATTCATTGATCAATCTCAACTATGAATATAGATGCATAAATTTTGTAGAAAATATCAGCATATCTGATTTGTTAGCATTTTCTTAAATGCCACCCAAATATGTTTGGTCCCAGAAATTAAAGAATAAATAAACATTAATAATGTAACACACCAAATTAACAAATTAAAGTTAAAAAAGTGACCATTTTAATAGGTTCAGGAAAGTCATTTGATAAAATTCAATCTTTATTCAGGAAATAGACCCTTAGCAAACTAAATTTTGGAGACAATTTCCTTAATCTGATGATACGTATTCAAAACTCATAGCACCTAGTTAATGTGATACTTTAAAAGCAATTTCATTAAATTAAAAAGCATAAGGATACTCATCACCACTTTTAGGTTTCTAACCAATGAACTAAATTTTTTTTAAAGTGTAAGAATTGGAGAGGAAGGAGAAACGCTTTTGCTTATAGTGATTCTTTGTATAGAAAGTCCATCAAAATTTACAAAAGCCTTTCATAATAAAAAAGTTCAGCCTGATAGCTAGATGTTTTGCTATTCAAAAACCAATATTTTTATATATGCCAAGAATAAACCATTTTAAAATAAAATGGAAATATTTTATTCACAATAGTAACACATTTCTAAGATAATTACTACTAAAATCAACAAATGTGTCTATGATCTCTCTGGAGAAAATTCAAAACTTTATTGAAGCACATAAAAGATTGTCTGATTTAATAGAAAGTTATACCATGTTCATTGGTTAGGAAACTGAATGTTAAATGTCAGTTATCACCAAATTAATCTGTAGCTGCAAAGATTGTCAAAGAAAATACAAGGGAAGTTCTTAGAACTTTACAAACTCATCCTAAAGTTGATTTAGATGAGAAAAAGCCCCCAAAGTAGCTAGTAAATTTTTGGAAAAAAGAACAAGGTTGATTGACAGTGGTACGTGCCCTATCAGATATTAAGATGCTTTATAGACATGTACTAAAGAAGATGATGCATTTAATGACAGAAAGACAGGCAGATAGACAAATTGGACAAATAGAGCTACCAGAAATAAAGGTACCAAAAATTGAAAATTGATATAAAACAGAAATCGTATTATAAATCACAGGAAAACAAACTGTTAGAGAACGGGATGTGGGGACAATTGGCCATCTATGGAAAAAGGCAAAATTGGATTCCTTCAGGCTGGGAGACAGTTTACAATGCATATAACTTACAAAGAACTGATATCCAGAATGTATAAAGAACTCTTGAAATAATAAGAGAAACAACCCAAAGGGGAAAATGGCAATGGAAATAACAGACCTTCCAGGGAAGAGTAATCCCCTGCCCAAAAAATGTAACAAGATTTATTCCTACTAGAAATCAGAGCAATGTAAGACAAGACAATTAAAAAACATATTATGCCAACTAGATAGGCAAACATTAAAGGATCTGACATCAACTGTTAGCAAAGATGTAGAAAAATGAGGACTTGTAACAACTTCTGCTAATAGTTCAAACGGGTACTGCCTTTTTAGAGGGCAATTTGAACAGATCTAGAATGGTTGAAAATGTGTCTGCTTTACGGACCAGGTCTTCCACTTTTAGTATGAACCCTAGGGAAACAACAAATGTGCACAAAGAGCCATGCAGAAAATGTATGTTCCAGCATGGTTTGTAACAGCAAAAAACAGAAATATGATCTTACCTAACAATGAATACAGTGCCCTTTGGGCAGAAATCTTAATGGCATGGCATATCCAGTGTGGCTGTGTTAGGTATCTCCACAGCAGCTCTGGTGTTTTACAGCTAGCCATTTTATATCCAATAATTATGTACCCTAAAAAATATCTTTCTATTCCATTTCACGGTTCTGTGCCTGTTATCAAAATGACCAAATCATATCATGCATTAGCACAGAGCTCAGACACCTTAATAGTGACCGGTTCAAAGTTGAATTTCAACCAATTATAGAGAATACAAATGTAATCTTTTTGGATATGAACAACCAGAGATTGATAACTATGTTAACAGAATATTTGTGAATTCTAAAAATGTCTTCTGATTTTATGTGTTTGTACTTTATGAAAGCTACAGATTGTAAGGGTATAAATCTGATTGGAAAGAATCAATACCACCAGACTCCCTGATAATCAGTGGACTCCTCTGAGCGTCCCTGGTGACACATCGCCTTTGAACACTTAGTACTTTTGGCGAGAACCACCACTTGGACCAGGCAGCTGTGCTTTCCAGAGCCTCTGAACATCTGTCCAAATCATGGCACAAAACCTGCCTGTCCCAAATTGACCTCCTTACTTATTTATAAACATCCAAATAGATGAGGGGGGGAGGGGAGATAATCCTCGTGCTCCACAGGGACTGCTCACAGCACTCCCCGTCAACTCTGTTGCTGGCTTGCATTTCTGGGAGACCCGGAGAGCTTTTCAAAGGGCAGCCTTAACAAATACCACATTACCACTTTGGATGCAGCGTGGACCTAACAAGCCTGGAAGCAAAGAGCAGCCTTTGTCCTTTCTATTGAGAGATGATTCATATATGTAACATGAATGCATCATCCAAAGGGCTTGTTCTTTGATGCGTGTTTCCTGTTTCCCCTTTTCATGAGCAGCCCAGGTTTCCCTGTGTACTGTGGGCTTTGTGAGCCCCTAAATGGTTTCTAGGGAGCTTCCAGTAGCATGAGCTGGTTTGGTAAAGCATTTGGATACTTGCCTGGTTTCCACTTCACCTTTAGATGAGGAGGAACCCAGTTGAAAGCCCTGATCAGATTCTGTGTTTCCTGTAGTTTTTAATAAAAGCCGAAGGGCAGCCTGAAAAGAGTGATTTTTTTTTCTACTCAATTTTCAAATCAAATTCAAGTAACAGGAAATTAGTAATACTCACTGGGAAGCGTGAGCTCCCTTTCTGTACAAAGGATGCTTTAGAGTTATTTTTTTCTCTCTTTAAGGCAAAATTGATCCATTAACAAGTATTAAAACATTTACAGATTACCTAGCAGAAACCATTACAGTAAGCAGCCAGTGGTGTGGACAGTCTGCCTCTGAACCCTGCCCACTTCCTAGGTGTGTGGTCTTGGACAATTTATGAAACTCCTCTAAGCATCAGTTTCTTTGCCTGTAAAATGAAGATAATACCAGTAGCTACCTCATAGGGTTGTTGTGGTAACTAAATGAGTTAATACTTGCAAAGTGCTTAGATCGATGCCAAGCACATGGCCAGTATACAATACATGTTGGCTACTATGATTACTTAGCACTTCGCCACCCTTTTGGGGATAAAAGACGTTAACCTACATTGCTGCTTCCTTCAAAGGTATTTAAGTGAAAGAGACAAGTAGCATTTATCTGAGATAATTAGTGCACAAAACATGTGCTTTTTCAGCAGCATATGCTGAGGTAAACTTCTAGATGGAATGGTGCAGGTGATTAGGAAAGAGGATGGCATCTGCCCTGCCATTTAAGTCACGTGGTTCTCAAAGAGTTAACAGAGCAACGAAACCTGAGAGCAATGGAAATGAGAAGAAGGCCTCACAGAGAAGGTAGAACTTGAACTAGGCCTTAGAGGTTCAGCAAAATATAGACGAGGAGAATGGTGACACAGCAAGACCATTTTAGAAGAACCATGTGAGGGAAGAGACAGATGGTGTAAACTTGGCGTGGTAGGAAACAGTAAGGCAGCCCTTAAAAATGGGATTTGGGGACCTTTCATTCTTTGCGGCTTCGCTTCTGGAGTGTGCACCTGCAATGACTTTGTTCGTTGCTTTTCCAACCAACTAGTAAATGCCCCAGTTTCTGTCCATGTTATTTCTTCCCTCATTGATGACTTTTACTCAACAGAACAGATGCTTCCCCCTCATATGGACAATAGGAATCTTTCTCTAGCTGAGCAACCTCTGGACGTTCTGCTAAAAGCCCCTCCCACCTTAACCTGGCCCCTGGTAGCTGTTCCCGAGGATGGTGCTTCTGTGGGATTTGACCCAGAAGAGCATACAGGGAGTAGACACATGTTCACCAGTGATACCCATTTACTGTCAGCTGCTTTGTGAACGCACATTTTCTTCTGAAATCGATCTGAAATCTTTGTCATCCTTTACTTGAAGTTATGGGCCAGGTGGTGCTTAGAATCAGTCTTATGTTCTCTTATAGAATTATTCTTAGCGTTATTTTGTAATCTTTTCACCACCTCTCCAGGTAAAAGGTAAAGAAATGATCTGAGAGATAACCTTCTCCAACAAACAAAACAATCTGAGCTTCTTTCAAAGTGTACTCCCTGCCCCCTGCACCCCGCCACTTTCCTTTAATTGATTATGTCATGTTGATTAAGGATCTTGAGCGAAAACCAAAAACAACTAGAAGCATGCAAGGAGAAGAAATGGTACAACAAAGGAGAGGAAGACATCTCCTGTTGGTGCCCTAAAAATCCAGCCAGAGGTTTGCTTTGTGGTAAACCAGGGAATGATTCTTCATGTCCAAATGGGGCTTTGCAGCACCTGCATAACATCACAATGTAGCGTTTCCAGTCGAATCAAATCCTGAGGCTTGTCACCCTCACCAACAGTAAGGCTTCTGAGTAGACTTGCTCTCCAGCCAAGTCAGGTGAATTACCCTTGAGCTTGTTCATCATAGAACATCTTCCTTCCAAAGTGGTCTACAGCTTCCATGCTTTGTAGGAAAGGGTATGGGGAAGAGAAGAAACTCTCTAGGAGGGGAGATTTTCTGTCCAAAAACTAAAGCTCTTAACTTTCAAAAAGGGTCTCTTTTAAGCAGTGTTCCTTCCCCCTCCAAAATGCCAGATTTTGACAAGGGGCTTTTAAGTCAGAACAAAATCATTCTGCACAAATGCACGGCAACCATTGCCTCCTCCTTGGGAATCTGGTGGCATCATATAATGCACTGGTAATTGGCCCAGAAAGAAAACACAATCAAGTCAACAGTAAAAATGAAGACACTATTAGCTTTTTTAAATTACAGGCCAAAGAGTTTTATACGCAAGGAAAAGCAAAATACAAACATGGTCTTAGACCACACGTGCAGGCTGAGCAGGCAAAGTGGGAGAAATAATTCTGAATTGGTGAGAGCACCTGCAGGGTACTAGACTGGAATCTCCTCCAGTCCTCAGAACTTTCATCAGTCTTTAGTCCCTGTAAAGACTTATGCGGTACTTGGTAAGAGCAAGCAGTTAATAAGTGGACAAAACCATACACTGACATCTCAGACAATCTGAACAGAGTCAGTCAGAAGAGTGAGAGGCGGAAGAATCAAGAGGGTCACTGGGGCTGTGAGTATGTTTATTTAGTCTATAGGAGAAAAGACCTACAGTATTCATGATTTGATAGGTCAGTTTCAACTATGTAAGAGGGAGCCCAGTGGTCCATGGTGTAGGGAATTCTCATTAGACTCAGGCATTAATTTGAATTACATGTGCTGGCGAGTAACTGTGTGTAATCCTATCAAATGGCTTCAGAATGAGCCTAGCAGACTGCTGGGATATGTACTTGATGTGGTTTTTTCCCCCTCTACTTATCTCTATGTGTGTGTCTTATGGGAGAAATTGTGTGAACAAATTTGAAGTCTCAAAGTTCCTGAGAGTCTCCTGTAGTTAAAGACTTGCTCAATGGAAGAGGAAGGCAGTATCTTTGATGCTTTTCAAAACTGGAACCAAAGGGAAAAAAATGCATGAAGCAAATTTAAACGCCAGAACAAGCTTTCTTCTAGGGTAGCTTGATGATATTCAAAGGCATCCTAGACAGCCACTTTTCCAGGAGTTTTGTGGTCAAGGGAGCTATGACATTGGCTTTCATATCTCCAGTACTTAGTGCAGTTGCTAGCATGCAAAGTCTCCTGGTGAAATCATAATTATTAGTGATAGGCCCTTTGATGATAGCGACAACCGTGTCGCTAACTTAGGAGAAAAGGAACCCAACAAAGGTTAACTGGCTTGATCGATGTCTCACACTACAAAATGGTGGGAACTGTACTAGACTCCAGATCTTTAAATGCCATCCCAGCAGTATTCCCAATAGGAAACCACTCCACATTTATTGTCATAAAAATATTCTTGAGGGACTCCATGTTTGGGTCCCCTTCCATGAACACTTACTTCGTGGAAGCTGTCTTTTTCTGTCCTGGATTTCCCCTCTGGAGTCCCTTCCACATTGTCTCGTGGAAGCCTGTCTTCCCCTCTGAAACTCCATCTCCCTCTGTATTCCCTTCCACTCAGTGTGGAAGCTGCTTTCCTCTCCTGGATTCTACTTTCTAGATTCTCTCACTCAGTGTGAGAGCTAGCAGCTTCTTTCTCGCTCCTTCTCCTCTTGCTCTCTCTTTCTCTAAATAAATCACTTTCTACCAACAACAACAACAAAAACAAGCAAAAATAATCTTGAGGCTGGGCATGGTGGCTCAGGTCTATAATCCCAGTACTTTGGGAGGCCAGGGCAGGTAGATCATTTGAGATCAGGGGTTCAAGACCAGCCTGGGCAAAATGTTGAGACACTGTCTCTACTAAAAATACAAAAAAAAAAAAAAAAAATTAGCTGGATGTGGTGGTGCATGCTTGTAATCCCAGTTACTCAGGAGGCTGAGGCAGGAGAATCGCTTGAATCCAAGAGGTGGAGGTTGCAGTGAGCCAAGATTGTGCCAATACACTTCAGCCTGGATGACAGAGTGAGACTCCATCTCAAAAAACAAAACAAAATAAAACAAAACAAAAAAACTCCTGAGTGTTACATACGCTACACTTATTAAGTGGTTTCTTAAGCTATTTTCTATAATTTCCTTGAAAGAAACAGTTGTTTTAAGGCACGGTGAATTGGAATCCTTTTTTAACAACAGCTTCACCATTGCATCACTAACCCTTTTATAGCAGGGATTGGCATGGGAGGCATGAAAAGGGTGAGAAGGGATCCATTTTTTTCTGAAGACATAAACATCTCATCTAGAAAGCTGATTTCAATACCTCAGTTGGAGGTAGGCGGGTGTCACTTCCCAGTTCACCTTCTTGCTGGACATTGGCACCTGAGGAGTTTCAACCATTTATTCAGTGAGTGTCGATAGCATTATTTATTTTCCAAACCCTGGACACTGTGATTGGTGCTGGAAGGCTGCAAAGAGAAATGAGATGCTGAGTCTGGCCACTGGTCCAGTGGAGAGAAGAGACAACCACTTGCATGCATAATACATGTGTAGAGGAACAGATGGAGTGCTAGGGAAGCACCAAAGAGGGAAAGACCTCATTTTTTGGGAGATAATCAGAAAAATCTTCCTGGTCTTTGAAGGATGAGCAAGATTTGCAGATGTGAATTAAAGACCATTCCAGGCAGAGGGAACTGGGTGGGCTAAGGCATAGAGGCTGGAAAGCTCTCATCTGTATGTAAAATACTAAACCAATCTGTCAGAAATGTAAGATTTGTGAAGAAAGAAAGGCAAGCATGCATAAGTTGTTGGTGCTAAATTATTGAAACTTTGATGTGGTTAAGAAGCTTAGAGAGTTTAGGGAGGCATTAATGGTTGCTAAGTAAAGCAATGACTGAGCAATGTTGAGCTGGCCACATCATGAAGGTCAGTGTAGTGGACCCTGTCAGTGCTCTACCAAGTGCCCAAGTCCCCTGAGATCGCTTTTGCCATCCTTGTGACACCTCCACCCCCACCCCACCACCGGCCCATGCCAAGGTTTGTATTTTTGCTTCTAACAGCTGATAAACGTGACTTTTATTCAGATGCCTGCCTTGGGCTACAGGAGGTACTTTGACAAAAGAGCAGAGTGCTGAAAATGTTGGGAATTAGCATCCCTTGGGGTGGCCCTTTGCCAGTGATTGACATTGTGAAGCTATGAAGGCCCAGCTTTCTTCCCTTCAGTTGTCACAAACTCTAAAGTGTAATTTACACTCTAGAGCTCCCCACAGGCTGAGGCTGAGGCTGAGGCTGCGTGAAAGTCCATCCTGTGTAGTTTCCTCCCGTTACCCGTCTTGCTTCTTGCACTTCCTTACCAGTTTCTCTCAGAAGCCCTTCTGTAATATATTACTTGTTCATGGATCCTCAGAGCCATCTTCCAAAGGACAGGTGGGTGGGAGCCATAGATATAAATGTTAAAGGAAGCCAGCTACAAAACTCCAGGCAAGATATGATAGAGACCTGTACTAGGACAGTGGAGTGAGATAAAGGCAGGAAAGGGAAGCAGAAATAACCCAGAAACAAATGGATGGGACCTTTAGAATATGGAGCGAGGAGAGGTGGGAATCAAAGAAGAATCTATCATTTTGAACACAGGTAACAGGATTCTTTTTAAAACATTTGGCGAACCCTAGAAAGTAGAGTTTATTTGGCAGGTAAGATAGGTTTACCTTGCGGATATTGCTTCTGCAGTGATAGGTAGAGCACACAGCATGAATGCTGAGCAGCTCCAGCAGGAATCAGGGCCGGAAATCTTGCTTAGATAGCCATAGCACTGAGTTATTCATTGAAGCCATGAGTAAGGAGAAACTTCCAGAGAGAATTTGAGCTTTGTGTTCATGTATGGAGGTCCCCAAAGAGGAATACATGCTATAAAATTCTTGGCCTTTGGAAAACCAAGACCAATACCAGCAGTGGGAGGAACAAAGACTGGGAGGAACCTCAGCTCAGTTCCATTCCAAAGTCGATTTTTTTAAATTGCATTTTAGGTTTGGGGGTACATGTGAAGAACATGTAAGATTGTTTCATAGGTACATATATGGCAGTGTGGTTTGCTGCCTTCCTCCCCATCACCTATATCTGTCATTTCTTCCCATGTTATACCTCCCCAACTCCCCACCCGCCCCCGCACTGTCCCTCCCCTATTTCCCTCCCAGTCTGTTTCTGAGGATATCTGCAGTGAGCAGTCCGCCTAGGAACTAACCTGTACTCTCTCCGCCCCTTCCCTTGGAGGTGTGGCCCAATGCATGCTGGAGAATAAGCCATGGCAATTCTTGAGAATGACAGTCTGAAGCCAGCATTGCCTTTGAAGGGTTCACTTGGGAATTTGTAAACGAAACTGTTTTTCAGTCTAAAGATCTTACCACGGGATTTTAAGTCTGGAAGAGACTTGAGAAGTCAGCTAGGTTATTTTTATAGATGAAGAAACTGAGGCTGAGAGTTGCATGCCCAGTCATAAGTGGATTATGACCAAGGAAATCATGCCTTCTAAGTCCAGTTCTGGACACTTTCTTTGCCCAAAGGAGTGCCCACTCTCCTCCTGTGTTTTCCTTCTCTGACCTGGACTGCTCTTTCCATCCTGATCACTGTGTTGGAGGTGCTTTACACAGAGTAATTTTTCCAAACAAAATGATGAGTTGTGTCTACTTGAGCATCATAGTACGTCATAGGACCATTTTTTAGGATTTACTAAGATAATGGATGTGAACATGTTTTAATGTTACAGAATAGTATTCAAACATATAGCAATGTCCAACATCTCTACTTTCTGGTTCAGCTGCTGAGTGATTATTAGAGATGTAGAATGAGATCGTGGAATAAGGTGAAGCAACCAGACCTATAAGGTGACAAGCACCCTTCCTTGAGCTTCACTCACACGGGACTCCAATTGACCAAATGAACAGTGTACGCATCCATCAAAGGGAATTACATCTAAACCCAAGTTCCTAATTAAGTCAAGTGGATGTCCTTGCCATTAAATAACCAAGCCCACTGATGTGGTGTGGCTCTGTCCCCACCCAAATCTCATCTTGAATTCCCACAAGTTGAGGGAGGGACCCAGTGGGAGGTAACTGAACCATGGAGGCAGGTCTTTCCCACGCTGTTCTCATGATAATGAATAAGTGTCTCACGAGGTCTGATGATTTTAAAAAGAGCGGTTCCCAGCCGGGCGCGGTGGCTCAAGCCTGTAATCCCAGCACTTTGGGAGGCTGAGGCGGGCGGATCACAAGGTCAAGAGATCGAGACCATCCTGGTCAACATGGTGAAACCCCGTCTCTACTAAAAATACAAAACATTAGCTGGGCATGGTGGTGCATGCCTGTAATCCCAGCTACTCAGGAGGCTGAGGCAGGAGAATTGCTTGAACCCAGGAGGCAGAGGTTGTGATGAGCCGAGATCGTGCCATTGCACTCCAGCCTGAGTAACAAGAGCGAAACTCCGTCTCAAAAAAAAAAAAAGAGCAGTTCCCCTGCACAAGCTCTGTCTCTTTGCCTGCCAACATCCATGCAAGACATGGCTTGCTCCTCCTTGCCTTCTGCCATGGTGGTGAGGCCTCCCTAGCCATGTGGAACTGTAAGTCCATTAAACCTCTTTTTCTTCCTGGTCTCTGGTATGTGTTAATCAGAAGCATGAAAATGGACTAATAAACCCACAAACATATACAGAGCAGCAAACATGGGCTAGGCATTGTATGAGGTCCGAAGTTAAGATAATTAAATTACAATCTCTGCCCTCAGAAAGCCAGTGTAGCAAGGGCAAAAACTTATAAAGAAACAACCAAAATACGGTGTAACAAGAGCTACGATGGGGAATCATGCAAAGTCCAGTAGTGGCAAACTGTAAGTGCTGACTCACTGGGGAAGGAACTGATTCACAGAGAAGTTAGTGCTTGACATAAAACTTGGATGAGCTGGGATGAGCCAGACAGGCGAGGAGAGGATGAAGGATAGTCAGCAACAACCAGCAAAGGCAAGAAAGTGTGTGATGCTTTGCTGCTTTCAACAACTATAAGGGATTTATTATCCACAGATATATATATCCTAAGCGAGTGAATGAATAAAAGATTGAGAGGATGGTCAGTGTGTAACAGCGATGGAAGATAAGATTGGAATGGGAGTGACCTGCTGGCTTTACATACTCCAGGCCAACGGTTCTTAAAGTGTGGCGTCTACACCACCACCACCAGCAGCCACATCACCTGGGAAATCGTTAGAAATGCAAACCATCAGGTCCCAAGGCAGACCAACTGAATAAATAACTCAGTGGAGTTTGGGGAGGGGGGAACCCAGGGACATCTGTTTTAACAAGACCTGCTGGTGATCCTGATGGGTGTTCAAGTTAGAGAATCGCTGCTCTAGGCACCAGGGAGAATGAAAATGCTGAAGAGGATTTTATAAGGACAAACAGCTGCATTAATTTATTGGGGCTAAAAGAGAAAGAAAAAAAGCACTAACTTCTCTGTGCCAAAATGCTAGCTCGATTCTCCAGAAGTGCTCAGCCAGAGCCATCTGGGGTCCTGTCTAGGTCTTTCCAAACAAGCCCTCCTGTCTCATCGGGTAAGTAATCTTATAGAAACAGCACCTCATTACCCTCCATCAAATGGGCAGTGAGGAATCACTTTTCATTTCAGAGCTAGATGACTGGAAAGATTTGTCAGGGGCAATCGCAGTAGATGGCAGTGATTTAAGCTAAATTCTGTTCTGGATGACAACTGGGCTATAGGACAACTTGTGTAAAGTTAGGCTGAGACATCAGCAGGGAGCTTGAACAGTCCACTCAGGCCTGAAATGGCAGGAATTAAATTCATTCATGAATCCTCTTTCAAACCGATTTATATATTGAAGAAAATGAACGTCTGCACCTGGCTCCCCAGCTGAGGGCGAAGTCTGATAGTCTACAACTTGGTTGACTGAAAAAGCAAACAGTGAATGATCACTAGCACCCTCCCCCACCCAAAAAAAACCACTAATGAAATGGAAAAATCAGTAGAGAAGCCAAATGATTCATAAAAATCAATTTAAACAGCATGAGATAAGCAGAAAGCTTAACTTAAAAAAGAATTTTGCGAGGACATCAGACAAGTCCAAATGAAAACAAATATCTTTAAACAAGATTCTGTATAACCTTGGATAATTCTATTGGGCAGGATTTGATTCCAGAATCCATGGCAAAATCCAGAGAGATATTGTTGGCCAGGGATGCATTATAACAGACCAACAAAGGGAAAGGGAGCAATTTGAGGACCAGCACATTGAACAAGGGCTTGGGGATGAGGGACAGGCAGGCTCAGAAGCTGGTTTGGTGTAGGTATGGAAGCATCTTCTTTCACCATGACACAGACTGCGCACTGCTCCCAACCCTGACAGCTGGAGCTGGTGTGGAAGCTGGCCGACCACATAGTCAATAGGCAATTACAGTAATCGAATCTTGGAGGAAGTGACACAAGTGTAAATAGCCTTCTCCCAGTTGGCTAGTGATTAGCGTGACAACAATTTGGACGTGTTTCCCTCCATGGGAGCAGGGCAGCCTAGTCACTTGGAGTAAAATTGACAGAAGAGTATCCTACTTTATTTATATGCCCAAATGCTCAGTTATGTATTGGCTAGAGAAGAGTCCTAGGAAGAAAGAATAGGGGGATGCACCTAGAAATAAAAGAACCTATTAAAAGTACCAAATATGTGCAAAAGGCCTCACATATACCTTAATTCACTCAATCTTTTTCTAAAGCAGACGTTAGCATGAACCTCATTTTATGATCCCTTTTTGATAAAAACTTAGGCTGAGTGGTGAAACAGCTTTCCAGACAAACTGATTAGCAGTGGCCAGATGCAGTGGCTCATGCCTACAATTTGAGCACTTTGGGAGGCAGAGGTCAGTGGATCACTTGAGGTCAGGAGTTTGAGATCAGCCTGATCAACATGATGAAACCCCATCTCTACTAAAAATATAACAATTAGCAAGATGTCATGCTGGGTACCTGTAATCCCAGCGGCTTGGGAGGCTGAGGCATGAGAATCATTTGAACCCAGGAGGCAGAGGTTGCTGTGAGCCAAGATTATGCCACTGCACTCCAGCCTGGGAGACAGAGGGAGACCCTATCTCAAAAACAAAACAAAACAAAACAAAAACGAACTGGCTAGCAGCTTATCACATGTGAACTTATACATTTTCTGAAATCGGATCCTAAGTTCCTCCAACCACAAGAGTAAGATAATTTAAAAAATTTGACTCTTTAGGAGAGGCAAAGGGCCATATGGGTGTATAATCAAAGAAGATTAATGAAGAGCTCAATGTGTGTAACCCTGGGCATCAAACGTGGCCCCAAAGTCAACAGCTCCTCAGTTGCTAAGGCTGAGTGCTCATAGGGATACTTGGTATGTGGGGACCCTCTAGACCAGGTATCCCCAAACTTTTTACACAGGGGGCCAGTTCTCTGTCCCTCAGACCGTTGGAGGGCCACCACATACTGTGCTCCTCTCACTAACCACCAATGAAAGAGGTGCCCCTTCCTGAAGTGTGGGGGGGAGGGGTGGCGGATAAATGGCCTCAGGGGGCCGCATGCGGCCCTCGGGCCGTAGTTTGGGGATGCCTGCTCTAGACCTTAGTAGCCAATGTGCCCCAAGAGGGAAAAGTGAAAACACTGTTGCTCCCATTTTGGGATTTACAAGACAGTGGCAACAAACTAAGAGATATGAAGATTTTAGATATGGTTTGAGAAATGAGGCTTGGTGGAATAAGTTAGAGTGAGAGCCATTTAGGGCAATCACGATTGGAAGACATAACTCATTTACCAGTGGGGCAGAGACTGGGATTTCCTAGGTCTTGCTTTTCATGAAGCTAATTCTAAATTAGACAGAAAAGTGAGTGGGGGTGATAATTAAAGACTATGGAGGGCAAGAGCAGGTATATTGGAACCAGAGCTTCCTATCGGAAATACGTGAGAGGATGCAGAGTGAGACTTTTTAAGGGAGGGGAGTAGCTTGGGAGGCAAGAGAGTCTCATTTTCTTGATGGTGGCTGAGACATCAGAGAGAAGTGTCAGTATCATCCGGCTGTGAGGGTGAGAGGCCGAAGGGTGGGCCCTGGCTCCATGAAGCAGGAAGAGGGTGGCCTCAGGCTGTGGGTTCAATCTGCCTGGGGGGCTGTGATGCCACACTGTTCCAGTTCACTCTCAGAGATCCTGCTGACAGATAAATGCTTGGAGGGACTGAAAGTGTCAGCCAGCAGACAGCGGATGAGGACCACCCTCCCCTATGAGCCATCAGATCCAGGGAGAAATATTCTAATGGTATGTCAGAAGCAAGTCCTTTGACACCCCTTAGGAGGAGATGCGGGAAGCTGGAACTGTGTCTGAGGAGGCCCGAGTGCCACTAGATATTACTCATTTTGCCTCTTTCCTAAACCATTGCTTCTTTGAGAAAACAGCCCTATAATAACTTTCAGGGATGGGGAGATATTTTATTCCTTTTATTGGGTGAAGACCAATAAAAGGGAAATGAGGAAGGGGCAGATGCTCTATTCAGAGGTTAAAGGCAAACTCAAGACGTAAAAGATGGCCAGGGTCTTCTGCAGGAAAGTGTGTGCTCCTAACTGGAGGCCGCTTCTTGTACAAATATCATGGCAAAAGTGGGAGGGGAAAGGCTGGCAGAGATGTCAGTTACTCTGTCTCCTTCAATGTGAGAGAAATTAAAGTTGTGAACAGTGGAGAGAAGACATCCAGTGACACTGGGGAACTCCATCAATCTGGGTCAGGGATAAAAGGTCATGGCCAAGATGCCAAGGAGGGATGTTGGGAGAACAAGAATGTTAAAGGAGGGGCTTCCAGCTGTTGGTGGTGGAGTGTGAGGTGAACTTGCTCTTCAAGTCTTCTTCAGACTCTAGGTGCTTACGGATACTTTTCTGCAAGTGAATTATTATTGGGTGTGCTCTAGGAAAGAAGCTGAGTCCTGCCATTTGCATGGACACAGCCTGATGATTCAGGGAACAACTACCCCCTGGTTTACACATGGACCATCTCATTTAACATTTTCAGCTATTTTGTGGAGTACATGATATGATCATCACTTGCAACGTGAGAAGCAGGAAACTCCTGGTAATTTGTCTAAGAAACTGAACCGAGATTGCACCAAAATCCTGGCAATGCTAAAGCTTCACCTTACTTCACTTTGGTATTAATGATTCTAGGGCCAGCAGCGTCGGCCTCACCTGGGAACTTGTTAGAGACGCAGACTCTCAGTTCCCTCCCAGACCTTCTGAGCCAGAAACTCTTGGAGGTGACGGGGGCAGCATCTGTGCTTTAATAGGCCTTCCAGGGGGTTCTGATGCACACTAAAGTTTGAGGACCATTGATTGACACCATGATGCCTCTCAGAAAGCCTGCACAGCACTTCAGGTTCGATAGGTCTGTGACTCATTGCCAGGAAGATGCATGCCACTTGACAGCTTGAGGTGTCTGAATGAGCAAAACTTTCAGAGACACACAATTTGGTCACACAGCTGTGAAATGAGATATAACTCCAAACTGCAGAAGGACTGATGGGATCCTATGGCTGAGGAGTGAGTCGATGTGATGATAGCCAGTTTGAAAGTCAAGGCAACAGTGTTGAAACTGTACCCAGCTGATTCCAACATCACCCCACCTCCAGGCCGTCTCTGTGGTTTCTGTCATTGAACTCGGTTGTCTGCCCTGAACTTTGTGTTTTGTCATATCTATAGACTGTCTTGTAAAATGGGGGAAGTAGATCTGTCAGATTTTTAAATACACAACACATATTTAGCTCAGGAAACCTGAACTCTGGGCTGAGCTATAAAGAAGTGAGTGGTGTAATGGAGTGTCTCTTGGCTTTTGAGCTATAAATTCTGGTTTAACTCTCAGACTGTTGTGTGTTCTTAAGCAACTCACATAACGACACCTATATCTTGAATTTGTCAGAGGCATGAAAGATGATAGATGAGGCAATGCTTTGTAAAATGTAACATCCTATGTTATTATTATTTTAATTCCACTTCCCTACCCTCAACCTTCAACCTCTGCAAATGCGTACTTTGTTCCTTCAAATTTCCCCTCTCTTTAGAGTCAGCGATTGACAATGGCTATTCATCTTATCGATGAGTCCTCATATTCTCTTGTCCCTCCCAGGTAAACCCATGTCCTTACATAGAATATGTTAGTGAATGCTGGGACAGGCCAGCAGATGGAGGATATGTTTTAGTTCTGGGAGCCTTTTAGCCAATTTCCCTAAAGAGAAGTCACATTGGTTTTGGGGTCAGATAGTGGCACTTTGAAATGCTGGTGTCCATTCTCACGACCACTCATCCCCTTATCAGAAAACAGAGCCCAGAAAGGTAAGTGGCCCATCCAAGTAGGCTGTGTCTTTATTTGTAAATTCTGAACTGGAGTGTCTTCCAGTAAAGTAATGGGCCCTGCAGAAGGCACAGAGAATAGCAGCTGCCCAAATGACAGAGGGAGCTGTCCTTGGGGAAGGTGCTGGTGTGAGGTGAGAGCACCTGTCGTGGCCCGAACATCAGCCCCACCCCTCCCCTTGGTGCTATGCAGGCCATTCCTCTGTGGCATTGGTTTCTGACTAAAACCTGCTCCTGGCCAGCAGCTTTCTCAAATTATATTGTATAACCCAAGGGTCTGCTGGATTGCAAGTTGACATGGGATCTGGGGAGGAACGTATACATACATTCAGAAAAAAGCAATTTTTGAATGCCATATGCTTACCGTTTGTTTATAACCTCTGAAAGGTAGCCTGGTGGTACAAAGAAGGCTAGCCTTAGGCAAAATGAAGACAGCCTGGAATTAAATTAAATACTATTCATTATCATCATAATTAGCATTTACTGGGTTCCGACGAAGCATCAGGTTTGCTGAGTGCTCTCATGGATTATCTCATTTCTGTTTTTCAAAGAGTCCTATGAGGTAGATATAAGCATTATCCATACTTTATTTATTTTTATTTATTTATTTATTTTTTGGGGAGAGAGTCTCGCTCCGTCACCAGGTGCCAGGCTGGAGTGCAGTGGCACCATCTCGGCTCACTGCAACCTCCGCCTCCTGGGTTCAAGCGATTCTCCTGCCTCAGCCTCCCAAGTAGCTGGGTCTACAGGCACGTGCCACTACGCCCAGCTAATTTTTGTGTTTTTAGTAGAGACGGGGTTTCACCATGTTGGCCAGGATGGTCTTGATCTCTTGACCTCATGATCCGCCCATCTCCGCCTCTCAAAGTGCTGGAATTACAGGCATGAGCCACCGCGCCCGGCCCTATCCCCACTTCAAAGGTGAGAACACTGAAATGTACATAGGGGAGGCTCAGGTAAGTGATTTACCCAAGGTGAGGTGGATTTGGTATGAACCAATATGTGCACCACACAGACTGCGGAGCTCAAAATCATTTTTCTCACTTTGCCGTTCTGTCTACAGGGAAAACTCCTTGCAAGCTGAGTGACTTAAGCCAAATTAGTTCACCTCCCTGAATGCCAACTAAAAACATCCAAACGTCAGTAGTCCAGTAGGCCTCACAGGGTTGACGTAAGGATCAGAAAAGAATCTAAAAATCACTTTGTTAACTTACTAGACAAAAAATAATTGCTGTTATTGTAGCTTACTTATACAAAGAATGAAGGACACACTTTGTAGAGCAATTAAAGTGAGGATACAGCGACCAGACTAGTACCAGAAGGCCTGAGGTAAAAAGCTACTACAACTGTTCCATCAACAAATTGACACTTCCTATACGTCAAGTCACAAAGAGAGGCTATCTTTACAACTCTCACTAGCTTATCGAAGGGAAAATGGCACATGATCAGGAAAGACTACACCACAGAGGTTGCCTATGGTGGTGGTTGTATAAAATTTTGCAGAAGGTTTGTAAGTGATCTTTCTTATAAAAGTTGAGAGAGGCCAGGGGTGGTGGCTCACATTTGTAATCCCAGCACTTTGGGAGGCTGAGGCTGGAGTGTTATTTGACCCCAAGAGTTTGAAACCAGCCTTGGCAACATAAGAAGACCCATCTCTACAAAAAATTACAAAATTATCCAGGCATGGTGGAGAATGCTTGTGGTCCTAGCTACTTAAGAGGCCGAGGGGGGAGGATCACTGGGTCTGGAAGGTCGAGGCTGCAGTGAGGCATGGCGGCTCCACTGAATTCAGTCTGGAAGACAGAGAGAAACTCTGTCTCAATAAATAAATAACAGTTGAGAGCTTCCTTTTCATTTTAGGAAGGTGTTTTGCTGTTAAAATAATTCAGTCAGTGTATGTGTAGCTTTCTGCTACCTTAATAGAGAAATGGAATCTATTTGAAGAAGAGTTTATATTTGTTCGCAGCAACATGGAAAGATTTTAAATATAGAGCCCTTTCCTTTGAAAACATAGGTTCAAAATTTCTCTAAATCTATCCTTCCTTCTGCTTCCCTGTATGCAAATAAAGGAGGACTTCTACAAGAAGATTGCCTTCTTTAAGAGAGGTGCATCTCAAACCATGTGTCAGGGAAAGGGGTCTGTCTGGTGAAGGCAACCATAACATTGGCAGAGAGATAACTGGGGAAAGTAAGGCTCAACGAGGCAGAGGAGCTTGCAAGGAGGCAGAATGGCTGCCCGTCCACACGCAAAGGGATTCCGGGTAGAAGAGGCTCAGGCTTGGTATCTGTAGCCCCAAGGAACGGAACTAAGATGAACAAATGGCAACTACCATTTGTACCAAAGGAGTGGTGACAGACTGATTTTATCACAACACACCTAGCAGTTATCCTGCCCAGGATGGACCTCTTGGGTAACCTTCTGAAAAGTCAGTTTGCATTCTGATGTTCATGGCTATGGCATCTCTAGGCATTGGAGGTGGAATGGGGAAGAGGACACTAATTTGGAGGAAATGGAAGCACTTTCCTCTTCTGCAATCTCCATCACGAGCCTGGGAATGCAGTATAACACAGTGTTGAGGGTGTGAGCTCTGCCACTGAATTCCCTGGGTTCAGATCCAGCTGCTTTGCTTGCTGAGGATGACGCATGGTCACACTTACTTCTTGGGGTTGGTAGTGATTTTTCTCTATATACCAATTCCCACTGAGGGCCATTTCCAGCCCTCTCTGCTATACTTAATATCCAAGAGGCTAAGGTTCACGGATTGCATCACCGGGCTCTCAGGGCCTCTGCCTTCCACAAGGCTTAGACAACATCAGGTGGAAAGAAAGGGGCCAAGATCTTTATCACCTCCCAATATGTCCATCTCCTCCATACTCACTGAGATCCTAATTTTGGAGCTGCTTCCCTTCACAGCTTCACCTCTAAATTCTGCAAACCCTGTTACCTCCCCTTGCTTCCTCCCTGTCAGGATGAGAAGTACTGATTCCCATTGTTGGTAGTCTATGGCGCGGCACTGTTCCTAGTTGGTTCTCTTAATCCTGACTACACATTTACAGGGATAAATAACTCCTTCATTAAACTCTCTTCAATTATATGAGTGTGCCATCTGGCAGGGACTCTGATTGATACAAGTTTGTAATAAGTTAATGTGCTTAGACAGCACCCTACATGTAGTAAGTGCTCAATAAATGTTACAGAGTATTATGACCAACAGCAGCACTCAAAGTGGTAATAACCGTTGAATTAGCCCCAAGGGGAGTAAATAAGCTTTTTTAAAATTTCCATTGCCTGATACATCCCAAGGCATTACACTCTGCCTAATGAACCACTGAGCTCTCTTGTGGGAGCAAATTAGCTGGAAAGCACTTACTTGATTTGAAAGGACTAGAAAAAAGAGGGAGCTGATCCAGAAGGGAGGATAAAGGGCAGCTCAGAGTAGGAAGCCTCAGACAGGATCACCCGCCCTGCCATGGAGTGCATCAGTAGCATGAGGCCCAGCAACTGCTGAAACTGAAGGGTGGATTCAAGGTTGCAGCAGCTGCCTAAAAGGAGTCATCTCAGAACCAGGCAAGCAAGGTTTCTCTGGGCAGCTGTCTCTGTGTCCTGTGATGGGATATGCCCACCCCTGGTCCAACAGCAGTGTGAACCCAGCCACAGCACTCTTGGTCACTTGTATGTAGACCCTTAATGGGAGAGAGAAGAGCTCCAGGATCTGCACTTTGGAAACAGACTGGGAGCATCATTATACTTTGAGTAGGGCACCCAGGGGATCAAATCCCCCTGTGGCTTGTGGAAGAACTTCTAACAGTAGGAACTGGCCCAAGAGAAATTGTGCCTCTCTGGAGATGTTTCTACATTACTACATGTGAATGAGCACACGAGGCCCACCATTCCAGAAGAAGGCTGTGTCACTTGGGCAACAGAGGATGAGGTTAAATGGGTAATATGTGCAGAGTTTAATAAAGAGACCAGAAAGGTGTGAGTGGGCTGTGGGGAAGTGGCGGCGTGCTGCAGCCAGCACACCAGGGCTGTGACCATGGATTGTGGGAGATCCTTCCCACCTCTGCCTTGAGTGACACCGTGTTGGTAGTCTGAAATCAGCCATGGCAGGAACACTTACATCCTGGAAATCAGCAAACACTACACATCTGGCTTTTGTTTCTGGTTTTTGGTTTTTTTTTTTTTTTTTTTTCATTTTTGTGTCTGGAGAACTAGATGGCCAGGACATCTCTTTGAGGAGCTTCCCAGGGATGTTATCAGGTAGGATCTGTTTCTGCTCAGAGGCTTGAAGGAACTAGAGGAGGCAGCACTTAGCAGAACCTCAAGGTAAAGAGCCTTTGGAACAAGGCCTCCGAATAGGAGCTGAGGTGCTAGTGGGGAGACAGATACTTATGTCTTTAATCCATCTTGATTTAATTTTTGTATATGTAGGTAGGGGTCCAGTTTCATGTTTCTGGCTATGGATAGCCCCAAAGTAAGATAAGTCATTCTACCAAAAGGACACATGCACCTGTATGTTTATCATGGCACTATTCACATTAGCAAAAACATGGAATCAACCCAGGTGCCTATCAACAGTGGACTGAATAAAGAAAACATGGTATATATAGGTCGGGAGTGGTGGCTCACGCCTGTAATTGGGCAGATCACGAGGTTAAGAGATCGAGACCATCCTGGCCAACATGTAAAACCCTATCTGTACTAAAATTACAAAAATTACCTGGGCATGGTGGGGCGTGCCTGTAGTCCCAGTTACTTGGGAAGCTGAGGCAGGAAAATCACGTGAACCCAGGAGGCAGAGGTTGCAGTGAGCCGAGATCCCATCACTGCACTACAGCCTGGTGACAGAGCAAGACTCCATCTCAAAAAAAAAAAAAAAAAAAAAAGACCAGAAAATGTGATATATATCTCCACCATGGAATACCATGCAGCCATAAAAACAGAATGAAATTGTGTCTTTACATAAATGCTTTACACTCATGAAACAATGTCTATGTGGCTGGAGGCCATCATCCCAAGCAAACTACTGCAGAAACAGAAAACCAAATACCGAATGTTCACACTTATAAGTGGGAGCTAAACACCGGGCACACATGCACATGAAGATGTAAGCAGTAGACACTGGAGACTACTAGAGTGGGGAGAGAGAAAAGTGGGTAAGGGCTGGAAACTACCTATTGGGTGCTATGATCACTACCTAGGTGCCAGGTTCAGTTATACCCCAGACTTGAACATCACATAATATACCTTGGTAATAAACTTGCACATGTGCCCTCAATTGTAAAATAAAAGTTGAGCAAAAGGAAATCTATATAAAGAAACACAGTCTATTATAACCCCACAGAGAATGAGCCAGGGGACTATTTACTAAATGTCACTTTGTGCCCTCGTGCAGAGCTCACCATTGGCCTCACCCAGGGGCAGAAGGCCAGGAAGCCAGTAGATAGAGTTCACACAGGTGAGCCTACCAGGCCTGGAGGGTTGCACAGAACAGCAGATCTAAAGCACCAACAGCAGCCATGAAATGCCCATGCTAGGGGGAAATTCAAAATAGAGCATCATGTTGTAAACCTCAAACATATACAATCAGATTTATTTTTCTAATGCAAAAAAATCCAAAGAAGTCTGGACACAGTGGCTCACACCTGTAATCTCAGCACTTTGGGAGGCTGAGGCAGACGGATCACAAGGTCAAGAGATAGAGACCATCCTGGCCAAGATGGTGAAACCCCATCTGTACTAAAAATACAAAAGATTAGCTGAGTGTGGTGGTACACACCTGCAGTCCCAGCTACTTGGGAGGCTGGGGCAGGAAAATCACTTGAAACTGGGAGGCAGAGGTGGCAGTGAGCCGAGATCATGTCACTGTACTCCAGCCTGGTGACAGAGAAAGACTCTGTCAAAAAAAAATCCAAAGAAAACAGGAGCTGGCCCTGAAAAAAAAAAAAAAAAATCCAAAGAAAACAGGAGCTGGCCCTGAAAATTTTTAGTGCTTGCAACCTGAAAGTCTGTGATCAGAGGGTAGGTTTTTCTAAGTTCTAAGAGTTCTGGTGGCTGTTTAGGTGTTTGAGGTCAAGGGAAGGATGCAGTGACAGTCAGAGTAGGGAATCCAACTGCACGGAATCCAAGGAACCTGCCTCAGCCTGATCCAGCCCAGCTCAGGATCCAAGTCGGAAATTGACTAAGGACCCCCCACCGCCCCACCGTCTCTGGAAATGCAGCCCTTGTGCCCTTGGAATTCAAAACTAATCCCTTTTCTTTGGCTTCCGTTATTTAGCACATTTCATACTAGAGGAGAAACATAAACATTTGCATGCCACATCTAATACAATTATAAGGTCATTACACATTCTGTAGCACAAAACAGCTGTTCCAAAGATCCTTATTAGAATTTAACAGAGTTTTATTTGTTTGGGGCAAAAAAAGCAATCTTTTAAATTATGATTTAATGAGACTGTTAAATGTTCATCACCAAGTGGTTACTTGTTAAAGCTGCATGGAGCTTGGCTGTCTGGGTCCATAAGAGGTTAATTGAACTTTTTCCCTACACCAGCCCTCCCCCACCACCACACACACACACACACACACACACACACACACACACACACACACACAGGCACACAAGAAGCAATCCACATGTTTTGATCCAAGCTCTATTGTCTCCCAAATCATAGCCTATTCTTTTGGCTAAAAACTTTATAAATCCAAACAGACCTAAACCCCAGATTTCTGTGGCTAAGTTGGCTTTTAAGTCAAATTCATGAGAAGTCTATGTAAAAAATACCTTGGCTTTAAAAAATCTTCTTACCAGCATCTTTTAAGAGGAATGTGTTTGTATTGCAATTCACCAAATAATAAAAATGTCTACGAGCAGGTCCAGTATTTGGAGTTCTGCATGTATTATATAGGTTGCTGAAGGTTTTTATTATTTCTTACTGGGTTGAGAAATGTTCTTCAAGTCCTATTTTCTGGGATGAGGACCGGTGGGTGGAGAAGGAAAGACTTTGTCTGATGACCTACCAGTGATCTAATACAGATGTGTCATTTTGTCAGGCTGCAATACTGTAGTAGTTAATCCAGCAGCATTTATAATAATTGCTGTATCCTGCAGAAGCCGTACTGTGGCACAGTGTATCCCTGGAATTCATAAGTAGGTTGTTTAAATGCAAAATAATTATTAAGCACTCATTCTTGGAATTCATCCTGAGATAAGTAGCCCTTAAGAAAATGTCTAACACAAAATGACATTTGGGTTTTAGAATATATAACCTTTTGTATTAATGGTATCCCAAGGTGTTTTACATAGTAATTGGATGGTAGTGTGGTAAGTATTTCAGTAAGTGAAATGGCTCTTGGGACTGAAGTAGAGGTTTAGCTATTCTTGGATTTCAAGTTGGATTTCATTGACTATGGGGAGGTGCGGTGGAATGCCAGGCTGTTTAAAAGTAGCTCAAGGCCTTCTGGAAACTTCATTGAACACATCAGGAAGCAGAGGGGTCTCAGAGTTAAAAATAAACAAACTCCTCTGTGACAGATGAGGAACTCAGGTACAAAGGTAAGTTAGAAACCCACACCGTGCTGGAACCCAGGTCTCCAAGTGAGAGGACATAGCATGATGTTAGTTCAGGGATTACATATCAGCTCTGCTAGGTCCTAGCTGGGTCATTTAGCATGAATGACTTCTTATAGCTAGGTTTCCATTTTCTCATCTGCAAATTGAGAAATAATAATATCAGCTAGGGCTAGGGGAGAGGTAAAAATACAGTAACAAGTACAGTTTCTGGAGCATAGTAGGTGCTTCATAAATGACCACTATTATAAATCCATGTTGCCATAAGTCTTTCCTGTCTGAGCATTTTTAGTACCAATTTGAAGCACTTATCATATTAATGCTGTTATGTTTTACATAATTAGGCAAATATGACTCATCTGACTTTCCATGTCCGATTCTTAGCACTCCAGCCATACATCAAGAAACAAATCAAAATGCAATTAGATGCTGACTAGATACTACATAGAAAGTGTGTAATTTATTGTCTCCTAGAAGATCATATTGTGAAAGTGAATTGTTTTCATGTCAGTAATGGAAGGGTTGAGACTGGGTTTGTGTCAAGTCTATGAAGATTTATGTGGATGTAAATTTGACATGTTTGGTGGGAGAATGTCCTAAATTGCAATGAATGGGTGTTAAAAAGTGGAACCACACAACAGATTGAGAAAGAAACTTTGCTTCATAGATTTGAACAGATATTATACATCTTCTGTATGTTAAAATATATTTCATAAGGACCACTACCAACAATTTAAGAATGTAGAGGCTCATATTTAATCATTGCAAAAATTCAGGATGATTATTAATTTTACCAAAGGAGTCACAACCAGAGAGTTCTTCGAAATGCATCTCCCTAGTGTAAATAAAGTATGATTTGACTCATTTTAAAATCAATTTACAAGTAAAATTTTCAGAAACACATCTGCTAGGTAAAGCAAATTCTGCCAGTATCCTGCAATAAAAGTGACAGTGATATGCTCAGTTTTTATAATGGATAAAATTATGTGAGCAGAGAACATAATTATATATTTTAGAAAGAGCATGAATGTAAGTATGTACTTATAAACCTGGGCTTTAAAAAATCACATTTAAAATTTCTAAGTTAGCTTATGAAACTATTCGGTATTTACGTATTTCTCCAGGTTGGCCATCTTTTAGGCACAAGGTGGGTTGTTCCTCAAATATTACAGAAAATCTACTAATTGCCACACCTGGAGGCTGAGTTGAAATTGCAAAGCATTAGAGAAGTTGCAAAGCATTTGCACATTGGTGACCTAATTTAATCCTTCCACAACTCTGGACTGGCATATCATTCTCTCTCATTCTACAGATGAGAAAATTAAGGCTCAAAAACTGAGCCTTAATTTATACAAGCTCACAAGGCTGTAATTCTGGGGTGACCTCCTAAATATTTCTTAAGATAAACTGTTCCCCACTTCTTCTTCCACTTCCCTTGTTCAGCTCAGTAGCATCTCTCACCTCAACCATTACAACAGCCTCCTCTTCCTGCCTCTACCTCCAGCCTTGTTCCAGTCCATCCTTGACAAATCTGACCCTGCCACTGTCTGCTCAAAACCATCAGTGGCTTCTCATTACCAGTAGATAAAGTCCAAATTCTGTAACATGCATTCAAGACTCTCCATCACCTGCATCTTTGCATGTGTCTCTACTCTTCCTTTCACTCATCCCTGCTCTGCAGGTTTTAATTCCAGCCACACAATCTGATTGTGGGTCTCTGCAAATGCTACATACGCCACCTCCTCTCACTTACCCATGCTGTCTCTTCTCTCTACAATGCATTCTCTGCCCTCTTCACCTAGCTCACTCCTGTTTACTCTTCAAAGATTCTGTTTGGATTTCACTTCATGGACCCTTTCCTGCCTTCCACCATCTCCTGTCTCCCCTCAGCTAGCTTTGCTGTGCCTCCCCCAGGGCTTTTGTAATCCTCCATTATCACCTTTATGCATCATTTCACAGGAATGTAATTGACTGGACATGTCACCAGTCAGTGGCTCCTCGATGTCAGAGACTCTGTTACGTATCTTTATCTCCCCAGGACCTAGCTCAGTGCCTGATCTACATTAGGTTATCTGTAAATATTCTCTACGTGGATAAATGCATACCTGGATAAGTAATAAAACACAGCCCAGGGCTCTTAAATTTAAGTCTAGTTTTCTTTTCAATACTAAAGCTGACCAACATAGGATAGAAAGCTCCCAGGCCTCAGAAAAATAGCACACTCTGGCCAGGCGCAGTGGCTCACGCCTGTAATTCCGGCACTTTGGGAGGCTGAGGCAAGTGAATCACGAGGTCAGGAGTTCAAGACCAGCCTGGCCAACATGGTGAAACCCCATCTCTATTAAAAATATGAAAAATTAGCTGGATGTAATGGCGGGCACCTGTAATCCTAGCTACTGGTGAGACTGAGGCAGGAAAATCACTTGAAACCAGCAGGTGGAGGTTGCAGTGAGCAGAGATCGCACCACTGCACTCCAGCTTAAGAGAGAGTGATACTGTCTCAAAAAAGAAATTGTAAGCTCCCCAGGTTTCCCCAAGCTGTGAGCTCATGGTACTCACAGACCCATTGGGCATGGGACACCCAGACCCACAACTGGCAGAGGATACCACCAAATGGTGCTGCATGAAGTGCTCTGGGATTCCTTGCAGCACCGCTCACACTGAAGGCTCTAGAAAAGAATCCTTCCCTTGCCTCTTCCTAGCTTCTTGTAGATTCCAGCTATCCTTGGTGTTCCTTGGCTTGTAGCTGTGTCTTTTCAGTCTCTGCCTCCATCATCACACAGCCCTTTTCTGTGACATCAATCATTGGATCTAGGGCCTCGCATAACCCTATGTGCCCTCATGTTAATTAATTACAACTGTAATAACATTATTTCCAAATAAAGTCACATTCTGAGGTTCCAGCAGATCTGAATTTGGAAGAAATACCACTCAGTCCAGCAGAGGTGGTATCACTCAATCCAGTCTATGGGTAGTACAATTTACAAAGTGGCTACTGAGGCTTTCTTTGCCTCCTTCCCAACTCCAGGTTGGAATGTCTGAGAATTTGGCTGGACTGGATGTCCTCCCCTTGACCACCCGGTTTTCCCATGACCAGGATCCCAATACCGATGCCAGACCTTGATGTTATTGACCCCCGTTTTTGTGGACCCCAGTCAGTTTCCCACTCCCTACAATGGATAATACTCTAAACTAGAGTGGCCTCACTCTGGACTTTGGTCTAATAGAACTTTGCATGCTGCTGATGTCCCTCTCACATATTGGCCTTCGTATTCAGAGCAACTTCAGACTCACACCTCCCCGTGCCTGTGCTTCCCAAGCCCTGCCTTGTCTCCCATCTGCTGACACCTGACCCAAGCCTGCAGCTCCGACTGGATTCCAAGTCCTGGCTCTCTCTGGGCTGGCCCCCTCACTCCTCACAAAGCTCTGATTCTAACAAAGAAATACCATTTTCCTGAAGTAATTTTTCCCTTCCTGAGGCCCCCTGGGGCTGCTGCAGCTCTCGTTTATAAACTGAAATAGTCCAGATGACAGGCTCCAAATGGACTGACACTTTAACATCATAACCTTTCAGAAAGGAAAATATTCTTGGTTGTCTTCCTCCCTTTAAGATGTTTTCTGTTGATCAGTCTGCATGCTTCCCCTCAGAGCACCTCTTTAAAATACCTATAAAGGCAAAAGCAGAGTATTCAGCTATATTTGTACCATCATTGCTGGCGTGCTATACAGGAGACGGATGTGAATTTCATCTTTCATTAACATAGTACCTATAGTCTTTTAAAAAGGGACCGGCTTATGAATGTGAGGTATGAAATTCATCTGAATATACTCTTCACCTTAAAAAAAAAAAGCAGCAAATTTCACACCAGTAACTTCCTCCTGTATCAGGCAATGGGGTGAGATGAGGTTTTGACAAAAATGGTAGGTATTACATAACACTCCCGTCTTCTTACAGATGCGTGCGCAGCTTTAAAATAGAAATGGGAAAGCTGTGCATTGTCTGCAGAAGTAAACTATTTGAGGGAGCGTAACATCCTCATTTATCCACAAATATGAAATTAACAAATAAGGGGAGGGGACAGCTGCCCTGCTGGGCATTTCAGAATGACCTAGGTGAAAGGATGAGGCAAAACCATCATTTAGGAGAGTTTCAGAAGTTACAGGAAGAGTTTCCATCATCTTGAGGGGCCAAGCAGTTTTTGAGTCAGGAAAATCTGAACCTGTGTACAGAAGCAGAGTCTTGGTAGTCACTTTATAAATCATACCACCTATAGGCAGGATTAGATGATACTACCTGCATTGAGTTGAATGATGTCCCCTAAAAATTCATGTCCACCTGGAACCTTAGCATGTGACCTTATTTGGAAGGGATCCTTGCAGATGTAATCAGTTAAGATGAGGTCATACTGGATTAGGGTAGGCCCTAAATCCAATGACTGATGTCCTTGGAAGAAGGCTGTGTGATGATGGAGGCAGAGATTGGAGCAACACAGCTACAAACCAAGGAACACCAAGGGTTTCTGGCAGCCATCAGAAGCTGGCAGGGGCAAGGAAGGATTCTTCCCCAGAGCCTGCAGAGGGAGCATGGCCCTGCTAACATTTTGATCTTGGACTTTTGGCCTCCAGAAGTGTGAGACAATAAATCTCTGTTGTTTGAAGCTCCTGAGTTTCTGATAATTTGAGACAGCAGCCCTGGGAATATAATACCCCACAGTACCCATTTTCACAAGTGGGGAAAAACAGACTGTCTTGCTACTGCTCCAGACAAAGATGCTCCCTTGAGTCACCTAAGTGCCTTCTCTGAATATTCTCATCTTCAGGCTCAGGTTCAGACTCTCGACATTGCTGTTTTCCTTACCCTCGATGAAACTTATTCCTTCTAGGTCTTGGATCTCATGAGGCTCAAACTAAGTAGTTTTGGGTGTCCTTTTCACTACTCCATTATTTGTGTAGACCCATTGATTGGGCCCGTGACTGTCAGCTTTGAACTCCTTCCAAATCCCATGTTCCTGTCTTTCCTCCCTACACCACCTGCTTCTGCACCCACAAGAGACACTCACTGAATTTGTGTTGAGTATGTGTTACATGCCAGCTGGGTCAACAGCCCAACAAAGATTGTACAGCTTTTCATGCAGGGCCCAGGGCTTGCCCCAGTGCTGGGACGCAGATTCACACGATGTTGTAACACAGCAGTCCCCAACATTTTAGGCACCAGGACCTGGTTTCATGGAAGACACTTTTTCCACGGATGGAGTTGAGGGTGGAGGTAGGATTGGGGGTGTGTTTGGGATGATTCAAGTGCATTACGTTTAACAGCTCACCATGATGTAGAATCAGTGGGAGCCCTGAAATTGTTTTCCTGCAACTAGATGGTCCCATTTGGGGGTGATGGGAGACAGTGACAGATTATCCTAGGTTGTGCTTATGACAGATCATCGCACAACCTAGATCCTTCATAAGCACAGTTCGCAATAGGGTGATTGCTCCTAGAAGAATCTAATGCCACTGCTGACCTGACAGGAGGCAGAGCTCAGGCAGTAACGCTCGCTGCCGCTCACCTCCTGTGTGTGCCCCAGTTCCTAACAGGCCATGGACTGCCACCAGTCCTTAGCCTAAAGATTGGTGATCCCTGATATTAAACACATTCAATTTAGGAGGTAGTTTGGCATAGCAGAGAGAGACATCACTGAGGAGACCTAAGATGGAGATCCCAAGCCTTTGCTCCCAATTAGGGTTCTTAAATAAATTAGGGATGACCAAGGGCAAGTAACTTCCCTCTTGGCTGGTAGTTTTTAATAAGGGGCCCATTCTGTGCTCAGATCCCTTGTTCCTGTTGGCTCTATCTGTGTGCACACATAGAGTTTGTGACTCTTGGGCAAAGAGAGGGCTAGGATGTGCTGCTGAGACCAAAATTACAGATTTTTTTTGGTGAAATAATGGTGGAGTGAGATAGCACACCTCTGGGCATGGAGCCTCTGAAGCTATGGATGACTGAAGAGTTCTCTCCCTGCCATGAGGTGTCACTTCCTGTGGGTCTCTGATCACATTCCCCTAGAGCCCATGCGAAAGTCTGGAGGCAGACCTCGCCCACCCCTCATGATCAGCCATGACTGCTTGCTGGGAGGGAGGAACAGTGTGCAGAGGCTCAGCAGCCCAGCTGCTCCCACTCATCAGCTCATCATCAACACTGGTCCCCTCCGTGGGGCACCCACCACTCCCACAAGTGGAGTCCTCTTAGTATTATTCCCAGACTTCATCAAAGAACTCCACCAAAAGAGGCTTATTCTTCAGTCTATATCCTGATGCTTATTTTCAGAACTGTCTCAAAATTTCTTCTAGTCTACCAGGATTTCTCTCCTTATTTTCCATTGTTGATGTGATTTCTTTTTCTCTTTGAAATAAGTTGTTTTCATTCCTTTTTAGGGATTTAGGTCAGGAGAAAGAGGCCGTACTGTGTACTCAATCTGCCATCCTGGACACTAAGTCCCAGGAAAAATTATTCAACTTCCCTAAGCCTTATTATTTTTATCTATAAAATTAGAAAAACAATACTAACCATCTCCTAAACTTACTATATGGATTTAAATGAGAGAGTGCCCAAAAAGTGCTTAGTATCATGCCCGTACAGAGAAGGGACAGAGATATTGTTAACGCATAACCTTTGATGAGTCACTGTCTTCTTTGAGCCTCAGGTTCCTCCTCTGTAACATGAGGGTCATAATGATGACTTCATATCCTGATACTAGTCAATGTTTTTGTCCTGATCTCATTCCACTCTTCTTCTGAAACTCCAGTGACAGTGGATCATTTGAAGTTCCCCAAGCAGTTCATTCATTTCCATGCTTTTGTGCTTTTATTGAATTATTCTCTTTGCCTGTAATAGTCACACTGTGCCTGTACTTCCATGCCTAGGGAGGCACAACTCATCATCAAGCTTACTCAAATCTCACATTCTCCGGGAAACCTTCTCCTTAATTCAGGCAGAGATTATTTAGTCATTCAATCAAGAAATATTTATTGAGCATCACACTAAGCAAGGAGCTGGGAATCTGGCAGTGAACAAGATAGACAAGGTCCTTGCTCTCGTGGAGCTTTTAAACATTTAAAATAGACTGTACTTTTTGGAGCGGTTTTGGGTTCACAGCAAAATTTAGCAAAAAGTACAGAGATTAACTACGTGTACCCTCTCCCCACATGTGCATAGCGTTCCCCATTAGCAACATCCTCCTGCCAGGGGAGGTATATTTGTTGCAACTGATGAACCTACATTGACATCATAATCCCACAAAGTCCACAGTTTGAGGATTCAGTCTCAGTGCTCCACATTCTATGGGTTTAGGCAAATGAATAATGATGTGCATCTACCATGACAGTATCATATAGAGCAGTTTTATAGCCCTAAAATTTTTCTTTGCCCTACCTGTTCATCCCTCTCTGTCCCTTAAGCCCTAGTGACCACTCATCTTTTACTGTATCCATAGTGTTGCCTTTTCCAGAATGTCATAGAGTTAGAATCATACTGTATGTTGCCCTTTCATATGAGTTTGCTTCACTTGCTAATATGGATTTGTTTCCCCCATGTCTTTTGGCTTGGTACTTCATTTCTTTTTATCACTGAATAGCATTCTATTCTCTGATGAACCACAGTTTATTTGCCCATTTACTTACTGAAGGATATCAGGACATCTTCGTTACCTCTGAGTTTTTGGTGCTTACGAATAAAACTGCTATTAGAAAGATGTGTGAAGGTTTTTCTGTGGTTATAGTTTTCAGCTCCTTTGGATAACTTCAAGGAGTGTGATTGCTGGATCATATGGTAAGAGTATGTGTACTTTTGTAACAAACAGCCAAATGTTCTCCAAAGTGGCATTACCATTTTGCATTCCCACCAACAAGAAATAAGAGTTCCTTGTGGGGGCTGAGGCAAGAGAATTGCTTGAACCCGGCAGGTGAAGGCTGTGGTGAGCCATGATCGTACCATTGCACTCCAGCCTGGGAAACAAGAGAGAAACCCTGTCTCAAAAAAGAAAAGAAAAGAAAAGAAAGAAACCAGAATCCCTGTTACTCTGTATCCTTACCAACATTTGGTGGTGTCGGTTTTCTGGATTTTGGCCATTGCAATAGATGTGTGGTGTTATCTCATTGGTGTTTTAGTTTGCATTTGCCTGATGACATAAAATGTGGAGCATGTTTTTATTGGAGCTAATGTTTTAAGCCTGGCAATTTAGTCTCCTCTCTCTCTGCAGCCCTAAGCTACTGAGTACAGCTTTCTCCAGAAGCACCTGTGAGTCACTATAGATCCTTGTTATCTCCTGAAGGCTGGAGGCAACTGAGTGGGCCCCTTCAGTTTTCATTTTCTTATTACCCAGAGAACTTGGCATGGGTAGATGATCAAAAAATGTATGTGAGATGCCAGCACACTGAAAGGCTGGCTGCAGACTTAAGCAGTATACTGGTTTAGATCATTCGTTGCTATCGGCAAGAGTAAAAAGCTATGTAGCAGCATTCTGAAGCATAAGCAACAGGTGTGCTATGTCAGTTTCCAGATCAAGGGCTGCTCTCAAAATTGCAAACTGACTTCTGGCCAGAGCCCTCTTGGAAGTTTCTTCATTTTGCAAGTGCAGCTCTTTCCCCTGCTTGACAGGGGAATGTATGGAGCACTCCCAGATGGGCCTTTCCCAAGCAGGAACAAACCATTGGAGCCCAAATGAATCAAGTTGAAGGAAAGTGAGCAGAGTCAGCAGTGAGAGAAAGACTTAGCTGCAAGGTCAAAATCCATCTGAAAACAGACACGACGGAAGACAGACAGTTCCTCCTGGATTGTCGTATAAAGAAAAGGGATGGATCAAGAGCGGGACGACTGCTGCATGTCTGCTCACTGTTTGACTAGAAAATACTCTCATAATTGTTTCTGTGTCTGCCACCCAAGATCAGTCTCAAGGGGATGGCGGCAAATCCCTGGCACCCAGCATTCCAAAGTTCAGTTTCCAGCCCTGGCACCACCCTTGATAACTTGAGTAACCTTGGATTCCTGATTTCTCTGTGCCTCAGTTTCCAAATTAAATGAGTGTAGTGAAAACTTCCTCCTGGTCTGCTATGATGAAAAAGCATGGCAGCTAATATGAAATGCCTTGAAAAGATGAAACACTCTAATGAGAGGGAAGTATTAGTATTTTCCTCTTAGAAGCAAGTTTTTTTTATTGTTGTTGGTTTTGTTTTGTTTTGTTTTGTTTTGAGATGGAGTCCCACTCTGTCTCCCAAGTTGGAATGCAGTGGTATGATCTTAGCTCACTGCAACCTCTACCTCCCAGGTTCAAGTGATTCTCAGGCTTCAGACTCCCAAGAGCTGAGATTACAGGTATGCACCACCATGCCCAGCTAATTTTTGTATTTTTAGTAGAGACAGGGTTTTGCCGTGTTGGTCAGGCTGGTCTTGAACTCCTGATCTCAGGTGATCCACCTGCCTTGGCCTCCCAAAATGCTGAGATTACAGGTATGAGCCACCAAGCTCAGCCAGAAGCGAGTTCTTAAAGTGACCCCTTGCTTAATAAACATCCTTTCCTTTTTTCTGTCTCTACTGCGGCATCTAAAAAACATGGGTAAAAATGTAGAGAATGCAGAATTGAGGGGACCAGACGCCTTCAGGAAAAGAAGGAAGCAGAGAAAGAATATGAAGGAACCATGGGTACAAAGCAGAGGCCCCAAGCAGCAGGTAATATCTGGCCTCTTTAGGGTATATTGCGTTATTCAGAATATATTTTCTCTCTTCTTTTAGTCTCACAATATGGTCTAGTCTGTAGAGTAGAATAGACAGACATTCTGTTCCCATTTGAATGATAAACAAATGAGGCCAAAAGGGAAAAAGTGACTTGCTGGAAGTTAATGCAAGCCTAGAGTACAGCAAGGTCTGAAATAAATGTCTCCTAAATACTAGCCTGCAGCTTTTTCCAATACAGAGCACCATGCTCAGAATCAAGCAAGAGTGAGTATACCTTAGGACCATAGTCCTGTATCCTAAAAAGATCTCAAGAGACGAGGTCTGAGCTTCTTGAGTCTTCACAGACAACTTGGAAAGCTAAGACCAGCTTCCAGAAAAATGCATGCACGTCACTCACAATTATGTATACAAGTGCCAGGGCCTTCTTCAAGCCAATTTATGGATTGGGGGTTAAGATTCTCTCTCCTAGGGTACACTTTCAGGTGTGTTCTAAGCAAACAGGCAAAACATTACTGTTTAGGGGGTAGCCAATACATAATGGAGTCATTTTGTTTTTTTCTCCCACAAAAATATGTCTCAACTAACCCGTGTTTCAAAAACGAACTGAGTATGGAAACAGGAGGAAAAAAGTAGACAATTAATCTAAGTAGCCTCTTCTTCCAAAACTGCCAACACTTTAAAGATACACAGACAATTTTTTAAAGACTTCAAATCGACTCAATAGGTTATCGATTTGAGGAATTGCCACTGCTATTCCTGTTACTGTTTTTATTCTTACTACCATTTCTAAAATTGTAATCACTCTTTCTCCCCACACTTAAGATTTTATCTAAGTAATAGCGGATAGAAAAGCTGAATGCAAAATATTGAAATTTTCAAAATTTTTGCTCAGGGAAATGTTAGCTTGTAGTTTAAAAGATCATCAACTACTAACAAGAATCGTTTATTCTCATGTTTCCAAATTGAAATCATGACAAGTTTAGAATACACTATAATTATGATTTTTCCCACAACAGGTACAAATTCCCACAGCCACTCCTTTAAGCCTTGAGTTTAAACATTTCGTTTTTCATTTTTTAATGTAACTCTTAAATGGTAATCCCTTCAAAATAAATTAATAAATAAGAAACACACTGAGCAAAATCTTGGTTCAGTGGTATGTGAGCTTCATAATTAAAGACAAACTTGGTTTATTCAGTGTGACATCTCTTTACTGGTTAGAAATCCTTTAAAAACTGAGCTGTTTAGAAATCTTGTATGAAGTAAGCTCATCCATTCTCAGGGCTAATTTTGCAGCCCCTCTAGACTCTCTCCGGAGTTTCAGTCTTCCCCCATTTTCACCTGCAGCCTGAAAATACTCCTGGAATCCCTCATCCAAAATATCTGAAGCTGAAGTTTTTTTCCCCTTGAAACATATTCCTCTTTCTCCATTTCCACTATTATCTATCCAGGTATGCAGACAAGAAACATCTAAAGCTCCTTGAAACCTTCCCCTCCCTGTTTACCAACCACCCCCAGTCATTTCAGCCAGCTGCTGCGTCCTAAACTGTCCATTTTCACACCCTCTCTCAACAATCCCATCATCTTCATTCTCACAGTTGCCCTCTTAACTCTTACCTGTATGGATATTACCAGTTTTCCCATGTCTAATATCTACAATATCTACATGCTCCTTCTTAATCCCAGTTTTTTTTTTTTCTTTTCACCCAGGCTGGAGTGCAGTGGTGCGATCTCAGCTCACTGCAGCATTTAACAAAATTCCTAGCTTTTATTAGAATTTAAAAACAGGCACAGGTTTACAGAATACTACTCATTGGTACAGAGGTATGAACTAATGATACATGCAGCTAACTGAATGGCTGTCAAGGGCATTATGCTGAGTGGAAAATCCACTCTCGAAAGGTAGCATGCTGTGATTCCATTTATATAACATTTCCCAACTGACAGAGATGAGGAAGAGCTTTGTGGTTGCCAGGAGTTAGAGATGTTGAGGGAGGGAGGGTGTGTGTGACTGTAAAGGGATCGTCCGGGAGAGATCCATGTGACGATGGACTAGTTCTGGATCTTGATTCTGCCGATGGGCACAGGAATCTACATCCATGATAAAATCACAGAACTACACACCCATGTAGTAACATCAGTATTCTGGTTTGGATATTGTGCTTTAGTGACCTAAGGTGTAACCACTGGGGGAAACTGGATAGCAGATACACAAGACCTCTCCGTACAATCTTTACAACTTGAGGTGAATCTATAATTATTTCAGGATTAAAAGTTAAAAAATGTATAGGTTTAACTTAGGAAGTGGTCTGGGCTTCTTTGAGAGGTTGAAGGGAATGATTGAGCACTCCAGAAACTCGGAAGGGCTAGCATTTCATTGGAAGTACAGGAGACTTCTAGGCCACTCTCTTGTTGGTCCTGATGTCACTGCTCATCAGAGGCACTCTTGTTGTCATGTAATCTCACTCTTTACCCTATCACTTCTTTCTTTTAGCGCACATCTGCCTGCTGTACACATTCTCTTGATCCTTAGTTTTTGACTTTCTTAATGCTCTACATGTGTTTCTCTTGAAGAAACTTTTTATTTATTGTTAGCGCAATTTGAGAATCTTTGCATGTGAAGATGTGAGTTTTATTAATTTATGGAGTGCATCAGTCAGGGTTCAACTACAGAAACAAAACCAGTAGGAGATTCCAGATTATCTAGGATAATCTCTTTTACTTAAAGTCAACCGATGATGGACTTTAATCATATCTTCAAAATACCTCTACAGCAATGTCTAGATTAGTGTTTGAATGAACAGGGACTCTAGGTTAGTCAATTTGATAAGTAAAACTATCACAAATAGTATATTGTTACATTAATATACAGTTGGTCCCTGACTTACAGTGGTTCTACTTATCATTTTTCCATTTTCGGTTGGTATGCAAGGGATATGCATTCAGTGGAAACTGTACTTCAAGTGCCCATACAATCAATCTGATTTTCATTTTCAGTATAGCATTTAATAAATTACATGAGATTTTCAACGCTTTATTATAAAATGGGCATTGTGTTAGAGGATTTTGCCCAGCTGTGGCCCATGTAAGTGTTCTAAGCATGTTTAAGGTAGGCTAGGCTAAGCTATGATATTTGGTGGGTTAGGTGTATTGAATGCATTTTCAACTAATGGATTTATTGAGACATACATAAGTCCATCATAAGTTGAGGAGCATCTGTATTTGGACGAATTCCTGTTATGTGGATTTTTATTTACCACATTTTTTAATGCTGTTGCTTCTCCCTTTCCCTTCCCTTCCTCCTGACCCTCTTCCCCTTCCCCTCATCCTCCCCCACTTTCTTAATTTCCTGCCTTCTGTTGAACTGAGAGATTTTCAATTATCTTTTTGCTATGTACTAGTTTGCAAGATACAAATTTCTTTTTTATTCCTAGGTGAATGTTTTAAGGTGTATGTCTAACTTTGTATTTTTCTTTAAAAGTCTAAAGTTAATCAACATACTGAATAAAGATACAAAAGACAACATTCTAATCCATCTGAACTTCCTCCCAAAATATTTGATGTTTTATGAAGTTTTATTTTTAAATTCTTACATTCATTATTTTTTATGACCAGCCTTTATTTTATTTATGTGCATGCCTACTAATGTTTTTAATCACCATTACCACTTGGATTCTACTCCTTCCTTCTAAATTCTGTTTCTTTCCACAAAAAGTTATTTCAATGATTAATAAATTCTCTTAGTATGTGTTAAAATATCCTTATTTCACGTTCATTCTTGAGTTACAGTTTAGGTAAGTGTAGGATTCTAGATTGGCTGCTATTTTACTGCCTTTGAAGGCATTATTTCATTTACTTCCAGATTAGTTTGTGGCTCATGAAAAATCTGCCAGCAACCTGGATGTCGTTCCTCATAGGTTATCTGCCTTATCTCTTCTGGTGGTTTTAAAGGTTTCTTCTTTATATTTGATATACTACAGTTTCGGACTCACTCTCTCTCACTCTCTCTCTCTCTCTCTCTCTCTCTCTCTCTCGTTCTCTCTCTCTGGCTTTCTCTCTTTCAATATTCTTCAGTTTGGAAGCTGCTGTGTGACTTTTCTGTTGAGAAGTCATGTCTTGCTAGGAAATTCTCCACACAACCATATTTATATATTACCATTCCCCATGACTTCACTCCCCTTCTGAAACTTTTGTGGATATATGTATAGGAGTTTTCTAATCTAGTCTTCATGTCTCTCATTGCTTCCTTCTTATCATAAATCTTTAGAGTCTTTAAGTTGCATTCTTAGATTCATCTTCCAGCTTATTAATTTTTGCTTTGGTCTACTTTGACATGTTCTGTGGAGTCTTACATTTATGATAGCAATATTTTTCATTTCTAGAATATGTTTATTTTCAAGTCTGCTTATTCTGTTTTCATAACGTCTTCTAACATTATGAGATCAGTTGATTCTTTTATCTCTTTGAACATTTTTAAACATATTTATTTTGAAATCCTTTAGAAACTGCTCTATTTACTTTCTCAACTGTGAATTCTTTCATTTGTGTGTCTGCTGGGTCTCTCTTATGGGGGCGGATTTTCTGATGCACTTCGTATCTTTTTTATGGTTAGCTTATTTTCAACAGTTGTCTTCCACTTTCTCAGCAGTGCCTGGATTGTTGGAATGATCTCATCTAGCAGTTTAGCATTTGCTTCTAACAAGACCCTGCAGATTTAACAATTCTGGACCATTTAAAAATCATTCTGTAATAAAATACTTCAGACATACAAAAAGGTCTAAAAGTAGTATAACATCAACCTGTGTGGCCATTAGCCAGCTTAAGAAATGAAATATTACAAATACTTTTGAAGCCCTCGTGTAGTTCTTTTCAATTACTGTCACCTCTCTGCCTCACCTCCAAGATAAGTACTGCTGAATTGAGTAGTTTTTGGTCCCTTCCATGTGCATATATTCCTCCAAATAATACTCAGTTTTGCTTAATGTATTTAAACTTTATAAAATGGTATTACATGGTGTTCTTTTGCTACTTTCATTTTTTAGTCAAAATTTTAATTTGTCATGTTGATACATAGATTTCTAGTTTATCTAGTTTTTACTCTATATTATATTTCATGGCATAAAATTCTGTCATGCAATTATTCAATCTACTGTTTATGTATATTTTCGTTTCTCCCAACTTTTTGCTATTACCAGAATATTGCTATCAACTTTCTGGTACATACCAACTTGCATACATGTGCATGAAAATTTTTATTAAGTACCTAGGAAAGGAATTGTTGAATAACAGGAACTTGCTATTGTCAATTTAATAGATTTTGTCAAACTGCTCTCCAAAGTTAAAAATAATTACCTGCTGGGCACAGAGGCTCAGACCTCTAATCCCAGGACTTTGGGAGGCTGAGGTGGGAGGATCACAAGGTCAGGAGTTCGAGCCCAGCTGGACCAACATGGCAAAACCCTGTCTCTACTGAAAATACAAAAATTAGCTGGATGTGGTGGTGCACACCTGTAATCCCAGCTACTCAGGAGGCTGAGGCAGGAGAATTGCTTCAGCCTGGGAGGCAGAGGTTGCAGTGAGCCAAGATTGCACCACTGCACTCCAGTCTGGGTAACAGAACAAGACTCTGTTTCAAAAAAAATAGTAATAATAATAATTTACCCTCCCACTTGTGTTATAAAGATCATTTCACCTTGCTCCTTATCTTCAATTCTAGGAATTATGAGCATGTTAATATTTGCCATTCTGATGGGCTGGACATCATATCTCCTTGTGATTTTCATTTGTGTGTTACTTCTCTAGTCCCCAGCAAGATGTAGCATCTTTTTATGCTTTTACTTTCATCATTTGAGTTTTGGCCTGTTATTCCTGTAATTTTTTAAATTCCTCATCTTCTTCATTTATAGGATGCTTTACAATTAGGGGAATGTTACTTAATTTCTAGTAGTATGCACTGAAAATGTCTTTTCCCAGTCTGAGATTTATCTTTTACTGTTTTTTATTGGTGTCTTTGGTTTACAGAAATTTTTATCTTAATATAGCCAAAGCTCTCAATCTCTTAGTTTAACATTTATGCTTATTTGCATTGTTAGGAAATCCTTCCATACATTGAGTCATAAAAACACTGTCACATTCCTTTCTTGTAGATTTTTTAAAGTTTTTTTTTTTGGTATGTAATATTTGTACATATTTATGGATTACATATGATATTTTATTCCATGGGTGGAATGTGTAATGATCAAGTTAGGGTGTTTGGGGTACCCATCACCTTGAGTATTTATCATTTCTATGTGTTGGGAATACTTCAAGTAGTATTTTTTTGGCAGTTAAAAAAAATACGATGGTCACTGGAGAAGTAAAAAAAAAATGTAATGTCCTTTATAATTAAAGAAACGTTAATTGAAACAGTACAGAATTTTATACCTGCTAGCATGGAAAAACATTAAAAGGACTAAAGAAAACTCCACAAAATTAGAAGCAAGCAAAGAAAAACTACACACACATACACACACACACACACACACACACACACGCATGCACACACACACACACACATTACTTAGGAGCTAGCAATACTATCTCTAGGAATTTCTTCTAAAAAAAAAGTAACCAGATAAGCATCCAAATAAAGGTATAAAAGGATATCTATGGCAGGGTTTTCTGTATTTGTGAAAAATCTTAAGCAACACGAACTTCGAACATAAGCACAGTATTCTTCAGCCACACAAAATTGTGAGGTAGATCTTGCATTGGCAGTATGAAATGATAAACATAACATATCCATAAGTGTAAAACGCAGGACATAAAGTGTGACAATGAAGGAAAAAGATGGCAGTCTACAGTTGCCAACTCAGACTGAACAAAATACAGTAAGAACCATGGTGGATGCATGTTCACATTTTTCACAGATGATTATCTGTACTAATTTATACTCTTCTGGCTATTTTAAAGCATACAGTATTTAAAAAAAAATGCATTGTTGTTAGCTATAGTTACCCTACTCTGCCATCAAACATTAGAACGTATTCCTTCTATCTAACTGTATGTTTGGTACCTTTAATCAACCTCTCTTCATCCCTCCCCCAACACCCACACATTCTTCCCACCCTTCGGTAGCTCTCATTTAACTCTCGACTTCCATAAGATAAAATGTTGTAGCTTCCACATATGAGTGAGAACATGGAAAATTTGTCTTTCTGTGCCTGGTTTATTTCACTTAACATTAGGACTTGTAGTTCTATTCGTGT
This sequence comes from Saimiri boliviensis, assembly GCF_048565385.1. Lineage (NCBI taxonomy): Eukaryota > Metazoa > Chordata > Mammalia > Primates > Cebidae > Saimiri > Saimiri boliviensis. The sequence goes on along the minus strand of NC_133450.1, from coordinate 88,943,589 downwards.
TGCTGCAAATGATACAATTTCATTATTTTTCGTGGCCAACTATTGTTCCATCATGTAAATGTACCACGTTTTTTATCCACTCATCTGCTGATGGATGCTTAGGTCAATTCCATTATCTTTGCTATTGTGAATAGTGCTGCATAAACGTGGGACTGCAGGTATCCCTTTGATGTACAGATTTCTTTTCCTTTGAATAAATATCTAGTAATGACATTGCTAGATCATGTAGTAGTTCTATTTTTAGGTTTTTGAAAAAACTTCACACTTTTTCCGTAGCGGCTGCACTAATTAATAATCTCACTAGACATATATGGGTCCCTTTTCTCCACAACCTTGCCAGCATCTGTTATTTTTTGTCTTTTTGATAATAGCCATTGTAACTGGGGTAAGATGATATCTTGTTGTGGTTTTGATTTGCAGTTCCCTGATGATTACTGATGTCGAGCATTTTTTCATGTGCTTGCTGATCTGAATGCCTTCTTTTGAGAAATGTCTATTAATGTCCTTTGTCCACTTATAATGGGATTATTTGTGTTTTTTTCTCCTGAGTTTTTGAATTCCTTGTATAATCTGGAAATTAGTCCTTTGTCCAGTGACCAGTTTGCAAATATACTCTTCCATTCAGAAGATTGTCTCTTCACCCTGTTGACTGGTTCCTGTGCTGTGGAGAAGCCTTTTCATTAAATATAGTCTCATTTGTTTATTTTTTATTTTGTTGCTCGCACTTCGAAGGTCTTAGCCATAAAAATCCTTGCCAATGTCCTAAAGCATTTCTCCCGTTTTCTTCTAGTAGTTTTATAGTCCCAGGTTTCACATTTAAATCTTAAATCATCTTTAGTTGATTTTCATATATGGTGAGAGACAGAGGTTCAGTTTCATTCTTCTGCGTATAGATATCCAATTTCCCAGCACAATTTATTGAAGAGGGTATTCTTTCCCTGGTGTATGTTCTTGGCATCTTTGTAAAATTCAGTTGGTTGTCAATGTATGGATTTATTTTCAGTTCTGTATTCTATTCATTGGTTTATGTGTCTATTTTTAATACCAATATCATGCTGTTTTGGTTGTTACAGCCATGTAGTATATTTTGAAGTTGGATAGTGTAATGCCTCCAACTTTGTTCTTTTTGCTCAGGATTTCTTTGGCTAGTCAAGCTCTTTTTTGGTTCCACAAAAAAAAAAGTAGGTTTGTTTTTCTATTTCTGTAAAAAATGATATTAGTATTTTGGTAAGAATTATATTGAATCTGTAGATTGCTCTGGGTAGTATGGTTATTTCCTTATAGAAGTCTTCCTCTTTGGTTAAATCTATTGCTATGTATTTTTATAGCTACTTTAAATGCGATTGCCTTCTTGATTTCTTTCTTAGCTCTTTCATTATTGTTGTATAGAAATGCTACTAATTTTTTATATGTTGCTTTGGTATCCTGCAATTTTACTAAATTTATTTATCAGACCTCAGAGTTTCTTGGAGGATCTATATGTTTTTCGAGATATAATATTATATAGTTTGAAATGATGGATAATTTGACTTTCTCTTTTCCAGTTTAGGTGTCCTTTATTTCGTTTTCTTACCCAATTGCTTGAGCTAAGACATCCAGTGCTATGTTGAATAGAATTTGTTCCAGTTTATGAAGAAAAGGCTTTTAACTTTTCTCCATTCAGTATGATATTAACTGTGGGTTTATTATATATGACCTTTATTGTGTGGAGATATTTCCTTCTATGCCTATTTTGTTGAGAGTTTTTCTCATGAAGTATTGCTGAATCTTAGTAAATGCTTTTTCTTCATCTATTGAGATGATTATATGGTTTTTGTACTTTGTTATATTGGATGTATCATATTATTAATTTGCATACATCGAATCATCCATGCATCCTTGGATTGAATCCCACTTGATCATGATGCATTATCTTTTTAATATGCTGTTAGATTCAGTTTGCTAGCATTTTGTTGAGGATTTTTGTGTTTACATTCATCAGAAATATTGGCCTGTGATTTTCTTTCTTTTCCAGCTTTCTTTCATTTTGTATCAGGGTAATATTGACCTCATAGAATATGTTAGAGAGAATTATCTCTTCACTAGTTTTTTGGAATAGTTTGAGGAGAATTAGAGTTTGTTCCTTGTAAGTTTGGAAGAATTCAGCAGTGAAGCTATTCAGTCCTGAATTTTTAGACTTTTCTTTGTGGGGAGATTTTTTTATTACTGATTCAATCTCATTACTAATTATTGGTCTGTTCAGATTTTCTGTTTCTTCCTGATTGAATTTTGGTAGGTTGTGTGTGCCCAGGAGTTACCCATTTCCTCTAGGTTTTCCACTTAGTTAGAGTATAGTTGTCAATAATGATCTCTGGTGATCTTTTATATTTCTGTGGTATCAGTTATAATGGGTCCTTTTTCATTTCTGATTTTTATTTGAGTCATCTTTCTTTTTTTCTTGTTTAGTCTAGCTAGCAGTTTATTGATTTTATTAGTCTTTTCAAAAATCAACTTTTCATTTCATTGATCTTTTGTCTTTTTTGTCTCCATTTCATTTAGTTCTGCTCTAATTCTTATTATATCTTTTTTTCTACTAATTTTAGGTTTGATTTGTTCTTGATCTAGTTCCTTGAAGTGAACCAGTAGATTGTTTATTTAAAATCTTTCTGATTTTTTAATGTAGGTGTTTACTGCTATAAGTTTCTCTCTTAGCACTGCTTTTGTGGTATCCCATAAGCTTTAGTATGTTGTGTTTTGATTTTCATTTGTTTTAAGAGGTTTTCTAATTTGTTTTTAAATGTCTTCCTTGAACAAGTGGTCATTTTGGAGCATATTGTTTAATTTCCACATATTTATACAGTTTCTGAACTTCCTCATTATTAATTTCTAGTTTTATTCCACTGTGGTCTGAGAATATACTTGATACGATTTTAGTTTTTAAAATTTCTTGAAAAGCTCTTGCACAGCAAAGGAAACATTCAACAAAGTAAAGAGACAAACCAGGACAGGTGCAGTGGCTCAGGCCTACAATCCCAGCACTTTGGTAGGTCAAGGCAGGAGGATCACAAGGTCAGGAGATTGAGACCAACTTTGCCAATATGGTGAAACCCTATCTCTACTAAAAATATAAAAAATTAGCTGGATGTGGTGACACATGCCTGTAGTCCCAGCCATTTGGGAGGCTGAGGGAAGAGAATCACTTGAACCTGGGAGGTGGAGGTTGCAGCAAGCTAAGATTGTGCTACTGCACTCCAGCCTGGTGACAGAGTGAGACTCCATCTCAAAAAAAAACAAAAAGAAAGAAAAAGAAAACAACAACAACAACAAAAGAGACAAACCACAGAATGGGAGACAAATATTTACAAACTGCCCATTTGACAGGAAATTAACAACCCAAATACATAAGGAGCTGAAACAACTGTATAGGAAAAACAATCTAATAATCTAACTTTAAAATGGCTGAAAGATCTAAATAGACATTTCTTAAAAGAAGACATTCAAATGGAAAACAGATATATGAAAAGGTGTTCAACATCATTGATCATCAGAGAAATGCAGATCAAAACTACAATGAGAGATTATCTCAGTCCAGTTAAAATGGCTTTTATCCAAAAGGCAGGCAATAAAAACGCTGTTGAGGATGTGGAGAAAGGGGAACCTTTGTATACTGCGGGTGGAAATGTAAATTTGTACAGCCATTATGGAGAACAGTTTTGAGGTTCCAATCCAGAAATACCACTGCAAGAGCTATATACTGAAAAGAAAGGACATCAGTATATTGAAAAGATATCTGCACTACCACATTTATTGTAACACTATTCACAATAGGTAATATTTGGAAACAACCTAAGTTTTCATTATCAGATGACTGGATAAAGAAGATGTGGTACATATACACAGTGGAGTACTATTTGTTCATAAAAAAGAATGAAATTCTGTCATTTGCATGCAACAACATGGATGGAACTGGAGGTAATTATGTTAGAAGAAATAAGCTAGGCACAGAAAAACAAACTTTACAAGTATATTAGTCTGTTTTCACGCTGCCAATAAAGACATATCCAGGACTGGGCAGTTTACAAAAGAAAGAGGTTTAATTGGATCTTACAGTTACACATGGCTGGGGAGGCTTCACAATCATAGCGGAAGGCAAGAAGGAGCAAGTCACAATCTTACATGGATGACAGCAGGCAAAGAGAGTTTGTGTAGCAAAACTCCCATTTTAAAAGTCATCAGGTCTCATGAGACTCATTCACTATCACGAGAAGAGCCCAGGAAAGACCTGCCCCCATAATTCAATCAACTCCTACTGGGTTCCTCCCACGACATGTGGGAATTGTGAGAGTTACAATTCAAGATGAGATTTGGGTGGGGACACAGACAAACCATATCAACATGTTCTCACTTATCTGTAGGAGCTAAAAATTAAAACAATTGAACTGGAGGTAGAGAGTTGAAGGATGGTTATCAGAGGCTGGGAAAAGGAGCCGGGGTAAGTGGGAGTGGAGAAGGTTAACAGGTACAAAGAAATGCTTAGAATAAGACCTAGTATTTGCTGGCACAACAGAATGATCATACTAAGAAACAATTAATTAAACATTTTTAAATAACTAAAATGTATAATTGAATTGTTTGTAACACAAAGGTTAAATGCTTGAGGTGACAGATACCCTCTTTACCCTGATGCGATTATGAAGCATTGTGTGTCTGTATCAAAATATCTTATGTAACCCATAAATATATACACCTACTATGGATCCACAAAAATTAGAAATAAATAAAATTTGAGATTTTTTTTGTGTCCTCACATGTAATCTATCCTGGAGAACGTGCATTGTGGTGATGAGAAGACTGTATATTCTGTAGTTGTTAAATGAAATATTCTAGAAGTATCTGTTAAGTCCTTTCGGACTAAACTGCTGTTTAAAGCCAATGTTCGTAGTAAATTTTCTGTCTAGATAATCTGTCTAATGCTAAGAGTAAAGTGTTGAAGTCCCCAAACATTATTGTATTGGAGTCTATCTCTCCCCTGTGATATAGTAATATTTGCTTTATGTATATATGTATGTACTCAAGTGTTGGATGCATACACATGTTCAGACTTGTTGTATCCTCTTGATGAATTGATTGCCTTATCATTATTTAACGACCTTCTTTGTCTGATTTTACTGTTTTTGACTGAGCTGCTTCTGCTTACTTTAGTTTCCATTGCATGGGATATCTATTTCCATCCCTGTATTTTCTGTCTACAGGTGAGATGAGTTTCTTGTAGACACCATATAATTGGGTCATATTTTTAAAATCCATTTAGCCAGGCTATATCTTTTAAGTGAAAAGTTAAATCTGGATGTCTAAATATCTTGCTAGACTTGGGAAGTTTTCAGCCATTATTTCATTGAATAGATTTTCTATATTTTTCATTTTCACTTCACCTTCTGGGACACTAAAAATTGAAATATTTGGTCACTTTATGATGTCCCATAAGTCATGTAACCTTTGCTTACTTTATTTTATTTTATTTTTGTCTGACTGGGTTATCTCAAAAGATATTGTCTTCATATTCTCAAAAGATACTGTCTTCATATACTGAGATTTTTCCTTCTGCTTGATCTAGTCTATTATTGAATATTTTGAATGTATTTTGTTATTTATTCAATGAATTTTTAGTATGAGAATTTCTGTTTAGTTCTTTTTATTAGATCAATTTCCTTAGTAAATTTTTGATGTAAAACCTGAATTGTTTTACTGATTTCTTTGTATCATTTTCTTTGCTCTCTTATATCTCACTGAGCTTCTTTAATATCATTATTTTTAGTTCTTTTTCCAGGATTTCATAAATTTATTTTTCATTGGAATCTATTGCTAGAGAATTATTCTGTTTCTTTGGAGGTGTCATATTTCTCCACTTTTTCTTTTTTCATTTATTTTTGGGACAGAGTTTCACACTGTCACCCAGGCTGGAGAGCAGTGGTGCATTTTGGTTCACTGCAACCTCCACCTCCTGGGTTCAAGTGATTCTCATGCCTCAGCCTCCCAAGTAGCTGGGATTACAGACATGAGTAACTGTGCCAAGCTAATTTTTTTTTTTTTTTTTTTTTTGTATTTTTAGTAAGGACCAGTTTTCACCATGTTGGCTAAGCTGGTCTCAAACTCCTGGCCTCAAGTGATCTACCTTCCTTGGCCTCCCAAAGTGCTGGGATTACAGGCATAAGCCACCATGTTCAGCCAATGTTCCTTGTGTATTTACATTGGTATCTGCATATTTGATGTAACAGTTGCTTCTTATAATTTGGGGGATTGCTTTTGTAGAGGAGGATGTTTTCCTGAAGATTTATCTTCAGTGTTGTCTGGATACGGCACTTTAGTTTTCATTCACGTTGTGTGCAGTAGTGTAGTCTATATAATTTCTTTATCTGTAAACAGTGTTGGTAGTGACCATAATTTTCTCAGTGGCTTAGGATGCAGTTGTTAGTGGAAACTGTGGTCATGTTTTTCTGGGGACTGGGACACCAGGTGGACCAGTCCTTAGGCTCCAGTCATAGCAGTGGTAAGCTGAGCATGCTTGTCCTTTAGCGCCAGCATGGCATATGTTGGAACTCTGTTAGTGGGTTTGGACAGGACAATTATTGGACTTCTAGGCACCTTTCTTGGGTGCCAGTGGTGACAGTGGTGGTCCCGCTAGGTAGATAGGTTATTGAGCCCTTGGGTAGTGGATGTGGCATGGGTAATGGCAGTAGCAGCAGTGGGACAACCCTCTGGTTCCCAAGCAGTCTTCACTTATGTTGGCAATGACCACAACAGGCTTGGTGGGTCAGACTCCAGGCACTCAGCTGGCATGTTGGAGAGGGTACTAGCTGTGGTGGTAGTTGTTGGTTAGATGGGCCTGGTCTTAGTCCCTCAGGAGGAGTATTCAGGTGTCAGTGGTGTTGGACTGAGCAATCCCCAGGCCCCCAGAGAGCATGCTTGGCACTGATGAGGGCAGAGCTTGGCCAGGTGGGCCTGTCTCAAGGCCCCCAGTGATACCTGCAGGTGGCTGTGTGCTGTTTGTGGTAGGCAAAAGTGGGTTATCTCCAGTCTCCTGGAAAAATATACAGGTGGGAGTGGCAGTGGCTGCACTGTGGTCCTGCTACTAGGAAAGATGAGGCTGCTTTTAGTTGCAGCAGTCACAGACAGGTAACTGGGGAGGGTGTGCTTCAACCCCTAATGGCAGCTGTGGGCGGGGTAGCCTCTCCTCAAGACCCTTATAAATATGCGGCCCCTCCACTGCTTATGGCAGTGGGGTTGCTGCAGTGGCTTGCACTTTGTCTCCAATGGCCTCAGCCTGCAGTGGTGGTGACTGTGGGAGGGTGATGTCAGTGGGGCTCCGGGGATGTGGGGATAGATGCAGGACTGGTGACTCTCAGAGCGGGACACAGTCTGGTGGAGTCTGGGCTTTCTAAATAGCACCTTGCTATCGCTGCCCCTCTCTGGAGCAATGCCATCACGTGGTCTCCAGGAAGCTCCCTGTGTTTGTCTGGGGTCTGTGAGCATTGAGGAGCTCTCCTACGGCTAGGATTGCAGGAGTTCACAGTGAGAAAGTAGACCACTGAGGGTCTCTCACTTATCCTTTCCCCATGCTGGGTAGCCTCTCCAGGCTTCCAGCTGATCCTAGCTGAGCAGGCAGCCTCAGTTTCTTTCCTTCCTTGATTTAGGTGTTTCCTGTCATTTCTCTGTTGAATTCCAATGTTCTCTTTTAAATAATCTAATCAAAGTGTGATTATCGACTCACTATTTTGGTACCTCCTTGTAGAGAAGGCAAGTACCAGATGCCTGTAGTCAGTTATATTGAACCCCTCCTCATCTTACTCTTTTCTGATTTAAAAGTCTTGCTATTGAAATTTAATACTTACACCTACTTGCAATTTATTTTGAGTATGGTATGAGATGGAGATTCAATTTTGTTTTTATTTTTGCATATAAATGATCATACCAATAACAACATTAAATTTTTTTCTAACTGCTCTACAGTTCTGCCTCTTTTGTATATCAAATTTGTATTCATGTATAGGTCTGCTTCTTTCTTTTATTCTATTCCATTGGTTTGTCTGTCTTCTCTGTGCCAATTTCACACAATTTTATTTGCTCTAGCTTTATGAATAGATTTATTATTTGATAAAAATAAACTCCATTAAATGTCTGCTTCAAAATGGCTTTGGCTATTTGTGACACGTTACCATATAAATTTTATTTTATTATTTACTTATTACATTTTTTAAATTTATATATGTCTATTATTGCACTTTAGGTTTTGGGGTACATGTGCAGAACATGCAGGATTGTTTCATAGGTACATACATGGCAATGTGCGTTGCTGCCTCCATCCCCCCGTCACCTATATCTGGCATTTCTCCCCATGTTATCCCTCCCCAACTTCCAGCCTCCCACTGTCCCTCCCCTAGTCCCCCTGAACAGACTGCAGTGTGTGATGCTCCCCTCCCTGTGTCCATGTGTTCTCATTGTTCAACACCCGGCTATGAGTGAGAACATGAAGTGCTTGATTTTCTGTTCTTGTGTCAGTTTGCTGAGAATGATGGTTTCCAGATTCGTCCATGTCCTTACAAAGGACACAAAGTTTTTATGGCTACGTAGTATTCCATAGTGTATATGCCCCACATTTTCCTTGTCCAGTCTATCATCAATGGGCATTTGGGTTGGTTCCAGGTCTTTGCTACTGTAAACAGTGCCACAATGAACATACATGTGCATGTGTCTTTATAATAGAATGATTTATAATCCTTTGGATATATACCCAGTAATGGGATTGCTGGGTCAAGTGGAATTTCTGTTTCTAGATCCTTGAGGAATCGCCACACTGTCTTCCACGATGGTTGAACTAATTTATACTCCACTAACAGTGTAAAAGTGTTCCTATTTCTCCACCTCCTCTTCAGCATCTGTCATCTCCAGATTTTTTTAATGATTACCATTCTAACTGGCGTGAGATAGTATCTTAATGTGGTTTTGATTTGCATTTCTCTAATGACCAGTAATGATGAGCACTTTTTCATATGTCCGTTGGCCTCATATATGTCTTCTTTTGAAGTGTCTTTTCATGTCCTTCACCCACTTTTGAATGGATTTGTTTGTTTGTTTATTTTTCTTGTAAATCTGTTTTAGTTCTTTGTAGATTCTGGATATTAGCCCTTTGTCAGATGGGTAGATTGCAAAAAATTTTTTCCCATTCTGTTGGTTGCCAGTTCACTCTAATGATTGTTTCTTTTGTTGTGTAGAAGCTCTGGAGTTTAATTAGATCCCATTTGTCTATTTTGGCTTTAGTTGCCAATGCTTTTGTTGTTTTAGTCAAGAAGTCCTTGCCTATACATGTGTCCTGAATGGTTTTGCCTAGGTTTTCTTCTAGGGTTTTTATGGTGTTAGGCCTTATGTCTAAGTCTTTATACCATCTGGAGTTAATTTTAGTGTACGGTGTCAGGAAGGGGTCCAGTTTCTGCTTTCTGCACATGGCTAGCCAGTTTTCCCAACACCATTTATTAAACAGGGAATCCTTTCCCCATTGCTTGTTTTTGTCAGGTTTGTCAAAGATCAGATGGTTGTAGATGTGTGGCATTGCCTCTGAGGCCTCTGTTCTGTTCAATTGGTCGATATCTCTGTTTTGGTACCCAGAGATTCTGGTACATTGCATCTTCATTCTTATTGGTTTCAAAGAACATCTTTATTTCTGCCTTCATTTCATTGTTTATCCAGTCAACATTCAAGAGTCAGTTGTTCAGTTTCCATTAAGTTGTGTGGTTCTGAGTTAGTTTCTGAATTCTGAGTTCTAATTTGTTTGCACTGTGGTCTGAGAGACTGTTATGATTTCCATTCTTTTGCATTTGCTGAGGAGTGATTTACTTCCAATTATGTGGTCAGTTTTAGAGTAGATGTGATGTGGTACTGAGAAGAATGTATATTCTTTGCCTTTAGGGTAGAGAGTTCTGTAAATGTCTATTAGGTTTGCTTGGTCCAGGTCTGAGTTCAAGTCCTGGATATCCTTGTTAATTTTCTGTCTCCTTGATCTGTCTAATATTGACAGTAGAGTGTTAAAGTCTCCCACTATTATTGTGTGGGAGTCTAAGTCTCTTTGTATGCCATTAAGAACTTGCTTTATGTATCTGGGTGCTCCTGTATTGGATATATACATATATATATATATATATATATATATATATATATATATAATCATTAGCTCTTCTGTTGCACTGATCCTTTTACCATTATGTAATGCCCTTCTTTGTCTCTTTTGAACTTTGAAGGTTTAAAATCGATTTTATCAGAGACTAGAATTGCACCTTCTGCTTTTTTTGTTCTCCATTTGCTTGGTAAATCTTCCTCCATCCCTTTATTTTGAGCCTATGTGTGTCCTTGCAAATGAGATTTGTTCCCTGGATACAGCACACTGATGGGTTTTAACTTTTTATCCAATTTGCCGGTCTGTATCTTTTGATTGGGGCATTTAGCCCATTTACATTTAAGGTTAATATTGTTACGTGTGAATTTGATCCTGCCATTTTGATGCTACCTGGTTGTTTTGCCCGTTAGTTCATGCAGTTTCTTCATTGTGTCAATGCTTTTTACCATTTGATGTGTTTCTGGAGTGGCTGGTACTGGTTGTTCCTTTCTATGTTTAGTGCTCCTTTCAGGAGCTCTTGTAAGGCAGGCCTGGTGGTGATGAAATCTCTGAACAATTGCTTGTTCATAAAGGATTTTATTTCTCCTTCACTTATGAAGCTTAGTTTGCCTGGATGTGAAATTCTGGGTTGAAAGTTCTTTTCTTTAAGGATGTTGAATATTGGTCCCCACTCTCTTCTGGCTTTTAGGGTTTCTGCCAAGAGATCTGCTGTGAGTCTGATGGGCTTCCCTTTGTGGGTAACCCTACTTTTCTCTCTGGCTGCCCTTAGCATTTTTTCCTTCATTTCAACCCTGGTGAATCTGATGATTATGGTGCCTTGGGGCTGCTCTTCTTGAGGAGTACCTTTGTGGTGTTCTCTCTATTTCCTGGACTTGAATATTGGCCTGCCTTGCTAGGTTGGGGAAGTTCTCCTGGATAATATCCGGAAGAGTCCTTTCCAGTTTGGATTCGTTCTCTCCATCCATTCAGGTACACCTATCAAACGTAGATTAGGTCTTTTCACATAATCCCATATTTCTTGAATGCTTCGTTTGTTTCTTTTTACTCTTTTTTCTCTAATCTTGCCTTCTAGTTTTATTTCATTGAGTTGATCTTCAATCTCTAGTATTCTTTCAGCTATTGAAGCTTGTCTATGCTTTGCATAGTTCTCGTGTCGTGTTTTTCAGCTCCATCAATCCATTTATATTCTTCTCTAAGCTGTTTATTCTTGTTAGCATTTCATCAAACCTTTTTTCAAGGTTCTTAATTTCTTTACATTGGGTTAGAACATGTTCTTTTAGCTCGGAGAAGTTTGTTATTATCCACCTTCTGAAGCCTGTTTCTGTCAATTCATCAGACTCATTCTCCATCCAGACTTTTTCACTTGCTGGTGAGGAGTTGTGATCCCCTGGAGGAGGAGAGGTGTTCTGGTTTTGGATGTTTTCATCCTTTTTGCACTGGTTTCTTCCCATCTTCATGGATTTATCTACCTGTGGTCTTTATAGTTAATAACTTCCAGATGGGTTCTCTGAGTGGATGTCCTTTTTGTTAATGATGAAGTTATTTCTTTCTGTTTTTTAGTTTTCCTTCTAACAGGCCCCTCTGCTGTAGGACTGCTGGAGGTCTACTCCAGACCCTCCTTGCCTGAGGATCACCTGTGTTGGCTACAGAACAATAAGGGTTACTGCCAGTTTCTTCTTCTGTTATCTTTGTCCTAGAAGGATACCTGCCAGATGTCAGCCTGAGCTCTCCTTTATCAGGTATCTCTTTGGATATATGGGTGTTGGGCAGCTGCTTGAGGAGACAGTCCACCCCTTATAGGAGCTCAAGTGCTGAGCTGTGAGCTCTGTTGTTCCATTCAGAGTTGCTGGGCAGGTATGTTTAAATCTGCTGCAGCGGAACTTATAACCACCTTTTATCCCCAGGTGCTCTGTCCTGGCAAGGTGGGGCTTTATTTATAAGTTCCTGACATGCTGCTGCCTTTTTTCAGAGATGCCCTGCCCAGCGAGGAGATAGCCTAGTCAAAGTGTGCCAGCAGAGGCGTTGCTGAGCTGCCATGAGCTCTGCCCAGCTGCTTTGTGAACTTCCTTGTGGTTTGGTTTATAGAAGTATAGTTAGAACTGCCTCAGTAATGGCAGTCTACTTTGGTAATGGCAGGCTGCCTTGGTAATGGTGAACTGCCTCAGTGATGGCAGATGCCCTTCCCCCTACAGAGCTGGACCATCCTGGGTCCAGCTGTGCTTGCTGTGAAACTCTCAATCCAGTGCATTTCAGATTGCTGGTCTTTGTGGGGGTGGGATCTGCTAAGCCAGATCACCTGGCTCCCTGTTTCAGCCTCCTTTTTTTTTCAGTTGAATGGATGACTCTGTCTCAGAAGCATTTCAGGTACCAGTTGAAACAGCCACCTAGATTTGTGTGAGTTTTTGTGTAGAGACCCACTGTGTAAGCTGAAACAGCCATGCTGGAAACTTGTGGTGCTTTTCCACCCAGGAATCTCCTGGTCTGTGGGCAGTAAAAACTCATTTGGAAATGCGGTGATCACTTACCCTCTGCATTCTTGCTGGGAACTGCACTCCAGAGCTGCTCCTATTTGGCCATCTTCCGGGTTTTTTTTTTTTTTAATTTGTTTGTTTGTTTGTTTGTTTTTTGAGACAGAGTCTCACTCTGTTACGAGGCTGGAGTACAATGGCATGCCCTCGGCTCACTGCAGCCTCTGCCTCCTGGGTTCAAGCAATTGTCCTGCCTCAGCCTCCCGAGTAGCTAGGACTACAGGCGCTCCACCATGTCCAGCTAATTTTTGTATTTTTAGTAGAGACAAGGTTTCACCATGTTGGCCAGTATGGTCTTGCTCTCTTGACCTCGTGATCCACATACCTCAGCCTCCCAAAGTGTTGGGATTACAGGCATGAGCCACTGTGCCTGGCCTATTATTTGTATTTTTGGGGGGTGTATTTTTGGGAGACAGGGTATTGCTCTCTTGCCCAGGCTGAAATGCAGTGATACCATCTTGGTTTACTACAACCTCTGCCTCCTGGGTTCAAGCGATTGTTGTTGTTCCTCAGCTTCTGGAGTAGCTAGGGTTATAGGCATGTGCTACAATGCCCAGCTAATTTTTGTATTTTTAGTAAAGACCAGGTTTCACCGTGTTGGCCAGCTGATCTTGAACTCCTGGTGTCAAATGATCTGCCTGCCTCAGCCTCCTAAAGTGTAGGGATTACAGGTGTGAACCTTGGCACCCAGCCTGTATCATACAAATTTTAGAACCAGCTTGTAAAGTTTTGTGAAAGAATTTGTCAGTTTTCATTCAAATCTCTTTGAAATATTAGTGTAAATTATGTAGAGCCTACATCTTTATGATATTGAGGATTCTAAATTCTTGATACTCAAAGTTGGTTTATAGACAAGCAACATGGACATCAGCTGAAAGTTTGTTAGAAATGCAAAATCTTGAGCCTCAGATGTTATGTGTTTCATATGCATATTATAGTTTGTGAAGCCCTGATGTAACTCATAAATACAAAAATACTCTCAAATTAATTTAAGTCCTTATAAATATCTCCATAAAGGTCATGTACTTATTTGTTTTAGATTTCTTGCTAGATACTTTTTTTTGCCATTATCAATGATATGCTTTATATCCTGTGGGTACTATAGATATTTAAGAATGCAGTGTATTTTTGTATATTGTACTTCTATGAGATTTGTTTTACTTATCTTCACTAATCCTTTCTTTTACTGTGTCTGACCCACTACTAAGTCAATATTAAATTGTTAATATCAATTATTATATTTTTATTTCTAAAATGTCTATTTGATTCCTTTTTTTGTAAACTCTGATGCATTAGCTGATAAAAGGCTTTGTCTTTTCCTCTATTTTCTGGAGCATGAAATCATATTGTAACCACCTGTGGGACGATTTCTATTTTTAACATTGTTTTTGGTCATATGGTCTTATTTCTGTACTTGCATGGTGATTTTTAATTGAATGAATGTTCGACACTGCACATAACAATAAAAATTGTGAAGGATCTAGGTGATTGTTATCTTTCTGCAGAGAATACTTAATTCTTTTTCTGGCAGTTGAATAAAATATAGGGAGGTCACCTTGATCCAGGTGAGGCTGGCTTTCAGATATTTTTGGCAGAAAGGAGTCTTTAATTTCAATTTGCTTTTGCTTGTAGGGCAAGCTGTGATTCCTAGAGCATACCCTTCAGGTGTCTCAGCCGAAAGCCTGGGGTGTTTCCTGGGGCTGCTCCACATTGGTAGCTGCCCAGCTCCAAACTCTTTTCCTCCAACCAAAGACTCTATTCAAGTTCTTTCACTTTACAGTAGCTTCTTTCTGCTTAGTTTCTTGGCACCTTGCCCTGTTCACATGCAGCTGAAGACTTGACAAATAGGTATAGGGAAAATTGCATGGAGAATTTCAGGCTGACTCCTCTGCAGTTCCTACCTCTTTGAGATCTGGACTTCTCCAGTACTGCCCATGTTGGCCTTCCAAACTCTTAACTTCTGTCTCTTCACCTAAATGAGACTGTCACAAGCCTCGTGCTGATTATTTCTACTTCTTTTCCTTATTCCACAAAACAGCCAAACCCCTCAGAGTAACAAATGGGAACAAATGTGAGGTTCCCTGCAATGTGCTTCCCTTCTTTTGGGGATCGTAAGCTCTCAAGTCCTAGCGACCTTAGTTGATCTCTACTGCCTTAGAACAGTTCAGTTTTGCTCAGGTTGTTTAGTTATTCTTAGTGGTAGGAATAATGCTGTATGATCTTTTCCTTCATGTACAAGAATGGAAATCATATTACCCATTATTTTATTTCATTATATTTTCTCATTTTTTTTTTGAGAGTGAGTTTTGGCTTATTGATTTTCAATGTTTTTAATAAAAGCATTTAAGATACAAAGTTCTTGTACATACACCCCTGTAGCTTCATTCCATGAGTTTTTGTATATTATGGTTCCATTAGTATTGGGTTCTAAATATTTTTAATTGTTTAGCATGATTTATTCCTTGACCTATGAATTATTTAGAAATGAAATTTTCATTTATAAAATATTTGGGATTAATTTTTCTTTTTCTTAGTGATTTTTAAGTTATTTGCACTTTGTTCAGAAACGTGATCTGTATGATAGCATTTCTTTGTGATTCATTAGGAATTTGGAATTTATTAGGAGTTTATGGGGTGTATCAGAAGAATGTATATTCTTCAGTTGTTGGATATAACATTCTATTTCCATCCATTCTATCAAGCATGTTGAGTATTATTCAAATATTCTATATTCTTACTAAATTCTAGGTTCTAGAGGTATCATTAAAGTAAGTTACATACTGAAATCTATTAGATTAGGAAAATTACAATTTCTTGTACTCCTGTTAATTTTTACTTTGTTATTTTTGGTTTTCAAATTTAAAATTGTTGTTAACCCTCTTGTAAATTATATTTTTATCATTATATGGGCAACATATTTATCACTAATATTGCTTTTGGTCTTAAAATCTCTTCTGTCAGTTTTTAATAAAGCTCTCTAGCCTTTATTGGATTAGAACTTTCTTTATGTATATATATACACACACATGATATATGTAACATGTAATTATGTATTCATCTTTGTTCATTTATTCATTTATTTTCAATCTTTTAGTGCTCTTAGGTTTTAGATATATTCAATTTTTTTTTTTTTTTTTACTAAATTGACAATCTTTGTGTTTAACCACTTTATTTAGGCCACTTGTCACTCATATATTTAGACTTATTTATAATATTGTATATGTTTTCTAGCTAACTTTTAAGGTCTTATTTCTCCTTTTAAGATTTTTTAATTTTTAGTTTTAGGTTTTGAAAGGTCTTTTTCTCTCCCATTTTCCCCTCTTCTGGTTGGAAAATACTATGTTCTGTAGTCTCATGATCCTTTTAAAATTGTAGCACTAGAACATTTTAATTATGGTTTCTTAGAAGAGATACCCTCAAGGAGTTTTGAAGTTAAACCCTTGTGCCTCTCAGGAAATATGAATTTGGCTGCCACCAGCATATAGCACCCAGTACTGAGCATGGGATTCCAGTTTCTTCCTGGAGAAAATGCTTTTCATTCACAGTCTGGGATGACTGTGTGCCACCATGCCAGTTCTCAGGCCACAGATGTGAGTTTCTCAGGGCAGGAACCAGTTTCCCAGAGCCAGCTGCCTGAGTTCAGGAACTGCTGGGAAATGCAGGGCATCTAGCAGTTTCCGATAGATCATGCCTCTCCAGCTTCAACTTCTCATGAGTTTAGTTTTTAGTTTCCTCCTCATTTGTGGCATCTGGGCATTTTCATTTCTTTCTTTCATAGTTAGGTATGTATTGAAAGTTTTAAACATTCTATCTATAATTTATCTTGTTTGGAATGGAAAGGTAGTATCCAGGTTAGCTCAGTATACCCATCTGAATTTGATATAATGCCAGAAATTTTCTAAAACAGAGATTTGCTATTTCTGCTTCAGAGATCCCTACATACAAATTGCCTTACCATTACAGAGTGCTTCTTCCATAGTATATGGGAGACATGCTAGTGTGATATAACTAAAAATTCAGTCAGTAGGTAAATGGAGTACTTGATCACATGTCTGGAAATTCAATATTAGTTCTACTTCCATCACTAACTTTGTGACTTTGAGTAAGTTATTAAATCTCCCTGGCCAAACTCTTTTTTCTTATTTAATGTAGCTAGTCATGCCTCTTTACCTGTTATTTCAAAGATGTTCCTTGAATATTAAATGGAAGATTAAAATACAAAATTTTATGTGTGAAAGCTCTTACTATTTTTTCTTTAAAAGTATCTATAGACAGGTATTGTTACTATTGTCATTTTTTTAACGTTTATTTTAAGTTTAAGGGTACAAGTTCAGGTTTGTTATATAGGTAAACTTGGGTTATGAGAATTTGTTGTACAGATTATTTCAACACCCAGATATTAAGCCTAGTACCCCTTAGTTATTTTCCCTGATCCTCTCCGTCCTCCCACCATCCACCCTCTGAAATGTCCCAATGTGTGTTGTTCCCCTCTGCATTTCCATGTGTGCTCTTCATTTAGCTCCCACCTATAAGTGACAGCATGTAGTATTTGGTTTTCTGTTCCTGTGTCAGTTTTTTAAGGTTAATGGCCTCCAACTCTATCCATGTCCCTGCAAAGGACAACAGTCAAGTTGAGAGCCAAGTCAGGAATGAATTCCCATTCACAACTGCCACAAGAAGAATAAAATACCTAGGAATACAGCCAACTAGGGAGGTAAAAGATCTCTACAAGGAGAACTACAAACCACTGCTCAAAGAAATCAGACACCACACAAACATAGGGAAAAACATTCTATGCTTATAGATAGGAATAATCAATATCATTAAAATGGCTACACTGCCCAAAGCAATTTACAAATTCAGTGCTATTCCTATTAAACTACCACTGATATTCCTCATGGAACTAGAGAAAACTATTTTAAAATTCATATGGAGCCAAAACATAGCCTGAATAGTCAAGGCAGTACTAAGCAAAAAGAACAAAGTGGGAAGCATCACACTACTCAACTTCAAACTATGCTACAGGGCTACAGTAACCAAAACAGTATGTTACTGGTACAAAAACAGATGCATAAGCCAATGGAACAGAACAAAGAACCCAGAAATAAAGCCTACAATTATCTGATTTTTGACAACCCTTACAAAAAAAGCAATGGGGAAAGGATTCCCTATTCAATAAATGGTGCTGGGATAAATGTCTAGCCATATTGTTGTCATTATTAATGACTACATCCATTGAGAAGTGAAACTCACGGAGGATAATAACTGCATTTCAGCTATGCTATAGCTTTGAACACAGTGCCCTGAACAAAACAGATTTTTTTTTAATTATGGATGGATTAATGTAAAGAATCCATATCAAAGTTTATAGAGTAGCATTTTGGGGGGATGGAAAGTTAATATATTTAGCTTTAGACCCCATGTCATAATTTTAGGTATTTGGTCAGGAAATATTGTCATGGTATTGTTTTCTAAAGTAGCATTCAAGCAAATCCAAATGTATATTCAATTATCAGTAGACACTTAAGCTTTTAATAATGGGTAAAACAAATTTTACTGCAAATGAATGATTGCCCTTGATAGCTGAAGTGTAGTAAAGCCTTAAATAATACATTAACTAATTGCTTCTTATTTCTGATGTTTACTGTTAATGGTTTTTAATTGTAACATGAATTTCAATTCATTTTTTCCCAGAAACCAGAAAACAGTGAAGATAAACGTGGGACTGCTACCAACCCCAGGAGCTAGCAAGGTACACTTCATGTTTCACCTATTTGGATGATATAAATTGAATTCTCTGCATGAGACCTTCAGACAAGTTCTTTACTACGGAAACCCAAAGTGAGAAAGTTGATTACAGTAGCTGTCCTGGGAAGAGTCTTTCTGAATGTGCTATTGCCCAGTATTGTCAAAAATGTACTTGTGGAATCTCAATGCGGTTTTTGGTCCCAGTGGGAGATCGTATGCACAAGCTTTGCCAGCAGGACAAGGGAAAAATATTAAGGTCTCTCCCTTATGTGTATAGATCTAACCAAAATGTAGGAAGCCATCAGGGAAGTGAGACTCTAGCCATAATTGGTCTGAGTTCACTAGTGCCCTTCAGTTACTCCTTGATATCAGAGTCCCCATTCCCTGGGAATGAAGGAGGCTTGTTACCACATGCCTTATTCCACTTGTTTAAGCTCCACTCTGGTGAATACAACCCATGTTCTTTCTAGCCCAGCAAGCTTTCCGTTCTTCTAGTCATTCTCTGCATTGGTATTAAACACAACCTATCTGATACCAGTCTCCTACTCAGAGATTTACAGTGGCTCCCCATTGTTTGGCTTCTTCTTCCTTATTCCATGTTCAGAGCCCTCCACTGTGTGGTTCTGGTTTTGGTTCTAATTCTAGTTCATCTTCATTGACTCTCACTGTGGACCCTGGCTCTATCCGCCTGGTGCATATAGGACTTCGATGTGTTCTACTCATTTGCTGTTGCGTGCCTGGGACTCCTCCAGCAAAGGGGTTTTTCTCTCACTTCCCCTTATCTGAAACTTATTTTCTTACTGAAGACAGATTCTTCTTTATTTGGAAAGCTGTCCTCTTTTAACCGAGTTCTCAGCTTTTGAAGGGCTCCACTTGGAATCTTGAGGAAGGAAGAGTACCCTTCTAGCCACCCAGGTGAGATAAATCTATCTAAAATCACTTAGGTAGTAGGTGTTGCAGCTAGATGTTATTCTGAATTTTACACCTCTTTCAAAGCTAGTTCAAATCCCACTTTTTCTAGCCCATCCCAATGGGATCTCTTTTTCCTCTCAGTGGTTATAAATCTTGTAGATTTAAGATTAAAAGATAAAACAGATAAAAGATAAAATTTCTTTGTATCAGTATTTCCCAAACCTGAGAAACACCTTGCCAGTGGGGAAAATAATCTCCCTAATATTAACTTCAACTATTTTCAGAAAGATGCCTAAAATATGCAAACATAAAATAAAGTACAGATCCATAACCGTTTTATTTCATATAAAAGTTACAGATTAAATAAATCCTCATAACCAAAATCAAGTTCACAGCATGTCACAGATAATGTCATTTTGCTGAAATTAATTATGACAGATACGTCATTTTGCTGAAACTAAATCACCAATACAAATGTGAATATAGTTCCATGTGCCATTGTAGAAGTCTTCTGGCAAACCTGTCATCTATTAGCTGTGTAAGCTCTGGGCACATAGCCTCTCTGAGCCTCAGTCTCCTCATCTGTAGCTTAAATATTCTGGGAAAGTATTAACTGATAGGACTGAATTATAA